>NW_026294436.1:39147726-40347726 GCF_007827085.1 Peromyscus californicus insignis | reverse complement strand
ATGAGCTTAGGGATCTGTCTCTCCCCTCCCCACTCTTGAGCTGGGATTAGATTCCTAAAGCTGTGCCCATCTTTTTTAGGTGACTGCTGGGGATCCAAACCCAAGTCCTATGATTGCACAGCAGACTTTACTGACTCAGTTGCTAACTAGTCCTCAGTTAGACTTTACTAACTGAACTCAGTTACTAACTAGTACTCAGACTTTACTGACTGAACTCAGTTATTAACTAGTACTCAGACTTTACTGACTGAACTCAGTTACTAACTAGTACTCAGACTTTACTGACTGAATTCAGTTACTAACTAGTACTCAGACTTTACTGACTGAACTCAGTTACTAACTAGTACTCAGACTTTACTGACTGAACTCAGTTATTAACTAGTACTCAGTTAGACTTTACTAACTGAACTACCCTCAGCTTTGGCCTTTAAACTTTAAGATTTTTCTGTTTTATCTATTACTGCTAGGTGTTTGGAGGGGCCCTCGAATCATGGACTTACAGTAAATACTACTGTGCCTGGAAGTCCTGTAATTAGAACTCACTTAGATGACCATCAAACCTATTATAACAGGGCCTTAGGGGTTGACTCTTGAAACTGCAGAACATTGATGTGGGGCACTGTTAAAGTTCACCTCCTCACTCTGGGGGTGGGGATGGGGGGCTGCGGGAGGGAGGAAACAGAGGCCAAGGGATTTGCTTCAGGCCATGCATCTTCTTAGTAGCAGAGCCAGGGAAGCAAACCTGATTCCACAGCCTGGGGCCTTGCACATCCTTTGAACATCCACTCTCTTTCACAGCATGGCCTTCCTCTGAGCCTCCAAGTTGAAGGGCCAGCTCTGCCCCACTCTGTCCCTGTGGCCTTTCTCTCCCCGGGCATATGGCACATAAGTAGGAGAGGAAAAGATTGGACTTTAATAATTACTTGGAGAGTCTCGGCATGGAGCCCCGGCCTCACAATGGATGAAGTCACATTTTATATGCGCCATTGCCCTCTAGTGGCCACAATGAATGTCAACACTACCAGCAGGATGGAACAGGGACTCTGAAAGCCCATCTCCGTGAACATTAAGGTTCTGATCTGAACTCTTTGTCTTGTATGAAAACAGACACGAGACGCTCTGAGAAGCCGCTTAGTAACAAGATTCTCAAGCCACATAAACAAGTCAAGAATGTTAAGTGACGTGTTTTACTCGGCCAGTTCTCCAAAGTGTTATCATTTCAACATTAATCAATAATTAATATAAAAATAATGAAACATACATTTTCTTTTGGCTTTGAGTTGCTTTTCTTTCCCTCCCTCCCTCCCTCCCTCCCTCCCTCGTTCTTTCTTTCTTCCTTCCTTCCTTTCTTTCTCTTTCTTTCTCTCTCTCTCTCTCTCTCTCTCTCTCTCTCTCTCTCTCTTTCTTTCTTTCTTTCTTTCTTTCGAGACAGGGTTTTGTGTGCCCCAGGCTAGCCTGGAACTTGTTATGTAGCCAAGGATGACCTTAAAATATTGATCCTCCTGCCTCCACGTCCCGAGTTCTAGGGCTGCAGGTACGTACGTACCATCATGCCTGGTTTATGATCCTGGGACTGAACCCAGGGTTTTGTGAACACTAGACAAGTCCCCTGACAGCTGGGCTATGTCCCTAGCCCTGGTCCTGAGGTTCTGAACTCTGGCGTGGTGAACTCAACATTCAGGGGACATCTCAGTTGGTCTGGCCACATTGCAAATGCTTGCTAGCCGAGTGGGTCTAGTGGCTGTTGCACTGGGCAGGGAAGGGGAAGGGCAGTGTTCACAAACTAGGTTCTTGTTATTGCACTGATAATTGTAGGTCCATGAGCAACAGTCTGACAAGTCTGCAGCAAGATAAGAGAAATATGAACAACATTTTTAATGTGTAAACTCAGCATAGGACTCTTGGCTGTCTTTCTGAGGGAATGATGACATGACCTTTCTTAGCTGCTCTTACCATCCCCTTCTCTGAGGTGATGGTCCGAGCAAATGGTAGTTTACTATCGAGTGTTCTTGTTCTGAAGAAGCACTGGTGCCATCCTCTTCAGCCACCCTTCCACCCCACCCCCACCCCACCCCCGACACGTTGATATGCACTCCTGGGAGCTACCATGCCAGGAGGCTTTTTCTTCCTGCTTAGACAATCGATGCTCACAAATGGGACAGATGCCCGCATGGCAGTTACTGAGCAATCCTCAGCATGTCACCTGTCCACCCCTCTCTGCTTTATAAAAGCACGAGGAAGTGCAAACTGAGTGACCTTGTTCACTTGAGTGTTCAAGGAGGAGTGACCTTGAATTTGCTCTAAAAACAACCCCAAGACTGAGGCATTTGCAAAAGCCGGTTTGTAGTAATAAAAACAAATTAGTACTCGACTGATTGGCCAGACTGTGTTGCTCCTGACTTTGGAGAGTGGTGTTCTATTAGCCACACCTTGAAGTTCAGAGCAACAGAAGCCACTGCTGTGGGCAAATCCCTCAGGACCCCAGCCTATCTAACAGCTCTGTGATGGGCTAGTGTGCTCTCTGTGCGTGGCTGGGCTATGCAGTGGGGAGAGTCTCTATTTGGAAGCAGGAGTCTTCCCTTTGTATTAGACCTTGTCAGGAGCATAGACTTGCAATGGTCTGAATTCAAGTCTGATTTTAGGGTCCTCTCATCTCTAATTAGTGTCCCCCTTGGTTCATCTGATTGCTCTGTGTGTCTCAACAGGTCATAGTCCTATCCTAGGCCTTTGGGCTGCAACTTCAAAGTCTTCTTAAAATGTGACTTCTGGCCACCCTGTTTATGAATACAGACCTACAGCTCCGTGGTCAGCAGTCACTAGGGCACTAATTAGAATTGCATTTTTGCTTTTCAAATACTATATGACATTTATGTTTGAGCTGTAAAGTGGAAAAGATGTTAGTAGATAGAAATTTTGTAAATAAAATGATTTTGACTTCCCAACTTAAAAGCATCCTATGGTGAATTCTTTTGCAGACTGAGTAATCCTCCCTGTTTCAGAAATTCAAGTTTTTGGTATGCTGTCTTGCTCGAGGAGGATGAGGTAGATACGGATTAAACATAAGATGCAAAGATCCCATCCTCCAGCTCCCCTTCCGGATTTAAGCGGTATTCTTACAATTATCTTCCTCAAAAGCAATTACACTAAGTATTAATAAAGGGGCTCCAGCCACAGAACAGTGCCCAAGGGAGGCTTCTGACTCTGAGTCAAGGCTAATGGCCCAGCAGTTGTTTTAATGGATTTTCAATGAGGTGTGAAGATGACTGGACCAACAAGGGCTGAGAGTCTAGAGCACAATTAGCACCTGCCTCAGTACTCCAACCTTGTTTCTGTTTGTATTTCTCCAGTCTTGGTGAACTGATTGCCTGAGTATTTACTGATTAATGTGTGTTTAACACAACTCACAAAATCTTTGTTGATTCAAGAGTGGGAGTTCTACCTATACTGCTTTAGTGTGTGTGTGTGTGTGTGGGGGGGGGGGCGTTAGAACGGCTCCCTGGAGGGACAACATGAAGAAAGATGGCCAGGTGGGGAACTTGAACCCAGGGATTCTAATGACATAATTTCTGCTTTATACTACTTCCGTCCCAGCTCTCTGGCCCTCAGGTCCCAGTCCTCCATCCCCTAACCACTGATGAACAAAGTCCTAGATAGTTAAGCCCTACAGCCTTGTCTATCAGAATGACATACCAGAGAGGAATGTCTAGGAAGGGGTTTCCCCAAAGGGCAAGCTGTTTCTACCTGTGTATGGTAAACTAATCCAAGAGTTCTAGTGACCCCGACTACGATTGCACAGGGTGTGGTCAGAGTCTGAGGGAAGACAGTGGGAGAGGCCTGGAGAATGTTCCAGATGGTGACAGTTGTAAAAGCTGGTGCCTGCTGGGGTTCTTGCAGCCATGATCTCTGTTTCCTCCTTGATCAGCTATGGAGATTCATCTACAGCATGAGTATTTCATTAGATACCCATGGAGTAGGCCAGGATTTGGGGGACCACAGATACAAGTAACATTTATTTACTTATTGTTTTTGCGGTCTTACTCTGTAGCTCAGATTGGCCTGGAGTTCTATATAGTTCAGGCTTGCCTTGTTCATGTCTATCTTCTGAGTGCTTGGATTATAGGCTAGAACCACCACACCCAGTGAGAGGTAGCTAATTCTATAGGTTATTCGATAGCTGAGAAAACTATTGAGGAGTCCCAGTGGGGCTGGACCAAGATTGTGGTAGCACCTGAGTTGGCTTTTTTGACCCTGCAGCTCCCCTGAGTACCAGATATTGTGTAACAAAACTTTTCCTGGGAAGACACTACCTAAGAGTTTCAACTCTGAGGGGAAAGACTTCCTCAGCAGAGATGTTGTAGCTCTGAGGAGGAAGGTGTCCCCCATGTATATGTTACAGCTCTAAAGGGAAAGGTATCGAGGCAGTTGGGAGCCAAGGAATACCACAAAGTCAAACCGCACAACAAACCTCACACAGGAAATTTATTGGGAAAGACACAAGAGGGGGGCTGCCTCTGCTCTGGCAAGAAGCAGCAGGAAACTGAGTTAGGAGGCAGGCTTTATATAGTTTCTTGGGGTAGTGGTGATGGAGTTTTCCAGGGTGAGGATTGGTGGGATTTCAAGCTGAGCTCAGGGATGGGTGAATTTTGAGCTCAGGGATTGGAGGGTTTTGGTAGGTTTTCAAACCCAGAAGTGGGCTTGGAACTTTTAACCTACATGCTACACACACATCTACTCACCCGAGAAGGGAAGCCCATAACAGATACAAGTATGGATACTACCAAAGTCTAACTTGTGGGCCAATACGTTTTATTGGAGCTACTTACAAGAATATGGGTGAGGAGTTACTTGCAGGAACAGAAATGACTCAAAGAAAACTCACAAAGCTGGGAACTTGGAACACACTGCACAGCCTGCAGGCAGCTCAACAGTTGGAGAGTGTCCTTTCCAGGTGCCTCAATTGTTCTAAACTTCTTCCAAGTAGCTGATCTGGTCTGAGAATTTTTGCAGCTTGGCTCTCCTTAGTCTCAGAGGGATTCTCAGGTTTTTTCTGCTTGCTCTGGCAGGGAGGGGCCTAGTGAATCTGATCAACTTCAGGGACTTCCTGACTTTTTTTTTTAATTGTTTACCTTCCTGCTTAAGATCTTCCCTGTATGACTGAATGTTTCAATCTCAGAGGAAACTATTACATAACATCAGAACTGAGGTGAGGTGGTGTCTGTCTGTGTACTTGGTTGCTTCTTAAGTTAAACATTGTGCAGAATGTGGTTTCTCTGTGGTCTGTATGTGTGTGGGGGCAGAGATTCAGAGACAGAGACTCAGAGAGACACAGACATAGACACACACAGACACAGACACACACAGACACACACACACACACACACACACACACACACACACACACACACACACACACAGAGGGAAAGAGGAAGTAAGGGAAGGGGAAGGGAGGAAGCCAGTAAGCATAGACTCAGTGAACTCTCTCTTCAATGCACTGATCACACAAGGCACTCAGTAGCTACAGTGGTGAAGGTCAGTGTCTCAGGGTGAAGGTCAGTGTCTCAGGGCTTCTGTGGTGGTGATGAAACACCATGACTGAAAGCAGCCTAGGGAAGAAAGGGTTTATTTTATCTTACACTTCCACATCACAGTCCATCAACTGAGGGAAGTCAGTACATAGCACTCCACCCCTTCCTCTGGCTCTTACATTATTTCCACCCCCTCTTCCACAATGACTCCTGAGCATAAGAGGGGGTGGCTATAGGTGTCCACTTATGGCTTACAAATAGGCCACCAATGTCAAACTAACAGTCTCTTGTTCTCCAGAGCTTTACCAGTGGTTAAGAGTTGAAGCTGATAACAGTGGTCTATGGGCATAAACCACATGTTTAGAAGGCTGTTTGACAGTCACATCATATCCATCTAGAAAAACCATAGAAGTTGTTTCCCCATTGGGACCTATGACCTCACCAGCCGCAGGGTTTCTCTTGGCACTGGCTTATAGTACCAAGCGTGAACTTCCTCTTGCAGAGCAGACCTTAAAATCCAATTGGAAGGCTGTTGGTCTTACCCATGATAGCCAAATCACTATTGCACAAGTAGGTACCTCTTGCCTATAATGTCAGTATTTTAGCACACAGTGTTCATAGCCAAGCAGGAATGTTGGTGACAATTCTCCACCAGCAGCCTGCAGGGCCCCTTCCCGCACTGTGAAAGCCAGCCAGCAGGGTGGGAATTTCCAGTTCAGTCCCACTTTACTTTCTCCATGTCCTGCAGTCAAAACAGGTACACGTAGTATTTTCAGCAATGTGGTCTGTCTTAGGGTTTCTATTGCTGTGAAGAGATGATGGGTGATGTCATTCTGTATGCTGTGAAGATGTGTTGCTCTGATTGGTTGATAAATGGAGCTGTTTGGCCAATGGTGAGGCAGAATAAGGTTAGGCGGGACATTCTAAAGAGAGAGAGAGGAAGGAAGAGGACAGAACAGGGGAGACGCTGCTAGCTGCCGCCAGAAGAAGCAAGATGAAAGGTACTGGTAAGCCACGAGCCACATGGCAAAGTATAGATTTATAGAAATGGGTTAATTTAAGATGTAAGAACTAGATAGCAAGAAGCCTGCTATGGCCATAGTTTAAAAAATAATATAAGCCTCTGTGTGTTTATTTGGGTCCAAGCAGCTGTGGGACCGGCGAGTGAGAGGGATTTGTCCTGACCATGGGCCAGGCGGGACACAGGAAAACTTTGGGCTACAAAGAGACACCAGGACCATGGCAATTCTTATAAAGGAAAACATTTAGTTGGGGTGGCTTATAGTTCAGAGATTTAGTCCATTAGCATCATGGCGTACAGGCAGACATGGTGCTGGAAAAACAAGCTGAGAATTCTACATCTTGATCCAAAGGCAATAGGAAGTGAACTGAAACACTGGGCATGGCTTGAGCATGTATGAGACCTTAGAGCCCGCCCCCACAGTGACACACTTCCTCCAACAGGGCCAGACCTGCTCCAACAAAGCCACAGCTCCTAGTAATGCCACTTCCCATGCGCTTATGGGATAATCACGTTCAAATGACCACAGGGTCTTACCATCTAGTTTTGTCATATACCAACAGCAGCAGCAATAGCTTTTATGGTTTGTGGGGCCTCAGAAGCTTCCCTGGACAGCAACTCACAGGAGATAGCCCACTGCTGGCATTGGGCCTTACCATGTAGCTCTGGTTATTCTGGACCTCATTATGTAGCCCAGACTGGCCTTGAACTCATAGAGAGCTGCTTGCCTCTGCCTCCTGAGTGCTGGGATTAAAGGTGAGTGCCACCACTGCTATATTACTTTGTGGTTTTTTTTTTTTTATTGTTGCTGTTGTTGTTTTTTGAGACAGGGTTTCTCTGTGTAGTTTTGGAGCCTGTCCTGGAACTCACTCTGTAGACCAGGCTGGCCTCGAACTCACAGATATCTGCCTGCCTCTGCCTCCTGAGTGCTGGGATTAAAGGTGTGCGCCACCACTGCCATATTACTTTGTGTTTTGATATAGGGTTTCTTGTCAGGACCTGGAGCTCAGAGATGAGACTCTTGTCAGGACCTAGAGCTCAGAGATGACTAGCTAGTGAGCCCAGGGATCATCTTCCCTCCCTGTCCTGTGCTTACATTGCGTGTGTGCTGCGGAAGGAGAGTTAGAGCACGCAGGTCGACAAGGAAGTGAAATTGGGCTCCCTAAGATGGTAGCTTATTGTTCCCAGAAGACACATTGAGGAGAAATGGTGAGTGAGCATGGGGCTATGTCTAAACAGGACGAGGGCAAGACCCAGGAGCCCTGTAAAATACCTAAGCCAGGGTCTGATTAGCAGACTTTAAAGCTGCTACTTTTCCTTTCTTCATGGCTTCATCTAGCTTTCCTGGTGGTTCAGTTAAGCTTGGAGATCCCCTAGACCACTGGTTCTCAACCTTCCTAACGGTGTGACCCTTTAATAGAGTTCCTTATGTTGTGGTGACTCCCCCAACCATAAAATTATTTTCATTGCTACTTCAGAGCTGTAATTTTGCTATTAATGAATTGTTATGTAAATATCTGATAGGCAGGATGATCTTGTTAGGGTCTGCAGAGCACCGCACAAAACAAAGACCACCACTCACATATGCAAACAACAAGAGTATTTTTTATTCCAGCATGCAGGGGTCTGCCAGCAGCCAGACAACAAAATGGCTGTGACCCTGAATAGAGCTCGAAGCCTCCTTTTACAGGCAGCCAGGAGATGGGGTGGGTTGGGGTGATGAGGTCATCCTGAACATGATTGGCTGGGGCTCCTCTTCCGGCTTTAACAGGGAACTGGAAACCAAAACTGAAACCTAATAGTGTGCATGTTAGTTATTTGGCGGTGCTCTTACCCTGCGAGGAAATGTCACGAAACACGACAGAATCCACTAACAAGAGTTTTATCAAGATGAGAGAGAAAGACAGGGGTGCTCAGGCCTGTTAAAGAGACACGTGCATGGGGAAGAAGAAGGAAGCTGGGAATATGGCGCTGGCTTATAAAGGCTGGGTGGCGCAGGCGTACACAGGTCCATGTGGCTACTCAACGCATGCGCATAGATCACATGGTTGCGTTGCCCGCTCTTATGCAACCATGCAAAGCCACGGGGTCCTGGTCACACCAGATGCCTTGGCCCGGAAATGGCTATTTTGACCCGGAACTGGCTAGGTGGAAGTGTCTAGGAACTGGCTAGGCAGAAGTGCCCAACCGTGGGGGTGTGTTGTGAATCCATCAGTGCGGAAACCGAAACTGAAACTGAATTAAAACTCAGGCCCAGTGGAGGCTGGGGCCAGAAGCCTAGCCATGGTGCTGCTGTGGCCCCTCATTCTTAGCCCCACCCCCACCCCAGGGCCTTTTGATTCTCGGAGGGGTTGCGACCCACAGGCTGAGAACAACTTTCCCAGGGTCCCAGGTGGTTACCAGCACCCTGTTACCTCCAGGCCTGTGTGTTTCCACTGGTGCTGGAGACTGACTCAGGTTCTTGTGCCCCGCAGCAAGCACTTTACCAATGGTGCCATTCCTTGGCCCCATATGTCTATATCTTTATTTACATACCATCTGCATCTGTATATAATCTTAACTTCTTCCAGCTGGTTCCAGTCTGGAGGGGGCCTGGGTGATGGCGGATCTGCTGGTTGTCTTATCACCTCCCCCCCTCTAGATGTGAGCTCCTGAAGGTGAGGTGTCTGCAGTGTCTGGGACAGCTCACTGCAGGAGTTCGGAGCGCAGTCTAGGGCAAAACTCTTTGTTGTTTATAGGTGTGGGTAGGTTCAATTTAAAATTCAAGAGAGAAAGGGGCGGGGGTGGGTGGGGTTAGAGCACAATAGGGGAGGGGCAGTAGGATCAGAAGCTGAGGATTTCCTGGTTGGGCTCAGCTCTGTGGATCCTGCTGCTGAGTGTGTGTCTGTTTGCCCCTGAATCCTTCAGCTGTGGGGGGGAGGGGGGGAAGGTTGCAAATTTAAACCCAAGTTCAGGTTCTCCTAGCAACACTGCTCGCCTCCGCCCCCGGCTGCTGGCTGGCAGTCCGAGCCCCAGATATGGACAGCTGGGGTAGTTTGGTTGCTAGGAGAACAATGACTCCCCTGCTCTCCGAGCAGCGTGTAGGTGACTGGTGGCATTTCCAGGGGTGTACAGGTGGGCGTCGCTTTTTGTTTCCCCGGCGACTGTTTCACAGTCAAGGTGAGCAAGGAGACAGGAGAGAGGTACGAGAAGGGGGAGGAAACTGAAGCCCTCACTTCTCTTGGATTAGGAACGGCCTCTTGTTCGAGTCTATGTCCCGAACGGGTTTGCAGTTAGGGACAGAGTCTGGAGGAGATTATGCAACAACCCGTTTCCCACAGTGGTTGGTTCCCAGCAGCCACAGGCCATCTGGATGGGCTGAGGATGAAGTGTGGGGGAGCACACTGAAGGGGTGTGTGTGTGTCCAAGATGAAAAACATCAGCCTGGCATTAGCTGCTTGGGGTGGGGTGGAAGCTGAGGGTAGAGATATAGTTTTTTTTTTTTCTTTGCTTGCTTGATGGCATTAAGAGATTGTGCCGACCTGGCACTTCCATTCCCTGGTCAGGGAACCAAGTGGGCTGCCGCAAAATCAAGCGGAGTGCTCACCAGTCTTGGCTCTTAACTTTGCCTGCGGCCTTGGAGGGGATGACAGTGTGGTGTGGTTGGGGCCATAGCGAGCTGGGAAAGAAAAGCAAAGGCCATCTAATCCTCCCACTTAATGTTGTTGCCCCCAATTCTCGGACTCCACGTATTTATCAGTTCTGTCGTGCCAACCAGGGAGTTTTACTTAGAGGCCTCTTTCCACAAGACCTGGGGAAGCTGCCTGCTGAACCCAGCTGTTGTGCGGAAGACCTTCCATCTGCTGCCCCAAGGGACGGGATGCTATCTGTGACAGGATTGGAAGCAAAATGCAGAGTGTCGCTTTGAGCCTATTTCCTGAGAGCATTCGTGGAGGAAAACATCCAAGTTACCTCCCAGAGGGGTCTCTGCTTCCAGAGTAGACAGCAGGATAGAGAATGTTCGTCAAATGGACTGTGCTTCCCTCTTGGCCATCCAGAGAGACGATCATTTCTGAGCGTTTGCCACGATAAGATGCGGCCACAAGATGAGGTCTGCTATTGGAAGATGGGCTAAAGGATACACCAGCTTTGACTAAAGGATACGCCAGCCTTGACTCACAGGGTACTATGAGCGAAAACTCAGTCTTTGCTGTGTTGAGCCATCGCGCTCAGGGACTGGTTGTCACACTGGAGTTGTTCTCATTATCACAGAGCACACACAAGGATATGGATTTGATCGTTTTTATGGGGAAAGGGAGAGATGGTACGATTTGTCGGGGACATCTCCATGACAAGGTAGAGAGGAGCCTCCTGGTGACAGAAGGAGTGAGATGGAGTGTGCTGCCTTAAAGTGAGGAAAATGTGTGTGTGTGTGTGTGTATGTGTGTCTGTGTATAAATCAGAGCAAATGTCTTTGGGGGAGTCTGAGCTTTCCCCCCTTCCTTTTCTCCATCTTTTTGTCCTCCCTCCCCATCTCTCATCCTCCTTCCCTTTCTCCTTCCCGCCCTCCCTCCCTCCCTCTCTCCCTCCCTGCCCCACCCTTCCTTCCTTCCTTCTTTCTTCCCTCCCTTCTTCCTTCCTTCCTTGTAGCAGGTTGTCATTATGTAAGTCCATATTGAACTGGAACTAGCTCCTGGCCTTGAACTTGGTCAGGGAACCAAGTGGGCTGCCGCAAAATCAAGCGGAGTGCTCACCAGTCTTGACTCTTAACTTTGCCTGGGGCCTTGGAGGGGATGACAGTGTGGTGTGGTTGGGGCCATAGTGAGCTGGGAAAGAAAAGCAAAGGCCATCTAATCCTGGGGCTCGGACTGCCAGCCACGCAACTGCATCAAGTTCCTGAGTACTGGGTAGCAGGGCCCTTTCTGCAATTAAAGACAACAACAATAAAGGTTAATTTTTATTGCACACCCACTTTGCTTTAATGAATCAGTTCATTTAATTTTCGTTAACATCCCAGTGGGACAGGAACTGTCAATATAATTCCCATTTTATCGGTGAGAAAATTGGGGCCAAAGAGATGAACTTCTCCCAACGTTACCAAAAGCAAACAGGGGCAGTGTCTGTTATGAGGATACATTTTGGTGCTCTGACCTGCTACTCCCACTTCCCTCCTGTGTGCATGTGTGTGCATATGTGTGCATGTGGCATATGCACATGTGTGTGTACTTTCGGATGCTCACACCTGTGTGTACCTGGGAGCCAGAGAAGGGCATTGAGTCCTTTAGTCCTTTCCCTTGGAGACAGGGTTACTCCTGGAACCTGTAGCTTGTATTTTTCAGCTAGGTTGGCAGCTAGAAGGCCCTGGTGGTCCTCCTGTCTCTGCCCCCACAACACTAGGGTTACAGGGGCTCATGAGACATCATCTGGCTACTTATGTAGGTGCTGGGATCCAAACTCAGGTCCTCATGCTTGCTCAGCAGGTGTTCTTAATGAGTGAGCCATCTCTCCAGTCCCTACAGCCTGTTTCTTAACTACTTTGTCCAACCCCATAGAGTGCACATGGGCACTCTTAAAAAGTGTTTACTTATTTTTAATTTTTTTGCAGTGTTAGGTTTAGGGTTTCATGCATAATAGGGACATGTTCTACCATCAAGCTGTATTCCCAGTCTGCAGACACCTGAAGTCTTGCATGGGATTAGGAAAATAAACCACCAGTGAGCTGGAACACAGATGTATGATTTGCTGTCTGCAATGGTGCACAGCGACGAGCTATCTCCTCCCCATGTTCTCTGATGCTGCCTGGAACAGGAACATTCCATAGCTTCAGCATCACTGCTCCAGGGAGGGCTGTAGGGAGCAGGTGGGCTGGTGTCCTCATTCCTTAAGCAGGATATGTTCTGAGTGGGAGCAGCTTCCTGGGCTGAGGGTATGTCTTTTGTGAATCTCCAGTGGGGTTGGTGTAGGGGTGGGGCAAGCCGGGGGTGGGGTGGGGTGGGCAAGCCTGAGGGGAGGGGCAAGCCCGAGGGGAGGGGCAAGCCCGGGGGGAGGGGCAAGCCCGGGGGGAGGGGCAAGCCCGGGGGGAGGGGCAAGCCCGGGGGGAGGGACACGCCCTGCTCTCTATGAGCTCCAAGCCCCCTCTTTCTGTGTACTTTCTGTGTCAGGTTTAATGGCACTTAAAGCCGAGTGGGTAGATTTCCAGAAAGCTCCTGTTTGTAGTCATCGCTCCTGACATCCAGCCCTCACTTCCCAGCTGCCTTCCAGACTTCAAAACCATCAGGTCCTCTCTTAGCTGCATTAGCATTGTGTAGCATCTACTCTGTCTGAGAGGGGCAGGGAGGACGGAGGGAGGGGGGAAGGAGGGATGAAGTGGGGAGGAGGGAGGAAGGGAGGGAGGGAGGGAAAGAAAGAGAGAGTGCGCCCGAGTGATAAGGGGAAGAGATGGCCTTCAGGATATGGACAGTCTCTGTTGCCTGGCTACTTCCTTTCCTCCTTAGTCACACACACCCCTTGGGAACAGGGACTGTGTTTGTACCCTACAGCATTTTCTGTATCTGGGAGTTGAAACGTAGTAGGCGCTCAACAAACCTTGTTGCATCCCTGTCGGATAAATAGAACTCTGCTCTTCATGGAGAACAGCTTTGCAGCAGTCACTGCTACCTGCCCGGCACATCGTCAGGGTGCAGTCATGTGAGAGGGGGGAAGGAGGAGCTTCCCACTGAGCCTAGGGCAGGGCAGGGCTCAGGACCACTTCCAGAAGGAGAGGCCGGAGCTGAGAACCAAATAACAGCTGAGAGTCAGCCAGGTGAGAAACAGCCGGGCCACTGGAAGAAGGATGCTCTCAGTATTGACAGAAGCCACATAGGGCACTACCTGATGGACAGAATGTTCCGGGAGCAGCGGTAGGAGGTGAGGCAGAGAGGGCTGGGGCAGGCAGCCAAACTCATCTTTCTCAACTCTGCCTTCCTTAACTTCCCTAATTCTGCAGAAGGTGCCCATTTTCCTGGAGACCTTTCTGCAGAGCAATCTTGAACACTTCGCCCCCAGGGCAGTGTCTCTCTCCCTCACAGTTCTGGTCTTCCAGGTTCTGTGCTCTCTGTCCACCTGGGTTCTCTATCCTTTCCCAGGACTCCACTCTCTCATTCTGTTGCCTGGTTATTGTCCTGGCCTCTGAACTGGTCTTGTTTGTCTCCAATCCATCCTGTACACACCTGCCAGATTCTTCTTTCTGGAGTCCAAACTCTGCTCCTGGATGGTGCCCTCCCCTGTTCAATAGTTTTCCATGACCCCCAGGTATCATCTCTACTCAGCATCCTAGGACCTCACCTGTAGATATTGTCTCTACTCAACACCCTAGGACCTCACCTGTACTTATCTCTACTCAGCATCCTAAGACCTCACCTGTAGGTGTTGTCTCTACTCAGCATCCTAGGATCTTACTCTGTATATTATATCCAACAGTCTGGACTGTTTCGTCAATGTCCTTATCCACACAGTGAGCAAAGCTAGACTTTACTCCTCTCCAAACGTTCCTGAGTTCTACTTTAATACATGTCCCAGATCTCCAGATCACTATGGAGTCTTACCTGTGCCTCAAGGCCAGTCTTACCCTTGGCTTTTTCTGAAGCATTTCCTGATTCCCTCAGATCTTTACTCTAGCTCCTGCCTCAGTCACAGTATGGTCCAGCCTTCCTGCTGAACTATTTCTCCTGGATGAAAGAATTTTCACCAAATCAGTGGCCTCACTGAGGGCCACATACATATGCTATAGCCAGGGGACCCAGACAGATCTCTGCCCTAGCAACCACTACTCTTAGGCTCTAAGAGAAACTTACAGGAAGAACAGGGAAGAAAGCAGAGGTACGTTTAGTAGAAGCTAAGCATGTTTCACCTGCCTCCATAAGCCCCTTATGGAGAACTGGGTTCACCTGGACACAGCCTGGGGGTTTCATTCTCCCCAAACCTCTGCTGTTCTTGTGTGTGTCCTGATCAGCCACATGGGAGGACAGTAGAGGGTGCCTGAGCCCACCATCAAGTAGAATCTGCCACATGAATGGGGCAAAGTGCCTGGCCAACCCTGTCCTGGCCCAGCTCTATACACAGCAGCTATAGCCACCCGCAAATATAGTCTAATATGTGTCCTGCACCCTAACCAGCCTTTGGGCCTCCAGCTCGCAAATGATGACATGGAGATTTATTAGTTATAAAAGCTTGGCCTTAACTTAGGCTTGTTCCCAGCTAGCTCTTATAACTTAAATTAACCTGTTCCTATTAATCTGTGTTCTGCCATGTGACTCGGTTACCTCTCCTCTGTACTGTATGTCCAACTTCTTCAGTGTCTCACAGGCGTCTCTCTAGTGTGCCTAGATTCATCTCCAGTTCCTCTGTCTCCCTGGAAGTCCCGCCTATTCTCTCCTGCCTAGCTATTGGCCATTCAGCTCTTTATCAAACCAATCAGAAGGCGCCTTGGCAAAGACACATCTTTACAGTGTACAGAAAGATTATCCCACAACAAAAGTCCTCTCCCTCTTTGGGACAGAAGGGCAGGGGAGGTGCTCAGGGATGGAGTTGGAGTTCTGGAGCTTCCCATCTTACCATTGACATTTCCAAGTCTATCACTGGACTTAAGACAGAATAGGACCATCATAGAGATGTTAATTTGAAATGGATCCTGCCAGCCTGACCAGAGTCCCAGGCCTGGGAACTCTTAACAGGATGGGGACAGATTTCAGAGTAATGTGATTTGTCTGCCAGGAATCCACATGCTTAGTGGTCCATCTCCACTGGGGCTGGGCTTGGGTCATTCAGATGTCTATCCAGGATCTGGCCCGCAGAAAACATCACCGAAGAAATAGATTTTTCACAGTAGCCTGGGATTTGAGGGGAAAACACATTAGACATAACCGCTGTGTGGAAGAGATGCACAGACTGGGCCAGTGAGTGTGAACCCCTGGGTAAAAGATGGAAGAGAGAAGAACCAACAGGACCCGCACAGGGCAGAGTACCAGAGGGGACTTTCAGAAGATATGTTAATGAAGGAAACTGAAATCTCAAACAGCCATCCTGCCTAAGTCCTCACGCCTATGGCTGCTGTATCCCTAGTATGTAGGCAGTATATCTTAGTTAGGGTTTTATTACTGTGAATAGACACCATGACCATGACAACTCTTCTTTCTTATTTATTTAACTTTTATTCTTCTCTCATACAGCAGTCTCCCTTCCCATTCCTTCCATCTGCTCCCCCCACCTTCCCTCTCCCTCAGATCAACTCCTTTTCTGTTTCCCTTGAGAGAGGGAGAGAGAGAGAGAGAGAGAGAGAGAGAGAGAGAGAGAGAGAGAGAGAGCAGGCCTCTCAGGGATATCTACCGAACATGGCCTAATATAAGATATAATAAGACTGGGCACAAACCCTCATATCAAGACTGAACAAGGCAAACCATTAGGAGGAAAAGGGTCCCAAGCTCAGGCCAAAGAGCCAGAGACACCTCCCACTCCCATTGTTGTGAGTCCCATAAGAACGCCAAGCTACACAACCCAAAAGGCATATGCAGAGGACCTAGTTCAGACCCATACAGGGTGGACTATGACAACTCTTACAAGGGAAAACATTTCATTGGAGCTGGCTTACAGGTTCAGCGGTTTAGTCCATTGTCGTCATGGTGGGAAGCATGGTGGTGTGCAGGCAGACATGGTGCTGGAGAAGGAGCTGAGAGTTCTACATCTGGATAGGCAGGCAGCAGGAAGAGAGAGCGACATTGGGCCTGGCTTGAGTATCTGAAACTCCCAGGGACACACCTCCTCCAACAAGGCCACACCTCCTAATAGTGCCGCTCCCTATGAGCCAATGGGGGCCATTTTCATTCCAACTACTACACAGTAAGTAAGGTTTACAGTTAGGGTTGTTTCTTACTTCTGTCCCCCACCATGATGACAATTTTCATTCTGTCTTAAGGCTCCAGGTCCTGGACTTGGAAGTGGGGACAGTTTTGCTTTCATGAGCCATGGCCAGTATCAGGGGCCTGAGTCTAAAATGGAGCACACAGCTTTGTACAAGGAATACCACTCTCTGGATGGATGGAGGTGTTCGTCTGAATAGATGCTGGGCTGTCAGGGGTATCACAGTGCTCTCTGATTCCTCAGAGGTGGGCCAGGGCCTTAGATTTCTCCTTCACACTGAATCTGGGAATTACAATGTTTATTCTAAAGAATTGGCTCTCATCTAAATTTTATATATTAAAATTCTTAAGATTATTGAAATTTCCTATTTGGAACTTTGAGTATCTGGATCTCGGCTGTGTGTTGGAGGAGGGAAGGGAGCACACATAAATGGTCTTGTTTGAGGACTATGTAATAGTCAGGACTATGTGACACAAACTACTTACGAGAAGAGGTTGACGTTTATTGTTACCTGACCTCATTGTTTTGGGCCTGTAGGGAGGCAGAATGTCACAGTCGGGGGAGACTAGGCAGAGCAAAACTGTTTTCCTCATGGCAGTTCATGGCAGCTGGAGAGAGGGAGGGAAGGAGGAAAGGAGGAGAGAGATAGAGATAGAGATAGATAGATAGATAGATAGATAGATAGATAGATAGATAGATAGAATATGACTGTGGTCACAACCCCTGTGACCTAACTTCCTTCCCCTGGGTCCCCCCTCCTAAAGAGTCTCCCACCTCCTGGTACTGTCCCTCACTGGCAATGAGGCTGTCAGTCCATGGCTTTGGGGGGCATTTAAGATTCATAAAATTCTAACCACATGGCTGCTAAGGTTATTATGAATCAGAGCATTTGGATAATGATAGTTTTGTTCTTCAGTCCTTTGAGGCTTACAGCCCTGCTAGGAACGAAGCTGAGTAGGTTTTCACTTTGTCTTCTCTCTCTCCCTCCCACTAGACTGCACAGTGGAAACACAATGGGCTACATACAATGGGTCTTGGATGCTATTCCCCATGGCTGTATATGCTCGGTGTAGGGAACCATGGTAGATCTTAAGAGAAGGAGCCATAGCCCCAGGCAGGACATTCTTCTAGAGAAGGAGAGCTTGGAGTAAGGAGTGTCCAACTCACCCAGAGAAAAAGAACTCATATAGCTCTGCCCATTGCTTTCCAAACTGAACCATTTACTTTTTTTCTTTTTTCTTTAGTCCACCAGGGTGCGCTGGGTGCCTCTGGTCTCTGCCGCCAGTTCCTAAAATTGCCACTGGGTGGCACTGCTTCCCGCACGTGTAGTGCTGTTTCAGACCAAGCATGTAACCTTAGTCCTCCCCAAATCTGGACCCAGAGTCAGTAGCCCAGCTTCTGGGTGTGCGTTCTTGGAAGCTTGGTCCGTGGCTACTGGGGCTCAAAGCCTAGAACTGGGAGAGAGCTCATGATCACTTAAGAGAGAGCAGGTGGATGGATCAGGATATTGGAGGTTAGGTGGAGTCTGGGGACAGAGAAGGGGGCTTGAAGCTCTGACAAGGTAATTCCTCTCCATTCTCTCTGGCGTGTATTGTGCTGTACAATTGCATTGAAACAGCAGAAGAGAAAATGGGCCCTGCACACAGACCAGTGACCTGGATGGAGGCCAGTTTTCCTTAACTAAATAAGCAGATAGCGCTTTGCATATGCCAGGTACTTCACAAGTATTCACTCAGTTCTCACAATGCCATGCACTCCATTTTACAGCTGAGGACACTAAGGCACAGGTTACAGTAGTTAATAAGTGGAGGACCCCAGACAGCCTTCTCTTGCGGCCCCTGTTCCCTCGGAGGATGGGTAGAATGTTCTGGGGAGGGAGGAAGAAGGGCTTGGTCTCTGCATTTCTTTAGATAGTTACAGCTTTGATGCCTTTCAGCTCCGTTCACCCCTCATTCATTCAAGCAGTGCTGCAGGGCTTCCTGTGGGCCGGGGGCTTGACCTAGTGGGGCCTGATTTGTCAGCCATACCAACGACAGTCACCAAAGTGTGTGTTCTAGAGACAGGAACTCAGCCCTTCTGTCTTAGTTTGGGTTTCTGTCACTGTGAAGAGACACCATGACCATGGCAACTCTTATAAAGCAAAACATTTAATTGAGGTGGTGGCTTATAGTTTCAGAGGTTCAGTCTATTATCATCGTGGCGGGAAGCATGGCAGTGTGCAGGCAGATGTGGTGCTGGAGGAGAAACTGAGAGTCCTACATCATTCAGGCAAAAGGAAGTCAACTGAGACACTGGGCATAAGAAAACTCAAAGCTCCCCCACCCCCACAGTGACACACTTCCTCCAACAAGGCCATATCCATCCAACAAAGCCACACTTTCTAATAGTGCCACTCCCTATGAGATTAGGGGGCCAATTACTACACTTTCCTATCTGCAGACCCCTTCCTCCTGGTTCGGTGGCAGCCCCTCCCCCTCCTGAGCCCATGTGGCATATTTGAGCCCAGTTACATTTGCCCAAGATGCTATTATTGTTAAGGCTCAGGACATAGATAGTAGCTGGACTACTGGCAGAGTCCTTTGTGACTTAGAAGGCAGGTGGCATCCACAGTCTTTTTTTGGCCTTGTCTGCAGTGGCTGGCGTGAGTCTCCTGGGGAAGACAACCTCACAGAGAGGAACCTTCATTCCATACAAGGTGTCACAGGGTCTTTTCTGGAAAGGTCTTTGGTTTCTGACTTGAGTTTGCATCCAGGCCGTTTACCTGACTTCTGCTTTTGTTGCCCACATACTGGTGGATACCAAGCTCCCAGCGAGTAGAGATATTCAGAAGAGACCGTGTGAACCCGTTTCCCAGTGTCACGGAAGTCTCTCTCGCTAGTGTGGCTGTGGAGGTGAGTGACTCAACCATTGCAACTGCAGTTTCCTCATGTACAGAGTGAGGTAAGACTTCCCCAACCCCCCCAACCCCCCATCTACAGAGTGAGCTGAGACGCCCCAACCCCTCCAAGCCCTATCTACAGAGTGAGCTAAGATGTTTCCCAACCCCCCAAATCCCCCATCTACAGAGTGAGCTAAGACGCCCCCCAACCCCCCCAACCCCCCATCTACAGAGTGAGCTGAGATGCCCCAACCCCTCCAAACCCCATCTACAGAGTGAGTTAAGATGCCCCCTAGCCCCCCAACCCCATCTACAGAGTGAGCTAAGACGCCCCCCAACCCCCCATCTACAGAGTGAGCTAAGACGCTCCCCAGCCCCCCAAATCCCCCTCACCTACAGAGTGAGCTAAGATGCCCCCCAATCCCCCAAACTCCCTCACCTACAGAGTGACCTGAGACACCTCCCCAGCACCCCCAATCACCCCACCAAGTGCTGGTGAGAGCAAGTGACTGGATCCTACTAACCCCTTAAAATGGTCTTACTCGTTCTAAGGCTCTGGCTTCCTGTCAGCTTTCCCAGTGAATTATGAAGTTTTTGAAAGCATAGACCACACCACAGTCATCTTTGAATTGTCGGTATCTAGTACAGGGCCTGGCCCACAGTACATGCTCAATAAACACGTCCATTTCAAACTCAGAGCTATGTGAGCAGATCACGTGGTGTGGGTTGTTTGTGAATGACACCAGCCCTACAGAGACCTTCCCCTTGGGTTTATCTTTGGGCTCCTGGGCTCCTCCTGTGCCTCTGGGTGAGGGGCCCATTCCTCATCCTGGGCTTTCTCTACACCACGGGAAGGTTAACTTGTTGACCTTTGCATGGCCCCTTCGAGAGAAGCCAGCAGTAGGGGGGCATATTTCAGTTTTTCAGAGTGCTATGGGCTGTAGACTGTCATCCACTGGGCTGGTTTTCAGAAGGAATGATGTGTTTATGTCCTTTGGCCTACCTCATGGCTCTGCCCGGGCTTAGGGACCCGAGTCTGCATCCCTAGAGGCTGGTGGTGTGGGGTCAGGGCTGGGACACAAACACAAAGATCTCTTTTCAGGAGGCTCCTCTGACTGCTCCCCAACTCTTTCAAAGTCTTTGGAGCAGGGTAGAGGAAACGCCAAGGTAATGATGTCGCCACACAAAACCTAACAATCATGCCTATACATGGGAAAATGAGTCTCCCTGGCTCTTCTCCCCACGAAATCCGTCGCAGTCCTGAAAGCCTTAGCCCTGAGGCTGCTGGAGAGTCTCCCTGTAGCCTTCCACGGGGAACGAGACGGGCCCTCCCCAGTCTCCTGTGTTCCCTGACGCCTCAGCGGCTGCCAGCAGCCCCCAGCTTGGCACTGCATGCTGCTGCCCACCAGTGGTAGCTCCCTTGTTTCCTGGCTTCCTTCCTTCTTCAGGCTGCTGCTGTCTGCAGGGGGTACATGCCTGAGGTGAGGGGCTGGACTCGTGGTGAGCAGGGGGGTGGGGCAGAGTTGCCTCAGGTTGTCAGATCACTGCAGGGGCTGTAGTGAGGAGGTCCTCGTTTATCCCACCTCCTTCCACCACCCTCTAGCTCCTCCCCAAACATCTATTATTGGAGGATGTAATTCCATTCTCCTTCTCTGGGAGTGGGTCTGGAGTATCATGCAGCTCCAAGTCCCAAAGCTTTCTCCTCCCAAATGTCCTGTGAGAAGGGTCCATGCGAAGCATCTGGTAACTCTCTGGACACTGTATTCCATTGCTCAGCATATCCCTCTGAGCCCACTCTTCTTGCTAATTGGTTGTGTCTTCTCCTCCTCAGGTATCACTTGCAGGTTCTCACCTGGGCTCCCGCTGTGACTTCCTATCAGGGAGTCCTGATTGCTTTCCCTCTGCCCTCTGCATTTGAGCACATTCTCCACTGCAAATCTACTCAGGTCTCCCTTCCTTTCTCTGTCTCCCTCCCTCCCACCCCTTCCTCCCTTCTCCCACCTTCTTTCACAGATGTGCCAGATACTATTCCAGGTACCTGAAACAGGGCAGGAGATGGATGCAACCAGGACAGACGAGGTCTCGAGTGTCTGTGGGCCACTTCTATCCCATTGCCTCCTGGGGTTCCCAGGGCTGTGGGTAAGCTCACACATCCCTCAGTGAGGCACTTGGTGCTTGTTGGCATCAGCCCCTGACAATGCTTTCAGTCTCACATCTCCTACCTCCTACCCGTGATGACCAGAGTAAAGCTCTGGCTTTGGTGAGCACTTTGCATTCTCCCAACAGCTTGGAACACTATCCTTTACCTTCTCCATCAGTGTCATGGCCCCAGTGCAAAGCACCCCACACGGAGCATCGCACATGGGGGATGCTTCTTCATCAACTCTCCAGTCCCATGGGGTTGATGCGCTGTGACAACCCGAAGAAGCCTCTCCCCTGCAGAACAGAGTCTGCGGTCTCCAAATTTAACTTCTGCAAGCCCCTGAGGTCCCCAGAGTCACCTCCTCACGTCTTCTGTCCACACTGTAAGTAGGATTTGGTTGCTCACCATTCTGCTGCTCTATGGAGCGTGGCTGCTCCTGTGAGACCCTGCCTCTGTGGCACGTCTGGAGCTCTCGAAGAATGTAGAGTCCGTTCTGTGAAGAAGTGGTGAACGTCCATACGCATGTCTTTAATCCAGCGCTCAGGTGGCAGGGGCAGGTGGATCTTTGTGAGTTTGAGAACTGCCTGGTCTACAGAGTGAGGTCCAGGACAGCCTGGGCTACATTGAGAAACACAGTCTTTAAAATATATTTTTTAAAAAAAGTTATGTGATGTCTCTGCTACTTACTAGCTCCAGTTGAAAACATAAAGAAAATCATGTTCATAATTATTATTAAATGACAAGAACTAAGAGGTATGAAGTGAGGGATGATGGAGAAAATCTGAGAATGCCCTGCTGGCTTGGCAATCTGCCTATCTAAGACACTCAGGGCAAAATCCAAGCTCTGTCTTCACTAATGAATGATCTTGGGGTGCTGGCTCATTCTCTCTGGGTCATGTTTGTTCTAAGAACCAAATGGGATGTTTCATGGAAACAGTCTCCAAATAGATGCATGTGATTGTGGATGAGACACAAATCCAAGTCCTTTCTGCATGTTGGCTGAGGGGAACCAGACTGTGGCTTATAGGTCACACCCCTCTACCTGCTGCTCTGAGGTCCATTTAGAACATCTCTTCTGGCTTGCAATAAACAAATTTGGCAGCTGTCTGTGCTCTGGGCCAATGCTGGCTTGTTCAGTCTTGACCCCACTCAGGAGAACGTTCACACAGTTTTCTGTGGAACTCATTCTTAGGATGCTCTACTGCATACATTTTGGTTTTGCTCTAAAATCTTGAAATGCCAATTTCTGAAAGGTTTCCAGGTTAGAACTTAAGGTTTTGAGAAGGTCTTCAGAAGTAAACTTTTGAATTCTGTGAGAGATTTCTTCTCTTTGCATAAGGATCCTTGAGTACTGTGATAACCAATAACTCATCCATCCATCCATCCATCCATCCATCCATCCATCCATCCATTCATCCATCCATCCAACAAATACACAAAGCAGTCTGAAAGTGAGGCAGATCCATCCTTTTCCATTGTGATGCTGGGTCTCAACTGTTGATCGAGTTAACAAGGATTGGTGAAACACCTTTGTGTGTTTGTAGGGACATCTCCAGACAGGACTGACAGATGGGACAGAGACTGGGGAAGAAAGGCCCCATCCAAAAGTCTGGTGGATGAAAGGATATTTGAGGAAGGCAGTATGCGGGCCTGCAGGCCCCCTTTCTGTCTGACTGAATGTATATATGGCTGCTTCCTGGAGACATTAGACTTTGGGTCTTTCAGCCTTTCAATGTGAACTTACCATAGTGGCTTTCCAGGAAGCTTCCGGATCTTCAGTACTAGACCAGACAGCTGAGATGTCTGGCTTTCTGATTTGGTAGCTACCATGTTTTCTACTTCCCAGTGTGTGAATGTATGACATTATTGAAATGAGCAACTCCAATCATGTAAGCCAGTCCAACAAATACATCCCTTCCACTTTCTTTTTCTGAGACAGAGTCTTCTTATGTAGTCCTGGCAGTCCTGAAAATTGCTATATAGATCAGGCTGCCCCTGAGATCACAGAGATATGCCTGCCTCTGTCTCCCATTTGCTGGGATTAAAGGCGTGCACCACCACATCAGGCTTTAAATTTTATTCGATGTGTGTAGGTGTTTTGCCTGCATGTATGTCTATATCTATGTATCATGTGTGTGCCTGGCCATCAGAGCTCCTAGAACTGGAGTTACAGATGGTTGTGAACCACCATGTGGGTGCTGGGATTGAACAGGGTTTTCTGGAAAAGCAATCTTAACTGCTGGGCAATCTCTCTACCCCCCCCCCCCTTTTTGAGACAGAATCTTGCCACGGTAGCCTATAATTCCCCACAGGCATGCTCAGAGGCCAAATAATCCCACCCAGGTGGGACTTAGGTCTGTCTTCAGGCATCTCCTAGGTGATATCAGATTCTGTGATGTTGGCAACATTAATCATCACAGTAAGTGATAAGCATATTGCTTTATAAAATTATGTTCCCAATAACTCTTTCAGTTATAATATCCTCATTTTAATGAGAAAACCAGAACACAGAGAGGGTAAATTACTAGATCAAGGTTACTCAGCTGCTCTGTGGTGGATCTGAGGTTTGAACCTGCAGCCTGGCTCCAGAGTACATGTTCTGATAATAGTGGTCCTTCCTCCTCCTGCCTCTTCTCTTAACCGCTGAGATGCTAATTACCAGTCAGTCTAATACATTCATTTAAGTAGCCACTATAGCATTAGTTTAGCTGGATGGGAAGGCTCTGCAGTTCAGCTGTCTGTACTTCTCTTCATCTGTCCATCTAGCCATCTGTCCATCTGTTTGTCCATCCATACACGATCAACGGAATGTAAAGGGTTCATGGAGACGCCATTTTACCAGAGGTTAGTTTCTAACCTCTCAGAGTGTCAATTAATTACCAGCGTAAAATGGCATCCTAATATTTACCTTGTAGATTGCCTGCTTCACGTGTAATGTCTAGCCTTGCTCCGTGGAACGCCAACATTACTCTGTGTAGTTCAAAAAGACATAGCCAGGGTTTTAAAATACTATGACTAGTAGAATTTCAGCAGTGTTCCCACCTCCACATTCTTTTCTAGATCAGCAATACTGTCTCTTTCAGCCCCTGGGAGAAGAGAGTACTAAATCGCTTGTGGAGCTGATGTCCACTTTTGGCCACCCACTTCTTCCTGGGACTAAGGGTACCATCTGCCCGTTGGATGGCACAAATTCAGCACAGTGGGGTGGCCCAGTCTCATTCCCTTCCCGCCCTTGCTGTTGACAAAGTCTGGGCTGCTGCTCTCGGAAAGACGGTGACAGAAAGCTTGGGAGTGGGCTGGCCCTTCCTTTTCCAGGGAGGCCAAGGACAGAGAGAGCTTTGGGAAGACAGGTGGGCTGGCCGTGGGAGCAGCTAGACTATGTGTGAGCTTCCATGGAGTTCTAATAGCAAGGTCAAGGGCAACATTCAGAAATTTCTTGTTCTCTGTATTTCTGATCCTCGACATGGCGAGGGGAGGAGGCAGACAGCCTTTTGCCAGAGAGAGCTTGGCACTCAGACTCCTGCCATCTGGGTTGTGAATGCTCTCTCTTCCTCCCTCTCTTTCTCATTTCTACTGTGCATGTGTGCATACACGCCTGTCTCTGTGTATCCATGTCTTTATGTCTGTGTATGTACCTGTGAGTGTCCCTGTGTTTATGTGTGTTATGTATGTGTGTCCATGTCTATCTGTGTGCGTGTTCATAGACAGACTATTTGGGCAGATGTCAGAAGGTCTCGAGGCAAGGACAAGGAAGCTCTTGTCTACTCAACTTCATCCCTAGTGCTGCCTCTTTCCCCAGGTTAAAATATAGAACTAGGCTCAAGTCCAAAGGAAGTTGGATCTTCATATGTCGATCTCTACCTCTATCCATATCTATATATCATTATAAGTTTTCTAAAGACAACTCCAGGCTGGCAAGATGGCTCACCAGGTAAAGGCATTTGCCACAAAGACTGCTGACCCGAGTTTCTTCTCTAGAACCCATGTGGTTGAAGGAGAAGTCCCCTGACCTCCAGGTACATAGCCCAGGTGACAGGTGCAAACTCTCTTTCTCTCTCAAATGTTAAAAAAGCAAAACAAGCTGGGTGATGGTGGTACACGCCTTTAATTCCAGCACTTGGGAGGCAGAGCCAGGTGGATCTCTGTGAGTTCGAGGCCAGCCTGGGCCACAGAGTGAGACCTAGGACAGGCACCAAAACTAAATAGAGAAACCCTGCCTCAAAAAACAAACAAACAAACAAACAAACAAACACCCCAAAAAACTCCCAAAGACAACCCCAGTTATACAATAATGATCAGTACTGAAGCAAAGCATACCAATTACAAGAAAAAGAAGCCAATGGCTTTCTGCTATGGCCCCCTCCTCAGGTCCCTAAGAAGAAGGTTGGTATTTCTGGGCCACTGTCCCACTGGGACTTTCAGTATACATTGATGCGCAGTCCACATTCCCACTCTAAAGGAGGGAACTGGGATACAGCAAGAAAAGAGTGGACCAAAGCAAAACCAAAGCCCAGCATGGAAAACACCATGGATGGGTGCGTCGTGACCTGCGGTACTGTTCTAGAGGGTAGGCTGCCTACTGTATGAGATTACCAGCCAGCAGTCCACAGCTGAGGCCCAGCCCAAACTGTGGCTGGCTTGTGCCCATGTAAGGATGTGGAGGAAATGTCTTAGTTGGGCGAGTTCGTGTAGGATCCTATTTAAGACCCTTCCAAGGTGGGATACTCCTAGGTTCTGTGTGGGGACCATGCTGAAACATATGGGCTATAAACTCAGCTGGAGAAAAGTGGCCCATTGCTCCTGGAATCCAGGGAGCAGAGAACACGTGCCACTGATAGGTGGCTTTCCTTGCAAGTCAAGGCCCTTGTACTTTTCCATCTGGAAGGTGCAGCTGTGGAGGGAACTTAGTAGATGAACAGACACTTGCTGGCTATCTCAAACTCCTGCTCCACCAGGAGAGTCAAGATGAATCCATTCAGTATAGACTTACTGAGCATGCTCCAGTCCCCAACACTGAGTTTTCTAGGGTGCAATAGGTGAGGGATACAGTAAGTGTATTACTTTCTTCACTGTTGAGACCAAACACCTGATAAGGAGCAGCTGAAGAAAGAAAGGTCTTATTTTGTCAGAGGGGATATGGTTCATCACAGCAGCGAAGGTGTGGTGCTTTGAAAGAAAATGGCCCCCAAAGGGAGTGGCACTATTAGGAGGTGTGGCCTTGTTGGAGGAAGTGTGTCACTGCAGGGGAGGGCTTTGAGGTCTCTTTTCTCAAGCCTCACTCAGTGTGACAGTTGGTCGACTTCCTGTTGTCTCTGAGTCAAGATGTAGCACTCTCAGCTGCAGCACCACATCTGCCTGCATGCCACCATGCTCCCTATCCTGATGATAATGGACTTGAACCTCTGAAACTGTAAGCGAGCCACCACAATTAAATGCTTTTATTTATAAGAGTTGCCGTGGTCATGGTGTCTTTATTCACAGCAATAAAAAGCCCTAAGATAGAAGGCACGGTGGCAGGAGGGTGAGGTGGCCGGTCACATTGCACCTGTCCATCAGGAAGCAAAGAAAAATGCATGCTGGTGTTCAGCTGGATTTCTCCTTTTTCCCTGTGAGCCATCGAAGGATGTGGCTGCAGTCTGCCCTTGCCCTGAGCATTTGAGAGATGCTAAGTTCAAAAGCAATGGGCCAAGCTGTTAGGTGGAGGAAATTTCAAGATGGCATAGCGGTAGGGCTGTGGGGCGCAGCCAGTGGGATGGGGCCAACCACATTTAGAGTGGGCTTCCTAGGTGATTCTCAATCCAGTCAAGTTGGTAATGAAGGTTGATCCTCACAGAAAGGAAGCTGGGGAAGAGAAAGGGGGGCTGGAGGCTGGGGGGAAGGGGGAGGGGCAGGTTCAGGTGGCCAATCAGGCTTCACTATGAAGGTGGCTATGAAGTGGAGAGCTGAAGGAGAAAATGAACCTTGTGGATATCTAGAAGGAGGGTATGTGGGGCGTTTACCCACCAACCCCTCAGTTTCCCAGAGTTTTCTTGAGTGTGAGCAGCAGGAAATATTAGATAGAAGGATTTATTGCGGAGAATCTTGCGGAGATAAACAGAAAATAAAGGATAGCCTGGAGAGGGCCTGGAACCTATTCCAATGGGCCCTGACTATCTCTGCCCCAGGGTATTTATACAGACGCCAAGGGGCGGATCAAAAGACCTCCTCCCCCAGCACAGCCAAGTGCAGACCATCTCAGACATCTGCACTCAAGCCTGTGGTCCTAATCATCCTCTCTATGTGGACCTGCTGGGTAAAGCCACGAGGAACCCGAAAACGGGCTCCTACAAGGGTAGAACAAGCAGAGGGAATGGCAGGTACAGAGGGCTTATGGCAGTGCCGGGGGTGGGGTGGGGAGGTGGGGGGCAGTCAGGCCAGAGCAGAAGTACAGAAGGAATCTGGGAACAGATGACAAAGAGGGATGGATCATGCAAGACCCTGTGGGCCACTTCCAAGCTTTCACGGGAGAGTTCAGGTAGAGAGTGTTACAGGCCCACTTTAGCTGGGATTTGGAAGAGAGACTGTAACCATGTTACCCCAATGGCAGGGGTGTGGTCAGGGGCCTCTGCCAGAGGAGGGCTGAGAGTAACAGAACTTCTTTGTGCTGGATGTGAGCTCTAGGAACTTGTGGAGAGGAGCGTTCAGGTTTTGATATCCAGTACTTGTGGAGGGAGGTCGTTGGGAAGCGTGTAAGCTACTCTTACCAACTCTCTACATGGGGAACAGAGAGTCCACGACTATCTCAGGCCACGTGAAGCAATACCGTGTAAAGTCTCTGTCTCTGTCTCTGTCTCTGTCTCTCTCTCTCTCTCTCTCTCTCTCTCTCTCTCACACACACACACACACACGCACGCACACATACACATACATAGTGTGAAGGGGTGTGTGAAGACTGGTCACCAAAACCAGGCTGTGGCTATCCCTGGTTCAGGTTTTAGGCAATCCTGACTTTTTTCCTCACATGTCTAAACAAAACAAAACAAAACAAAACTACTGCTTACTTAAATTCCTTTTTAAATAATAAGCAGATAGTATTTACAAAACTAGGAAAAAATCCAATGGAGCTATTTTCATCATGGGAGAGTAAGATGATTAAAAGAGGTGGTGTTTTATAATCCATTAATTTTCTCAGGTCCGGTTGCAACCAATGCGAAGTCTTCAAAACAGCGACGGAGCTAAGGAGGGCGGTGGTGACGTCTTCTCCGGCTGGTCGAACAGCTGCATTCACGCTTGGCCCTGCAGTGGCTTGGCTTCAGCAGCAGCCATGGTGTTCGCAGCCGTTCAGGGAAGCAGGAGCTGCAGAACATTTCCCTACTGTGCTCAAGTGTACCAGCAGCCGGTCTGAGTCTCTGCAAATTCATGACCACGGGGAGGTAATTTGGGGGCTGAACCTTCCGAGGTACCTACTAGAAGTGAGGAAGCGGTATAGGTGAGGCACAAGCTGGAGGTCTTGGGGCTCAGGGTGATGCTTCTCTCTCTCTCTCCACGGTGCTTTCAAGGAGAGTTAGTTAGGAAGGTCTTCAAAAAGGAGGAAGAAGAGGAGGAGGAGGAGGATGCTGCCGTGGCCTCTTGCCACCTGACCCAGATTCCCCAAGGAATCATATCACATGAATAATTAACCTTTCGGCAAGCCAAGGAACTGATCTTCAGCGAGCAGAGATTTCATGAAAATTTAAAGACCCGAAGCTGAAGCAGGCGCTGTGTGTTGTTTTCATGATGGCTTAGACATCTTTGAAAACCCAAAGTCCCAAGGTCTGCCCTTGGGTCCTACTGTGACATCAGCATGGGCTTCCTGGACTCCTAAGCCTTTTGGGGGTGGGGGTGGGGGTGGGGGTGGGGTTTCTCTGGGAGCTCTGTCTAGGCAAAGGAGGCTAGTGTCTACAGGTGAGAACATCCCTGGGTACCTCTTCCTGATACCCGTGGGCGGGTTACAGGTGTCCCCCTAAGCAGTGGATCCATGTTGTTGGGTTACCAAGGCAACCCCATTCCTCCCGGGACAGGGGAGGAAGGGATGCTGACAGAGTAGGATTTCATGAGCTGTCTTTCCATAGGAATTGGGGCTAAAAATACCCTACAATTGGCACTTGCATGGTTTCAGGAACCTTCCTGCCTCCTGTCTCTGCATATTTAGAAACTGCTCCCTGGCCGAGTCCTGATCCTTTAGAGCAGAGCTTGGCACTGCCTGGCGGTGAGGAGAGCTAGCACTTCAGGAAACTGGTGATTACCCTAATGGCTGGGTATGGAGGCCTGAGGTACGGCTGGTGTGCTTCCCTGGCAGACACAGGCCTGCCTCATTTCACTTGGCCAGAGGCATTAGTGGTAACTCCCAGGAGCCTGTTTAGAATCGCAAGGTGGTTGGCAGCCCCTGGGCGTTGGAGATGGGTGTGCGATGGTCTCGGCTTGCTGGCCAGGTTGATCTTTAGGAGCCCCGTGCTTCCTCTCTTCCTGTCCACATTGCAGGGCATGCACTGAGGCAGAAAATGAAGTTCAAGTCCTTCCCAGCATTGCGGTTTGTGTCCCTGAGGATAGTCCTTGTTCAGGGTTCAAGTGTTAGAATAGGCTAGGGGAGCTTGAGTCATAGTGCTGACTTGCCCCATAATGCTTCGGGCTGCAAGGGTCCTGGGATTCTAAATCCTAGAAGTCTGACCAGGCCTTGGGAGGCCATTGAGTACATCATCTGTGCCCTGGAGATGTGGGGATTTGAACCCGAGACTAAAGGACTGCACATCCAGTGGAAAGGTCACCCAGTTCCGGGACTCAGACAGGAAACTGCTTGGTTGCCAGAGGATGCCCCTGGCTCACAGGCTAACAGACCCCTCAAAGAAGCACCAGGATCCACGTGCCCCTCCAATCTCCCTCACACTGGAGATTGAACATGGCACCTTCTATAAACTAGGCAAGTCAAAGGCTCTCTTACTGAGCTACATCCCTAGCCCCCGGGGTCTCTTGGCCTGTGAAAGGTCTGAGATTTTTGCATCTTGAACAGATTCCCAGGAGATGCCTGGGTTAGATTTCCACAGTAAGAAGACTCAAGAGAAATTGTTCTCAACAGGGCAGCAAATAAGAATCCCCACTCGTATTTTAAACTCTGGATTCCCGAGCCCTGCCGTAGACCTCTTGAATCAGGGCCATTGTGTAGTGACCTGTGTAAAAAGGCGACAGTTAGCTTGATTCGTGACTTCGTCTTGTAACCGCTGTCCTCAAGCCTGCTGTGGGCACCGAGAGAAAGGCCTCCCCCAACCAGTTTGCGCCAAACATTGTCCTATTTTTAGTAAGATTTGCTCTTTTGAGTGTGGCCTATCATTCGCCATTTAACAAATATTTATTAATTCTCTCCTGTGTTTCCATAAACGTCTATTCTTTCCCGTGCAGCTGGACAGACAGTCGGTAGATGATAGTGCCTGCTTCGTGCCTCCAAGGATGTAGAACTGAATCAGAGAACTCTCCGGTGGCTTAGAGTTCAGGAGGTTGCTTCCCTTACATGGTTATAACACTGCTAATGTGTTCTTAATGAGCTGCCATTTACTTATGCAAATAGCAGGGCACAGATGCCAGGGGCATTGGGGCTTACAGAGCGCTGTGCCTCTGCATCCTGCCCGCGTTTTCAGGCGGCGCTGCTGGTCTCTGGGGCTTGCTCTGTTTTTTCATCCTCAGTAGCTGCTGCGTGGGTAGTGTGTCTGTCACTGTGTGTGTGTTGGGGATCTCACCAGGATAGGCTGGCACGAGGGCACCACTGGCAGCTAGAAGAGCAGGGAGGGGTCATCCTAGACACCCCCCTTGCTTTGTTAGCTCTATCCATCTATCTGGCTTGTGCTGGCTGTTTTTTACCAAGCTCTGGGAAGACCGGTGTGGGTGGGAGGCAGGGGCTGTTGACCTCAGAAATGGGTGCTGTGTTAGACCTAAGCCAGGCTGTGAGCTTTATTTCTGGCCTCCATGAGGAAATTTCAGCAGAGCTGCTTTTGAATCTTTTCGAAGGACAAAAGCAAGCAAACAAAAAGCCCTTGGCACCAGCAAAACAAGACACTGTCGGTCCTGTGTTCGTTTCTCTCCTATTTCCCCAAGGAGTTTCCCTATCACAGCCGGAATCAGAGATGACGCTGGGATGATGTACCAGTTACTTTGTTTTCTATTTGCTGCTGTGGCCAGACGACAGCAGCTTAAAGGAGGAGGCTGGAGAGATGGCTTAGTGGTTAAGAGCATACAACATTGTCCTTCCAGAAGACCCGAGTTCCGTTCCCAGCACCCATGGCAGGCAGCTCACGGCTGCCTGCCGCTACTTCTGCTCTAGGGGATTTGACATCCTCTTCAAGCCTGTGAGGGTACCTGTGCTAACTTGTACAGACCAACTCAAGCACACATACTTAAAAAAAAAATAAAACAAATAAACATAAGTGTTAAATAAAAAAGAAGTAAGGATTTACTTTGGTTCACAGTTGAGGGTGTAACCCATCACAGGGATATCATGGTGGCAGAGAGGGAGGCAGCGGGTTATATTGCACTTGCAGTCGGGAAACAGAAGGTGATGAATGCCCTCAGTTGCTCCCCCACCCCCTTTTTATTCAGTCTGTGACTCCACCCTGAATGTGAGCGTGTCTTCCTTGCTCGGTTAACCCTCTCAGGAAGCAGGCTCCCAGACATATCCAGAGGTGTGTCTCTTAGGGATCCCAAATCCGCTTGAATCCTATGAAGATTGCTCATCACAGACAGTGGGTGGCTCTGCACTGGGCGTGTCATGCTCATCCTCTCATAGTCTGTCTCGCAGGGCTGCAGTCTGGGGTCTCACAACAGACATTGTCACATGGAGCTGAACAGGCCCCATGCCATGGGAAACCTACCTGGAAAGATGGTCTGGTGGGAGCCAGCACCCACCTCTGATGTGCTCCCAGGCCCACCCAGGCTTCCTGCGGGGTGGGGCTGCTTGGGATGTCCCCATGGTCTTAACTTCAGGGACTGGCCTAACTGGACGGCAGGGGAATGAGGAAAAGACAGACATATGTACAGAAAAGCTGGGAGTAGGTGGACTGGGGTCTGATGGAGAGCCTGCGGCACCTCAGAATCACAGTGCATTTATTGTACACAGTTGAATAGGGAGGCAGAGTTATCGCATACAGCTGAACAAGAAGACAGGTTTAGCTAATCTTGGTGGGAGCAATCTCTATAGGGAGTTTTCAGGCCATAAACATAGGGGTTGGGGAGAAAGCTAAGGTGGACATTTTCTGGATATCAATATCCACACATGGACCAGAGGAAGGCTTTGCCACTCCCATGGGCATTGAGGTCTTTGATGTGGCTGTCCCCATGTCAACAACACATTTATTTAGGACGTCACTCAATCACTACACCATGTAAAAGGCCAGACAAAGTGGTGTCTGTCTCTAACCCCATCACTTCTACGGGGCGATGGGTGGACAAGACAGAAGAAACAGCTGTGTGCCTTTACGCAGCTACTCTGGAGTAGGAAGCTCAGCAGCAGAAGCATCAAGAGAGACCCAACCTCAACGAAGTGGAAGGTAAGAACTCCCAGACATTGTCTTCTGACCTCCACACATGCGCCATTTTGAGCGCAAGTTAAAAAGTATTGTGTTCTTGGGCATTAGGGTTCTCTAGAGGAACAGATGGATAGAATGAATAAACATTATAAAGGGGAACTTATTGGACTGGCTTACATGATAGGAAGTAGGGCTGCATATCAGAGAGACTGGAAACCCAGTCTCTGCTCAGCGCACCCTGCTGGATATCTCTCTCAGTGGCTCGGTCTGGCTCTGCAGGCCTTGGAGAGTCATTTGTCTTTGGTTTGTATTGGAATGCCAAAGAAGATGGATTCTAATGCAAGTGGAGGATGGCACCTGTTGTTGACTGTTCTATTACTCTTTACTCTTTTGGCCTTTGCTCTTTAGGAGGCCCAGCACCCGGCTCCCAAATAAATCACACACAGGCTTATTCTTTCTCGTGAATGCCTGGCCTTAGCTTGGCTTGTTTCTAGCCAGCTTTTCTTTTCTTTTTTCTTTTTTTTTAAAAAAAAGATTTATTTATTTATTATATATACAGCATGTATGACTGCAGGTCAGAAGAGGGCACCAGATCTCATTACAGATGGTTGTGAGCCACCATGTGGTTGCTGGGAATTGAACTCAGGACCTCTGGGAGAGCAGTCAGTGCTCTTAACCTCTGAGCCATCTCTCCAGCCCCTAGCCAGCTTTTCTTAATTGATCCCATCTACCTTTTACCTTTCTCTATTTCTGTATATCTTTTCTTTTTTTCTTATTCCGCATCTGGCTGTGTGGCTAAGTGGTTGGTCCCTTTTCTCCTTGATCTTTTTCTCTCCTCCTATTTATTCTCTCTGCCTACCAGCCCCACCTATCCTTTCTCTGCTTTGCTATTGGCCGTTCAGTTCTTTATTAGACCAATCAGGTGTTTTAGACAGGCAAAGTAACACAGCTTCACAGAGTTAAACAAATGCAACATGAAAGAATGAGACACACCTTTGCATCATTAAACAAATGTTCCACAGTGTAAACAAATGTAACACATCTTAAAATAATATTCCACAACAGGCATCAACATCATCATCATCAGCGTAGATAAACTTACCAAGAAGGGAAATCAAGCAAGCAGATAGCACTGAATTTCCTTGGATCTCATTTTACCTAAGGTGCCTACCAGGAGGTGCCACGTACTCAGGAAGAGAGGCTTGTCCCCTCAGTCAATCCTCCCTGAAAATGGCCTCCTCACAGACCTGCCTTGAGGTGTGTCTCTTGACAGTCAAGATTACCCCTTCTTACAACCAGCCACTCCGTAGTGGGATTTCAAGTGTTTTCACAGCAGAGGAGAAGCAAAAACTTCAGAGCTGGTGCCTCAGCTACTTACGCACTCCATGGATGTGAGAGGTCGCTCAGCTTTTGAGCCTCACTTTGTTGGTGGAGAGCAGGAAAGGTGGTGTGGCTGAAAGAGTTCTAGAAAGTTAGCCTCAGGATAGAAATATAAGCTGTTGTCACGGAAGCTCTCCAGGAGCCATCTGCTGCCCCTTTCAGAAGGGAGGGGATCATCAGACTCATGCTAATGACATGGCGTCGCTTCATGGGCTGGGCTGTAAGCCCTGCCCCTGTCTCTAGTCCCGCAGACAGATTGCTACTGCACGTGACACTATCTTTATGCAAGAATATTACAAATTCAGTTTCTTGAGACATTGTGCCAAACCCTTCAGCAAAATAGAAATCTTCCACATCTGCTTTGTCCCTCTGAGTCACTAGTTTTGGTAACTGGACAAGGGAAGCTTGTCCATAAGGAGGCATTACCTTCCCTTGTGCTGAATGGATGTGTGTGTGTGTGTGTGTGTGTGTGTGTGTGTGTGTGTGTGTGTGTGTGTGTATTTTACGTTTTGTTCTTGGGTTTGTAAAATACAGCCTTGGCATTAGTTGTAGTGAGCAAACTGCCTCCAGTTCTTTTTAGAGCAGGGCAGGCAATAATTAAATAATTACACTCTTAGCTACTTAACTATTTTTGGCAAAAAATTCTGGAAAGGGCCCATTTTATCTTTTTTTTTTTTTTTTTTTGGTTTTTTAAGATAGGGTTTCTCTGTGTAGCTTTGCGCCTTTCCTGGAACTCACTCTGTAGACCAGGCTGGCCTTGAACTCACAGAGATCCGCCTGCCTGTGCCTCCCAAGTGCTGGGATTAAAGGCGTGCACCACCACTGCTCGGCCCATTTTGTCTTTTAAAGGGGAGAATCAACCAAATCTAAGCTTGTTAAAAATGCCATAAGGAAACTTGTTGCTTTATATTCTAATTAAAAATGAAAAATTTAATTAATTTATTAATGATACATACTAATGAAGTTTATTGTATTATTTCCATACATTCATATACTATGACTTATTAAATCCTAACTTCCTTTGTCCCCAACCTTCAGTAATTATTACTCTACTTTCTGGAAAACTTAAACATTTCTTTTCTTAAACTTTTAGTGTGTGTGTGCCTGTAAAGGTCAGAGAATGACTTTGTGGGAGTCAGTTCTCCTCTTCTACCTTGTTTTGAGGCAGGGTCTCTCATTTGTGCCACAGTGTGCAGTCCACGCTAGCTGTCCCCAATCTGGGTAATTCTCTTGCCTGTTCTTCCCATCTCAGAAAAGGGCAGAGGTTTGAGACTCCTGCGGCACCTCAAACTCAGACAGTCGTTCATGTTTTACTACGGCTCCTGGTTATAGCACTCTGGTGTTTGCTGGGAGATTACACAGTTCCCCAAACAAGGCTGCTGTGCAGAGTTCAAGTCCCTTATCTAAAAGGGATGCTACCCTGCAGGGGTGATGACCATTTCCAGTAGCTGGGACCACCTGCATCTGTACTGACAGAGTTGGCTGGAATTCTCTTTTTTTACCCTTCACAAGTTAGACTACTGTCACCCACGGGGAGGCATCTGTTGGGGACATATGTTTCTTTAATTGTGCTCTTGTCCCAGGTCTTTGAGGCTTTCAAAGTTCCAGTCTCCCTCTTGCTACTTTCCAGTGTTTCCTGATAGTCACCAACCTCAAAATGCAGGCATTCATTTGTTATTTTGGTTCCCTGTGGAGGAGGAGAAGGAGGTGTGTGTTGTGGAATATTATTTTAAGGTGTGTTACTTTTGCTTATGTTACATTTGTTTAACTCTGTGAAGCTGTGTTAATGTGCCTGTGTAAAACACCTGATGGTTTAATAAAGAGCTGAGCAGCCAATAGTGAGGCAGGAGAGAGAAACAGGTGGGGTTGGCAGGCAGAGATAATAAGTAGGAGAAATCTGGGAGAAAAAAGAAGTAGCCAGAGAAGGAGGAGGACTCCAGGGGCTAGCCACCCAGTCGCCCAGCTACACAGCAAGCCATGGAGTAAGAGTAAGATTTACAGAAGTAAGAGAACAGGAACAAGCCCAGAGGCAAAAGGTAGATGGGGATAATTTAAGGAACTCTGGCAAGAAACAAGCCAAGCTAAGGCCAGGCATTCATAATTAAGAACTAAGCCTCCATGTATGATTTATTTGGGAGCTGGGTGGCGGGCCCCACCAAAAGAGCAAAAACTACCACCAGCAGGTGTGTCCTGGTGTCTCTTTCCATCCTCCTTGGATCTCTTCTTTCTGTGCGTTTTCTTTGGAAGCCTGAATGAGGGTTTGACTGGTCCTTAACTTTGGTGGGATTGTCATGTGGGTCAGGGAGACTGATCATGAACTATCTCATATCTGACACCAAGAAAACACCACTTTCCTACACCATAGATAAAGTCCATGCCAATCTATTTCCACCCTGGTTTAGGCCGTCTTAAAACAAGGACCTCATCTGAAAATAAAACTCACGCTTTTCTGTAGGAACCACATCTCCTCGGGTTGGGGCACTCGGTGGCATCCTTGCTTTCTGAGCTCCAGCCACACTGACTACCCTGCAGGTCCCCCAACATTCAGTGTTCCTGCTGACCTCAGGGCCTTGGCATACACCGTGTCCTCCTCTGGGCACACTTGTTCCTTTCCCTTGTCTGTCTGTGTTCCTCTTAGTCTCTCCTCCTAGCTCAGCTGGAACAGCACTTCTTAGGGGAAACTGTTACAGACCCACATTTGTGGGGGCCCATTTCTCTGCTCTACCACGTAATCTCTCTTCTCTTCCTTTATGACACTCGCCCTAGATCATAGTTTATTTTTTTTATTTCTTGTGAAACGGTTTCGTTGGTGGCTGCCTCCCCACCAGACGGAGAGCAGCGTGGCCCTGTCCCAGTCACTGCTGTGTCGTCACTGGAGCGCAACGCCTGGCAGATAGCAAGTGCTCCGCACACACTTGGTGAACAGCCTCTCAGGAGTCACAGCTTCCTCGCCCTTGTGGATGTCTCATTCGCCACTGGGAACATGTGTAGGCAACAGTCCTATCCCCCCCCCCCCCCCCCCCCCCCCCCCCCCCCCCCCCCCCCCCGGGGAACTCTCAGCTAGTGCTTTTGTGACTTGGCCTGAGAGAAGCCCCTTTGAGCCTGGTAGTGGACAGTAGCTCTGGGCGATGGGGAAGGGACTAGAATCTCTACAAGAGCAGATATTTAGGAAACGAGCTGGGAGTTTAATGTGGCTGAGATGGAGTTAATAAAATATCCTTGAGCTCTCTGCATATGCTGTCTCCCCTTAGAATTGCAAATGGGCCCTGACTTCTAGTGGTGGAGTTTCTATTTTCTGTTTTTACTGTAGTGTGAAAGCCATATGCATGTAGTAGAAACATTACTATGAAGTTTGAATCATCATCTTTTCCTGGGCTCGTGATACCCTGTCCTGTGTGGTGCTGGTTTGTGATACTGGGTGGAGTCTTGAACCTCAGTTCCTATTCAGTCTTGTGCCATCAGAGGAAACGAGACACACTAGAGTGTTTTGTGTTTCCAAGCAAGGGTGTTTGGGAGCTTAAACTTCTTAAGTGTAGTTTTTTTTTCTTTTTAACTCCTTGTACTCTTTGGGGGCCTGCCACCTAGCTCCCAAATAATCACACAAGACTTATTAATACTTATGAATGCCTGGCCTTAGCTAGGCTTATTTCTAGCCAGCTTTTCTTAAATTATTCCATCTACCTTTTGCTTCTGGGCTTCTTACCTTGCTCTATTTCTGTATATCTCTTCTTTCTTATTCCATGTCTGACTGTGTGGCTGACCCCTGGCGCCCTCCTCTCTATTTATTCTCTCTGCCTGCCAGCCCCGCCTATTTCTCTCTCCCGCCTTGCTATTGGCTGTTCAGCTCTTTATTAGACCAATCAAGTATTTTAGACAGGCACAGTAACACAGCTTCACAGAGTTAAACAAATACAACATCAAAGAATGCGACACATCTTTGCATCATTAAACAAATGTTCCACAGCATAAAAGAATGTAACACACCTTCAACTAATATTCCACAACGCTGAAGTGCATCATTTGCTTATGATACTTTAAACTTGTGATAAGTTTATTAGGATGTAACTCCATTGCAAGCATAGGCGCCGTCTGCCTGGCCCTATTCTGTGGCTCATGAGTGGAAGGCATGGTAGCTGTTACACACAGGTAGTTAGCTGCGTGGTCCCTTTTCATCTTTTTCTGCCTTTGTCTTGATAGTCAGGAGTTTCTTGAGACATAGCTGCCAGATGGAGCAGGCTCTCTTGATAGGACCCCCTCCCCCCTTTTTTTTTGTGAACAAGAAAGGAATCTTTGTTGTATTGTTATATTAAGGCTTCAGGTTTAAGATTAATCTTAAGACCTTAGGATTTACTTTAAAAGTATTTTCAGTACATTAACTTTCTTGTGTGTGGGTGTGGGTACACATGCCACAGCATGCGTGCTTAGGGAAGAGGACAGACATGCCACAGCATGCGTGCTTAGGGAAGAGGACAGCTTGTGGAAGTCAGTTCTCTCCTTCTAACTTGTCAGTCCCAAGAGATCAAATTCAGGTTGCCAGGTTTAGTGGCAAATGCCTTTACCTGACCATCTGGCTGGCCCAGGATTTGCTTGTCACTATAACATTTCACAGACCGTCCTGACTCATATTTTTAAAATCTTCCTCATGACTCAGTTTTCTCCAAAGCCAAATGTTTCTTTTCTCATCAATCCATACCTGCTTAGCAGATGACTTTCTACTTCCTAACAAGCATTCCAGGCACCCCACCAGGGAGTTCTCAGACACCACAGCTCCTGACAACATTTGGTTGTGTGGAGCACCTCACGCGCGCTCCTTCTCCTCTGCCAGGAGCAATGTTTCATATTGAAGAAGTGTCTCCCAGCCCCTGGTGGCACTTCTGACAGCAAAGGAGGGCGAGTTACACTTGGCAGATTCCTGGAGAGCCTTGCACGCACATCAATCTGACATCTCCTGCTGAGCTTTGTGTCCTCTTGAGCACATCTCTTGGAGGCCTCCCTCATCTCCAGTTATTCATCATCAGGTCCAGAATTGAAAGGCTCAAGCCCTAAGCGAGCGAAGACACTTCCTTATCAGGCAAACAGTCACTCAGCGTGAAGCTGGTACCTCTCAGTGACAGTTGCCAAGGAAGTCCTGTTACCTTTTCCTTTATGGGAGAGACTCCCCCACTTTGGGGGAGGTTTCAGGAGCCTGCTGGGTGTGGGTGGCAGGAAGGGGATTCTCCTGGGGGTGCGGGGAGGGTGTTCAGAGTCAAATTCTGTTAGTGCTGGCGGCAGCTTCTAGCTTCTGACTGGCCTTGGGCAAGCACTGCACATTTGCCACCCACAACACAAGTTTGTGTGTGATGAGAGACCATGGAGCCCTCAAAGAGTTTCAAGCCACTGATCACCAGGGATGGTCATAAGATGCCCGCATTCTTTGCCAGAAAAGTCTTAAAAAGTTTGAACTCATGCATTCATTCACACATTGTTCTTGATTGGCTTGAGAGATTCCACAGAACAAAGAGGGGTGTTATTTTCTTAATTGCTATTATTGATTGATTGGTTGATTGTATTTCTTATCATCTTCAGAAAGCAGCCCAAAATTTCCCATTTGGAATTCTGACCCATTTGGTTTAGGGATTTGCTAACAATCGGTGTCAGGGAAATAACGTGACTCACGGGGAGGGCCACCTCTTAAGCTGGGGCTTGTTTGGGGGTAGGTGATATTAGAGGAGAGGAGAGACTCTGGGCTGAGATGGTCCTTCCCGGGAGAGGGGCTGCAGGAGGGAGGAATGTAAGCCTGTGTGTACTTTGTCTGCATAGGGGCTGGTGGTGGTGGTGGTAGGCAGGTGACTGCTATATTTTTGGAGGTTCAGTGCTGGGGCCTTGTGAGTAACCATGGTGGGCTTCTGAGGTCAAGTTCGCGCAGGTGAACGGAACTGTCAAAAAGGGCATTTTTGTGTCTTTTTCAGTTGCAAGGTCTAAGGAGATGAAGGTCAGGGAGGGAGGTCCTCTCTGGACAATGAATAGCAAAGGAGAAGGCTAGTGGCCAAGTGTCCTCTATAGTAACCCAGGGGCTGCAGAGGGGAAAGCGACCTCAGAGGGAGTGAGACTGGGTTTCTTGGTTACTATGGTAGGTTAGAGGCTTGTTGGCTTTCTAGAACAGAACTCTTTTAGAGGAGAGTTGATGAAATGCTTTTGGGTCACTGAGCTGTGAGGCCTCTAAGATTCTGGAGCAGATAGCTGATGGCACTCTAGCTTTAATGATGACTTCGGGTGAAAAGTGTCTCATGTTAGGAGAAACCCTCTTGCATCTTTAGGAGTGGCAGAGCTGAATGCATGGGTAGAGAAAACTGGATTCCACCATAGCGGAGTTAGAATCCATCTGCTGATTCCTGGATACACTCTAGTGACCTCTTACACAAGACCCGCTGTGCAGCCAGATGGTTATACGAAGGCACAGTCCCTGTTAATCAGATGAGCTGCTGCTCCCTGCCCTTCCCCGGGATCTGAACAAGGCTCACATGAGGGACATGGTCACAGTGACGATTTCACAATGTGTAAATGAGTGGGAGATGCTTATGTGCCAATTCTAAGAGTTATCCTCCTGTCTCGTGGTCAGTGAGTTCTGATGGGCTTTCCCAGGCTGCCCCGGGGCTGTGTTACCTCTGTTCTCTGGTGCTTAAGTCCAGGTCAATCACTCTTTTTGGTGAGCTCTGGGCAGAATCACCTGGAGTTTGTGAGCCTTCAACTCCAAGTCCAGGGTTACAGTGTGTTAAGAGAATGTCTATCCCAGGGTTATAATGTGTAAAGGGGGATGTCTATCCCAGGGTTACAATATGTTAAGGGGGATGCCTAGCCCAGGGTTACGTGTGTTAAGGGGGATGCCTAGCCCTGGCTTACAGTGTGTTAAGGGAATGTCTATGTAAGCATTTTTGGCAAGTTGCCTAAAGGTATGTAAGTAGAAAAAGTCCTAAATATCCAAGGAGCTAATAATAATTTATAACTTCCTATTCAAAAACTGTTATAGTTCATACTTAATTTTTATTATTAGCTGGTTTTTTTTTTTTTTTTGGACCACAGACATAGATGCTTCAAAGGTAACAAAACCCAGATCTACCCCTACTGATGTTAATGCACAGACAAGTCAGTATTTCCAGCCATTATAGGCTGGGTGCGGACATGTCCCGGATCCCCACACATACCCTTTCCTTTGGTACTTTTGTCTGGGTCATTCATGAGCAAGGCTGTCCTTGACAATCCTTGTGTGTGTCTGTCCTAAAGTGTGGGACATAACCAACCATGCCTGCAGTTTTTCTGTCCAGGGATCCCTTCAGTCTTCCCTCCCTCTCCCTGACAGGGTCTCCCCATTCAGGTGGCCTTGAACTTTCTGTCTCGCCCACTCAGCCTCCTGCACGCTAGAATTACAGGTGTGCACCGCTGTACCTGGCTAGCATTTCCTTTGGACCCATGAGCAGCATCTCACATACAACTTGTGATACTTCAATCCTGGAAATGGGACTTACCTTTCTCCACATTTTGTCTCACCCTCCACCCCCAAATCACAGTGCAAGCTCCCCGAGAACAGAGGTTTTCTTTGTAAGAACTTTCCTGTTCTGAGGAACTGGAGATGTACCCTCATGTATTCTACCACAGGGTCACATCCCCAGTTACAATGCTTTGCCGCAGAGCCTGGGCCACAGAAGTGATCCAACAGGAGTCCGTTGCCTAATTTGATTCACAATACCTACAGTGTTTTCAAAGTTTTAAGCATTTACTACCTATTTAATTAAAAAAGGCAGAAGGAATAGCTATCGCCTCTGCTGTGCATAATTGGAAAATCTGGCGGAAACAGTGCACCTGGGAACCTGAATTGGACACCATTCCAAGGTAAGGTAATTACAAAGCAGTTGGTGTAGACGGTCATCTGAGTCTAAAGTCGCTTTGAGAAGCCAGACGTTGTTTGGCAGTTGTGGTTCCTGCTGGTCCTGTGTGTCGGGAAGCCTTTGTCCGATTACTTTAATACTCCTCAGTTGTCTTTCAGTGTTTATTTTCATTTTGTCCCCACTGGTGGCAATTCAGCATGAACTGTATCAGCCCTCTGTTTCAAATCTCCAGTCAGGAGAGAGCAACCCCCTTTCCTCCGTGATTCACCATGGTGGGTAGGCTGCTCTTGCTCTCCTCTTTTGGCTGCACTTGTTACTAGGACAAGCTAAGTGTTTTCTACCCCAGGGCCTTTGCACATGCAGAAAAAGCCTGCTGTTTCTCCAGTTCTTTATCCTGTTAGCATCTGATGATGAACTTTTGGCTTGTCGAAAGGGAATTTTAAATCGCCCATCCCAAAGAGGGCCGTGGGCCAGACTGTACCATAACAATGTATTTACACTCTGGACAGGCGTTATAAAGGTTGAAATAATTTTATTCGTTATTTTCACTGCTTGTGATCCGTATTCTCCACTAGACACAGATTCTGTGAGGCAGGAGCCTGTCCATGTCACTCTCTGTTGGGGCTTCTCCCAACCCCGTCCTGGCTAGTCCCATGGCAGGGTTCTACAGGTATGCGGCAGCTAGAAGGCTGGAGAGAGTGTGATGCCTTGGCTGAAGGCCACCGGCGGGCAGAAGCTGGTGGCTTCTTCTTTCTTCTTGGCCCTGCTCCAGGTGCTCACTGAGTCACAGAGTTTCCTCTCACTCCCCACCTTAGCCTTCGTCATTGGGTAGAGGAGGGCAGGTGACCATGGCCGAGGAAATGCAGTTTGGGAGCCTCCTCACAGTCCATCTTTCTGCAAGACCTCCAAGAGTGAGCATTTGCCAGACAGAAGGGAATGGATTTGGTGATCTGTCTGCTCGGGGAGACAAGTCCAGATGAAATGTTAAAAGATGCCATTGTTTGAGGCGACAGGAGACAGCCTGGTATAGGGCTTGGCTTCTCACCTGGGAGTTGGTGGATAAAAGAATGATCTAGTAGCGAGGGAAGGGAAAATCAGCATCTGAGGCTTTCCAGCTGCTCAGTCATAATGCTCGTCCAAGAGCTGACCTTTAATGTGCGTGAGAGGCGCCAGCCTGCTGGAACAGACCAGAAGAGTCAAGCCAAGAGACACCGATGGCAAGTCTAACCTGACAGAGGGTGAATCAGCCTCTTGTGGGCCTGACTGCGGCAACCAGACGCGAAACTCGGCCACGGGGTACACAGGGCTTCCGTGGAGGTGGCAATGCTGGGAAAGGGGGTGGGAAGCAGGAAGTGTCCCTGGTGGCTCTCACTCCTGGGACAGGCAATGATACCTGAGGCTTCAGGGTGGGAGATGTCAATCATCTCCAATGAATGTTTAGTGGTCCTGGCAAAGCCCACGTGAATGACATCATTCCAGTCCCTGGGGACGGATAACTCTTTCCATTTCTCAAATAACAAAATAAGCTTTGGAGAGATGGAATGAGATAACGGAGTTCCTGGCTGCAGGGTGGTGGGGCTAAGGTGTCTGATATCTGAGTCAACCTTGGTTCCTCCCGATAAACCAGAGGTTCGGATCAGCTCTGCAGCTCCCTGGAGACTGTGACTACAACCTCTTACCTTTCCACTCTCTCCCCAATTTCAGGATCCTCCTCTTCTGTCTCCTTCACTCTCGCCCACCTTTCAGTACTGAGAGCTGTCAAAGGGACTGCTCCTTGAAGTTACTTCTGCTTGCTCCAGCATCTCAAGAGGGAGCTGGTTCTGGTCCCCAAGGAGGTCCAAGGGTGTGACATTGGAGGTGGTACAAAATGGCAGGCTCTGGAATACACAGCTCTTTACCAGGGTAGGTAGAGCATGTATGTACCCAGGACATCATAGACTCCACCAAAACCATCTTCAGGCCTAGGGAAGTGGACCTAGAAGGGTAGAACATTGGCTACTCTACCCACCTGGTGCAGACCACGACCACGGGCTGCAATAGAGTGACATCCTCATCACCTCTGTCCTGACCACTCACCTGGTGACTTTGCGTGTTTTATTTCCTCATCCTCTGAATCTGGTCATACTACTTGCTCTGGATAACAAAATAAGTCAGAAGTGGCAGTGTGGTTTCCAGCTTGGACCTTTAAGGAGCTTGTGTGTTTGTATTTATCCTCTTGCTGTCTCCCTGAGGACAACATGCTTGACCTGTCTAGCTGGTTGAAGAGAGTGGGGGGATGGGGATGGAAGCCAGGAACAGAGCTGCCTGGCTGAAGAGCCCAGCAATCAGTCCGGAGAGGGCCCACGTCTCCAGTCTCCAGATGTCTTCGTGAGCACATCTGGCACAGACCACTCCATATAGGCATGGAAACCATAATTAGGCTTGGTGGCTGCTAAGCAGCAGCCTGCTGATGATAGCACCAGAGGCAGAGGTACTTTAAAAAGCAACAGAGAAACCAACTAAGTGCATTATATAGAAAGATAAAAATGAAGAAAGGTAGTTGGCCAAACTTTATCTTAGGAAGGGATTTAGGATCTGAGTTCACCTCTTACATTGCAGGTGAAGATCTGAGTCCCAGGGAGGTGACCTCAGTTGTTCCCAGGTCACGCAGCTGCTTTAAGAAAAGACTCCATTTCCCAGTCCTGGGTTCTTTCGGGCCTCTCTCTGATTGTACACATACCTGCTTTACTCCTGGGCGCTGCTGCTGATATACGCGATGGTGAGGGTCTAAGAAAGTGGATGAAGGTCAAGTGTGTGGTTCTTCTTAGCCAACATCCCTGCTCTGTAGAGTCCTGGCCTTTCCTCCTATGTCCCTCCCTCTAGGATGTGAGATAGAGAAACAGCTGTAATCCAGGAGGTGGACCCCAGAGTGATCTTTGGCTTCACATGGTAGCTAGTTGCTGCTAAGCCCCAGAAGTCACTTTTGAATTTTTCAGTGCCAAACTGGTCCTGTTCCCAGAGAACTGTGACATGGCTTTAGGCCTATTTGGGCAGTTGGCTTATGTTCCAGGCACTTATTATTCTGCTATTGAGTCAAGAAATGCATGCCTTTGGAGACAGAGCGTGGCATGGACCACCTGGCTGTATCTTCCTTTGCTGCCAACTTTGTCCTCCACAGATCCATTCTCCTCCACATCGGCAAAGGTGCAGTCCCAGACAGACCACCAGCTGTGAGTCTGCATTGATAGCTGGGTGTGTATGTGTGGTCACTCGTGTGTGACCATGCATGTGAATGTGCTTGTGTGCAAGTGAAAGAGATGGGTGGGACTATTCTGGAGTATACTTGATAGGGGAGCTGAGCCTGTCTCATTTCCTAGAAAGAACACAATGGGTTTCACAAATTAATGTTGTGCTCTTCAATAATTCTCCTGCCCCAGGTGTCCCGCTTGTCTCGTTTCCTTTTTTTCCTTCTTCTCACTGGAAGTGCAGTAATTAGATCTGTGCTGGGAGACTCAAAAGATCTCAGCTCAGTTATGAAGGGGTGGAGGAGAGAAAGGTCATCATGCCTGACATCTATTTATTGTAATCTTGTAATTTCCGTTTCACTAGACTCTGTGGTAGACAAGCAGGCTTAACAGGACGCTGAGGTAAGGTGCTGACCCCAACTCCCTTCTGCATGAAAAAAGAATCAGGAGCATGTGCAGAACAGCAAACAGCGGCTTCCCTCTCCAGCAGCTCTGTTGGATGTTCAGGGCACTCCAATTGCAATGCTAAAATCCCTACCCTGGTAGCTCATGGAACACATGTTCCAGAATATGTGTGACTATATGATAAACCCCGCCAAGTGGTCTGTCTTTACCCATCCCCTCAAACATCCCTCTCCCTTGGCTCAAGACACCCTACAATCATTTGTCCTCAGGGAACTTGGAGACTTTTAGTCAAAGGATGATCCAGGCTCCTGATTTGCACAGTTTTCTGTTTGTTTCAAACCCACTCCTCAGAGACAAGGACCCAGAAGCTGTTGGACTGATAGGTATAGGAAGAAGATAAGCCCTACCTAAGCCTTCTGCCTGCCCCGCCTGCCAGCCTGGACGCTTCCTTCTGTTTCCAGGTGTCAGTGGTTGTGGGATTAGGACAGAGGCCAAGCTTCAAGCTGCTGAGGAGAGACTTGGGGCTGCCTCCTGTTCCTCAAGATATTCTGTGCCATGGTCCTGCCTGGCAGAACATGTGAATCTTACCTGGGAGGTTTTATATATATACCTGCTGATGGCCAAACTGTCCCTAAGACGGTAGGATCAGTGGAAATTGGGCATGAGCAAAGCATTTTCACCATACTCCCTGAGTGATCTGTACATGCAGTCTGTGTTGGAATCATTTTCCAGATAGACAAATCCCCGTGAGGGCTTTGAGCAGGTGATATCTGGGGCCATGCTGGTGGACAGTTCTGTGAATGAAGATATGGCCCAGACTAGGCTGAATAATGCCCCGCCCCCCCCAAGGCACTGGATTCTTCTACACGGAGCCTATACATGTTATGCTATTTTGAGAAAGATTTCTTTCTTTTATTAATGAGTTTTGTCATGACATCTTTTACATGTGTGTCAATATGCTTGTGGAGAAAGGTTTTCTGAAGATATGATGGAACTGAGTATTTCAAATGGGGAGATTATCCTGGTTTATCCAGGTGGGTCTTAAATGTCATCACAAGTTCTTTTTACAAAGGAGGGAGATTTCACATACATATGGGTGCCTCAGGGTTTCTATTGCTGTGAAGAGACACCATGACCACACAACTCTTCTAAAGGAGAACAATTTAATTGGGGCTGGCTTACAGTCCAGATGTTTAATCCATCATCATCATGGCAGGAAGCATGGCAGTACATAGGCAGATGTGGTGCTGGAGAGGTAGCTGAGAGTTCTACATCTGGATCAGCAGGCAGCAGGAAGAGAGTGACTCTGGGCCTGGCTTGAACAAATGAAATCTCAAAGCCCACCTCCAGTGACACACTTCCTCCAACAAGACCACACCTACTTCAACAAGGCCACACCTCCCAATAATGCCACTCCCTATGAGTCAGTCTATGGGGCCCATTTTCATTCAAACCACCACAGAGGGGAAGTTGGTGTGGGGATGGAGCAGGGAGAGTTTGGAAAAAGGGGGCCTTGACGTGGTAGACCACAGTCCTTGGATGCTAGAAATCAGTAAAAGTTGAAGAGTCAAGTTTTGTATATCCCTTAGAGGCTGCAGAGGAAGTATGGCCCTCCTGACGGCTTGATTTTGGCCCTTTGAAACTTATCTGTAGCTTCTGGTTTCCAGAATGATAGGCCAATAATTACATTATGTTCAGGCCTCATGTTCGTGGCCATAGGAGACTAGTGCACTTCCATTACAGATGGTCCTTTGAAGTCCAATAGAGGGTGTCCTTTATAGCGCATTTGTTTCCAATCCCTAACTCAACTGATACACACCTGAAGTACATCCTCTCACTACCTGGTCAACTAGCATAACCCAGGAAACTAGCTTTAATTGCAGCTACCAAGGACGCTGGTTGACAGTTCAGAGTTTGGTTAGGATTGGTGTGGACTCAGCAGGTTGGGGCTGACATCCTTCACAGCTTTATCCTCATCAATCACAGGAGGCTCCAGAGAAACTTGAGTTGGAAGCACTTATATAGGTGTGTGGGTGTGGGTGGGGTGTGTGTGGGTGGAGGACAGGATGGACTCAGGTAGAGCAGAGGCAGGAGCTGAAGGGAGGGCTGTGCCACAGATTTTGCAGAAAAGGGTGCAAAAGCAAGCTTGGCTGGAATAGAGTTTGGAGTAGGAGCTTGTACGTCAACAACAGTGTTCAGAGCTGCTGGCAGGGTGGTGCCAAGACTTCAGCATGTAACACACACTCCCTGAGTCATTCCCATTGGCCTGATTCACTGATCATGCTCTGAGAAATCCTGAGCTTAGGGATCATCAAGACAGGAAGTTGGAAGCTTTGATTGTACCCAAACTGACTTTACTCTTTGGAAAAATTTAAACATTATTTGGCTCACCACTCAGCATTTCTAACTCTTTCAGACCTTAAATGTTTATTTTTGGTTTAGTAATAGATACACACACACCACAAACAAACACCAAAGATTATAAAAGAAAACTGTCATTCTTTATCTACTTCTTTATAACCCAGTTCTACAGAGGCAACTTAAAAAAAAAACAAAAATCCAAACCATCATTTATCTATTTCCTCTCTTTTTACCCCTGCTTTGTGACTTTTTCTGGAGAGATGTTTTATTTCACACACCCACCTTTCCAACTGTGGTGGTTGCTTTTGTTAACTTGATAGAGTTTAGAACCATCAAGGAGACATACCATGGAATGTGTATGTCCTGGTGTTTCCAGAGAGGTTTAGCAGGAGAGGGGGGTGAAATCTGCTTTGAATATGGCCTGGGGTGTATGGCAATTTGGCCTGGGGTCTCAGGTTGAACAGAACAAGAAAGTGAACTGAGCATGAACGTGTATCTCTCTCTGCTTCCTAACGCTGAAGCACCATGACCACCTGCCTTATGCCTCAGCTACCCTTCCTCCCCATGATACACTCTCTCCCCTTGACCTTAGAGCCCAGATGAGAACTTCCTTCCTTCAGTCACTTTATCTACCTACCTACCTATCTACCTATCTACCTATCTACCTATCTGTCTGTCTGTCTGTCTATCTATCTATCTGCACGTGTGTGTGTGTGTGTGTTTGTGCATGTGTGTATGTATCACAGAGAACATGTGGGGAGGTCAGAGGACAACTCCTAGAGGTCAGTTCTCTCTTTTCACCATGTGGGTACCATGGAATCGAACTCAATCACCAGGCATTGCTGCAAGTGCCTTAACCTGCTGAGTCACTAGTCCTAGTGAAACAATTCTGCTAGGTCATTCTAATTGCACAACTTCCAGTAGGGTTGGCTGAACTGTCCGTTTTGCATTGTAGCTTCATTTGTAGGAGGCATGGAAATCCTTGTGCTTACAGATAAGCGTTAGGGACCCTGGAATGTTAAACATGGGGTGTTGTTCTTTCAAAAGGGAAGCGTAGCCTGTTATCTATCCAGAAAGCTGGGAGCAGATATGGTTAATAGCCTGGTGACCATGGGCTATCTGTGTGGCAGGAAACCACATTGGATCTTCCCCCAGACTCTTATCATAAGCTTGTTTTCTCAGTCAGTCAATAGAACCCATCTTTATGAAAGGTGTCATGTGCTTTTCAGAGAGTTTGGATGTAGTCCTGTCTGATCTTCATTTAGTTTACTTTGCTACTCAGGGAAATTTATGCTTTATTGTGTATGTGGGACTGAGTTAATTACCAACAGGAATGTTTTCACCAAATCGTGCTGTGCTTAAATATGTCTAAAGTAAACTACTCAGGGTCAGACTCCCAAAGTTGGAACCAGCACCAGCTACTTACTCCTGCTGAACCGAACAACTTTCTTGCCTCCTGAGGATTGCGACTCTGCTGGCCAAGGTGGCTGCAGGGACCCCTGCATCCATTTCTCTCTCTACCCAGTTTCTTGTCCTCTCTACAAGTGTTGATCCTAAGAAAGCCCCCTAATAAGCCTCCTGGATGGTAAACCCTGTCTCCTGGTCGGCTTCTAGGTCTTTCCTTCTTGTGGCAGCATCAAGGGGAACATTCAGGAAAAGTAGGTGACAAGGGTTTGGAATTGGATCATCCCGTCAGTGGGTAGTGAGGACCCCATCACTGGCGCTAGGCGGGGCATGGGTAACCTCTGGCACAAGGCCAATGGTTAAGATTTCAACTGTGGTGAATTTGGAGGGTGTATTATCAAAGAAAGTGGGGGTTACCCATCAAGTGCTTGAAGTGAGTGAAATGCTACTCAATAAACACATGGAGTTGGATAATACAAGCGTCTTCCATTGCTGCTGTAACAAATAGCCGCAAACGTAGTACACGACACAATTCAAATTTATAACCTTATGGTTCTACAGGTCAGAAATGCAGTATAAGTCTTAACAGTTAAGAGTTCTTAGGGACGCTCGGGTTTTCAGCTCCTCCTGGATCACCACGTTCTTTGCTCCTGTCAAGGAGCCTGTCAGGGGGTCAGTTGTCACCTTCCAGAAGCTGCTTGCTTCCCTGCCACAAGATTGCTCCACAGTGCGTGTGTCTGAGACGGTGTCTCTGTTGCTTAGAATCTCTTTGACTCCCTCTGCCTCTAACTCTTTGAAAAAGGACCATCTGAACAAAGTGAGCCACTCTCTTGGGGGCAAACCCCTGGAAGTCCCAGAAGGCTTTAGATGGAGGGCTCTGACACTCTTCTGCTTTATCCTGAACTGTTGAGCTGCAGGAAAAGGAGTGGTCACCGGTGGTAAGAGAAAGAGCAGAAGGGAGGACACAGGCTGGCCAGTGGAGGGGGCAGCAGCGAGGCCTGAGGTGACAACCCCAAGGGCCTGAGGAAGCAGCAGGCGCTGACTGACTGGCCCCTTTATCTTGTCTTCATCTCAGGAAGTGCTTTCTCACTTATGTGGAAGCAGAATTGGAAGTTAGGGGCCGAGAGCGATGATGGGTCACACATGTGAGTGACAGACAGAGGGATCTCTGGTGGGACTCCATGGGAAATTCATTGGTGGCTACCCTGAGTTCACTACTGAGTCAGACTGTGGGGCCAGCCTGCCCACGACCTCAAGCACTACCCTGGGTTACAGAATCTGATCTCTAGGGAAGGACCCAACATGAGCTCTCCTTAGGTCCCCAGGAGTTTGCTATATAGCTGTATGGCACCCTGGTAGCATAGGCTTGCCTGTTCTGCCCAAGCTTTGTTTTTGTTGTCTGTAGTGGGCAGGTGTGTGTGGGCACATTGCTTGCCCTCCACCTGCTCTGGCAGAGTTATTGTAATGACTGGATGCATTGTGAGCCTTTTGGATCAAACCTTAGCCCGTGATGAGACTGGTGAATAAGGCTCAGTATTTGTTTCTGTGCCACTGTCAAGGGCTAGAGAGGGTCCTTATCCATGTTCTCCCTCTGTGCAGTAGAATGTAGCGATTGCAATGCCAGGTCCTAAACCCCTATGAGAGTTGATCTTGATGGTAACTTGCTGGGATCTAGCATCACCTTGGAAACGAACCACACAGCACGTCCATGGGGGCATTTCTAGATGAAGTTCATTGAGGTAGGGTGACCCACCCTAAATGTGGTCAGTGCCATTCCATGGGCTGGGGGGGTCCCAGACTGAATGAAGTGAATGGAGAAAGTGAATTAAGTAGCAGCATGCATGACTGACTTCCTGACTGTAGTGCAGGGTGAGCAGCTGCCTTCAACTCCCACCACCATGACTTCCCAGCCACGATGGTCTGTATCCAAAATAAACCCTTTCTTCCTTAACATGGATTTGTCAGGCATCTGTTATAGCAATGAGAAATGAAATGCATTAGCCCTTTTTGAGTCAAGTGGAACTAGTTGAGAGTCAGCTGTATGGATAGTAGCCGGGGAAGACAGAGGAGGCTGTTATGTAAGGAAACAGTGAACTCTGAAGGAGCGGAGCCTAGAGTCCATTATCCAGGACTCTGCCATCTCTGGTGCTGATGGAGGGCAGGTCCAGTTGGATAACTTGGAATTGCATTATTGGTGGGTTCTGCTGGCAATTGCCTGACATCCCCATCAGAACTAGAACAGAGAGCCTAGGATGGAACCCTCTGGTTTCTGACCCTCTGTGTTGGCTTTGCTACTGCTAATGTCTGAGTTCTAGTTATATAGCCTCCCTTTGTTAGGGAAAGGCCTTCATTGTTGCATTGTGTTGTGCATGTCAGGTCCCCCATTTGTGTTGGGTTGCCTGAGAGAGAGAGAGAGGCCTGGAATATATTGTTTCTCATCATTTGTACCCAAGCAAGTGAATCAAGGAGGGAGAGAGATTCCCGATCCAATTATAATGGGGTCCTTGGGGCTGTTACGTAGCAGTCCCATGGCAGGCAGTAAAGCAGGACCTCAGTGAGTCTTGGTGTTCCAGAGGCCCACAGCCTGAGACAGCAGCTTTGTTTCACTGGAGTTCTCTTTTGATTTCAGAGAGTTTTGAGGTGCATTCGTACAGAAGCAGGGGCATTCAGAAATTGAGTTGGGATTTATTTTACATAAAAATAAATCAGCAAACAGAAGCAAAGGAACTTTGATTAAGCTCAGGCAAATCAGTTAAGCAACATGACAGGGCTTTGAATCTAGATATGAAAAGCCCCACTTTCCAGTGCAGGATTCCAGCTGGAAGCAGAAAATCTGTGAGATACCAAGACCTGAAGCCTGCTAATGTGTTATGATAGCTTGGCTGGGGAGAGCTGGAGTTTGGGGTTGGGAATGATTTGAGTCTACACTGCCATGATCCTGTGATCGTAGACAAATTATTCTATCAGTCAATATCAGTCTTCGGCCGTACTAGTCTAAACATAATAAATCTCACCCGTGAACATCCATCATGAAAACAGAAAAACAGGTTTTTCAAGAGGAGCTATTAAATTACATGCATAATGGGAGGGCCAGAGAGCCAAGCAAGGGCCAGTGAGCACAAAGCCCTGCTCAGCAGGAAGATACTGAGGCTGGAGGAACCCAGAGAGGAGGCAGAGGCTAGGGCTCTTCAGTGTCTGCTCTGTGTGAGCTGGGGCTGTGGAAGGGAGGGGTGCAGGGAAGGACCTGGAATTGTGGGAAGACAGAGCCATGGCTGGGACATCATTCAACAATAGAAAAAGAAAAAGGGACATAGCCTGGCTTCCCTCTTCCTTTGAGCTTGCTCTGATGACTCCATTGGTCAAACCTGCCAGCGCGTTAAGGAACCAGTGACACAAGTCTGCGGCACTGAAGTGCACGGGGCAAGTGTGGGAACAGGTCTAAGAGCGAACAGGGACATATCCTGTAGTGGTAAAGATTTTGCGTGATCACAGTCACTAGCCCTGGGGCTGAGGCGTGAATGGACCAGGAGCTGTGCTGGCTGGCTGCCAGTGTCCCTTGTCTCTCCAGGCAGGAGAGAGAAGCAGCGTTTGCTTGCATGTAGGTATGATGGCGCTTTAGCCCTCTGCCATAACTTCAATGGGGCAGAAAAGCGCTTACCTTTTACCATGCCATTTCTTTCCTTTAAATGTCTGTATGTCCCCGAGTAACTTCAGAAATAGAGGATGAGAAGCCTATACCCAAGGGATGTATATGAAAGCATGTGCTAGACAAGCTAGCTCTCCAGCTTCTAGCTTCCATCAGTTGGTGGCCAGGAAAACTTGGGTCATATTTACTCTCTCCACTGTGGTTTTTTTTTTTTTTAAAAACAGTTCCTTGTGACAGAATGGAAGAATGTTTGAGAAAACATCCCATTTACGTGTAGAATTAAGGACGCTCACATGTCACGATGATGCAGGAGGAATAAGAAAAAGCCAGAAGCTCTTACCCCCCTGAAGGACTTTAGAGCCAAGGGGAGTGGGTAACCCTAATGAAGCCTCTAGAGAGCAGGGGCTTGAAGGAAGGCTCACTGTTTAGAGAGCCTGTGGCTATGGAGAAATCTGTCCACTGCCTGGCTTGTGCAGAGCCATGGAAGGAACAAGAGGAATACTCAGTTTCTCACTCTTGTCCTCTGCCCTCCTACTGGTGTTCTGTGTTGGTTAAACCCCAAACTGGCAATCAAGAGAGCCATGGGACAGGAGCCCGTGGAAGTCGACCTTCTGAGGCAGGGCAGGACTGAGCAAGTGGGAAGAGAGATGGGGGACTAGATGGAGGTGACCAGCAGAGTGTACCCTCTTGATCGCTTGGCACTTGAAAGTCTGAGGAGTACCATGTGTTGTATGAGCTACCTGGGAGGGACTTGTTGCTGGGATGCCCTTTTTTTTTTTTTTTTTTTTTTTTTGGTTTTTTGAGACAGGGTTTCTCTGTGTAGCTTTGCACCTTTCCTGGATCTCGCTCTGTAGACCAGGCTGGCCTCGAACTCACAAAGATCCACCTGCCTCTGCCTCCCGAGTGCTGGGATTAAAGGCGTGCGCCACCACCGCCCGGCTTGGGATGCCCTTTTGATATGGGGGATTTAGGAAGAAGGTATTTGTGAGCAGAATAGTTTCTGTTCTTGCCAAGTGTTCTGGGAATAAGCATGCAAGAACTCAAATTTCAGTTAGCAGTGAACCACCTGTGTTCTTCACTTTTGAGTTACGATGAGAAGGGGTAAGGAAATGGTTTAAGATAATGGACGTTGGCATTATACATAGCCAACGTCTATGGATTACAATGACAGAGTAACCCCTGATCATCATGGGGCTTTAATAAAGTTTGTTAACCTCTCTTAGCCTCTGCTTTCCAGAAATGCGGCATGTTGACGCTATTGCCAATCTGCTGGATCAAGTAGGTTGTGTAAATCGTTTAGGACATTTAAACTACATTTTAAAAATCTGGCAAACATGTAAAGCAGCAACGCAGACAAGAAGCTCTTTTGTGGGAAGTTCTGGGTCATTGAATCAGGGATAGGGTTGGGGAGTGTCTTTGATATGGAAGGACCCCCAAGGGCCTTGTCATAGTGGTAAGTCAGGGCATCCATGAATTGTTTATTCTACCTGGTTCCAGGGGTTGTCAGTAGAATAGCATCTTCAGTACTGTCTAGAAGGTAGGAAGTATCCTGGTGGGTTGCTAGGAGGCAGGGTTATAGGGGTTGAGGACCCCTCCTGAGGCTATGTAATTAGGTGTACCTGATGATATCAGTCTAATGATATTTGCCACGGTTTCTCTGGATGGCTCATCTTGAGTGATTGCCACCATCTAACAGCTGACTTATGCCATACCCGTCCCCTCACTGCACATCCTCAGCTCCATCATCCCTTTTAATTGGAAATGTGAAAGGGCTTAGCTTGCTCCTTTAAATCTTTTGTGATTGCCCACTTCTGGGGAGTCACAGAGAAATGATAATCCAGTCAGGAATTAAAAAACAGATCTTGACTTTTTGATAGAATCTGACATTTTGAGAGAGAGCCAGGACTTGGGGGATTGTGAGTTTTTTTCCCTTCTCTCTTTTATGTTGAAGGTTCTGGCTGTGGGAAAGAGAAGAGGTCTTGAGAGACAAAAGGCTAGGTCTGCAGAGGACTTTATCACCCTGAGGTCGGTGGATGTAACTGAGGGATAGATTGCTTCTAAGAATGGAGGGAAAGCCCAGGAAATGTGGAGCTTTGCCTTGGAGGCTGGCTCACACATCTTCAGAACTCCCAGGGGCCAGTTGAGACTGTAGAGAAAGATGCTCAGAAAAAGTAAAGACTCAGCTGGATGCTATCAATAGCAAATGGAGCAATGTAGAGGCAGCTGGTGAGTTTTCTGGTGAGAACAAGAAGGAACGTCTAAGAATGTGGTTGTAGACTCCAGACCAACCTGCCCAGAGGGTGGGCCTTAAATAATTTTGACTTGAATGTTAATGCAAGAATGTCAATATACATCCAGATCCACTCTCTCTATCTTGTAGGATGCTGTTCAACTGAAGTCCATTATCATTACTGGGTAGCACCTCATAGGCCATACATTCTGCTCCAAGGAGGCAGTGTTGCACACTAGTTAAGTCTCAGCTTTAGGGGCAAGTGTCTCTGCCATTTACTGCTTATGTGACTTCTGACAAGGGTGTCATATTTCTTAGCTGTCCTTTACTTCTCTGTGAAGCAGGAGTCAGGGTCAACTCTATTTTGGGATCATTCAGAAGATTCAGGAGGTGTAAAGAGGACACAGCAAATGACTGAGTCTCTTCATCAGACTGTTTTTTAAATTCTGATGATCTAGGCTCTGTTCATTTCCCAAGATTTTGCTCCAGACCCCCACCCCTACCCCCTGACCTCTGTCCTTGGGCTTTTCAGAGGCAGAAGTCTCCAGGCACATAAAGGTACCCAGACACCACATGGGGTGAGAAGGAACTGCCTAGGCAGGTGGGTTCAAAGGAGTTGACAGTGAACTGGGAGAGAAAGCCAGGAACCAAGATCTTCAAGAATGAGGAGTGATCACTGGTGTTGAGGGCTGGAGAGGGAAGGCCGCGAGGGCAGAAGAGCCCTTGAATCTGGGAGCCAAAGAGTAAAGGAGAGACCTGGAGTGTCTGCCATTCCATGAGATCTTCCTGAAGGCTGTAGAGTTCTTTTGACTTGACTTTCTTGAGTATTTCACCACTTTAATTGATATCTCATTGGCCACACACCTAGTTTCAAAGGGGCCTGAGAATGGGTATTTTCCTGGACTGCCATGTGCCCAGCTAAAATGTTCGTAACTCCAAAAGGGAAGACTAGATTACTGGGAAGACAGTTGGGCCCTTCTCTTAAAACAGTCCAAGGATTCTGCTCAGGTGCTAAGCCACTAAATGGCTCCCTCCTCATCTAACCTGAAAGTCTGCTGTAAGGCTCCAGGAAGATTCTTGGCATTGCCCATAGTTAGAATAATTGGTGCAGTTGTGATACCTACAAGTGATGCTTTCAAAATATTAATGGGTTTCCAGCATCCTCAGTCTCCAAGCAACATGAGTACATTCAAAGGCACATGAATAGGACCATCCTTCAGGCGAGCATCCTTGAATAAACACTGGAAAATGGCCGCTAGGTCTACTTAGGGCTAAGCGTGAAATGATACTACAAAAAAAAGTTAGTTCCCACCTTGAGGTGCTTCTGGAACAGGTGGAACCCTTATACCTGGAAGATCACTAATTACACAGGCAGAGAGTTCTAAGAACTAGGCAGTTGATTGCTAATTTTAAATTCTGGGCAGGGAACTGGTCTCTGTGAGCTACCAGCTCATTGTTGGACTTAGCTCTTGTTTTTAGCTTTTCTGGTTGTGAGCAAATAAAACTCATAACAAAGTTAGGCTGACATTGGTTAAATTGTTGTGCTGACTAATAATTAGGCAGAAGCGGTAAGCAGTTCACATTAATTACTATAATTAGCATTATTTTTGCATAGACAAAAAATTTAAGCTTCCCTATTATTCCCATTAGTTTATTGGTTATCACTCTCTACTCCAGAACTAGCACTTTGCAGTATGTAGGAAGTACTGTCTCTGGCCTGTGCCTGGGATAATCTTTCCTAAGTTCCCCTAAGGGGCTCTTCACAGCCAGAAGTGGCATGGTAGAGTAGCTTCACCGTGGGTAACGGTGTGGCTGAACACCAGGGCTCTGGAGTCAAAATGCCTCCACAACTTCCTCTATCCTTTGGACTTGGTGAATGTTGGGAGGATGCTTAGCTCTGCTTCCTTAGTTGTGAAGATGTGCCAAGGGCACAATAATACATGCTGTTCATAAGGAAGTCATTCATTCGTTCATTTGCCTAACAAAGGATTTTGTCACCTGCTCTAACTCAGGCCCTGTTCTAAGTGCTAAGAGTTGGTGAACAAAAATATCCTGCCTCTGGCTTATGCTTTGGAGGAGGGCATGAGACATGTAATGGACATTGATGTTTATAACACAGTGGGAATTCATATGGAAAAAAAAAACCCAAGGCATAGTAACATGATAGAGGCTGCTGTTTCCATAGAGGATGAACTAGGTGAGACTATAGTAACATAGTAACAAATAGCCTTTCAATCTCAGGGGACCATTGTTTTATTCATGCTACATATCTACTCTGTGACAGCAGAGACCCTGCCCTATACCTTTATCACTCTGGGACCCACAATAACTGAACCTTCTTTCTCTAGATGTCACTAGTCATTATAGTGAGTGGAGGTTATGAACATGATGGATCGTGTTGGAAGGCAGGAGGCGGGAAACCAGAGACACTGGTGGGCTGAGCTTGCTCTGCCAATCTCTGTGTTCTGAGCTTGAACTCTGGGGACTGCATTAGCAGGGGTCCTTTGCTCTCCGACTTCCGGTTTTCCAGTTGGATTTGACTGGAGCATCCCACTTATTGCGGATATTGGATGTGAGGGGAAGGTGGTACATGCAGAGAGACGACTGTAGGGTCAGGAGAGTGGCGTGTGGCACAGTGAAAGGACCGCAGAATGGCTGCCATTGCTGAGGGAGCCGATGTGGAAGTCATCGGGGTTAAGGCCAGGAATATGGAGGTCCAGGCTACATCAAGAATCTTGGTCATCTGAGAGAGATTTTGGACTTCATTCTGAGTGACAAATGAAACCACTGTGAAGTTTGGAGTAGGTGAGTGGCATGAGGTGGCTAACAGTTTTCCAGGGTAATTCTCACTGTAAGGTAAAAGTCCAGACAAGGAGACTAGTGAGGAGGGTCCTGCAAGCCTCCTTGGGAGATGGTGGCTTGGACAAGAGCAGAGCAGTAGAGAGGGTAAGAGACTGAATTGCAGTTGTATTTGTAAGGTGGGAATGACCCAGCTTTTCTTTGGTTGGCTAACTGATTAGATGTGGGTGTAATAGGAAAAAAGGTGGACTCAGTGATTCCAGGGTGTTTGGCCTGAGGTAGGAAGGTATGAGTAAGGGGATGGCAGAATTCGGATGTTCAGTGTTGGTCATGTCCAGTTCAAGATCTCCACAGGCCTTGAGGGGAGATGTTCGGTTAGTGATAGGAGGTGGTTTCCAGTAGCAGACCGTATTCAGTGCCAAGACGTGGATGAGATCTCTAGGGAGTGGGAGCGATAGATAGAGAGGGCACTGAGGATTAAGAACTGGGGGTTTTGAACGTCTAAAGACTTGGTAGATAAGAAAGCGCCCCCAAAGGAGACTAGGAAGGAGAGGCTGAAGGGGAGGAAAGTTAAGGAAGCATTTCGAGGAGGAGAGAGTGACCCAGGGCTCCTGAGAGACCGGGAGGACACGCGTTCCTGTCGGGCCTTAGCTCAGGCTCTCTCCCGTCTGTTCTAACCACGCCACGCAGACCCATTAGCTCTTTCCTGTGCTTCCACAAACCACCATCCATCTCAACAGTGTGATTGTCAAGTTCCTCTCCCCAGCCTCATAAACCAAGTTCCTTGAAGATGATGTCTTACTCTCTCCCGAGCTGATGCTAATACCTACCTAGTAGCATGGAGTTAATTAACTTAAAAACCACAGGAGACAGTCAAGAGGCCGTGCATAAACTATCCAAAAACCCAGATTTTATCCTGAGGAGTTAAGTTTTCCTAGGTGTTTTGTTTTTTTTTTTTTTTTAACCATGCCAGAGCCTGGAGATTTCTGGGCTCTGATTTAGTAGCTGTGGTTTGAATAGGAAATGCCTCCCATAGGCTGAAGTATTTGGACCCTTGGTTGCTAGCAGGCAGTGCTGTTTTGGAAGGTTGTAGACCTTTGGCAGGTGGAGCCTTGCTGGAGGAAGTGGGTCACTGGAGGTGGGGCCTAAGGTTTGTTAGGCTGGCTACACTTCCTGTATACTCTCTGCTTCCCGGTCTGCCAAGATGTGAGGATGTGAACAGCGCTGCATGCGCACTCCTGCTACCACACTCTCCCCTCCGTAGTGGACTTATTCTTTCAAACTCTAAGCCCGAGCCAACCTTTCCCTCCCCGACTTGGTTTTTACTGTTGGGTATTTGGCCAAGGCAACACAAAATAAAATAACTAATGTTTACCATGTTGAGGACTTCTGGGACTATTTCCACTGGCTAGACGACCCAGGTACCCTGGGATGGGGTTTCAGCATCATGAAGATAAAGATGTATGCATTGTCTGTCTGTCTTGTGACTGACTGAAGTCTGAGAGACAGAGATGGGGGTGGGTGGAGAAGGAAAAGGGTCATGAGAAGAAGGAGAAGGAGGGAGGCCCAGAACAGAGGGAGTAGGGAAGGGAGCTTTTTTAAACTCTGGAATCTCAGAAATTTGGGGTAAAGGAGTGGTTTGACTTAATCCCTTTATTTTACAAGGGAGAAACTGAGGCCCAGAGAAGTGAGTGACTTCCTGTCGATTCTAGCTGTCTGTGTGGCACAGCCAGCTCCGCAGTGGCCCTTGTTCACCCCAGCCCAATGCCCTTTCTTTAGGTAAAGGAATAGCCGCCTGCTTCTGCAGACAGTACTTCCTAGTTCTGTAGCAATACCTGGAACTGCTTTAAAACACAATCACAAATGAGGGCAGACAGGCTGAAACTGCAGGGGAAAGGATGTCTTCGTGACGCAGAACACTCGCTGCTCTTGCAGAGAACTTCGATTGGGTTCCTAGCATCTGCATCAGGAGGCTCACTGCTGCCTGCAAGTCTAGGTCCAGGGGGATCTGACGCCCTCTGCTGACCTCCGTGGGCACTGCATGCACATGATGCACATATAGACAAGCAGGTATACACACACACACACGGAAAAAAAAAAAAAAACCCAAAATAAATAAATTAAAAAATGCTGGCAGATGATAGAGTGTGACAGCTTCTCTGCTAAGGGACAAATGCTGGTAATGTCTTAGTGGAGGGGCAGGGTAGAACAGGGCAGCAGAGCTATCCCGGGAAAAGGAAAGGCTAGATGGGTGGGGTTCAAGCTGAAAGTGGGTAGGTGAGGGCAGGGCAGTGCATCTCGCTGTTCAGCTTCTGAGCATGCGTGGAAGCAGTTCATGACAAAATGACTTGACAGAAGAAAGGAACAATCTCATCTGTGAGGAGGTGGGACCTGAATCGCGATTGTACTTCTATTAGGGGACAAATCAGTTCTCAGGGGGGTAGATGAGTGGAGTTTGAGTGTGACCAAGTAGGATCTAAGTTTGGGTAGCATCTCCCTGCCCTCTGGCTGACCACTGGCAGGGAGTGAGTCCCAGACCTTGTTGAGATCTGCAAAGGCATGAGGTTCAGCAGCCAGCTTGGCCCTCAGGCCCATGAACTGAGTGTTCCTGGGTTTGCTCAAGTCTGGGGCTTTTGCCAGACTCTGTCTCTCCTAGATCTTTCTAACAGTGCTAATTTCCAAACCCAATCATCTCCACAAAGAATCTGGCAGCCTCCCCTCCCTTCTCAGTGAAGGTTTAATAGCAGAGCACCGAAACAGGTCTCGTTGCTAAGCCTTCATTATTTCCACAACATATACTACAGGGCTCCTACTAATATGCCGTGAAGCATTGTCCTAATTAAAACTAAATGACTCATGTCAAATTCAATGAGCAGAGTACATTAGGTTAGCCAGTACTCTGGCTTGCAATCGCGTGTTTGTTTACTTGTTAATTGGCCAAGTTCAATAACCTATGGCAGCCTTTTCTTCCTATCTCTATAAATTATGGATGCTTTAGACTTGGTCTGCTGAGGAATCCCGGGGGAGAGGATTTTTGATGACTGGTCCGACCATGCCATCGTGGATAGGCTGCAGAAGTATCTGTGGCAATGTTCTGGAGCCAAGGGGGCACCATCCTCTCCACCCATCTATTTCTTATTTATACTGGAAATCTGCAAAGTGAGAACATCCAACCCCTAACCATGCCCCTTTCCCCTAGAAGACGATTAATCTGAAGATCAATGTTTTCTGGGATCAAGGGTCAAGTGGGACATTTAAGGTGAGTGCATCAGTCAAGGTTGTACCAGAGAAATTTACTACAAGAAATTGTCATGGACAGTTGTGGGCTAGTATGGCAGTCAAATCCACAGGACAAGATGTCAGGAAGGACTGGACACCCAGGAGTTGAAGCTAGCACCCACAGATAGAATTTCTTTCTCAGGGAAGCCTCAGTTTTCCTTAGTTTCCTGCCCTTCACTAATTTCATCAGACCCACCCAGCTTAGGGGAAACAATGTCCGTTAGGTAAGGCCAACTGTAGACATTGGGCACGTGTTTTCTGCTTGTCTGCGTGACTGGGTACCAGAGTTTGGTTAGGCTGGCATGTAGAATTGACCATCACTGCTCCAGTCCGAAAAGCGGCTATCAATTTAGCACAATTGCCTTTGCTCGAACCAGTCGGATAGAAACAAACGCTCTGATGTTTGGTTCAATTTTAAGGAAAGAGTTTCCTGTGAACATTTCACTCCTGCCCCCATCAGATGTAATTTGGAGCATTTGCTGGGTCCAGGCGTTATGCTCGCAAGGTAGAGGTTCCTGGATGAACAGGTTGCCGCTGGTCTGTGCTACAGAGTCCAGTGGGTAAAGTGAGTGCATCACTGAAAACATGTGGTGAATGCCACAGAGCTCAGGGCACATGGTGCTTGAGAAGTTTATCATTGGGAGACCCGAGGGGTCTTCCGGGAGGAGACAATGCTTGGATGTCAGGGAAAGGGGGGGGGGAAAGTAGGGTGACGATTTGGGGAGTCAGATGCTCCAAGCAGAAGTGACACACAACTCAGTAAAGGCACAAAACTGAGGTTTCCAGAGCTCCTTAGGGGACCTTGGCAGATATGTGAGCCTGGAGCAAGTGGCAGGGGTAACAAGGCAGGAAGGGTGGGGCTGCTTCCTGGAGGACCTTCTGGAGGTGCGTGGCTCCCATCTACAGGTGACAGGAACAGCGTAAATGCCTCAGCTTGTTAAAATGGCTACTCTGGACTGTGTGGGGAGGATGGGATTGGTGGCACTTGAGAAGGCAGAGGAAGGAATCTCAGACACCAGAGCTATAGGTGCTCAGTCTGTTTAAGGCATGGTTTAAGGACGAGAATGAAGGTACCCAGAACTAGCTGGGAAATGAAGTCCATAGAACTGACAGGTGGGTTGCTGCTGTAGGCATGTAAGGAGATGGTGCTGCTGACCCAGAAAGAGGATGCAGGGAAGGGGGACACATTTGCAGAGAGCAGACAAAGAGCTCAGTTGGGCGGACATACTCATGTGTTGCCTAACAACAGGGCACATCCTGAGAAATGCATCATTAGCTAGTTTTGTCTCTGTATGAACATCACAGAGCATACTCACACGAATTGAGATAGCTAGGAAGGTCTCCCAGTGATACTATTGTTGGGGCCACCATCATATACATGCATCACTGACCAGAATGTCATGGTACAGCATGGCGGCACTGAGGACCCCCAAGGATCCATCGCTGCCAGCTGTTACCCGGACATACAGATGTCAGGAGGTCTGGACTGGGGATCAGGATAGCGTGTATCTAGTAAGCAATAGAAACAAGTGATAGTTCAAACAAGAGTGGAAAAGATTCTATGGAAACGGCTCAGCTGTTGTCTGACTCTGGAATGTTCCTTAAAGGCACGTGTGTTAAAGGCTTGGCTCCAGCTTGGCATTGCTGGGAGGAGGTAGAAACTTTAAGAGGTGAGGCATGGTAGGAGGTTTCAGGCTGTTGGGGCATGCCCCCGAGGGGCTGTGAGGCTCTGGTGTTTGCTTTGTCCATTTCTTTCCTCTCCCTCCTCCCCCTTTCCTCTTCCTCCTCTCCTTTCCCTCCCTCTTTTTCTCTTCCTCCTTGCCCCTCCTCCCATCCCTCTTTCCCTCCTCCCTCTTTTCCTTCTCCTTCTCTCCTCCCCTCCCTCTTTTCCTCCTCCTTGCCCCTCCTCCTCCTCTCCTCCCCTTCATTTTTTGCTCCTTAGCCATGAGGTGAAGAGCTTTGCTGTACAGTCCATTCCCACAATGAGGTACCATCTCACCCCAGGCCCAAGAGTAGTGATGCTAACTGGTCACGATTTAAACCATCTAAAACTGAAAATAAAAAACCAAACCAACTTCTCCTCTATCTGAGCTGATTGATCCCAATCCATCAGGCTCTGTCTCTGCCAAAGGGTTTTTAAGGGAATGCCAAGGGGTGGAGCCTAAGACCTCCCCCCAGCACAGCCAAGTGCAGACCATTTCAGACACCTGGTACTCAGGCTCGTGGTCCAATCATCCTCTCTATGCAGACCTGCTAGGTAAAGCCACGAGGAAACCTAAATGGGCTCTAACAGTGGTTTTGGGAAGTTATTTCATTTTTGAAATTACCATTATTTGGCTGGGAACACAGCTTAGCCATAGAGTCCTTGACTGGTATATAAATAGTCTGGGTTTTATCCTCAACACATACACACAAAAAAATAATCAACTGGCAGAAGGGGACACTAAAATGTTTAATTGTGGGGACTAGAAAGATGACCCAGTGGGTAAGAGTACCTGCTCTGCAAGCATGAGGACCTGACTTCAAATCCCAGGCACCCATGTAAAACTCTAGGCATTTGGTGGGCAGAGCCCAAGACCTAGCTGACCCCCAGCCTGCCTAGATGAAGTAGTGAGCTTTAGGTTCAGGAGAGACCTGGTTTTAAGGCACTTAGGTAGAGAGCAAAGCAGCAGAGGCAGACACTGGGGTCCTGCTCTGGCTTCCTTGAACATGTATGGGTGAAAGAACATTGCACATTCCCTTGTTAACTACTACACACACACACACACACCACACATACACACATTTACTTGGAAAAGGTTGTGTATATCAAGGTTACGATGATATACAAAGATTTGGTGTACATAGATACTGTATAATTATGATCACAATTAAATTAACACATCCACCCCTATCCGTGCTGTCCATTAGATCCTCAGGATGTGTTCCTCTCATAGCTGAAAGTGTGGATCCTTTGCCGTACATATCTACCTCTAGTGTGGTCTCCATAGCCATCGCTCTCTCCCAGCTTCTGTGAGCTGGATGCGAGAGCACATGGCATTTGCTCTTCTGAACACGGCTGCACTCTCTAGTACAGGTTGAGTTTGCTTGGAATGTCTTGTTTTCATTTAAGTCTGATTTTGTGGAGAAAGGTGAGCGTTGCTGGGAAGCACATTTGCTGTATGCTTTTACTTTTCACCCAGTTGTGAGGGACTCCAGCCGGGGTAGCGCTTTCTCTTGAGGTGCAGCCTGGAACTCTGGGAGATGTCCCAGGTCCTAGGTTGCCAGGGTTGGAGCTAGAATGCACTCTCTTCAGATGCTAGGCATGTCAGTGATGTATGAAAAGCTCGTTTATTGGGTGGGGGAAGGAGCACACATGGTTCTGGGCCCCGGAACAGGAGGGAGCCATGAGAGATGCTTGGGCAGAAGTTGCTAATGAGACACAAAAGAGTATTAGGGGAAGGCGTGTGGGCCATTTCGGCTGGCTGGACAGCACATGGGATGGGACTTTCTCACGCAAGAAGGCTATTGTCAGAGTGAATACTCTCCCCTTGTAATGCCAGGTGGTATTTAGAAAATAATCTAGGCTGTCATTAACCAGTTAGCATAATTTAGAACCAACATGAAAAATAGGGCAAGATGGGCAATAGTGAGAGCTTACTTAGGAGGGAGACGGTGCAGCATCTGGCTGCTCGTCCTTGAGGCTAAATTGGTATCTAGGTGCACTGGGAGCAGGGAGCTGAGGCCATGCTTTGGTGGCCCCACATTAGTGGGTAGCCCCTGACCTGACCACAATGGTCAGTGTGCCCCACTCTGCACCTACTGATAGGAAGATGTTAGCTACAATTCAGTGCATTTTGCACACAGGCAAAAAGATGTGTACGGGATCCTAGGATGTTAGTTGCCATAGCAACACCTGCCTTTATTATCACCTAAATCCATTCACTGCATAAATATAGTAACTATTTGACTTACCCACCCCCAGTCCACTTGGTAGGATTAAAAAATGACAACCAAAAAAAAACCTCCAAATCCCAACAATTTGCAGCGTGTGTGTGTGTGTGTGTGTGTGTGTGTGTGTGTGTGTGTGTGTGTGTGTGTGTGTGTTTCAAAGGATAAAAGAGGATGTTTGTTTGTGGGGAGGGTAGATACGCACAGGTATAGGTTACTGGCAATGACTGCAGCTCACAACCTATTCAGGAAGGGCGAATTTCTGGGAGGAATAGGTCAAATTGCCACATAGGAAGCACAAAGAGGAGTGAGTTGGGAGAGGTGCAGAAGAGGGGATGAAGGTATTGTATAGATAATTACAGAGGGAAGTCAGATGGATCTGGGCACAGATATTAGCGCCACTGCTTCCCACTGAGTAACACGGAGCCATTCAGTCCCCTGAGCCACAATTTCCTCCTCTGTAAAGTGGGAAAACCGTATCCAGTGTGTCTCAGCAACTAGGTCTGACTTGAGGACCTGTGATGCCATCATCTCTAATGCTGGCCAGGACCTGAGGACCTGTGATGCCATCTCTAATGCTGGACCAGGACCTGAGGACCTGTGATGCCATCTCTAATGCTGGACCAGGACCTGAGGACCTGTGATGCCATCTCTAATGCTGGCCAGGACCTGAGGACCTGTGATGCCATCATCTCTAATGCTGGCCAGGACTTGAGCTGTTCTCACCACCAGGAGTCTATTTCCTAGGTGCCATTTACACCCTCTGCAGGGCGGTAAAGAGTACAAGGGTAGCAGGGGTTGGCGAAGGTGGTCATGCTGGTCTGGGGAGGGGGGTAGGCTAATCAGAAGGAGGTAGGATGGGCAAAGCAAAACAGGGGGTTCCAGCCAATGGTCGTTCCATAAGGTCATTTCCCTTTAGAAGACATGGTTTCCCCACATGATCATCTCATGAGATGCTGGAAAGCCTTTGACAAAATGACCAATCCAACACCCCTTCATGATGAAGGTTCTAGAGAGATCAGGGATACAAGGAACATACCTAAACATAACAAAGGCAATTTACATCAAGCCGACAGCCAACATCAAATTAAGTGGAGAGAAACTCAAAGTGATTCCACTAAAATCAGGAACAAGACAAGGCTGTCCGCTCTCCCCATATTTATTCAATATAGTACTTGAAGTTCTAGCTAGAGCAATAAGACAACAAAAGGAGATCAAGGGGATACAAATTGGGAAGGAAGAAGTCAAACTTTCACTATTTGCAGACGATATGATAGTATACATAAGTGACCCCAAAAATTCTGCCAGGGTCCTACAAACTCCTACAGCTGATAAACTCCTTCAGTAATGTGGCAGGATACAAGATAAACTAAAAAAAAAATGAGTAGCCCTCCTTTATACAAATGATAAATGGGCTGAGAAAGAAGATGTGGCTTCCACATAAGAAACTGTTGACTAACATTGGTTGGGGAGGGGAGGGAAAGGAAACTATGGTCTCCAATTCAGCACCCAATAGCTTGCTGGGAACTAGGAGGTATAGATGGGACAGGTATAGTCTCATTGAGACCTGAGGTATCACCACTGTTAAAACAGAAACTCTCCCTCATGCCCCTTCAGTTTCTGAACTCCTGAAAGAGAATCTGTGTTGTCCTTGGAGCACAAGTGGCAAGAGCAAATGCTTACCTGAATTCACTACCTGGTAGCAATTATTACATCTGTGTGTGTGACTGTGTATGCGCACGCGTGTGCATGCACAGGTGTGCGATCACACGTGCCACCTCAGGTGTCATTCTTCAGGAGCTGTCCATCATTGAAGCACCTCTTATTGGCCTGAAGCTCACCAAGTAGACTAGACTAGCTGGTTAATGAGTTCCAGGGATCCACCTGCCTCTGCCTCTCCAGTGCTGGGATTGTAAGTGCACACACAGCATCACATGCAGCAGTTTTTAAGGAAAGTTCTGGGCATGGGACTCAACTCCTCACTTTATTGACTGAGCAATCTCCCTAATCACTGACTACAGCTTATGGAGCCCTAGGGTGGGTCCCAGAGAAGACACCACTATGACAGGCTGTGCTGGAGTTAGCGGCCCTCCTCTGGAGAGTTGTACTTACCTATAGGGAGTGGGCAGGGGCATTATGCCTACTGGAGATGTTATCACTTGAATGACTGTAGTTGGCTTTTTTTTCCTTTTCTCTTACTGTTTGGGGGTCTGCCACTTAGCTCCTAGATAAATACACACAGACTTATTCTTACTTATGAATGCCCGGCCATAGCTTGGCTTGTTTCTAGCCAGTTTTTCAGAAATTATCCCATCTACCTTTTGCCTCAGGGCTTCTATCTTTCTCGATTCTATATGCCTTTCTTTACTTCTTACTCCATGACTTGCTGTGTAGCTGGGTGGCTGGTCCCCAGTGTCCTCTCTCCTTTCTTACTCCCTGATCCCCCCAAAACAGGAGCATCCTTCTGCTCAGTCCTCACTTAAGAACCCTCACTACACTTAGTTCCTCCCTACCTCTTCCTGTTAGCGAGTTGCTGATGCAGCCTCTTGACCCCAGGTTAATTTTATTTAATCAAACAAATGTAACACATCCTTGCATCATTAACAAAAGCAGCAGAAAAAAATGTAACACACCTTTACATAGTTAAAATATTCCACAACAAATGACCAACTCTTCCTGGTTCCCAGGTCTTATAAGGAATTAACTAGCTCTTAATATTGGGTAAATTGGCATTGGTGAGTCCCTTTCACCCTTCTTAGAGAATTTCTGTGAGACTAAAGTGCTTTGTCTTGCACTAACTAACAAGTAGGGATATTAATCCTATTATAATTATAAATATTTTAGAACATACTAATGTTGGGTCCAGATGAAATTCAGATATAGTAATAACTAGCTAGCTATTCAAAGAAGACCACAAAACCCTTAATCAAGAACCAGAACCCATGAGTCCCCAAGGCCATTTATTCTCCAAAAATCTGACATTTTTGTTTTTGTTTTGAGCTGGGTTTCTCTGTGTAGACCTGGCTGTCCTGGAATTTGCTTTGTAGACCAGGCTGGCCTGGAACTCACAGAGATTTGCCTGCCTCTGCCTCCCAAGTGCTGGGATTAAAGGCGTGGGCCACCATTGCCAATCTTGTTTTTTCTTCCTTTTACTTTTTTAAACCTAGTCCTTCATTTATCTCTTAACAATCAAGTGTTTAGTTCCTCTATTAGTGTAAGAGCAATGCCTGCTTGCAGAGCTGTGTAGGGGAAGGAAGGAGGGATCTTGGTGCCTGTGCCAATCTGAGAAGGCAATGCTCAGATGAGAGCAAGCTGGAGATTACAAGACACTGGTGTTCTCCAATGGGGATGCTATTTGGCATGTCACTGAGGCAGAAACAAGACATTCAATGCCCATCCCAGTTCCTCCCCAAGCACTAGCTTTATCCTCTGTGTAAGCATCAGGGGACCATCTCACCGAAGTTAGGAGTGACAGAAGCATGGCGTGCAGCCTGCACACCCACACCTGTGGAGATGGCACTCTCCTCATGTCTCCTCACCCCTCTTCACTCAGTGTGCTTTGTTAACATTGTGATTGAGCCTCAGTGGGTCTTTACAACCTCTTTTAGATTGTGTCACGGCTGTCTACAGTGGTATAATATACTCATCAAGGTTTCTTTCTTTCTGGATTGTAGTACTTTCTAGAAATTGGGCTGAACTGACGTTTCTTCTGCCGTCATTAAGAAACATTGTCTAAGCCAGGTGTGATGGTGCACACCAGTAACTCCAGCACTTGGGATATTGAGGCAGGAGAATTGCCACGAACTTAAGGTCAGCCTAGGCTATACTAGATCAGCCAGAATGATACAGTAAAATTCTATCTTGAAGAACCTAAAGGTTTCACTTGGTAAAGTGTTTGTCTTAGGACATGAGTTTGATCTCTGGAACTCAAGTGAAAGAAAGAAAAAAAAGGCTGGTGTGGTGGCAGTGTTGAGGAGACAGGTGGATATGTGTAGCTTGCTGGTCAGCCAGTGTAGCCAACTTGATGAGTTCTAGGCCAGTGAGAGACCTTGTCTTTAGAAGAGTGAATGGCGCCCAAGAAACAATGCCCAAGATTGTCCTCTTAGCTCCAGATACTCGTGCACACACGTGCACCTATACACAGGCAGAGAAAACCTTTCCCTGAACAACACCAAAATTATTTCTTTATCTTTCTCTGTCTCCATCTCCACATCTCCTCTCACTCATCTACCCTTCTCCTCCCTCCCTCCCTCTATTTCAGAGTGAGGTTTTTCAGGAAAACAAACCCCCAGAGTGCTACTCACTAATATTTTCAATAATTGCAGCATAGTTTTCAGAGCTTGACTTGAGTATTTGCACCAGACCAATTAAATCCGAGCCTCTGGAGGCAGAGTCCGAGCACTGAAAAATTTGAAAAGCACCTCAGGTAATTCTAATGTGCAGTCAGGTCGAGAGCCATTGACTTAGACCATTATTTCAGAGAATGGCTGTTTGTTCTTGGGAGGTTCTGCAGTTAGCCCAGTGGTTTCTTGCCAGACAATTTGGAGAACAAAGAGGCCCATTTGGTGGCCCCCACTAGATGGGAAATACAAAGGCCAGAGATCTGCTCTGGAAATCTCAAATTGCCGACCTCCTTTCTCTGCCTATTCCCTCTCGATTGCATTGCTCAAGCCATTCCTGGCCATTCTGCCCAAAGTGCCGCCTCCTCTTCCTTTTCCTGCTCCCCACTCCTCTTGAAATCAACCCAGGACATTACTAAAAGAATAGGGAATTCAAACTGGGGGGCCAACTCTCCTGTGTTAGAAGAGGGTCTTACAAAACCGGCTGGGAATTCAGTGGAGGTGGACATGGGCACAGCAGAGCAGAGGTAGGAAATATGTGAGAGGAGCTGCCCTTACCTCCGTGGATGCCTTGAGTTTTAGGAAGTCTGTTCCATGGGCTGGAGAAAAGTTGCGTAGTGTACTGGGCAGCTCAAGGTTCTCATAACTACTTATACTTAAAAAATAATTCAAACTTTTGGTTAAGATTCCTGCCCTCACAGCCTTGTGGCATAATGCAGGACAAAAAACCCCCAAGGTCAGCTAAGGAAGAGTGACCAGTTTCCCAAGTAATCTCCATGATGACCCCGGAGATGACCGTTCTACTTGGGAAGAGGAAGAGGAAGACCACTTGTGCAGTGAATAAGGGTCTGTGGTGAAGCTAGAAGTGGCCAGATGAGTGTGTTGGGGGTCAAACATTTTCCTTCTGCACCATATATTAGAAGAATATGACTTTCATCCTTGGCTTTAATAACGAACACTGTGGTCAGTGAACACTACTGCTCATATCTTCTAGTCTGTATCTTAAATTATTCCACTAGGAAAAACTCTCAGGAGTAGAATTACTAGATTAGGGGAGATAGCTAATTTTTAGGCCCTTCATAAGTATTTCTAATCCTGCCTAGAACATTTGTGTCAATGTGTAGTCCCATGAACAGCATGCAAGAATGCTCATTTCCCACATGTCCACCAATTCAAGCATTATTACTGAAAATATGTCTTGGTATTCTTACTTTTTCTTGATTGTTCTCTTTCTGGTCTATTCTTGGAAATTTCTAATTGGGTGAATTAAATCATGTGTATTGTCTCATGTCTATTTTTTCTTCAAGAGGTAAAATTGAAATATCTCTTTGCTTTAGAAACATGACAATCATTCTTTTTTCTTTCCTCCTCCTTCCTAATCAGAAGTAAGTTAGCGTTCAGGTTTGCAGTAAGGGACGTGAGACCCCTTTGCTTTAGCAGATTGTGCAGAGAGTATATGCTTGTGTGAGATTATCTCCTTAGCTCTCACTGCACAGTGGCCTCCACTTTATTTCCAGATATCATCTCTCCCAGCCTCAACTTGATTCTTAAGCAAGGGTCTTTTGGAGACTGAAATGAAGCCATGAGTTAGTGCCTTCTTCTATTAGTCTTTTTATTACCAGGAGAAATATTTATTGATTGCCATGGAGTGTCTTGCAGTGTATTAGATGTTTTCCAGTAGAAGCAATCCTTATTATTTACAAGTTCTGTGTTAAGTTCTCCTACTTGTGAACACTTTTTGTATTCTCCAAGTTAATACTCAGGACATGTTTGTCTTTGTGGACATACATAGAATAGCAATTGAGCATTCAGAATCTCTGTGCTTCCAGATAAGGGGCAATTCTATGCTTTGTTTCACATCTCATATTCTAAGTAAGTGTCATTTTAAAAATTTTTTAAAATTTATTTAACTTTATTTTATGCACATTGGTGTGAAGGTGTCAGATCTCCTGGAATTGGAGTCATAGACAGTTGTGAGCTGCCATGTGGATGCTGGGAATTGAACCCGGGTCCATCTGGAAGAGCAACCAGTGCTTTTAACCCCTGAGCCATCTCTCCAGCCAGTATCATTTTTATGGTTTAGTTAATGTTGTTTTTGTAATGTTGTCCTTTGTGTCATCTTGTTCTGTTTTTATGTCCCCCTCAATCACAGTGCTGAAGCGCTATCAAGGGTTTCTAAGCACAAGAAAACTGTGGTGTGCTTGTGGAGAAAACACGTGTTAGCTCACCATGTTTCAGACATGAGTCACAGAGCTGTTGGCCCTTAGATCAATGAATCAACAACACGCATTAAGTAATATCTCTTTAAAGAGAAGAATACAAGAAGTAAAGTTGCATATTGATTGGCTGATGAAAACTGTTGGAGTCACAGACCCATAGGAATTCAACTCTCTGTTCTTCCTTGGATCAATTGTTCAGTATTTGCTAATTGAGAGTTCATAGTAACTTCATAGAACATGACTACTGGGAATACCAGATGTTGACTGTATATTAAAGGGTAGAAGCATACCTCTGGAGATGAGAGGAACATGGTTAAGGAAATAAAGAACACACTGAGTGGTAAGAACATGCAAGTGGCAAAGGGTGGGAGAGGCTGGGTGAGCGGGAGAAAGGCTTTGTGGAAGGCCCAGTCACAGATCTGGAGTCTGGAGGGTGAGGGGACTATGCCAGTCCCGGAAGTGAAGAACAGGAGCGGATGGACTGTCTCATTGGGGAGGACAGGCTGTTAATTAGTTTGCAACTGAAGATAATTGTGACTTTGGAGCAGATGAGAAATAAGGGTAGAAAATGCGGGGTTGAGTAATGAGCGAACTGGGAAAGGACTCCAGCTTAGTCTTTCTATTAGTGGCATGTTAAAAACTTGATTTTGTTACAAAAGTGCAGCATATTTAACATAGAGTTTGATAAACTTTGACTTGGATATACCCAAGTAAATACCACAAAAAATCAAGACAGAAAACATTTCTTTGATCCCTCAAATATTCTATCTTTTTATTGGCATTCTATAGCACTATGACTTTTGGCCCCAGACCCAAATCAAAAACAGTTGGCAAAATGCTCGCTGCCCAATTGTGAGGACCTGCGTTTGGATTCCCAGCACTCATGTGAAAGCCAGGCACCTGGTCTTGAGATGCTTGGTGATGGTGAATCTGAGCTTAGGTGTTGCTTGAGTTTTCCTGCCTGGCCCACAGTCAGGACAAATCTTTGTCACCCGCCAGTCCCACAGCCACTCAGACCCAACCAAGTAAACACAGACACTTACATTGCTTACAAACTGTATGGCCTTGGCAGGCTTCTTGCTAACTGTTCTTATAGCTTAAATTAATCCATTTCCATTAATCTATACCTTGCCACATGGCTCGTGGCTTCCCGGCATCTTCATATGCTGTTTGTCATCATGGCGGCTGGCAGTGTCTCTCTTCCTCAGCCTTCCACTTCCCAGCTCTATTCTCCTCCTTGTCCCGCCTATACTTCCTGCCTGGCCACGGGCCAATCAGTGATTTATTTATTGACCAATCAGCAACACATTTGACATACAGACCATCCCACAGCACTTAGGTCTTCATGCCTTGGCAGCAAGCACATTAGCAACTGAACCATCTCCCCGGTCCTGAAATATTTTGTATGGCCCCCAGCCATGTGTGAAAATCCTAGTTTCTCCTTATTTTTATACCTGGTATGAATAATTAAAAAAATTAGCTGTTCTACTGAATATGTACTGCTTCTTCATTGTGGAATAACTCTACATTAAAAATTTATTAGTTCTTTGAGACACGATTACAAAGTCAGATGTGGTTCATGCCTATAGCCCCAGCTGTTAAGGAAGCTGAGGCAGGAGGACCACGAGTTTCAGGCCTGCCTACACAGCCCTGTGAGACCTCCCTCCCAACGAGTTTCGGGTTAGCCTGCACAGCACAGTGAGACTCTCTCCCCCCCCCCCTCTGTCACACACACACACATATGCATGCACACACTCACATGAATTAAACGCAAAACACATAGAAAAACTTTCACAGTACAGATGTGTGACAAAAGACTGAAATCCAGATCATCAGAGGATGTTTCTGTCCCAGTGAGACAGTAAGACTACTAACTTTAAGAAATAATTGCAGTACATTTGACCAGTTACCTCACAAAAGAAGAGCTACAAGTTTTGAATGTGTCAAATAAAAAATATTTAGCATATCCAATGGTTAATCTTTTCAACTTGATAGACTGAAAGACACCTAGATGAGTAAGAACACATCTCTAGCTCAGTGTGTGTGTGTGTGTGTGTGTGTGTGTGTGTGTGTGTGTGTGTGTGTGTGTGTAGGCACTTCCGTAGATGACTGGGTCATAAGGATGACCTAATCAGTGGTTCCATCCATTGACGGGGTTAAATTTTGAATAGACTGAGAGGTGAAACTGTTGAACATGGGGCCTAGTTGGAGGAGGTGGGTTTCTGAAGGCCTTTAAAGGGTGTATCTTGCCACTGGTTCCTCCCCTCCATGGCCTCTGTGTCAGCTTCTGCCTCCAGGACCCTGCCCTGTTTGAGTTCCTTTACTGACTTCCTTCAGTAATGAACAGCAATGCTGAAGTGTAAGCCAAGTAAACCCTTTCCTCCCCAGCTTGCTTTTTGGTCATGGTGTTTCATCGCAGCAATAGAAACCTTAACTAAGACACATATCAAGTTGAGGTAGGACTGAGTTCCTCTTCTTGTATTAAGGCTGGACAAGGCAAACCAGTATGAGACCCAGCTTGTTTTTTGGTGTTTCATTACAGCAATAGAAACTCCAACTAAGACACTTACTAAGAATGATTGAGACTCATTTTTTATAGATAGATAACTCTCAGTGGTATCTGATAAAATAATTAATCTCCTCATTAGATTCCCATGGCTTGACCATATGCACGTGGGTCTATTTCTGAACGCTCAGTTCAGTCCTGTAAGTCTGTGTATCTTTACTCCATGTAGCTTCACAGAAAGTATTAAAATCAGTTAGCAAAAGTTCTCCAGTTTTGACCTTCTTTTTCAAAATTGTTTTGCTAAGTTCCTTGAAAATCCATATAAGATTTAAAACCAGCCCTACAATTTTATAAGAAAATCCATTGACATTTTCAATGGAATCCAGTTGAATCAACAGATAAATCTGGGGAGAAATGGTAACAATATTGAGTCTTCCCATCAATGAACCTAGTATGTCTCTTCAGCTCCTTAGGGATACTTTAATTTACCCAGTAATGTTTTATGGATTTCAATGAAGAGGTTTTGTCATGATTTTGATGTTATTGTTAATGATATTTACAAATGGTCATTTTTTGGACATTGACTTTCTTTTCTCTCTACTCATTTTCAGTGTCACTGATTTTCACTTCTTGGTCTTTTAAACTACTTATTTTTTCTACATAATCTGGGTTTAACCTGTCTTAAGGTAGAAACTTAGCTACATTGTTTTGGAACTTTCTGAGTTTTCAAAGCTATCTCTCAACCAGTGCTTTAGATGAATGTTGCATATCTCACTATATATGTTCTCTCAATCATTAGATATAAGGTATATAGCATTTTTGGGTGTGATTTTTTTATTGGAATGAATTGTGGATTTTTGGAAGTATTTTGTTTAGTTTTAGCACACATTTGTTAGATGTTTGTATGCTTTTGATTTCTACCTTCATCCTGCTGTCATCAGAGCACACTGTAAGTTCCCCCACATGCTTCTGAGTGGTGTGGGTAAATATATATAAAATATGCATATATATATACACACACATATATCAGTTCAAGAGAGTGATGCTAGTCTTATGACTGCTGAATACTTGGTTGGCTTGTTCTGCCAGTAACTAGGAGAGGAAGGAGTGTTGAACTCTCCAGCTTTAATTACGAATTTTTCTATTTTTTCATTTATATATACCTTTGCTTCTAGTATATTAAAATTGAGTTCTTGGTGAAACACACATTGAAGATGACATCTTTCATCATCATGAGACATGCCTATTTATCTTTGGAACTAGTCCTTGTTCTGATGTGAACATAAGCATTCCAGGTGTGTTTTGATTTGTATTTGCCTCAAGTTCATTTTTAGATCTCATTAGTTTGGACTGATTTGTGATTTGATCTGGAGTAGGCAGCATACATTCTTAGGTTCTGCCATTGTGACTCATCTGGCCTTCTAGCCTTTAATGAGTCCACTGTTATGAACTAAATGTAATTATTGATAGAGTTGGCTTTCAATCTACCGTCTTCCTGTTTGTTTTCTATTTAGATTTGTTTCCATCTGTTCTCTGTTCACTTTTTTTTTTTTTTTTACCCTTTTCAGATTGGGTATTTTATAAAACAGTTTGACTCTTCCTAATTGAAATTCTGATTTGAAAAAAAAAAAACTTCTTTGATGGGGGCTGAGAGCTACACTTCTCTGTAGGTATAGAGGTTTAGAATGTGGTTGGGAATCTGCTGGTTTAGGAAAAGCAGTGGTAGTAGGTTCTCCCCCAGGATCGATGACCTCACTAGCCAAGGGTAGTTGGATTAGGTTTATAGTTTCAGGCATGATGTGCCTCCTGTTGAACGGATCTTCAGTTCAGTTAGACATCTTGAGATATAAGCGCCACTATCGTACTTGTAGGGTCTTGCTATGCTGGCCATTGTTGTGGTTCACAGGTGTCACAGTTGGGTAGGACTATTGATTGCCTTCCTCCCTTAGCAATTGCCTATCACCCACATTTTTTTTTTGTAGTTTCAATTATCATGGTCCAAAACATTGCATGGAAAATTTAAGAAATAATTTATAACATTTAAATAACTTTCATTATATTACTGCAATTGTTCTGTCTTATTATTTCTTCATATATCTAGTTAAAAAATCAAACATTGGCACGTATGTATAGAAAAAGACACAGAATAAATAGGGTTCACTACTCTCCATGGTTTGTAGACATCCTGGGCGTGGGGTCATGGATTAAATCCTTCACAGGTAAGGTGAGATTACTTAGTTTATGACATTTGTAATTTACTATTTTTCAGTCTGCATATTCCACCTTAGTTCTTTCATTTCTAGGCCTGTGTCCTTTGACCGATCATTTTTGTGGTTTTAATCATGCTTTTCCAACTCTTTGCATACTTAATAATTATTTTTTTATTGAAAGCTAAACATTTTGAATTTGCTTTGCTAAATGTTTGATTTTGTTCTCTCCCTTTGAAGAGTGTTCAGCGTATTTGATGGGCAGTTACACTACCTGAAGTTTAGATTGGTTTCGAGGTCTGTCTTACAGGTCTTCTCAGGGTAAGCCTGGAGTGTTATTTTAGTCTAGGGCTCACTTGTCACAATGCTAAACTATGACACTTCTGATCTCTAAGGAATGTTTTATGAACTTTGAGGTATGACCAATTTGATTGATGGGAACTCAAGTAATTTCCAGATCTTCTTTCTCTGAGAATTTCTTGGGTGATAGAATTCTGCTGTTTTTTTCCATGGACCAGGGGACTTTACCCCATATAAGTATACAGGTTCTCCCCCAGGATCCATGACCTCACTAGCCAAGGGTAGTTGGATTAGGTTTATAGTATCAGGCATGATTTGCCTCCTGTTGAACAGATCTTCATTTCAGTTAGACATCTTAAGACATAAGCGCCACTGTCGTACTTGTAGGGTCTTGCTATGAAAAAATTTGAGAGGGTCCTATGAATATTTCTGGGCCTTTTATTTATATGGTACCCACAGTTTCAGCATTCTCCCCTCAATGTCTTAGCTGACATGCTGTCGTCAAACCCCAGTCTCTGTCTCCTTAACTTCACAACTTACTGGGGTTTGTGTGGAAGATTCTTTGTGCTACAGTCTGGAAACTGCCTCCAGGCAGATAGTGAGAGTAAACATGGAACTTACCCTCATCTACTTTCCCTTAGGGATCACAGTCCTGTCCTGTTTGTCGTCCAGTCTCTGAAAATATTTAATAGTTTTATCTAGATTTTGCTTATGTGGGAAGTGCAATTCCTGTAGCAGCTGCCTGTTTGTCGGTAGGAGCTGCTAGTTTAGAAGAATGTTCATGAGCGTGTGTGTTTGAGCCTACATGATCAGATGTATGCATGCCATGCTTTTACACGGTTAATCAGGATCGAACACGTTGTCTTAGTCTGTTTGAGATTCCATAGCAGACTGTCACAGACTGGGTGCTCAAACAGCAGAGATTTATTTTCTCACAGTTCTAGGGGCTGGAAGTGTGAGATTTGGGAAAGGGCATGTGGGTTCTGGTGACAGCTTGCTTCCTGGATGGTGGCGGACCATGTTTTTATTCTATCTTTGCTTTATGGTGGTGGAATGGGCTAGAGGAGAAAACATTCTTTCTGTCATGTCACCTCTTTGTTTAGGGGCATTATTCCCATCATGATATCCCTGTCCTGTAAACCATATCGTTACCAAAGATCACATCTCCAAATGTTACCAGAAAAGGTCTTCTGTACAGTCATGTTTGAGGGGTACAGTTAAGTCCCCGACACACAGCCATTAGAAATACCTGTCATCAGTTTTAAATTGGTGTAAGATGTGCTTTAGTGTCAGAGTGAGAGTTTCACTTTCCCCTCTGTTGCCACTCCTAAATTTGAGAATTTCTACATGCAGTAGAGAGCCCTCACTAATGGGCTTCTGAACAGGGAGTTGATACGACGAAGTGATACTTGAAGTCAGGACTTCTTAAACTTTTTCCACTTGTGACCTCCCTTTTCCTGATATATTTTTGCACAATCCTAGGTATATAAAATATATATACCAGTCAAACATTTGTTGGTAATGAATCATAAAGACAATTATTTTATAGTGAGGAAATAGTAAAGCACTTGCTTTGAAAGCATGAGAACCTGAGATTAATTGCCAGGCATGGTGACAGGTACTTGTAATCCTAGGCTGGGGAGGTGGACACAGGTGGGTCACTGGGCCTCACTGGCCAGTCAGCTAAGTCTAACCAGTGAAATTCTAGGCCAATAAGATACCCTGTCTCAAAAATAAGGTGGACAGAGACTGGAAAGATGGTTTAGCGGTTAAGAGCACTGGTTGCTCTTCCAAAGGACCAGGTTTGATTTGCAGCACCCATAAGGTGGCTGACTGTAACTCCAGTTCCAGGGGATCTGATGTTGCCTCCTGGCCTCTGCAAGCATCAGGCATGCACATGGTGCACAGACATACTTGCAGGCCAACAGACCCATTACACACTAAAAAGAAAAAAAGGTGGGTAGTATATACAGTATAACATCTGAGGTTGACCTCTGGCTTCCACATACATGGACACACTATGCAGGTGCCCCTGCCCCCTACGTGTGCACCTAGACACATGAAAACACATGCAAGTTGTTTTTTAAAATAAAAAAGTGAGATGGATATTTTACTTACATGTATGTGTGTGCCTAGTGCTTGCAGAAGCCAGAGGGAGGGCATCGGATCCCATGGAACTAGAGTTATAGATTGTTGTAAACCACAATATGGATACTGGGAACCAAGCCCAGGTCCTCTAGAAGAGCAGCAAGCACTCTTAACTGCTGATCCATCCCTCTAGCTCCAGAGATTTATTTTAAAATAATTCTTGGGACTGTCGGGATGGCTCAGCCGTTGAAGATGTTTGTTGCTGGGCCTGACAGCTTTAGTTTGACCCCTGGGATGTGCATGATGGAGAGGGAGCTAAATCTCACAGCTTTTTTTCTGGCCTCCACACACATGCTATGGTATGCCCCTTGACAGAAACAACCCAACAACACTCAATTATTTGGTATACGTATAATTTGACTGCTTAGTAAAGATAAATTTGCATACTAATGATATGGATGTGTTTATTTTGCATAAAGAATTAAATTGTGGTTGAATATTTGATATTGCAGGGCACTTATCAATATTTTGCAGAGTTGACTGACACTTAATTTTATAATCATTAGTGCTTAGAATGCTGCTTTGCATACATCTGTACTTCAAATGGCAGAAGTATGTTTGGGGCAATTTCAGAAAATTTTGGAGAAAATTCTGTCCTAATCCCAAATCAGAATTCATTTGGCAATTATTTATGAAACTCTAGTCAACCACTCAGACAGCAGCTTTCAAAAATCAAACGCTTTAACACAATCAAACCCAAAGATATTTATATGGTGAATGATGGCAGGAAAATATTAAAGATCTCCTTGCCCTGTAATGAAACCATTTTGTCCCTGTAAGAGCAGAGAACTCTGTGTGAGTACAGTGAAAACACTGTGGTTAATAAGAGAATTATCTCATCAGGCAGCCATTGGCATTGCACGGGATGGCTGCATATGCAAGTGCACGCTGTGTGTTTAGAACCGAGGTTGTGGTGAAGTGGCGTGAGGCAACACAGGTGATCACTGCCAGAAGCGCTTTGCATTCATTACATGTTTGGTTTTCACGTTTGATTATTGTGCGTTCAGAACCTTTTACTGCTGCCAAGTTTCGTTTGACACCCCCATTCAGTTATGGGGCCTCCTATGGGGCGGTGGCCCACAGTTTATGAAGCTGTGATTTAGGTGCTTGCACTAGGGAATACTAGTGTGGGTGTGGGTGTAATTTAACGATCATGATGGTAGCCAGTAAGTGAGCTCTCTCAGGGCTGAGGGGCAGCAGGTTTTAAGTTATTCACTTAGTTTGTTGTGCCGAATCTTATCACGATCCTTAGCATCAGAACCCTGGACAGCTTCCCCAGGGATGAGTAATGTACTGCAATCCTTTATCCACTCATTCATTCATCCAGTACCTACATACTTCACTGTCCCACTTGGCATTTTACAGAAATACAAAGTAAGTGAAGACTACCTACCGATCCTGTTCTCATGGAGCTTATGACGTCTTTGGGAAAATAAGACAAAGGCGAGTTTAAAAATAAGCACAACAATTTGTTATTTTGGTAATATCCTATAGGGTGAAAGCGAATTTTCATAACTTTTTTTTTGGTAGAAAAATACAAGACAACCAACATACTCTTTTATAGACTGTCCACATGCTTTAGGGAAAGACAGACGATGGCTGTTGATTGGTATTAATGAGAGAAGACTTTTTAGAGGACATTTGATGGAGAATTTTTTGGAAGATATGCCGAGTAGGATGATCTGAAGAAGAGGTGAAGATCCTCTGGCCTGCAGGAATTTCCTAAATGACCATCACCAATCTACATGCTGTCCAAACCATTGAGGAACTGGGACTTTTGGGATTGTGACTGGATGGAAGAAGGACCCATGATAAGCCTAGGTGTAGATATGTGGACCTAATGCAGCAAAGGAGAACAAGAGTGGAGTTTTATGCAGTAAAGAGATGAAGGTTTTTGACCCATGTTTTCTGTTTCTTTCCTTTCTCTTTTCTGCCATCTGAGCTTATTTTCAAATTTGTTTTTGACAGTAATAAGATTTAAAAATAAGCTTTATGCTTGCATCTTATTTTTCTAACGAGTTATAAAATTGGTTCTTACAACAAATGCATGCAATCAAATTTTAGGACTTTAACCACCGAGTCAAAGTGTTAATTAGAAACAGAACACCATTCTCTCCCAGACAGAGTTCTAGACACGGGGAGGGTTGCAGAGCTCCAGGGTTTGTCCATTTACTCATTCACTCACAATTTCACGATTAGCAGGGCATGGTCAATGCCGTCAGTGTTTTTACAGACTGAGATCAATGTCTGAATGCAGACCACTCTTCTTTTTAACTTGCTGGAGAGGTTTACTAGCACCGGGGGACTGGGTTAGGGACACAGAAGGAAGAAGGATGGAAATCGGGGTCCTTGGTAGGGCTGTTGCAGCTGTGCTCCCATGCCACAGAACTCCCTGCTGACATCCTAGACGTCTTTCCAGGGAGGTTTCTTGGTTGGGAATAATGTTTCTTTTTCTAGATGGTTGAAACTGTTATTTAAGTTTGTAATTGGGGCCCAAGTAGAAAGGATGGAGAGAGCAGTGAGAGATGTCACTCTCTTACACAGTTTCTCTGTTTAAATCCCAGCTATGTGAGAGAGGCATAAAAAATAAAAATCAATTGCTCCATCAGCAGGTGGGAGGCACCTACAGTAGAGTCTTTCTAGTGTACAGGAAGCACATGCTGCGTCATGGGGCCCCAACATAGAGTTACTATACAGCATAGCCTTATTAGTAAGAGAGAGCCTGAGTTTCTATTCTATTTACAATGACCGGTTGATGTCTAGAGTGTTCTATTTATTTTTAAAGACAAGCTTTTTAGGTAGTCCTACGGTTAATCTTCGCTGTCAGCTTGGCAGGATTCTGAATCACCTAGAACATACACTTCTGTGAGGGCATCTCCGGAAAGGTTTAACTGAACAGGGAAGACCAGTCCTGAATGTGGGCAGTGCCATCTCATGGGTCAGAGCACCAAACTGAATCTAAAGCGGGGAGAAGGAAGGAGGCCGCTGACCACCAGCATCCATCTCTCTCTGTTTCCTGGCTGTGACTGTAATGTGACCTGCTTCCTCATCCCCTGGCAACCATGCCTTCGCTGCTGTGAGGAACTGTATCTACAAATGATGATGAACACAAAACCCTTCTTCCTTTTTTTTTTTGGTCAGGTGTTTGGTGACAACAATGAGAAAAATTCACCAGTACAGGGAGATGTAAACAAACTGCTGTCTTAAAACATTCAGCGTAAAATGGGAATGTGAACAATCTGAAAGTGTGTGACATATGCCATGGGCGATAGATGCTGCCCTTGCGGGAGAGGACTCAGAGGGCTTGAACACTCTTACTTAAGCACCAAGCTGGATAGAGATGGACTTAAAAGTTGAAATTAGTTCCCTGAGCTCTGAGGGGAGAGATTTGATGGAAACACCTCATTTAGGGCTTTCCAAGGTCTCTCACTCTCTGCATAATGCCTGGCTGTGGGTCTCTGTGTGTGTTCCCATCTGCTGCAGGAGGAAGCTTCTCTGATGGCAGCTGAGCAAGGCACTGTTGAGTATAGCAGAATCTTGTTAGGAGTTATTTTATTGCTATGTACTTTTAGTAGAACAGTAGTGTTTGGTTTTACCCTAAGTCCCTGGACTATCTAGTCTCTGGTTCTTGGTCACTCAAGCAGTGTCTGGCATGGTCTGCATTTTGTGGAGTGGGCCTTAAGTCAAGTCAGATATTGATTACTCCCACAATTCAGCTTCTGTGTTCATTGAGTCCTGTGGGTGCTGTCTTCTGTAATAGGACTTTACTGTCAGGTTGTGGAGAGTAGCCAGTAGCCTTAACAATATCTTGGGTTGTTTGGGGGTTCCCGTGGGACCATGGCCAACAACTCAATTAGATATAACCCATTCCTAGTATTGGAAGCTTCATTTGGTGATGAGAGATGTCCAGTTGGGGCTCTTCTCTTTTATTTGATGAGTTCATTTAGATTGGTTCCATGTATGTGTATGTTTTAGGAAGCTTCTACTGTATTAGATTTCCACACTATCCCTTCCGCAAATGGCCCTTACTTTAAACTATCTCTCCCCATATCCCTTCCCTCATCACCCCTTTCTTCCCCCTCCCCATTTGATCCTCACATTCCAGTTTCTGCCCCAAGAGGAGGCCGGAAGAATGTAAGAGCCAGAGGAGATAGAAGACACCAAGAAAACAAGACCTTCTGAACACAGCAGAACCGATGTGCACGTGAACTCACAGAGACTCTGGCAGCATGCACAGGACCTGCATGTGGACATAGGCCTGCCCCTGACCCAGAATCTAGTTCCAATTGATAACCTCTTGCAAATGAAAAATTAGTTTTGACCAAGGGTGTTTCACTGGGGAAACAAACCACTCTTAAGGGAAGCTCTTCGCCAAGCTGTAGATGAGCAACAGAAAATGAATTCAACAGCATCTTTGGAGGTTGTTTCATAATCTTGTCTCAGTTTTTTTTTTTTAACCTTACAGGTCCTTTGTGTATCTGTTATGGCTTCTGGTTTTGTGTTTTTATGGGATTCCTATGTGTGTGAATATGTATGTCTTATTTCGTTTTACTATATTATTCCTTAGATGCCTGTCTGTTTTTTAAGGAGAGACAGAAGGGGTGTGGACAGGAGAGGAGAGGAGGAGGAACTGGGAGGGGAAACTGTAATCAGAATATATTGTATGAAATATATCTATTTGCAATAAAAGAAAAAAATAAATAAAAATAGAGAAAATAAAAACATTTCAGTCAAAGGTAATTGTAGTTTTTTTTTTTTTTTAACTCCGTGGGGGCTCACCATCCAGCTTCTAAATAAACCTATTCTTACTTATGAATGCCCAGCCTTAGCTTGGCTTGTTTCTAGCCAGCTTTTCTAACTTCAATTATCTTGTTTCCCTTTAACTGCATTTTCCCTCCTGGCTTTTTACCTCTCTTTATTCTCTATGTCTTGCTTTCCTTCTTACTCTGTGGCTGGCTGTGCGGCTGTGCGGCTGTGCGGCTGTGCGGCTGTGCGGCTGTGAGGTTGTGCGGCTGGCTGTGTGGCTGGCTGTGTGGCTGGCTGTGTGGCTGTGCGGCTGTGTGGCTGGCCCCTGTTATCCTCTCCTTTTCTCACTCCTTCCCCTTACTCCTTCCTCAACCTAGATTTCTCTTCCTATTTATTCTCTCTGCCTGCCAGCCCGGCCTATTTCTCTCTCGTACCTAGCTATTGGCCATTCAGCTCTTTATTAGACCAATCAGATATTTTAGACAGGCAAAGTAACAGAGCTTTATAGAGTTAAACAAATGCAACATAAAAGAATGCAGCACATCTTTGCCTCATTAAACAAATGTTCCACAGCATAAATGAATATAACACAGCTTAAATGGATATTCCTCAACAGGTAACCATGTTTAAATTACAGTGTAACAATCCAGTTTCCACTCTTAATATGTTTCTTTTGCTTTGGCAATTCGTGGTCTTTTGTGAATTTTACTGCTTCTTAATAGAATTGTATTCCCCCAAAGGGGGAAAAATTTAAATTAGGAGCAACTCAAAGGAGTATCATGAAAATCCAAGTAAAAGGGACCTTCTCCATGATTGGTACTGTGCCATGGTGTTGAGGTAGTGAGGTACCCATCACAGCATAGATGTGATGAGCATCTGGGAAAATGCTGCAGAAGTGTTTTAGCATCTGGAAGACACTGGGGGTGTTTGAGTTCAGCTCTCTGTACTTCACAACAAATTATACCCCACTTCAATGACTTCTGAGGGTTAGGAGTAGAGGTCGTAGGAACCTAGGAGACCCTGGATGAGGGGGTTCAAAGGGTAACAGAGACCTATTTCAAATGATGAGTGGTCATTTCAGCCACTTGTAGAGGCAGAACAGAGGGAGGAAGAAAAATTTCCAAGCTGTCAAATATCCTCTGCTGTTTGTAAACATTTGAAACAAACCACGACCAGTTTAATGAAGCTTATAAGGTGGTTTTTTTTTTTTTTTTTTTTTTTTTTTTTTCCTGAGACTGAGTTTTTCTTTGTAGTCCTGGCTATCCTGGAACTCATTCTGTAGAACAGGCTGGCCTCTAACACACGGAGATCTGTCTGCCTCTGCCTCCTGAGTGCTGGGATTCAAGGTGTGTACATCACTACCTGGTCAATAGTTCCTTTTTAATCTGCCTGTTCTTCCCAAGGTGGTAAGCTCGTCTTAGGCACCCCTGCTCCACCTCTTGGGGAGCATTTTGATTCTAGGGTGCAGATAAAGTGAGTAGGTGTTTGCTTTCTGTTACAGAAACAGAGCAGCTGTCAACTTGGACTACATTTGACTTTTCTGACCGTTCGAAAAGGTCTGGCTTTCTCTCAGTCCCTTGGGCTTGTAGCTGTATTATTAGCTACTAGAATAGAAGGGCCCTGTCTCCATAACATGCAAGTATTCTAGGGTTTGCTGCTGTGGTCTCTTTGTTCCTTGCTATTGGCCTTTCCTTTCACATGTAATTGTCTCATAGCTCCAATAAATTGTAAAATACGGCAGGTAATGATTGGTTCATACTATTGGTTGTCCCTCAGAGCACATATCCCAGTGATTTTGTGTCATGGAGGCACTTATTCATGACAGATGTCAACTTGTCAAAGTGGATCTTTTCGCTTAAAGGGATGTTGGTTAGTTTTTACCTAGGAACGTTGTGGTCTTTCCTCTGAATGCCAGTCATCGAGCACCAGACCTTTTTCCTTCTAAACAAGCTTTTAGAGGGGCTCGAGAGATGCTCAGTGGGTGAGAGCGATTGCTGTGCAAGCAGGAGGATCTGAGTTCGAATCCTCAGCACTCAAAAAGGTTGGGCATGGCTCTGTGAGCCTGTAATGCTGTCACTGGGGCATGGAGACAGGTGGGTGCTGGGAACTCTGTGGTCAGCCTGCCAAGCTGAGATGGTGAGCTGGTTCCATGAGAGACCCCGTCTCAAGAGAGTGAAGTGGAAATGAACAGAAGAAGGCACATGGTATCTCTGATCTCTCTCTGTGTGTGTGTGTGTGTGTCCAGGAGTGCATACCTGCTCTCTTTCTCTCTCACACACAAGCTTGACAATTCTTAAAGCTGGAGTAGGTGTTCAGTACTTTCAGATGGCTCCTGACTTGGCATCTGGGGAGCATCAAGGTTTGTGTGGCTGATACGTTACAGCTGGTTTGGGGGATTCTACTGGTGATAATGAGTTTGTCCAAAAATAATAATACATTCCTCTCTGTGGTTTAAGTTGCTATGTCTCTTAGCAAAAATGAATGGAATATTTTCCAAGAAGCCACACATTCCTATTAGGCTCCTCAATGTCCAAAAAAAAAAAAAAAAACAAAAAAAAAACAGCCGGGCGGTGGTGGCGCACGCCTTTAATCCCAGCACTCGGGAGGCAGAGCCAGGCGGATCTCTGTGAGTTTGAGGCCAGCCTGGACTACCAAGTGAGTTCCAGGAAAGGCGCAAAGCTACACAGAGAAACCCTGTCTCGAAAAACCAAAAAAAAAAAAAAAAAAAAAAAAAAAAAAAGAATGATGCCTAACAGGGCAGGTTCGTGTGATAGTGACCTTTCATTGCATCTCCTAGGCCCTTTTCTTTCTCCCTCCGAGAAGGCTTCAGGGAAAGGGCACATAGCTAGCTTCCTACTCCTTAAGAAGGGTCCTAGTGGAGCCTTCTTGGGACTGACCTAGGCCCTCTGCATACGCGTGACTGTTGTGCAGCTTTGTTTGTTTGTGGGGCTCCTCGCAAATCGGGACCTGTCCCTGGCGCTTGAACTGGCTTTTGGGAACCTATTCTCCATGCTGGGTTGTCTTGACCAGCCTGATGCAGGGGGAGGAGCTTGGTCCTGCCTCAACTTGATGTGCCATGCTTTGTTGATACCCATGGGAGACTTGCCCCTTTCAGAACGGAGGTGGAGGAGGAGTGGATGGAGCGGGGGGGGGGGGGGGGGGGGGGGGGGGGGGGGGGGGGGGGGGGGGGGGGGGGTAGATGGGAGATGGGGGGCGGGGAGAATGGGAGGAGAGGAGGGAGGGGAAACTGTGGTCAGTATGTAAAATAAATGAAAAAAATTTAATTAAAAAAATCCACCCCCCCAAAAAAAAACAAAAACAAAACCCAAACAGAAGAGTCCTAGCAAGAAAAAAAAAATCAAAAAAACCCAAATAACAATAAAAGTCATGTCAAATCAGCCTTTCCCCCAGCTTGGTTGCAAGTTTGTACACAGGGAAAGCAAAGAAATCGTTTTTTTTCAGAGACTGCATATGAACAAAATAATACAATCTGAAACCTTGTTCTTATGTTTTATAAATAACTAAACTTGGCAGGTAATGGGAGCACACCACGACTTAATTGCCTTTGGTATTAATTAAAAAGGATAAAGCAAGCTTTCAGAAAGGGATTTTCACGACTGTGGGAGGGTTTGAACATTACCTTGTGTGTGTGTGTATTATTATAAATAATCACAAAAGCTAAAGATGAAGCAAGAGAAACATGGCAAGCTCATGTTACTGTCCCAACAAAGGTTATTATCCACACTAAGTGTCCGGAGCTGCCCACGGGAGAGTGGAGCATATGTTGCTTCTCGTAACGCTCAACCTTAGCTTTTCCTTTTCTTGGTTTCGCCTGTTCACACCTATTGTCAAGTTGTCTTCCTCGCCTCGTGCTGTTCAGATCATTTTTCCTGCTCAGTACTTGACAACTGTAAAGCATGAAACCATTGTTCTACATTTTCATGCCATGCCTGACAGAGCTAAGTGAGCTGGACTGTGTGGCCCTGCGTTGGGTCTATCCCCACACTCTCTAGCGGCTGTGGTTCCTCTTCCCTGAGAAGCATGTAGGTTTTGATGACAAACGTCTAAAAGAGCTTGGGAGAAACACCTTGCTGTTTTAAGTTCTGTCTCTCAGGAGTCTGTGTGACAGTGATGCCCTATTTTTCTTTTTTTTTCCAAAGGAAAGGGAGTTTAAAAAGTGTCTAGTGTACCCTTTACTAGCTACGGTTAGTAAGTGAGGTCTCACCAGTATTCAAGTTTGGGTGTGCATTTCCATGCTCTTTTGTCTGTTGTGTTCCACAAGGCCCATTTAATAGTCTATTAAAAGAAGAGCAAGAGAGGAGCAGAAGTAAGCTAGGGATGTGGATGTGGATGGAACTGTGGATGGAACAGTAGTCTGGTACTAGGCATAGGCTGCAGATACAGCCCACTTCCCTCTTTGATGCACAGTTTTCTGAAGGCACTCTTCAGCCTCCAAAGGGGCAATCCAGAGACCCGAAGAGGTCAAGAGAACCTTCACAGAAGCCCAGCAAGGCACAGCCTAGTACCACGCAACACAAGGTTGTGGGGTACAAAGACTCCTGACCATCATGAAGCTGAAGGCAGCTTGGGTATATGAAGACAGTGGGGACTGTCGTCCATTTCTGAAGTTAGTGTGAGGCAGAGGAAGAATTAAGCCTGTTTCTTGGTTTCCAGGGAAGGCTATAGGTAGAAGTTACGGCCAGGTTTAGGTTCTGCTTCAGTAAAGATGTTCCAATAGCATGCCAGAAATGGAAAAAACTCACCAGAAATGGAAATAATCTATATTTTTAATAGTGTTTCACAGTTTCAAAAGTACTTTTCCTAGTTCAATGGCCCTGTGAAGTAGACAGTGCCAATGTTGTTGTTATTGTCATTGCTGCTGTCAATGACATTGTTTGCAGTTAGATATGAAAACAGAGGTGTACACAAATGATTAGTCATGAAACCGTTAAGTGGAGAAGTCGAACTCTACATGCTTTTTTCATTAAATCTCACTTAGTATTGCTGTGTAATAAACCATGCAGCACTGAGTGGCATAGAAAAGCTTTTATTCTGTCCAAACTGTGCACAGTTGAGATGACCTCTGCTCCATGGTGTGTATTTTCTTAGAGGAAGAGAACAGTCTGATGATCAGGAGGTAGAGTTGCTTACAGAAACTTGTACCCTCAACCGACAACCCAACCCTTCGTGAGGGGCAGATTGGGCTTCCTTACAACTTGGCAACTGGTTATGAGGAGCAAGTCCCCTAAGGGAGCAAAGCAGAAGTGTATGGTGTCTACATGACTTCACCTTATGAGTCATGAAGATTCATATCTGTTCTACACACCCCGCTTCAAAACAAGGAGACCCGGGGACTGCTGTTGAGAGGAGGGCCCAAACACACTGTAAAGAAGTCCATGGGATAGGAGAATCTGCTATGTTCATCTTTAGAAAACACTGTGTGTGTGTGTGTGTATTACCTGCGTATGCATTTTTCTGAATTGACTATCAGAGATGGCAAAAGCTTTCTCCTTTATGATTTGTAGAGTTATTAATGCGGCTGTGCCTTACATGCTTTATTTATTCATGTTTGGAATAAGTTACTTCAATTGAAAAGTACTAAAGTTAATATTTGCATCTAGTCATATGATAGACTAAATGATTCTTCATAGAGGCTATCTTCAAATGCTAATGAAATTTAAAAAAAATCCAACTTCTAAATGCATGAAAGAATTGGCAGGGATGTTGCAGAAACTCTGGGAGTCTGACAATAATAAGAAACATGAGCGGAGAAAGCTAACTTCCCGCTGATGGTGATGGGGAGTGTGAGTTTCAAAGTGAAATGTCCACAGTACTACTTCAGTCAAAGCTATCTTAGATCAAAGTACAGTGGGACTGAGACCCCCACATAAAGTTACCAGGACCTTCAAAGGCTAGTTTCTTTTGTGTTTGTGTGCATATACATGCATGTGGAAGTATACATGCAGGTATGCATATATGTATGAGTATAGGCCAGAGGCTGACATCAGGTATTTTCCCTAATTACTCTCCACTTTTTAAAAAAATTTATTTATTATTATTTTATGTACATTGGTGTTTTGCTTGCATGTATGTCCTGTGAGGGTGTCAGATCTTGGAGTTACATTTGTGAGCCGCCATGTGGGTGCTGGGAATTGAACCTGGGTCTTCTGGAAGAGCAGCCAGTCCTCTTAATCACTGAGCCATCTCTAGCCCCTCCATCTTTTTTTTTTTTTGAAGCAGGGTCTCTCGCTGTACCTGGAGGTTAGCAGTTCTGCTAGGCTGTGTGACTAGTGGGCTCCGTGGATTTTCCTGTCTCCACCTTGCTGGGACTGTAAGCATTCACTGCCACCTCTTGGCCTGTCACATGGGTGCTGGGGATCTGAACTCGCGTCCTCACGTATCTGCAGCCAGCACTCTACTGAGTCACCTCCCTGATGCCATCAAAGGCTAGCTGCTTAGTGTCCTAAGAAAAAAATTACTCTGGGAAGGAATGTCTAACCCCATGCCCACCCTCCTGCACAGACAGGATTAGCACTCACACAATATTTTTTTTTCCTTCGAGACAGGGTTTCTCTGTGTAGTTTTGGTGCCTGTCCTTTATCTCACACTGTAGACCAGGCTGGCCTCGAACTCACAGAGATCCGCCTGGCTCTGCCTCCCGAGTGCTGGGATTAAATGCATGCATCGCCACCACCTGGCTTTCATACAATCTTTCTAATCCCAGAAGTCATAACTCACAATTGTAGTGTAAACAATCTTGGGTTGGTTGTCCCTCTAGGAGCTTGTCCCAAGGAAATACAAATACTCTTTGGAAGAGTCTAGATTCTTTTTTTTTAAAATCTATATAATAGCTTTATTCTAAAATGTTTCAATCGTTTTGAGCATATTACATATTACATGTTTATTGTATACCTTTTTTATTATTATTAAGAGATTTTCTAACTGGGTGGTGGTGGCACACGCCTTTAATCCCAGCACTTGGGAGACAGAGGCAGGTGTCTCTGTGAGTTCGAGGCCAGCCTGGACTACAGAGTGAGTTCCAGGAAAGGCTCAAAGCTACACAGAGAAACCCTGTCTTGAAAAACAAAACAAAACAAAACAAAACAAATTTCTATTCATTTTACATACCAACCACAGATTCCCCTGTCCTCCCTCCTCCTGCCCCCAGCCTCCCCTACAACCCACCTCCCATTCCCACCTCCTCCAAGGCTCCCATGGGGAGTCAGCAGAGCCTGGTACATTCAGTTGAGGCAGGTCCAAGCCCCTCCTCCCTGCACCAAGGCTGTGCAAAGTGTCCCACCATAGGTACCGGGCTCCAAAAAAAGAGTCTAGATTCTTAAGGAGCCTAGATGTCACAGAATTCCCACAAAGTTCCAAAGAACATATCTATACACCCACACTTCCAAACCCCCATACATCACACTCATACCCACCACAAACACACACCCTTGACATACATGCCTACCACACACATACACACACACACACACACACACACACACACACACACACACACACACACACCCTTCCTCAAATACATGAGGAACTAAGACACCACTACCAAATCTCTTATAGTGGTCATTCTGACCATCCTTCTTTTGAAATCCTTTCCAGAGCATCTTGCCTGAAATACTGACCCTGGCTGACTCCAGGGGCTATCTACCCATTCTGCACATATCTACATGGTTGGTTACCAGGCTTTGTGTGGCTCCTTCAGGGTCTAATTTGTGGAGCCCCAGGGAGCAGCTGAACAGGTCTCAAGGTGCACAGCTAGCTCCTCATAACATTGCTATTACAGGATTACTGGAAATGGCAAGTGAGCACCAGGTAGCAGAGCGGGGCTCTGTTCTCAGCTCTCAGAGAAACCTGGCAGCACTGACTGGCAGTCTCAGGCCAGGGGAGGAGGCTGGTTCTTCTTTGGCGAGGATAAGACACCCTGGTTTTCAAAGGCCCTGAGGAATAATTCCATATTTCACTCCAGTTCCTCCCATCTCTGGATATTCTTCACTTGCCAAACCAAAATATCTCTTGTGACATTTAGCAAGCTGGAAACATTAAGCCATGCCTCTGTGGGATCCTGAGGAGGTGTGAAGGGACACACACACACCGCTTGCTCTCTGACTTCCGGGGATACTCAATTTCAATTTCCTGAGCTATAATTGTTAAAGATGGAAGTGTCACAAGTATCTGAAAAGACCCATAAAGCTGGGGCACATGAACATGATTTTATTTGATAGATGTATTTTAAAAAAAGGTAGAAAATAAAAACAGACAAATGATGGGTACAGGGGAGGCTGAAGAAGAATATTGAGTGTCTGAACAACAGATGAGGGGCAGTCTTCTGTCTCATGGGGCTCTTTTTCTTTGCCAATTCCTCGCTTCCACTGAAGACTCAAAGGGCCTGGTTTTCTCCTTTTTTTTCTTTCCTTAGTTTTTAAAAATTGATGTGCTGAGAGCCTGTCCATCTCAAAGTCTTGTTTTCTATTTTTCTCAGCTTACAGAAACAAGTCGCCTTGCGGCCTTAGCAGTCTGAAGGCCCTGGGACAGCTTTCAGAGAAACCCTGTTCTGCTTGCACCAAATACAGATTCCAACAGCTGTGGATGGGTTACCTGGGATAGGGCTGCTCCCTAGAATGGAATGGCCAGGACAATAACGTCTGGGAAGACACCCTGGGGGAGCTGGGCTGCCAGAGACATCCTGAGGTAGGTGGGGTAACTATCTTGTCTTGGGACTGATTCTTTTTTGCTAAGCATACACAGTAGTCTTAAAGCTGATCCTTTAGGCAAATTAAAAAAAAAATTTAAAAGCTTGCCTTTAAATATCAAGAGACAGAGTCTAGAGAGCTGAAATTTGAGAAGGCAGGATGACATAATTTATTTTCCCGAGATAAAAATGTGACCAGCTGGGGGAAGGAGGAAAAACACAGTGATATTGTTAGGACGGAGGTGTCTGCTCTGTCTCTGAAGAGCTCTGTCTTCAACATCTTCATTGTCCTGGCCTGAATTATGGTCGAGGGGACGAGGTTGGGCAGTTGATGCTGTAAGTGGGTTAAAAGAGCCCCACGTGCTCACCTCTTCCTGGATAGAGCTGAAAGGCCCAGAAGATCTGTCTCTAACAGGGCCCTGGGAGGAAGAAGGGCAATGACTGAGGAAGTCTAGTTGGCAGGTCTGAGGCCAGCTTCTTGGCGCCTCACCAATCCTGTGCTCCCTAGACGGGGAAAGGCCATATTAGAGAGCTCCAGGGTTCCCATAAGGACTGCAGAAGTGACTGGGAACAAGCGGGTAGGATTGTACAGGGAGGGGACAGTATGTGCGCACTTCCTGGGAGAAGCTGAAGCAGGGTGATGAGTGGTGAGGAGTGGACAAGAGGAGGTACCTCTCAGTGGAGCCTGTTAAGATAGAGGGCGACTCAAAGATCAAGCATATGTCCTGGAAGCCAGGGCAACAGCTGCCTCTCCCCAGCACAGAAGCAATGCATCCTTGGTGTGTGTGTGTGTGTGTGTGTGTGTGTGTGTGTATGTGTGTGTGTGTGTGTGTGTGTGTGTGTGTGTTGGGGGTGGGGATGAGGAAGAACACCCATCTCACAGTAACTACATGAAGAGACCAAGTCACTGTGGATTGGAAAGACCCTGGTTTCTGCTAGAAATGAAATGACTACATACCAGCTAAATTCTGTTATGCTTAATAAAAAGCATTTAAATGGAGGCTGGACAGATGACTCAGAGGTTAAAAGCACTGGTTGCTCTTCCTGAGGACCTGGGTTCAATTCCCAGCACTCACATGGCAGCTCACAACTGTCTGTAACTCTAGCTCTAGAGGATCCACTGCCCTCGCACAGACATCCAGGCAGGCAAAACATCAATGCACATAAAAATAAATAAATCTCTTAAGAACATTTAAATTAAGTTCTAGTTAGCACATATTACTTACACATAATAATGGGTTTCATTATGACATTTTCATACATATAATGTATTTTAGTGATATTCACCCCGTTACCTCTCTGCCCTGCCCCCTCCTGCCTGTTCCCCTTCCCCTTTCCAGCTAGTTCTCTTTGTTCTTTTGGGTCTTTTTTTCCCTGATGAACCAACTGATGATTTTAATTAGGGTTATTTACAGGAACACCAGCGACTCACCAGTGGCACCGAAGGAAACGTCTTCTTTCCAAGCAAACATTAACTGCCCATAGGGCTTGTAGGGCCTCTTCCCCTCCATGGCAGAGCGTTGGCAGGCCCGGTCTTGTGCAGGCAAACACAGCAGCGGAAAGTTCAGGGGTGCAATGGCCCAGGTCAGGCCTAGAGGACAGCATCCTACGGCTTCCCACTCTGTCCTCCAGCTCACTTTCAGGTTCTTTATACCTCTTATTCCGTGATGTTCTCTGAGCCTTGAATTCAGTACAAGCGATGACCTGTTTAGGGTCGAACATTCAACAGTCACATAGTCTCAGCATTTTGACCACCTACAAGCCTCTGCAGGAACCACTGTCCACTGTTAAAAACAAAATACTGCGTTTTTGGAGTCTATAGTTGGATAGGTTTGCCTGTCATGCAGGAGTGCCTACATTGGTGGTTCTCAACCTGTGGGTCACGACCCCCTTGGGAAATGAATAACCCTTTCACAGGGGTTGCTTAAGATCATCTGAAAGCAGAGATATCTACATTAAGATTCATAACAGTAACAAAATTACAGTTACAGAGTAGCATAATAATTTTGTGGTTAGGGTCACCACAACATGAAGGACCGTATTAAAGGGTCACAGCATTAGGAAGGTTGAGAACCACCAGCCTAGATAGAAAGAAGACATCAAAATGAAGCTGGAGTAGCTGATGAATGTAGAGACTTCTAGAAGGGAAGTTCCAGGCATGCAGGGTCTAATTATGATGAGTACTTGTCTAATTTCCAAGAGGGGGCTGAGAATGGAAAATGCACGGTATAGGGAGGGCTGCAGTTGGACCTTAGTCAACATCAGTTTTCCAGCTCGTTTGTCTGATTGACTGGTGTTTCCTGTGTCCTCCAACAGCTCCTTACAGAGGATTCTTATAAACCAGAAAGTTTCATCCTCTCTGGAACATCCTGACTTGCTGTGCTAGAAGCCTGTTAGAACAATGCTTCTGTGCTTAAGAGACAGGCATACTACCCAGTGATACTTCTTCAAGTACTGCCTGTGACATCAATCAAACCTCATCCCCTGCTCCTGGGAAGGGGCTCCTGATGAACATGGGGCACCAAACAAAGGTATGCTGAATGTGTTCTGATTCAGGCAATTCATTTGTTCTCAGAGTGTCAGGGAAGATCCAAAAACATGTATCTAAACCAACAAAGAAGCTGTCTCTCTAACCATTGAGCAACCACCAGTGACATTTACTAAGAAAATGGTGTGCAGTTTGGTTCTGGTGTTCAAGAAAGACTATGGGAAGCGCCACAGGACAGTCTGATTCCCGGGGTGGAGCATCTTTTCCCTCCTGAGGTTCCCCCCTTCCCCTGAGCTGGGCTTCACTGGAGTCACCTCTTTCTTTGTCATATTCTCTCTCAAGGGCTTGACCTTCAATGCTTGACCTTCAATTTGGGATCCCTCTGTTGCAATTTTATATTTCAGGAAAAACCAGGATTCTTCTTACTTCGAAGGAACTGGGGTTGCCTTTCTCATTCCTTGAAGCTTTGTAAAGGCAGCCTCAGATTCTAGACTTTTTATGAGTTGTGGCTGTAAACTCCATCAGCGTTTCAGTTGCTGTCCTATTGCTGTGAAGAGATGCCATGACCAGGACAATTCTTACAAGAGAAAGCATTTAACTGGAGGCTGGCTTGCAGTTTCAGAGGTTTAGTCCATGGTAGCAGTCAGGTGTGATGCTGGAGAAACAGTTGAGTTATGTCCTGATCTGCAATGGGGGTGGGGTGGGGAGAGAGAGACAGAGACAGAGACAGAGAGACAGACAGAGAGAGAGAGACAGACAGAGAGAGAGGAGAGAGAGAGAGAGAGAGAGAGAGAGAGAGAGAGAGAGAGAGAGAGAGAGAGAGAGAGAGAGAGAGACTGACTGAGACTGGTATGGACTTTTGAAACCTCAAAGCCCACTCTCAGTGGCACACTTCCTTCAACAAGGCCACACCTCCCAATCCTTTTAATTCTGTCAGAGAGTCCTACTCCCTGTGACTAAGTGTTCAAATATGTGAGCCCGTGGAGGCCATTTTATTCAAACCACCACAATCAGGAAGCTGTTGATCATAGAGCAGGTTGTTAGAAATGTGTGAGCTGGTGTTAGAGGAGAGATGGAGCCCTAAAGATTCAGCCCGTTTGAAGAAGGGAAGTTCTCAGGACTTTTTGAAGAGGACAGGTGATGAAGATGGTGTTTTTTAAATAGTGTGTATTAACTGTGTAAGTTAATGGGTTTTGTTATGACATTTTTGTATATGTATATGTACTGTAACATATGACCGTCTCATTTTATTCTGTTCCCCTTTTCCTGGTGAACCCTTTGCTTTTCCAAAATAGTTTCTGTTTTACCTTCATACCTTAGAAACCTAGATATGAGGGAAAATAAGTGATCTTTGTCTGAGTCTGGTTTATTTTACTTAATACTCATTTGCTTGTAGATGGTGTAATTTTGGTCTTGTTAGTGGCTGAATTAATTCCTTTGTTTATGTATACCATATTTTCTTTGTGCCTGTATCTGTTGATGGGAATCTCAGCTGATTCTGTAACTCGGCTGTTGTGAACAGTGCTGCGGTGAACATGGGCATACAGATATCTCTAGCCATATGTTGACTTTGGTTTCTTTGAATTTATACCCAAGGGTCTATATAGATAGATCACATGGTAGTTCTATTTTTATTGCTTTGAGGAACTTCTACACTGATTTCCACAGTGGCTGGATTAATATCCACCCTCACCAACAGTGTTAGCAGGAACCCCAACCTCGTATTCTCACCAGCATTTCTTGTTAGTTTTGTTGATGATAGCCTTTCTGACTGATGAGAAGGAATCTCTGTGTAGTTTTGATTTGCATTTTCCCTGATGACTAAGGATGTTGAACATTTATTTACTGGCCATTTGTACTTCTTTTGGGAACCGTCCGTGGTATGAAGAAGTTTTGATGGAACAATTAGGCCCTTACCTACTCCGCTCTCTGGAAGATGGCAGTAGTGCCGTGAGGCTTTCAGACAAACTAATTACAGTTACAGCACTAATACGTTACACTATGTATAATTTTCCAAGTTACTTTCAGAAGAATAGTCATGATCTTTTGTTTTATTCGCGTGCTTTATTGCCTCTGTTTGGAGAGGGGTCTTTTAATTTAAAGAGTAGCATTAATCATCCGCCTCTGTTAATGGAATGTAATTAACATTGCTCAGAGTTATTTTCTTGTATTATTATTTTCCTTCATCATCCAGGTCCTCATTCCCATCCCTCATTCTCCAATACTGACAGTTTCATTGAAATCTCCACTCCTGACCCTCAGTGCTCATCTACCTATGAACAGTGTTGTTTCATGAGCGCCAATGGTTAGAATTATGGAGAATTACAAACATTTATGAAAGGAAGTCTTACAAATCTCTGTGTCTGTCACATAGCTGCAGTGATGATCGACATGTGGCCTGCCCTCCTCTGCTATTCTTTCCTTCCCCAGGTTCATATTTCTAAAGCAAATTTCAAACATTAGATCACTTAATCTATAAATGTTTCAGTATATATTTGTAAAAAGTCAGTGCTCCCTTTTAAACATAACTGTGTAAAATATAAACGATAATCTTTAATATCATCCAGTGTCTACATTTTACCTTTATGTTATAAATGGTCTTATTTTCATTTATATTTATCAGAATCCAAGCTAAATCCATACATTGTAAGCAGCTAATAAGTTTCCAGTTCTCTTTGGTCCAGAGGCTTCCTTTCCTTTTTTGGGGCAGAGAGGGGGGTGTTCAAGACAGGATTTCTCTGTGTAGTTTTGGTGCCTGTCCTGGATCTTGCTCTGTAGACCAGGCTGGCCTCGAACTCACAGAGATCCACCTGGCTCTGCCTTCCGAGTGCTGGGATTAAAGGCGTGCGCCACCGTCACCACCTGGTTCCTTTTTTTTTTTTCCCCTAGCATTTTTAAAAAATCTGTTTTGGGAAGCTTGCAAGTTTGTCTCAAAGAGTTTGCAGTGGTGTTTGGTGGCTCTCTTCCTTGTGACATTCTTTAATATGGTCCCTTGTCTTCTCTGTGAATTGGATATTAGATTCAGAGGTTTGATCAGGGGCCTGATTATAGGGAGACTAGGCCACTCTCCTTCACCGGTGGAACTGTGCCCTCCTGTCAGAGGAGATAAGTGTCTAGTTGTCTTTTGGGGATCCTGTTTACTCATCACAGTCATTTCTATATCTAACTCACTGGAAGATGCAAAACAAAGATGTCTCACTTCCATCCCTTCTGTCCTTGCAAACTGATATCCTATAAAGAGAAATTCCCATCAGCTTCCCTTCCTCAGCTTGTATCAGAAAAGTCATCTAAATTCTTGAATTTCCCCCTTTACTACCATTTTTAAAGAAAAGAATGTGTTGATTTTCAAAAGGCATCAGTAAATGTTTTCAAACCATAATAAGCTCGCAGACAGTGTCTCAGTTGGTGTCTGTGTTGATGTGCAGGTGTGCTCATCTTTGGTTATTACTAGGAAGTTATTCAAGTTGGCTTGTGAGTCCATTCAATATGACTATAAAAGTCTTGATTACTAAGAACTTTCTAGATATTGTCAAATTTGTTCCCATAGGGTTGTATTTTGCCTTCCCACAAGCTTTGCCAATAAATATGTTAAACTAGTACTTTAGAAAAAACTTAACTGCTCCTGTGGAGATAAGCATCTTCTTACGTGTCCAGGAGTCACCTGCACCTTCCCTAAGAAGCACAGTTCACATCTTCATTAATATATAGCATTTTAAGAAAACGTTACTGGCTTTTTTACCCTTTATTTTTTAGGTGTCTTTCTATATTAAGTATAAACACCATAAACTGTGAATAGTTTGTCAGAAGATATCAGAAAATGGAAAGATCTCCCATGCTCATGAATAGGTAGGATCAACATAGCAAAAATGGCAATCTTACCAAAAGCAATCTACAGATTCAATGCAATCCCCATCAAAATCCTGACACAATTATTCACAGACCTGGAAAGAACAATACTCAACTTTAAATGGAAAAACAAAAAACCCAGGATAGCTAAAAGAATCTTGTACAATAAAGCCACCTCTAGAGGCATCACAATCCCTGACCTCAAGCTCTACTATAGGGCTACAGTAATAAAAACAGCTTGATACTGGCATAAAATCTGACATATAGACCAATGGAATCAAATTGAAGACCCTGACATTAATCTGCACACATATGAACATCTAATTTTTGACAAAGAAACCAAAACTGTACAATGGAAAAAAGAAAGTTATCTTCAACAAATGGTGCTGGCATAACTGGATGTCAACATGTAGAAGGCTGCAAATAGATCCATATCTGTCACCATGCACAAGACTTAAGTCCAAGTGGATCAAAGACCTCAACATAAATCCAGTTACTCTGAACCTTATAGAAGAGAAAATAGGAAGTAGTATTGAATGCATTGGCACCAGAGATCATTTTCTAAATATAACACCAGTAGCACAGACACTGAGAGCAACAATTAATAAATGTGACCTCTTGAAACTGAGAAGCTTTTGTAGGGCAAAGGACACAGTCAGTAAGACAAAACAACAGCCTACAGAATGGGAAAAGATCTTCACCAACCTCACATCTGACAGAGAGCTGATCTCCAGAATATATAAAGAACTCAAAGAACTCAAACTAGACATCAAAATACCTAACAGTCTAATTAAAAATGGGCTATAGAGCTAAACAGAGAATTCTCAACAGAAGAATCTCAAATGACCAAAAGACATTTAAGAAATTGCTCAACATCCTTAGTTATCAGGGAAATACAAATCAAAATGACTCTGAGATACTATCTTACACCTATCAGAATGGCTAATATCAAAAACATTGAAGACAGCTTATGTTGGAGAGGATGTGGAACAAGGGGAACACTCCTTCACTGTTGGTGGGAATGCAAACTTGTGCAGCCACTTTGGAAATCGGTATGGTGGTTTCTCAGAAAGTTGGGAATCAATCTTCCTCAAGACCCAGCTATACCACTCTTGGGCATATACCCAAGGAATGCTCAATCATACCTCATACCATAAGGACACATGCTCAACTATGTTCATAGCAGCATTATTTGTAATAGCCAGAATCTGGAAACAACCTAGATGCCCCTCAACTGAAGAATATACACAATAGAATGCTACTCAGCAGAGAAAGGCAATGACATCATGAGGTTTGCAGGCAAATGGATGGAACTAGAAAATATCATCCTGAGTGAGGTAACCCAGACTCAGAAGGACAAATATGGTATGTACTCACTCATAAGTGGATACTAGATATAAAGCAAAGGATAACCAGACTGCAACTCACAGTTCCAGGGAAGCCAGCTAGTAAGGAGGACCCTAGGAAGGGCACATGGATCACCCAGGAATGGAGAAATAGATGAGATCTACATGAGACAACTGGGGGTAATGGAGGGCAAGAGATGGGGGATGAGAGCTTAGGGGAGCAGGAGGCTCGAGCTGGAATGGGAACAGACTGGGAGAGCAAGGAAAGAGATACCATGATAAATGAAGACACCATGGGAATAGGGAGAAGCAGAGTGCTAGGGAGGTCCCCAGGAATCCACAAGGATGACTCCACCATAGACTACTGGCAATAGTCAAGAGGGTGACTGAGCTGCCTACTCTGATGATCAGATGGCTAAATACCCTATCTGTCATCATAGAACTCTCATCCAGTGACTGATGGAAGCAGATGCAGAGAGCCATGGCCTGGTCCCAGGTGGAGCTCCAGGAGTCCAATTGATGAGAGAGAGGAGGGATTCCATGAGCAAGGGATATTGAGACCATGACTCGAAAAAGTACAGAGACAACTGGCCAAACTAGTTGGAATTTATAGTGGAAATGCATAAAATGTGGACCAATAAGCGAGACAGTTATTTAGCTTGAATTGTATAGGGGGCCCCGAGGCAGTGGCCCTAGTGCATGAGCCGGCTTTTTGGAACCTAGTGCCTATGGTGGGACACTTTGTGCAGCCTTGGTGCAGAAAGGAGGGACTTGTTCCTGCCTCAACTAAATGTACCAGGATCTCCTGACTCCCCATGGGAAGACCTTGCCTTGGAGGAGGTGAGAATGGGGGGTGGGTTGGGGGGAAGCCTGATGGGGGTGGGAGGAGGGAAGACGGGGGAATGGTGGTTGGTATGTAAAATGAATAGAAAATCTCTTAATAAAAAAAATGTTACTGGCTTCTTTACTCCCTGTTTTCAGATGTCTTTCTATATTAAGTACAAACACCATAAATTGTGAATAGTTTGTCCCACTGTGTTATTTATCTTTTCCTCCTTTTGCCACACAGAAGACTTTTTGTTAATTGAAAAATGGCTTTAGAGTTTTAAGTCATAGTTAGGAAGATTTCTCATAGTTCAAGCAATAGAAGAGTTCATCCATGCTTTCTTTAAATGTTAAAGATGTTAACATCTCTGATCCAGGGTGAGTGAGATGCCTCAGTGGGTAAAGGCTGTTGCTGTGCAAACCTGCCCACTGAGTTCAGTTCCTGGAGCCCACGTGAAAATGAAGGAAGAGAAATGACATCATAAAGGTGTCCTCTGACCTTCACATGTGTCCTGTAGCATGGTATGCATGACACCTTCCCTGACATATCACACACACACACACACACACACACACACACACACACACACACACACACACATATAATAAAAAAAAAAAGAAGACCTTTCTGATGCATTTGGAATTTGCTCTGGACTACAGTTATACCATTTACCAAAAAGTCCATATTTTTCTCCACAGATTTGAGATACCATCTTTTCACAAAACCAGGGTCCATGTTCACTGGGTCATTTTCCAGATTTTATTTTCTGTTAATTTGACAAAAGAAATAAATTTTAATAATCAAGACTTTATCATGGGGTTGGATTCTGACAGACCAGCTTCTTTGCCTTGTCTTTATAATTTTAAGGATTTTTTTTTTTTGCTGGTTTGTTTTCCAACTAAAACTTTATAATCAAGTTAAGATAAAACAATTACCTGATGGTTTTTTTTATTGCAATTGGCTTACACTATGAAAAATGTCTTATTAAAAACTGACTTTTTTTCATCACCATCCCAATCATGGTCACAATGATTGCAAACTATAGAGGGTGGCCATATTTTTTAGCCACTTGGTTGTGTGTATCTGATGTGTGTGTGTGTGTGTGTGTGTGCGCGTGTGCGTGTGCGTGTGTGTGTGCGTGTGTGTGTGTGTGTGCATGTAGAGATCAGGGGTCAGTGTTGGGAATCTTCTGTGTCTCTCCACCTTATTTCTCGAGGCTGGGACTCTTGCTGAACCTGGGGGTTCTCAGTTCATATGCACTGATTGGCCAATGAGCTTCAGAGATCTGCCCTTTCCTGTCCCACACAGTGCTTGTGCTGCTGAGCACAGCTTTTTACGGGAGTGCTGGGAACTAGAACTCAGGTTCTCATGCTTGTACAGCAGGCACTTTACTGGCCTGCTTTCTTTAAAAACACCATTAATTTAATTTAATTTTACACGTTTGAGCATTTTGCTTGCATGTGTGTTTGTCACCACTTGTGTGCCTGGTGCTGGGAAGGCCAGAAGAGAGCGTTGAGTCCCCTGGAACTGGAGTTACAGACACTTGTGAGCTGCCATGTGGTTGCTGGGAATCGACCCTCAAGTCTTCTGGAAGAGCATCCTGTGCTGTTAACCACCGAGCCCTCTCTCCGGTTCCTCGATGTGATATCCTTTTAGTCTCCATTTCCACAAAGCAGTGAGCTTATTTCAATTTTCACACCGTCTCTCTGTTTTAATAGTCGGGAACATACAGCTTTTTTAAATTACATTTTTAAAATTTTGTTATCGTGTGTATGTATCATGCATGTGTGGGGGTGTGCTAGTGCCACTGTGAGAGAGTGCAAGTCAGAGGGCGACTTCCAGGAGTTGGTTCTCTCCTTCCACCAGGGTTCAAATTTGGGTCACGAGGCATGTGTGTCAAGTACTTTTACCCACCAAACTATCTTGCCAGCCTGTGGACATATAGCTTTACCAAACAGCTTTATGTATACCCACCTATTCTCATTTATAGCTATGATTTTGCCAGAGATTTATTTATTTATTGTAATGCTCACGTTGAGCTCTGGGCCTTGCACAGACTAGGCAAGCACCCTACTACCACAGAGGCACGACTCGGTGAGTTAGTAAGGTTGGCCTTGGACTCGCGCTATAGCCCTGGTGGGTGTTGAGCTTTCGACCCGAGCTTGTGATTCCACTGCACCACCTCAGCCTCCCCTGTAGCTGAGATTACAGGTGTGTGCCCCCAGACCCGACATGATTTAGTGAGCTGTCGTTTTTCTAACTGCTTACTAGTCGTATATAAAGATACTTTTAATTTTTGCATGTTGACTTCCTATCCTACAACCTCGATGAATTCCTTTATTCTAGCGGATTCCAGTTTCCTGAGGATGTTCTGCATAAACAATTCTGCCTATTTCGTTACAGATGTTCCCTTCCCTTTTAATTCATTAGGAGCATAGTTCCCTTGACCTTACCAACCACAGTTACATAGTTGCTTTAATGTCCTCGCCTGAGAAGCCTCACATCTGGCTCCTCTCAGGGTTGGCATATGTTGATTATTTTTCTCTTGAGAACAGCTTTTATCTTCTCCAGTCTTCTTTTGTTGAGTAATTTTTGGATTGTGTCCTGAACATTGTGAATGTTATGTTGTAAAGACTCTGTATTCTGTTATGTTTCTCCAAGGAGTGTTGACATTTTGTTGTAGCAGGCAATTAATTTGATTTAGACTCAGAATGCCAACTGCCATGCCTGTGTTGGGTCATGGCTGGGATCCTGGCTCAGTTCTTTGCAGCATAGCTGTAGACTTCTTTTTGTTGGTTCTATACATGTATGATTCATAGGTCAGTTGGAGACTTGGGATAGGTTTACATATAAAACTTGAGGTTCTTATTTTCCTGCTGTTTTACCAGGATTCCCCCTTATCTTTGGTTGTCTCGGCAGCCTGGAGTGTCCCATATTCCTCTGTTTAGAAAGATGGTAAGTTTTTCTGCTAGTATTTAAGGCAGTCTCTACTGGTACTGATGCAGTTCTGACCTCCCTCAGGGCAAAGCAACAGTAAACTGGGAACTCATATTGGGCACTTATTCCAAGATTTATTATCCAAAATATGTTTGCCTTTGCTCAGCCTTCAGAGTTCTTAGTATGTTTTCATTGCATTTATTTCTTAAGAGTTCATAGCTATTATTTGGTTTGGTAAGAGTGTACTCCTCCATGCTGATGGCAAAGCTTCCTTTGTACTTGTCTTAATGTGTCTGTTGCTGCAATGAAACACCAGGAGCAAAAAAGCAAGTTGAGGAGGAAAGAGTTTATTTGGCTTACACTTCCTCATCGCTGTTCATCACCAAAGCAAGTCAGGACAGGAACTCAAGCAGGGCAGGAACCTGGAGGCAGGAGCTGATGCAGAGACCATGGAGGGGTGCTGCTTACTGGCTTGCTCCCCCTGGCTTGCTCAGCCTGCTTTCTTTAGAACCTAGGACCACCACCCCATTGATCACTAATTGAGAAAATGCCTTACAGATGGATCTCAGGGAGGCATTTCCACAACTGAGACTCCTTCCACTCTGATGACTCTAGCTTGTGTCAAGTTGACACAAAGCAGTCAGTGCAGTGCTTTTAGAAGCTTTGAAAGTGTCGGGAGGGATTCCGGCCTCTGCAATAGGCCCCAGTAGGATAGTTCTTGATCTACTCATTCAGCAGTGATTTCTTGGCTTCCTGTTTAACAAGCACACCTCTGGAGGAGTACTATCTGCCTTTTAGGCTTTGAGCCTCGCAGTCAGCCTAGCTGGATAGAACTAGGCCAGTGTCAAGGGTCACACCTCCCATGGCTTCCTACCCTTAAGCCTGCTGCCTGTGCTAGGCAAGGGCCCCAGGTTGCAGAGCAGGTATAGAGGTGAGATAAGCAAAAGCTCTTTCAATCTTCACATATGAGGACACCCTTCAGTCAGATGGCCAGGGGACCACCTCATCTCCACCAGCAAATACTGTGGCTACAGAGACAAGGAAGGGAGACTCAACGTTGAATTTAGAATTTTTCTAAATCCTGGAAAAAACGTAACCCCTGGATTCGGCCCATATTTTCTGCATTTTGTATAACTTTCACACTCATTTTTTGACTTCTTTCAAACGCCACTTCCTTCACGACTTTTCTGGTCACTGGTTCTCTTGTTATTCTAAAATTTCTCTGAGAACTAATTTCGTGTATTAGTATCCCCCTGTGTTCTCTAATAATTCCACATGTGTATATCCTGTCTCGTCATCCAATGGATAATAATTTTGAGTGTTGGATCCTGTTTTTTTGAACATTTTATCTACCAATAGAACCTAGCACAAGCATGCTGTCAATGTAGAGCTGGGCTAAACTTGAAACTGGGAAACCAACGTGACAGCTTAGAGCTTGGGGTTTACAGCAGAAAATAATACTTGTTGGTAGGTGGCCTTAAATACGAGTTGAGAACACACAGAGAGAGCACAACTTCCACCAGCTGAGGGCTGCAGTACAGGAAAATGGGAGTAAAGCTTTAAAAGAAATAAGTAAATAATGGACCTGTGTATCCGAAGATTTGGTCTTAAGTAGAGGAGCTTAAAGGCAAGATGAGAATTATCAAGAAAGTAAACATGGCTATTTCAGCAGCTTAGAGATTTAACTGGGTTAAATCCTAGGGCACCATCCTGACACTTTAATTGAAATTAAAATTTAATATCACTTGGGTAAGGACACGGCACTGAATAAGAGCAGTCCTTTATTTTCATCCTGTGTATGAAAAGTCAAGCCGAGTTCTTCACCTAGAAGTTTCCATGAACCCAAGGAATTTCTCAGCAGGGTGCCTCCAGTGCAGCATTTACAGTTGCATTATTGTTATTTGAGACACAAGCAGTTTTGTGCATCCTATGTCCATCAATTTGTTTCTTGACCTAAGGCCATCTACTCTTTCAATTGTTTTGCTGGGAGTGCTATTGGCTTTTTTTTTTTTTTAAAGATTCTGAACAGTTTTCCTTCCTCTTCCATCATGTGAATAAATTCCTTATTTCTCCTACCTCTGAAATCTCAGCACTTTTTCTTCCTATTGTCCAGGGACTCGTCAGACCATAATGCCTTGTCTCTGATGCCCACTTTGTCCAGCTCAATCTTATCACATATGAGAAAACCAAGGCCAGAATGCCAGAGTCAGTTTCTCAAGGTTGTACAGTGATTTTTATAGCAAAACTTATTAGAATCTAACTCTTCACTAGAGTGCAGCATGCTGCTCCTACATAACACTGCCCACGCCATAATACATATATGATAATAGCAACAACAGCAAGGATAAAATGAAACAATGTGCTACTTCTGCATAATGCTTCACACTTCATTTCCCAGAATATATATATATATATATATATACACATATATATATATATATGTATATATATTCTTTTTCTGTCCCCTCCCTCCCTCTCTCTGTCTCTTTCTGTCTGTCTGTCTCTCTCTGTGATGTGATGTCATGGCATGCATGTGGAAGTTAGAAGACAGATTTTTTTGGTTTTCTTTTGGTTTTTTTGAGATGGGATTTCTCTGTGTAGCCCTGACTGTCCTAGAACTCGCTCTGTAGACCAGGCTGGCCTCGAAACTCAGAGATCCACCTGCCTCTGCTTCCTGAGTACTAGGATTAAAGGTGTGTGCCACTATAGCCTCAGAGGACAAGCTTATGTCAGTCCTCATCTGTCACCTTCCTTAAGGCAGGGTCTCTTGTTCATTATTGCCTATGCCCGGTTAGCAGGGCTGTGAGCTTCTGGGAATTCTCCTGTCTCTGCCTGCCGTCGGGTAGTCGTGTGGGGATTGCAGCTGTGTGCTGCTGTGCCCTACTTTTACATGGATTTCTGGCAGCTCACACTCAGGCCCTCACATTTGCACAGCAAACGCTCTACCCGCCGAGCTGTCCCCCCTTCAGATTAATCTGTCTGAGCTTTAATAAAGACAGTACTGATGGGGCTGGGGAAATACCTCGGTCAGTAAAGTGCTTGCAGAATCATGTGGCTTCCTAGCCAACCACCTTAGCCTATGTGGAGAGTTCCAGACCCATGAGAGACCTTGCCTCAAAAAAGAGAGAAAGAAAGAAAGAAAGAAAGAAAGAAAGAAAGAAAGAAAGAAAGAAAGAAAGAGAAAAGGAAAGGGCTGTGTTTGAGGAACAACACTTGGGGTTGTTCTGTGTGGCATACATGCATGCTTATGTGCATGCATGCACACCCACCCACTCATACACGTACACATAGTACTGACACCCACAGACAGAGATAGTACTGACTTGGTAGAGGTTAGTGGGCTGGCCTCCAAGGTGGGTAGACACCATGTCAATATTTATTTCCTAGAACTGAGCACTATTTAAAAATTAGTGCATATTTATAGAATGCAACATGATGTCCTGATATATGTATACATTGCAGAATGGCTAAATTGTGAGCTCTAATTTTAGATGGGAATATTTATTAGGATTTTCCATAGCCCGGATAAGACATGCCCCACACTTTTCCTTCCTTTGTTATGATTCCACGCTTACCACATAATCCTCCGAGGACTAATTTGGTTCTGCAGACACCCATAGCAAGAAGGTAAGCTGGCTAGAGAATCTGAGCACACAATAACCTCAGGCCACAGAAAAGCTAAGGCATGCCCCCCCCCCCCCATGAATATTAGTAAGCTGGTGGAGCAAGCCAGATAACAAGCCAGTCAGCAGTGTTCCTCTACGGTTCTGCTTCCATTCCTGCCCTGACTTCCCTCGGTGATGGACTGTGTAGGCCATCACTGGAAGTGTAGGCTGAAATAAACCCTTTCTTCCCAAAAAAAAGAAAAAATAATAAGCTAGTATTGTAGTTATTTGGTGGTTTGTATGCCTTATCCCCAGAGGCTGGCTGTTTTGGAGAGAACTGTCAGAAGGGTCATTCTAAAACTGCACAGCCGGGACCAGATCCTCAGTGCCACAGGCTCTCCTGGGCCGTACTGCCTGGGTCCTACTAAGCACAGCCCTCAGAAAGCCTCTCCACTGCAGTTCTGGTTGGTACAGCCCATTTGACGCCAATGCAAGATTCTTCTTTCTTTCTCTCCTTCTTCTCCCTCTCTGTCTCTCTATCTCTGTCTCTCTCTCTCTCTCTCTGAGCCCAAGCTGGCCTCACACTTGCTGTGTAGCCTAGCCCAGCCTGGAACTCCTGATCCTCCTGCCTCAGTCTCCCAAGTGCTGGGAGGGTAAGTGTGAACCACCAGTTCTGCTCCGAGCTAAGGGACTTTCCCAGGCTGAGTTCCATAAATAATAAAAACTGCTTCTAATACGGGACTGAGACTAGGCTAAGACGACAAGCAGCTGTGGGAACTTCCTGGTTTTTTAATTCAGGTTAGGCTGGATTGCAATTAGAAGAAGAAGAAGAAGAAGAAGAAGAAGAAGAAGAAGAAGAAGAAGAAGAAGAAGAAGAAGAAGAAGAAGAAGAAGAAAAGTCTGAAGCCAGTGAGCTTTCTATGCTTAGTTTTCAATGTCCAGAAATCTCATTCTTAACTGCATTTGGGAGACTGTGGGCAGACCTTTCCCTGAGCCACTGATTAGCATCACAATCCCATTGAGAGGCTTAATGCAAGGCTTTTATGCTCAAGAGCTAGCAGGCAGGCTAGTAGCTTCTAGTGTCTGTGACAGGGATAACTCAGGTGTAGCTCACCTGTCCTTCCTGTTCCTCCTTGGATGATGATCAGGCAGGGAACGTTCTCTTTGTGGAGGTTGCAAAATGGTAGGAGAGTCGGCGCTCCTATGCAGGTGCATTTGAAGCCTCTGGCCAGGTTGTGTCAGCTGACGTCCCGTTGGAGTTCAGCTCTCAGAGAACTTCTCTTTCTGCTTGTGGGAAGAGCCACTGAGTAGCGCAGCAAGGGTGTGAATATGGGAGGAGTGAGGGTCTGGGACCCAGCCAGAAGGGTAATTTTAGGACTGAGTGTGGACTCCGTTTTCACCTTTTATTGAATGTAGACGAGGTACTAGGCAGGACGGGGGGTATCTGACAGTGAAGCCAAAGCCAGTGCTTAATGCAGGACTTGGTGAGCCTGTGTTGAAGAGCCCCCAAGATCTGATAGGACCGAAGCCCCAACCTTCCTGTTTTGATGACTGGCTTAGTAATATTTTCTTCTGGGACGAGAAAGCTACCAGTGCCTCAGGAGCAGCCAGTAAACAGGTTCATAAACATGCTCTGTGGAAACACATATGTGTCGCTGCTGTCTCAGTGTGATGAGAAAAGTGAGGAGGCATTTGGCTTTGGCATTAACAGTAGAGGAGAACTTTCTTTGCACCATATTTCCATGCTTGTTTGTTTGTTTTCTTTTTTTCTCCTTTTTTTTAGTCCCCCCCCCCCCGCCACGTCCATTGATTTAGAAAAGCAGGTTCTAATAAAATGTCATCATATAATTTTAATGTGCATTCTTTTATTATGAATATTTTATCAAAAAATCTTTTGGGATGGTGGGGATTGAACTAGAGGCCTTGTGCATGCTAGGCAAACATTTGACCATTGGCCTTTTTCATCTATCCATGTAATAACAGTGTAAAGGTGTCTACCCGACATCTTACCTGTGTATCTGTGTACAAATTTACTCTTATAAAGGCACAATTTAATGCCTCTCTCCAATAGCCTCATGCATTCACTTCCTCTTTAAAGATTCTGTCTCCAAATGTATTCATGGGTCTCAAAGCACCAAGATTTAAAAATCTTAATATGTGAGTTTTGTGGGGAGTGTTGGGGGAGGGCATGGCTCAGTCCATAACAGAAGGAGTAGGGAAAGGTGGGAGTCCCAGTGACATTCACCATGATTCCTCTTGTTCTCTCTCTTACCATGATGATGATGATGATGATGATGATGATGATGTATACTCCATACTGCTTTTTGCCTCCCCAGTCTTTGTTTCCAGCTGGTTAATTATACTGTCCTGTCCTCCATCGATTACCTAAGGGTGCCCAAGTTCAGGCCTTGTGTGTGAGTAGCTGGATCCAAACTGAAAAGGTTTGTTTATTTAACTCCAACTTTTTCCTCTCTGTTACCCTTGACCCATGCATAGTGTCCATTCTGGGTTAGATGTAAAGATTTTGGGCAAGGATAGAAAAGGGTGTATTTCATTTATATTGCTGATTATGGTTTACATCTTTAAATTTTTATTACACTGTTATTTATTTGTTATTTATTTATTTATGTGTGTGTGTGTGCGCGCACACACACAAATTCGAGTGCAGTGGCATGTAGATGGAAGTCAGAGGACAACTTGCAGGAGCCAATTTTCTCCTACCATAGGTCCTAAGGCTCAAACGCAGGTCATCAGTGTTGGTTGCAGGCCCTATCACCCACTGAGCCATCTGGCTGGCCCCCTGATTTCAACAAATATCCAGGTGTCTGCTTTATAGTTAGACTAAATTCTTTTGTTCTACACAGTCCTGAATTACCAGGCAAAAGGGCCTCTCCTGCATGTGGAATGACATCCGAGAACCTAGAAGCCAAGAGTCACGGAACCATGAACTTCTGTGGCGCGGGGTGGCTTGTGAAAGACTCAACTCAGGCTCTTGTCTGCCCCCTGTTCACAGCTGAGCACTGGCATATTGTGCCTTTACTGCACGTGAAGTGATTTCATGTCTTTGCTCAGCAGTTCATCAAAACCTGAAGAAGTGCTTGTCAATTACTTCCCAAGAGGTTCCCAGTGTGTCATCTTGTTGGACTCTGGGGGCGACGAGACATAAGCGAACAGTGTTGAAGCACCTTGTTTAACAAGCCAGTTTGGGCAGTTTTCCATATGTGTGGACAGAGTCATCTCTGAGGCGTACAGCATCCCAAGAAACTCCTTCCCCTTACAGTTGATACAGCTGTTAGAGGTTGCATGTTCCCTTCTTGTCCCCCAAATTCATGTCAAGTTCCTAACCCTGTAGGATGGGACTAGGAGTCTGTACCTATGAGAGGTGAATAGATCCTAAGTGTCAAGCCCACCATATGGGATTTGAACCCTTATTAGCGTAGGATGAGCCAGTTGTGGTAGTACATGCCAACAGGATTTGCTGAAAGAGGCAGAGGCAGGAGGATCACGAATTTGAGGCCAGCCTAGGCTACAGAATGAGTTCCAGGACAGCCAGGGCTACACAGAAACTCTGTCTAAACAAACAAACAAACAAACAAACAAAAAACAAATGGGGTGAGTGTATTTCTCTGTTGTCAGCCTTGTGAGAATATAATGGGGCAGTATTCCCAGGCCAGAAGAGAATACTCCCCACACGAGCACCCCGGATCTCAGCTTTCCCACTGCCACAGCTGTGAGAGGTAAATGCCTGTTGTTTGTAAGCTTTTTATTTTATTTATTTTTATTTTATATAAGAGATTTTCTAGTCGTTTTACATATCAGCCATGGATTCTCCTGTCCTCCCTCCTCCCACTTCCCAGTCTTCCCCCCCCAAACCACCCCCCATTCCCACCTCCTCCAAGGCAAATTCTCCCCTGGGGAGTCAGCCCAGCCTGGTACATTCAGTTGAGGCAGGTCCACTATCACTCCATGATACCTTGTCCCAGAGGCCAGAATCACCCAGGAGTCTGGGAAAGGGCTATAGAGAGGAGAGAAAGCACGTGTCGGGGGCCCCCTCCCTGTTCCTATGGATTTACACTGATCTGGGTGCTTCAGTTTTGTCCTTAGAACTTTTCACGAAATAACCACTGTATTTTCTTTTTCCGTTCTGGGAGGTGGGTGGGGCATGAACCCTCTCTCTCAGATGATCCCAGTTAGCCCGAGATTCTCCCAGGGCAGCCTGTATGCTGAAATTAGCTCTCAGTTTCAGAGTTTTATGTCTTCCTAAGGGATAGCCAGAACACTGGGTAAGGCCTCGCTCTATCATGATGCTCTTGACTTGAAACCATCACTTAAAGCAGCCAGTGATGAAAGGTAGGCAGAGCGAGCAAGTGAGCGAGCCTGCAGGAGTGAGCAAGCAGCATCTGTTGAATGGTGAACCCCAAGAGTTCAATTACCCCAGTTTCCTCCACAGAAGGTAACCATGGAAACCTTATAATCCAAAGCGTCACCAATCTGAGCTAAACACACACACACACACACACACACACACACACACACACACACACACAGAGAGAGAGAGAGAGAGAGAGAGAGAGAGAGAGAGAGAGAGAGAGAGAGAGCACGAGAGAGAGCGCACAGAATGCTGCATGACTGTGTGCATGTGCCCATGGTTCAGCTATAGGTGCATGGGTATGTCTGTGCAATGTCTTGGCAGTTTATTTGTGTGCATAATGAAATTAGTATGGGCATCTGCTGTCACGGGCTTTCCGGTTCTGTTCTCAGGGGTGGTGGAAGAGAGTAGGTCTATCCTCATGTTTGGGTGTTACAGGGAGAGATGGTTTAGAGTATGTGGTTGAGGGCATATATTTTCAGTCTAGTGGAAGGGCGGATGATGGCTGATTTGAACATATAGGAAGGTTTTAAACTTACATTTCCCCCTTAGATCAGGTTTCAATTGCACAAAAAGCAAACAGGAATTGAAATTTTTTTTTTTCGCCAGTTGGGAGGTATGATTTCTCTGGGATAGGAAAGTCAGCCTAGATCTACCTTGAACTTCTCAAACAATGAGTCTAGATGTAAACTCAGGTATATAAGATGATCATTTCTATAAAGCTGTGTCATTTCTGAAGGTATGTGCTGTTTTTTTTCCTTTTGTTCTCTGTCTTAAACCTTGCTTTTTATGACTAGATTGTGCATTGGATGGGGGGTATGTGAAGGCTGCATGTGAGGTTAAGCTGGTGAGGATAACTCACAAGAGCCTGATAATGAAATGTGCCACTCAGTCTGTGCACGATATCAAGAAGATTGTGTGTCACTTGGCAGATCTTTGAGGGTAGGCAGCTCCGTCTGGATTAAAGGATTATTTGGGGAAAAAGCTATGTGAGGGCTGAGGCTCCAAGCCAGGAGTGCTTGGCTTTCTGGGTTATGGGTGCGGGCTGCACACCATGTAAAACCTGGTCTCTGGCTGGAGTCTGTCTCAATTTAACCAGGGCTCTGTGCACATAAGTATGAGTGTGTGTGTGCGTGTGCGTGTGTGTGTGTGTGTATGACTTACCTTTCCTGTGATGGATGAATGAAAGACTTCATTACTAAACATTGGGGAGAAATCTCCCTGTCCTGAATTCTTGCCTTTCATTCACATTTATAGCCAAATATTTTTAAAGGCATAGGTCTTGTTTATCCATTAAAAAAAAAATGCCTACCCACAGAATATTTTCTTTACTTTTAAACTAGCTGCTTCCTCGAAGACAGAAATCTACATTAGCATCTTCCATCAGTTCCAAAGGACTGCCCACCTGGCCCATGTCCTTCTGGCAGCCACATTATAGCCTCCGTCTGCTTCCCTTGTGGCCCTGTTCCCAGGGAGAATGGGGCCAGGAGAGAACGCTGAGGTGATTGGTCCCAGGCAGTTTGAAGCACTGCTATGTGGAAGGGGTTTTTATCACCGAGTGTGTGGTGACCACTAGAGTTTTCCCAAATGGTGCCAGAGTAGCCTTGACATGGGCTGAGGGGAACCACCCCCTTGTCCTTGTCTCTCCATTTCTGCTGAGCCCGTTCTAGATCTTTTACACCAAGTTCTCTGCTCTTTGCTCCTCATCCTCTCAGAACAGTCTGGGGAGGAAGAGGAGGTCTTCTTGTTTCTGTATCCATTATAGTACTCAGCCCCTCCTACCCCTCCCTTCCCTGTGTCCTTTATGGGTGTGTCCCACGTCTTTACCAAGCAGTGGTTCAGAAGCCTGTGGCTGTAGACTATTTATCCTTTCATCCAACGTCTCCTAAGTGCCTCTCAAGAAGCAGGTGCTGGGGACTGAGCAGCGAGGAAGGCGCCATTCTGCCCTTCATGGACTCATGGGCTGGCTGGAGGGACAACAGAGGAGCAGGCAATTGCAATACAGAGATAAGGCATAACGGGTTAGCCTGGGCCGTGGGAGCTCACAAGTGGAGTGCCGATCCTGACCTCAGGGACTTGGAGGCTTCTGAGAAGAGCTGCCGTCTGATATGTAACCTGCAGGATGAGCCTGGACCATCCTAGAGCGACAGTATGCTTTTCACAAGGGGAAGTAGAGTCGTCATTCAAAATATTAGTTTAAAATGACTTCATAGGTGAAACAGACGATAAATAGATAGGCAGATAGATAGTTAGATAGTAAGGTAGATAGGTAGGTAGGCAGGTAGATAGATAGATAGATAGATGATAGATAGATAGATAGATAGATGATAGATAGATAGATAGATAGATAGATAGATAGATAGATAGATGATAGATAGATTGGTAGGTAGATAGGTAGGCAGATAGAGAACAAGAACACAGGTTCCGAGTCTGAGAGATGAAGAGCACCAGAAACACCTGGACAGAGATGAAAGGCTGCGAGGCAGAGGGACAGGGAGAGGACCATAGAATCATGCACGGTAAGAGCTGGCAGGAGACATAGCTCCCTTATTTAAAGGATAGGGAGACAAGGAAAAGCAGAGGTGCTGAGTTGGAATGCTGAGTCAGGAATCTGAATCTCCCCGTTTCTAGTAGAGGTGAGGGGAAGGACAGAGGCCAGGTGGGAAGGAGCCAAGTCAGAGTGAGGAAAAGACATGGAGGGAGAGCCACAGACTTCACACTGTCAGGATCAGGACAAGGAGGGAAAGCTGAGACCAAATCTGACCTGGTTTCTTTTCCTGTCTTTTCTGCCTTTTCCTCCTTCCCTTCCTCTCCCCCCCCCCCCCTTCTAGCCACATCCTGCCTACAACTAGATGTCAGGGAACTGGTTGCTATGGATACTAAATGGCATTCAAGCCGGCTGAATTATTAAAGCAGGGTCTTTTCTTTGAAGCCAGGGCCCCAGTATGGAGTAAAGTCCCATTAGGCAGCGCAGTGTCAGGCACTGGTCTAAGTCAGGGCTGCAAGGTGCTTCTGCCTGCATAAAGACTTGGAGAAGGAGTGTCAGTCACCTGGCCCTTTCCCCTGCTGGGGGTCCTAGAGGCTTGGAGAGGGGTGTGTGTGTGTGTCTGCTGAGATGGAGTCCTGCCTCCCAGTCTACTTTCTCACTCCCTACTTCCCCACCTCCTCTGCCTTACAGCAACAGCCACAGCTCATTCAAATGGGACAGGAATCAAAACGATGTTTTCTTTGTGTCTGAAAGGACAGCATATTGTTAGAATTGTTCAATTACTTGTATTCAAAGACACAAGAAGTAAAATAGCAAGTGTGTCCAGAGACTTGGCCTTGGCCATCAGAACTGTACTGACACAGTGAACAGGCACAGGGGATCTTCCATGGCCATCAGGTCAGTGGCACTCTCCCAAGTGTTGGAAGGGGCTGTCAAGGAGAATCTTGTTTGTGGGCATGATAGTTGTTTGTTTGGATGGTAGAGGGGGTGAGCGTGGATGCTCTTCTCTGAAGGAGATTCCAAGCCAGTGAACCATCCGCCTTCTGTTAGTCTAGTTCCAGAAACTTTCAGTTAAAAAAAAGAAAAGAAAAAGGAAGCTCAAAAATTGTGGTGTAAATGCCCTGTTTATGGAGGAAGGCATCCATGGGCTGCATTATGTCAGTGTGTGTCTATGCTGTGGACAGGGGCAAGGATACTGAGTATCCTTTTCCTTCCTGTAGACTCCAGGAGGTTCTGAAGTTGATTCAAGGGAGGGCTTCCCCTTTCCTGACTGATTCCCTGAAGTGGGAGGACCTCTCCTTGACTTTATCCTGCTTCTCCCTAGGGAGAAACGCTTACGTTTACAGCCAAGGACTCTGGCCTCTTTCCTGCATAAGAGGGGGTCTGGAGGCATTTTAAAGTAAAAATTACATGTCATTATTTACTTATTTTTGTATGTGTGAGGGTGCACATGCCACATGTACATGTCAGAGGACAACTTTCTGGAATTAGTTCTCTTTAACAAGTGGGTTGGGGGTTGAACTCAGATTGTCAGGTTTGGTGGCAAGCATCTTTACTCTCCGAGCTATCTTGCCAGCCCTCAGGAGGCATTTTTATGTTTAAACACACACACACACACACACACACATACACACACACACACACACACACACACACACACACACACACACACACACCCCTCTAATGAGGGAAAGTTTATTTACAGAACTGTTTCCAGCTTTTGAGAAACTGATATATAGCCCCATTTTTTTCTCCCCTAATGCCCAATGGAGCTTTGTTTGCTTCATGTTGGGGCTAGTGACTCAGTTTACTGAAAATCTCACTTATAGAGTCTAGACTAAGTTCTTTTTGGGCTTGGTGAGAAGTTTATCCATCATCTGACCCAGAGCCATGGTTCTGACGGCTCACGAGGCAAACCTCCCAATCAGACTTTCCTGTTTGGGAGGCATGGGCAGTAAAACGGGAGCAAGCAGGATGCACAGCCCTTGACTTTCAATTCCATCTTCCACTGGACTAAGAGGCAAAAAAAGTTGCTGCTGTGGGCCTCCTGACTATTCTATCTCCTTCCACGCGGTGTTTTCCATCTCCTTCCGGAGTCAGGCTGAAGGCCAGTAGGGTGTGGAGTTGGCAAAATTGAGTAGAGAGGGTCCCTGCTATCAGTCATGGGAAACTCAGAGTGAAGCAGGCCGACTGTCCCTTTCACTTCGAAAACCTCAAGGAAACCTTCAGAGGAATGGCCAGGGCCAAGCTTAAGGAGTGAGCGTGGTAAGGGAAGGGTGCTAGCCTCCCTCCACCCCCTTCCAGTTCCTTCCATCGTAAAGCCTCTCCCTTTTCTCTGTTGGAATCAGTTGATGGCGATGGAGGGAATACTTGCCCACATGACTCTTGCAGACATTTTCAGTGTTCTGGGAAAGACAGGCTGAGAGCCAGAGAAACGGGAGAGAGGAAACCCCAGAGATCAAGTCTAGCAGGCCGTGGAAGCCCCAGCTTGACTCACTAATTTTTAAGGCAGTCCTCGGGAACAGGTTGGCTTCCCTTAGAATTCTCAGCTGGGCTCTGGAGAGCCTCGGGGAACGCCACCGGCTGCAGAGGGGTTCCTTCGCTGGGTTGGAGTCCCCTTTCTTGGGCAGTGCTGAGCTCAGGGACCTGTGCCTTCTCCCACTACCCACTCTCGACTCCAGAAGCCCCAAGTGGCTTTTATTTCTCTTTAGATGTGGTGAATGCTCTTCTGATCACTTTTCCTCCCCATGTGAGGTCAGTGGCTAGGATTCTGGTGAGGTCTAGTGCAGGGGGCGCAGAGAGCGGGGGTGTCGGAGGAGGAACTGCCCGGGGAGATCCGGGGCTTCAGTGGAAATCACTCACGGAAGTTTGAGGTCAGCGAACTTTTTTTTTCAGACACCCTGACCTAATTTTCTGGACCCCAGCCTGGTTACTACACAGATCGGTGGGTAAACCCAGCCTTGCGCTGCCCCCCTGCCCCTCCCCGCAGCCTCTGCGCGCTCCCGCTCCCGTGTTCTCTTGCCCGCCTCCTGCCTGCTCCGCACAGCTCTCTGGGGCTGCGCTGCCTGGACAGAGAGATTTCCTCTCCGTTTGGATACCCTCCCGTCTTCTCTTCTCCTTTGTTATTTATTTCCCCAGCTGCCCCCCTCTGAAGGGGCAAGTGTGAGAGAGAGAGTCTTTCTGATTGCCAGAAATTTCTTTTGCACTGTGTGGGCAGGAGACAGATTTTTTTTTTTCCTCCCTCCGTCCCCCGAACTGTCTCTTTCCTCATTTATTAATTTAGTTTTCCGTTTCTTTCCCTCCCCTGCTCCTCTTTCTGCAGACTTTACCTTCTTTCCCCTTCAATTTCACTACCTCTCTTTCCTCCCTCTCCCTCCCTCCCTTCCTCCCCCTTCCCCCACCCTTTTGCTCTTTTAAAAGAATTCAATGATGCCTCGGGATTACTAGCACACCCTCCTTCAGCTGAGCGCGGGACTCTGCATTAATTCAAGGTGAGTGGGGTTGGGTGTTTGCAGCCGAGGATGGGGCTGTGTCAGGGTGGCCTCAAGCCGGGCTGCGCTGCACTCCTGGAAGCAGCACAAAACCCCTGCTGCTGCTACCTGTTGGGGTGCGTGGACCTCGGAGGCTGGGATCTGGGCCAGACGGTCTTGGAAGGCTCCTCACCAGCTCTTCTTCTGCATCCCGTCCTTTCCATTTCCAACTTCTCCAGCGATTGCCCCAGCCGGGACAGTACCCTGTTAGGATGTCCTGGGAGCGAATCGCACGCCCCTTGGTGGGGTCCTAGGGGTGGCATTTGGCTTACATTTCTCACCCCCACAGCCAGGGAGTCTCGCCTGTTGCCACAGAAATGGAGCCCCACTGGCGGCTGATGAGGGCCTGGGGATTTTCACTAGCCTCAGAGCCTCTCAAAGCCCTTCCGTGGCTCTTAGACAAAAGCAGCTGCCAGTCCCCAACACTGGCAAGTTTTGTGGGGGACTGTTGAGAAAGTGTTCAGCGAGGGGCTGAGCTTCCAGTGAAGTTTCTATGCAGGAGGCTACATGTGCTTTTGGAGGTGACTCTGGACTGGCGTAGAGCGGCCTGGGTGTCTGGAGCTGCTGGTTGGGGCAGACATGTGGTCCTTTCCTGAGAGGGGGACTTGGGTGGAGAATACCAGGAGGAGACCAGGCTAGAGTGACTTGCTTTTTTTGACAGGATTTGGATGCCTCCCTGAACAGAATGCTTTTCAGGGGCAGAACACTCATGCTGGGTGCCTTTTATGTTGGTGATCTAGAGAGAATGATGGCAGACACTTTCCCCCATCTCTCCCATCTAGGCTTCCTCCTTCAGGTGGGGAACCAAGGTCTGGCCTCTTGCCCAAGGTGTGTGTAGATTTGGGGGAGGGGAAGGTTGGGATCTGAGGTGGGGTTCTTTGACACATCTGTGACTGTGACAGGTCAGAGCCAGTGTTTCAGGCTGAGTAGGTCGGTGGATCACCCAGACCTGGGAACAGTCAAGCCTTTCCAGGTCAGCGTGTTGGGGGATGAGACTCACATTGTGTCATAAGGACACCATCCTCACATTATGTCATGGAGACATCATCCTCTGGGGGAAGGCAGAATATCCTAGTCCTAAGGGGAGGCTGGGAAACCTGACACCAGAGAACTGTTTTCACGAAAGGAAGAGATATTTCTAATACCGAAATAAGAACACTAGTTTATTGTGAGAACCAGAAGAAGAGGGGCTTCCTGCACTGGGGTTGGAAGGTGGGGTGTAAGATGTTGAAGGGAACTTTGTCATCTGTTCCCAGTAGAAACTGCTAGAAAATAGAGCTCCCTCTCTTGCAGAAGTGTGGTTCTTATAGGATTGTTCCTGTCTCCAGTGCCCAGAAGAAGATGGCCTTATGTTTTATTGCTTTCTGCAAGTCTATTACCTCTGGCCAGGGAGATGCCTTTGCTACTTTGGAGTATGGGGTGATTATACCACTTACTGTCTAAGTCTGGGAACTTTTGAGGTTGTGTATGAGCTAACTGGGCAGAGACTGTCTATACAGGTGGAGATGAATGATGGGCATAGGACTGAACGCATGGTCAGAGGTATGGATAACACGCACTGCATTTGTGTCATGTCTTATAGCCTTCCTGTTTGGAACAGTTCTGACTCAGATTCTAGGACTTCTTTTCAATTCTGTGTGAAAAATTCAAATTGAAAATGCGTACTTCTGGGCAAGGGATGTAAATAGTAGAGTGTTTCCTGAGCATGGTCAAGGCCCTGGGTTTGAGCTGCAACTCCAAACAAACAAACAACAAAAACCCAAACAATGAAAACCAGATTCTGTGAACTGCCCCTACCCAGAGTGGAACTTCATGCTTAGATACTATAGCCCCTTTGAGGGTGGTTTCCATGGAGCCCTTTCTGTTCCTAGTCTGCTTCCTTGTGGGATTTATGAGCCTGGGGCTTCTAGGAGACCATCCTGCCAGGGGTTGTAAGTGAAGGGTTAGTGGCAGTGTGATGGACAGCAGTCTCTGTCCACATGCACAGGGCCGAGCCTTTGGATCCACGTTGTTACAACTCTTGTACCTCTGTGAGGTTGTGTTGAGTATTGGGCTTGAGAGAAGAGAAGGGAGAGAGAGAAAGAGAGATATAGATAGATAGATAGATAGATAGATAGATAGATAGATAGATAGATAGAGAGTCCTACATGTTGTCTGGGTTTCAACAGAGAAATCCACATTCCAGAAGCATCATTTTGCAGGGAAATGTCTGGCATTTACTTCTTTGCTGTGTTAGGGAAAGATGAGCCTTCTTAGGGACAGGCCCGTCACAACTTCTCCTCTCCCCTGGAGCCTGTGGGTCTTTCAGGCAGCTGAATCATTTTGGGCTTTGAACAAAGAATTAGCTACTACTTATTGAGGGCTTTAGTTTCTGGGTGCTGTATCCAGCAGCTTCTACACCTTACCATAATGAATCCTTGCCAAATCCTATCAAGTGTGTACCTCCATTTTATAAACGAAGAAATTGAAGCTAAGAAAAGTTAGGTAACTTGTTCAGGCTCACCAAGCAGTAGGAGACAGAGCCGGGGTTAAATCCAGGGCTGGCTGACTTGCTGCACACAATGCTGCCTCTGTGCTGAAGTGATGGGGTCAGCGGGCGTTTAAAGCGTAGGTTCTCTGTAGGTGGAGAGTGAAGTCTGTCCACTTGTCTGTCTTCCTGGTTCTTGTTTATGTCACGTCTGACTTCTTGTCGGTAGTATCACATTGTTTGGTGTCCATGAAGTTTGTGTCCTTTATTCCCTTCCTGGCCACTTGGAGTGGTCTTTGTCATGGATCCCAGTCTAGTGTGTATGTGAATCCTGCCTGAGGAGCAGGGATTGTCTGATGGAAAGGAAAGGTAGTGTGCACGTCACTGTCTGCTTCTCAGTGTCAGTACATTTTGGTTAGGGAGGTTTGCCTCACTCAGGATGTTGGTGACTGACTTGGAAAGGGCCTTCCCACCTCTGGCTTTCCCTGAAGGGGTTCTGTAGATCAGTGACGAAGCATGCCTGTCCCCAGCTGATAGAGCCGCGGGCGCACCCAGATGCCCATTCCAGCATGAAAGCAAAACTTGAGCTTGAAGTAGATAATTCTAGACATATTTCTAAGTTTATACCCTTCCATTTTACCATAGATCACTGTAGGACCTGAAGTAGAGACCAAGAAGAACACTACTTACTGGCTTGCTTCAAGACTGCCTACAGGTAGTCTGATGGGGCAACTTTTCGACTGAGACTCCTGCTTCCAATATATGTCAAGTTGACAATCAAAATTAGTCACAGCCTTTCCTTCTGTTGCCTTCTCTCTTAGTGGTGGTGGATGGAGGAGGCCAAGTGAGAAGAGCAGCAGCAGCTCTTGGTCTCCAGGGGGCAAGTCAGTTATGGACTGGAAAAACAGGGTGATTTTTACGGTCCGAAGAATGCATTTCTTCTTCCTGGTGCGTGTTCCCTTGCAAGGGCGAGCTAGGAAAAGCAGAAAGTGTAACAGTAGGTTAACAACCATGAACACTATGCCCTGACTCATGAGCTGAACAGTAGGGGAAAGGGATGAGGGTGGGAAGCAGGGACAATGGGAGCTGGTGGTCTCTAGAGAGGTAGAGTAATAGTGAGTAATAGAGTGATAGAGTAAGCACCATAATTATCTTCATGGTGCTTATAATGTGATGGGGAGCCGGGATCTAGGCCATTGGACCAAGTATACATTTACAAACTCTAAAGCTACAAAAAAGCTCAGCATAAAACCATTTGTTATAGTATAGATGAGCTTACATGAAGCCAGGTACCTTCCTGATAGAAGCAAAGATGTAAATGGGAAGATTGGTGTTAAGGCTGTCAGCTTTGACATGAACGTGAGGATTCTAGGGCATTGTGCTGTGCGTGAAACACACTTAGTCTTGGAATTGCAGTGAGTGAGACTCTAACACAGAATGGGGCCTCACTAAAGATGAAGTGTCTCTCATTCATGTTCTTTTGGCATTGATTGGAAAGTGTCATTCTTTGACATTCCTTTATAATTACATTGGCCACATTTGAAAAAAAAATTTCTCTCATAAAATTGAGTCTAGGACTGAGGTGAACAGAGGCATGCTACAGATTCTCATACAGGGCTGAAGTCAGCAGATGAACGAGTTAAGGGGAGCATAGCAGCTGGACAGGACTGGAGGAAGGTGTGATTCTGTCTTGAGCACACAGCCTGTGGCAGGGGAGTGAACCTGTCCTCATGGGCTTTTGTATACTTTCTGGCCTGTGTAACAATACAGCCTAGGGCTGATGGATGGGCACACCTGTTACTGACCGAGAGGCTGCCATAGTTACAAAAATATAACTGCATCTTCCTGTTCCTCAGCATCATCTAAATGTACACCTGGCCTTTTTCTAGGAGAGATGGGAAATGATGTAAGATATGCTTGTGTGTGTGTGTGTGTGTGTGTGTGTGTGTGTGTGTGTGTGTGTGTGTGTAGAGGCTAGAGGACAACCTCAGTTACTATTCTTCAGATGTAGTCCATCTCTTTTTGCTTGTTTGAGACAGGGTCTCTCACTCACTGGCCTGGGCCTTGCCAAGTGGGCTAGGTTCCCTAGCCAGTGAACCCATAGGTCTTCTGCCTGTGTCTGCTTTCTTAGCACTAGTGTTACAAGTGCGTGTCATCATGCTCTGTTTTTTTTTTTTTAAAGTGTGGGTTCTGGGGATTGACTCAGGTCTTTGTGCTTGTAAGGCAAGTGCTGTAGCAACTGAGCTTTCTTCTCAACCCCTGGACATGGTTCTTGGTCTTAAGTGATTGTTTTCTCCAAGTAAGTATAGTCCTTTAAGAAAGTATTTGCCTTATCAAACTGCATGTTCTCTGACTGTAGCCTCATGCATCTGGTCTTGCTTTAATCCTTGTTGGCTATATGATCAGGAGAGTCACTCACACCCCCTGGCTGTCAGCACACAAGCACTGGATCCCATCTGTCGGGTCATCAGTGATCACAAGAGGTCTCTTCCCATTTTAAGATGAATGACTCTTTCGTGATTCTGTCTGTCTTCCTTTTTTCTTTCTCCTTTGTCTCCCCCTCTCAGCCTTGACTAGTCATACAATAGACTTCTTTTGTTTGCTCTATTTACTGAATAGAAATTTTATGCTTTGTTCTTAATTTAAAAAGTGATGAGAAACATTTTCCATTCTTACTTCTCAAAAGGAAAGTGGATTGAGTTACTCTTGACTTCTTTAGTCCTTGACTGATGTTTTCTCGACTGTAACAATCCTAAACACAGCCAAGTCCTACCTGTCCACAGAGAAGGACTTCACAGTCACAGATGGCACACGCCCAACTTCCAGATTCTCTGTTCCTTCATCACAGCTCTGGGTGAGCTGCCCAGGGCTCAGGTCTGAGTCCTAACTGGATCTACCTCTGTCCTCAGGTGAGGACAGGGTCAGCTTGCAACCTTAGAATCTGAGTACTGGCTTAGAGTGACCCTGGGGTGCAGGGGGAGGAAGAGCCGAGGCTGGAGATGGAAGCCATAAAGCCACAGTGTAAGCCCTAGCTCCATCACTGGGTGTGGACACTGCTTAACCCTCCCTTTCCCCCTTCTCCCTTCATCCTCCCCCTCCCTCCCTGCCTCCCTCCTTCCCTGGCCCTCATCTTATTCTCTTTCTCTTCCTAATTCCCCTCTTTCTTTCCTTCTTTCCCTTCTCTCTCCCCCTCCTCTCCCTCCCCCCTCCCCATTCCTCTTTTCACATTTGTCTCCTTTCTTGCATCCATCTCCTGTCCTCCTTCCCCACTCCCCGCCCCCCAATAAGCATAGCTCAGGGATCAGTTCTGAGCTGGGTAATGATTTGGATCCTGAGAATACAGCAATGAACAAGACAGCCAAATATCCTACTTTCATGAAATTCATATTCTGCTACAGAGAGAGTGAAATGAAACTGGCCCGTGATGAATGTTATTCAGAGGATTAATCTAAGGCACTGTGGTAGGGACAGAGTGACTTTAGATTTGACATGTCACCGAAGACTCGTGAAGAGGTGATATTTAAGCCAAGGACCAGAACGACAAAAAGAGGAAGAGGATTCATATCACCAGCTTTCTTCAGCATGCGAGGAATAAATTAAACGGTATGTGAAATTGTTTTATAGACTACAGAATAAACACAGCATTTTATACCCCCGATAGAACTCTGTGAGCTGAGCACAGTGATTCATTAATATTATCAATTTCACTACCTAGCATAGTAGTGAATGTGGGTTGGATTAAATTACAAATGGAAATGGGGAGTTCAGAGGAGATCTTTAAGACATAAAAGCAGATGATGCCTGTGACAGGCATTTGTCAAAAGAAGCCACTTTCCTTCCAATCCTGTTGCTAATGGACTTGTCTAGTGATTTCTATCCACCTGTTTCCTGGGCATCACCAGGGCCTGGAGAGAGTGGGGATGGTATTACAGAGCTGGGAGAATTCCCGGGCTGTTCCAGGTTAGTTTCTTGCTTTTCAGGGCCATTTTAACTCAGAACAGATGTTGGCTTATCTGAAGGTGGGGAGAGTTCCCACAGGCTTCCTTTCTACCCACATGCCTCTGAGGGAGACCGCTCATCCCCAGTCACCAGGCCAGGTTCCATTGTCTTTAACTCTTTCCAGCCCTGCTACACCTCACTTTTCTCCCCAGCTGTGGAGGGAGACCTCAGTCCATTCTGTGCTTGTTTGCTGTGACTCTGCAGACCCACTCCCCTCCTCGGCCGAGGGCTGAGTCAATATAGTTCACCTACTACCTCCAGTATTGTGAGTCACAGCTTTTCAAATATGGAGGTGTGACTCCTTTAACTTCTAGGTCTGGAAAGGCTTGGGTGGTAGTTGAGCCAACAGGCTATGCACTGCCCTGCCCCCGTCTCTTATTCTACCATAATTTATCATCCTCCCTGCACGTACAACGTAGAACTCGGACCCACAGCATTTAGCAGGACTACATATTCAATTTCTGGGCAACTTGAGGAAGAAGTCTAGTCCTAGAGTATGGTCCCTGAACAGCAGCATCAGCACCACTAAGAATTTCTCTGCTCCACCACCAGAGTTCTGAGTCAGATCCATTCTGAGAGTGGATGCCCATCAAGTGAATCTGATACACGTGGAAGTTTGAGAAATTTAGTTGGAAGGATGGATGGAGGCTAGTATTGGGTACTGGCCCTAGGCCAGTAGTGTGGTGCTTATCCTCAGTCTCTGAGCTAAGGAACCATTATTCACACTTTAGTGATGAGCAAAAGGGCCTACAAATTTGGAGACAGCGATAGGTAGTGGAGCCTGAGTTTCCAGGCTGGAACTATTGTGAAGTTTGGAGTCCTAATTAAAATGCATATATTCATGGATGCATGTTATTAATCATTCACATTTTAATGCTAATAATTTTCTGGCCATTTACAGCAGAGTGGTGGGTAGAGAATTTGAGTATCTGAGACTGGATACCACAGTACCTTGCTTGTATCTCGTGGGTACTTTCCCCTTGTGGCAACTCTCTTCCCTAGTGTTGACTGGCCTTCTCCAGATGGGAACTAAATGACTGATCTTTCCATGCAGATGCTTCCTGGTCACAACCCAGAGAGTTTCCCCCCTTCTCTTTGTTTCAACTATCATCCACATGCTATTGACCGCCACATTTATTTTCCAACCCAGGATTCTCTTTTCTTCAGAATTTCATCCCAGTTGAACAGTGGATATTTTTGCTTTAGTACTTCACAGCGTTGCAGAGTCCCCTTATTTAAAAACACATCCACATTCCTTTACCACCTCTGGCCTTCCAATCACATAGCCTCTTGCAGCAAATGATAGCACCATTCATTTTATTAACAAGCCAGAAACCCAGGAGTCACTATGATTCCTCACCCATCTGCCTTCACACTCACCTTCCTGTTAGAATTGACCTTGAACCTGCCTTGTCTCTGCATGAGAACCTCCTGAACCACAGTTACTTCTAGGAAGCATCCTGCATCCCCTTCGTGGACCCATGGGTCCTTTTCTTTCATATTCTCTTAGCACCTTGGGCTTACCTCTGCCACCACACCTTAGGTAGTGTAGTTGCCGACCTTCTCACAGACTGTGAGGTCCTGATAACAAGGATTTTGTCTCTTATCAGTGTTTCTTTAATGGTTTGCCCTTCGTGTGCAGACAGCAAGCCAATAATTTAGCCAAGTAAAGAAGCCACTATGATTTCTGCGGCAAATCCTGATTTTTGCTTCTGTCTGTTGTGGTTCATTTTCTCTGCAGATGGAGGGCATTGCATTCACCTCATGTCTTTGATAAGGTCCTTATCATGTGTGGATTGCAAGGACCTGTCAAATCCTGAGACAGAGTGAGGAGTTGACTGAGGTTGTGATATGATGGTACATGCATGTGTGTGTGTGTGTGTGTGTGTGTGTGTGTGTGTGTGCGTGTGTGCGCGCGCGCGTGTGTGTATGCAGAAAGTATTTCTGTGAAGCTGAAGTGGAAGAATTCTATATTCTTGACAACTTTATACCCAACAAAATTTCAACATTTTAATTAATAATTATTTATTAATGAATAGTAATCTTTGATTACTTTATGTATGTATGCAATGTATTTGTATCGTATTCACCCCCAGTCTTTCCTCTAATTCCTCTCAGATCTACCTCCCCTCCCCCCCTTCCAAGCTTCCTGTCTTCTTTTAAAGACACATTTACCACCCAGTCCAGTTTGTGCTGTCCGTATACTTACATGTGTGGGACCATCCAGTGGAACACGGTCAACCTACTAGGCACCACGTCCTTAAAGAAAACTGATTCTCTCCAGAACCCATTAGCTATCAGTAAGCAGGATGGAGGGAAGGTGGGAGACGGGTATCTAGCACTAAAGATGTTTTAAAAGAAATATGGACCCTTATAAGCTACACACACACACACACACACACACACACACACACACACACACACACACACACATGTGTATCCATATGAAAGTGTTTAATTGTAATTATTCTCCAAAAGGAATAATGCTCCTCCTAGAAGAAATGGGATCTTCAGTTTGTCTGTAACATAGTAACTGTTCAGTAAAACTTCAGAAGGGGCTGTGGCTAATGGCAAGGGATTTATATTGAGAGAACAAGGACCTTCAGATCACTGGTATGACTGTCTTATTCTTATGGGTTTCAGTACCATCTTTATGCACCCAAACTACTCTATCATTAGTTTTTCTGCCCAGGAAACCATCCCCAAACTCAGAAGTCTAAAATAATGAACATTTAGTATTTTTTGCAAGTTTGTGGGTTGGTTTATCTTCGGTTGGCTTGGTTGACATTGGATGGTCTAGTTATCACATATCTATAAGCTGTCAACTGGAAGCTCTTTCTTTATGGTCTCTCATATACCTATTTGCTGAGTGACATAGAACCATATGGCAGAAGGGACAAGAGAGCCCTCTGGGATTTCTTTAGAAAGGCACAAATCTCATTCTGGGGCTCTCACACTAGCGAGTGGATTTTAACATACAAATCTTGCCGTGACAAAGCATTCATACCATAGGAAAGAGAGAATGGGCCCATGTGCAAACCTTTCCAATCCTTCACCTGTGACACACTTGCTGTTGTTTTATTGCCTAGAGCAAGTCACACAGTCAGGCTCAGAGCAGTGTGGGGAGTAACTGTTCACGGTGTGGATGGGTATGAGGAGGTATGAACAGACTGAACCTTGCTTGGTTTGGGTGCTCTGAAAAGTAGACACCAAGATGGGATGAAATGTGGAGGGGTTTTGTTAGAGAAACAGTGCTGAGAGGTAATGGGGAAGGAGCTAGAAAAGCTGGAAGAGTCCTTAGTTCACCATGCCATTCAGACTCTGAGTGACAGACTGAAGGAAAGCAGGTTAGGTGCTAGGCAAAGCTCCCAGGAAGTCCTTGAGTGTCCTGAGCTAGAAGGGTCCCTGCCTTGCAGGAGTGCGGCTGCCGTGCTGTTCTTAACCCATCCTCTCTGTTTAAATATAGTAATGGATTTCAGAGCCCCGCAGCTAGGGCTCTTGACTTTAGTTGGAGATTTTCTAGGCACATTCTCATGGTTACTGTAAGGTCATCACTCAATTTGTCACAACTCCAAAATTTCTATTTCCAACTTAGGTCGCTCTGCTGAACTTCAGACCTCTGTATTCAAAACTTTTCTTAGTGTTTCCATTTGGCATCCCACAGGCATCTCAGACTTAACATATCCAAGTTAAATTCCTTACTTATAATTAATATTTTTGTTAGGGTACGTAACAATGGGCTGTTTTAATGTTTTACACATATATATCATTACACTTTGCCCATATTTCCCTTTTTCACCCATTATTCTGTCCTTCATCTCCCTTTTGGTCTTGTTTGTTGCCTACATAGTCTCTCTTCTGCTTTCGTGTCATACATATGCATGCAATTTAAATATAGATTCTGAATATTAGAGAAAATGTTCAATAATTGACTTTTTCCCTATTACCTCTCTTGTTTGCCCATTCCTTTAAATGCTTTATTCTTCCATTATAGTCCCTATTCTACTCTATTTCCCTCTTTCTGCCCATCCCTCCCCCTTCTTCCTCCTTCCCTGTCCCCTCTTCCTCCATTCCTCCCTCCCTCCCTCGCCCCCTCTCCTGCGTAGAATAGAAAACGTGATATTTGTCTTTCTGAGTCTGGCTCATTTTGCTTGGCATCATGATCTCTAGACCCATCTAATTTTCCAGCAAATAACGTAATTTCATTCTTCAAAGCTCCATAAAACTCTACTGTGTGTATCACATTTTCTTCATTCATGTGTTGATGGGTGTATCTAGGAAGGTGTATATCTTGGCTATAGAGAATGGTGTGGAAGTGCACATGGGTGTGTAAATATTTCTGTGAAGTGCTTATTTGGATTCATTTGGATATACACTCAGAAGCAGTAGGGCTGGATCATATGGCAGTTTAAATTTTAGTTTTTTGAGGAACCACCATCCTGATTGCCACAGTTGCTGGATAGTGTACACTTCCACCGACAGTAAGTGACAGTCAGTAAGGGTTCCCTTCTCCCACATTTTCATTAGCATTTGTTAGTTTTCATTTTCTTGATGGTAACCATTCTGATTGGTATGAGGTAGAATCTCGATGTAGTTTTAATTTGTATTTCCCTGTGGATAAGAATGTTGAATTTTTTTCATATATTTATTGACCACTTGTGTTTCTTCTTTTGAGAAAATTTCCATCCATTTTTCTATTTATTGACTGGATGACTTTTTGTGGTTTTTTTTTTTTGAATTCTTTATATACTCTAGATATGAATCTCCAGTCAGAAGTTTATTTAGCAAAGGTTTTTTTTTTCTGTCTGTAGCCTATTTCTTCACTCTGATTGTCTCCTTTGCTGTGTAGAAGCATTCATTTCATGAGATTCCATTTGCTAATCCTTGCTGTTCTGGATAGTTTTATGTCAACTTGTCACAGCTAGAGTTATCTGAAAGTAAGAGACCTCAGTGGAGAAAGTGCCTCCGTAAAATTGAGCTGTAGGGCATTCATTTTCTTAATTAGTAATTGATGGGGAAAGGTCCAGCCCATTGCGGGTGGTGCCATCCCTGGACTGGTGGTCCTGGGTGCTATAAGAAAGCAGGCTGAGCAAGTCATGATGAGCAAGCCAGTAAGCAGCACTCCTCCATGGCCTCTGCATTAGCTTCTGCCTCTAGTTTTCTGCTCTATTTGAGTTCTTGTCCTGACTTTGCTGATGCTGAACTGTGATGTGGATGTGTAAGCCAAATAAACCCTTTCTTCCCCAACTTGCTTTTGGTTATGGTGTTTCATTGCAGCAATAGAAACCCTAACTAGGACTCTTGCCATTATTTTCTTGACTATTGGATTTCTTTTAAGAATGTCCTTAATTATGCCTATACCTTCAAGTATTGTACCTGTGTTTTCTTCCGCTAGTTTCCAAGTTTCAGGACTTACATTTAAGGTCTTTGATACATTTAGAGTGCTTTTTTTTTTGTACAGTGTGAGAAAGAAATGAATCCAGTTTCATTTGTGTACATGTAGCTATCCATTTTCCCCAGTACCATTTGTTGAAGAGATTGTCTTTTTTCCAATGTATGTTTTGGCGTCTTTGTAAAAAGTCAGGTGGCCGTGGCCATGACTGTGGCCGTGGCTTTGGCCGTGACTGTGGTTGTGGCTGTGGATGTGAGGGTTTGCAGCTGGATTCTCTATTCCATTAGACTGATGTGTTGTCTGTTTTTATGTCAGTGCTGTGTGTGTTTGTGACAACGGTTCTGTAACATAGTTTGAGATCAGGATTTTGATGCCTCCAGCATTGCTTTGTGTTTTAGCAGTTTGGGGTGTTGTGTCCTTCTATATGGATTTTAGGATTGTTTTCTTCTAGTTGTGTGGAGAATGTCAAGGAAAGTCTTTCCATCTCCTAGAGTCTAATTTCTTTTTTCAGTGTTTTAAAGTTGTCCCGATAGAGATCTTTCATCTTCTTGGTTAGGTTTGCTACCAGATGTTGTATGGATTCCCCATCTGGTTTCTTTCTCAGAAAGTTTGCTACTGGTGTATAGAAAAGCTACTGACATTCAGATATTGTTTTGTATTGCTACTCTGCTGAAAGTGATTGTCAGATTAAAGATTTTCTTTAGAGGTTGTTACAATTTTTAAAGCATAGGATCGCATCATCTAAAAATAGAGACAATTTATCTTCTTTTTTAAAAATTTGTACTCTTTTAATTTCTTTCTCTTGCCTCCCTGTTCTATCTAAAACATCAAGCACTATATTGAAGAAGAGTAGAAAATATAAGCTTCCTTTTTCTATGTGTCCTTACTGGGTTTTCATATTAGAACAGAATAACACTGGCTTTATAAAAAGAATGTGACTCTGTTTCTCCACTTTCTACTTCATGGGATAGTTTGAGTATTGTTGATGTTAGTTCTATAAAGGTCTGGTAGAATTTGGTTGTGAGTCTGTCTGGTCCTTGCCTTTTCTTTGTTGGGAGACTTTATTAATGCTTTAATCTCATTGTTTATTATAGAACCATATAAGTTGTTTATATCCTCTTGATTTAATTTGGGTAGGCCATATGTGTCTTTTCTAATTTTTTTGGAACATAGATTTTCAAAGTATTCCTTAATGATTCTTAGGGTTTCTTTAGTATTTGTGGTGTCATCTTTTCCATCTCTAATCTTATTAGCTTGGGTCTTCTTTTTTTGTATTTTTGTGGCTCTGGGATCATACCTAAGGCCTTGCTCATGTTAGACAAGTGCTCTACCACTAAGTAATCACTAGTCCATCTCTCTCTCTCTCTGTCTCTCTCTCTCTCTCTCATCTATCAATTATCTATCTATGGATCTATCTATGTATCATCTGTCTGTCTATCTGAGACAGGGTCTCTCTACATAGCCCTGGCTGTTCTGGAAATCACTATGTAGACCAAGCTGGCCTGGAACTTGCAGAGATCCACTTGTCTCTGCCCACTGAGTGCTGGGATTAAAGACATGCACTACCATGCCCAGCACCCCCTAGTCCTTTTAAAGGATAAAAAAAATTTTTTTGAAACATGGTTTTAGTAAGTTACCCACACTATCCTTGAACTCTCTCTCTCTCTCTAGTCTAGGTAGCCTCGAATATGTGATCCTCTTATGTTAGCCTTTGAGGTAGCTGGATTTATAGGAACTTAAGCCTGGCTCATCCTTCTTTGTTTTGGTTTGGCAAATGGTTTATGGATCTTGTCTTTTAAAAGAGCCAACCCTTTAAAAAACTGATCATTTGTATTGTTCTTTTTGTCTCCACTTCATTAATTTCTGTGTCAGTATTTACTGTTTCTTCCCATCTATGGCTTGTGGGCGTGGCTTGTTTCCATTCTCTAAGACTATGAGCTCTCCCGTCAGTGATTGTCTGAGGTGTCTCTGGTATCTTAATGTAGTCACACATCACTAAGAACATTCTTTTTAGATCTGCTTTTACTGTATCTCAAAGGTTCTAATAAGTTGTCTTCATTTTCCTTTGATTTTAAAAAAATTTAAAATTTTCTCCTTGATTTCTTTAACAGCTCATTCTCTGTGTGTTTTCATATAGCTTTTCTAGTTTCTCTTTATGCTGATTTCTAGTTTTATACCACTATTATCCAGATAAGATATAATACACAATTTAAATTTTTTTGGTGTTTGTTAAAACTCACCTTGGGATCTAAAATGTGATCTTTTTAGATAATCTCCAGGGGCTGTTGTTAAGAATGTGTATTCTACATCCAGTGGATGAAATATTCTGTACATATCTATTAAGTTTATTTTATTTATGGTGCATTTTAAAACTGAACTTTCTTTGTTGAGTTTTTGTCTGGGTGTTCTACCTGTTGTTAGAGTTCAGTGTTGATCCACTCACAAAGTGCTGTTTCTAGACTTATCTGTCCCTTTGAGTCCAGTAGTCTTTGTTTTATGATACTGGATGCGGTAATGTTTGGTGCTTATGTAATCACAATTGTTATATGTCTTGATAGATTGCTCCCTTTACTGACATGTATTGATTTTCTTTTTTTTTTGTCTCCTAATTTTAGCTTTAAATCTACTTTATCAGATATATGGTTACTTCTGATTGAGTTTGGCTTCCATTCACTTGGTATATTGACTTCTGTCCTTTGACTCTCAGTAGGACTGTATCTTTGCCAGTAAGTTGTGTTTCTGATAGACAATTAACGGTTGGGTCCTGTTTTTCAATTTAGTGAGCTAGTCTGCATCTTTTCATTATTGACTCAAGAGCGTTTATACTTAGAGTTACTATTGAGAGTGGTTTACTGATGCCTGCAGTTTTTTGGTGATTCTCCTGGTGGCTCAGTTGTTGGCTGTTTTATTTCTTCCCTGTTGATATTAGAGGTTTGTTGGTGTACTGAGCTGGGCATGATGGATTCTTTCCTAGCTCTCCTTTGTTTATTCCTCTCATGGAATATATTCTCTCTTGTATTATGATTAACACTATCTTTCTTCCTTCCTGTGTAGGAGTCTTTTAATTATGTTCTGCAGTTCTGGTTTGGTGATCATGAATTACTTTATGTTGTGCTTGTCTTGAAATGTCTATTTCTCTGTTGATTTTTTAAAAGACAGCTTTGCTAGATATAGAAATCTCGGTTGACAGTTACTTACTTTCACCAAATTACATTCTCTCAATAATACTACCCTACCAGATATATTTATCTTCTGTTTTTTCCTTTTGATGAATGTCACTCTCATATGTCTGAAAGTCCAGGACTCATCACTGATATTTATACTTCGATATAGTCTTAGGAAGTACATTGGGAGATACAAATTTGAATTTTACTTTACAATATTTCCTTTTTAGTCTACTCCTGCTGTTACCACCTAGAGCAAGCAACCATCCTCTCTTAATTAAATGCCCACAGGAGCATTCCAACTGATGTCCCCATTTCCTTTCTGCTTCTCTGCATAGTCTTGGTACTATGAAGTGCATGTACTTGGTATTATGAAGTATATTGTACTTGGTAGCCTGCATAATTTTGAAATGTAAACATAACCATGCCACTTCTCAGCTTGAAATCTAAGATTTTTATCTCTTAGCCTATATGGTGTGTATGCTCTAGCCGGTCACCCTCCAGTTTTAACCTACCTCTCTCTTTGTTACCTTCCCCTGCCGGTGATGCTGGACTCTTAGAACATGTCAACCTCTTTTTCACTGCAGGACCTTTGTATCTGTCCTCCCTCTTCTTCAGAGCTCCAACTATCCCCTTACTCACAGATGTTTATATATTGTTTAAATCTCAACTTGAGAACTACTTCTTCAGTGAGATCTTTTCTGTCACAGGCAACTACTATTATGATATCTAATCTTGGTCCTTCTCTTTCCCTCTCTTACAGCATCCTACACACACACAGCACTCATTTCCAGTTTACTTACTTGTTAGTTTAATGTCTGTGTGTTCCAGACAGAAAGTTCCCTGTGGATTGAGGCAATGTTTGTATTATTCATTGTGGTGTTCCAAATTCAGCACTATGCCTTGCACAGAGCGTATCTCAGTCACTGGTAGATAGATAAATGCAGGTCCAAGGGAGCAGAGGGAAGTGGAGGAGGCTGAGTCTGGTGGGAATTCTCCCCTTCCAGTCTTTGGCTTATGGAGAATTAAAGTTACTCCTATTCTGAGAATATGGGTCTCTGCAAATGAAATGGTGCCAGATAGAACTCCGCACAATTACTCCCAGCACATTCCCTAGAGTCCTCAGTTGCTAGATGGGGGTGGTTCCATACTGGGCACACAAGACTCCTAAAGGGTTAGTGCTGATGAGCACCATGTGACTTGTTCCCCATGAGTCTCAGTTTCCTTGGCATATATAATGCTGGTACTCATCTTTTAGGTATTGTGTAAAGACTGAAGTGGTATAAAGAGCCATCACGTGTTAGCTGGAGATGGAGAGTGGTGGTCTGAGCACAGGAGTTAGTGCTGAGGAGGGAGAGAGCAGAGGGCAGTGGTTCTGAGCTCAGGGGAATCCAGAGTCCCTGAAAGTCACCATTCTTCCATCCTACTGTAGCGGGCCCAGGGGAAGTTGATTAGATGAATATATGAAATATTTGTGGAAAGCAGGCAATGTAGATTACCTTGGCTCCCACATCTTTTTAGAGGAGGCTGGGTTTGATTCTAAAGTGCGAAGGCTCAGTGAAGAGGCCTCTCAAGCCACTAAGAAGATTTAGCACAAAATTAAAATTCCCGTTTACTTTTTTTTCTTTCCTTTTTCTGACTCTTCATGTCACAATTCTCAAACTCAAAATATGAAGCAACAATAAAATAACTTGCTTTGTTAACTGGAGGACTTGTAAATATGGCTAATGTCAGGTGTCTCATAGGTGCTAGCTCCTAATAGGCTTGCTGTTTTATTCAGATTTTGAAAGAAGAGGAAGTTTGAGATTTGTACTGCTATCAGCCTGGCACTGAAGAATTTGAGTTTTTGTATTCATGGATACAGAAATGTGCAAATGATGCTGTCACAGTTAAGGTTTCTCTTACTGTGATAAACACCATGACCAAAAGCAACTTGGGGAGGAAAGGGTTTATTTCATCTTATAGCTTATAAGGGAAGCCAGAGAAGGAAGCTGGAGGCTGGAAACAGAGCAGAAGCAATAGAAGGGTGATAGTTACTGTCTTGCTTTCTGTGACTTTTAAAGTCTGCTTTCTTATAGCACCCAAGACCACCAGCCCAGGACTGGCACCACCCACAAGGAACAAGGCCCTCCCACATCAACCATCAATCAAGAAAATGGACTCAGCTTTCCCACAGGTCATTGTAGGGGGGCATTTTCTCAATGGAGGTTCCCTCTTCCAAAATGACTCTAGCTTGTGTCAAGTTGGCATAAGACTAGCCAGTACAGGGAGTACATATTGATATTTGAAGGCTCTCTGAGAGACATAATTAAATTATATCTAGACCTACTCCTAAATCCATGTCAACAATGTTAAACTTGAAGGGTAGCGATGCTTAGCTACTCTAGTCAGAGTACATTCTGAAAATTCAATGGAAGTATGGACTCCAGCAGGAAAAAATGCAAAGCCTCAATCCTCTTAGACATCAGGGGAACTCCAAAGTCCCTTGAGAGCCACTTTGTTGGACCCTGGGTGGATCATCCCAGAAGGAGAATATATGTTATGAATCTGCCATGAGAGGGCTGAGCAGGGGCTGGTGAGGCGTTGGCCTGGGCTTGCTCTGGAGAAAACAGAGTCTGGTGGTGCAGGAATTGTGGAAGCTGAGACCTTTTCATCTTCAACATGCAGACTGCTCCTCTTAGAATATGCCTTCTAAGCCAGGTGGCAGTGATGGCGCACACCTTTAATCCCAGCACTCGAGAGGCAGAACCAGGTAGATCTCTGTGAGTTCAAGGCCAGCCTGGTCTACAGAGCGAGATCTGGGACAGGCACCAAAACTACTCAGAGAAACCCTGTCTCGAAAAACCAAAAAAAAAAAAAAAAAAAAAAAGAAAGAAAAGAAAAAAAAAAGAATATGCCTTCTATACCTAGAGGGACAGGGCTCTCACTGCCTCTATCTCTTTTTTTCATGTGCATGTATATTTTGTGTGTGCATGTACATATATGTGTGTGTGTGTGTGTGTGTGTGTGTGTGTGTGAGAGAGAGAGAGAGAGAGAGAGAGAGAGAGAGAGAGAGAGAGAGAGAGAGAGAGAATGTGTGTGTACATATATGCATGCACGCATGTGGAGGCCTGAGATTACTGTCGGGTGTTTTCCTCATCTCTTTTCACCTTATTTATTGAGGCAGATTCTGTCTGGACCTAGAGCTCAAAATTTTCACCTAGTCTAGCTAGCTAGCTTGCACCAGGGATTCCCTGCCTCTGCTTCTAGAGTGCTGGGATTAAAGATGGCTGCTGTGCCTCCTGGACTTTTCAGATGGGTGCTGGGGATCCAAACTCTAGGTCTCACACTTGTGCAGCACAAATGGTTCCTCCACAGAACCGTCTCTCCAGCCTTGAGGCAGGGGCTGTCTTGCTCAGCTGTAAGCCCTGATGTTAGACAGCAGAAGGTAGAGTGGGCGTAGATAACATCACCTCCCACGCCCTTCCAAAATAGGCACTCTGGAGGTCTGTGGAAAGGCTACCCCTCTAGAGCCTGGGCCTTCGCTCACACTTCCTCCCCTCTGATGTGCTCTGTTTCCTCTTCTCTGCCCATCCTTCAGGGCCAGCTGCCTTCAGGATATTCGGTGTCTCTCCAAGCCCACACCTGCCAACTACTGCTCAGAATCGGTGTCATTTACGACCATCACATCCTCTGTGCACCATGTTCTCACACTGCTGTCTCTTTTGCCTACCTTTAAAAAAAAATTAACGTTTTATTGTGGAAAGCTTCAAACATGTACAAAGTGGTATTGAATAATAATCCCCAAGAATCATTACCTAGCCACAATAATTATCAACTCATGGCCAATTTTTTTTTCCACTTAAGCCTTCTATTCTACCTCTCCATTGGGTTATTTTGAAGCAAATCTCAGCCATTGTATGAGTCCACCCACAAATATTTCAGTACCAGTCTCTGAAAGGTAGGAGACTAAAGAAAACATCATAGTAATACCATACTCTCTGGAATTGACTATAATTTCTTAATATCTTCAAGTCTCTGAGTAGTGCTGACGTTTCTCCAACTCTGACTTTTCTCTACAATTGTTTTATTTGAATCAGAATTCAAATAAGGTCCACACCAGGTGTTTGGTTGAAATGTTTTTCTTAAAGACTTAATCTAGAGATCTCCCTCCCGTTTTCTTTTGAGCCTCATTGTTTAAGAAATGCAGTCATTTTTTTTCTGTAGGTTTCTCCACAGGAATCAATTTTGTTGGTTGCATCCCCTTTGTGTTGTTAAATGCTTCTGTTCCCAGTGTTTCCTATAAATCAATACTTAGGTCCATCTGTTTCAGGCCTTTTTTTATTATTATTTTGTAGGGGGTGGTAGCACTTCCATCATGAATGCAAAATGTCTGATTGTTTCTCTTCTTGGGGCATTAGCAACTCCTGAGGATTGCTACCTGCATCCGAGTTGGCAAGATTCTTCTTTGAAGGGCCAGAGAGCAAATATTTTAGTCTATAGACCATATGGTCTCTTACTCAACCACTCAGGAAACAGCTAAAGACAATATGTAAAGGAGAAGGCATGGATTAGTCCCCCTCCCCCCCAAAAAACTATAAAAGCAAAAGGCCAAATGTAGTCCAAGCATGCTGATTTACCGACTCTTTCCTAGAACGTTCACTATGGCTTTACAAATCACTGATCAAGGAGTAACTCTGTCATCTCTTCATTTGCTAGTTAAGCATATTTATAAAGAGAACATGTCTTTTTACACTGTGACTCCTTCCATTCTTTCTGTGTCTTTTTTTTTTTTTTTTTTTTTTGGTTTTTCGAGACAGGGTTTCTCTGTGTAGCTTTGCACCTTTCCTGGAACTCGCTTTGGAGACCAGGCTGGCCTCGAACTCACAGAGATCCGCCTGGCTCTGCCTCCCGAGTGCTGGGATTAAAGGCGTGCGCCACCACCGCCCGGCTCTTTCTGTGTCTTTTTAAATGATGCTCCTGTCTCTCCCTCACTCTATCAAAATTGGTCTTCCTAAGATTGTCAGTGACCTTCCTGTTGCTCAATCTAGTGGTTAATTTTTTTCTTTTTCTCCTCTGATTTTTTTAATTAATTTCTTGAGAATTTTATATACTATATTTTGATCATATTCACACATTCTCCCAATTCTTCCCAGATTCACCCTACTTTCCTATCCATAAAGCTTTGCATCCTCTCTCTCTCAACTCATCAAGTATGATTTGTGCTATCTATAAATGCTTGTATATACACCTTCCACCAAACTTACCAGGGATCATATCCTTAAAGAAAACTGCCTCTCCCTCTCCTACCAATGATCAATTGCCAGTATCTCCTTAGCAAAGGTAGGACTTCATGCCCATCTCCTCTTTCCAGCCTGTGGCTTGAGCTTGTATAGGACTTACACATTCTGTCACAACATCTGTGAGTTCTTATGTGCAACTGTCCCACTGTGTCTGGAAAATCCTGTTTCCTATGGCTCTCCAAATCTTTCTGTTACCTCTCCTGCAATAATCCCTGAGCCTTGGGAGGAGAGCCTGTGATATAGATGTCTCATTTAGGATTGAGTATTCCACAGTCTCTTATTTCTGTGTTTTGACTAGTTGTAAGTCTCTGTTAATTACCATCTACTGCAAAATCATGGTCAACTCCAAGTTCTCATTGTGAGACCCTTGACATCAACAGTTGACACATGGTTATTCATTTTCCTGGAATGCTTTGACTTTGATGACACTGTCTTCTCCTGCTGTTTTCCCTACCTTATTGATAACTTCCCAAACAGGCTATGAGCCTTAGATACCCCAGGAATCGGTCCTCTTTTCTTCTTTATAATCTTTCAACAAGGACCCTCGATTTAAAAATATCACCATAGGCAGGTGGCTTCTAAAGCTATAGCTCATTGGACTCTATGGGTGTCCATCCGGGTGCCCGTGGGCCATTTTTTGTTATGAATGAATGTCTTGTCAAATTTTTCATGTTCAAAATGAATTCTTGCTCTTCCTTATAAAAATCTGCTCCCTCTTCAATATTCCATTTCTCAGTTAATGACAATTTCATCCCTTTAATAGCTCAAGAAAAAAAATTCTTAGTGTCATCCTTGACACTTCTCTTTCACTCCCCACATCCAATCTGTCAGCAAATGCTGTTGCCTCTGCCTTCAGAACAGACCCACTTCTCACCACCTTCACGTCTTCCTACCGGGTTCAAGCTACCATACCCCTTTCCTGGATTGGACCAACATTTTGCTTATGATAGAAACATGTTGTCTGTCTGGTTACTGTTCTATTGCTGTGTTAGAGACACCATGACCAAGGCAGTTTAGAAAAGAAAGCGTTTGATTGGGAGCTTGCTTTCAGAGGGTTGGTCCATGACCATCATTGTGAGAAGCATAGTGGCAGGCAGGCAGGCAGGCAGGTGCTAGAGAAGTTCCAATCTACAGACAGGGAGCAGAAAGAGCAAGACTAGGCCTGGTACAGGCTTTTGAAAGCTTAAAGCCCACCCCCAGTGACACACTTCCTCCAACAAGGCCACACCCCTAGTCCTTCCTAAACAGTTCATCACCTGGGAATCAAATGTTCAAATGTTTGAGCCTGTGGGGGCCATTCCCATTCAAACCACCTCACTGTCCTACATGGGGTGTGCTTTCAACCTAGAGCTCAAGTAGCCCATAAAAACTGTAAACAGGTTACCTTACTTGTTTTCTCCTCATCCAATGACTCATGGAGGTAAGAGAGTCCTTAAAATGTTCCTTTCCTTCAAAAGCAATCTCAGACTTCCCTAGATTCCTAGTTTAGCTAGATCTGGAGTGGGGAGCCCTCTCTGGTCTCGCTGCTGGCCCAGGGGTGATTTCCACCAGATCTTTGCCTGCACATCCTGTTTCAGTGTTTGGTTCCAATATCTTCAGCCTGGAATTTGTGCTAATCCAGAGAAAGGCAGTGGTGGCCTTTTCTTTGGCATTTTCTATCTATCTCTCTGTCACCCAGGGGTGCTGGTGACTTGGTTCCTCTCCACTCATCTATGTGAAATCGTGTCTGTCATTTTGAATTAGAATCCACACGTGACATATGGATACCTAGGGTCCCTGCTGGGGGAATGTGGATGATGTCATGAAGCAGAGATGTTTGCTAGGCTGCCAGCCTGCAGCCCCTCCCTGGCCAAGCTGTTCAGATTCAGCCTTTGGCCCCCTATATCAGCACAGACATGGAGCAATGTGCCACTATTCGTGATCACAGGTTTGACCTTCTTAATGTCCCCCGCTGCTCCTGGTGGGAGTTATTCAGATTACACTGACCTCATAACCCCTTCTGTTTTGAGATAGTCTAATCATTACAAACATTTCACACTGTCTATCTAATGGTATCTTTTGATTTTCTTTCTGAGGCTTCTTCCATCATGACTGTTTTAACACTCTTAAGTGAACACTCTAGTGAAGATAGAAACAGGGCCCACTTCCCAGTAGGGAGCCTATAAAGGCTGGCATCCACCCCCATAACCTACATGTTTTTAGTAGTTGGCACAGTGGCAGGGTGCGGTAGGGGACACACAGCTGTGTATTAAAGATAATGATAAATAAGAAGGTTTTGCTGATCAAGCCCCCATGGTGGGGCTTGATCCTAGCACTTGGGAGGCAGAGGCAGGCACATCTCTGTGAGTTGGAGGCTAGCCTGGTCTACAGAGCTTATTCTAGGACAGCCAAGGCTGTTACACAATGAAACCCTGTCTCAAAATACCAAAAAAATTCATCTTGGAGATCCTTTGGAATGAAGACCTTGAATCTTTGTAACTCTGTATGAACTCTATAATTTATTTAGTTGATCCCTTCTTGATGGACATACACATTAAGAAATACTTTGTATCATGTGACTACTTCAACAAATAAACATGTGCTATTTACATTTGTGAAAATATATTTGAAATCTATGTACAAAGAAAGTAGAATTATAGGGCTGAAAGACATTTTAAAACTTTTGCAGTGGTCCCCCAGGTTATCTTCCATGGAAGTTGTACAACCTGTCTACCTACCCAGCATAGTACCAGATTCCTTAAATCCTGGCCAGCATACAATGTCATAAAAATTTTGGTCCTTGGCTATCTAAGAGATGAGAAATGGTATTTCCTAGTTTATCTCATTGTTAGACTAGACATCCATTCAAATATTAAGAGTCACTTATAGCCGGGCGGTGGTGGCGCACGCCTTTAATCCCAGCACTCGGGAGGCAGAGCCAGGCGGATCTCTGTGAGTTCGAGGCCAGCCTGGACTACCAAGTGAGTTCCAGGAAAGGCGCAAAGCTACACAGAGAAACCCTGTCTCGAAAAACCAAAAAAAAAAAAAAAAAAAAAAAGAGTCACTTATAGTTCTTTTTCTGTGTATTGATTGTTCATATCCTTTGCATATTTTCTTAATAATTTGAAGATATTCTTTGTGTTAAGGAAATTATTCCTTTATAATAGAGCACAGATGTAGAAATGTTTTTCCAATTTGTAATTTTCCCTATTGAAGTGTGTTTATGTTTTTGTGACAATTTTAATATTTTATGGAGTTGAACATGTCAGTCTTTTTTATTATTTTGGTTTTAGATTGTGCTTACAAAGGCCTTTATAATGGCAAAAATTATGCCTTTTTCTTTTCCCTTCCATTATTTTCACAACTTTATTTTTTTTGGTCTTGTATTTATTGATAATTTACTTTGATGTAAGACTTGAGGATCCTGTTTAACTCTTTCTCTATATGTCTCCTAAGTTGTCCTGATAACATCTGCTGAGCAATTCACGTCTTTCTTGGTGACTGAAAACCGTATTTCTTACAAGTATATAGGTCCATTTCAGTGATTTCCATTCCATTCTGTCTCCCCATTGTTCACTGACAGGTTGCAATTTTTGAATAGTTCCGCTGGGGTAGAGCTTAGGCACGTGGGCTGGCTTCTATTTTATCAACTCGAGTCACGCTAGAGTCATTTTGGAAGAGGAAACCTCAATTGAGAAAATACCCCCACCAGACTGGCCTCTGAGCAAGCCTATGGTGCATTTTCTGTGTTGATGGTGGATGTGGGAAGGCTCAGGTGAGGCCACCCCTGGGCTGGTGGTCCTGGGTTCTATAGGAAAATAGGCTGAGCAAGCCATGGGCAGGGGCAAGCCAGTAAGCAGGACCCCTCCATAGCCTCTGTTTTAGTTCCTCCTTCTAGGTTCCTGCCTTCAGTCCCTTTCCTGACTTCCCTAGATGATGGACTACAGCTATAAGGTAAAATAAGCCCATTCCTCCCTAAGTTGCATTTGGTCGTGGTGTTTTAGCACAGCAATAGAGACCCTAACTAAGACAGCATAGTCTGTACATTTCTTTTTCAGGTTTCCTGCATATTATTGTTTGTTTATTGTTTCATGAACTTTAGATTAAATATGTTTAGCTTTCCCCAAAATTTATTGGGGATATATTTAGTTCGTGATGGATTTTATGGAGAATTTACATATTTATGATGTTAAAAGCTTTACTCATAAATACAATATGATTTTCTATTGGTTCGAATTATTTTGTATCTTCAAATAATTTTTTAGATGAAGCGTTTCTTCATATTTGCGAATTTATTGTTAAAAAATTTGTGTGTTTTTTGTCCCATTTTTATCTGTCATGAAGACCATGCTCCTCACTACTGGAGATCTTACTGGTCTCCTGGAAGTTTCATGGCCATGGGCTTCACCCCCTCCTGGCCTAGGGTGCTGTAAGTGTCCCTGAAGAAGCCTCCCTCCCCAAACACTACCACTTATTCCAGACTTGGCCAATGGTTTGCTGTCTGGTGTCAGTTTCTGAGTGATGATCTGTTCGAGGTCCTTTCTTTTCACCTTCCATTTGTCTAGAAAACTCTTTCATACATGTGATTTTGTTTGTTCTTTACAGTAACTATGAGATGTTGACAGAGAGTGTCTGTTTATGCCCAGGGAATAGTTGACACATGGGAAGGTTTAGATGCTTGCCCAAACTTACACAGGTGAGGACAGACTAACTGAATAGGGGCTCCTCATCTTCCAGCTGGGTTCTTCTTCAGCTGTGGTACCTGTTTTCTCACCATACCTTCCCTTTTCCTTTCCTGCCTTCTCTTCCTCTCTTCCTTCCTCCTTCCCTCCCTCCTCTTCTTCCTTCTTCCTTCTCCTCTCCTTTCTCTCACCCCCACCCCCTTTCTTCCTTTCTTGTCTTTTTTGACTCTTACTGTGCAGCTCAGGTTGGTTTCCAACCAGCTCCAGTCCAATTGCCCCAGCCTTTCAAGTCCTGGGATTATAGGAATGCCTATCACACTAAGCTCTTCCGGCTCACTTTGGGGCTTTACCATATTCCAGTTCTCCCCTATAGCCTCAGACTTGCTGTTGTTCTGGTTCTGTGCAGAGTTGAGCTTCAAACTTTGCAGCATATACTGCAGGCAGACTACGAGGCATGGAGGCCTGTGCTGCCTTCTGCTGCTCTCTGGATGTTTATTGAGGCAGCCTTTTGGGGAAAGTTTGTCATTCCCAGAGGTTGGCGGTGACAAGTTGACAACCCAAATTGTTTCATGTTGTTGCCTTGATTTCTCAGAGAAAATAATGAAACTTCCCCCCTTTCTCTCCCCTTGTCTAGACAAGGATTGAAAGCAGCCTCATTCTTCTACTCAGCATGGGCTGCCTTGTGTTCCAAAGTCCTTCAGTGCTCCCTGCCCACAGGGGATCCTTTCCAGGGCTCCAGGTTCAGTCAGCTGTGAGGGGTCCCCATCGCCCTAGCATATCAGAGCAGAGTCTGGAATGAATCAAAAGTATGTTCTGAGTCCAGAACTCACCTCCTGCAGCCTTCCTTTTACCTATTTACTTACTCATTATTTTTATTAACATGATACTTGTATATTATTTAGTGGCAGAATGTGGAATTTCAACAAATGACTACACTACGCATGTGCTGATTAAATTAGGTTAGTTAGAATTTGTTTCTTGTCACCATTTTGTTAGGCTGGAGCCTTTCAGACTTCCAGGCTCATCTAGCTTTCCTGTTCCTAGAATATAGTGAAAGAAAATGAAGTCAGTATATCAAAGAAATACCTGTATGTCCATGTTCTTGTGGCAGTATTCACTATAGCCAAGATGTGGAATCAACAACCTCCATGCCACTGACAGATGAATGAAGAAAATGTGGTATGTGTAATACACCAAATGGGATATTATTCATCCATTAGAGGAAAAAAAAATGCTGCCAGTTGCAGCAGAATTGATGGAACCGGAGGAGACTGAGCTAACTGAAATAAGCCAGATAGAGAAAGATAAACGTCACATGTTCTCGTATATGTAGAAATTAAAAGAAAGTTGATCTGAATGTAGAACAGTAACTGTTGCAAGTTGAGAATGTTTTTGGGGAGAGCAAATCAGAGGACCATTGGATATGGGGCACTGCTGGGCTTTGGATATGAACTATTCTCCACTGGCTCATGATTTGAATACCTAGCGGCCAGCTAGTGAGATTGTTCTGAAAAGCTGTAAGACCTTTGGGGGGTGGGGTTTAACAGAGGAAATAGGTCACCGGAGGCAGGCCTGGAGGTTTACAATCTGGCCCCACTTCCTGTCCTGCCTCTGCTTCTTGGCTGGGTGCTGCTCACATGCCACGTGACAGTAGACTATATCCATCTGAACTATGAGTTAGAATACATCCTTATCCCTTTAAGTAGCTTCTTGTCAGATAGTTTTGGCTGAAGTGGAAGGAAAGTAATGGATACAGGTTCCAAAACACAGATGGAGGAATATGGTACTGGCCAGCTCAGTAGGTGCCTTCCTTGTTTCTTTCTCGATTGCTATGAAAAGTATTCACTACCCTCTACTCACTCAACTTCCTCTAGACTAGTTACCTGCTTTCCTGGGTAGTTTTTATGTCAACTTGACCTAAACTAGAGTAGCCTAAGAGAGAGAATTTCAATTGAGAAAATGTACCCATAAAATCCAGCTGTAGGCAGGACTATAGGGTATTTTCTTAATTAGTGATTGATGTGGGAGGGCCCAGCCCAGTGTGGGTGGTGCACCCCTTAGGGTGTGGTCCTGGGTGCTATAAAGCAGGCTGAGCAAGCCATGGTGAGCAAGCCAGTAAGCAGCACTCCTTCATGGCCTCTGTATCAGCTTCTGCCTCCAGGTTCCTGCCCTGTTTGAGTTCTTGCCACAACTGCCTTTGATGATGAACTATGACATGGAAATATAAGTGAAATACCACCCCCCTCAAGTTGCTTTTGATCATGGTGTTTCATCACAGCCATTGAAATACTAATGAAGACACCTGGCTGGCCATCTTTCTTAGCCATTGCTCCTTTCATTCATCCATTCAATATGTCTGTGTCAGACATGGTTCTAGGTGCTGATGGTACAGAGGTGTACAGGATTTCAAAGTCCTCACTCGGGGGCTGGAGAGACTATTTAGCTGTAAGAATGTACTGTTCTACCAGAGGACCCAAATTTGATTCCCAGCACCCACATCAGGTGGTTTACAATTGCCTGTAATTCCAGCTCCAGGAGATCTGATCTCCTTTGCTGGTCTCTTCAGGCATCCACCAGCACTCACGTGCACAGACCCCCCCTCCCCCCACATATACATAATTAAAAATAATAAAATCAAACTCTTCAACCTTATGGAGGTAGGAGGAGAGATAAACAACAGATAACTATACAAGTAAATAAGATGGCTTCCCACTGTGGAGGTTGCCCTGGAGAAAAGAAATCAAGGACATGCAAAAGAGGAAGATTTGGGGTGTCCATTCCAAACTAAGTGGCCAAGAGGGTTGTCTGATGATGTTGATATTTGATCGTGAAATGACAAGAGAGAACTAACTATTGAGATCTGGGGAAAGAGAATTCAAGGTAGAAGGAAGATCGAGTACAAAGGTCCCGAGGTAGATGCAAGGCACACGTGGTGCTACTATTTTCAACAAAGTCCTGTCTTAGGTCAGTGGACTGAGGGCCAAGGGAGGGGTCTGTTAGTGGGGAGAACCTAGGGAGTTTGCTGCTGTTCTCTGAGGTCTTAGATGGTCATTGAGGGAGCAGAGATGTTTTCAGAGTGGCTTCAGGAAGGGAAGAATAGAGCTGAGTGTTCCCACTACCTTCCCAGACAAAATGGGCCAATACTCGCCTTGGGAGGATCAAGGGTCTGAGTGGTGGAAAATGCTGTTTGTCCCAGGGCTGCATTTGGCAAATCCACTATGTCCATGTTCCCTGCCTGCCACCCCATCTGTAACTGACACACATTTCAGGAGTCACTGAGTGGGAAGGAACTCCTCAAAGCACAACTTTAGTTGGCTGACCAGGGTAAAGATGGCATGAGGAGAACGGGGAAGGGATTTCTTGAAGGATCTATTGTTAGGGCCCCAGTGACTTCTGTTGTTGGGTCAGGTCAGCTGAGGGACTTAGCCAGACTCCACACTATCCTATCACTGTGCCAGGTTCCTTTGTCTGTCCTACTCACCATAGGTGGTCGACATACAATAAGCCGAATTCTGTGCCCGTCAGAAGAAGATGAGCCAAGCCAGATGCTGGGGTTAAAGACAGTATGTAGTGTTGGCAGAACTCCCAGGGTCTCCGCCCTCTGCCTGTTGCTCACTTCAACTGCAGGGTTGGAACAGGGAGATCTGTGCCTCCCTCCTGTACCATCAGTCCTGCACTGGCTCCTAGGAAAGTAGACCAGGAAAGATGCTGTGAGGTAGAGTGAGCCGTCCTTGTGATGCTGACCGATGGTCATTGTCTTGGAGTGCTGGTGACTTATTTCCTTCTAAAGTCTTCCGTAAGAGCTCTGAAATACAGGGTGGGGTTAGACTTTACTGTCAAGGCCAATGTCAGTCTTTTTAGTAGGAGACCCTGGCTGACGCTGGGGGCTAACACAGGGAATGGCTTCTTTCTCCTGATTGTTCTTGTGGCCATATACAGAGCTGGTGGGCCAGGGACTGTGTCCATGGAGGGAGTGAGCCTCTGAGAAAGAAGTGGCCTAAAATAACTCAGCAGCATCTGCTGATACTGGAGCCTTCTGTCCACACATAGATGTTGTGACCATTTAGGGTCACTTTCCAAATGTCAGCTTATTGGTTGGGTAGAGACACAAACATGTCAGAAAGGACCATTGGCAGACAGAGAATGGGGCTCATTGAATGCTGGAAGACTTGGTAGAGATAAGCTGTCCAACACTTTCACTTTATAGATGGACAAATGGACACTCAGAAAGGTGGGACAGATTGCTTCAAGTTCTCTGCTTTAGGGGTGAGTCAAGGCTAAGTAAGCCTAGATTCATCTCGAAGCCCCAGGTCTTCTGATAAATGGATTTATGGGACTACAGCATGCTATCAAGTGGGGCTGCAGGCACAGAGGACAATTGAGCGTTGCCTCCAGCTACTCGTCCACCTCTCTCGCATATGACCAGGTGTTCCTGAGGAGGAGGCCACTGGACATTTTGGATGGGCAGTTGGACCCCAAAAGTCCGTGCTGAAGCCTTGTTCAAGACAGATTGGCTTGTGTAGGGTGTGTGCTGGATACCTCTGTGTAGCTGAAGATGCAGTGGAGGCAGGTGTGCTGGGATCATAGCAGGTTGCTGAACCTTGATGTCAGCCCCTCACATATCTGCTCTGGCTTTTCTCTGTCTGTAGAGAACTTCCTCAGCCAGTTCTGCAATTCAGACTTCTATTCCTTTTACATCTTTATTTAAGAGTTATTTTCTCAGGAGCGTCTTCCTTGGTCATCTTTTTCAGAAGTTTAGCCCATCATATCATTCTGCCTTCACTCTCCCAAATTCTCGTATTCGGATCTTTCTGCTACCATTTTGGAGATTGGTGTTCAGCTTCCTGCCATTCATCAGAATTACAAAATGAAGCATCCTCCAGCCTGGTTTTTTAGTAGCCCTGAACTCTCTTAAGACTGTTCTAATTTTCCGTAAAACATGACTTTTCATGGATCTGGAAAGTACCAGTATCTTCCCAATCAGAAGAGGTTCAAACCGAGAAAGGAGTGGAAAGATGTCTACCTGTCTTCACTATTTCTTCTTTCCTTTCGTCCTCAGATAGAGCCCGACACTTTTGCCGAGAAACAATGTGCCATTTGTGTCTGCCTGGCAAAGCAGACAGAATTCCTGTTCAGGAAGATCCTACTGAGGGCTCCAGAGCATCTCTGCCCATCTGTAACCTATGTTAAAGCTCCACAGGTTCAAGGACAGAGTGTTCCGTAAGAGCATCCTATTGGTGAAATTATTAAGGCCACTCCACATAGTTAAAAGGGAGGTTTATTTAGTGGTGTAACTTACAAATGAAGGGATAGGTAGGTCGTAGGGTCTGGGAAAGACGTAGCACAGTCCGGCGGTGTTCTCTGGAGAACTCTGCTCGGTCTACTTCCAGAGTCCAGGGTCCGGGAACCAAGAGAGGCAGTGCACCTGGAGCTCAGGTCTTCAGGGCCCTCTCTTGGCCCCGCCTCGTAGGCATGACAGTTACCGAAGCCTCAATGGGGGTTGGAACTTCCAGATCAAAGCTGGAATGGCTACCTACTGCAGCATCCCTAACTGCTTCCTCCCCCTCCTTCTCCAGTGACTTCAGCCTTAGTGCACATTGTCAGTCCTAGTCATCAACGGGGCTCCTGGTATCTAAACTTAGTCTTTCAGGTCTCTGGGGTGATAGAGCCAGTGACACCAAGCAGGCCTCAGCATGCTGGGCAGCGCAGCTTTTCTGGGTTTGTGCTGTCTGTCATGCTGGCTTCGGTAAATATTTCCCTCTCCTGGTAATAAATGGCAGCAACTCAGCTGAAGGCATAAAAGGAATTTTGCATAGGTGTTAATTATTGAGGCTGCACAAGGGGTTCACTGCAGGGGGCCTGGCCAGAGGCAGCTGCTCACCTTGCAGGCAGGGCAAAGAAGGAACCTTCAGAGGGTGCCAGTTGGGCCAGGAAGGGCTGGAGGAGGGATCTGCTCCCTCAAGTGCTTGGGGGACACTGGCTGCTGTGGACACAGGCCCACAGCATGCTGGACCATTCCTCTGGATTACCATCATCTTGCCATTCATACTTCAGTTTGTCGGGTTGGCTCCCGGGAGGGAGGAGGATGGGATCACTACTCTCCAGACACCATTCCTTCACTCCCAAGGCTGTGGTGTCTAAAGACAGTAGCTGAGGCTTATGGTCATCATGGCAGTCTCAGTCCTGCTCCTTGAAGTCATCTGTCCCAGTGAGGTCTGTATGTGTCAGCGGTATCCCCAGCACTGAGCCCTCGATGGAGGTTAGTAGAGGTCAGTGGAGACCAGATCTGTCAATGTAGATGGAGGGTGCTTTGACTCCAGACATGGTTGGTCACTGGTGGTCACATCTCAGATTGGAGCTTCCAAGCCTGAGGCCAATGTGAGTCTGGTCTCACTTTTCGTGCCACCTTTCTACATCCGATTTATCTCTCAAATCACAGTGGGAGGAGACATCTGTGATCAGGGAGATGACTTAGAGGATCGATGTGGTTTGCTTAGTGGTAGTCCTGCTTCTTATTTTGTAATGGAGAATCCTGATACAAGTCTCAGATCATTATTATGCTCCTGGGAGATGGTGATTGTACGTGCATGTGTACAAATGCTCAAATGTGTATGCTCGAATGTGTGTGTGTGTGTGTGTGTGTGTGTGTGTGTGTGTGTGTGTGTGTGTTAGGTAGGTGTATTAGGTGGGTGTGTTGTTGTCTCCAGGGATTTTGTGCCCACTAGTGTTTTCTCATGTAGTCTTCTGGGAGATCCAAGCGAGATCTCCAGGAGAAGACCTAATCCTCCTTTCTCCTCTCTATGCCCCAGACTCTAACACACAGACACCACAATCTACTTGTGGCTGTTTGGCATGGTGTCTGTGTATGGAGATATCAGTTCTACTTAAAACTTTGAAAAGTATCGGCTAGTAGAGCCATTAGGGAACAGCAGTGAAACACAGTGTTCTCATTTAACACATGAACGACTAACAGTAAAGGGACAGTGGGATGTGACAGACCCAGGAGCCAGTCAGCTGCAGGCAAGACTAGCGCTGAGGCTGGTGACAGGAGACAGGTCTCAGTGTGCTGGGTAGGGTGGAGGACAGCCTCATCACACCCAAGAGCTTCTCAGAATATGATGCTTGTTATGTACTTTAAGTTAGGAGTACTTTAAGGGCTTTGGATCTAGCCCAGTGGTAGAGTATGCTTACTTAACACATGCAAAAGCTTAACTTTAATCCTCAGTAAGCCCTGCCCCCTAAAAGGAAGTTCTTTAAGATGGTGACTATGGACCCAGTGCAGAATTTGCTGCTTTCACATTTGCAGTTCTTCTTGGGCAGAGATGGCAGAAGAGTCCACATGTGAGGATGGGTTCTCAAAAATCACCTTTTGGGGGTATCTTGCTAGATACATGGGGGAGGGCAGATCTCAGCAGGCAAATGTTCTAGAATGAAGAGATGCAATGAAGCAACACGATGAAACCAAATTCAGTGTTTGAATGGGAACAGAGACACAGGTTTCTGCCGTGGAGCTTGTTCATGTCAAGGAAAGTCAGTTAAACTCAGGCTCCAATCCTTGACTGGCATGAAGCAGGTGGTCAGAACTGTCCTTGTGTGCCAGGCTTGGTAAGTCAAGTGAAAGGAGCCCTGTGGAAATGAAGTCTGTTGGGAAGACGAGGCAAGCAGCCTACTTAGAGGGAGACAGGGTGGAGTTCAGGGTCGCACTGTTCCAGGAAAACGCCGTAACGCTGGAGGAGTCCAGGAGTGGAGAGAAGCCTTGAAGTAAGGCCCAAGGAAGAGCTTGGCTGAAGGCAGGGAAGTGGGGAGGCTGCTGGCTCTTTTCCTGTAGGTGTGCAAAGTGTGCATGGGCCAGGAGGCAATAAAAACATAGGATTGTGGGAAAAGGCAGGGCTGTGCATCTGCACGCCCGTGCATGTGCATCTGTGTGCACTTGTGTATAAGAGATGTGTCCTAGTTAGGGTTGCTATTGCTATGATGAAACACCACGACCAAAAACAAGTTGGGGAGGAAAGGGTTTATTTGGCTTACACTTCCACATCACTGTTCATCACTGGAGAAAGTTAGGACAGTAACTCAAACAGGGCAGGAACCTGGAGGCAGGAGCTGATGCAGAGGCCATGGAGGGGTGCTGTTTACTGGCTTGTTCATATGGCTTGCTCAGACTACTTTCATATAGAACTCAGGACCGCCAGCCTAGGGATGGCACCGCCCACAATGTGGTAGGCCCTCCCCCATCAATCACTAATTAAGAAAATGCCCTACAGCTGGATCTTATGGATGACTTTTCTTAATGGAGGTTCCCTCCTCTCAGATGACTTTAGCTTGTGTCAAGTTAACATAAAATTATCCAGCACAGGGTGACGTGGATGAGGTTTCAAAAATGCTGGGGTCTGACGTGGTGGTGCAGGCCAGGAATGGCAGCACTAAGGAGGAAGAGGCAGGAAGATTGCTTTAAGTGTAAGGCCAGCCTGGCCTACATAGTGAGTTTCAGGCCAGTCAGGACCCAATAGCAAGACCCTGTCTCAAAGAAAACAAATGAGAAACACGTTAATGAAATAAAGTTGGAAACTATGAGTTTTGGTCACCACTCTTACTTCTCAATCTTCTCTCTTTTCCTTTCTTTTTAATTTTATAATTGTGCGTATGTGTATGCCACACATGCACACATTGACACTCACTCTCTGTGTTCACATGTGTGAGTGGTGGCCAGAGGTTAACACTGGGTGCCTCCCACTATTACTTCCCACCTTCTCTATTGAGACTGTGTCTCTTACTGAACCCAGAGCTCAGCCATCGACTGGAGTGGCTGGCCAGCCAATGGTGGAGATCTGCTTGTCTCCTCCCTCTCCGTCCCCCAGGGTTACAAACGTGTGCCTGGATTTTTAAAGTGGGTGTTGGGGATCCGAACCCAGGTCTCCCTGCTGGTTCAGGGACTTCAGTGGTGAGCCTAGACATTGTCCCTCTCTGTAACTCATCTCCCTGACGCGAAGGTGGCTTCTCACATCCTAAATTTCCAAGTGAGACATTTCCACTGACGCTCGTTAGCCACTGAGCATGTCGTTGAGTGTGGCTGCAAGAGACCAAGAGAAAGGGACTCCTTTATGACCAGTACCGTGGCTGGGAGTGCATCTTGGAGCCATGAGTGTTTATTGGGGGAAGATTTAGTGGAACTCCCCGGAGCCCATTGATCTCAGGCAAACCAGAGCCTGAATGAATGCTTTAATTATTCTGGCAGCTTCCCCTGAGGCCCCATTCTTCATTTCTGTTTTGGGAAACTCATGTATGTGATTTTCTACTTCCCTTCACCAGCTATCAGTCAGTCTGAGAACACTCCTCTGGAAGCCCCATAGGAGACATAAATAATGGCTGCTGATGCAGAGAAGCCACCCTCACCCAGAGAGGGGGTGGTTCTGGTTGCTCCTTGAGAACAGAGAGTCCTGACACAAGGAGGAACAGCAGAGGAGATTCCTGCTCCTTGGGGCTTGTGAGCGCTCTTCTCCCCCTTTTCTGGCCCCTCTCCCTTCTTCCTTACCTGGAGTGGCGCGGTCTAGGCATGTCTGGTGGCTCCTTGTCTCTAGTGGAACCTCACAAGGACTCATGGGTGCTAGCTGTCTTAGGACTGGAATGTTTTGACCCAGAATGGTTCCTTGGTGGTCTGATTTTGCTCCCATTGCTCATGTGTTTGCATTACCCTTAACCTGGTACTGGAGATACTTTTGGCATTGGTATTACCAAACATCTGGCTAGAAAAGACTTAAGGAAGGAGAGGTTGACTATGGTTTGAGGGGATCTGGTCTAACGTGGTAGGCAGGGTGTGGTGATGATGAAGGTACAGTGCCAGGGAGGCCATGGCAGCGGGTGTATGTGCAGCTACTTAACATCCCTACAGAAAGAGGGTGGGAGCCTGGCCCATCTGTCAGCATCGAGGCTGGCATAATAGTGAGCTACTTCCTCTAGGGAGGCCTTACTTCATAGAAGATCCACAGCCTCTCACAGCAGCACCACTGGCTGAACCAAGTGTTCAAATACAGGCGGCAGCAGAAAGCATTTCACATCCAAACCATCACACTCAGTGTGTCAGAGCAACTCCAGAACAGTTCCCTGGCCAAGGCGTTTCCGTGCAGACCAGGGTTCTGTCTCTGTAGAACCAGGGTCAATGAGTAGGAACTTGAAGTGATCAGAAATTTCCCCACACTCTTCCTTTTCTCATTTACAATTTACACAATCACAATTGAAGGAGTGTCTATGAAGCCGCCCACCACTTACTGGGCCCTGTACTATTGCTGAGTGTGCAGGGTGAATGAGACTATACAGTCTCAGCCTTCCCTAGATACTGTCATGAATGGAGAACTGAGAGTGGGATGTGAGAGTGAGTCCAGGCATCCACACCTGGAGCAGACAGTTCTTCAGGGTTGGCTGGAACTCCAGTGTTCACTGGTAAAATGACATTTCCATACTTCAACTGTATTAGTGGCTGTGCTATTTAAATTTTCACATCTTAATGCTGTCATTCTTAGAGACCAGCAAGAAAGATGGAGAAGGAGTTTGGGGTGGCAGAGGCCCTGGCCCTTTTGATTGCACAAATTCTTTGTGTTTTTAATAAGGACATAGAACAGTGCAAGATTCTGATGTCTAAACAAATAGGGGTGAACATGGATTGGGGAGGGTGGACACTCCCATTGGCCTTAACAATATCCTTTTCTGACTTCAATTCTACTTATCAGTAGGTTAAAAATTATGGAGTTAAATAATTACAAGATCAAATAGAGATGAAGATTGTATTTTCCAGCTCTGTCAAAGAAATGTTCAGGTCTCCTACCTAGGCAGTCTCTCTAGAAATATTGAATTCCTCATTATTATTTCTGAAGTTAAACAAGAATAAATTTGAATAATTAATGCATTGGGCTCTCCCTTTACTGCCTCCTCTGGCACTTGTTAGCATCTATATTATCTTAAGGTGTGAAGAGGAAAGAAACAGGAGAGAAGTGCAGTGCAATGTGTGGATGTCAGCTAAATTGCTCTCTTGGCTTGTGGGTGGAGGTGGTGGTTATGACTGAAGAGCAAAACCCTCTTGACTGACTGTAAGCTCCTGGGAGATGGAGCCGCTGTCTCTTCGAGCTGTCTCAAAGCAGGACTCTGATGAACCCTATCAAACAAGGCATCCTCTCTTATTGGAATGGGTGTGGGGCTCAGTGCAGGCTGAAGGAGAAGAGCACATGGGTTGATGCCGGACAAAACTAACCAGGCCTGCTCAGCCCTGAGGATGGCAGGCAAAGGAGCTGCATTCACCCTGAGTGCCTGTGTCTGGAGCTTCAGGAAGGCAGTACTGGCTTTTGGACAATGCCGGATATTGTCTGTGCCACTGTTTGCACTATCCGATGCACACCGTCTCCAGCTACACACATCAGGGATTGATAGGCTGGTCAATTACTTGGCTTCAGAGGAGCCACTGGCTTCCTCCATTCACCTGAAGGGACTATGGGATGTCATCTCCTTGGGGGATTGTGTGGAGGTCTTCATTTATATATCTCACAAGCATTTAATTGTGGCTGCCCAGGGCCGGCCCTCAGGTGGCCTTGTCTAGTGGGATAAATAGTATGCAGACACAGTAGAGAGGGGGTACAAACTGCTGCAACCTAGTGAAGGGTGATCTGAGAGCCCAACATCGAGTCTTGAGTTTCTAAATGAACTCATTTCTACTCTGAAGTCTGAAAGATGATGTGAGGTTCACCTACATAAAAGGTGAAGGGGACCATTCTAGATAATGGAGACACTATGCAGACATGTTCTTGAGGGAGATCGTATGGTGTGTTGGGGACCCACAAGTGGTTTAGCATGAGTGTAGTGATGGGTAAGAATAGCATGGGAAGCGATAGGGAACAGGTAAACCAAGTATAGGTCCTTTGGATGGGGCATTAGGGCAACGAGTCCTGAACAAGGCATAAGTAAATAGTTGTCAGTATAGTTGATTGGCCAAGTGATCTCAGATGAACAACTAGATTCCAATGGTGGACTCCACTGCTCCATAGAATGAGTATCAATGATTGTGTATACCACTGAAGAGGAGAGGTGATGGAAGTTTGTAGAAAGAAGGGCCATTCTCATGTGCATATCAGGAATTTGAAGAAATACTAGGACTGTTAGAATGAACACTTAATTGGTATGACCTGTATTACCACACTGAGTTGTTTAAGAGGAAATTTTTCCAATACCTGTTTGGAAGGTTGCCACGTCTCTGAGCTCCTAAATGCCTGTGAACTTCCCTAGCTGCCTGCTAGCTCCCTAGGAGACACAAATTGGAATCTGACTTTATTTGCATGTTTTAATCTGTATCTCTGCATCAAACTGGAAGCTGAGTAAATACAGAGTAAATCCTTCCTTATAAAGTCAGAGTCTATTGTCATTTTGCTTGTTGACATTTGTTGGGTGAATAAAATGAATGTGTATTGTGTGTGTCCCAAGTGAGAGGCCTAATCTCGTCATAGAGAGAGGACATAAACAAATAGGAAATGCACTCTACGATCTGTTAGATGTTGACAAATGATGACAAAAAATCGGGGCAGGTCGGGGTGTGGCAAGGAGGAGTGCTCAGAGGGTGTTGGTGCAGAGGTGACTCCCGTGATAAAGCAATCAGAAACAAGGTTGTTTCAAAGGCGGCACTGGGGAGTCCACCTTATCAAAATTGATAACTTCCATGATGTGTTCCTTGGGACAAAATGGCCTCAGTTCTTCATGCGTAGGGTTGTTGCCTGTATCTGACCTTACTGTAAATCACTCTGTCCTTTTAGAGATACTGAATGTCAAGTATGGCTACAGCCTGGGGGATGATTTGCCAGATCTCACCCCCAGAGCAAATGGACATGGAGGGGAAGGAGGAAGCACACAGAGGGGCCTTAAGGAGCCAGGAAAGTTCTGGTGGGGAGTGAAGGTTTGGATATGGCATTTGAGAGGCCAAGTTCCACCGTGGGAAAGGGCAAAAGAAGAGGACAGAAAATTAGAACTCTGCTTATGAAGAAGCCCAGACAGAAAATGAGATGGGTCAAGCAAAAGCCTGGTGAATGGCTCTAGGACAGTAAATCTTTATTGTCAACGGGGTTCAGAATCATCATGGAATCTACCTCTGGGAGTGTCTATGAATGTTTCTGAAAAGGGTTAACTGAGGCAGGAAGACCCACCCTTAATGTAGGTAAGCACCACTCCATCCAATGGGGTCCTGGGTCCCAGACTGAATATATATAGAGAGAGCTAGGTGAGCACTACCATCCATCTTTTCCCGCTTCCTGAGTGTGGACACAATGTGTCCAGGTGTCTTGTGTTCCTGACATCACAGCTGAGGGCCCCTCTGGTCCCCATACCTTCCCCATTAGGACGGACTTCACCCTCAAACTATGAGCCGAAATAAACTCTTAGTGACTTGTGTCAAGTTGGTATTTGCAGACATTTTGTCACAGCCTTGGGAAAAGCCATCAAAGCAGGCTCTACCAGACAAGATTCAGGATCCCAGCCACAGCTGCGGGAGCTTCGGCTCTGTCCAGTCAGGAGAGAGATTTGTCCTGACCATGGGACAGGTGGGACACAGGAAAACCTCAGCTACAGGAGGCATTGCCAAGTGTGGAGCCACCAGAGGCAGAGGTCAGGTGCCTCTGAGCCTGGGAGGCAGAGCAGCAGGGATAAAACCCGTTTTTGCATAACAATTAATTTTCAAATTATCATCTAGGCTTTCATATAACATATGCCAATTTGCCTTAAGTGTTTCATTTCTCCCTTTCTCTTTTGGCAATACATTTCTTTTACATTCTTACCGATACCATAGAGGAACCCCTGCCCTGAGTGCACAACCTGATAGGTGCTGTTTGCCTCTTTCTGTCATAATATTACTTAAAATGTTGAGATGGGCAGCATTATTTTTGCCATTGTTTTGTAAAGCTGAGGTCATCAAGCCAGGTACTGTAGCATACTATCTATAGCTCTGGCTACCTGGGAAGCTGGGAAGGCTTGATCCAATGGTTTTAGACCGGCCTGGGCAATATAGCAAGTGTTTGTCTCAAAACCAAACAATGACATCATCATATAGGTTTGTTTTTTTGCATCTCACTTTTCTCATTTAATAATCCCTCCCACACCACACTTCTCAGGAACACGGCTATTGAACGAAGCGAGGCACCTGTACTGGTAGGCAGTCCTCGGCCACCTGCAGTGGGCTCTCATTATATAATCTATACAGTAGTGGGAGCTTATGGGCACTTCTCCTGAGAAGTCTGAGCTGACTGCTGCTGAGGCCAAGGTCATTGCTTCCCCAGACAATCTTCTGGCCTGTGAGCTGCCCCAAAGCAGGTCTAGGTAAGTTCTGCTTGCATTTGTGCTTCCAGGTCCACCAGGGCACTTGGTGCCAAGTGGCCACAGACTGAGTGAAAAATCTGTGAGTGGTCTTGGCTCAGTTGCTGACATGTTCTCTTATATGCAAATGTTTCTGGACGGTCTTGGGTGGCTTGGAGATCCTGGGAACAGAGTTAATTTTCTCGGAACTTTTAGGAAGGATGAGGACACAGGAGAAGAAAAGCAAGGCTTCCTCCAAATGTTTTATTCCCTCACTCCTGCCTTCATGTGTGTGTGTGTGTGTGTGTGTTTGTAAGTTGACTGTGAGATCAATAAAGTAGCATCAATGTCCTCCATTTGGCTGTACACATAACCATGCTAGCCACCTTCTAGTTTAATCAATGGTCTTATGCCCGGCATTTGGAACAGCAAGGTGCATGGGAGAATCTTGGTTTAATTTAGTCCCTTATCAGGTTGATTTCAGTCTAGAATCCTGCTGTTCCTAGAAGACAAGCATGCTGTTACCTCTGCCCAGGTTGCCACCAGGCCTTGCTGGGAAGAGACCCAAGTCTTCACTGAAAGACATTTGGGCCCAATGCCTCAGCCTTGTTGAAAGTCCTCTGAGCAATAGCCCAAGTGGGAGTAGGGGGGCGGCTCCAGGCTCGCCCGTTGTGTGTGCTCCTACCATGGTGGCTCCTGCCTCATCCTGGGAGTTTCCTCTGCCTGGGATTGCCATGGGGAAGGTTAGCTTCTCCACATTTGTGTCCCTTCCTCCCTCCTAAGCTCTGGTAGGAGAGCTTAAAAGCATTGTTTGGCTCCAATGGACAAAATAACCTGGTTGCTCAAATTGGTTCTAAATATAATCGGGGCAGCAAAGAGGCTCAGCTAGAGGGTATGGAGACGTTGTACTTGGGCAAGCGACTGTTTATTTCTGATTATTTTACCAATAATTGGAGCTGCCCTCTCTCAGGCTTCCTGGTCCTGTTTTTTTTTTAGCAGCACATGTGATTGCTTCCATTGAAGCCGGTCCCCTCCTCCCGTCCACCTGCTGTGTCCTCACCCACCCACTGCTGGGAGGGAGTTTTCACTCTTGTTCTTGGATTAACCCCAACAGCTCAGCTGTGCATAACTGGTCTGGGGCACGTCTGGAAAGCCTGGCTGTCAGCTTTCTTCCTGTAGATGAAGCTGGCGCTTCTCTTGTGGGTGCAGACCCCGAGGAATGAATACAAGCTTATGGTTGCTAAGTACAGGAGTCTTCAGAGAGGCACTTTAGGGCCGGAGGGCGGCGGGGGGGGGGGGGGGGGGGGGGGGGGGTAGGGCGGGGATGTCTTACGCCTTCCTTCTTCCCTCCTTCATTTCCTTTCTTTTGTTTTTGTCAGAGATGGGGTTAGATGTAGCCCAGGCTGGCCTTGCTATAGAGCTGAGCCTAATTTTGAACTCACCCTCCTGTTTCCATGTCCCAAATTCTGGGTCTATGCGTGTGTACCACCACATCCAGACCTGAGGCATTTTTTGCTGTCCAGATTGTAGCTTATTCGCATCTTTGTATAAATAAACGGAGGCAGATAAATAAATCTGATTCCTCTCAGCCTACCTGATGAGCAGAGCTGGCTCCTCCATCAGCTCAATTTTGGGCTCCTTGCCTGTGCTGTCCCTGTTTCCCCATTTTTGTTTCTTGTTTTGAGATGAAGGGTGTTGCTAGGCACCCCTACGATCCTAGTTACTCGGTTGTTGGTGGTGATTCATGGACAGGATTGCCTGTGTAGTACCAGAAAAACGCCACCTCTTTCCTCTTTGGGAAATCTCAGTTCAACCAAAGGCTAATAAAAGGGCTTTGGCTTTTCTACAAAGTCATATAGGTGAGCCCCAAATGACTGAATGACATTTGATATCCAGATGTAATGATTGCCCAGCTCCCCGGGGGAGACTTGAGTGTCCACCCTGATAGATACCATTTCTGGAATTGTGGCCTCTGGGGATCATGGGAGTGTGTAACAGAGAGGTCGATTCAGTTCATCTGTGGGATATTTTATTTTATGGCTGCCTAGTCATGGTGAGCAGAGAAGAGGGTGGTGGTAGAGATGTTCCCAGTTGCTGTGAAGTGGAAGGGAGAGATTTGCTGGTGAAGGGTTCTCACTGTCCTAAAGTGAACAGTCTGATTGTCTCCAGAATGGGAGGGAGTCAGAAGGATGGAGGCAGGAGAGTAGGGAGGATTTGAGAAGACCTTCAGAACAGTGAGCTCTGGCCATCAATGCAGAGCAGAGAATGCCACAGCTCTCCATACTGTCGAGAGGACAAGACTGGCAGTGGCCTTTCTCTGGTTTGGGGCAGTCTGGTTGTATACCCTACTCTTTCTTGTTCCTTGGGACAGGTACTATTTCTGGAGGTTTAGACAGGTCCTTGGAAGCATATACTGTTCGAGTCTCCACATTTTGCTTTGTTTTGCTGGAAATGACAGCAGTGAGTATAGCAATGGTTTCTGTTACATCACAGAAAGGGGCATTTTAAAATGTGTGCCATGAAATCTCATCTGCTCTGAAGCTCATGAGACTTCACAAGGTTGCAGGAGGGATTTACTGGAGATATTAGAAAGATTTCTTACGGGCTTGTGATCTAATGAACCAAGGAACAAGAAGGCTTATCTTTCCATGGAGATTTCTAAGAAAATCTTGCTGTTTTGGAATGTGTTCAGTGTGGATATTTTATTTCACAGGAGGAATGTTGGTGAGGGAGAGGGGGAACTTGGTCATGACAGACAGGGCTGTGTGTTAGATTTGATTTATTCATAATGAATTATCATTTCATGTCAATGTAAAGCAGGCATCTATAAACTGCCCTCCTGCAGAAGTACATCCCGCTCACTACACGATGTCCTTGTAACATTTCCTCCATATGTCTTTCCTTCAAATACCAGTCTAATGCATATGGCAGAGACACTTCTCCCTTGTGACACTCCCTTCCCCTTAACAGAAACTCAGGAAGCAGTGTGGGACCAGTAGGACTTTTAAGTGACACTTAGATTGTTTACTCGGTTGCAGCTTCTGACTCTTGCTTGAAAGTGTCCTGAATGTGCTAGGTTTGAGCACTGGCTTAGCTGCCCACAACGGCTAAGATCCTGAATACATCTCTACTTCTCCTGACCTCAGCTCCCTGTTTGTATAATAGATGCTTGACCTGGGTAATTCACTCCACAGATATTTGGGGAACATGAACGCTGTGCTAAATGCATGAGAAACAGTCAAATTAGATGGTGCCCTAAAGTCGGAGTTGTAGCAAAAGATAGGGATGTATTGACAACTAAGGCCAATACCAAGTGTACAGCCCCAAGGCAACAAAGCTATGGGATGGGTGAACCTCTCTAGAGGTCAGGAAACAACTCACTGAAGGAAATGACATCTGCACTTGGTCTCCATGTAGGATGTTTTGTGTATGTGGGGGAAGAAAGCCGAAAGAACAGTGTAGGCAAAGGCATGGAGATCTGAACACACCCCACGAGTCTGGGGAGTAGCAGGCAGTCCCACGGAATAGAATGGAGGGTGGTGGGAGAAATCCAGAAGCGAACCACAGTGGGCCTAAGCAGCCATTTAAAGGGGTGTGGGCTTCAGCTTTCGCTAGACTTCTTTCCAGCTCTAGTCTTTGCCTGCCTGCCTGTACTCTTCCGTTTTGAATGTATACCCAAGAGACCTGGCTCGTGGGTAGTTTTAAAATTTCCCTTTTGCTTCTCTGGTCTCCTGTGTGCTGTTTTCTCACTGTGATGTTTTCAGTGAGTTTCTGGGTCTACTCACAGATTTAGGTGTGTATGAAATGTAATCTTATCAATTCAATTTCTAGAATAGATTTCCATTCTGCTAGAAAGAGAAACTTTAATTTTACTGGGGTTGAAACCTTTCCTCGGTGAAATCTACACACAGGGAAGGCCTGTTATACCTTGGAATCTGCCGACCAGCTACACTGCTACCCGGTCTTTCAGCTTGCTCACTACTTTTGACTTTCCCTCTGTCTCTGACTCGTCTGTCATCTGGAACAGAGGGATCATAGTGTTTATGACGTTTCCCTGGTCACTGGGTCATGGTTACTCCCCATAGGATTGTCCACGTCATCTCTCTAGTCTAGCCTTTCATGGAAGAGTCTTGTCAATTCCTCACAAAGTTAAACATGAGACTACCCAGCAATTCCATTCCTAGGTATATACAAGGAGAAGGAAAATATATACCCACACAAAAGTTGTATATGTGTATTTGTACTAGCACAATTTTTGATAGCCTCAAAGTAAAATCATGCAATGTCTATTAGCTGATGACTAGATAAATGAAGTTTTGTATATCCATATAAGGGACTATTACTCAGCCGTAAAAAGGAATGAGGTAAGGATACATGAGTATGGCTCTTGAAACCTTTAAGTAAGTGAAAGAAACCAGCCATAAAGGCATATATTGTTTTTATGGAACACCTAGAAAATGCACATCTTTAGAGACAAATTTGTGACCTCCAGAGGTCCAGAGAAGAATCCAACCCATGCACTGGGAGTGTCTACCTATGCACTGGGAATGTCTACCCATGCACTGGGAGTGTCTACCCATGCACTGGGAGTGTCTACCCATACACTGGGAATGTCTACCCATGCACTGGGAGTGTCTACCCATGCACTGGTAGTGTCTACCCATGCACTGGGAGTGTCTACCCATGCACTGGGAATGTCTACCCATGTACTGGGAATGTCTACCCATGCACTGGGAGTGTCTACCCATGCACTGGGGCAGGGTTTCTTGGTGGGGAAGGAATGGAAATGTTCTGGGATTAGATAGTGATCATGGTTGCATACTCTAAATACAGCGAAGACCACTAAATTGCATCCTTTAAAATGATGAATTTTATGTTTTGTGAAACACATCTCAACTTTTAAGACTGAAAAATAAAGATTCAGTATCTCTCTGGATATACTGTCGCATTATTTCTTCTCTGAAATCTTGTCTCCCTAGGGCTCTGCCTGGGAAAGGGCAAGAGCTGCTGGTGCTCTCTGATCTCCTGTACCTGTTGGGGGGCTTTGTACACTCCAGGTTGGTAGTTAGGCACAGGGCACCCCTGTCCCAGGACCCTACGGCAGCTCCAGCCTCACTCTGACCTCTCCCTTTCTCAGTCTTTGGGAACTCTGAGCAGCATTCCTATTGACTCCCGAGTCTGTGGTCCACACACAGATCTGACATCACCTCTTCCTGGACTTTGAAAACTCAAATGCTAAGAACTTTTTCTCCTCCAAGTCTTCTGTGATTTTCTTCCCTGTGGCGATATACTACCTTGGAAAAGAAATATTGAGAAAGCGTTGGAAACTCCCATTACATTAAAAGATGTTATCATCCCCACAGCTTTCTGATGGGTACATGGTCCCTGTACCTGAAATCGTCAGAGAAGGCCTCGGGGTCTCTCAGACCGGGAGATTTGGCTGTTTAATTCCTCTTCCTCTAGCCCTCTGGGATGCTCAGCGTCATCTTGAAAGGAGACGCTGCAGCTGTTGCTGAAGCTGCCTCTGAGCCGAGTCAAAGTGAAGAGGCCTTTTCATTCCCTTGAAATCATCCAGGAGGGAGCTGTTTAGTTCCTCCCCTGTCATTTGTGAGTACTTCTACCTCGATCACCGTGCCCCCCATCAGTGCCCATCTTGTGCCAGCATCTGTCTGCAACTCATCTCTTCCCCTATCTATCCAGGGGGTTGGACTTGATCATTAATTCCCTTTTCTGGCTCTTGTTATCTACAAGACGATTGGCTGTAAGATATTACTAACAAGACTTGGTTTCCACATCTCCTGCTGGAGACCACACCACCTCCGTAGATTGCAAAGGGATGCTGCTAAAATCAGTAAGTGTATATACCACTCAGTGCAGTGTCTGGCATATAGCAGGAGCTCCATAATGTGTATTTAGGGACTTCTAGATTGTGATCTTGAACTCATCCTTGACCCTTAGGGTTTGTTCATCTGTAAAATGGGGCTAATAGTTCCTCCTTTATAGGACTGTGTTGAAGTGTCTGGAATTGATAGGCATTAACTCAATCTACCTTAGTCTACCTTTGTTTAGATTTTCTCCAGTAGCTCCTAGTCCTTCATCATGACAAGACCAGGTACCCTGTCCCCATCTCAACTTCAGAGCTCTGGATCTGTTCCATGGCTGATTCTCTTCTCCCAAAGCCACAGCCTTGGATGTCTCACCAGCAGGTGCTGAAATGAGAGAACTGACTCATCTGAGGTCTTCTCTGGGTGACAGCAAGACCTTCTTGACATGGGAATGACTCTTTGTCTCAATGACTGTCCTTAGTTGCCTTGTTTCCAGTCCTTATCCAGCCTGGGTTCTGTCACTTGATGGGTGTGGGCTTGGATGAGGTTCTCAGGGTTTGTTTTTAAGACCCCAGATACTCACCTGTAGAAGACTGTCAACAACTACCCGCTTCATCCATTTCACAGGAGATGGGTGAAGTCAATAGCACAATGCAATATACACACATTCTTTTAAAAAAGTGTTGAGCCATTGTAAAGAAGTGTTGTTGTTGTTCTGGGTTCCCTGACTCCCTGAAGTTCTGCCAACCTCTAGAGGCACAAAGATGTGCCTTGGATGGCCACCTTAACTTGACCTTTCTGGAGCTCTTTGTTCCACATTGCTGCATCATGCATAAAGTGACAAATAGGTCTGTGTGACTTCAAGTTCCAGTCAGTAAGTCTCGAGGTCAAAATTTGCATCTCATCTTGTGCCATAGGTTATAGGGAACTTAAAATACCATTGCTGTGTTCAAAGGACACGGTCTCCTTGTGAAGACAAGAGGCAAAATGTCTGAACAAGATGTGCCTGTGAGGTGCCCATTGCTGTGAGCTTGGAGGAGCAGAGAAGAGCTAGCCAGAATGGCTAAAGAAGGAGGTAGGGAATCCATGTTCAGAAATGGTCTCTATAAGCAGACCCTGAGGTAAAGGTTGATATACAAGTGGCTTATTGAGTAAGTGCTTCCAGAGGAAACAGGTAAGAGCCTAGGGGCAGGATGAGAAAGACACCAAAGGAGGATGAAGTTTCCACTGATGTACAACTTTAGCTAGAAACTTCAGGGAATGCTGGAGCATTAAGTACATGGCAAGGGTATGTTTTGCTTGCCTGTCATCACCAGTGTGTGAGGATAGCCTGGCACAGGTAGGCATGCTGGAAATGCCACTTTGAGAATAGCTGCAAGACTAAGGTAGGATGAGGCTAACAAAATGAACTTGTGGGCTGGGGATGTAGATCAGTGGACAGAGTGCTTGGCTAGCCTGCAAGAGGCCCTGGTTCCATCCCCAGCATGACATAAACTGGTGTGATGGTGAATACCTATAGTCTAGGTAGTCGAGAGGCAGAGGCAGGAGGATCAGAAAGAAGTTCAGGGCCATCCTCAGCTGCATAGTAAGTCAGGGCCAGCCTGATATGCATAGACCCTGTCTTAAAAAAAAAAAAAGAAGAAAGAAAAGGAGCTGAGAGAAGTGATGGACAAATCTAGTTGGCACCAGGGTCGAGTGGACAGAAGGCACGAGGAAGACTTTGAAAGTTGGACAAGAGCAAATAGGCTGACACTGTGCCTTTGGTGAGTGGCTGTGTCCTGAAGTCAATGTGGTGGCATAAGGGGACATGGTGGATTCTAGGTGGAGTATGTTGAAACAACATACAACACAGGAAGGCTCCCGGAGATGGCATTCCTTGGAGAGGGCACCACTGTGCGATAGGACAGTAGTTGCTGTGGGATCCACTTGGGTCTGAGCCCTTAGTCCAGCGCCGCTGTGGGGAAGTCAGATGCCACAAGGGGCAGGCAGGAAGCTCTTTCTGCTCTCCGGTCTGAGCTCTCCAGCCTGCTGACAGGGATGCTGGGATAACGAGTGGTTCCCTGGCCTTTACTCTGCAGAAGCCTTTGAAAATGCTCATTAACCAAGCCTCCCCACTCCTACCCAGGGCCTGGGAGGTCTCGCACACTGCAGGCATGGTGTGGAGCAGTACTGAGCATGCTTTTTGGGGAGGTAGAGTTGGTTAATAGTGTGTGTGTGTGTGTGTGTAATGTGTGTGTGTATGGAGGAGGTCGAAATCAGCCCCCTCTGGGGCCTGATAGTTTAGGAGAGATACTGGGAACTCAGAAGCAATAGATAAGTCTGATGAACTGGGGTTGGACCACTGCAGTCTATTGGCATGGCTTGTTCTATTGAAAAGTCAACAAATGGAGATCAGGCTGGATTGGGTAGTTCAGTGGCTGCTGCTCTTCTTCCTAACTTGAAGCTAGGGGCATGCAGTCCAGGAATTAGAATGAGGGTACCCCAGGTACAGGCTTAAGGAGTTGTATTTACTCTGATGGAATTTCTTCCTGTAGCTGGGGCCATCATGTGCCCCGATCTCCTGTCAGTCAGTGGGAAATGGTCCCTGAATCCAACTGGTAGTCTTTTGAAGCAGATGCTGGTGGTTTCAGTAGCTGTAAGTATCCTCAGGACAGGGTATGGATGAAGGGGCTGCAGTGGGGGATGGAGACAAGAACAGATTTCCCATGGTGCACACCAGTGAACTGGCTCTTGCAGCCTCTCTGCTGTAACCAAGACACCTTGTAGGTGGTAAAAAGCCCTGCCTTCCTGTGATCTTGAGCATATCTTTGCATCTCTGGTGCCACAGCCACAGGCTGGTATCATAAACAGAAGGCATGTAGTCAACAGGAACCTGGGATTGAGATCCTTAGAAAATAGGATCACCTTCTCTGAGAGGGACCAGGTTCTCATTTGACTGTCCTCTCTCAATGATACTCCCACTTGTTAGAAACAAGTACCAAAGCACCTCTCACATATCAATCCTGTTGACACCTTCCGTCCACCATCTCTCTCTATCTATCTATCTCTCGTCTGTCTATCTATCTATCTATCTATCTGTCTGTCTGTCTGTCTGTCTATCTGTCTATCCATCCATCTACCTATCATCTATCTATGTATCTGTATATCTATCCATCCATCCTTCTATCTATCTATCTATCTATCTATCTATCTATCTATCTATCTATCTATCTATCTTCTATACATATACATTATTGCAAGAGCCTAGCTGTCCTGGCTCTGGCTCAAGGTAATGCCCTACTCTGGAAGCTGGTTATATCCACTTGCTTTGTAGGTATGATACCTAGCTGTCTCTACTTAGGACTAGTTATGGCTCAATACATACTCTCCCTTGACTGATAAGACCTGTGGCATTTTGAGGACTCCCAGTATAATCTAGACTTTTCTTTTGGTTTTCATATTTATCTTTATCTTCTCCTTTTTATTGCAACTGGATGGATGAGGCAGCAGGTTGCAGGTTGCCAAGACAAGTCCCGTCTATCAGGGGTGGCATTTGATGAGAGGTTTCACAAGACCTGCCCTATGGGGGAAGAATACCCTAGCACTGGCTGCTAAGTTGCAGACTGCACATGTAAAGACCAGTATGGGAGCCCTAGCCTCCCTCCCAGCTCTCTGCCAGGTGACCCTAGACAATTTCGTTGCTCCTCTAAATTCACAGAAATGGAGGCAAAAGTGTATGCCTTTATGGTGGATGACCAAAGAGATGACCGATGAGTCACAGTGGCCGCCGTTGCTGGAGGGTCTATTTATGTCCAGCACTCACCTATGTAACACAATGGCCACTTGAGGGACTTAGTGGTTTTATCTGTGAGGGGGTGTGGCTTGGAGGTTTTCAGCCCTTAAAGCCCATTCCTCTCCATGCCATTCTTTGTCTGCTGGAGGGGGCATCCACTGCCCAATATTACTAGTCATGCTGGGGACTATAATACAGTGGGCACACACTGTACCCTGGACATTCCACCCCTTGAGCTAGATCTGCTCTTCTGCCTCTCTCAACCCTGGAGAGGTGCCATTCAGGAAACCCATTCCTCAACTGGATCAAGGCAGATTCTAAGTAAAATTTAGATTTTTATCAAAGATCTTTGGCCCTGTGCCTGATTCGAAGTGCCATTTAAGAAACTCTTTTTTTTTTTTTTTAAATTGGCACCCAAATCATCTCTCTCTTCAAAGGAAGAAACAAAGAAGCTTTTCTTTTGGGCCCAGGAGGGTCACCTCCCACCTCATCCTCCTCACTTTGTCTTAGGACCACTTGGGCATTTATCTTGTTGTGCACTGCAGCCCGGAAAAGGTTGAAAACATTCTGAGAAGCCCAAGTTTGGCACCTCAACTGGGTATGGCCTGGCAGTTTCAGGGAAAAGTAGCCAAGCTTGAAGCTGTCCAGATGAGCTTGGTTTGATGTTTACAATCGAAATGGGCATTACAAGAGAGCCACAGTTGACGATTTCAGAGATTGTCTCATGAGGATCGGGTAAGAGATTGTCCATTAGCTTTTCTCTTGATTATTTCCAGACGTAGTGGGCATGAACGATTCTGTTCTGAACTGTGAGAAGTATGCCAGGGTACTTGTGACTGGCTTTGCTTTCTTAAGAATAGCATTTTATTTCTCATCAGGCCCACAGAACAGCCTCCCCAAAGCTTTTGATAGATTGTCTTGTGGAGTACTTGGCAACAGGAAAACACCTCACAGGTGTGTAAGAGAATAACCGGAAGGAAGGCATTTATAACTAGACGACAAGTGAAAACCGCATCCACGGAGAACCTGCCGTACAAATCTTATTGTTGCAAAGGGTTCTGAAAACTTATTAAAGATGTCTGAATTAGAAATGATTAAAAAAAAACTGCTGGAAATCAAAATTCGCTGAGATGGGAATATTGGCTTCATCAAGAGAGTTTTGTGGAGCTGGGTGACTGAAAAAAGAAATCAGGCATCTTCAACAAGAACACTTTCCAGAATTTACATCTGACATTCTCTCTGTTTTACAAGGACACGGGACGCAGATGGGGTTGGAGGACAGGACCAGTGAGACGAGAAGGCCATGTTTGGCTCACGGCATCAATGTAAGAAGCTGTGAAACTAATTTTGACAAAATTGTATAAAAAGCCATCCTTGAACCATTTTTATTCATTGCCCCCCCCCCCCGAGCCCAAAGATTTATTTTTGGTCTTTATTTACACTGAATTTATTAAAAAGAGAGAAATGAAATATCTTGGGGGCAGCCACATGGGAGAATATGGGCTTTCAGAAGGTGAGGAGATGGCTCAGTGGCAGAGTCCTCAAGCCTGACGATCTGAGTTAGAATCCTCAGCATCCATGTATAAAGCTGGTATGTAGCATGTAGATGTGATCTCAGTGCTGCAGGAGAGACAGGAGAATTCCTGGAGCTACTGGTCGGATATCCAAGCTCAACCAGTGAGCCCCAGATGCATCGAGAGACCCTGTTTCAAAAAATAAGGTGGTGAAGATTGAGGCTGCCACATGATATCAACCTAAAGTGTCCATACACGTGTGTGTGTGTGTGTGTGACAAAAAAGCATGTGTGTGTACAGATACACACATGCATGCATGTATGCACACACACATGCACATAGATCCATGGCTTTTAGAGTATTTTCTGCAGCCTTAGAGTATATCACATAATACTCTCCTGTGGCTTCTTACAGGAGTACAGATGACCTCTGCACAGCACCAGGCACACAGAAGGTTCTTCATATTAGCCCTGGTATGCATGGTAACCATGACTGATTGAGATGATGACTTGGTTCTAATACAGGAATGATGTGGAAAGGTAGCTGTGGATGAGAGCAGGATTCTTTCCTTAGTAATTTCACTAGTTCAGGTCAGGGCATTCCTCACTTAGTTATGCAGGACTGCGAGTACACCAATGAATAGTTGCATGTCAACATTTCAAAGATGTTGACTCCAAGGTATTTCTGGCTTGGAAATTTCCATGAATTCAAGCCTTGCACAAAGTGTAGTGTGGGTGTTGCAAGCTGGAAAAATTACTTGGCTTTTTACCAAGTCTTTTTAATGGCATTATTCTTCAGTCTCTGGTTCTTATACTGACTGGGCCAGAGTAAACGATGCTTGTGGTGTCAAAAACCTTGCTCTGGCCATCAATCAGAGTTCCTTTGGGAGGGAGGGTAAGCCTCTACTCGGGAACCAAGGCTTTCTGAGCTTGTAACACTCAAAGTATTGCATCACAGACTTTCCCATGAATATGCTGAGTGAATATTGTGAGGACCTCACATCTGGGGACATTTCCTTAGCAGCTTGTGCCAAGCTGAGGCATGAACCAAACTGCCTGGGCCCAGGCCAGGGCAGCCATGTTGTTCTGGAGACCCCTGGAACCCAAGAGTATTTTTTTTTTTTTTGTAATGTCGGTTAGGCCATGAAGCCCCTCCTTAAGTGCAAATATCACTTGGTTAGTAGAAGAGAGAAGAAATAGCCTTGAGCTAATTCAATATCTTGCCTCTAAAAGACAGATAACCTAAAAGAAATTGTTTTGAGAATCTTAAATAACTTCGAATAGCAAATTTATCTTCTTCCTACTACTCAAAGATGTAAGGCTCAATCATCAATCTGAATTTGGCTTTACAAAGGGTATATTAAATTTTTTCATATACCAGAGCTGTGTATATAGTTTTGCATGTCTACATATATCAAACAATACTTTTAAAAGACCCGAGAGGGTGACCAGTGTGAAGGGAGAATAATACAACGCAGTTAAGATTAAACAAAGCCGGTACACTGCATGCCGTAAATGGCTTCAGAGTTATGCAGTGGACTTAGAGTCAGCTCCTAGCAGCCAGAATAAAAAGAGAAGTGCAATTACTCACATTTTTAGAAGGTGAAAGAAAAACACTTGCTCTGGAGAAGGTTTGCAGACGCTACAGATGGGAGAGCCTACAAGGTGCTGAGCGATGGAGTAGACAATAGTGTCCCAGCAAAGCGGCAAGCTGGGGATGGATATGCTACCCCATGCAGCAGAGTGTGGGCATCTTGTTTGCCATGCCAGGATCTTGGGATGCACATTGGAAGGAATGTTTATGTATTTCCCAAATGTATGTGTGTTGATACTTAAACTCCAGTCCGGTGGTATACAAGGAGGTGGTGTCTTTGAGAAGTAATTAGGTTCTGATGGCAGAGTACTTATGAATGGGAGTGGGGCCTTATAAAGAAGCCCCAGAGAGCTGCCTGCCCCTTCCACCACATGAGGAAAGAGTGAGAAGCACTGACTATATACTAGAGGTGGGTCCTCTGTAGACACTGCTTGCATCATGGTCATCCCAGTCTCCAGAACTGTAAGAAATTAGCTGCTCTTTCTAAGCTTCCAGCCTATGGTATTTTGCCATGGCAGCCCGAATAGGCTATGGCAGGCCAAGACAATAACTAAGGCTCATGCCTACCCTCATGGAGCCCACAGTGTTGCTGAGTGTCACACAGTTGGTTCTTATAGATTTGGCAAGGCAAACTGGATGTATGTGGTGGTGTGAATAAGAATTATTCCCATAGGCTCATATATTTGAATGTTTAGTCACCAGGGAGTGGAACTATTTAAGAAATTAGAAGGATTAGATGTGGCCCATGTCAGGCCCAGTCTCTCTCTCTCTCTCTCTCTCTCTCTCTCTCTCTCTCTCTCTCTCTCTCTCTGCCTGTTGATCAGGATGTAGCTCTCAGCTACTTTTCCGGCCTGCCTGCTGCCATGATCCCTGCCATGATCATGGACTAACCCTCTGACACTGTGAGCCAGCCCCCAGTAAAACGCTTCCTTTTGTGAGTTGCCTTGGTCATGGTGTCTCTTCACAGCAGCAGAACACTTAATAAGACAGTGCACAAACTATGAAATCAGTTTGTACAGAGACATTTTATTAAGGATCATACTCGTGTGGGCCAAGTTTGTAAGACTTTGGTCCTTGAATTTCAATAGCCTGTGACACACTAAAAAGGTACGCATTCACTAGTCCCCCAAATGGTTCTTCTCAGCTCTTACTTTGTGCCTGTGGTTAATGAAGACAAAGATGAATATCAGACGTGGTCAAGGCTTTCTAGACCCTCACATGGTAATGAAGGAAGCATATATATGCAAATCAATAAAATAAAAACCAGGGGCATATGCCAAGTGCTTTTATAGAGATGTGAATGGAGTGCTCTGGGAGTGTTTACCCGATGTGAATGGAGTGATCTGGTGGGCTTTTTCAAGTTTCTGAAGGATCTAGGACAACTGCAGTAACAACAATCACTGACTTTTCCAGGAACTAACTAATCTCAACACTTTTTGCATATAATGTGTGTAGAGTTAATTCATTTGAGTCCACACAACAGCTTTGTGGGTAGGTTTTAGTATGGGTCTCAATGATGGGAAAACTGAGGCACAGGAAGCTAAGCAGTACACTCTGATCACACATCTTATGACATGGAGTGACAGCACCCTCCCCCTCCCTTCACAGCAGCAGGTAACTTCCACTCCTGCTAGTCTGTCTCCTTTGAGATCTCTTTCCTGACCCCTGAGATAAAGTCAAGTAGTTCTGCTTCACCTTTAATGGCGGCTTGTCCTACTTAGAATGTACTGTGTTGTACAGTTGCCCATTTATCTGTATGTATCACTTAATTCATTAAATTATTTGTAGCATAATATATAATTGATCATTGTAGTTATATTGTTGATTATATATAAATACAAATTATTTGATATCTACATCTCCCTGTAGATTATCATCTGCATTTGGGCAGCAACCGTGTGTGCACCTTCTACTGGGTTTCTGATGTGGAAGTTTGGTGCTGTAATGTTTGCTGAATGAACAGAGTCAGGAAAGGACCCGAGCTGTTGGAAGACTGCATGATGAAGACCCATAGTGGCTGGAAGGGATAGTGGGATAGTGGGGTTTTTGGGGGATATTTTGAGATAAACCTTGTCCCCATCAACATAGATATTATCTTGTATTCTTGTCTGCTTAAAAATAAAACTTGGCCAGATTATTCACCCAGAGGGTAAGTTATTTACCTTTAAGGGGCAGAGGCAGGGAAGGAGGGTTGGTGGAGACACTGCATTTTACATTTCCCTGGCTTACTAGATGTTACCTGAGTCAGTACAGCAGATGCACTGAAGACCTCATACCGAGAGGAGGTGGTGTCCTACCTTCCCTTTGCCCCTATTTCCAACCTCAGGGCAGGAGAAAGTAGAGGTAATTTTTAATGTCTGGCTTCTCTCTAGCTTGCTGTGGGGTTGTCAGGGCTGGGAACTGGTTTCAGCCGGTTGACATCCTGTCACTCTTCCTTTACATCCTAAGCCTTGGCTGTCTCCTTGCTTCTATTTCCAGGGGAGGATAGTGGCTGCGTCTATATTTGGTGGGATGTTCTGTGTCTTTGGCACAGTTGACTCAGCAAGCTTGAGTTAATTAGACAGGTTCAAGAGCCTAGCAACTGACAATTGGGTTTCTTAGCCTTTGGTGCTCCTGGACCCTTGAGGCTGCCAGGGGTAATCAGCTATTTGGAACTCAGTTTTTCCTACTATCTGCATGGTAAGAGCTTAGCTTTTAGGAGGAACTACCCCAAAGAAAGAGCTTACTGTATATTTCTTTGCCTTAGATGTCTCCATTAGTCCTATGAGTCAAGTTCATTTGTTTGTGAGTTGCAAAGATGTTTACCAAGTGCCTTCAAGGCATGTAAGTTTGGGATAGCAAGTACCAAAAAAAAAAAAAAAAAAAAAAAAAAAAAGAAAGGAAGTGTCAGTTGATATTAGGGGACAATATAGAGAGGGCATAGAGATAGATACTCTTAGTGTGTTCAGGGTAGTCTTTATGAAGGGATTCTGTTGCAGTTGGACTTTCAAGGATGGAGAGGTTTTAAATGTGTGGAGGGAGAGGTTAAGAACAGAATTGAGACTGGGATGGTGTGTGAATAAAGGGCAGAAGAGGTCATATTTGTGATTTGATAAACGAGCCTGTATTCCCAGAGCAGACAGTTCATGTAGTGGAGTTAGAGGGGAGGGGAGAGGAATTTGGAGAGAAGTGCTAGATTTAGTGTGGGAGGGAACACTGTGGAGCTATCAAAGGTTTTACAGTGGATAAATAGTAGGATAAGAGTTTGACTTTAGATAGTGTTTTCTAAAAGGGGTATACCCTAGAGGATAATTTAAAGTAAAGAGAAATTGAAAGCTAAGAGAGCAGATCAATTCAAGTCCATTATATTATCTAACACACGCTGCTTAATGTGAGCTATGCACCGTCCCACACTTTCTATGTATATTAACTCATTCAACCTTCCCAATAATCCTCTGAGATGGGTACTATTACTGTTTCTGTGCTAGAGCCAAGAAAATGAATGTACAAGGGGTTAGGTGATTTGTTTAAGGTCATAAAGCCAGCCAGTTGTAGAGCTTGGATTTGTACACAGGCAGGCAGCCTGCTTCCAGCACTGTATATATTGTAACTACACAGCACATTGTCCCTAATTCATGGGAACCCAATGCACACGGGACTGCTAGCAACATATATTAAAGTGCAAGTTTTTGTTTTTATCACTTAAGAGGCAGTTAGTTTGATAGATGAGTTTTTTAGTCAGTGGCAATTTAGAGTCATGGGCTGACCTCTTGTTGTATACTTATTAAAAATATGCATATAACAACAATAGGTATTTGGCTTCTGGTAAACCATTTGCAAAAATATACACTGATCTTTGAAAGATAAGAACATGAAGTGGACCCTGTGGTTACCCAGCTTGAAAGACATTCTAGGACACATCACTGGGAATGAGCACCCTGGTAGATTCAAGTAGATTCCTTGAACTGAAGAGTCTGGGAAGACCCAAGTAGTTAGTTTGCCAGACAGAACAACACAGAAGAGAGAGTTGCTGAAAGAGGTGCTAGAACTTCGTGGTGGTGGTTTGAATGAGAATTGCCTCTATAGAATCAACATATTTGCTTGGTCCCCAGTAGGTAGAGCTGTTTGAGAAGGATTAGGGGGTGTGGCCTTGTTAGAGGAAGTATGGCACTGAGAGTGGGCTCTGAGGTTTCAAAAGCTCAGGCCATTCCCAGGTAGCTTTCTCTGTTTCATGGTTGTAGATCAGTTGTAAGCTCTTGGCTACTGCTCTAGTACCATGCCCGCTTGCCTGATGGTCATGAACCTCCTTGCCACAATGGTCATAAACTCACCCTCTGAAACTATAAGCAAGTCCCTAATAAACTTTCTTCTGTAAGTTGCCTTGGTCAGGGTGTCTCTTTACAATAATCAGAAAGGCATTTGTTGAGAGCCCCTTTTAAGTGTTCAGTTGAGGGGAGTGTGTATATGAAGGTACTACCTAAGGCTGGTAAGGTAACCACCCAAAAGGAGAGTGGGAACAGTGCCTAGCACTCACATGGGGCTGTATCAGTGCCTTCTAGCCATAGCCAGATCAGCAGCTTTGAGAAATAAAGGCATTTAGCAGAACATTCAGAAGAATCTTAGTTGTGGGAGCAATTGTCTCCAGAGTAGACACTCTTCTGATCATCCCTAACAAATGTTAAATGTAAGATATAAAAGGATTGTATCTCAGCAGGAAAGCAACAACAGCAGCAGATCACTTACAGATGTTTATGGGGGAAATGTTTTCAGAATCAAGCCAGGCAAAATTCAAAATATTTACCATCCAAGAAGAAACACTAGCCATGCAATAAACAGTAACATAAAACCCATGCATCAGTCAGAACTGATACAGGTGTCAGGATTAGCAGACACAGACATTAATAATGCTAGCATAATGGTGTCATGTACACCCCCCCCCCCAATACTAAGAGACTTGAAGGATATAGAAAGGCCAAATCTAACTAACACTTTGAAAACTACAATGTGTGAGATGAAAGATGCATAAATGTGATGAATGGTGGGTTAGGTTTGCAGAAGAAAGGTTCAGTGAGCTTAGTTGCAACAATAGAGAATATGGAAAAAAAATTGAAGCAGGAAAAAGGAGAAATTTTGAAGTGAACAAAGCATTTGTAAGCTTTGAAGCTTCAAGTAGCACAATATATGTGTAATTGGAGTCCACAAAGGAGAGAAGAAAGAGAAGGGACCCAAAAGAACTATTTGAAAAAAATAATGGCTGAACATTTCCAAAGTTGATGAAAACTGTAAGTCCGCAATTTGAGAAGCTCACAAACACCAAACCAAGAAATCCGAGGAAACCTATATGAAAGCACACGGATTCTACCTTAATGCAGCGATTTAAATAACCACCAGGCTGACGATTAGCTAGAAGATTGTGAAAGCCCTTTTTGTACATTGTATGCACCACAGAGAAGTGAGTTATGAACTATATATGAGCAATTACTTAAAGATTACTATCTTTAATTAAAGTTTGCAGATTAAAGACTGCAAGCTTAGGAACTAGGTGAGATGTATCTGGAATTGGCAGAAAGCAGAGAGAAAAGAATAGGGATTGCCTTAAAGAGATGGAAAATGTTCGTAAGTCAGATGAACAGTGGGGACCCCCGTTAGCTACCTGAGAACGAGAACATGGGACCACAGTGCAAATGCAAAGGCAGAGGCTGGAGAGTGGAGGAGACCTCTGGAGGGACAGCATGGAGAAAGGGAGGAGCAGAGATTTGCAGTCACTCCTAGAACTTTCTGTGGTAGCAACTGAGGAGGAGGCTTTTTGGGATAGGGCGATCACATGCTGAGCCAGCCTGGATGAAGGCTTGAGGCCAAGGGGCAGTAGTTGCAGATGGTTTTGAGATGGGAGATGATGATGTGTTAAAAACAACACAGGAAGCCAGGGTGGCTAGAATTGGTAAGGAGAAGGAAGGCAGTGTTGGTGCAAGGCTCGGGTGGGGCAGCAGGCACTACTGAGTGTAGGTTTTCTGTGAAGGGTGTGAGAAGTTGCGTACAGAGTTTTAAAAACTCCTTCTGGCTTCAGGAAGACAGGTGCATGTGGGAGAGGCCAGAGTAGAGGCAGGGTGAACAGTGAAGAGGTTCTTTGGATAGTTGGAGTGGGGCATGATGGTGGCTTGGGCTAGGACAACAAATAGGTACAGGGAGTGGGGAGTTCAAAGTAGAGAAGACAGCACTTGATGAAAACCCAAGGTGTCCCGGGGTCTCTGCAGTGGTAAAACAGGGTCTTGAAGTTCTAGAATTGGAGGTGGCAGAGGTTACCTCATGGGACTTGATGGTCCACTCCATTCCCCACTCTGTTTTACATAAGGACCTTAGCAGATAGCAAAGGAGCTTTTTTTTTTTTTTTTTTTTTTTTTACATTTGGGCCATCTGTTAACGTTTCTAGGGAGTGTTCATAATCCACGTTGCTTCCAAGTCCACTCTGGGGCTGCTCTGCTGCAGCCAGACTGGTAAGAATCTATTAGTCTAACGCTTGCAGGGGGCTCCTTTGCTGCAAGGTGGAATGGGGATGGGAAAGAGGCTCAGAGGGTGGGACAGAAGCAGGCGGCATCGCCCCCAGTGATTGCTATCCCCCAGTGATTGCTATCCTCACCTATAAACTGTAATTTCTGATCGTCTGAGGAAGCGGAGACAAGAGGATTGCTTTGAGTTCAAAATAAGCCTGAGCAAGCACTAGGCTAAGAACTGCATAATAAGCCCATGTCTCAGAACAAAAATTTATAAAAGGATGATTTCTGGATTTTCTGTTTTAATCATAAAATACTCTCTTCTTCCTCCCTCCTCCTCCTCCTCCTCCTCCTCCTCCTCCTCCTCCTCCTCCCTCTCCTCCTCCCCTTCACTTCCTCCCCCCTTACTCCATCCTTCATAGTTTTGGCTTTTTGGTACAGGGTCTTCCTACAAGATACAAGATACAAGGTCTTTTTGGCAGGTCTTCAACCCGTCAGGCTGCCCATTACAGATGCCCACCACCATGAGTGGTTCAGAATGCTCCTTTCGAATAGCGGCTCTCCTCTGGTCCCCTTTTGTGATTCTCCTCTTGTGTTGGAAGAGATGCCCTGACTCCCAGTGCTCCTGGCTCAGGATCCGCGCCCTGCCCCAGACCCGAGTCCCCCCCCCCCCCACTCTGTCCTGTTCAGTTTTAGCCCTCTTCTTCTTCACCAAGGACACTCCTGCTCATTCCTGTTTTCACGAGTGCCTCATGCCTCATTCACCTTCCTTCTTTTAGTCATACCCTTGTTAATGGCGCCCCTCCCTCCCTCAAGCTTCGGAAGAGTATGCTCTGGGGACAGGATGAGTCTCTTCTGTCTAGCAAAGAAGGGTGCCGAATCCTGTTATGTAGCTCTTACCTCCTTCGCTTCCAGAGTGTCATGAGAATTAAAAGTTTGTAAATTGCCTTGAGTTCCTTGGGGACAACTAGCGAGAGTAAAGAATAAAAATCACTCCATGTAAAGCTATTGCAAGGCAGGCAGTGAACTGAATCACAGTCTCCCCCATTGGGTTATGATTAGGAATGCTTCAGATGAAATATCACATCCCATCCAGGCAGGTGAGGCTTGTGTGAGGCTGCTAATTGTAATAAAAAGCTTAATTTGCACTTCTGAGAATTTCTCACTTCACTGAGTTGGGGAATAGTGTGACAGAGATGAGGCGGCTCAGGGGAGCTTTATCAGCTTATCGTTGGGTTGGGTTGGTGATGGGAGATGATTGTTCCAGCACTGTGCACCGAAGCCTGACAGCTCAGCGCCATTAACGCCCCAGCTATTCTTTTCCATGGCAATACCACCGTTTCCCGTCTCCTAGCAGAGACTTGGCATCTTTCATTTCCTCATCTACCTCTCCTTAACTTTGATTTTCCTTGTGGTTCTCCTCTCTCCAGTCCTTTCCTCCTCCCCCCTTAACCTTCCTCCCTTCCTGCTTCTTTCTCTGGTCTTTCCTCCTTTCCTTGGATTCTTCCCTCTCTTTCTCTTTACCATAGTTCCCAGATAGGGTTTATCATCTACAATACCGAGGAGAGAGGAGAAGGTAACATGACGAAATAAGGAAATGAGGTTCTTGCTTTCCTATAATTTACAAACTAATTTTTGTCCACTAATAAGGCAAGGAACTGTAACAACACGCTATTCCTCTGTTCCCACATCTGTGTGTACATGCATGCATCCATTAGTCCATCCGCTCATCTCAATCCATCTGTTCATGTACTTATACATGCACACATCCATCCATGTATATATCCCTCTATCAAATAAATCGTTAGTAGCCTAAGGCTACTTCAAGCAGGACAGTGCGGTGGGCAGTTACTATAGGAACCACTAATATGCAACCAATAGTAGTGCTGTGATGGCCAGGCTTCTCTGAGAAGTCAGGAGACCTATCTTATCTACGGGGATAATCAGGGCCCCAAGGAAGGGACATTTTGACTGAATCCTACAGGTGAGAAGTTAAGCTGGCAAAGGCAGTGAGGGGTTTAGCCAGCTGCAGGAGGGTACAGCTTGTGACAAGGGCTTGGAAAAAGCTTGTTCTGTGAATCTTCTATATATCACCGGTGATGTGAGAGTGCCAAGGTGGGTCCTGACATCCAGGCAAGGGCTGAGCCCTAACCTGAAGCTTGAGAGTGAGTTTGAAGTTCACTCCAGAGCATTTGAAGGATGCTGAAGCATGTAATCAATGGACCTGCACAATCAACCCTTCTGTGATGATGGGAATCCTCTGGCTAACATGGTAGCCACTGACCACAGGAACTGTTTACTACCCAACTGAAATGCGACTATGTGACAGGATTTAAATAAAATTTCATTTTATTTAAATATAAATAGCGACATGTGGTGGGTAGCTACCTTAGTGGGCAGTGCAGACCAGCAGAATCAAATCAGTCTTCCCACACAGCATCCCCATATGGGGACTTGGCAACTTGTTGGTTTTGTGCACTCCTGTGACCTATGGCACCCGTTGGATCTCTCAGCTAAGTGGCTGGCTGATGACAGTTTCTATGTGTGTTTCCTTTCTCCTCCATGAGTGTTTACCCTCCGAATGGGGACTGCTCTTGGGCTTTTGGTCTTGTCTCTGGATGTCCCACTGCAGAACCCCAGTCTCTTGAATACTTTTTGTTTAATTGGTTAGCTCCTTTCTTTTGGGGCTTATGTACGAAACTCAAGGTGGCAAATACCAACTTTCACAATGGGCACAGGGAACCTCAGTGTTGGCACAGGGGAGAGCAGGGAGCACAGGGAACCTCAGTGTTGGCACAGGGGAGAGCAGGGAGCACAGGGAACCTCAGTGTTGGCACAGGGGAGAGCAGCTGTGAGGAAGCAGCGTCTCTGGGAACGCTTCTGAAATTTCTTGCCTGTCTATCTCTAGATGCCATGGTGCTAGGAAGGAAGTAGGAGAGGTGGAGGGATTCTCTGTAGGAGAGTGAATGTCACCTTTTGGCTCCTGACATCACCACAAAGTGCACGGGCTGGGCTGCTCCCCTGAGGACTTCCTGGTGACAGGAATTTTGCTTTTCATCCCTGTATTGTCTTTTGACAGTCAAATCACTTTCCCACAGAGGTTTACAGTTTTTAAATGATCGGGAAAAGGACTGATTCCCCTACTAATGGTTTCAGCTCAGCTTGAGTCATAAAAGGACATGTTCTCCTGGAAACATCTCTGCACTGAACTGGGGGTAAAGGATGATCTACCTCTTCCTCACATTCCCTTCAGCCACCAGAACCAGGACTCAGAACTCCTGCTCTGTCCTGAGGGAGAGGTCAGCCTCTTCCAGTTCAGCTCGTCATGCAGCAGCAAGAACCTCTCGACACAGTCCCCAAGGCAGATGGCATTGCCTGATTTTCAGAATGCATGGAGACTGGAGGCTTGGTAGTTTTTGTGGCAGAACAGGGATCTTGCTCCAAAGAGTTTTGATTCCCACGAGGGGTGGGATTATTTTCACAGAACACCAGACTCTCAAATATTTACTCAGTGCTTGCATTTCCTCAGTACAGCCTGCTGGTCATTGTCACCTAAAATGACAGGGACCTCATTTTCCTATCTGACTACCTCCTTCACCATTGGGACTCATTTCCCTGGACTGAGATGAAATCTTTCCTTGGCTGTTTTACTCCTGGTCCCGACTTTCCCTTTGGGGCCTTATAAATCAGCCTGAGCATCTCTCCTCCATGTAAGCACCCTCAGGTTTATTGATTTCTGCATCTTCCCACAGATGGAAACACAGAACCCTGTAATGGTTTCTCAGAGGATAAGTACCCAAGACCTTTGGTCCCCGTGGCTGGCAGCCTTTAGTGTCTCCACAGAGTGGAGCACTCAGAACTAAAAGCCACAATCCAGGAGTGGTCTCAGTAGAGCAGGGAGAAAACAAACTGCGTCTGCATTCTAGATGCTCCCTGCCTCTAACACAGGCCACCAATTAACCATGGATGCTCGTTGTCTGGGTGTTCATTATCCATGTTGTTGTATACTGTAAGAGGTCTCTGCAACCTGCGAACGCTGAATAAGCCCATGTTGTGCTATTGCTCCTGGGAAAGCAGAAACACAGGGTTAGGTCCCTGTGAACCTTCTCTCACAGCATTCCAACAAGAGATCAGTATAGAACCTTGTTGTATAGGTATTTCTCTTACACATCGTGTTTAATATATAGTGCTGATTCATCAGCGTTGAGCTCACAGCCAACTGCACTGTAGCTCATGCCTGAATGAAGCTTACCTATGTGCTTTCTCTATGAGGCACATCTCAGCCTTCTTGTGCTTAGAACACCAGACAGAAAGCATTTCAACAGTACACTCGGGGCCTCTTTACACAGCAAAGTAACCAACAGCAACATAAAACTGAAGCATGAAGTAGACCATGAGACGAACTTGTCTAGAGTCTAAGATCTGATGCAGGCAAACACATCAGCTACCTTGTCTCACCTCAGCTGGGAATCAGTGTGGGTAGTGAGTGACTCGATTTTGTGTGTGTGTGTGTGTGTGTGTGTGTGTGTGTGTGTGTGTGTGTGTGCGCGCTACCTTGAGTATACGTAGATGAGCCATGAGTATTGATTTGGATGTTACAGCTATTTTAGTGAGTGGGTGAATTCACAAATATGGCATCCACAGGGATTGAGGATGAACTGTGGTATGAGTACAAGGAAGGAGAGAAAGAAGGATGGCTTTCTGAAGATCTGGGGAGTGAACACCCCGTGCAGAAACAGTGAGGTGCTATGCATAGGTCCTTTCCAGGGGGGGTGCTCCATGGTGGCCCGCGTCTGTGTGACACATATGTCTTCCTTTCTGTGCTGTGCCTTCGTTTGGAGACTCAGCTCCAGGAAGACCAGACTCTTATTTCCATGCGTGTTTCATCCACAGTGAGCACCCAGTAGACATTTGTTACTGGGGCTGATGCCAGTGTTGGCTTGGAGCAGAAGGAGCAGAGGGAGAGAACGAAATGAAACAAAGGATGTGCCCAGGAATGGAGGGGGGCACTTAGAGCACAGGCAGGGCTGTCCAGGAATTAAACACAGAAAGGAAGAGGTCATGGAAGGAAGCGAAGAGGACTGGGAGAGTCTGCAGCTGCTGGAGGTGAGGCCACCTGAGACTTGGGAGGGGATGGATGAGAAAGTCTTTGCTGTGTTCCTGGTACCTTCCCCTTGACTTCACAAGACATTCCCTTAGGGACTGCCACTTTCACTCGGGTGCTTTGGAGCCAGCCAGCGATGTTCTGTCTACTGTCAGATTTGTAGAAGGGCATCCTCCCTTTGTGCTTCTCAGTGGGGCATGATCAGTGATGGAGCCAAGGTTCCTACTGTTGCTGAATGAGCACTATAGAGTACCTTCAGCAGAGGATACCAGAGGAGAGGGCAACTGTTTTGCTTCTGATAAGAGCTTAGTGAGGAGGAGATATCTTAGAAAAGACGTGCCAGCCATGCTGTTTGGAGATGGCCGTTGGTTCTGTTGTGTAGACATCTGTTGCTCTCTGTGTCCTTCTGGCTACAGTGGATGGCATTATAGGCTGAGCAGAGAAACAGTCACAGTGTGGAGGTCAGGGATAGCTGCCACAGGCAGAGGAGTGTTGGATCTGTGAGTCAGGGGCAGACATCAAGGACTGTTAGCAAAGACTCGGTGTGTTTGCTGAAAGCCCTGTGGTTTTGAATAGTCAGTGACTGGAACGTGATGTCTGGTGCCTAGAGACAGTTCTGCTCCATTCTGTGGCTGACTCCAGATGTTTGCCCTGCAGCTCAACATCTGAGATCTCTAGGTGCTGTGCAGGTCACAGAGATGAAGATGATGCCCAGAGCTGCAGCACAGAACGTTCCAGCAAGGGAAACAAGCCAAACGGGCATGCAAGTATAACCACAGTATATTTCCAGTGTCCTGTGGCCACAAAAGAGGGAGAGATTACTTCCCCCTGGAAGGGCCACTGGAGGCTTCATGAAGGAGATGATTGACATGCTACTGAGTCGCAAAGTGCCTCTGCTCTCGTTTCCACAGCTCCACACTTTCTACTCAGCTGCTCCCATCGAAGACATAGAGGTGTCATCGCTATTCTTTTCTTCACCACCATCCATCTAATGGATCAGCAAGTTGCTTAACTCCTACCTCTACAACAGAACCTAGTTTTATCTTTTTGACCCCTTATTCACTGAACCATATCACTGAGGCTGTTGAAAGAATTTCCTAGGTGGTTTAACCTTGTATTTCTTTTCCAATCAGTAATTTCATAATAGCCCAGAGTCATTGTGATAGTTAGTTATTTTATGTGTGCGGATGGGTGCTTTGCTTGCGTGCACGCCTGTGTACCACATTTGTGCAGTGCCTGTGGAAGCCAGAAGAGGGTGTCATATCCTCTGGAACTGGAGTTACCGACGGTTGTGAGCTGCCATATGGTTTCTGGGAACTGAACCTGGGTTCTTTGCAAGAGCAACATGTGCTCTTAACTGCTGAGCCATCTCTCCAGGCTCCAGAGCCTTCTTTTAAAACACAAAGCTTTTTGCCATTCTCCTTCTCCAAACCTTTTCTGTATTAGTTAGGGTCCAATCAAAGAGACTTTCAAGTATTTCAAACAAGGACTGTTATTGTAACAATTTGATTGCCTCCTGTGGATAGAAGATGCAGGAGACTGGCCAGAACAGGCAGCCGACACTGTCTCTACACTGTGGGAAGCTGGGCTCCAGAACCCAGAAGCCACTCAACCAGGCGAGTCCTGCCTGATGGCAGTGCCTAGGACTTCAGAGAGGGTCTGTGGGAGGGAAGCTACAATGTCAAAGGAGACTGTTGCCATAAAATGCCGACCATAGCCGAGAGGGAATGTGAAAAGTACTCTGGTTTCTTACTTCATTCTGTATTCCAGCTTCATGCTACAGTCTCCAGTGGCTAAACCTTCCTGGGAGTCAGATGTCAGGGGCATCTGAGAGATACTAAAGGTTTTTAGGTCTTGCAGAGAGTTGGGATGTCATTGGGAACATCTGAGAGATGCTAAAGGTTTAGGTCTTAACAGAGAGTTGGGGAGCGGCCAACTATTGGCTTATGGAACAGCCTCAAGGTACTGGCTGAACTCTTCGTGCAGACTAGGCTTGGCTCCTGGGGAGAACAGAAGGCTGTTTTATTTGTCTGTCAAGGGTGCCCCAGCCCAGGTCAGCATTTCTAAATCAGTCGTCCTCTCTCCAACCCTCTCCCTTCCTCCTTTCTTCTCTCTCACTTTCTCTGTCTCCATACCACACCCTCACTGGAGGGACGGACTTCTCGGTTGGGTAAGGGACTTGGTGGATGAAGGAAAACCTCCCTCGCCCCCATTAAATCTGGAAGGATAAGCATAGACTATTCTTCTTAGTATGTACTATGGCAGATTGTCACAGAAAGTTTGAAGCATAAGGAGCTTGGTGCATTCAGGATATCATCAGTGTCTCTCTACTCTAAAAAGCTTTAAGGATCAAAGGCGTCAAAAGCTTTCAGGATCTAGACTAGCTTTGTTTTCTGTTGCCATAATAAAATGTCAGAGGCTGGGTTTATGGATAAACAAAAAGAGGTACATTCAGCTCACAGATTTGGAGGCCAAATGATCAAGATTAGGCATGCCCACATTAACTGAACCATGGCACATCGTGGCAGAGTGTATAAAAGTGAGAGCATGGGCAAAAGGGAGCGATCACATGACAATCCAGGAAGCGCCAGAGAGTGGGGAGCACAAGTCCTGCCATTTTATAATAGTCCTCTAGAAAGAATTAGCTGGGGTCCTGCAAGAATTACATTAATCCCTTCCTCAGGCAGTGTTCCCAATAACATAATTACCTTACACTCAGGCCCACCCTTTTAAGGTCCCATCACCTCCCAACATAGCCATTCTGAGGACCAAACTTCTGCATTTGAATTCTTGGGAGAGTACACTCAAATCATGCCCAGATCAATCTCATCCAATTTTTTCTCCTATGTATCTTCAATTGGAGTGATTTTCTTGACACTTGGTGAACACTCTCGTTTACATACCTTTGCATACATAGCTTCCATCACCCACGATCTATCCATTCTTCCAGAGCAGCCCAGACTATCTTTTCCATGAAACATTATTTGCTCCATCCAACCTACAGGGATCATTATCATCTCCTCAGATTTTCTAAAGGTTTAATTAAAGTTGGCTGAATACTTGGTGAGAGCATCACTTTACTCAAGAAGGACAGTTCATCTCTCCAGAACTTTCAGTCCTCTCTGGACCGGGTTGTCCTTAAGTCTTTGTGTTTCTTGGAGATGTCATTACTATGCTTAAGAATGCAATGATGCTGAACTTATTTAAGATACTTATTAAATAGAATTTTATGCAGTCCTGGCGATCAAGCTGTCAGTGACTAAAATCAAGAAGAAGAAAAAGGAAGTAGCAGGCGGGTAGAAACAAGTGTATTCAACTACAAAGAGTGCATTTAAGAGAGAGCGTTAGTAAAAGACAACAACGTAGGAAGCAGAAGCAAATGCGAGACCCCGGAAAAAGAAGGCTGCCCTTAATTAACAGGAACTGAAAGAAAAGGGTGCTAGAAGCTGGGTGGTGGTGGTGGGGGGGGCGGGCTGAGAAGGCTCAGCAAGAGGAGTTTGTGCAAGGCTGGTGACTTTGAATGTTATGTTTAGCAATGAATAATAGGTAACGAATGTAGTGGAAGGTGTGGAGCTGGTTTTTCAGGGTGGTAAAAGTGAAGTCTGTGAAATGATCATTTAAAATGTACGTCTCTGTGCTCAAGGTTATAATGTTGGTCTGTTTACCAATCCAGACGGTGCCAGGGAGCATGAATGGATTTTTTTTGTGTGTGTGCAATGCTGAAGCTTACATGGCCGCAGGTATTGTTTACATGCTTCAGGGTTCTCAACTGAAGTGTGCTTATCACTTAACACAGTCTGTGGTGGTGGTGGGGGGCAGGAGGGCTGCCTCAATTTGTCCTGCCTTTACTACTACTTACCTGTCATGGGGCCATAGGAGAACTATGAAACCTTTCTTTGCCTCAGTTTATGTTATTTGTGCACATGGGATTATTGTTAATAGTACTTTTCTTACAGTGTTGTCATGAGGATTAGACAAGATCAATTTATGCAAAGTATTAAGGAGTCTCCATGTTGTAAGAGTTAACATGTCATTATTATCTTTGGTTGCCCTTTGTGCCATCTTCAAGGCTCTGAGGATGGGGCTGGCTCTTTTATATTCTCGTAGGTCAATTGAATAAGACTCACTCTGACTGGATGTAAAGCCAAAGAGAAAGATGAGGAGAATCTTTTTTTTTGCATAGTCAGGAGGATGGAACTGCCATCAGTTCCGCATCGATTCAGAAGGAGGACGTGACAGAGATCTGGGTGGGATGGCTTAGGAGTTCTTGCTTGAACATATTGAGTTTGAGTTTTGTGTTTGATATCCAAGTGGAGAAATCATGTGAACAGTTGGCTGCATGATTCAGAGGTTTGGGAGAAAGCTCTGGACCAAGATAAAGAATTTGGGAGTTGACAACATATAGATGGTAATTAGAGTCACAAGATGAGATGACATCACCAGGAATGAGCATAGACAGACAAGAGAAAGGACCAAAAGCCAAGTCTCAGGGTCTTCAATGTAAGGAGTTAGAAGCAGAAGAGCCAGCAAATGTAGACAGAACGCTGAGCAAGGAATTGTGGGAACCAATGAAAAAGATGGTCAGGGGTGGAGGGGTGGCCAGCTGAGTCAAATAATAGCAAATGGCAAGTGTATTAGTTCCCTAGCCTTACATAGCAAGTTACTCCAAAGCACGGTGGCTCAAAGGAACACACTTAACACAAGGCTTCTGAGAGGTAAGAGTCTTGGAGTAGCTAGTAGGTGTGCAGTGATGACTCCAGGTCTCTTGCAAGACTGCAGCTAAGCTGTGAGCTGAGGCTTTGGGTCTCTTGAGACTCAGGTAGGGTTGGAGAATCCTGTTGGAAGCTTACCCTTGCAATTCTCGGCAGGCCTCAGTTCTTTGCTATGTAGACTTTCTGAAGGGTTTTGTGATGTGGCATCTGACTTCTTTCTGAGCATGGGAGGTGTGGGGGAGAGAGAAGGAAAATGGGTAAGGATAAATGAGGAGATCCTCAAGATGGAGGTAATGGTATTTTAGAAGCTGAATTTGTATGTGCCATCATCTCAGAATGCTCTTGGTTATACAGACCAAGCCTGGTATAGTATGCATATGTGTGAAGGGTTGGGGGAGGCTGCCCAAAGTTATGACCATTAGGAGCTGGTGGTCATCTTGGAGCTTTCCCATACATGACAAGAAGAATCGAGTTTGGTCTTGACAATGGAAGGCACTGGTGACTTTACCAGAACGCTCCAGCGTCCTGTCTCTGTCTCTGGAGTGCTGGAATTACGGGTACACTATCTCCACACTTGGTTTTATGCAGTGCAAAAGCACTCCAGGGCTTCATGCATGCTGGATAATCTCTCATCTCAAGCACCTTTAAATAGGCGTTGTTGGTGATGCTTTGAACCAAGCTCCAAGAGCTAGTTCGGTCTCTGCCTTCTATTCATCTATTCATCCTTCTTGCTTTCTACTGGGATCCCGTGCCCTAGGGATCCATATTGCACATCCTGGCATGGGTCATTCCTTCCTCCACTGTCCTACATACTCTCCTTGCCCTATTGATTGGGAACAGGAAGTAACCCTGGAGATTGTGGATGCTCTCCTAGCAACCAAACCAAAGCTTGCGGCCAGTTTTTTCTCCTTCCCTATAGACAGATGCTCTCAAACAAGAACAAATCAGTTAGCCAGCTTGACACTAACATGCTAATGCCACCTTTCCAAACTGGTACCCACCTCAGGAAAACTGCCTTGCTCTTCTGTCTTCACTCCGGGACTTAGTTATTCATTGTTGCTTCAACTCCAGGTTTCTGGGATTGGGGGCTCTACAGGCTGATAGAATCCCACAGTGGGCAGATTCCTAACAGCCCTATTGTACAATGAAATTGCCCCATGCTTTGAGGGTTGAGATGGGGCAACAGTTTACTTTCTCTTCCCATACAGAGAGTTCAACAGCCAAACCTTTTGTTTCCATACTGTTCCCTGGAAATTCAGAAGAAGTATAAAAAAATTTAAATTGTATTATATTGGTAGCTATTTCCTTCATGATCTTTGTGTCTTAGGAAGTGACTTCTCATATTTCATCTAAGTTAATCTTCATAATAAATAATTGGAAGCAAAACATTTTTATAAATAAGTGAAAAAAGAGCATAAATTATTGAGGAAAAAGGACGGTTGTCCCATAGTATTGATGAGAAAATATGGTTAAATTATCTAAGGATATCAGGCTGGTCAATGCAGAGTTGGGACAAGAGGAAGCAGAAAGAAGGACCAGAGGGTGTGGTTGACACCTGGGATGACCTCTGCACGGGAGGGAGGTCTTCAGGCAGTCGCAGAGCCTGTGTAGGGGATGCTGTCTTTTGATTGTTGCTGGGAGACCTGGGCTTCCATAGAACTCCAGCATTCTTCTTTCTTGTCCAGCCTGAGTCACTTTTACTTTGACAACTCTCTGTCCCATCTCATGCTCAGGAAAGATGTCTATGCACGTGGCTGGATCTAACCCAGCAGGAGCTTCCCAGGTTTTCACTTCAGGCGAACTGAGGCCCTCTCTGGCATCATTAGGCCATCTTTAAGCATCCTTCAGTCCTATCAAAAGGCCAGAGGCTGCCTGAGCCAGCTGCAGACAGAACTCCCTCTTGTCTATCCTCCAAGTTTCTGAGGATTCCTCTCGGCATGTGACCTTTCCGCCCTTCCTTAAAGTTGTGGGAGTTATTCTTCCCAAAATAACCTGAGGCAGTCAGTAATGGCTTGCAGGCAAGTTACAATTAGCTTTTCACTGTGAAGAAAGCACAAAGTTATTTTTTAAATGAAAAAAAAAAAAAAAAGGTAGCAGGAGGACCCATAACCCCTCAAGGTCCCGTGAGTCAATTGGAAAACACTGAGTTATTTCTGGGGAGAGCTATTCTGACAGGAGATGTATGGATTTTTTTTGGCTTCTCTTCATTGTTTCTAGTGCTGATTACATTCTCTCTTTCAAGTTTCTCAGTGGTGGCCAGAGGTGAATGGATTGCCTTCCCTCACAGTCCATTAATTTCCGTGTTGACGCACATCCATTTCAGTGGAGAAGAAGAACCAGCATCCAGCATTGTACTAGGGCTATCTACACCTGGATGAGCTGCCTTGGGGGCAGTGGGATTCCTGTCAACAGAGGTGTTCAAACACAGACTGAATGAGTGTGTAGGACGTGCTGCAGAATTGATGTAGGCAAGCACCAGTAGGATAGCTGAGGAGATCTCCAGTGTCCTCACCTCACATTCAGCTTGAGCTCCTGTTTTAGACTGTTGTTCTCCACTAGAGCAGAACACCCAAGGTAGGGTGGTTTCCACATAGGAAGGTTTAAGTAGGCTAACAGTATGGGAGCTTCCGGAAGCCTAAGATCACGACGTCAGCTTCCGTGATGAATTCATGCTGTGTCACCCCATGGTAGAGAGCGGAAGGGCCAACAAGTGCGTGAGGAAGAAACAAAACACAAGGAGCTGCCCCCACTTAGCAGCAAACCCTGTCTTACCCCAGAGATGTAGCTCTAAGAGAGCTCACTGGCTCCTGCAGAAGGGCACTAATCCAGTCACCTCTGACCACCTCAGACCCCAACACTTCCCATGAAGCTCCACCTCCTAACCCTTCGGATTTGAGGAATTAAGGTTCTACCACGTGAAACTAGGGGAGATACACTGAAACCATAGCAACACCTCAGACGATGGACAAATGTTATGCTGACCTTTCCTAAGACATGGTCCATTGGGCATTTCCCATGTGGTAGTATACTATAGGTGATTTTCACTGGTGAGGACTTTACTACAAAAATCACAGCAACATTGAATCATAATCTCATAGGTAACAATGCTTAGCATGAAGCCAAGGTTAGCCATGCTACGGTGATGCACATGGACAGTGCAGACCCTGGAGGAGAGGTCCTATGACATGTGATTTGGGGGCATTTAAAAGCATTGTTTGGTTTGTGACTTTCAGCCCTCACTGGTCCAGGGTGTGTATGGTACAGATGATTCATAAAGAATGTGGAATTTAATTTGCTTTAGTTCTGGGCTACATCTCAGCTCTCCTTTCAGTGGTACATGCTTGTGAAGATCTGAATTCGCACACTCACAATGGAGGGTTATAAAAATCTAGCTTTCATTATTTCTAGAACCTTATTCAATTTCCGAGTCCCAAACCACTTTAATGGAAAACAGCTTATCATTTCAAATTCGTGTTTTTTCCCCCCTTAGTTGTTTCCAGAGATCTAGTTAAGCCCCGATTTAGTATTCCCCTGACGAGGTACACATCGACCACCATTTTATCTCCTATTTTTTCTTTTCTGGATTTCTGACAGCTAGGTATTGGGTTGGGGCATTAGGCTTGCCGAGCCTCTGGGGATGTCTGCAGACTGGCTGTGGCCGCTATGCAGGTGACTCCACCCCCATCTGTGAGCACTGGGGGCCCTTCTTCTATGGCATCAGCTGCTGAAGCATCTACCTGGCATTTCATGCCTCTGGTTTCCTGGTGCATCAATCCAAATTCCATGCTTGGATCTCAGAGTCCCTTCAGAACAGCTGGAAAGGGAACCATGCTTCTCCTTGGAGAGGAGGTGTTTGCTGAACACAGAACACAGAATTGGCTGCTACAGTACTCTCTCTGTTATCCATGGTCCTGATGGACCTCCATTTTTCCCTTGGGGCATGCTGAGCTCCCATGGAACAGGCCCCTTTGCAAGGCTGCCCCTGCCGATGGCTCTAGAGAGCAAGCAGACACTTTTTACTGGAAAGTTGTAAACTACTGTCTATGGTGATTAGTTTTTAATGCCAACTTGACACAGTCTAGAATCTCCTGGGAGAAGGGTCTCTGACAATGGCTGTGAGACATTATCTTAATTACGTTAATTGGTGTGGGAAGACAGAGCCACGGTGGGCAGCACCATTCCCTAGGCTCCTGGACTGGATAAAAAGGAGAAAGCCAGCTGAATATGCATGCTTTCATCGTTTTCTTCTGTACTGTGACCAGCTCCTTCAAACTCCTGCGTCTGTGACTTCTGTTATCTTGGACTATAACCTGGAACTATGAGACCAGAGACTCCTGTTTCCCTTAAGTTGCTTTTGTTGGGGTATTTTATCATTGCGGCAGAAAAGAAAATGAAGACAGCTTTTCTGCCCCTTCCTCACTTCTCTTACACTCTGTCTTCAGCAGCAGCCGAGCAGAACTGTGTTACAACTGAGAAAACCCTCTGGCAGCCTCACTCAGAGCAGTAGGCATTGACTTTCCACGGTCTTCCTGTGCATGGCTCATCCTCTGCTGCTTCTGCTCTGGCCACACTAGTGTTTTACCTGTTTCGGATGACTCTAGGTCTGTCCGCTCACTCCAGTGAGGCATTGCACAGCCTTTCTGTCTTCCTGCGTACCTGAATTACTTCTTCACCTCCTCCAAATATCCACCGATACCATCTTCTCTATGAAGCCTGTCCTGGATACGTTATTTAAATTCCAACCCACTCCAACTCCCACCCCCCCACCCCACCCCCCCCCCGATGCCTTGCTGACTTGCACATAACGTGGAGTTCTCAGCTGTATTGTCCTATCCTCCAGGCAGCCGCCTCAACCTTCCAAGGCCCTGTGCACACCTTATTCTCTTTTCTCATTTAGGCACTAATCATACTGTCAGGTCAGACTCTGTTAACTGTTTTGTTCTTAGTCCTGGTGCTAGCACAATACTCATTATGAATGTATCAACTAAGTAAATGACTGGATGAATGAGTGAATGCTTCCATTCACTTAGAAAAAGCTGATGGATTGTTGAGAAGAGTAGCTAGCGAGGTTTGTAAAGGCTGCATGGTGCTTGACTCAAAAGGAGGTAGTTTACAATTTATGTTACAAGGGAGGGCTTCTTGCCATAGAGCATCCACGTTATCGGTAATTCTATAGATTATAGACACCCCAGTGGTTTCTCTCTAGGAAAAAGCAAGCTAAAATGCTCCGAAGACATGTGCTAGGAGGAAGCAGTAGTTCTTTTGCTCTATCACAGGTCTTCCTTACACTGGCTAGCAGAGGCCCCCTAGAGAGGGGTCTCACCTCTCAGGATCACACTGCCTGGCTGTCGAGAGGTCCTGGCACACTGACACCTCAGAGGGTGCCAGTTTACTTGAGTAATTTTCGTGTCCCATCTAATGAGGAGCCTGGCCTTGGGGACTGAAGTTTAGGTTGAACAAACAGGTGGAAGGTGGGATGGACTTCACTTGATTATGGACTTCCTTTGTCCTTTCGTGTGCCCCTGTTTCCTGCCTTTGTTCTATTTATTTGTTTATTTTTGAGACAGATTCTCACATAGCCCAGACTAGTTTCAGACTCAATATACAGGACAGGGTGGCCTTGAATTCCTACTCTACCTGCCTCTACCTCTCAAGAGCTGGGATTGTAGAGAATTTCCATATCTGACTTGTTATATATTTCTAGCCAAGGGAATTTTTTAAAACATAACTCAATATATATTAATTTTTTATAATTAAACAGGGCATTTCTTATATTTAAATTTATGAATCAGAAAACCATTTTCCCCACAGGTCAGTTGTCTTAATTTGAGGTTTGATATAAAGAGTTTTCATAATAATGGGATACTTTTGTGTAAGAGCATGATGAAGACCGTGAGGAATTAGCAATAGTCAGAGGGTGACGTAAAGACCCTGGCAGCTGAAGACAAAGGTAGGTGGTGAGCCCAGGGCCCAGGAAAGGAGATGAGAGGGGTACCTAGAACCGTTCTGTCCACTCACTCCTGGTTTCATCCCAGAGCAGAACTGTCATCTAGATCTCATCTGGTGTTGACAGGATGATATGGGACAACCTGCTGCCCCCTTTCCCACACCTGAGTGAGTATTCCCAGAGCTTCTTTTGTGATCATCCTATTCAGTGTTGCCTGGGGAAGCCTGGAACTCTCAGGCCAAGCCAACAGAGTCCTTCATTCCCCCATTATACCGAGCTTTAATAGAAAATAGCCCTAGTCATCACAGTCTTTCTTTCTGTGTGTGTCTGCATGGACATGTAAAGCTAGGCCTACAGAGGGGTAGGTAGAACCAAGCAACAGCGTGCATGAAGTTATCTGCTATACACGTGTACACATACTGGCCTTCTAGCCAAGACATAGGACCATCTGAATTCCCATCCTCTAAGTCCAGCTTTCCAAGGAACACTAAATGAGGAATAAGATCTTGAATTCTGCATATAATATTATGAACAGTGTGACAGTGGCTGAATTACAGTGTCCTGTTTTCCTGTTTATTATGTATGTATGATAAAAGCACCTACTTCATCAGGTGTGATGATGAGCAAGACTCTCTGGTCCCGTGTACGTGTTCTAAAACTAAGAGAAAGATCTCACTACCAGCATGCCCAGCATGGTGTGATGGATGTCAGCATGGTACTTAGAGGCAGCCAGATCTGAACTGATGGCTTTGAGTGCTTGGATTTGGGGAACTTGCTTCCCCCTTTAAAGTCTTGGTTTGTTCATTTGTAAAACTGTTAATAATAATAGCTGCATCACAAGATTTTTTTCAATAATTAAAAGAAAATTTAAAACATCTACTGTTCAAGACTCCTGAAAATATAAAGGATAGCATAAGGCAAAACCTCAATAAATATTAACTACTTTTTAGTGATGGTGGTGTCTCTGCTCGATAAAAAGTCCTTTTCTATAGAACCCAATTGTAGTGCTCACTTTCCCTCCTGAAACTTCCTGTTTGCCCAATTGAACTTGATCCAATTTCGGATGAGTTAGTTGCCTATTCTCCCATGGGTTGTTAGAGCTAGAATTCCAACTTCAACGATTTAATGTAAGAACGAAGCCCCAGTGTTTCTGAGTAGTGATTAACCACAGTCGAGGAACACCGATTAGTGTTAGAGGATTTGCTTCCTGGTGTGACCAAAAGAATTAAATGGCTTCGTAGGCCGAGGAACATTTAAATGCTTAGATTTGAGAGGCTGGATGTGGGAGCTTCTTCAGTTAATATGCTTTGGGGTGAAAGTAATGGGAAACCTATCTCAAATCGGCTTTGGGCTTCAAGCTGTATTGACTTGTATTTCTGGTGGTCTGTGGTGGGGTGGCTTCCAGAGTGGATGGATGCGGTGGCTCTCTTGTCATTCCCTGCCACCTAGTCTCTAGTCCTTCTCTCCTCCACTTGCTAGCTTCGTTCTCAGGTGGTGGGGTGGCAGCCACCATTCTGTGCAGGACACTGTCCAGGGCAGAGGGGTGGTTTCTTTTTTTTCAGTCTTCTCTTAAAAATTGCAAGAATTTTCTCACAATCCCTGGTAAATGTTATGGTGTATTTCATCAGCCTTTAAATAGGTCATGTGTCCTTTTCTAATTATTCTCTAGCAAAGCAGCAGCATTACCTCACCTGGCTTAGTCTGATTAGATCCCATTACAGAGATGGAGTCCCACCTGGAATTGTACAGGTATTCATCGTTTTGGGGATGGAAGGATGTTGGAGTGTAGCCAGGATCTGTCTCCACTGCAGTCTCTCAGCTTACTGGAAGAACCCAGACATGTATCATTTGGTGGTAACTATTGACCTGGTCTGACTTTATGATTCTTGGGGTCATGTCGCATAACTTTAGAGGACACCAGGCTGCATTGCACATTGGAACTGGTAATGTCATACACTGTGCATTTACCTAACCAAAACAAACAAAAACAGCCCCCAAAACCCAAAAAGCAAAAAGCAAAGCAAAGGTTATATTATCCCTTGAAATGTAAATTTTCTTCTCAATGACTTCTGTGGCTTGAAAAGCAGGTTAGTTATAATATTGTTAGTAGTGATTATGTGGTTTATGGCAAATGACCAGGAAGAACCAGGATGAAAATGAGCAGTGAGAGGCGGGGTGTGATGAACAAAAGACTCCAGAAGCATTTTGAGCTCAGGTATGTGTTGGAGGGTGGGTGTACTTCCTCCATTCCCGTCAGCTCCTGAGTGGGCAGCATTTCATTATTTGTCAGCCTTCTGGGTAACTTCTGTGTACTGATCGCAGCTGAGACAGTGGCTGGTCCAAGGCTGGGTCCTAAGACAGGCCAGACATCTGGTACTGAGCAGGAGGATCCTGCTGGGCTGACAGGTAGAATGGAGCTCAACATCTGGGAGAGATGGCCACCATCTCAGGGTTTCACAGCTGGCTAACATGCAAGACATGGGAGGGCTATAGATCTCAATTGCCAATGGCTGGGACTTGTTTTTCTTGGTAGTGATATACATCATCTCTCCAGAACCAAGTTCTGCTGACTGTATTAATCAGTTTTGTGTTCCTGTCATACAAATACCCCAGCTAATCAACTTAAAAAGAGGAAAGATTCGTCTTGGCCCACAGTTTTGAAGGCTTCAGTCCATGGATGCTTGGCTCACAGTTTTTGAAGGCTTCAGTCCATGGATGCTTGGCCCTGCTGCTTCTAGGCCATGGAGAGAGAGCCCATCATGGCAAGAGCACATTTGTGGAGGAACTTCCTGTGAAGGAAGGCAAAGGGGTTCCCAATATTCCCGTTCTCCAACTAGGCCCTACCTCTTAAGGCTTCTGATACCTGGAATGGGCTGGAGGCCAAGCCTTTGTAACATGACCTTTAAGGGACATTTTAGAACCTTGGTATGAGTGATAACTCATGTGCTGATGTCTTTGGAAGTCCCTGTCTGTGATCTGATCCTGTTAGGGAGATTGGAGCTGCCTGCACAGACAGCGTGGCACAGTTTTACCGAAGAAGTGGTCTACTCCTTTCTAATATGGAAAAACTCTTCTGAGAAACCATCTCACGTGACCTTGGTCTGTGTGGGCAGGAGGGACATTATCAAGGTTCTGCATGGAGGTCTCAGTGCTCCTGGGACTGGCAGTGGAGAAAGGTTTTGATAGAAGAGAAGGGTTGGCAGACAGTGGGTTCCCTGTGTGAGCCTGAGGCTGCAGAGGAGTTGCGTGTGGGCTGCTGGACCCTCTGCCTCAGGTGGCTCTATCCTCTCATGCTCTTTTCTCTCATGATTTCCTTTCACAGTTACCATGCATCTCCAAGTGCTGGGTGCTGTTGATATGGAGACAACTGAAGCGGCCGTGGTCTTTACTTTCTATAGCTTAAGGGCTGGTTAGAGGGCATCATCACCAGTCAGAGGACCTACAGTGAGATGTCAATGACGACAGTGACCCTCTGTGTAATTGACCAGGACCTGACAATGTTTTAAGATTCTGAGGTCTTGTTTTCCAAATCATAGGATCTTCTAGAATATTGGTTGATTATCATAGCATTTAGGTTCCCTTTTTTTCTTCATGCTTTTGGAAGTATGTTTATCAATAAATACACATTATGATGTGTCCATTTTCAGCAACTAATTTCAGGTTGGGAATCTGTAATCTAAAAATCTGAAAACCAAAATAGAAAAATCCAAAAAAATTGAGCACTGACATGATGTCACAAGTGAGAAATTTTATACCCTGAAACATTGTTTTATGCACACGTTTATTTAAAAGTATTACAGAAATTTGCCTTAAGCTTTTGGATACAGATATTCATGAAACAAATGAACTTTGTGCTTAGTCAAAATTTTGGGTCCAATTCCCCAAGATGCCTCCGTGTGTACATGCAAATACTGTATTCTCAACTCTGAAAGCCTCTGAGGTACTCCTGCTCCAAGCACTTTAGATAAGGGATGCTTAGCCTAGGATTTCTTCTGTCTGGGAAGAATTGTGTTTATATTTGCTGTCATGACCATATCATGATGAAGACGGTAATAGCACCAGCCATAGTGGCCTAGGCCTGTACTCTTGGCTCTTGGATCCCAGCGGAGTCAGAAGAAACACTTTAAGAGCTAGTTCATCCCTGGCTACATAGCAGGATCCCACTTTTAAAAAAAAGTATTAATAGAGTCATGTGGAGCTTTCAAGTGCTTATTCCTCCCCGCCTCTTCTTCCTTGGCACACAGGTAGGCCACATTTCTGTTCTTCTGCAGCCGAGCAGTCAGGTGCAGGAGAAATGACGTCGTTACATCCTTGCATGGAACTCCCCCAGGATTTTCAAGTGCTTTTTGTTTATTTCTGTCACACACACACACACACACACACACACACACACACACACACACACACACAGAGAGAGAGAGAGAGAGAGAGAGAGAGAGAGAGAGAGAGAGAGAGAGAGAGAGAGAGAGAATGGATAAAAGCAAAACATCTCCAGTGCAGCACTCTGAAACCCTAGGCTCAGGTGTGGCTGCTTATTTTGTCAATAAAGATTTAAAGAAATACAGCTGTGTTCATTGGCCTGCGCATTGCCTGTAGCAGCATCGTCCACACTGAGAGGCAGTGAGGGATTGCAACCAGGGTCTCATGACCTATACTACTTACTGTCTAGCCTTTGGAGAGAAAACTGGGCTCAGCTTTGGACTAGATGATGGCAGAGGCACTGAATGACAAGAACAGGGTCCCTGAATGACTATGAGAGTCAGAGGCTTGGCTCTTCCCATCTTCCCATCCCAACTGTCTTGCATCATTAGATATTACAGAGAAACCAACCTCTTTTGTTGTCCTTTGCATAAGTCATTTAACGTAATACAAAGATCTCTAATATTTATTGGACATTTTTATATGTATGCATATATAGTCCTGTGTGGCATTACAATGTTTGCCTGTGTGTGGAGGCCAGAGGACAACCTCAGGTGTCAATCTTCAGGAAGGTTTCACCTTTTGAGATAGGGTATCTCGCTGTACTGCAGGTTCTATCACCCTCTTCTTGAAGCAGGTGAGAAATGGACTTGGAGAAGTGGGTTGCCAAAGGCTGCTTGACCAGCAGTGGCAGGGCTGCAGCTTGACCCAGAGCCTTGGACAGCAGACCGTGGACTCCTTCCACTCCTCCATGGAGACTCAGGCAGACTTAGTGAACACTCCAGATTTGAAGCAGAGTGTTTTCTTTGGATGTGGTTTATATTCAAAATGCACCAGCCTGTCAAATTGCTGTTGGACATTAGCCCATCCTGAACAGTCTCCATAACAACATGGACATATGGAGGGGAATGTGTATTGGGGAAAAAAAAAAACTGATTCTGGTCCAGGGGAGGATGGAGCTTTGCAGGGAGTTGGGGGTGGGTCAAGAACTCCCCCTGGGTGTGTTTTGGTAGGTTCATTTCACAGGACAAACTGGGAATGGCTTAATGGCATGGTGTCTCTTTTGGACCTTTAATGCCCCAATTCATTCAGGGGAACATCACTGATGAACTTAGCTCACCCTCTCAGGATGGCATGATGCTTTAGTACAGTGTGTTAAGCCATGATTTCTGGAGGAAATGAATGGCTACTGAAAACCCTGGGCTGGGGAGATGACTCGGAGTGTAAATACTTGCTGCACAACCATGAGGACTTGAGTTCGGGTCCCCAGAATCCACATAAAGCTGGGTATTATGGCTTGCAATCCTGTCACTCTTATCATGAGGCGGGAGGTGGAGGCAGGAAAATAACGAGAAGCTTGTGGGCTGCCTGGTCTGGCATATGCAGCAGTGAACAGCAAAGAGATCCATCTCGAAGAAAGTGGAAGACAGAGACGAACAAGTTTGTCCTCTGATGTCCACAGGTGCTGTGGCATCTGCACCCTCCCCATGCACACACACACACACACACACACACACACACACACACACACACGAGTGTATTCATAACACACACACACACACACACACACACACACGAGTGTATTCATAACACACACACACACACACACACACACACACACACACACACACACACACACACACACACACACTTTAAAAACAAAAAAGAAAATGCCTATTCCTGAATCCACTCAAGAGACATTGCGTGAGCATTCCTGGAGAACCATGGTCTTAGGTATGGCAAACAAAAATGGTTCCCACATTTTACTCTTCCTTTTGTGGTCAGGTGGCAATCTGGCTCAGATAAGAAAAATCCTAAGATGAAATATTGTTTATGCATCAGAAAAGCCTCTTCTCTGGCCGAGGACTTAGAGTCATTCTCTCTTCCTTCCCTCCCTCCCTCCCTCCCTCCCTCCCTTTCTGCTGAGCAGGAAACCATCAACCGTATCAGTTGCCCTCTTAGAAGTATTGTTTTAGAACAGCTCTGAGCTCATTATCTACTGTGTCACATCATACCTTTGGACACCAGGTCATGGACTTCTTCCAATCCTCCACAGAAATTCAGGCCGGCCAAGGAACACTCCTGTGAGTCCTAATTACTCAGAGTTGAGAGTTGAGACCCCTCTGTCCTCTTCTGCCCAGAAGAGACCGAGGGTTCTGAGCCAGGGTAGTTTAGAGCCATCTTGTGGATGCCTATGAGGTCACTGCTCACCTTGTGGTGACCATCAGTCTGACTTCTGTCAACTGCCTCCTAGGGGTGGTACTCGGTTCAGTATACAATGGAGATGTCTTCCTTATTGCTGAACTCAAGACTTTTAGGGTATGAAGACAATTTTCAGAAGAATGCAATTTCTCAGCTTCCTGGTATACCCATTCCTCACAAGGTAGTTGAAGGACACACATACTCTGGAGGAATCAGAAAGTGAGTGATAGTGGATGGGACTGGGATGGCCTTGAGCTGAAGGGGAGATGTATGAATGCCTTCAGCATGGTGGGTTCACCTGCCTGAGAGGCACCAATAAGCCAAGGGAATGCATGGACTTTTACTCCTAAGGCGATCACAGATGCATCAGTTTTCGTTGAATCTCTAGAGTGGATATAAAAGGGAAATGGTACAAAGGATATACTATTCTTTTGCAGATGAAGATTTTGGCTTTCATTCTGGAGGAATGTCAGACCAAGCAGGACTATAATCATTGGCTTAATGTCTTTGTGGTACAGGATTCTTAGACGGGGGAATAGGGTAGGGAGGAGAATACCCTATCCTACTACCACATCGTGCCCTTGTAAGCAGGGGAAGAGCCTTCTGGACCTTTGGGCTGCACTAACCACTCTTCCTCCTTGAGATGCCTCACAGTTAAAACAACAGCTTTGCCAGTTAGCCAAATTGATCAGGAAAGAATAAGAAGAAAGGACGATGAAAAACAAGGCTTAAATGAGCGAGAGGGGCCTCGGAGCTGTCATTAGCTCCTGCTCAAGCCGGTATCTCAGAGCAGCGCTCTGTCCTCTTTCTATTAGGGTGTTGGGGTTAGGGCCACATAGAGCAAATTGGCTTCTCGCATGCTCTGCCCACAGTGGATTCTGCTCCCCGAGTCTCCATTTATGGGCTCAGATTGAATGACAATGATGGAGTCCAAAAGATACAGTGAACTGCCAATGCACACAAAGCTTCATAAATACAGTGTGTGTGTGTGTGTGTGTGTGTGTGTGTGTGTGTGTGTGTGTGTGTGTGTGTGTGTGGTTTCCACCCTTTTTTTTTTAGAATTATTTTTTTATTTTTAGTTATGTGTATGTTTGCCACATGTGTGTGTTCCCACAGAAAAGGGGCCAGAAAAAGGCATCAGATCTCCTGGAACTGGAATTATGGGTAGTTATGAGCTTTTGGACTCTGGTTCTGGGAACTGAACTCTGGTTCTCTGCAATTGCTGAGCCATCACTCCATCCCCTCTGCCCTACCTTTTGAGACAGGGTCACTCACTGAATTCAGAGCTTACCAATCTGTCCACACTGGCTGGCCAGCAAGCCCTGGCCCGTCTCCCATTTCTGCTAACATTATGATTATAGGTATGTACACTGTGTCTGGGTTTTTACCAAGGTGCTGGAGATCCAAAGGCAGGCCTTCTTTCTTGTTCCACAGACACTTTACCAACTGAACCATCTCTTTAGCCCCTGAATAAAGTTTTATTAGAACACAGTCATGATCATTCATTTATGTATGTGTTGCTAGGTTGCTTTTGTGCTGTAACAGCAGAGTTTGAGTTAGTTGCAGCAGAGACTGCATGACCTGCAAAGCCTCGAACGCTTTGCCAATCCCTGCTCCAGGAAGTCTGCACTGACATTTAACTGCCTAGCTTTGAAGTGATACAGGTCACTTTCCTGTTGCTGTGGCCAAGGCAATGTATAAAATAGAGAGTGTATTTGGGCTCGTGGTTCCAGAGGCTAAGAATCAGTCATGGAAGAGTGGATAGCAGCTGGAGCTGGAAGTCAAAAGGAGTCTCTCTAGGGAAACAAACCACTCTTAAGGGTAGGCCCCATGGCAAGCAGTAGACGGCCAACAGAAAATGGACTCCACAGCGTTGTTGGTGGTTCTTTGTCTTATATTGTTAAGTCAGAGCTTTTTTTGTTTTTCTTTCTTTTTAATCTTATAGGTCCTTTGTGTATATATTATAGCTTCAGGTTTTATGTTTTTATGGGAGTCTTGTGTGTGCAAACACGTGTGTCTCTGTATCTACATGCACTGTCTTGTGCTTTTCCTTTGGCTCTTTTTCTTGTTTGGTTGTTTGGTCCTATTACAGTCTGTGTGGTTTTGTTTTATCCTACTGTATCATTATGACTTAGATGCCTGTTTGTGAATCTGTATGGGAGGTGATATGGGAAGGAACTTGGAGGACGAGGGGGAGGGGTAACCATAATCAAAATATATTATCTGATAAAAATAAATCTGTTTTTTTTAAAAAAAGAAAAAGTAGAGAGTTTATATCTTTTTTGTTTGTTTGTGTTTTTTGTTTTTCAAGACTTTATTGACTTTATTTGTGTAGCCCTGGCTGTCCTGCAACTTGCTCTGTAGACCAGGTTGACCTCAGGGATCTTCCTGCCTGTGCTAGGATTAAAGGTGTGTACCACCACTGTCTGGTAAGAGTTCCTATCTTGAACCACAAGCACAAACCAGAGAGGACACCTTTGAAATGATGCACATCTTTAAACTCTCAAAGCCTGCCCTCAGGGATGTGCCTCCTCCAACAATGCAACACCTCTAAACCCCCCAAAGAGAGCCATCAATTTGGTACCAAGTATTCAAATAGCTGAGACCTGAGGACCAGTTCTCATTCAAACTGTCACGACTTCTATTCACAATTCACTGGCCAGAACCATGACACAGTCCCACTCAACCACTAGAAGCCAAAAAATGCTTTCCTACCCGTGTTCTTGTGGGTCAGGGGTTTCTAGAGTAGTGAGAAAGCAGCCCCAATGGCCAGCTAAGCACCTAGTATATGTTGAATTCAGAACTAGGTACTGATATACAAAGAGAAACAAGATAGAATTCTTCATCTCAAGAAACTCAAGGAGAGACAGTATTTGGGAGTGGGGGTGGGGAGGGCTAGGAATAGGATAGAGTCAAATGCCCTTCCCTAGAAGATGCACACTGTCTCTCATGAATTGTCGGATAGGGAAGATATTCTCTGAGTGTGACAATAGCAAGACCAGAGCACTGGCCAGCCCGGCAGCAGTGGGGACGACAGATTCCCTTGAAGCACATTTACATCAATAATAGAAGGGTTGCTTAACAGGAATTCTTAAGGAAAGATGAGATAATTTCGTGTTTTGATATTTGTAAATTGATTCTGTTGAAGCCAGAGCTCTGTCGTGCATATTACTGCTGTTGTAATTCTGGCAAAGATGTGATTCAAATTGGCAAAGTGTCTGGGAAGGGGAAATCCAGGAAGGATGGGGAGGGGGATGGGCTAGGAAACAGGCATGCAGAGCCAGATCCTGGCTACTGGTTGCCTTGGGAGAGCTAGTGGCCTGGGAGCCTTGGCTCCAGTGGACTTAGGGAGGGGGAGGAGACTGCAGACCAGAGTCCAAGAATATTTGGAATTGCTGGAGGTGCTAAAGCCTAGAGAAGGAGTGGGAGCTGTCAGGGGAGGGACGCATGCATGTGCATGGTGGGGGAGAGACATTTAAACATTGTAGGAATGAAGGATAAATTTAAAACCCATCAAATGGAGTTGAGACAGAATGACAACATGAGGAGCATGAATCACTCTTTCTAGGGACCCACCCAACCGTTGGCAGGATTTGAAAAATATTTTCTCCTTCATTTCTCCTCATTAGGCTCAGCCTGCACCCTTTCCCTCCCCCTGTCCCGCTGGCTTCCCTCAACCTTGGGGGCCAAATGTGTAGTGCAAGCCTGTGCTCAGCTCAGCTCCCAGAAGGCTTGGGTACCATGTCTGGAAAGAGGAGTGCAGATGATGGAGAAGGAAGGGAGACAATGAAGGGGCTGCCTCAGAACCTGCTCTGCTGGGAAGTGTGGGTCTATTTATAGCTCACATCAGGTTTTCTCTTATAGGTATTAAGGTCATCCTGTCAACTGGGCTTTTTCTTATGATTGCTGTGTAAACATAGTTATGAGGTAATGGGCGTGGTACTTTTGGATTCTGCTTCATGGAACACAAGCATTATGATCAATATGGTGAAAAAAAAAATGGAAGCTCAGACTTGAAATCTGAGTCTATCCCCAGTTGACATAATGGACAGTGTGACCCTGGGTGGGTCTTTCTACCTCTAGGACCTTATCCTCCTCATCTGTAAAATAACCTCTGGGACCTTATCCTTCTCATCTATAAAATAATATGGTTGAATATTAAAATTTATAACCATTCATGTTCTTTACTTTTCTGGTTTATAGTTTGATTTGCAGTTCATGTTGGGGAAAGCAGAAGATAACTAGGGGGCAGGTGTGTGTAGCATTCTAAAAGGATGCTTCCCCGGGTGTCCCAGTGTGTAATGGGGCCTCATTCCACACTAGCTAAGTGGTCTGGATGCCAAGGTTTCTTTGAGTACACAGAGCATATGGCAGTTCCTACCACCAAAGGGATATGTGTTCACACCACTCGTGGCTACTAGGGGTATGGCTGCACATATACTTGGGGAGGATGTTGAAAGTTCAGGAGTTGGGTCCTTGGCTGAAAGATAGACAGCAGTATCTTCAGGTGGAAAGCTGAGGTCCTCTCAAGCCTGAAGGACTATGGGGACCTCAGGCTTATGAAAGAAATACTTTCCACATCCTCTGGGTTCCTTGAATCCTCCTCTGTGTATATATGCTGATCATCTTACCTATGAACCTCCCTGTCCCCCTCTCCTGTCCCTTAACTGGAGACATCTAGCCATACCTTGCTTCAGGGTCCTGTCTACCACACAGCTCTCTTGACTACCCCAGATACATAAGGTGGCCCTCCTCAGAGCACCTACAGACATCAGGCCTATATCAGCCACAGCACATCACGCTACGTGACAAGAATTGGTATTCCTCCTGTGTCCTCATGGGTATGACGTGGATCATATCAAGCTCATGTTGGGATGCCTTGTACCTGGCACTGGGTTTGGCACATGGTAACCACTCTTTCCAAAGTGAATCTGGCTATATTCTCCTTGGTGTGGAAAGCAGAATCTGGCTTTGGGGAGTCATTGGAGCATCTGGATCTGTACCAGCTCCCTGGGTCTTGAGGTGGATGTAGTCAGAAATTTTCCTGTGTCCTGCTGGTCCCGTAGCCACTCAGACCCAAATAAACATATAGAGGCTTATATTAATTACCAATTGCATGGCCTATGGCAGGCTTCTTGCTAGCTAGCTCTTATAACTTAAATTAATCCATTCTATTAATCTATGTTTTGCCACATGTTCCGTGGCTTACCGGTCTGCTGGCATGTTGTTCCTTGGGTGGCCGGCTGGCATCTCTCTGCCTCTCCTTTCTCTTTCCGTCTATCTGCTTGGATTTCCACCTGCCTCTAAGCTGCCTTGCCATAGGCCAATGCAGCTTTATTTATCAACCAGAGAAAGACATATTCACAGTATACAGAAAGACATCCCACAGCAGGTAGATGCATGCATCAGGAGAGAGGGGAGGACCTAGACACAGGACATGCTCTACTATGTGGCTGGCCTGGGGAGGCAGACAGCAGCAGGTGGCCAGGACAGCAGAGGAGCTGGGAAACTGGAATAGGGGTGAGGAGGCTTCTTTTAATCCGACTGTTTTGCTGTCTACCTGAGATAATGTCTTCTCCTTGTAGAAGGTTCTGGAATGTCTGTCACCTGTGCACATATTGACGGCCCCTTTTGAATGATGGTGTGAAGGCCACACACGTTCAGTTGAAAATGCACTTCGTGTTTAGAATTTTGATCTTTCCCAGGTCTCTTGATATGTTCCTCTTATGGTTCTGGGCAGTGGCGGTGAGCTGGTTTCCAGCCTCCTAATCATGTGGGAAAACTGTTGCTCTGGACAGTGTACTGTGTTGCTAGAATGTGGTGTTCAGTAACTTAGGCATTCAACGCTATTTGATTCCCAACATTTTCTCCTTACAATGGCTTTATAGGGAGGTCGTCCAGTGGTGAGTAGGGGAACCACTGTAATCACGTGACCTCTGTCTTCTGCTCTAGATCAGAGTTTCACGGTAAGAATGAAGTCTGCCTTGCTTAAATTCTGCTACCCAGTGAGCCTGGTACCTAGACTAGTCTACAGTCGATACTACGGATTTTAGCATCTTTTACCAAGCTCTGCTTGTATGCCGGTTTATTGGCCAGGCCTGGGAAGCAGCCCTGAGCCTTGGAGGGTAGTGTCATTAATCTCTTTCTCTTCTCTATTTCCCTGTGCCCATGATCCTTTCCCCCTCCTCCTCCCCACCCTTTGTCTCTGCCCATCCTTTCCCTGGCAGAGCAATGTTCTGTGATGGTGCCCGAGATGCGTGGACTGAGCCCAGGCCGAAGGCTGCCCGAGCCCGCCCTGTGCCCGGCTGCGGGAGGGAGCCCTGAACCTGGGGCTGCTGGCCGGCGTCGCCACGTCCTGGCCCTGCCCGAGGAGGAGGCATGGCGGCCACAGCAGTGTGCCCTGCTCGAGGCCGATGCCTCCGACGAGGTGGGCATGCTGCCCGCCTCCCCGCGCTCTGCGGTGGCTGGCTTCGACAACTTCTTCCCGGTGCAGGAGGGCGAGGGCCCGGGCTGGGAGGGCAGCACCACGCTGGATGCAGGCTCCAGCACCTTCCTCCCTGTGAGCCCAGAGGTCATGAAGCGGAGGCGCGGGGGTCTCATCGAGCAGCGGGACATCATCAAGGCCCACGAAGCACACAAGATGCAGAGTACCCCGCAGGCCCGACGAAAGGAGTGGGAGTGAGTATGGCAAGTGGGTGGGCACTGGGGACAGGGTGGACCCAGAGGCTGGGGAGGGGCGCGAGAGGCAGGGGAGGAGAGGGAGAGGTATTTGTCTCTGCGTCCACTAACCTAGGAGTAGCACCCTCCGGATGAGGTCGCTGTGTTCAGCAGCCAGTGATCATACTGCCCACCTTGTGGGCTACTCTGAATGTTATTGGGTCCGTCAAATAAGGGTCAATCAACTTGGGCTTCCACTGCCCAGCTAACCCGTTTAAGCTCCTAGGGAGAAGAAACTGGGTCTGTCTCTGCAAGCCGTGTAGGATGGACGACGACTTGAACCACCCGTGTCGTGCTTCCTTCAGGAACTGAACGGCCGTTCCTTTTCTTTCTCCATCCTTGGACAATCTTATTTGGGGCAAGTCTCTCCTCAGAGGGGAGGGAAGAGAATCACCAAGCTGTGTGGCCACCCATGGCTTCATCTCTTCTCTTTCCGCGTAGGACCAGAGAGTTTCTGTTCTGACTTAGGCTGGCTTGGAGGCATGCTGCTTGAGAATTTTGTTTTGTTTTACTATTTCCAGGAGTCATGACTTAAAGGAAGGTAGTATTCAATTGTCTGAGTTTTGTGCACCATATATGGACTTAGTTTTGCTCTCTAAGTCAGTTTATTGTGCATGTTCGCATGTCCTGTGGTCTTTATGTCTTTCTTCCTACCTGAGATGGAAGTGTTAATGTCAAGCGACTAGATAGAGGCGTTTTCAGTGGCAGCAAAAAAATTTAGTATTTATTAGTTTGTTCATCCATTCATTAGCCCTAATTTGTGATGAACTCTTCAGATGCAGGAGCTGAGTGCAGCCACCATTTAATGAATGGCATTATTCACCTCTCGGTTCTGTTAGTCTTTAAAACCCATAACTCTTTTAAGTGCAGGAAACACATTGCATGTACTAATCCCTTGCTGAGACTATGAGGTAGGTACAATTGCATGCATATTTAGCTACTAAGCACAGGGAAGCGACTTTCTCAGGCCACTTGATAATAACTGTGTTGTTATTGCAGTTCAATATTGATGAGGGATTTGCACCCCACCTTGCTGACACTAGAATCTCTGGGTTTTACTCAGAAGGCATGATGCCTTTCATTCCCATAGTATTTCTTATCTCAATGGGCTATTGAGATGTCTTGGCCAACTAGTGTGAGGGTTGAGATGCTGAGGACTGACTCAAGGTGACCTAAGTGAGTCTTGGAAACTCAGTTTGGAAACTGAGGAGGAAGAAGTAGATAGCTATGATAGTTGGTATTTGTTCATATTCACAAATATCATGGTGTATACCCAATAGTCAGGAGGCTGAAGCCAAAGGCACTTCAAGTTCTAGGTGAGCTATATAATCAGTGCTAGATCAGTCAGGGCTACCTAGCAGACCCCTATGTCAATCAAGGAAGCAAAGAGAAGCATTTTATTCTGCATCTCTGTCATCTTTATAACACGACTCTGAAAAACTCAAGGAAGTTTTCAGAGCATAAACATTGTTCATGTCACCCAATGACTGTCTTGTGTCCTGATGTGAGGATTCCTACAACGCTCAATGTAAAACTAACTCCACTGTGACAAGCAGTATGTAAAAAACTTTGATGTATTTCACCAAGATCACCTTTGCTAATGGAGGGGTATCAGGATTTGGTCCCAGACACCTACCTGGCGTGGACATGGGAACTGCTTTCAGCTAAGCAGGTGCATTGAGAGGTGAGGAGAGTTGACTGAGGAGGTGAGAGGCAGAGCAGTGGGAACAAAACTGCTTTCGGAAGGAAGGTGGTGTTTGGACAGGATGTGCTGGGAGTCACAGAAGGGGAGGACGGAGGAGGAGCCGTTCGTTGGTTTTGGAACATGACCTTAAAGGGGACAATTTCAGAAGGGTGATGGAGTTAGACATCTGAATAGAATTGGCTAGTGAGGAAATTGGGGAGCGATAGAGTCAGTGAGTGATGTTACCTCATCCGTACCTGTCCCCTCAGCACTCAGTACTGTCATCTGCTTGGAGACTCCCAACCATAACACTATTTTCATTGCTACTTCATAATAGTAATTTTGCTATTGTTATGAATCATAATGTAAATATCTGATAGGCAGGATATCTGATATACAACCCAAGGGGTCATGACCCACATTTTGAGAACCACTGGCCTAGAACTTACATCTTAGCATCAGAAAAGTCCTCTGACCTTTCCTTCCTTTTCCTCTTCTTTCTGCCGTCTTTCTCCTTTCAACCCCCCACCTCTTCCCTCTAGTTTTTTCTTTCCCAGGGTCTTGTTATGTAGCCCAGGCTGGCCCTGAGTTCTCCCTCCTTCTGCCTCTGCCTCCTGAGTGTGGGGATTACAGGTGTTCACCACACACGTGTCATTACAAAATCCTACCTGCTGCCCCAGGTTACAGTCGTCTACAGGGTCCCAGACAGTCCTTTTGTTCTAGGAAGACTTTAGCTCCTCCACTGCCTCTTTCTCCCGTACCCCCTTCTTCATACACTTCCCATACACCCCAAGGGACTCTTGTGTCCTTGTATGTGTCTGTCCCTATGCCCTGGGCTCTTGGTTCCTTTGGTCCTTTTTCCCAGTGACTTTGCCTCATTGCATCCTGCTCTCACAGTTTTACGTTGTTGTCATGGCGTCACAGCTCCTCTGTCCCAGTTGGAAGCATGCTTGCATCTGATCACTGCCTCCTTTCTGTCCAGTAACCTCCCTTCCATGCTCAGCTCCTTAGATTCCTTAGTCTCACTGCATCCACAGCAGAACAATGACCCTATCTCCTCTCTTCTTCTTCTTCTTCTTTTTTTTTTTTGCTACCCTCATCTTTAATCTTGTGTTTACTTTCCCCATCCTATCAAATTAAATCCTATCGTAGACATCAAATAGTTCCCAGAGGAAAATGATGAGCTTTTACTTGAGATCTTCTCCTCCTCTCTCCATTCTTTCTTCTATGAGTTTCTAAGAGAGCATCAGTCACTAGCCTAGGTAAAGAATGCTGGAAGCCTTCCAAGTTGTGTAGTCTGTCTCTTGCTTCAGCATCATCATGATCACACCCTAGTCTTCGGCCTCCACTTTCTAGTCCCTCTGTGGCTTCATCGTGCTGGCCTTGCAGACCCCCAACTCTGCCCTTATCCTACTTGCCACATCTGTGTGCACTCGGACATCTGAATTTTTAGGAAAAAAACTCCTACAGCCATGCTGGCTGTGGTCAGAAACATGACTACCGCCTCCAGTCAGCCTTTTGACTTGCTCAGAAGTCTTACTACCTTGCCCTTTCACACTCATTCCTAAACCCTTGTGGGGAGTATCTCATTCTTGAACCCCCAACTTCTCCTTCAGTTCACCTGGAGCTGATGCCCAGAGTTGCTTTCCGACTTCACTGGGAAAATGGCATGCACGATCTCTCCCTCCCACAGAGCCCACCTCTGCATCTGCCCCTGAACCAGCCTTTTCCTTCTGCTGCTGTGAACTGACTGCTCCTCAGGATCCTCAGGGGAGTCTCATGCCAGGGTAGAGGAAGTTGAGCCCTTCGGTCTGCTACCTCTGTTTCCCATGCTTGTTCTCACAACTCCCTTTTGAACTCATTTCAATCGACCTCCATCTCCTCTCTGGGTCAACTCAGTCTCCCCATTGGCGATCTAATGGATGGTCTTCTATGTCCAGTCTTTTTGATATCAGTAGTAGTGGCAATACTATTTAACTGCTGCTTTTGCCTCTTACTGTTTTTCCCCCCACGGCTGTCATGAAACCACAGTGAGCTCCCAACCTTCCTTGCTAGTTTCCTTACTCCTTCTCCATCCCTGGACAGCAGCTATTGAGCATCTGTTCTCTTCCCACCAAGGTCTATTTCCTAGCGATCTCATCCAGCCCCAGCCCCTGAGCTGCCACCACATGTTGGTCACTCTCCTGAATTTTAGATATACTCTACTCACTTCTTAGCACCTTTGCTTGTCATGTCCCCAGACAACTTAATTTAACACATCCAACACCCAAACAATGTTCTTCTCTCAGGTCGGCCTTTCTTGAGGCCTTCCTTGTCTCAGTAAACAGGACCTATGACCTTCGGGACCATGACCAGACATGTTGAAGTCGATCCTGCTTTTCACACCAGTACTCAGCCCTTGCCGGTCCCCCTTGGCTTGCCTTTCAAAATGTCCGGATTCATCTTTCACCTCTTCTGCCATGAGCGCCCTGCCCTTAGCCACTTTCGATTTCTATTCAGGGACTGTGATTATGTGTAACCCCCACGGCTGTAAGTTTAGTATGAAATTCATCACAATTACAACCTGTCAGCTGGATGACAAAGTTGCTGTTAACAGGAAGGAAGGAAGGAAGGAAGGAAGGAAGGAAGGAAGAAAGGAAGGAAGGAAGGAAGGAAGGAAGGAAGGAAGAAATAGAAAGGAAGGAAGGAAAGAAAGAAGGAAGGAAGGCAGGCAGGCAGGCAGACAGACAGACATTGGTGTTCTTTACCAGGTGACTTGCACTGTTCTAGAGTCTTCCAATGTGAACTCACTCACTCTGTGTCAGAATGGAACTGGTCAGCTCTGTGCCATTGTGACAAAATACTGAAGAGAAATTAACTTCTAGGAAGAAAGATTTATTTTTAGCTCAGGTTTTAGAGGTTTGGGTTCAGGGTCTCTTGGTCCAGTTGCCTCTCGGTCTGTGGCGGGTCTCTGCATCCCGGCGGAGGCCCATGTAGCAGGAAAGTTGGGTACTCCATGGTGGTCAGAAGTAAAGAGGAAAAGCTCATGTTTGTGACACAATTAAGCTGTGAATCCATGAGGTCAGAGCTGTGACGATCCCATGTCCACCCAAAGGTCTACCTCTGAACACTGCTACATTGGGGACCAAGCCTTCAACATGAGAGCCTTTGGGGGTGGGGTACAGAAAAGCAAAATCATAGGAATTATTAATTCTGCTTTTCCAGCTGGGACACAGAGTACTTAAGAACTGTGTCCAAGGGGATTAGTCTGGCCACCCCTTAAACAGCCTCCCCATTTCCCTCCCCATTTGCTAGTCTTTTTCCTCCTTGGTAGCTAAACCTCCCCTACTCCATCTCTTTAGATTTTAAAAGGAGTTGGGAAGACATGCATGGAGTTTCTGTGAGAGTCTGTAACCATGTGTCAAAGTAGCCCTCAGCTCAGCGGTCCTGCCTCACATACAACAGCCCTTTATACGACTTATGTAATCTCTCTGTCCTGCATGTTGTCCCTGCTCCCTGTGCTCCACAGAGGTGGCTCTGACCCTCTTTCCCAGTCTCCTCCTTGCCCTCTGCCCTAGTTACTTCTGACCCTCGTTATTCCTTGAAGATACCCAGACTACTCTCACCTTTACCTTCACGGGCCCTTTTCCTGACAATGTTCTTCCTCCATCTACCTTTGTCTTCCCTCGCTGCTCGGAGGGACCACTCCTCATTCTGTATAAAACAGTATCCCCTCCATCATCACTGCTCGGAAGGACCACTCCTCATTCTGTATAAAACAGTATCCCCTCCATCATCACTGCTCGGAGGGACCACTCCTCATTCTGTATAAAACAATATCCCCTCCATCATCACCGACTCTGTGCTGCCTTATTGGTCATTTTAGTTCCCGCTTCCCCAGCACACAGACATACACGTTTTGTGCTGGAGTGTAAGCAGAGACTCTGCCTCATCTTCAGGTTTGAGAACAGTGTCTGCTATGTGCTTGGCTCACAGTACCGGAATTCCCCCGGCCAGCCGTGCTGTGTGGTTGTGTAGGCTGTTGACTCAATCTGAACAATCAGCTGAGGAAGTGAGACATCTTCGTCCTTGCCCTCTTCAGGGCTTCTAGAACCTTCTCTTCTGTACAGCAGCATCCTGCAGGTTCTTTCTCAGGCAGGGATTTGCTGCAGGAAACCAGCTCCTCTGCCTGTTTCCTGTAACCCTCCCCTCAAGCTCTGCTCCTCCTGGGGCCTGGTCCATCACCCACATACCTGACAGCCCAGCCCAGCGCGCGCGCACACACACACACACACACACACACACACACACACACACACACACACAGAGCATTACAAATCCTTTCTCCTTGGCACCAAGTCAGGGCTCTGGTGATGCAGGAAGCAGACTAGGAACCAACCTGGGATTTTCCCTGTGTTGTTGCCCACAGCAGGGTGTGCCAAATGTTGGTAAGAGGAGGGCTGCTGAGGAGGAGGATCCCCAGAGTGCCAGGCTGTTTCCTACAGAAAGCACTCCAGGCGTGTTCTAAAGACAACAGCCTCGTCTGCTTTGCACCAAACAGGTGACTGCATACAGAATGTTATTTCCCCAAGAACCCGCTAAGAGGTTTCCTCACGCTTGGTGTGGGGGTAGAAGGAGCTTTGCTTCAGACTCCTTATAGAGCAAAGGTTTGTAATTTTACCAAGGAGCGCAAGAACAGGCTTTTACTAATGAAAATATTCTTTAATATAATTCCCTCCAGCTTACACAATGTTTTCACACGTACTATTCATCTGATCTTCACAATGAACCTATAGACTAGCTGGTATGGTTCCTAATCTACTGGAGAGAAAGCGAGAGACAGTGCTAGGTCAGAAGCCCATCTTAATAATGGCCGCTGCCATTGATGGAGCACCGGCTATGTGCTGGGTGCCTTGCTAGTATTATTTATACTAATGGAAATAATAGGTACTATTATACGGAACAGAAACATTTCATACGGGACTATTATTACATATAGGCTTGGAAGAAAGGAAATTATGTGTAACTCCAAAGTCTGCGTAGGCTGGCATGCCTTACTCTATGAAGAGGGAAGCGGCATTTCCATAATCACAGTGCTTATCACACTGTATTGTAATTGCCTGTTTACATGTCTGTTTCGCCCTCTCGTCGGTGTGCAGAGAAGTCTGTCTGCTCTCCACCGCATCTCCATCTCCAGCACAGTACCTGCATCTCCATCTCCCAGTACAGCACCTGCATCTCCATCTCCCAGCACAGTACCTGCATCTCCATCTCCCAGCACAGCACCTGCATCTCCAACTCACAGCACAGTACCTGCATCTCCATCTCCCAGCACAGCACCTGCATCTCCATCTCCTAGCACAGTACCTGCATCTCCATCTCCTAGCACAGTACCTGCATCTCCATCTCCTAGCACAGTACCTACATCTCCATCTCCTAGTACAGTACCTGCATCTCCATCTCTCAGCACAGTACCTGCATCCCCATCTCTCAGCACAATACCTGCATCTCCATCTCCAGCACAGTACCTGCATCTCCATCTCCCAGCACAGTACCTGCATCCCCATCTCCCAGCACAGTACCTGCATCTCCATCTCTCAGCACAGCACCTGCATCTCCATCTCTCAGCACAGTACCTGCATCTCCATCTCACAGCACAGTACTGCATCCCCATCTCTCAGCACAGTACCTGCATCTCCATCTCTCAGCACAGTACCTGCATCCCCATCTCTCAGCACAGCACCTGCATCCCCATCTCTCAGCACAGTACCTGCATCTCCATCTCACAGCACAGTACCTGCATCCCCATCTCTCAGCACAGTACCTGCATCCCCATCTCCCAGCATAGTACCTGCATCTCCATCTCTCAGCACAGCACCTGCATCTCCATCTCTCAGCACAGTACCTGCATCTCCATCTCACAGCACAGTACCTGCATCCCCATCTCTCAGCACAGTACCTGCATCCCCATCTCCCAGCATAGTACCTGCATCTCCATCTCTCAGCACAGTACCTGCATCTCCATCTCTCAGCACAGTACCTGCATCTCCATCTCTCAGCACAGTACCTGCATCCCCATCTCCCAGCACAGTACCTGCATCTCCATCTCTCAGCACAGTACCTGCATCTCCATCTCTCAGCACAGTACCTGTATCCCCATCTCACAGCACAGTGCTTGGCACATGATAGATGCTGAAGAGATAACCGCAATGTGAAAAGAAAAAGCAATATTGATTTATACACTGGGATGCTAAGGCTCAAAGAGGCTAAGTGGCTCGCCCTATGGGACAGAGCTGGGCTTCACGCCATGTCCTCTGACTGCAAGCCCTTGCTTGCTCCACTAAGGTGTTCTCTCTGCCTTAGTGTCCGCTGCGGGGATTGTATAGTATTTGGTAAATGCTGGGAAACCAGTTCATACTTGAGTTATTACAAGGTGACTTGTAGACTGTGTGACCTTGGGCAGTCTGTGATGCTTGGTGAGATTCAATACTTCCCTGGCAGTCCTGTTGTGACCTTGGGACACTTTTATTAGACCACACAGAGCAATGTTGGTAAGTCCCAAGATTGTTCTGGGCTTCTTCTAGGCCTGCAGTCTTCATGGGTGACATCAAGGACCATATATTTACTTGACTTGTGTGTGTGTGTGTGTGTGTGTGTGTGCGCGCGCGCGCGTGTGTCCTTTTCCATCCCTCTCCCACTTACTCCCTTGAGACAGGGTTTCTCCCTGAGCCTGGAACTAGACCGATGGCCTGGAAGTCCTAGTGACCCTGCTGTCTCTCCCCTCCCGCCCCCAAGCAGAGCCAGGCTTACAGACATTGTGTGCAGCCATGCCAGGCTCTTATGTAGGTGCTGGGGATTTGAACTAAGGTACTCCTGCCTGCATAGCAAGTATTCTCACTTGCTGAGCCACTTCTTCAGTGCCCCAAACTTTGATTCTTGTAGCGAAATATTTGCTCAGTGTCTCTGCCTGCTCGTCCAGTGTTGAAGATATAACATGGCGGGGGCGGAACTCCACATCCCCTCTGACACAGTTCCACACCACCGCCTTTGTCTCAGGATACAGTACCATCTACTCAGTTGCCCAAACCAGACATTCTCATTATCCCTTCTTTCTCCCTCTTTCCCTCACTTCCGGCCAGTTAACAAGCCCCGTTGACACCGTCTCTCAGATGTCCCCCGAGGGCGAAGCTTTTTCCACCCTCTCTGCTGCTAGCCACGTCCAAACCACTGTCACGCCCACCACAGCAGCCTCCTAATTGGCCTCTGTCAACTGGATCTGTGTTTCTCTAGAACCAGTGAATGTGTCTACCACAGCAGACATGGCCGTTTAGAGAGACGCAGCTTCCCCTGACATCAGAGTACATCCCGTACCCCTAGCCCTGACTTTCACACCCCGCCCTATCTGGTCTGTGCCCAGCCACCCACCTTATCCCCGTCACTCTCTCTCACTCTCCCTACTCCTAGCCATTGGCCTGCTTTCATGCCCAGACTAAGTCTCTTTATGTTTCTTCCCTGGATCCGTTCATCTGGCATGCTCTTTCTCTCAGTCACCAGGGTCTGTAATTCTTGTCATTTAGACCTTTGATGCCTTCTGGAAAAGGATGCCTTTATCCTATAGTCGATAATAGAATCCCTGCCATGGGGCCCTGTGGCCTCCTGCAGCTGCCTGCCTCCTCTGACAAGAGTGTCCGAGCCACTGGGAGAGGCCTTACTGCCTGGTTCCCTGTGCACTACAGAACAACCCCTGCGTTTGGTGTTTGCACGAGAAAGCATTCTCCGTGAAGTGTTAGTGTGGAGAAAATGATGCCTTCCCAGGCTCATGTCAGCCCCAGCCATGCTGTCAGGACTAGTCCAGGAAGCTCAGGATACCAGGCGTTCTAGCGGTGGAGCAGGCTAGCCCCGTGGAGCAGGCTAGCCCCGTGGAGCTCATGGGCAGCAAAGCAAGGCTGGTGCCGTGCAAGTTGCATGGGGCACCTTCCTCCTTGCCTCTGTTTCATCTTGACAGACTGTGTCTTGCTTGACTTTGAACGATGCTTTTGCCCTTCCGAGCCTCACTTTCTTCCTTTGCTAGATCACAGATAGCGCAGAGGTGTGTTTGAACAGAGGGAGGGAGACGGTATGCAACACTTGGCCCACCACTTGACGCTTTCCCCCAGTGCCTGGTTCCCCCCAGTGCCTGGTTCCCCCCAGTGACCTCACCTCCAAGGCCCATTGCTCCCCATCATCACCTGCCTTGGGCGTCTGAGGGGCACTGAAGCAGAGGCTGGCTCGGTTAGGGTTGGGATCTACTACAGACACCAGTGGATCTCAGCAGCTCGCAGGTAGGTAGGTGTGGAAATACTCGGAGTTCCTGGCTGTGAACACCTATCAGTATTTAGCGCCAACACCATCCAGACCTCATCACAGAGGAGGGAGATGGGGAGTGGGGATTCTAAGAGGCGGGGTGACTGCTGGGGCCTCACATGAATCCTTCCTCCCACGTGCGTGTGGGTCATGGGCTGTGGTGAGCAATGGAGCGCTCCTGAACTCCCGCTCCACGTTTGTCCATTCTGCCACTGGGGAGAGGCAATGAGGATGGTGTAGCCAGATTGGGAGGATGAACATTGGACATCCAAACAGCATCCTCACAAGCATTTACACTACACTCAACAGTACTACAAATCCTGTGGGAGACAGATGTCTCTGCCTTAGGGTGTTCCGGCTGAATTTTAAAGGCTATTAAGCCATTTCCCCCTTGGCCTTCTTGAAAAGCAGCCGTCTCCACACAGATCTAGAGGCATGTGCTGCCACCTGCTGGCAAAGTTGGGCACAACTTGGCTTAGTTCTTTGAATAATACTATCCGTGGAAATATGTTGCAGGAGAAAAAAATTATTTTGTTGAGTAAAGATGCTTTTGTTGAATGATCTGACATTTTAGTTCCATTCCAAATTATGCCCTTCAGGAGGCTAGGAGGTCTGAAGGTCGCTCTGGTCCACACCAATCCCTACTGCTTACCCTCAGCTAAGTTCAACCGTTTAGATGACAGGTTGGCCCTGGAGGTTCCTGAGTTTGCAGGCCAGTGAGGCCCAAAGATGAGGCTTTCTGGACTCTTGGAGTTGTAGTGTAACATGCCTGCTGAAAGCAGGGCAGATGCTCACGGAACATGGAAACCGTGAGCCTTCAACACTGTCATCCCCAGACAGCAACACCCTGGAGGACCGGCAGCCAAGAGGAGACCTGCAGCATATGTCCTGCTTTCTCAGGATTCTGAGCAGAACAGGAAGCCACAGAGAATCCGGGGGACCAGGCTCCCCGAGGAGAGCTGACACAGTTTGAGAGAGTCCTAGGAATTTGCTTTTAAAACGGGCCCTCTGGGCACTGGGAAGCTGGTACAGCACTTGCTGCAGAGGATTGTGGGCCCGAGTTAGATCCCTAGCTCTCAGTTGCATGCTGAGCACATGTGTGCCTAGGATCTCAGTGCTGGAGAGGCAGAGACAGGAAGATCCCCGAGGCTCACTGGTCGGCCAGCTTAGCCAAACTAATGAACTTTGGCTTCAGTGAGAGACTTTATCTCAAGGGGAAAAAAAAGGCAGAGTGACTGAGGGAGACACCTGATGACCTCTGGTCTCCACATGCATGCGTGCACATGAATGTGCATCCCTGCATGTATGCACTCACGAACATACACACACACACACACACACACACACACACACACACACACACACACATGCACACACCCCACACACATGCACACAGGCCCTTTGGGCAGCTTCAGCACACACCCTTCCATTTCTTCATTTGTTCTAGGATTCAAAACAAGGGCCTGCCTGTACAACTGCTCTCCGGTGACGTTTCCTAGCTTTTCTACCTTTGCGTCTTCCACAGTTTTACAAGCTTCCCTCTGTGGCAGAGTGAGGGAATGACCTGGATGATGCCCGACGCAGTGCAGCTTGGACTCATAGTGGTGACTCTGTCCTCAGATCCCCCACGTCTGGCTAAGGAGGCCTCCTGCCTTGCTAGAAACATGAGTGTCCGGGAACTGTGGCTCACACTTACAGTCTCAGCATTCAGGAAGCTGAGGCAGAGGGATCTTGGGTTTGAGAGCAGTCTGGTCTACGCAATGTGACCCTATCTTATAAACACACAAAAAAGAAAAAGAAACCCCACCCCGAAGAAGCAGCTCCTGTGCCTAGCCTCCCTGCTTCTGCTGAAGCCACCAGCGGCTCCAGGGAGAAAGCAGGTGTCTCTACCTTGCCCTGAGCACTGTGCCGGGAGCCAGTACTGCATTAGGTCTGTTGCCCAGACTTGAAGGAGGGATGGAGAAAGGAATCTGCACCCACAGCCTGTGCTCAGAGTCCTGTCTGCCTCCCTCATCCCATCCATGTTGGTGCACGGTACATACTTCTGTATCTTTCTCTATCTCCACCTGTGTGGACCCGAGTATTTTCAGATCATTTGGCCTTTTGAATATGCCAAGATTCTATGCCCAGTCACCTTTATGGGGGAAAAGGGTGGTGAAAGCAACATCCTCTCCTGCTAGCTGTACAATTAATTGGTCGTACTTTCCCTAAAGAGGATTTTTTTTTTTGGCTTATTTTTGTGCTTCTATGGTGCCCCCTAGTGGTTATTTCTATGCATTGCAGCAGTCGTAGTCTGGGAAGCTGTGTATTGTTGCAGAGGGCTGGCGCCGCCCAGAGGACAGCCATCAAATGACAGGCCAGGAAGCAAGCCAGAAGGCCCCAAACTGTGGTAGAGCCAATCGATGAGCAAGGCCAGGGGTTTTTAATCTCATCCTAGGGCTCCCCCTCCACTGCAGCCTGCGCCGGCTTTCCACCCTTCTCTGAAAGAGCTCACCTGGGTACCTCGGCTGCACGAGGGTCAAGACAAAGATAAGGGCATCTTCTCTTGGATGTGACAGGGCACGTGGGATCAGAGAAGAAATAGTGCTTGAGGAGGCGAACATAGCTGAGGGATTTGGTGATGGGCACTAGAGCAGAAACCATGGTTGAAAACAAACACTTATCTAACCGGATTGATACCCACCCAGTTCCAGCACCGAGGCGCGTGGGGCCATTGCCACCACCACCACCTCACAGCACCGTCTGAGAAGCCGACATCCTGGGTTGGAGCTCTTTCCTCTCAGCACTGGACAGCCCTGCTGCTGACTGCTCCCAGGCCTGGCTCTCTTTTACCCCTCCCCCTCCCCCTCTCTCCTGTTTTTGGCCCTTTTCAGCCATGCTCACAGGCCACTGCCTAGCTTCCTCATGTTTGCTGGGCGCTTGAAGACACACACACAGCCTCATTACCCCTGTCCTCCCCAGACTTACGGAGAGCAGGGGGAGGTTCCCCTGCTCTCCGTAAGGTTTAGAGCGAGTCAGAACTGTGGTCAGTTCATGGGCAGTATCCACGGGGCAGGGGAGTCTGCAGCTGATATAACTGAGTACACCGGGGGGCAAGTCCAGCCTTGTGCTGTTACCCCTGGTCATACCTTCCCGGGGTACCACCCACTGCATCTGCTCCCCTCCATCTCTAACTCCTGAGCTGCCAAAAGCTTGTTCCCCCTCCCTCCTTCCTCCACCTCCCCCCCACCCCCACCGTCATGAAAGTGAAATCAAGCCACACTTAAGAGTCTACAATTTGCTTTTGTTCTTTTACTTAAAAAATAATATCAGTATAAGATGTGCATCTTTCCTTGGCAGTTTCTAGAAAGAGAGTCCTTAGTGTCTCTTTAAGGCAATATATACAGTATCCTGAAGGAACTGCTGTGACCCCAAGCACCCCTATCAGAGGGAGCTGCCAAGGAAAACCTGTAGCCTGTGCTGCTGTGGCCTGCACTTGCATTTCTACAGGATCAGTTCCTAGGAGCCATCTGGGGAAGGGCCTTTCCCACACTGTGTCCTCATCTTCCCACCTCCGGACCGCTGCTTCTTCCCCCCACCCCCCACCCCTCCCAACACCCCCATCTCAGCTTCACATTGAAATGTGAACTTTTGCTGTCCGTGTTATCTCTCAGGTCCCGCAGGAGAGGCCGAATGAATTAATAATACAGCAGCAGGAAACAGAGAGATAGAGCCATTAATTGTCAGCCAGTGTTCCTAACCTCTCAGGGCCACTAATTAGCTCACTGACAGATTCAGTTTTATCCCGAGCCAGGGCCATGCTTTGGGAATGCTTGGGACTCAGCTTGTGGCATCCGGCACAGAGGGGCAGCCCTGTGCCTCCTGGATGGTTGGGGTGCATTTGCTGAATTCACATATGTCCGTAGAGACCCCTGGGTGCCTCCTTGGGGTGGAAGGATGAACTGGGGTGGGGGCAGGGTGGGAATGCTTGTATCTGGGTGGAGCTGGGTGGTGCATGTGCTGTCCTTGGGCCCTGGTAGCTGGCTTATGGTTCTGGTTTGGGCCACAGGTGAGTTACTCTTGCCAAGCTGTGTTGTGCGAAGCTTGTGCATAGTTGTCTGAAAGCAACCTACTACCTTATAACCACAGGTTCTCCCCATGGGAGGTTAGCCTGTACGTTACACAGAGACCTTCTGGAGGGGAACATTAAGTCAGGCACCATGGCGGTACCAGGCTCAGAGAAAGGGACTCGTGAATTGCTTCTTTAAAAAGCTGTATATTTTGGCCTTTTTATCTCTCTGGGCTCTGAGGTGCAGAATAGAGCCATCCCCCATTCCTCTGCAGTGAGGGCTATTGGTTAAGAGTACATGGGATAGCTGTCTGTTCTTCCAGCCCGCCTGTGCTCCCTACCAGTCGGGGCAGCTTAGTTTTCTTGTTTGTTACATAGAACTAAGAATCAGTTAGTGCTGGGTGGTGGCACTACACACTCATAATCACAGCACTCGGGAGGTAGAGACAGGGGGATCTCTGTGAGTTCAGGGCCAGCCTGGTCTACAGAGGGAGTTCCAGGACAGCCAGGGCTACACAGAGAAACCCTATCTCAAAAAAACAAAACAAAACAAAACAAAACCAAGAGGAAGGAAAAGTAGAAGGAGGAAGAAGGGGAGAAGAAAAAGAAAGAAAGAAAGAAAGAAAGAAAGAAAGAAAGAAAGAAAGAAAGAAAAGAAAGAAAGAGGGAGAAAGAGAGAAGGAGGAGAATCATTTACTATTGGGGTGCATTCTAATCAACGATGTTCACATTCGTCAAGTGACTGGTAGCCTCCAGAAAAAGTCTTTTACAACACCGGTTGGGATTCTCAAACTTTCCTCACCTTTTTCTTTTAGAGACCGGATCTCTTGTATCTCCGACTGGTCTCAAACTTGCTATGTAGCTGAGTATACCCTTGAACAGTATACTGATCCTCCTGCCTCTATCGTCCTGACAGCTGGGATTACAGGCATGCACCACACCTAGTCTATGTGTTGGAGCTCAAACCCAGGGCTTGTGCATTCTAGGCAGGCTCTCTACCAACTGGACTGCGTCTCTACCCTACCATTCTTTTTCTGTCCCTCCTTCCCTTCCTGTCTTATATGTACCCTCTGGAGTCCTATGACCAAAGAACCGTTCTTCTCTGTTCACGAGCAGAGCATCTGGCCTCTTTGCTGGCCCTGGCTTGGCCCAGGATAGGTTCTGTCAGGCCTCACCTCTCTTCTGTACCAAGGACATTTTGCCTTGCTTTTCCCCCACTTGCTCCTGGCCTGGTGCCATGCGACTCCAGGGAGGCGAGGCTGCTGGCTGCTGGTTGTCTTCTGGAGACTGAGGCAGAGCTAATGAGCAGGTTTACTGGAGGTACTTTTGGGGATCATATATGGGGTAACAGAAAGGAGAGGAGAGGGTGGGGTTGAACAATAGGGAAAGTTGGGGTGTGATGCTCAGGCAACCTCCTGGGAGGTTCTGGAGCTTCCTGAGTTAGAAAAAAGAAGCTAGGCTTTTGGTCACCCGTTTACCGGTCACTGGATACAGACTCCTCCAGAAGTCGTCATGACTTTGGCCAAGAAACCAGTCTGTTCCTTAAAAGGGCTGATACCTCATTCCCAGAAGCTTCTGGTGGAGGGGAGGCAAGAACCCCCCAGTCCAGAGGGGAGATAGTGGTACATCTCAGCACCTATGTGGGGCCACAGGGTGGGTAGAGCCTGGCCTCTGCTCAGAGGGATGTTCTGTAACTGTGGATTACTCAGCGGCTCCTCCAGAACCATCTGAGGCACTAGCCAGGAAATGCCCCCTCATGGTGTCTTCTGGGTCCATGCTTCTCTGTCTCAACCTCATATCACACCTCTGTGGACATAACCTGGACCCTCTCAATAGACGGTCTGAGTGTACTCCACTTTAGCCAGCAGGAGCCATCTGCTCAGCTCTGCCTCCCCAGCTAAAGATGCTTTAGGCAGCGGAGTCAGTGGAAGTGCAGAAGTCTTTGGGATGAGAGTACTTGCACTTATTGCCCCCCAGCCTTGGACACACGTGTCTTAATCTTTCTCTGCTTGAGGACACCAGGGTCTCAGAGGCGAGGGTGCTTACTATCATGATGACTGATGTTTCTTCTCGCTCTTGGTCCTGCATTCCTCATCGTGACTGGGGAGAAAGAACAGCCACTTACATGGTGACCTTAGCTTCCTCCACTCAGGTTCATTAAAAAACAACAAAAAAAAAAGGGTGTCTAGAGCCAGCCCCTGAAGATTCGGATGGGTTCATTTTAGGTGGAGTTTGGACACAGCTCTAAATCCCTTCAGGTGATTGTTTTGGTAGTTCCTTGTCTAGCTCTGGGACCACAGGGTGGGCAAGCAGCTGGTACTCCCTGGCCTGCCCAGCTCTGCCAGGAGGAAGTCCTTCACCAGCTCCCCTGGGACACAGCAGGCCACTCAAGACTGCTTCCCAAGGACCTTCACATCTCTGGGGATTGGCTACTCTTCTGAGGTGTTCTAGATCTTCGTACAAGTAAAACCAGGGTATAGGGTTGACTGGTTCATCATTTATGTACCTGAGGCTCCGTGCTGGGTCACAAGGGTGATGGAGCCTTATCTGATTTTGAGTTTTCCTTGAGCTCAACACTTCTTAGCTGTCTGTGGGTGAAATGCTTAGCCTTCCTGAATCATACCTTCATTGTCTATATGACAACATGTGCCCTTCAACATGCTGCGTACCTCAAATATTGACATGGTTACTGGTCGACCAGTTACTATGGGTGATGGAAAGTGCTCAGGCCCCAAGTCACATAGCCACAGCTGGGATTGAGCCCACATCCTCACTGACTTCTGTTGAAGGTGGCCTTGCTATGCTGCATGACTACAAAGAAGGTCCTCAGTTAGCTCAAGGAACAAGGCTACTTACCCATCTTTCCACAGACTCAGCAGCAATTAGCTAGATTCTCCCAGAATCTCGGGTAACCTGTTGACGTCCATACCCATTGCTGGAAACACTCCCTACACACACACCACGAACAGTCTTTCCTATGTTTATCGAACACATCCACATTTATAAAACAGAAAAATAAATTCCACAGAGTGACCCTTGCTTCAGTTTTCGATTCTATGTTTGTAAAATGAAAGTTAAATTCAGCTCACGCAGGTGAAGCAAGAGGTGAATTTAAGCTCTCCAGCCGGGTGAGTTTCAGAAGAAGGCCGAGGTCATGACAAGGGCTCAGCACAGCAACATTGCTTTTCACTCGCTTTTGATGGCAATTCCCCGAAACTCAGAGGTGAGGACCATGACGTGAATACATTCACGGCTCCTGAAATTTCCAAGTGAGATTTCCCCAATAGGAACTCTCTTGAGATGGCATTGGGATGTTCTAAATCAATGAAAGACAGAAGACTGACTGGCCATCTAGGTCTGGGGTTCCAGACAATTCCTAACGGATGGTGGATGGAGCAGCTACTGTGTCCTTCCCGACTTGCCCCAGGATGGCAGACATGCAGGTGAGCCTGGTTGGTTGATGTTACTTGGCAGAGGGGTCCTGTCCACCCCACCCCTTCTCTGTCCCAAACCACAAAACCACTTATAGCTATTTCCAGGCTTAGTGTTTCCATGGTCTCTGCAGCTGCATTGGGCTTGTGTTGCTAGACAATCTAGGAATCATTCTGGACCAAGTTCTTGCTCTGGGGTAAACCTGAGATTTGTGAGACTCTCTACATCGTAAAGGCTTTCTCATAAAATCATCTCAGATCATGAGATGGGCAGATAGGGGATGCACTGTGGGCTCCTGTATTAGAAATTGCATTTGACTTTTGGATGTGTTGACCTGAGGAACAAATTGTGGTTTTTATCATTCTCATTACATAAAATCTGGAGGAGGGAGACTGGGGCTGGTGAGATTGTTCTAGAACAGCAGTTCTCAAGCTATGAGTCTTGCTGAATTCCTTTTGGGGGGTGGGTGTGGGTTGAATGATCCTTGCCCAGGAGTCACATGTCAGATATCCTGCATATCATATATTTACATTATGATTCATAACAGTAGCAAAATTGCAGTTATGAAGCATCAATGAAAATAATTTTATGGTTGGGGGGGTCATTACAACATGAGGAACTGTATTAAAGGGTCACAGCATTGGGAAGGTTGAGAACCACTGCTCTAGACTGTCATCAGGGCTTTTTCATTCATCCATCTCTAAAGTATCTTGCTGTCTCATAGTCCCAAGTGGTAGGTTTATATTCAGCCCTGTGAGCAGTGTGTCTAGAAAGAGGAAGACAGGAAATGGGGAAGGAGGCCCTGTAGCAGAGTCAGACTCTTCTAAGAACTTTCCCCTCCATCATACCTGATAACTTCCCCTTCCATCTTTTGCCTGAGCTATGCCACATGAGGGCTCTTAACTGAAAGGGATGCTGGGAAATGTAGTTCTAGTAGGGAAGCATTCCCCTTCCCTTACAGATTCAAGGCTTCATTAGATGGTAAGAGAGAAGGCAGTCGGATAGGCAGTTCCCATTCTCAGTTATAAGAACCTTGTCAAATTTGAGAGACCGCAGCTTTGCTTTTTTTGATGTTTCTTTGTGTCTGGCTGTGAACGTCAAACACAAGCAGGAAATCTCTGGCCTCCTGCACTTCCCAGCCTCAGATCTGGGATGATCTGTAAACAAAGAATGTCCTTAGGAGAAACACCAGGATCTACGTTGCTTATTGTTAGTGAGAGTCTTTAGGACCCCCTTCTGTGTTGATGGATTTGTCTGGGATCTACATGGGAAAACATTGCATCCCACCTCGCAAACTTACAGGACTGAAACAATGCATGAATAAACACTTTTAAACACATTCTTACAGGCCCGGGTATGACAGCACACACCTCTATTAACAACATCCAGGAAACAGGCAGACAGATCTCAATGAGTTTTAGTCAGCCTGGTCTTCATAGTAAGGTCTAGGCCAGTCGGGGTTACACCATGAGCCCCTGTCTCCAAGAAACAAAACAAAACAAAAAGACCCACAGAGACAGCTTTCAAGTTACAGTAAGGCCAATGGGACAAAGCTCGCACCGTTTCAAGTTTATAGACCGCCAGATGACAGTCACCTTGATTTCCCATAAGGAAACTAAACATGCCATTTAAACACCCCCAGAATAACATATTTGACATGTATGTTAGGTGACAAAGCAAGAGGATGATTTTGAGTGTCCAGAATGCCCAGTGTTGGCCTCATCTCTTTCATTAATTGGTTGTGTGTCTTCCACTAACTAGCGCTAGCCACTTAGCCATCTCAAATACATTTTTGTCGTCTGTAAAATATGAGGGTTAGCCTTGGCACCATTGGGTATCCGGGAGAAATAATATTTGAGCCACAAATGCAGGCCACTTGAGCAACTACAAGTTTCCAGTAGTCACATTAAAAGAAGTAGGTAAAACTAATACTACATTTTTGTTTAATAGAATACATCAAAATAGTATAATTTTACTATAGAGCCGGTATTTGCATACCAAACCTCTGAAATCAGTTTGTATTTTGTCCTCTCAGCATGTTCCACTGGTGAGTGCGCTGAGGGGCTTGTTGAGAGCACAGAGCCAGTGGCTCCTGTTGTACCTGACAAAGGCTGAGGTGGCTTCACTGACCCACGAGATTGTGAGCATGGGTACCCAGCATCTGGAGCTTGTCCCCCTCAGGTGCAGACGAGGGGCATCTCTCTCTCTCCCATTCCCTCTCTGTTCCAGACCTGCCTCATTTGTAACTAGGGCTGTCCTGCTTGTCACAGGCTTAGGAGTCTCCAGCATGCCTTTTGCTTGCCTGACTGCTGCAGAAACGACAACTTCTGTGTCCTCTTTGGGGCCATTTAATGTTCTCTGGGTTTTGCGTTCCATTGCCATTCAACTTTTCAACCATTTTAAAATGCAGTGATACAGATTTTGTTTTTCAGTACAGAAGCCATGCTGTTTGGGAGATAATTGGAAAACAGAAGAGTATGGATGATCACTTATTCCCCAGCCCCCCAGTCAACCACTGATAATGTTTTGGTTCACTTATCTTGGTTTCTTCCTAAGCATTACCTAGAAACAAAAAAAAGTGCTTTAAATTTGTTTTTCTTGAGCTTTTATAGAACACACATATCCAAGTTTATATTCTATTTCTCTGATGAATACCATGTCCAAGAAATAACCTGGGGAAGAAAAGGTTTATTTGGCTTACAGGTTACAGTCCACCTTCAAAGGAAGTCAGGGTCGGAACTCAAGGCAGGAACCTGGAGCAGAAGCTGAAGCAGAGGTCATGGAGGAGCATAGGTTACTGTGCTCCCAGGCTCACATTCAGCTTCCTTTCTTATACAACCCAGGGCCATCTGCCCAGGAACGACACCATCATCAGTCAGCAATTAAGAAAGCACCTCACAGACAAGTCTATAGCCCAATTCATTGGATGAAATTCCTCCATGAAGTTCCTTCTTCCCAGGTGGCTCAGCTTGTGCCAAGCTGACAACAACTAGCCTTCCCAAAACACTTGTAGAACTTTCCTTCTACCTGTAGTCATACCGTGGGCATTCTAACAATGCCATTAGGGTATCGCTTGGAAGCCAGATTCCTAATGGCTCATGGTTGGTGTTTGGGGAGGGATTTTGATGATGCCATGTTGCTGTAAAGCTAGGAACTCAGCAGATCGTTCTTGTCCAGCTTCGAATTCTGCCTTGCTCCAGAGCTCTTGAACAAGGGCACCACCAATACAAAGAGCAGTGGACAATGTGAGCCAAGGAACTACGTCACTCACATTAGCCGAGCAAGCGTCTGTGACGTTGTTACAGTCCTCTGTTTATTGAACTACATGAGGCCTCCTCCCTTGAGCATGCCTAATTTGTTGTTGTTGGGAGGTTCTACGTGCATATGATGTGTTTAGATCAAATCCACTCTCCATTCCCTCTCCTCCAATTCTTTTCCTGTCTCCTTCACCTGTGCTTCCCAACGTTGTGTTCTTTCTCTCTCTCTCTAAATGTCATTGAGTCCACTTAATGCTATCTGTGTGTGCCAAGTGTGTAGGACTGTCTACTGTGGCATGAGTAACCTCTCAAGAGATGCATCCCTGAAGAAAACTGACTCTCTCCCCTCCCCTAGCAGCCATCAATTACCATTAGGGGTGGGACTTTATAATCTCTTTCTTGTCCTGCTGGGATGGTGGCTGGCTTTATCTTGTGCCTGTCCTGAACTCTCAGCTAAGTGAGGCCTAGAACACACTAGGACTTGACCTGTCTACTTGGTTTTGTGTGGCTTTGGCAAATTATTTAGTTTCTCCGTATGTATTTAATTCCTTATCTTTAGGGGAATAATAATAAGTGGAATGAGATAAACATGCAAGGTGCTTAGATCAGTTGCTGGCAGATAGGAAACATCCCTAACATCATTCTCTATCATTGCTCATTTATGTTTGTTTTGTACTATTCTGGTTTGTTTGCTCCTATCTTATTATTATTTTGTCGATGCCTTTTGTATTCTAATGAGGGAGAGAGGAAGAAAGGGCGTGGAACTGGGTGGGTGGAGAACTGGGGAAGATCTGGGGAAGGAGAAACCATAATTAGAATATATTATGAAAATGAACTACTTTCAATTAAAATGAGTAAGTTTTTATTATAATCTATCAATATTAACAAATACTTATTGAGGATTTGCTAAATAATTTTCTAAAAGCTGGGAATCACAGGGGCGGCCAGGACTAAAGACACATCTGCGCTTACGAAGTTCAAGTTTTTGTGGGGAGACACTCTAATAAGCAAGATGAGTCCAGATGGCAGCCAGGGAATTCTTCAATTTTAGTAAGTCAGTGACTGAACAGAGGGCTGGCCACTTAGGGAGAGTAGTCAAGAGGAGCTTTCTGCATAGGTGGCATTTGAGCAGATGTCCGAGTGGCAAGCGGAAGAGCTTAGGAAGGGTCAGTTCAGAGACACTGTCGTGGTGGCCTTGAACTGGAGAGTTCGGTCACAATTCAGAAGCAATGAGCGAAGGGGAGGAGGTGGAGGTGGGAAGGAGCCACCTGGTGGCGGAGGCCTTTGGAGGTCAGGGTACATTATAGCCATGTGTATAACACACTGCTGGGTTCTGTACAAGGAGAGACATGACCTTTGCTGTCTACAGGAGGCTGGCTCACAGGGGCCTCTGAGAGCCTGACATGTACATCTCTCCCCAAAGCTGTAGTCAGTAACATCACGTTGGTAACTTGAAACCAGCTGCAGCAAGAATATTTATGCCCCCCGCAAATGATAGCAGATGCCACCAACCAGAGCTTTCCTCTCTCAGAGCCAGCTGTAGGCACTTACTAGCCCACCACCAGACTGAACCAGTTTAGGTTTTCAAAACACCTTCTTAGCTGTTCCGTGGACAATGAGTTCTGGAGAGACAAAATGCAGTTCTGATTGTACTTCTGAAAATTTACTCAGGATAAACTACTAGAAGTGAAATCACTACATAAAATTATCAAATTGCTCCCCCTACTGAAGAATGTCATTGTTAGACCTCCAACAACAATATATTTCTCTGCGTTCTCCCCCACAGCCTCTCTCTGTAGGTATATGTGTGTGTGCATGCATGTGTGCATGCATGTGTGTGTGCGCGTGTGTGCGTGTGCGTGTGTGCGTGTGTGTGTGTGTGTGTGTGTGTGTGTGTGTGTGTGTGTGTGTGTAGGTACACATGTGTATGAGTGCACAGAGGCCAGAGGATGATTTTGACTGTGGTTCCTAAGGTACTCTCTCCCTTTTTGTTTTGAGACAGGGTCTTTCACTGACCTAGAACTCATCAAGTAGGCTAGGCTGGCTGCCTGGTGAGCCATAGGGACCTCCCTGTCTCTGTCTCCCCAGCTTTGGGGTTCTGTGTACAGAATGCATACTGACCACTTTGAACCTCATGTGCTCCCATCTCCCCAGTACCTCTGACTACCTCCCCTCTTCCCTGCAAATCTGTTCATGTCTATTTGTTTTGTTTTTAAAGCAGAGCTGTCTGTGTGACCATGGGTTTGGAGCTATCGGATGGAGCCTGACGGGTTCAGCAGTGGGTACACAGCTCTAGATAATATTATCCTTCCCCCAGAACCTACCAATGGCCTATAGTTCAGTGAGATAGGATCCCATGGGTTTCTCTACCTTCCATGACTTATTGTTGACAGGGCCAACCTTGTGTGGGTCCTGTGCAAGCAACTGCAGTTGTGAATTTATGGCTGCAGTGGTTACGTGGAATCTAGAAGGTGGCATTTCACGGTGCTTTGCTCTACCTTCCAGCTCTTACGTACTTCCTGTTCCCTCTTCTTTGGTGTTTCCAGAGCCGTATAAAAAATGGTATGAATGTCTTATTGGGGGATGAGCCTTTAACCATTGCTTATTCTCAGCTTCTTGGGCACTTGTGAGTCTCTGAGTTTACCACCACTCATTGTGGAGAGAGGCTTCCCTGAGGAGGGCTCCAAAGACTCTCTGGGTATCAACACAGAGATTTAGAAGGCACTTCAGTTAAACAACAGGAACAAGTTTTCTGCTTGGGCCTTCATCTCCTCTAGTCTTGGGTTGTTAGCTGGGTTTACTAAGTACCAGGCATGGGTTCCCTCCTGTCTTGCAGGTCGCAAACCCAATCCTCCTAACAGCCATGCCACTATTGGACAGGTGGGCAAATCTTGCCTGGCAGGTTGGCTTTTTTTAGTTGGAAGGAAACAGTTGAGTAAGATGATTGGTGCCATTTCCCCATGGCAGCCTGCATAGCCCCTTCCAACCATGGAAGCTAGCCAGCAGGACTTTCCAGCTCGGTTCCAGCTTGTTTTTTCCTGTGTCTTGCAACTGACATGTGTGATGTCTTCAGCAATAGGGTTGTATCCTCTGGTTCTAACAGGAGTCAGTATTATTTGGGGGTCTTGAGGCCTCTCTGACCAATTACTGTGGCTGCATTCTACCCCTGGGATAGGAAAGTTTGTTTAGTACCTCCTCACTTCTAGGAGCAGTGTCATCTAGTTGTGCAGATAACTCCTTTCAACCTCCTCTTGTATTTTCCTTTCTTCTTTTTTTTGGGGGGGGTTATAAGATAGTAGGGTTTTTTCAATTAAAAAAGTATTTTTAATTCTTTGTGAATTTCATGCAATGTATTTTGATCGTATTCTCCCCTCCAACCCCCCCCATATCTACCCTTACTTCTCTTTCCTTGCCTTTATTTATTTATTTAAAAAAAATAACCCATCAAGTACAGTTTGTGCCACCCATATATTTCTGGGTTTAGGGCCATCCAGTGGAGTGAGTTTGACTCATGAGGGACCACACCCTTAAAGAAAATGGACTCTCTTTTCCTAGAGACCACCAGCAGGCCAGAGCACCTCCTTTCTCTTCCATTCTAGGATGCCGACTGGCTTACTCTGGTACAGATCTTGTGCAGGCAACCACTGTGGCTGTGAGTTCATGAGTGACTTGCTCTTATTGTGTCCAGAAGACACTGTTTCACTCTGGTCTGCCCTGACCCCAGGCTCTTGCAATCTTTTTGCCTCTCTTATGCTATGGTCCCTGAACCTTTGAGGGTATATAATATAGATACCCTCCCCCCACTTTTTTTTTTGACTGAGTCCTCCACTGACACTGGTTCTCTGCCCTTTGACTAGTTGTGAGTTTTTAAACTACCATCGACTGTACTAAGAAACTTCTTCAATGAAGTCTGAGAGCTGTATTAATCTATGGGTATAGAAACGTGAATTTAGGGAGCACTTTGATATTACACCAGTTTAGCATAATAATAGTAGGTTCACCCTTGGAACCTGTGAGCTCCTTAACCATGGATTCTTAGCCAGACAGTAACACTACCAGACATGTGTTTCCTGCTGTGAAACAGGCCTTAAATCTATCAGAAAATGGTTGGTGACTCCCATAATGTTCATGCCAATATTACATCTATGGACATATTTAGTCATAATGATTGTTCTTGTAGTTCACAGCTAAGTAAGACTGCTGCTATCTTTTTTCCTCCAGGCAGCCTACATAGCACATTCTAGTACTGTGAAAGCTAGGCAGTAAGGAGGAAGCTTCCTGGTCAGCACCAACTTTGTTTCTCTGTATCCTGTGAAAAGCATGTGGTATCTTCAGCAATAGGGTCTTATCATCAAATTTTGGTGGGTGACCAAGAACAATGCCAACAGTCCATATTGTTTCTGGGGTCTCTAGGGCACCTCTGACAACTCAAGGGGAGTTATCCTGTATCAGGTAGTAGGCTTTTATTTGGCAACCTATAGATAATAGCTTTCTATATTGCCTTTTCATACACCCTCCATTTTGGTTAATCCTCCACTAACTCATACACTCATCTCTCAAGTCTCCTGTTTCCCTCTTTGCTTACGCTCTTAAATCCCATACTTCTTCCTCTTTATGTCCCCTTTATCTATATTCTACTATCCTTACTCCTTTAAGGCAACCCTCATGTTTGACCTTCTGGCTTCCATAGGTACGCCATATTTAACAACAACCTAAAGCTTTCCAGGCTCCTCTCCTTACTGAAGAACTATCGGCTATTGATAGTTGTTGGGGAAACATCCTTTTATTTGTGAGTATGGCCACTAGTAATTTCCTACGCTCCAATGAATGCCCCATATTCATGTACATATGTGCGAAATTAATGAACTTAGTAGATTATTTTTGAAAAAGAACATGAAGTTCAGAGGCAGTTATGTTGAGAGGGGAAACTGGGGAAGTTGGAGGAGGGAAATGGATGGTAGATTATCATATTTTTGCATATATATGAAATTATCAAATAATAATAGTTAAAATAAATAAATAAATAAAGCTAAAGAATAGCTAAAACAATAAATAAATAAATAAATAAATAAATAAATAAATAAATAAATAAATAAATAAATAAAGCTGAGATAGAATCTGCATGTGAGAGAAAACATATGGTGTGTTTGTCCTTCTGGGCCTGGGTTACCTTACTCAGGATAATTTTTCCAGTTTCAGTCATTTTCCTGCACATTTCATGATTTTATTTTTCTTTACAGCTTTAAAATGCCATCGTGTATATATATGTATCATGCTTTTCTTACATTTGCTTCAGTTGCTGGACATTCAGGTGGATTTGATTTCCTAGCTCTTGTGTGTGGGTTCTGGAGAGCAAACACAGGTCTTCCTACTTACCAGGGCAGCTCCTTATTTACTGGGCTGGCTCCCCAGTCTTCTCGGTACTCCCGCTAACATCCATTCATAATGTCCCATTCCCAAGAGAAAGGAGAGCTTTGCTAGGGGAAACTTGATGCGACTACATACACTGCTAAGGGTTCCCTGCCCCAGACATTGTTTTTATTGGTACTATGAGCAGGATACTTTTCTTGACAGGCTATTACTGGTGTAAAGACAGGGCTAGGTTTTGTTTTTTAGGGGGGGGTGTACGTTTATGTCCTGGAACCCTACTGAGTTCTAAACTCCTAGGACCTGTGTATCACAGCTCTGTCTGACAGTAGCAGCTTCTCCAACTTTACCCCCCCCCCCCCATTTCATCTGTCCTTCCTGTCCCCTGGGTCCTCTGGTGTTCTCTCACTTCTCAACACCTAACCTCCTGCATTGGCACTCTGCAGTCTGCTCCCTCTGTCTAGAACGTCACACTCTGTCCTCTCTGAAGCTGGTTCCCTCTTGTTCTTCAGGTGAAGGCTCCCGTCTCCTCACAGAGGATTTTCTTGACAACTCTGCCAAACCAGAATTACTCTTTCTTGGACAAAGCATGACCATTTGTTTATGCTTTGGGCAGTTTCTGTCACATTTGTCCTCTCATTATATGGTGTGGTACATCTGGTTACCTTTCTGACATCCCACACCAACCCTAAAATGGTCAAAGTTCTTTTTGTCAGGGTGTGTAGGCTTGGCCTATTTTTGCTTAATGATGTTCTGGAATTAAGGCATCTTAAGTCCCTGGAGAGTTTGGTGTTTGATTAAAAAGTATTGAGCCACAGCATATTATTATAACAAATTTTCCACAGTAAAAAATAGCTTCAAAGTGTTTGTTACCTGAAGTTATAACCCATGGGTTGGAAGAAAATGCCGGCAAACCATACATTGGATAAGGGGTTTATATTAAAATATTTAAGGAGTGTAAATAGCAAGAAAATAACGCTATAAAAATGGGCAAATGTTCTGAATAAACATTTCTCAGGAGAAGACATACAGGTGGCCAGCAGATACATGGAAAAGTTCTCAGCATCGCTAATTACTAGGGAAACACAAGGTAAGACCACAATGTCACCTCACACCGGGCAGAATGGCTATTATCAAAAAGCACAAAGAGCAAGTATTATTGAGGACACAGGGAAAAGAGAGCCCTTATACACTCCGCTGCTGGAGGGAATGCAAATTAATACAGCCATTGTGGAAAACCATATGGCAGCCCCTCAAAGCTAAAAATAGAGTTATCATATGATCCAGCATCTCACTTCTGGTATATATCCAAAGGAAATTAAATCTGTGCATTGAAGAAACATCTACAGTGCCACATTCATCACAGTACTGTTGATGATAGCCAAGATATGGAGCTTCGCTAAGCGTCCACCCAAGGATGGATGGCTAAACAAAACATTATATATACATTCAATAGAATAGAATAACACTTAGCCTTCAAAAGAAGGTAATTCTGTTATTTGTGATGCCATGGAAAACCCTTGAAGACATTATGCTAAGGGAAATAAACAAGACAGAGAAGAGCAAATACCCCGTGTTCTCATTTGTATGTGGAGTCTAAGACAAAGTTACAGAAATCGAGAATAGAACGGTAGTGACAGGAAATTGGGGGCATAGAGGGGACATGAGAGATTTTGCTCAGAGGGTACACAGGTTCGGATGGACAGCATTCACTTTAGAGAGCTGTTGTTCGGAACTGTAACTGTAGTTAACAAGTACATTGTGCACTTCAAAGTTGTACAGTGTTGGCACCACAAAATGATGAAGTGATGAAAGTGTTAATCAGTTTGATTTCATTATTCGGCAATGTAAACATGTATCAGAATATCACTTTATAGGCTGTAAATACAGGTAATGATTATTTGTTAACTAATGTGAAAGATGATGGTAAATTTGTTAACTAATGTGGAAGACGATGGTAAAAATCTCTCACATCTGTTGCTCGTTAAAACAGGAACCCCCGGTAGGTTGCACTAATTGTATTTCCAGTGTTACTGCGGTGACCTCTCTGAGTGCTCTTCACAGCACCCGGCTAGTTATTCTGATGCCCGCACACCCGGGCGACCTCCTCTCACTGCAGGGGGCCGTTCTTGCTACCAGCTGATGTATGGGGGGCCACGGCTGAGTTTTCATATTCACCAAAAGAAATCAACCACTACTTTTCAGATCTCCTTTCTCCTTCATGCTTGGTTTCTTTCTGGCAGGTTGCTTCCCCTAATATCACACAACATGCTCTAGAATCTCACATTCAAACACCAAAATGTCTCTCCTTGACCTCATGCCCCTCTTCACCTCTGCTGTTCCTCTCTGTTTTCTCTTCCAGTAAACTTGAAGAGGTGTCAGTGTGTGCTCCACATGGGCACCTCTTCATTCACTCTGAAGGTTCCTGTCTTGGGAAGATATTAGGAAAACTGTGTTCCTGGTCTCAGGGTCCCTTCTGCATCTTTGTCTTGGCTTCCTAGAGTCTGTGACATAGTCAAAACCTCTCCTATTGTTGAAGCCTCTCTTGGCTTTTGTGAGCATTTATGGGTCTAGGTGTTTTATTCTGTTGTTCTTCACCTCTAGTCTTGTTACTGGTTTTTCCTTACACACAGTACTTCTAATGTATGTATCGGGACTGGGTTCCAGCCCTCCTTTCTTCTCTATGTTTCTCCTTAGGTTCTTGTTCATGATTTTTTTTCGGGGGGGGGGGGCGGGTTTTGCACAAAGCCACATGCACATGATTCCGCCATACAGATCTGACTGTCATTCCTGCTACGAGCTCCTGGGGCTTAGATCTGATGGCTTCCTTGACATCTTAACTCAGGTGTCTCACGGCATCTTCAGCATCCAAAGAAGAACTGTTGACAAGCACTCTCTAGTCTTCTTTCCATTCAGGTCTTCCATTCTCCACAATTAGCACCACCATCTTTACGGCTCCAATACCTGTTTATACTGAGGACTAAGGAGGGTGTGTGGTGGCAGCCATAACTACACTCTCAAGGTTGCTACTGTCAGGACCGATTCAGTCTTCAATTCTACATTCCACATTTAGTAGTAGATTTATCCTCGGTGTCTGTGGGGTGTTTGTTCTAAAATCTTTTATAAGTACTAAAGTTTGTGAGTAATCAGTTTCCTTTTTTGTTCTCTCTCTATGTGTGGTGTATGTACATGTATGCGTGTTCACATGTGTGTGAGCACATGTGCATATAGGTTCACATGTTTACAGAGGCCCAAGGCTGATATCAGGAGTTTCTCTCACTATTATTTGAGATAAGAGTGTGTCCATTGAATTCAGAGCTCACCCAATATGGTTCATCTAGATAATTTGCTTTGGGGACGCCCCTGTTACTGCTTTCTGAGTGCTGAATTACATGTGGGACACCATTCCCACCCAGAATTTACAGGGGTTCTGGGATCTGAACTCCAATCCTCATGATTTGCTGGTAAGTGCTCTGCCTACTGAGGCATCTCTAATGAGCCAACCCTCATTTTTTTTTTTATAAGATGAGATGTTTGCATATAAACTAAGCCTATGTTCTCATATACTTCAGACTATCTCTAGAATATTTGTACCTACTGCAATGTAAATATATAAATAGCTATATGCTATATATTCAGAAGACAATGACAAGAAGAAAGCCCTTTCATATTTGGTACAGATGCAAACCTTTTTCTAAGTTATTTTCCACTGGAGGCTGGTTGGATCTGCAGCTATGAAGCATGAGGGTCTGGAGGGCTGATTGTATAAGTCTGTGAACACCGTGTGAATGGCCAGTTCTCTCCATCACTCCCACTTCTGATCTCATCTTCTTAGGAGTTTTGGACTCATAATAGCTTTAGAACCAGAAGCACTGAAGGCTGGAAGAGGCAATAGTATTGTGTCCATTTCACAGATTGTGCCCATGCCAGAGAAGGCTGGCTTCCTGGTTTTCTGGAGGGTGTAACCCCTGGTCCTTGTATTACAGAACTGAAATTGTGGATGAAAGATGGTGCCTTTGTGAAAATTCTTTTAGGCTAGTAAGCTTGTTCTGTGCCATCTTATTCTGATTTAAAAAAATCTTGTTCACCTTTGCTTTTTTGTCTTTATTATCATAAGTATTTTGACGGGATGTGGTAGAGTTCAGATTAAAGGCTGCCAGCCAGTTTAAGCCATAAATTCTTAGAGAAATGCAAATGGAAATGGAAAATAAAAGCTTTATACACACCAGTACAACAATGTTTAGAAATGAGGACAGTATCACCATTGGCACGGAGGAGGGAGATGGAAACTTTCATGAACCTTAGCGTGCCCATTATTGTAGTAAGTCTAAAAGAATCAATGAAATGAAATCTCTGTGTGACTTGTGATCCAACAATACTATTCTCTGGTATATAGATTTTGGAGAACTCTTTACCTAAGTCTGAAAAGACATGTGCAAAGATTTCATTATAGTATTGCTTGTCAGAAGAGGAAGTCAGAGGAAACTTAGGTACCCATTTACAAAGGGAATAAATGTAATATGCTGGAAACAACTATGGGATATGTGAGGAGAAGGCTATACATACTTATCGATACATGGCTACACTTTCCCAAGGTGTTGGGTGAACAAACACCGACATTTATAATATACTATGACTCTATTAAGTTAAAAAACAAAGCCATTGAACATTTCCTAGTTCTAATGGATGTATGAATATTGAAGGTTGCATGTTAAATGTGTCAGAGAAGGTACCCATGCTAGGGGCAGGGATTTCAAAGTGGAAACCAGGGATGCAGAGGGTAACACTCTACCCTAACCTTTGGTGTCACTTCAGAGACACTGAATAATGGCACATAAAATGTCAAGGACAAATTTAAGACTTGAAATATTTCTCCATAAGTTTCAGAGGACCAAATTTATATTTCTGAAATCCAGAGGGTATTTCTTGTTTGTTTGTTTTCTAGAATTGCCTTTAAAACCCTAGTTTTTTTACTATCTGAAGGAGGCCATGTCTTTGTCTTTGTCACTTAGGGGTGAGCTCTCTGAACGGATCCAAGCTGTAGTGGACATGAAATTACTGTATACAACCAACCAGATGGTGCTGTCCCCAGGATAGAGTCTACAGCTCTCCACTCCCATGTCCCCAGCATCTGAAACAGTGATTGCTTGATAGCTCTCAGTGGTTATTACCTTTGGTTGTGTCCCTTTCTTGACAGCCTTCTAGAATATGTGCCTTCTCTGGCTTTGAGGTTTATTTAAGGTATCCCCCCTTACAAATACCATATCTTGTCTAAAGTAATGGAAACAATACTTTTCATCGAGAGAATAATGTGTTGCCTGGCCGGCCACAGTATAAATATATAAACAATAATGACTGAATCTATCCCCACAGAGAGCTACATCTTTTCTGTTTCAGAAGTACTTTTGTGAGCTCTGTCCAAGTGAATCCGTTCTTTAAAATATGTACTGAATGCCTACTAAGTGCTAAAGGACAGGAGCCTAGGGAGACATTCCAGTGAGATGGCCAGAAAACTCTAGATTGAGCTGTAAATAGAGTGTGGTACAGCAAGTACAATCCATTATGTAATAATAGAAATAATAGGAAATAATAAGGCCTTACATTTATAGAATGCTTTATACCTTTCAAAAATACTTTCACACTAATCATCTCAGCATGGTTTGGCGACCACAATCTCATGCAGCACCTGTGAGCAGGTAGATGTTTTCTTCGGAAAATGGTCTCCAGCATTGGGCTACCTAATTTTTTAGGTTGTGTGAGTGTGCGGGGGAAAGAGGCAATTGCCATGCACTTCTATAGAAGGAGAGGAAGGAGCCAAGACTGAAAAGTTTCCCATCCACAGAAGTGAAACATTTCATGATTCCCAACCCTTCTCATTGATTGCCCCAGGGGCGGTCTGACATTCTTCAAAGGAAATTAATTGTAATTCACATCAAAATTTCAAACACACAGATATGCTGCATAGCACAATGATTCTGGGCAGGGGTGGACCAGGGGAGGTGGACTAGAAGTTGTATGTGTGTCAAAGAAGCTGCCAATCAGCCACAGAACAAAAAGAAGCTGAAACTCCCCCAGATTTGTAGGAGTAATTGGTCTGACTTCACACCCAGGGTAGTCAGAAGCAAAAGGGGGTGGCGATGGTGGTGGCTGAAAAGATGAAGTAACTTATCGGATGACTGGGGTGACAAGATGCTCTGTTTGGTGGCTGTGCTAATGACACACCCAGTTCTTAGCATCTAGAAAAGCCGGCTTCCTGTTCCGTGGAGGATACATTAAGTCTGCCCCACTAGTGGGCAGGGAGGGTCTCTGTTTGTCACCATTAATTTTAATTGGCTAAGTTGATTAGCCACCGCGTTTAACATGTGTCTCTTGATGCCAAGGAAATGCAGCTGGATGGCTGCTAGTTTTAAGAGTATAGTAACGTTGGTGTATATTCTCTTCCTCCCTCTCTAAATGGGAAATACCAGGTTTGCTCTTTGTGGTGCCTGGTTAATACAGACACCCAATCACCATGGACTCTGGTGCTCAGACTGAAGAGACATCCTCCTGGAAGTAGAGAAACATCATAGAGGCCCAGAGAGCCAATCGAGTGTGGCCTCTGCCCTCTCTTCCTCCCCTGCTGGGCTGGCACAAGAGCTAGAATTGATAGGCAAGTGGCGAAGTTTGAGCTGGAGGCAAGCTCCTTTGTGGTTTTTGCCTGATTCCACACTGTACAGTAGGAAAGGGGCCAGAGGAAGTAGCTGGCAGGAGGAGAGCTCTGGTTTTCAGATGTGAAGCAGTCTGGAAGAGGGTGACGTAAGTGAGGAGGGAGCTGAGAGTTGGGGGAAGCCTAATTCATCTCCTCTATCTCTCAGTGATGGAAGTTTCCATATCTTCTCACCACAGACTGTATTGATGCAACCAGAGCATTTAGGAGCCCACATGACCTTTGGGCTCTAACATGCAATGCCATTGATTACAAGCAATAGCAGTTCTATGCCCGTGCTATCAGGACTTGAAGAGGGGAGAGCTGGACATGGGTAGAAAGGGTACCTGTCTGTCATCTCTGCTGTCCATTTGTACTTGAGCCGCCTCGTTCCAACTCCTACAGAATAGTTTTCCAGGCTTACCTCCTCATTCCCGTTGCTGGGAGCCAGCACAGCCTGTCCCTCAGCATCAGGACCCATGAGGCTTCTTCTGGCAGGATAGTTCTCTGTGAGACCCCAGATAGATCAAGATCATGTCCTGGTTCCTAGTGTTCCGATAAATACAAAAGCCCTCAATGACTAGCCCTTTTATGTCCTATCCCTGCCCTTTCCTTTATGTCCGAGAAGGTGGTGACATTTTGGGCTAGTGGGAGCTCCCTGGTGATAATCCATCTTATGAGACAGAGAAGTGTTTCAGTGCCCTGGGCTGCTCTAACTGTCCCATCTGTGGGCAGCTCTCTCAGTGGGGTCTGTTTCTACAAAACAGTCCTGTGACCACAAGCACTCTGGTCACCTTGGCCTCTCTAGTTCATTGTGACTTTCCTTCTTTCCCTTGGTATAGGAGGAGCAGAGCAGAATGCTTATGAAACTGGTAAGAGAGAGGCACAAGCTGAGATAGGCCCGCTAAGCCAACAGGGGCCTCATAGCATAACAGGAAGCACAGTAGGCCCCAGCCCAAGCCAGGCTCTGGCTTTGCCAACTGTTTTTACACAGTCACTGTGCTTCCTGAAACAGTTCCCTCCTCTGCAAAATGTGGAAAGTCTGTTCGTTCTCTCTCTCTCTCTCTCTCTCTCTCTCTCTCTCTCTCTCTCTCTCTCTCTCTCTCTCTCTCTCCTAGAATTAATGTATTAAACACACAAAGGCACTCTGTAAAATTTCATATACCGGAAGTATGTAAGGGACTGGATGCAATTGTACAGCAATCGACCAAAGTCCCAAGTAGCTGTGCTGTTTAGTTCCCCTGGATTGATCTTGAGCACACACCTTGTTTCTGTCTCTTCCCTAGATGCCCATCAGAGATCTGAGGTAGAGCAGAAAATGGGTTCACTTGTTCTCTAAGTATTAGAGGTAACTGGGAAGCTGTATTGAACATATTTTGAGTTCTAATACTTTTAAACAAAAGTGAGATGCTAGAGAAAAGCACAGGGGTTTTGCAGATACAAGAGCTGAATGGTCTGTGGTAGGCAGGACCATTGTCTCATTGTCCCGCATCAGACTGAGGAAGACACACAGTTCTGAGAATGGGATGCTTTGCAGCTGCAGGACAGGGATTCTGCTCCCTGCTCCCAGACAGCTGTTGATGGGAAGTCACTCCAGTGTAAGCGGAAAGGCAAGACTTGATTGCAGACCCCCGCCCCCTCCAAACTCCAGAACTCATTTTCTTCTCATCACATCATAATTTGGTTCTGTATTCAGTTTTGATGTCATACCTCTCATTCTGCACCCACCTTGGGTACGTCCTCAAAATAATCTAAGTTAATAGCGCAATGATGAGAAATGGAAGTTTTGCTGAGGGTTTTCTGGGGCCAGATTTAAGAAGGTGTTTTCCATTGCATATCATCTGGAAAAACTTCCTGGAAGTCCTTTTAAACATCTTAGTTTTTTTCCCCCCCCCTCATGCTTATTTCTGATTGGTTCATCAATTTTTTTTCTCCCTCTTTTCTTGTGGCCCCTTGGTACCTCCTTCACAGTTCTAAATGGCTCATTTCTCAATCTAAGCTAGAATGCACATCAGCCAAACAAAATCCTGCAGCTACTTGACCTGACTTCCTTTGATGCCAATCCACTGAGCAGCTGCATGCATTTTGACATGTCCCTCTTGGCCATCAGTGTTCACTCGGCACATCAGGGGTCCTCTAAAGCTGAGGAGGACTGCGTGATAAGTCATGCGGGAGGCAATGGAGAAGAAGAGAAGTAGAGGCAAGGGCTATGGCTATCGGGATGGCCAGCAGGGAGAAAGAGGAGATGCTAAAAGAATTGTAGGACTTGGTCGTGTCTGGAAGCAGTGACTCCTAGATATTCAGTTCTAGCCCCAGGGCAGAATGAGATGGGGAATTCTTGAAGAGGGACAGATTTGAGATGAGAGTTTAAAAAAGGACATATCATTTAGGGCATCTAATTTATTATTTGAATGTAGAGCTTCTTTGCTCTCCTTATGGACGCTGCCTTCCTTCGCTGGCACAGGCGGATGTCCGACCTGCTCTGTCTTGGTCATCTGTCGATACAGCCCGGCATCAGTGGGGGACAGAGGAGCTGCCAGCTAGCTCCCGAACTCCTGGAGCACTGTCCCACTTCGCCATGGTGACAAGCGCTTCCTGCAACACGGACTCTACCTCTAGCCTTCAGCAATTGGTTCCGCTGTGGGGAACCGCGTCTCCATGATTCCAGCTGTGTTTCCTTGTCTTCTCTCTGACAGCAATACCCACGAGTTTTCAGTTTCTTAGCAGTTTCTTGCATCTCTCATAGCATTCTTGTTTTCCAGTACTACTTCTAGGTGAATTCTTAAACAAAATAAAATAAGATTGGGGGGCGGGGGGGGGGGAGGAGTCACCAAGGCATGTCCCAGACTGCTCTCCTGATCACCTCTCCTACCTGTTTTCGTGCCTTCCTCTTCCTGCTTTGAATTCCTTAAGAACAGGAAAATTAGCTTATTCATCCTTTGTTTCTAGGTACTAACTAACCTTTTGTATGTTCCAAGTAACTTAAAGAATATTTAACAAAGTGTATGGCTTTTTCTTTTGTAAATGAAAAACGGAACAGGACAAAACACAGTGCAATGCATGGTCTTCCCACTCAAGTTTTGTTCCTTCCTGTGCTTCCACTTCAGTCTGTTCCCAAGTGCCTCTTCTGTGTTATCAAGAATTCAATCAAAGACAGGGAAACTCTGGACACTCCAGGAAGCTGAAAGGTTCAAGCCATTTCCCTGGCTTGTGCCTTCAGAGTTGGGGAGGATGAAGCATGAGTGATAAGTCTGAAGATGGGCTGATGCCTCTCAGGAGTGGTGGTCCACCTCTTGGCACACCTGCCATGCATTTGGCACTACCTCAGGAACATGAAGTAGAGGGGAGACAATACGGCAGTGGCCCTGTCTCCAGGAACCAAAGGAATCAGTGAAACACACAGGCAGGAATTAGAGAACATTCCACATTCAAGTTAAAAAACATTTAAAAAAGTGGCATTTGGCAAATCTGGTCCTGAACGAATAACACTTGTTAAATTAATGGTCATACACTAAGGATGATGCAGGTCTCCCAAGGGGAGTCATCCCTGTGGGAAAAGCATCTTTGCATATGGCTCCAGGATTTCTACCGTTCAAAAAAGAGTCCTTGGCAATCCATCTTTTGGGAGGAGATTGTTCTTACAGCCCCCCCCCCATACTGTGCACTCTGACATTCAAGGAATGAAGAAGAACATCAAGATGAATCACACTCCTCTTTCTGTAGGTGACTGCCATTAAGTCATCTTGGAGCCCATTGGATAGCTTGAGGTAAAACAGCACTATTTTTCTTGGTTGGCACATAATCTGCTCAACACTGGGGCTGGCCTCAGACGTTTGAGGCAATCTTATTTTCTATACTCAACTATGGTGTTCTTAGGGGGCACTTCCAGGACAGAAGAGTATATGTCAGGGGCTATGGTCATTGATCTATGAAGTCACCATAGAGGCACCATCCAGTCCAGACGATGCTGCCTAGATTTTGCCTCTGTCTGTAATAGAGGTTGAAACAACTCTCAGCCAACAGGCCTAGGCTTGCTTGGTGCCAAGTGTAGCATTCTAAGCACGTCAAAATCCAGTGGCCTAATGGATAATGCTATTATAGACGATCTAATTAATACAGCAGATCGCTGTTTCATTATGGGAACTGTGGGCTCCCATCAGCGTATGTCACTTAGAGTTACTGCCATCAGCTCCTAGTTCCTGGCGTTGAGATGGCTAATGCACTATATAAAGATTCAGAGGCATTTAAGATGATCACTCGTCATGCTGAATTAATGTGTACAGCTTCCTGGCTTGGGCTCTCTAAATCTAGAAATACTCAGGACTGAAAACTAAAGATTTCTCTTTGTCCAAATCCTCTTAGCTGCATCTCGGTCATTCTCTTGTAGATGGTTTCAGGGAAGATTCTACTATGATGGGAGATGTTGTGGGATGCATCCTGTGTCGCTTGAGAAGTTCTTCTGGTGGCTGTGGGGCTGTGGCACCTATTGGATCATTATTTTATTACCAGATACCCATGTTGATATCAATACCCCTCCCTCCATCTCCAAATCATATTATTCTCAGAAGGATTCTTCTTTGGAATGTTACCTGTTAGGCCTTTTCTGAATCCCAGAACAATCTCTCTATAACTTTTTAAACAATGAGGAGTGATGTGATGAGGCTACATTACCAAGGTTCTCAAGTTCTTCTCAAGCATCACACTTCATTTATCCACTTGCTCCTAGAAAGAGAAGGTGCCTGTACTGGACTCAGGGATCAAAGAGTGAGAATATCTAGGTTTCTCTTAGGGGAGGTTAACTGAGTGAAACCAAGACATAAAGCCCATTTATCATTTCATTTAGGGATATTTTGCCTTATCAAAATAGAACTGGGCTTAAATGTTAAACCCGTATTTTAAATGGGACGGTAATGTATGTTTTAGTATTACTAACTACCACTGCAAATGATGAAGCATTTAGAGGTTTCAAACATCACAAATTTATTGTCCCACAGACTTCTAGCTGAAGTCTGGTCTAGGTCTCATTGGACTAAAAGCAAAACATTAGAAGACTGTCCCCTGCCTGGAAGCTGAGCCTCTTTCCTGCTTGTTCTAGATGTTGGCAGAATTCCTTTCTCTGTGGTTGGGGGATGTAGTCTCTGTTTTCTTGCTTGGTTAAGGGTCGTGTCCTGTTTCTAGTTGCTACCTCGTACTTGGGAGGCATCGTCAAAGCCAGCTACAGTGGCTTGAGCCTTTCACATGTCAATCTGATTTTCGGAGCTCATGTATCTAGGTTATATAATAAGATAACCAGAACTACAGTTATCTAGAACAGCCTCTTCTTTTCATATTATACAAGTATTGGCTTTCATTCTACCCACAGCCTTAAACTCCTAATTTGGGCATTTGGATATAGCACATCTTTGGCTGAACCTATTAAGTCTGTTATGTTTAGTCTTTTTCAGAAAACCCACAATACATTTAAGAGTAGTGGTTACTAGGGGCAAGAAGGACCTAATGTTTGTTGAACACAGTATGCCGAGTCTCATGCTAACCCTGCATACCCATCATCTCATTCTAACTCCCAAATAAACTACTCATTTGTTGATGAGTTACTTGAAGTTTAGAGGAAGGATAACTTGTCTCAGCTTCAAAAAACTAGGCAGTGACTGAGCCAGGGTTTGAGGCCAGAAGGGAAGATTGGTGTCTCTCTTTCCACTGCATTGTGCTTTCTTCCTGTAACATCTCATTTAAGAGACCCAGCATTCTCCCTAACCCCATAATGTCTCCCTCTTTCAAGATATCTTTTTCATTGCTCTCCCACTCCGTCCCTCCCCCAGCTCGACCATCCTGTTCCCTCGTGTTCTTATCCCCCATCCCCTCCCTTCTATTGCCCCCTCCCCAGTTTACTCATGGAGATCTCATTTATTTCCCCTTCCCAAGGTGATCCATGTGTCCCTCTTAGGGTCCTCCTTGTTTCCTATGCAGAGGGGAGGGGCTTGGTCCTGCCTCAACTGAATGTACCAGGCTTTGCTGATTCCGCATGTGAGCCCTTACCCTTTTGGAGGAGGGGATGAGGGGTGGGATAGACAGGAGGCAGGGGAAGACTGGGGGGGGGAGCACGAGGAGGAATGAGAGGGAGATCTGTGGTTGGTATGTGAAATGAATAAAAAAAATTCTTAAGTTAAAAAAAGAAAGAAAGAAAAAAGAAAAAAAAAGGGACCCAGCATTAAAGGCTTCTTTGAAGATAGGCATGTCTTCTAGGTTTGCTTCTCTGCTGGAGGGCTGAGCCTGAGGTGGATTGCAAATTCCCTATCCCCTTTCTACAGTGGCAGGACCAGAAGGAACAAGAAAGACAATTGAGAAAGTAAAGAAACCGCCAGGGCTACAGGCTGGGCTGAGCTCTCAGTTGCCTAAGGGTGGCTGAAGAAGAACCAGCTGCATCATGGGTATCAGTGAGCTTCCTCTTGTTACAGCTAATTTCCCAAGGACGGAAACTTACACAGAGAGAAGGTTTATTTGGGCTTATGATTTGTGGGACATCACTTGTCCTGGGCCTGTGACAAGTCAGCACATCTTATCAGGAACATGTGACAGAAAACCTTCTCACTTTGTGGCAGAGAAGCAAAAGAGAGAGAGACCTAGCGGGGTCTGGCTCCCACAATCATCTTCAAGGTCTTATTCCCAGAGGTCTAACTTATTCCAATTGAGCCTCAACCCTTAAAGGTTCTGTCGCCTCCAAGAACACTAAGTTGGGGTTCAAACCTTTAACACACAGGCCTTTGGGAGACATTCAGGATCCAAACAAATGGTTAGTCCTACTGGGTATCCCAGGTGGAAGTACAACAATAGAAAAATTGTCCATGCCCCTGCCCTGTTTCCAGCTCAGCTGCTCGGGACTCTGACGGGGAGGTTGTTCTGGGGTAGCAGCTCCTACTGTCGTAGTAGACTAGAACCGCTGAGACAGCTGGGTCAGAGCTAGAGGAAATCTGCAGAAGAGAAGCTTCCGGGAGCTGTGGGGATAAAAGGAGAGAAGGTGGAGCACAATGAAGTGCTGGATTAGTGTGGCTACCAGCAGGACCACATCTGGAAGCGGCCCCTCTAGGGTTTTTGCTGATTTCTTGGTGATGTGGCTAGTTGGATCTGAGTATCCTACCCGGGCTGCGGCACTTTATTTGGCAGCTGACATTTCTATGCCAGAGATACTTGGTTTGTGCCTCAATTAGAAAAATGTTGAGAGACATTCAGTTCCCTCCCGAAGAAGCCTGTCACAGTAACAACTCATGGAGGAGCCTGTTATTTCGGTTTTATATATACATATATGTGGGATCATGCATACATTTTTAAATAATGTGATCAGCTTCTGTCCTGCTTTGATGTTCTTGATTTTTCATTCCAATTTTGGTATTGCTGTGACAGCCTGACAGCACACCATCAATTTGCCTTTGCACGTTGATTAAGTTGACCCTGATGTACCAGGATTACAGGCAGCTAACTTGCATTTGGGCTCTGGCTGCCGAGGCTTTACAGTGTCTATTCTAATGTCTTATCACCCTTGGGTTCTGCACTGCGAGTTAGAAGTGTTGTTTGAAGTGTTGTTGGCCTCTTTTGTTTATATTTAGGAGGATGGAGGCCCAGGAGGGACCTGGGACCTTTTCCTATTGCATAACCAATTCCTATACACAAATCACCTTTGTGGAGGTACTGGCCTCCATGTGCCTTTATTTCATTTCAGGAAACATTGATTAAAAATCTACTTCGGTATTTCAAGACAAAAGATGACGAGCCTCTACAAAATGCTAATGCAACATAGTGATACCATGGATCTAAGCAGCAGGAGGGTGTAGGGTGTTACAAGGGTACAGAAGAGGGAGCTCAGCACAGTCTTTGCAGTGGATAGCCAGGAAAGTCGTCCTTATGAAATTAACATGCACACAAACTGGAGATCTATGGGGAAGGAGTGTGTGTGTGTGTGTGTGTGTGTGTGTGTGTGTGTGTGTGTGTGTCTACAGGAGCTTCAAGAAGTGAAGAAGAACTGTAGCTCTCAACAGACTAGAAAGCCTGGGCAAATACCCACAAGTCAGACAGATTTCAGCAAGTGAGAGAACTTGAAGCAGATTCTGGGTACCAATTGGAGATAAGTAATATTATGAAGTGGGGAGGGAGAGGGATTAGATTTGCAGGAACTAGAAACACTGGGTAATGATACATAGACCCGGTGAAGAAGCCGGTGTTTTCACTTCCAGGATTTGCAGAGCTACTAAATACTTGTAGAGTAGCTATATGATTTAATTTGGCTTTAGAGAAGTCTGTGTTAGCTGAGTTACAGAGTGTCTTAGGGGAGATAGCATCAGAGTTGCGGGGGGCGGGGAGGCCCACTGCAGCAGTGATAGGAAATGACTTAGGGACTGGGAGAAGAAAAATGAATTTGAGATGTGTAAGGATTACCCAGGACAGAACGTGGGGAGTGATGGAATTGAGAGGAAAAAAGATGACAACAAGAATACCCAAGTTCCTGATTTGGGCAGCTGGGCAGGTTGTTGTAAAACCATTCATTGCTACAGGGACGTAAAGACAGTACAGGTGTGGCAGGTTGGGTGCAGTATAATTGTGCTGAATTTGAAGGGTGTGTAAGATACAGAAGACCGAGTTACAGTTGGTATCACATATAGGGGTTGAGTCATGATCATAAGCAAACTTTGAACAGAGCAGCCCTCATTCATGTTGTTATCCGCTGACCTACATGCCCCAGCTAGCTTCAAGGACCTCCTGAGATCTACAAACCAAACAATTAATGTGTGTACAGAAGGAGGTCTTCAATTTCACTTGGTTAATATTCTTGCCATGCCAATTCAAAGTGTTAGCATCTCCCCTTGAAGACAATGAATGAAGTGTCGTGCAAGTATCTGGTTGTAAAAAGTCAAGAGCCCTGGAGAAATAGAAGCCATGGCCAGGAGTACTCTACTCAAGAGCCGTGAGCCTAAAGGTGAAAGCCTTGGAGTAGAACAGAGTTGCTGGGAAGAATACATAGGGTAAGAAGAAAAGGTCCAGACTTTACAGCAAGTGAGACTAGGAACCATTTTAAGTAGAGCATGAGACAACAAGATCAACCCCCAGAGCTAAGGACAGCACTGAAGAAGTGTGACATGCTAGTGTCTTTCAGGAACTTGTAACCTAATTGGGGCAGGCAGGTAAATCCTGTTTCTTAGAAAGGCCTACGATTTCCAAGAAGATTGAGTAAGGATTAGTAAATACAGCAAAGGGGCCATATCTTCCCCATTTCAGCCTGGGGCCCTCATAGAAGAAAGATGTTCTCCAGCCTGGTGGTTATGGCCAGTCGAGGGCTTAGTAAACCTATCTGCCTTCATCAGGATTCTCCACAGAAAATATTGTTCCTTAGATCAGAATATAATTAAGTGACTTTTGAGTTTCCCTTTCAAAGCCTAGGCTCTTGGATAAGTAGGCAGGTTTTTATTAGAAGTAAGTGTTTGTGTATGGTAGTTTACAGTTTGTATATAGTAATTTGCAGTTTACAAAGCCCTGTGATACATATGACCTCATATCAACCATTTAGCATGCACTTTAGAGAATATTGAAGAAATAAGGAACTGATGATTGAGATATACTAAAAATTAAATAATAATTATGGAGCCAGCCTTTAAATATGGCTCTTCCACACTTCATCAATGTTTTGCAGACTGTGTTCCCCAGGGCCTTTCAGGGATGCTTTGGGGTTGTGGGTGATGGAGAGGAATAGGAGGCATCTGGGGATCTCCAGGTGCCTCAGTTCCCAGGAATTGGACTGCTTTCCTCCAGGAAGCAGTTCTCAGTATGCAAAGCTACACTATCCTGTCTCTAGGAGGCCTGTCCCCAGCTGTCTTCTGAGTTTGGTTTGCATTCGTCTCCTGAACCACGTTCAGATCTATCAAGACATCTCTTATTTCCCCATTCTTATGCTGTCCTGTGCCCTATGGTCCATCTTCCTGGAGTGTCTCCTTGATCTCTGTCCCCAGCCCTGCCTGCTGCATTCCTGGCACTCCTGATCCTGTAAGAGTGGATATAAAAATTTACCAGCTTGGATTCTTTCCCAGATACCCATTGTTGCTGCTCCTGTGACCATTCAGAGGACAGTTTTAGTGTCTTCAGTTGTTGATGGACTTATGTTGGACACTTTGTGGCACTATTTTCCTGAAACCAGTGTATTTCAAGCATTTGGATGATAATGCCCTTGTCCTCAGAAATTGTACCTTCATTAAGGCAATCCTTTTTCCATTACATTATTTCTAAAAGGCTGTAGTTTGCTTTGATGTACCAGCAAATATAAGTTAGGGCATAAGGAGAAAGGACTCTGAGGCAAAATAAATCATTTTAATTCCTAGTTGTATAGTGAAATTAAGGCTTACTACTTTTGTGGTTTCCATTTCTGAGAACTGCCTAGAAGTTTGTGACAACTTCACAGTGTGTGTAGCATGGGCCTAAGCCATTTTCTTTTCTTTTCTTTTCCAAATATTTATCAAGTACCTAGAGTTTCAGTACAAAGTTTAATTCTAGACTCTGTAAAGGATGCAAAGAATTTAAGAAATAGTCCCTTTCCTCAAAGATTTCTTTGGGGTCTATGATAGTTTGAATGCAACTGGCCCCCATAATTCCAAAGGGACTGGCACTATTAGGAAGTGTGACCTTGTTGAAGGAGGTGTGGTCTTGTTAGATGAAATATGTCACTGTGGGCTGGGCTTTGAGGGCTTTCTTTTGCTCAAGCTTTGCTCAGTGTGACAGACAGTCCACTTCCTGTTGCCTTTGATTAAGCTAGTACCATGTCTGCCTATACATTGCCATGCTCCCCATCATGATGGTAATGGACTGAACGTCTGAAGTATAATCGAGCCATCCCAGTTAAATGTTTTCCTTTATAAGAGTTGCTGTGGTTATGGTGTCTCTTCACAGAAATAGAAACCCCAACTAAGACAGAAGTTTTTACCAGGAGTGGAGTATTGCTATGATAGGCCTGATCATGTTTTTGTTTGGAGGAATTTGGTCTTTGGTACATTGGGTTAGGAAAGCAGTGGAATGCTTTAAGGACTACTTAATGGGCCATACTGGTAGGAACATGGACTGTGGTGCTGAGTGTGATATGAGGAACTCTAGGGGCTACTTCAAGAGGTTTCAGAGTAGAAGAATTTTAGTATGTTGCCCCGAGATTATTTTTGTGATGTTTTGGTGAAGAAAATGGCTGCTTTTTGTCCTTGTCCAAAGAGTCTGCTTGAGGCTACAGTGAAGAGTTTTGGATTAATTTTGTTGGCAGAGGAAATCTAAAAACAGCCTAGTATAAACTCTGTCATGTGGTTATTAGTAGTAACTCTAATGAATATTTAAAATGAAAAGGAGCAAACTGAGCAGGGTAAATTACAAAATGTAAATTTTGAGGAGAAAAAGAGCACCAGGAAGTGGAATAGAGCTAAGTCCTGTGTTGAAGAAGATAAACAGATTAAGAAATGGAATAAAGGGAGTGGTGACCTCAGAGCAAGATCTAGCTAAGTTTTCAACTTGTGAAAAGGAACTAAAAAAAAGCTTAGAGCTGGATGTGGTGGTGCACACCTTTCATCCCAGCACTGTAGAGGCAGAGGCTGGTGGATCTCTGAGTTTGAGGTCAGTCTGGTCTAGAGATCCAGTTCCAGGACAGCCAAGCTTAGGCAGTGAAGGACAGAAAGCTGGTGAAGATGTAATTGAACAAAGTGGACATGTTCCAGCCCCAGTAAACAACAGAACATGGCAGCTTTGGCCGTTTGGTTCTGGAGTTGTGAATAGAAGAAAAGGGCTGTGGAATTTGCCCCCAAGACCAAGGAAAGCTGCTGAGGGCAGGCATGTGTCAGGGATGTCCCCGAATAGAGGCCTAGAGAGGCCATTTTGTGAAGCTATGAAGTTGAAACCTGAATTGCCTTGGAGAACCCAAGATGTTAGAGATGTTGGAGTTGTGGGATGCCTGCCAAGGAAAGCTGCTAATAGGGAGTGGAACCAGCCCAAGAGAAAGAAGTGTGCTGTAGTCAACAAAGCTGAATGGAGTTGGAGATCTGAAGAGCGCTTTGACATCAGACATGGAGATGCAGAGTTTAGAGTTTGTCCAACTGGTTTTCAGCCTTGCTTTGGTCCAGTATTGCCTTGGTATGTTCCCTTCCCTACATTTTGGATCTGTTTTTTTTTATTTTGATTTTATAGGGGATTACAGTTAAGAGATTCCATGAATATCAGAAGAGACTTTGAACTTTGGACTTTTAAACATTGTTGAGACAGTGGGGATTTTTGAAGTTAGACTAGATGCATTTTGCATTATGATATTTTTAAAGCTTATGGGGGCCAGGGAGTGGAATGTGGTAGTTTGAATGTAATTGGCCCCCATAAGCTCATAGGGAGTGGCACTATTAGTAGGTGTGGCTTTGTTGGAGTAGGCATAGTCTTGTTGGAGGAAGTGTGTCACTGTGGGGGTGGGCTTTGAGGTTTCCTATGCTCAAGATACCACCCAGTATCACAGTCCATTTCCTAACGCCTTCTGATCAAGATGTAGAAAGCACCATGTCTGCCTGCATGCCACCATGCTCCCTGCTATGATGATAATGGGCTAAACCTCTGAAACTGTAAGCTATCACTTCAATGAAATGTTTTCCTTGTAAGAGTTGCTGTGGTCATGGTGTCTCTTCATATCAATAGAAACCCTAACTAAGACAGGATCCCAGCATGTGTTTAAGTAATGCAAGAGGTATGGAGAGGTGGATGGAGAAGTGCTAAGGATGCATTGAAGTAATTAGTCTACTTCAAGGTTCTGGATGAGAATAGTGGTGCTGTGACATGTGACACGTGACCCTTTAATATCTTACACAGAAGTGTGAGGGTTGATGGTAGAATCACATTGGAGACAGCAGGAAGCTGACTAGTTAGAATTGCTGTCACTGTTCAATTAAGCCCAGATGCTGGTATGGGTGATGGTGGTGAGTTCTGGACTCATGGGAATTCTCAGATAGGATAAACTTAAGATATTTCAATTGCATATTTTTGAAAGCGTGCTTCATCACCAGTAATTTTTGATCCCTTGGTCCCTGACAGATGGGAGCTGTGAGAGGCATTACCCCGGAACAGCTCATCTGTCAGTTCTTCCCTGTGGGATTGCAGGCTCTGGAGCCAGAGGCCCGAGTTCACATCCTTTCTACTATGTTGGTTGCTCAATTTATCTTGCCTTGGTTTTCACACAATGCAAAAGGTTGCTGAGACCAGAAGAAAGAGTTTGGGGGAAAGAGCTTGGGACTCATTAATTAGCACTTTATTATTTTGACTCTGACTCTGTTGGAGTCTTAGTGGGGTCTAAGTCCACAGACTACAGTGGTTAGCACCCAGTATCCTTTTTTCCTCATAAGTAGTTGGCAAACTATACTGCATAGACTGGGAACTACATTGTATGGTGGACAGAGGGTCCTCCTCAGAGTTTCTAGGAAATCTTGGTTAAGGCTCTTAACTTTTTGAAGTTTGGCTTATACTTGAAATTCAAAACTATGGGGACCACCAGTGGACACAAGTGTCTAGAGTCACAGGGGAGACTGGTGATAAGCAGTGGAGTCAAGAATGTGTTATTGCTGTTCACATACTGACAAAGAGTGAAAAGATTATAGCACTCTGAGTTAGAAAGGTCCAAACAATAAATCTAAAATAAAGGTATTTGGCAGAAGAACAGCTGAGCCCCATAAGAGGTCAAATGATACCCCAATAGCAAAGCAGAGAATGAATCCCAACTCTCAATATAATGATTCTTTTCCACAGAGTTGCTTCAAAACTATGTGACAATTTATGGATTTGGGAAAACTCATGAACTAATGCTTTTGGGGCACTGTGGACTGTACTACCTATATCATAGATAAATATGCTTGATCAGCATCATTCAAGTGTTCATAGTATGAATGTAGCAAGTAGGGTATGGTGATATTTTATTTGTGCTGAAATGTGATTTTATTTGTATGTTAATAAATAAAGTTGCCTGGGGATCAGAGCTAAGAGCAAGCCATTAAGCAGAAGTCTGGTAGTGGTAGCACACGTTCTTAATCTGATCACATGGCAGGCAAGGTCTCTGTGTGTTCAAGGACACAGCCAGCTTGGAGACACACGCCTTTATTCTCAGTACCAACCATAGAGACCTGGAGGTCTGTATAGACAGGCAGTGACGAGGAAGTCATGTGGTTGGGTTTAGAGCCAATGAGAAGGCAGAACAGAAAGGCAATAAAAAGACAGGACACAGGAAGCAGGTCTCTCTCAGGGGAAGGGCAGCAGCGAGTGGTAAGATAAGGTGGTCTTAGCTCTTGGCTACTGCTCTGATCTCTGGGATTTTAACTCTTTATTTGGCTCTGTTTCTTATTTAATAAGACCATTTAGAATTTCATCTGCAGTAGGGATAGTGGGAATGTGCTCCATTCCCTTCACCCCTCTGCTTCTATCAGCTTCCCCGCCCCACATAAGTATTTTTGTACTCCGACCTGAAACTTTCTCAGACATGATTCCATGTGTACAAGGCTTTATGTTCTGTGGAGGCATACAAGGAAATATGAGACAGAGCCTGACCTGAGTGGATGTCAGATGCAAAGTTGGGAAGCTCAGTAAACATCACAAAAGAAAACAACACAGATGTCAAATGAGGACTCTGTCTGTGATTCCCCCAACTGCTAATTTATGGGTTTGTGCCTCTCGATGTCAACATTTTTTTTTTTTTGGCATGCTGTGAAATAAAAAAATTTATAAGACTAAATTTATGTGTGTGTGTGTGTGTGTGTGTGTGTGTGTGTGTGTGTGTGTGTGTGTGTGTGTGTATATGTATGTATGTATGTGTGGTTTTTTAAAAAAGGATTTCCTAATTATTATTATTATTAAGATTATTCCCAAAAGCCATTAAAAAGCTGACTACATTATGTTGCCTGATCTTGAATTTGGTTGTTCTTAAAATATAGAACTAAGAAAATCACTCATGGAGGCGACCTTAGGGATCAAGGGAGAAGTAACTATTACAGAGTGGAGTCTTCAGGGAATCTTCAGAGACAAGGATGAGCACCGAAAAGGACCTGGATGGAACTGGCAAACTGAGATCTTGGCAGCTTTATCTTAAGGACAATGTGAGAAGAGCTCTGGGAATGAGATTGGGTGGGGACGTGGATCTGTTTAGATGGTAGGGAAAGCTCTGAAGGACTACAAGAAATCCATCCACCCAGCTCTTAGGACAACAGGAGTAGATCTCTGACTCCCTTGAGTTAACCAAGTCATGACTTCCCATGGCTGCAGTCAATGGCCAAGCCAGCATTGACCTCCAGGTCGGGCCTGCCGCATCACATGTCACCGTCGTCTTGATTTAATCTCCACATGTGATGTGCAGTAATGCATCTTTACTTCTGAAACAGCTCACAAACTTTCCTTCAGTTTCAGAGGAATGAAGTCTTTGTCTCCAAGGTGAGAGGTGGCAGGACAAGAAGAGGGAATGGACCGAGGGTGGCAGTTAGCCTTCTTTAGGGTTCTTCACAGGCTACTTGAGCTTGTTTCCATGCCAGAGTTGAGAGCTCATGTTTTGCTTACTCAATCAGTTTTCCACCACCAGGAAGGTGCTAAGTAGCAGAAGTTCATAGGCCCCATTCCCCCCTCTCTCCCTCTGCCCTTGGTATTCTCCAACTCCAGTGGGAGCTAATATTTACCTGCAGCACTATCTGTGGGGCTGTGGGAGGTGACAGCCAGAGGTGACTTTCTTCTCCCTTCCTCCTCCATCGGTCTTCCCCTAGAGGGCTAAAAATGGAAAAACTGTAATTGTAATCTTCAGAGCTGCCTGGCTGAGACTTTCAAAGTTGCTGTGAAGAGGCAAAGGGTCTTGGGATAACTTCTCTATTGGAAGACCATGTTTTTATTTGTTTGCACTACTGTAGTAATAATAATAATAATAATAATAATAATCTATCAACTGGGTGACTTGTGAAGAACAGATATTTAGATATTTATTTTTATTTTTATTTTTTTTTTTGGTTTTTCGAGACAGGGTTTCTCTGTGTAGCTTTGCGCCTTTCCTGGAACTCGCTTTGGAGACCAGGCTGGCCTCGAACTCACAGAGATCCGCCTGGCTCTGCCTCCCGAGTGCTGGGATTAAAGGCGTGCGCCACCACCGCCCAGCTCAGATATTTATTTCTTATAGTCCAGAGACTAGAAAGTTGAAGTCAAACTCCACTTCTGCTGGGGTGATGACTCCAAAAGCCTATGTCACTGGAGTCCCCTCCACAACTTACACACAGCTATACCACTGAAGAATCTCTTCACCAGCACTGTTCACTGCACGTACCTTGGGAAAGGGCCTGCTGAGCCTTGTAAATTTTGTGCTTATATCATGGGTCTCCCATGTGACAGGAAGGAAACAGCTATGCAAATAGACTCCACCTCCTAATGCTGTCAATTTGGGAACAGAGGATTTTACCATATGGATTTGTGGATTCATAGACATAACAATGTGGAAGAAGATGAAGTTGGTGAGAAGATAGCTTAGAGATAAGGACAGCTAGTGGACAGTACAGGAAGGAAAGAGGCTGTCGTGGGAGCCATGCTTTTCCTCACAAGTTGGATGACTTTAGCGTTGGGAACTGGAGGGTAGGGGTGGTAGGGTCTGAGGTATTGGTGCGGCTTGGTTTTCCTTGTGCTAGCTAACACAAGCAACTTATACAAGGGAGATCTCACAGGTTCCATGGTATGGTTGGCAAGGCTGGACCATAGTTACTCCCTTCCTGCTGGGAGGATGCGTAGAGGGCTAATCTCTGCAAAGTGTCCTGCCTGAGTGCTCACCAACCCACTCTTCAGAAGCCGATAGACGTAAGCAAAGGTCCAGGAATAGGAGAAGTGTCTGAGCTCAACGTGGTCTGTGAGTGATAAAGGGAAGAATAAGTGGCATTCTGAAATCCTTGCTACATTGTGACCCACTGTGGGCCAGGATCAACCCTCTCTAGGGAAGCTGAGGGAATGCAGCATTCAGGGTCATGCTGGGGAGACTGGGGGAGATAATGGTAAGAATCTTGGGGCTGGTTCTGGGGAGACGTCAGGACTTTGGTTTCTGACCCTTGGTCTACATCTGTGAGCCAGTACCCACGGTGGTCAGGGACCCTCCTCCACTCACTCCCACATCTGCCTTTCCAGCAACTTTCTAGAAAGTCTGTTCCATTCTTCAAGCTGCTCTTTTCAGCCCTGTGCCATGATTTTCCTATTTCTTTAGCTGTCAAGGGTCCCCAGCAGGAGGGGATGTCCTACCAGCAGGCCATGAAGACCAGTGAGCTCAGGCCGGTGCTGTAAACCCACTTCTTTTCACCCCCATCTATTTATTTTCCATCCTGGCTGCAACCTCCTCCCCATCCTTCCCTCCCAGTACCTCCTCTCATCCCCCCCACTCCCCTTCTCTTCCATCTCCATCCAGGAAAGGGCAGGTCTCCAATGAGTATCAATAAAACATGGTATATCAAGTTGCAGTAAGACTAAGTAGCTCCCCATGTATTAAGGCCGGGCAAGATGACCAGATATAAGAAGTAGGGTCCCCAAAGCCAGTAAAAGAGTTGGAGACAGTCCCTGTTCCAGCTGTTAGGAGTCCCACAAGAGGACCAAGCTACACAACCGTAATATATATGCAGAGTGCCTAAGGCCTGTCTCATGCAGGCTCGATGGTTGTCAATTCAGTCTCTGCAAGCCCCTTTGAACCCAGGTTAGTTGATTGTGTGAGCCTTCCCATGGTGTCCTTGACCCCTCTGGCTCCTACACTCCTTTCTCCTCCTCTGCAGGATTCCTGAACTCCGCCCACTGTTTGACTGTGGGTCTCTGCATCTTCCTCCATCAGTTGCTGGATGGCGCCTCTCTGATGACAACTGGGGTAGGCGCCAGTCTGGTCCCAGGAGATGGCCAGTTCAGGGTACTTATCCACTATTACTAGCAGTCTACGCTGGGTTCCTCCCCACAGACTCTTGGGAGATTCCCCTGCATCGGGCTTCTACCCTACCCTGAAATGCCACCCCCAGTAGTCCCCTCAGCACTCTCCCCCTTCGTGTCCCCACAACCTGATGGCTCATTTTCCCATTCCCACCAGCCCTCAGTCCACTCACAAAATGTCCTCTATTTCCCCTTCCCAGGGAGATCTGGGTATCCTCCTAAGAACCTTCCTTGTTAGCTAGTGTCTCTGGATCTATGGATTGTAACATAGTTATCCTTTATTTTACAGCTAATAGTGACTTATGAGTGAGTACATACCATGTTTGTCTTTCTTGGTCTGTGTTATCTCACTTAGGATGATTTTTTTCTAGTTCCATCCATTTGCCTTCAAATTTCCTGGTGTCTTTGTTTCTAACAGCTGAGTAATACTTCATTGTGTAAATGTATTACATTTTCTTTATCTATTCCTTGGTTGAGGGACATCTAGGTTGTTTCCAGGTTCTGGATATTACAAATAAACCTGCTATGAACAGAGTTGAGCAAGTATCCTTATGGTATGATTGAGCATCCTTTGGGTGTATGCTCGAGAGTGGAATAGCTGGATCTTGAGGTAGACTGATTCCCAATTTTCTGTGAAACTGCCACACTAACTTCCAAAGTGGCTGTACAAGTTTGTACTCCCACCAGCAGTGGAGGCGTGTTCCCCTTGCCCCACATCCTCTCCAGCATGTGTTTTTGATCTTAGCCATTCTGACAGGTATAAGATGGAATCTCAGAGTTGTTTTGATTTGTATATCCCTGATAGCCAAGGATGTTGAACATCTCCTTGAGTATTTCTTGGCTGTTTAAGATTCTTCTGTTGAGAATTCTCTGTTTAGATCTGTACCCCATTTTTCAATTGGATTATTTGGTTTGTTGATATATAGTTTCTTGAGTTCTTTATATTTTGGAAATCAGCCCTCTATGGAATTGGTAAAGAACTTTTCCCATTCTGTAGCCTACTGGGAAACCCGCTTCTTGTCCCCTCATCCCCTTATTTCTGAAGTTCCTACGACCTCTTGTGCTCTACAAAAGGCAGAAGTCAAGAGGAGCCAGGATTAACATTTTACTTTTATTCTGGCTCTTTCAACAATGACCTACCAAAGCATAGACTACCTTCATCTTGGTAGAGCATTTTAAGAGCTGTGAGGATGAATTTCTACAGAACAGAATGGGCTAACTTGGCCCATTCACAATTAGAAAAAGAAAAGAACAAAGAGAGAGACAGGATTTGGCTATCAAGTCCTCAGCTGGGCTGGGGACAAGCACAGTGACCTGAGTTTAACTCATAACCCACATAAAGAAGCCAGGCATTGTGGTGCACAATTGTCATACCAGGGTTGGGCAGGTGGATACAGGCAGATCCCTGGGTCTTCCTGGCCAGCCAGCCTAGCCTACATGGTGATTTCTAGGCTAGTGAAAGACTAGCAAAGTAAAACTTTACTCTCAAAGTAAAAAAAGGTGAATGGAGTCTGAGGGATGGCACTTACTGTTACCCTCTGACCTCCATACACATACATGTGCTCTCACAACACACAAACACCACACACACACACACACACACACACACACACACACACACACACACACACACACACAGGAACATACACATTTCTAAGAAACATGAGCCTGAGGGATCTGTGAGTGTAGCAACCCCTAACTGGGACTCTCCAAGCTCTAGAATACAGACGTTTTTGTATGGTGTCTTGACTTCACTTTGTACAGGGAGTGAACCTGTGTTTTTAGTGCCCTGAGTCACTGTAATTGGCCTTTTCACTCTTCATTTTGGATTTCCACTTAAATCTTTTATCTATCCATCCACTACTCATTTATTCATCACATCTAGAAATAATTAGTTTTCACCTTGGAGCTCCTGTATTGATTGACATTGACCTATGAGATACTAAGGATCTCCTTGGGCAATGTGAAGTTGGAGAGGTTAGTTCTCTACATAAGAACATTTTGATCCATGGGAGGTCTGGTGGGTGAGTCCTGTGCTCTGGTGGATTGCTCTGAAGTGCAGTTATCTTTTGACACTGGCTGGCTGGTTCACACACCTTCTGCAGGCTTTTCTCCTTCCTCTGCTTTCTCTTCTCCCTCACCTCTACTTCTGTGTGATAGCATGCATGCCTTAAGAAAAACATCCTAGCCTTTGCCCCAGTCTCTGCATTCTGGAGATCCCAGTCTAACCCAGAGATGCAGCAACCCAGCTAAGGGTAGACAAATTTATATCTTATTCTGAGAATTAGGGAACGTTTAGACCAGGGAATGCACGATCAGCTGCACTCTTTAAAAAGATGCCTGGGGAGTTGGAAGAACAGATAAAAGAGGAACAGGTTGAGCAGTGAAAAGGCCATTGTATAGTCTAGTTAAGAGAAGGGGGACGGTCCTAATAGGAGCAGGTGCCCAGAGGTTCACGAGCATGCATAGCTATGGCAAGGGTTAGGACAAAGCTGCACCGAGAAGTGTGCTGGTCTGAGGGCCTGATTGCCCTCCGTGGTGGCTCGCCTCTGCACAGCAGCCTGGGATTTACTGTATGGTTCAGCAGGATCCCAATTCAAATTTGCTATCGTCCCCTTTTGCCTGTTGATCATAGCAAGGCTCTGCCTTTGGGCACACTGCTGGGGACAACTAGAGAGCTTCATAGTGACCCTAGACTTACTCAAATTGGTGCCCCTGTAGAGGAAGATACCTAGAACCCCACTCTTGCTTAGGGCACACTAGTCTTTTGCCTTTATCTGTTTTATTCACTTGTTCTTAGAGTAATATTTCATCCATGAAAAGAAATACTGGTACCACTAATGAAAAGGTATTTAGCTTAATAAGAACAGACTGGGCAATGGGTTCCAAATGTCCTGAGTTTCAATTCCAACTTGATCAGTTCCTAGGTCTAGTCTTGGTCTAAGTTTCTCATTGGCAGTAAGGGATTAATAACACCAACTTACTGGAGATCTCCTGAGAATTCAGTTATTTCAGTGTGGAAAGTGCCCAATTCATGCTCTTCTGCTCTTTTACTGTGCTCGTAATAAATCACACTGTAGAAAGGTGAAGTTCAATGGCAACTGACTGAAGCGTTCTCAATCTTGGTCCTTGTTTAGCTGACTACCTTCTAGGCTTAAGCCTGTGGGATTCTAGAGTGTATGCCATTAAATAACTTCACAAAACACTCCTGTGGAGTCATTCAGGGGTCTGCAATTGAGCCTGTCATTTTGAGAGACTCAGAGCAGCACCCACCTGTGTATACCATGATGGTATCTCTAGGACATAGTTTGCGATAGTGTTGTTCAGATTATTGTATAGATGGAAGATTCTAATACTTCAGGCAACTCTAACTTCCCATCTTTCAATCAGACTCTAGGGTACTTTGTGGTGACATTGTATTTCCCAAAATATTGTGCACCCTAATAAACTTATTTGGGGTCAGAGAATGGAATAGCCACTAGATATAGAGGCCAGAAAATGGTGGCACACACACCTTTAATCCTAGCATTCCAGAGGCAGAAATCCATCTGGATCTCTGTGAATTCAAAGCCACACTGGAAACAGCCAGGAGTGGTAACAAGAGCCTTTGATCCCAGGAAGTAATGGCAGAAAGCAGAAAGGCATATAAGGCGTGAAAACCAGGAACTAAGCTGGTTAAACTTTTAGGCTTCTAGCAGCAGTTCAGCTGAGATCCATTCAGGTGAGGACTCAGAGGCTTCCAGTCTGAGGAAACAGGATCAGGCAAGGTGAGGTGGCTGTGGCTTGTTCTGCTCCTCTGATCTTCCAGCATTCACCCTAATATCTGGCTCCTGACTTTGTGTTTCTTATTTAATAAGACCATTAAGAATTGCATCTACAGTACTTCCTTTTGGTGCTGTCTTCACTCACTCAGCTACAAGTAATACCAGCTCTTGCAGAATAAGCATTGGTCTCTGAGGGTGGCTTATGTGAAGTACTAATATGACCCTTATACCTATGTGTCTTAGTCAGGGTTTCTGTTGATGTGAAGAGACACCATGACCATGGCAACTCTTATAAAGGAAAACATTAAATTGGGCCCGGCTTACAGTTTCAGAGGTTTAGTCCATTATCATCATGGCAGGACATGGTGGCATGCAGGCAGTCGTGGTGCTGGAGAAGGAGCTGAGAGTTCTATATCTTGATCCGCAGACAGCAGAAGGAGTCTGCCACACTGGGTGTGGCTTGAGCATACATGAAGGTGGGCTTTGAGGTCTCATATATCCAACAAGGCCACACTTCCTAATAGTGCCACTCCCTATGGGCCAAGCATTCAAACATATGAGTTCATGGGGGCTATAACCATTCAAACCACCAAACCATCTTATATTTAATTTTTTTTAAAGTACAAAATTATTTTGTTTATTGTAGAAGATATAGAAAAGCATATAGAAGAAAATTAAAGTGACCTATAATCCCGTAAATCATTAACATTGGGTAAATATTCTCCTAGATTCCTCCAGCTCTGTATACACATATGCACACTCACAAATATACAGCCAACAAATGGTTTATTATCCAAAGTGGGGACTATGATGTGCACATCTTGTTACGTAACTTGCTTCCCAGATTAATAATACATTGTGAGGAGTGTCCTATGTCATTAAGCATTATTTGGCCATATGACTTTCATAATTGCAAACATTCTATTGTGTGTGTGACTGTTATAGTTTGTTAGCCAGTTCATCATTGTCATTAGTACAATAAAAATAAATCCTATTTTTTTAATATTCAAATATCAGTCCAGTGACCAACTTTATAAAAACATCTTTGTGAGCAAGTCTGGGGATCTCATAAGGACAAATTCTCAAAACTGAAAATTTTGAAGCTCAGGCTGTATACATATTTATGACTCCTGAGATACACTGACCAATCTTCCTCAGGTATGTGTGTAGTAATTATATTTCCACCAGTAGAGGATAAAGTTGTCTTTTCAATTCTGAGACCTCCAATTAGTTGCTTCTGAATTTCTTCTGAACACTTATCATAATTATCTTTCAAATATTTAATATGGAAAGATGGGACACCTATGTATCTACTACCAAGATTAAGTAGATAATATTTTTCATGCTTGCTTTATCTCTTTCCCATTTTTAAAGGACGAAACCATTATAAATGCATTCACATCCCATTCCTCACTCCAGAAGTCACCAGTTCTCTGAAATTGGTATTTTCTTACTATGTACATTTTAGTAATTTTGCCACACATATATGTATTAATAATATATATGTATATATATTAGTTTCTTTTTGAGTTTTAAATAAATGATACAGGGGATGTGTCTTTTTGATGCGAAGCGAGCATTTATTTTAAAGATTTACTGGCATCATTACATGCTTACTTAGGTCGTTATCTTACTTTCTGCATGGTGCACCACTGTACAAGTAAATTGCTGGTCCCAACTTAATTCATTTCCTCCAATGCTGGTGAAACAGACTCCCCCTTTCTGTTATTATAGATAATGCTAAAATGATTGGCCTTGTCTACATTTCCTTGGGCACAGTGTGGGATTTTTCTCTACAGGAGATACTGAATTTTCCAAAATGTTGGTTTTTTGTTGTCACATGGCTTTTTAGAGTGAGTGGCTGCCATTTTAATTCCACCGTGTGCAGAGCTCCCTTTTTCCGAGTATTGTCAACAACTGAGATAATTATGATTATTAAAATGTGCAAATTTGATGGGTGTGAAGTGGAATGCAATTATTTTATCATTTGAGCTTTCTCTGATTATTGATAAAATTAAGCAATTAATAGAAGTTAATTGGCCATATGAATTTCTTCTTATGTGAGTTGTAGATTCATGTTCTTTTCTTAAATATTTCTAGAAGGTGATTTATGCTTTCTTATGACTTGTGAGAATTATAGGCGTTCTCGATATGACTTGTAGTTTGCACCTTCTCTCCCCCATTTCTTGTCTTTTCCACTAGGTTGATGTTGCTTTTCGTCACACAGAGCTGTTCATTTTAGTGGGTAAGATTGATCTGCTTTGGCCATTATGAGTTTCGTTTTTTTGGGTCTCATATAAAGATTCCTTCTACACACTGATACTAAAAAGAAGTCATTTGTATTTTTAAGCTAAGAGTTTTACAGTTTTGCTTCTCACATTTGCTTCTTCTATCTGGGATTAATTTTTGTGTACACTGTGAGGTAGGCTCTGCTTTGACTCTTCCAAGCCCACCCTACACTTAGTCCTTTGACCAACATTATTTAGTGATGAGGTAATTCTTTCCCACCATTCCTGGGCATCTTATTTAGCCTGCATAGGTCTGCATATCCCCTCTACCCATGACTTACTAATTCAATTTTATAAAAATATAGATTTGATATGTTTAGAATAAATTCTCTTTATACTTCTAACAAATAGTCTTGCTGACTGGAGCTTTAGTCATCCCTTGGCTTTTAGAATCATTTTGTCACTTTTTGTTTTGATTGGAATTGAGTGGACTTATTGGTTAATTTGGGGGAGGACTGTTGTGTCTCAGCATTTAGGTTCTCCATCTCTGAGTATGGTACGGTTCTTCCTGTGCTTAGAGCTTCGTGAAGTCCCTTAAATTATCCCCTCCTACTTCCCTCACAAATTTTATTAGATTTGCTTTTAGGTGCCATATGTAGTCCTTGTAGCTTCTACATGACATTTGTTCATTTGTTTGTGTTTATTTGTTTGGTTCAGACAGGGTCTTACTATGTAGCTTTGGATGCCTAGAACTTACTAGATAGACCAGGTTGTCCTCAAACTCACAGAGATTCACCTGCCTCTTCCTCCTGGGTGCTGGGATTAATGATGTGCACCACCACACCTGGCGAGAATCTGCATGGCATCTTTTAATAAGTGTATTTTTGGATTCTTTGTTGGAGATATATTAGAACGTATATTTTTGTACATTAGTCTTCAGCATCTTTATAGAGCTTTCTTATTATTTGGAATAGCTTTTTCAAAATGTGTGTAAACTCGTGTGTGTGTGTGTGTGTGTGTGTGTGTGTGTGTGTGTGTGTGTGTGTGTGTGTGTGTGTGTGTGTGTGTAGTGGGGGTTAGAGGCCAGAGGAGGACATCAAGTGTCCAGCTCTATTATTCTTTGCCTTATTCCCTTGAGAAAGAGTCTCTCAATGAAACTTGAGTACAGCTGGCAAGCCAGAAACCCTCAGTAATTCTCCTGTTCCCACTTCCCACAATCCTGGAGTTCTGGTGGCTAACCAACCACGTTTGGCTTTTTATATTGGCTCTGGGGATTGGAGTTCCTTGTGCAACAAGTTCACTCCAGTCCCCAAAGGCTGCGACTTCCCACATGTGAGGGAGACAGTGCAAGAAGTGAGGGTCACTGGGGCTCTGCATCTCTTGGTTATGATGACTGGTTAGGATACCAATCCTGGAATCATGAGAAATTCATTTAATTACATTGATGGTCTCAATCAAGGGTGATTTTACTCTCCTCAAGGGATATCTTTAAATGTTAAAACTGAGGAGAATGCCACCTAGCATCTAGTGACTAGAGGTCAGAAACATTGTTCAGCATCATACAACACAGGAGATCCATTTAACAAAGAATGATCAGAAATTCAGAAATGAAGAGTTGGAGAACCCCTGCTATCTATCTATGTATCTATGTATCTATGTATCTATGTATCTATGTATCTATGTATCTATGTATCTATGTATCTATGTATCTATGTATCTATCTATCTATCTATCAATCAATCTATCTATTTCTCGTCTGTAAAGTGGAGAGATTATTATTGGTGAAATTATTAAGGCCACTCCACGTAGTTAAAAGGAGATTTATTTAATGGTGTAACTTACAAATTAAGGAATAGGTAGGTCACGGAGTCTGGGGAAGGTGTATCGCAGTCCAGCGGTGTTCTCTGGAGCTCTGCTCGGTCCACCTCTCCAGTCCAGGGTCCCGCAACAGAGAGAGCGCCCGCCGATCTAGCTCTCGGGTCCCCAGGCGCCTCCCTTGGCCCCGCCTTGTAGGCGTGACATTGCCGAAGTCTCAATGGGGGTTGGAACTTCCAGATCAAAGCTGGAATGGCTACCCACTACAGATTATAAGAGCAGACTGATATGTATGGCAATATCAGGCAAATTTTATACTCAAATTATGCTTATATCTATTACTTCTACCCACATCATTCATTCATCTTTCTCTGTCTCTCCCTCTTTAGGTATATCTGTATCTATATATATTTATATATGTGTATATCCATGGAAATAAAATGAAATGAATTGAGATAATTTCTACCTTCACTCAAAAAGCAAAATCTTCTTAAGATACTGTGCTCTCTGCACGTTCATAGTGACCATGGTATCCACCTCCCTGCAGTGGATCATTTGTCTTGCCATGTTATATTTACAAATTGCACTTGTGCTTGTGAAGTGAACATTGGAGACAATCTTCCTTGAGCTGAACAGATTATCTCCAGATCAGGTTCTTCACATCTGGCTTCTTCCAGAGCACCTTCCCAATATAGCACAGATCCCTTTAAGTCCACGCTTTGCTTGTGTGCACTTGGCTTTTTTCATTGCTGCTATTCATCTATTTATGTGTATGTTAGGAAGTATACAAGGATACACAATAATGAGGCAGTGGAGTATATGCTATAGAGAATGCAAAGATGGATCTACATACCACAGGAGAAGATATTTGCACATGGTAGTGTGGGGCACAGGGTGATATAAAGTGCCAGATCACTTTTGCCATATGATCACAGAATGGGTCATAGAAGAAGTGAGTCTGAGTTGAGCTTTTAAGCACAAATAACCCTTTGACTGGTTGCTAAGAAAGTAAGTGGAAAGAAGGGTAAAGGAAAATGAGAAATGACGTGCAATGGGAAAACTCAGGAGAATGGTGGCATCTGTGCTTCACTGGACCACTGATAGGAGATATTGATCCGAGTATAATGGGGCAGTAATAAAAGCTTGGATTCAGTGATACTCATGTTTGGATTAATTTTAAATTTATAATGATTTCACTGCTCTATATAATGAACATGAGAATTCCATCCATCCATCCATTCATTCATTTCAAAAACAATTCTCCTGAGTAATTCTTTTTCCAGATACTATTCTAGATGCTGGGATAGAACACTGAAGAATTTTCTGGATCTTATTGCACGAGGATAGGAATAGGGTCAGAGCTGAGGTAAGCAGTGAATATTCATAGAACCCAGAAGAGGACAGTAGGTGGGGTAGGAGCCTATTCCCATCTTCTGAGCCTGGGCCTGACATTCTGACCACAGAGGTAAGTAATGGTACAAATGGAAAAGGAAGGAAGACAGTGAGCATGACTTGGAGAAAAAGGTAGCATTGGGTAACGATTGGTGTGAAGTGGAGTCAACTATGCCAAGTGTTGCACCCTAGTGAGGGGGGGTTGTGAAGCTAACGGAAAACAGAATCATGTGACAAGCTGGTATAAAGGGAAAGACAATGCGTTTGTTTTGAACCAGTTGATTCATGATGCTGTCAGGCCTTCCAGGTGGAGGAGCCCATCTGAGCAATTGTAAATGGTACCAGACTTCAAAAAGAACAGGGCTGGAGCTAAAACGTTGGGCACTTTCAGACAGTAGCTTTAGTGGAGCGCATTAGATGACTGAGATCTCAGAGGATAATAATGAGCAGGGAGGGCAATGGGACCTATGGGATCTGCACATTTAGGAGGTAGAAGCAGAAGAGGTGGGGATAGAGGGGTAGTTAGAGAGGTGGGAGGAGAGGCTGCATTTGGAAATATTCCCCAAGAGGGCAGGGAGGTAAGGAGAGGTAGTCCTGCCGAGTTTTGGATGTATAGGGTATGTGTATGTCTTAATAGCCCTCAGGGAGACACACTTCGGTGGTTTTAAAAGTCCTTCAGCTGTATTTAGTGTAAATACAGTACTGAGTCCACTTGGCCGATCTGGTTATCACCCCTTAGTGCTTCAGCAGGGAGGGTGAGAAGGCAAAGGGGCTTTCTTGTGGGACATCCTTCTTGTCTTGTGGGACCCAGAGTGCTAAGGTTTGGCTCAGTAAGAAGGCTGCTTGATGTAGTTTGTAATAGGTTCCTGGAATACCGGGGTCACGGCACAGCTGTAGAAACTGTAAGTATTTGTTTTGAAAGTTACATTGCCAAGGGGAAGACTTGGAGAGGGCCTGTAACTGATTTTGCCTGTGCATCCTGTTTTCTGTAGCATGGCTGGTTAAATGGCTCTGTGGAGATGTATATGGCTCATGCAAAGCTAGTTTCCAGGCAAAGGGACTTCTCTTCTTTCTTCTTTTGTCCACAGATGAGGGAGACTCGGTGTCCACTGCTTGGTCCTTGTTGACTCCTGAGTAGTGCAAGCTCTTCCTCCCCAACCCCTTTAGACAATTCTCATGCAGCTACAGTTTCAGGCCACACTTGTACCTCCAGCTTGTCTCTTGTGAGGAGGCTGTCTCAGATCTTCAGACTGGGCAGCAAGGCTCTTTACCCGCCGAGCCATCTCACCAGCCCAGGCCCCATTTCTTAATACTGTTGCAGTGGGAGATTAAGTTTCAGTCTAAAATTTGGAGGGGGCACAGACATTCGGGTGTGGTGGTGTGGTGAGGACTCTGGCATTTGGCAGGTTCGGGTGCCAACTTGAACTCTGTGCTGTGTGACTTGATTTCATTGATCCTGATTTGTCTCATATAAGATACGTGGTTAGTATCAGTCACATCTACCTCATGGGATCCTTGTGTAGGTCAAGCAAGGTGATGAATACACAGAGCTTCTGTTTCCCACAAATGTTGATTATTAATACTTGCTGCTTTAAGTTGGTAAAAAAATTACTTAATTTTCTTCTTGTTGAGGGGAATTTCCTTTCCTTTCCATGAATTTATTTTAAAGAAAAAAAGAGAAAGCCCAGTTATGGTAGCTCATATCTGTAATCCCAGCACTTGAGAGGCTGAGACAAGGGCTTTACTGTGAGTTTCAGGCTAGCCTGGACTACAGACTGAGATCCTGTCTCTAAAACCAAACCATAAGGAAGATGCTTACTTTGAAGAAAATTGTAACTGAACACTTTGTATTACCTGCCTTGTTCCCTGGACAAATGAAGGGTCTTGAAATCTTTACTGCGTGACTATAATTCCCCATTTGGGGGGTATAGAATTGTCTTTTGACTTTGTCTGTAACACCTGGTATGCATCCTTGCAAATATAAGAATAGTTTCACCTGCAGTGGTATGACCCTGAGTTGACTAAGGGTCTTTATAAGTATAATCTTGACATCATTCTGTGACCTAGATCTTTTATTTCCCCGTAGCTGGTACTGTCTTCACCTTATGTGTGCAACTGTGTGTGCTCATGTGTTGGTGTGTGTGTGTGCGCGTGTGCACATGTGTACGTTTGAAGGATTGTTTCTTTTCTTTTTAACACAAAAAACTAAAGTTTCAAAGCAGGTGGGGTGTGGGTTAAACACCGTTCTAAATGGCAGGCCTGCTGTTCATGGGGAGGGAGAGTGGACTGAAAGTTTAAAAATAACCTGAACATTATAGACTCCTATGAATTCTACAGCCCAGAGCACTGGGAGTCTGTGGGTGTTTTACCTGCTGGAGTGCAGGCAGGAAAACAAGTCGAGAGGCAGGAGGATTTAAATTTGCTGAATCCTTTCATGGCATGCGTTGGCAGTAGAAGTAAGCGTTGATGAGAAAGTTGAAGCCGCTCTGAACATTCAGGATCGATATTCCTTGGAGGTGGGGCTGGTGCCATCTCTGGGTCCTCTGAACACACAGCTCTGGGTCACACTGGGGTCTACTGTGCAGCAGACCCTTGCTTTCCCTCCCTAACTGTCCCCTTTCCCTGCCTGACTTCACTCCTTTACTGACCCCCTCCGGAATTTGGCCAGTAGCTTTTCTAGAAGGATTATGGGATTGGCCCACAGAAAGTTCAGAGGTTAGTGCATTTCAGATAAATTTGGCCATTCATTGACAGACAAATCAGCAGGAGTCGGTGTGGGTTAACAGCCTGCCTTTTGGGGTTTGGAGAGTTTTGAGGAGTTGAAACGGGTTTTGAACCAGGACTCAGGTTGGCATGACAAGTGCTGCTCTGGGAGACTGCAGTGTGAAAACTGTAAACGACACTGAAAATGCGCTGGAATGCTGGAGGGTGGGTCGTCACACATGGTTTCTCTGGTAGTCCCTGGGATTCAGAGGCCGTGGTGCACAAGTGTTTAAAAACAGAACTGGGGCTGAGCCGTAAGTCTCCTGACAGTGTCAAGTGCTGCAAGGACTCGTTCTGAGGACTGTCAGCACCGCCTAGAGAGGCTGGGTGTTTTCTGCCCTTGGAATGGTAGAAACACAGTGAAAGAAAGTGAGTCGCTTCAGTCTCTGTTGATGTCAGTTAGAGACCTTACAGGGGTTAAGACAATGGGGACTAGAGTTAGCTAAACCTAGGGTTGACTTTCTGTGCCACTAACCACCTATTTGTCTTTAAGGAAAATTCTTTGATCATTTTTAGATCTTGCTTTTCTTATCTATAAAATGGCGATTATAGTAGTACCTACCCCATGGGATTATTCTGAGAAATAAGGAAAGTAAAGAGCAATGTCTTTGACTTATTAACTTTTAATATTTATTACAATTATTATAAACCTGTATGTTATAATTATTCATTACTCTAAAAATTGTATGTATGTTAGTTATGTAAATGATGTTTCGTTATGACATTTCCTTTCTGTTTTTTTATTATGAGTGTGAGTGAGTGTGTGTGTGTGTGTGTGTGTGTGTGTGTGTGTTCTGCAGTACACGTGTAGAGATCAGAGGACAACTTGCAAGAGTCAGTTCTCTCTTTTTACCGTGTGGGTCTCAGGGATCAAACTCAGGTCATCGGGCTTCATGAAGCATCTACCAGCTGAGCCCTCTCTCCAGCCCCTGGCTGTTTTGAAATCACAGCCTCACTACATAGTTATCATTGGCCTTGAACTTGTATTGTTACTTCCCTAGCCTTCCAAGTGCTGCGATTATAGGTTTGTGACTTCACACCCAGGTTTCATTATGACATTTCACATATGCATATAACATATTAACGTTTGCTTCTTTGATGCATGCCCATGTTTTCTGTTTTTTTTTTAATAGCCCTGAAATTTGCTCTATGAAGTTGTGATTTATTGAGGAATAAAAGAAAATAACATACCTGGGAGTTTGGGATTATTATATTAATCATTGACTATATATGGAAAATTATTTAGAATAATGTGACTGATGATTATTAAAAAAACAAATCAAGTCTTTTAGAGAGACTGTGTTATTATGAATGTGTCTATGTATATGTCCAAGGAATTGGATTGCTAAGGGTCTTAGAATGGAATATTTCAGAAATTGTTGTTTGATTGGGAATTGGTTTTCCACATTTCCCAATTTAATTAATCAGTTAGCTATTTTTTTCAGCATTAGGCATTGAATCAAGGGTCTCCCACATGCTAGGCAAGTGCTCTCCCACTCAACCACACTCCCAGTCCTCTTTTTTACTTATTCTTTTGAATATCTTAAGAAAGCTTGTCATTCTTTTCATTTGCAAGTGCTGAATTAAGCCTGTCTGAAAGCTCCCAATAGCATGAGTGAATCACTTGCATGTCTGTACACCTGAGTGGCAGATCAAACCAGAGCTGAGTCTAGGGTGGCAGATATATTTTTAGGGGAGGATTTTTTGTTTGTTTGTTTGTTTGATTTTTGCATCCAGGGGCAGGGATACCTTTTGTCATGTAACTCTTTATTCAGGAAAGAGACATGATGATGATGCTTGTCTTTTTTGGGTAGAGATAAAAAAAAAATAGAACCAATTAAGACTGTCTCTTTTTTTTTTCATCTTTGTGGCTAACTTTTATTCTGTACTTTCTGAAAATATTCTTTATGTGGGGATCTCAATGTTTTTCTTTAACAACCCACTCCCCAAGTATTATTTCAGCCTTGATCTGGACCACGAATTCTCTAACCTGATGACTGGTTAAGGAAAGAGGGGGAAGCTGTCATGGTGCTGAGATTCTGTGAGTCAGCATTGCTTGACCTCCTTCAGGAGAGGTAAGCACCCCTTCTTAATATAAAGGAGGAGGTGATCACTACACTAGAGGCGGGGACCCAAGTCTAGATCCAGAATACATAAGAAGGGCAGCTCTCCAGATAGGGGCTAGGTACCTGATTGCTAAATAACCAGGCACCCATCTTTTTTTTTTCTGAAAGGAGTTGCAAAAAGTCCATTCATTCATTGACTAGGTACTTTGTAAAGGCTTGCTATGAAGATAACAAAATGCAGGTACCCTAAGTAAAAACACAAAGTTCTGTGAGTATGCGGGAAAGAGGGGACGTGGAGTTGGAGGACCTATAAAAGACCCATGGAGGTGACTAGGTACTTTGTAAAGGCTTGCTATGAAGATAACAAAATGCAGGTACCCTAAGTAAAAACACAAAGTTCTGTGAGTGTGCAGGAAAGAGGGGACATGGAGTTGGAGGGCCTATAAAAGACACATGGAGGTGAAAGTAAATTGGCTGATGGCTGGAGCTGGAGAAGTTAAAAAAAAAAAAAAGAGGAGGGGTGCTGTGGGATGTGTTGCTCTGATTGGTTAATAAATAAAGTGCTGATTGGTCAGTGGCCAGGTAGGAAGTATAGGCGGGACAAAGATAGAGGAGAATTTGGGAACAGGAGGGCTGAAGGGGAGATGCCAGCCTGCCATGGAGGGAGCAGCAAGTAAAGGCAACAGGTAAAGCCATGGAACATGTGGCGACTTATAGATGAATAGAAATGGGTTAATTTAAGATATAAGAACCGGATAGCAAGGAGCCTGCCATGGCCAAATACCAGTATCTGAATGATTATTTTATAAGTGGGTTGTGGGACTTCAGGGGCTTGGCGGGACAGGAGAGAAACTCTCCAGCTACAGAGGGGCGTTCCAGATTAGTTTCAAACAGGTGCCAAGTGATCAGAGGCAGCAGTGGGTGCAACGTTTGTTATAACTGTGGTTGCAATGGAACATGATGCACTAGGCACTTGTGTGGGAAAGATCCACATTTTTCTTGAATTGGTGGGCTAAAGAGTTTGGTCACTTTATGGGCAATAGGGAGTCACTCAAGTTGAATGATTGACAGGGACTAGGACATCCCAGAGATTTAAAAACTAATTTTAGGAAGGAGAACGTGGCTTGAATTCACACTGAGCTTGGGGTGATTAGAAGCTATGCGTTATTTCATCGGAAGTGAGGTGAAAGGTGAGAGCTGGCGGGGAGGGGGAGGGATAGATAGGCGAGTACAAGACAAGGATAGGCGCTCAAAGGGGCTGGCACCAGAGGGGGAAGGTAAGGAGCCCCAAGAGTCGTGGAGTGTTCCGCACAGTAAACCGAGAGCAATAAAAAGAGTCAGAGATGGGAAGAGCGAGAAACTGGGGGATTTGGTAACTGGGATGTGAAGATGAGGGGTGGTTCTCAGGGAATGAATACACGGAAGGAAGCCTATTGTGCCAAATGATACAGACTGGTGAGGGAAAAGGACGCTTAAACTCGGACCACCCTAGGTCACTGGAGACGCATAGTGTAGTTTTTGGGGCGTGGAAGTGGCACAGCCAGCAAATGTCCTTCCCAGGTGTCCATTTCAAAACTAGCCTCGAGTCCATATCATATGGGGATGCCTTATTCACTCTGATTATTTTATACCAAGTGGGTGTAACCAGCTGCTCATTGTAGGAGAGAGTGGGAGAGAGAGGGCGTGGTGATGGACAGGTGGTGGCTTAATCTGCTGTTGATTCCCACCAAGAGGGTGCGGAGAGAGGCACGACTGGTGAGTAGTAGGAACTGGTTCTTTTCTCTGGGCCTCGGGGTTCTCCAAGGCTCTGCTTCAGCCGTGAGCTGCTTTCTCTCCTTTGGGAACATCATCTTCAAGAGAATCTTGCAGGGAGGGGAGCTGGAGAAGAATGGCAGGTGCAAAGTCCACTCTGAACCCTTCTCTCCTAGGCGGTCCCTGACTTGTTCTAGCTTCTAGCCTGAGGCCTGACACACAGACAGTGCTCAGTATATATTTGCTGAATGGATGAATCAATCGAAGCCCAAGTAGGATGAGCGAGCTTTGCAGAATGTGGGCTGCATCGTGGTTCCTGAGTCAAGAGACCACGTGGGGGCGGGTGAATGGGCTGTTTCCGTTAGTTGTTCCTCGTTTGTAGGGGGCAGGAGCTCTGCTGAGCCTCCTGCTTAACTTGGCCTTGGCAGAGAAGTGCAAGTGGACCCCTAGGTAGGGAGGTGAGGTGGGCAGTCATGGTGAAGAGATCATTTCGTTCCCAAGGCTCTAAACCTCCCCCACTGACTTTCTCAATGAGAGTTAATATCTAGTAGGTTCAACATATTTATTATTTATTTTTTGTTGTTGTTGTCTTGTTCAGGCTGGAGAGTGATCTCATTTGATGGTAAAGAATTGATTGAAGAGGTAAGGCTCCAGCTCTGTGATTCCAGGCACATGAAGACTGCTTAGTCAATCCCATGCATCTTGTATGCGGTCTCCATCCCAAGCACTCATGCTGCAGGCTGTCCTTCCAGGCCAACAGTCCTGGGGTCTCATGGCTTTTCTCTTCTTCTGGTTGTCTCCAGCTGGAAGGGTTGTCTCCTCCTCAGTCCTTCCCTAGGGCTCTCCTCCTGTGTACTCCATGTGCTGCTTCTTGGAGAGAGACCTTCAGGAATTAGTCTCCTCTGTTTCTCCTTCAAACTCTATGTTCTTAGAGGTTCTGACTATGTCTAATTCATCTTTGTGCCCAAGAAGTCCAAGAAAAATGCCTGAAACATGAAAAGGGTTTCATGAATATTTGTCAAGTAGGTTTATGAATTCATGAATTAGTAAACAAAACACCCAGCTCTCTCAGGTACCACAGCCTTTGGATTCCTGAAACTGGCCTCTAATGATGTCCTTTCCTTTTCTTTCCTCTTCCTGCTGGCTATTGAGCCAAGGGCCATGTACATGCTATGCAAGCACTCTACCACTGAGCTGCATCCCCAACTGTGTGCTGTGAATTTCCTGTGGGACAGATGCTGCTCCAAGAGCTGTGAACATATCAACCAATAATCTTTCATGACAGTCCAGTGGTGTAGTGGGGTATATTTGAAGACTTTCAAACTTAAGGTTGTATCTTACCTCTGCAAGACTACGATCATGTCTACAACCTGACTCTTAAGCAAGGAAGACAATGTTTGACATACACTACCTTAATAGTGGCCACTGCCATAAGGAATCAGGAGATCTGACTGCCGTTTCCTAGTTCTGTGACACTGAAAAAGTTCTTTGCTCTCTGGGCCTCAGATAACAAATAGAATATGTCTCACATCCCTGCAGCAAAGAAGTGATAAGATGCCCTTAGCACTGTCATTACCCAAGAGATGTTGAGTTGCCATCAAAGACTGGGTTCAAAGATTCCTTTGGGCAAATTTTCAGCTGTTTGATTGATTGATAGGTTTTGGTGTTCTGGGGTTTCTCAAGCTTAGGTTTGAGAGATGCTGGTTCCAGGGCTGGACATTATTATATAAGGCTGTGACGCTACATTTTTCCCCCAAGTCAAGGCTGTGTGGTGCTGTGAATGCCAGCAGCCTCCTGAGATGTCTGCATTGCCATCCTGCTCTTCTGCTCTGCTATGCATTTGCACATGGTTTCCTGCCAACTTTCTCTTAAGAACCCACTCCCAAATCCTCTCTGCATTATGTTCCTTAGAGCACTGTTTTGCATAAGAGTCTATTTCTTGGAAAAGCTCAATAAGGGAAAAATAGAACAAAGGGGGCTCTGATAGTTTAAGCATAAGCTATGTGAGTGTAACTGGCAAGGCAAGGCTGAGTAGAGCTCAGGGCTGGTGGGAGGGGTACATGCCTTTAGCCAAGGCCCAGGTTTTCAGCTTCCTTGATGATGGGCTAAGATCTTATATGAAGATGGCCCAAAGCCTCTGAAGTCTGGAAAGATATTTATGAATGGGTGGCACAGATCCTCTACTCTTGCCACTCATGTATGCCTTAGCATGAGCTCCCATTGCTTGCCTGGCTTGGGGACACTGTGGTGGTCTTGCTTCTTTCCTTTTACACACGAGACTGAAAGGACTCCCCATCAGTCTTCCTCCATCTTGGCTGATCCTTGAATTGTTCACAGGAGTGTCAGGGATGAAGGATAAGGGTTTTAAAATTTAATAATCTTCATATGATCAATAATCTGGGGAAAGTTTTCACTTGCTTCCTCTGCTTCTGCTGAATTCTGAGCCTGTAGACCACAGCTTGCAGGGAAACATGTAGAACATTTGGCTGTCATATCTTAAATCTCTCTCCCCCACTGTCTGTCCGCCGTGCATTCGTCCATCTGTGTGTGTGTGTGTGTGTGTGTGTGTGTGTGTGTGTGTGTGTGTGTGTGTGTGTGTGTGTGTGTATGTGTGTGTATGTGTGTATGTGTGTATGTTGGTAACCTTGTGCCCAATGTGTGGGCCTGAACTTCTTGAAGACTGTAAGATGAACTGCTTTGCTTTGTGAAATCAAGGGTTTGGATCTCAATAAAGTCCCCTAGGGGAGTGACAAAGGGCTGGTGTGTAGAGGTCCATTGTTAAGGATGTCTGGGCTCTCAAGCTGGTGCCTGAGGGTGCTGGACTGCTAAGTACTTGTGCTCAGAGTGATGTCTCACCAGTGACCAGTAGATGGTGCTCTGACAACAGGAAAATAAGGCTTTTGTGTCTCTGAGGCTGAGAAAGGGGTTTTCAAAGGTTTTAAAACTGGTTTCCAGAGTTCTGATCAGCTGCCGATTTTCCACACTTCTATTTGTGGGTCTTTAAGGGAATAGTAGAATGAGGGGGAAAACATGCTCACCAGATTTTCTTACAAGGATCATTATGGCGATGGTCACATTGCTCTTGATGGTTCCAGAGCATTTAGACCTGGATCAGATTCATCTTGAGGATAGGAGGCAGAACATTCCGATAGGCTTAACATCATTGCTTCTTCTCTTGGTGATGTAGAGTTTGCAATTCTGCAGCGTGGTTATTAGAAATTGAAAATCAGATCCATTAGACGTTTACTCTCTGCCACTTATCAGGTCTGAACCAATACATTCATGTCTCTGAAGCTCTGCTGTTTTGTGGGTTAAATCAGCACCCTAACGCTTGGTCTCCTAGGCTGATCTGAGAGGTTTGCAGTGATGGCCATTTGTAGGGCTTATGTAAATTGATAACTACATCAACCACTTACATGATTTAATCTTTAAAACTGTATCCACCTGGCAAGTTTCAAAGTAGGGGAGTAGAGAATATGAAGCCAGTATAGAAACCCATAGATCTCAAGGCTCTCAAAAGCTGCAACATCCAGGTTGGGGATGAAGAGGAAGGAACATGCCTTCCTCCAGCTTTGCTGTTCTTAAGCCAAGTCACTTTCCAAAGCTATTGATGCCATAATATTTTCCCTAGTCTTCCTGGACTGCTTCTCCGAGACTTCCCATGAACTCCCCGACAGAGCCATTCCTGTTTCCAAGGGAACTCTCTTGGGCATTTATACAGCTTGCCCCTGCAGGAAAGCTGGACTCAGCCCCACTAGGTCCCCTCGCTGCCATGTATATTGCCTTGCATATCCTGGGCCTCTAAAGAATTGCAGCAGTCACACAGAACTCAGGGTATGGTAGAAAAAGGAAACAGGATCAGTACTAGATCTCTGCTTGGTGAGTAAAGAGATGAGTCAGGGGTCCTTCATCATCCTCAGAAACACCGTTGGAGGGTAAAAGGCCACCATGCCATGTTTAACAAGTAGACTGGAAGGAAGGCATGGCCAGGAAGGAAAGAAAGGTGTGATGTCTCGACACAAAAGTGAGAGATTTTAGAGCAGAGGCAGCAAAGCTACACAATCTCATTTACGTTCCGAAAGATACATCGTTTATGTCATCGTCCATATGGCTCATTATTGAATACCCAATGTCTAAAATAGTGTCTGTTGTGGGGAATGCATGTGAAAATATTTGTTAAACGAATGATTGGTATGGCTTCTGTGCTGTGGATTATGGGTCTCCTGGAAAGCAGCTACTTTGGTCCCATGAAGTTTACAGAATCCTGAGACAGCCACTTGTGACTAGTTCTAGGTGACTGCCCAATGGGACTTCCTGGTCACCCCCTTCACTTCTGCCTCCTATTAGGCTGTTCTGTGAAGTAAGATCACAGTAACAGGTGGAGCTGATACAACTCCAATAGTAATTTGGTTTGAAATGGGCTCTCCTGAATCCCAACGTCAACATGCTGTTCCTTAGGGTAGTGGTACCTGCAAGGAGTGCCTGTGTTGAGACCATTTCTTTGGATTTCTTACACACAGAGCCTTTTCCATCACACACTCATGGACTTAAAGCACTCAAAGCTCTCATACAATAGGCATGTGCCAGTGCTCATGTGGCCTTGCCCACACAGACACATACACATGCCTCACACTCAGACGTCAGTTAATTTCACACAGGGATACTGCCTTTCAGTCCTGTGACACCACACTCACCCATGGATTCCAGCATCTGGGCTTTGGTCCAACCTTTGCTATGTCCTCAATCACTCGTTACCCTCACCTCTTCCATTGCTCACTTAGGGGAAACATGGATACAACTATGTGTTGACGCCAAAGCTGGGGATCAGCCTAGCAGAGTATGCTCCAGCTAGTGTAGACAATGGGAGGGGACAGGGATAAACTGTCCCCGGGGTCTCCTGTGGGCAAAGACTAGGTTGCTAGACACAGAGCTTCTTTCCCTGGGGTTCAAAGCTTGTCTTTCCTACCTCCGCAGCTCAGACACTCATTTTGTTCTGTTTTTTTTCCTTTTGAATGGAGTAGATTTGAGAAAGTCAGTGGACCTTATTTGAAGGTAAAAGGTGATGGTGGGTGGGAGAACCCCTTGGTTAGGATTTTGATGGAAGTTTTGCTCAGGCCCACGGTCTAGGGACTGGAATATCTGGGCCGCCTGCCAGGAAGTAAGGCACAGGGTTCTGCTAGAGTCCAGCCTAGAAGGTGGCCTTGTAAGGTCCCTTAGGATAGACAGGACAGAAGGTCCCAGAGAAGCAGAGGCCACAGGAGTCTGAGCTCCTCTATGGTGCCTACAGGATGTCAAGTGTGGGTTTAGCAGAGGGTACTTTCTTCGCCCTGGGTATCCCTGCTGCTGGTAGTGGAGCCTAGAGTGACTACAAGGTCCTGGTAAGGGGTGTACAAGGTCCCTACCCTCCACTAGAGCAGCAGCTAGCAGGACACTATGCAGGGTATTGAAAGAGGAACCGCACTGGGTACCCTTCTCTGCCAGTACCAAGGACAGCGTTCCAGGACAGGTCCTTGATCTGTTGCAGAGATTCCGCAGGCACCACCAGCTGCAGCCCGCATCTCTTCTGCATCACTCGGAGGGGAACGGAAGGGAACTGCGACTCATCCTTGGACCCTTGCCTAGTTAGCCTCCGGTCAAATGAATCCGTAAGCCAAACCGGCCTCACCACGTTGGACTCTCGGAGCCCCTCCCCCGCGTCCCTCTCGGATTCTTGGCCACCTTGCTGCGCTGCTGCGCTGTTGTGCTGTGTTCCTTGATCCTACCTTTAAACATCGTCTCTGCCCCCTGTAGCCAGGCGGGCCGGGACTGGGGGGAGCTGGTCTTTGGTGAGGAAGTTCGGTTCGTGGATAAGTCCCGTGCCCTGCCAGCGCTAGCTAGGCTGACTGCAACCTGTTCCTCGCTGTGAGTGCTCGCCCGCCCGCTCGCCCGCCTGCTCGCTCGCTCGCGCTCCCGCCCTCTCCCCGGCGCAGCCGCGGATCGCTGTTGCATGCTGATCCTGGGAGGCGGCGGCGGCGAGCGCTCTGGGCGGATGCTGGCACTTGGGCTTCGCTGCTCTCTGATTGCTGCTCAACTTCTACCCCAAACGCAGGAGCTGTGAAGTCATTTGCCCCTCTCCGGCTGGATCGACTTCTTACCTCCATTCCTCCGGCGTTGCGGTTTACGCAGGAACCTCAGTACCGCTCTCCCTCCCCCCTCCATCCCCCCTCTCCAACCTTTGGATGCGTCTCTGCTGGCAGATTTAAAGAGCCAAGTCTTTGGCTGTGGAATTTCTTAGATGGACTCGCAGGGGCTGGCGTTCTAAAGCATGTCACCGTAGCTGGCCCTCGTCTTTTTTTTCTTTTCGTTTTTCTTTCAAAGTTCTTTTGTTTTCATTTCCTTCTTCCTCTCTACCCCTCACCCCAGCCAATAAATCAGCAAACTGTTACCTAGCAGGGTCGGTGCCTGCCTTTCTCTGAACCAGGTGGTGCGTGTGCCAGAAGAGGAGCTATGTCTGAGGAACATCCTCCTCCACCCCTCTCCGGTCCCTGAACACCACCCTACGCTGGCATTTTGGGGAAAATATTGCCTCTAGAAGCTGAGCACCCCCAAGCCCTACCCCCTTCTTCTTCTTCTTTTTTTTTTTTTCTTGAGGAATGGAGCTTCGCAGAGGTTGCCTTTAGAATCAACAGTTCAGAGCAGGGCTGAAGAGCTTGCAGGGGTCCCCAGAGGCGGTGGTCCCTGCGCCTGTGTGGATAAGGCTCTGAGTCTGGCTGTGTCTTTCCTGCCTCTTGTTGTGTGCGGGTGTTCGGCGATCACCTTTGTGTGTCTTCTGTCTGTTTAAACTTCAGGATGGCTCGCTTCGGGGAGGCGGTGGTCGTTGGCAGGCCGGGCTCAGGCGATGGAGACTCGGACCAGAGCAGGAACCGGCAAGGAACCCCGGTACCGGCCTCGGGGCCGGCAGCAGCCTACAAGCAGTCGAAAGCGCAGAGGGCGCGGACTATGGCTTTGTACAACCCCATTCCTGTCCGGCAGAACTGTTTCACGGTCAACAGATCCTTGTTCATCTTCGGAGAAGATAACATTGTCAGGAAATACGCCAAGAAGCTCATCGATTGGCCATATCCTTTCTTGCCCACCATGCCTCCCCTCTCTCCCTTTGCATTCCATCGGGTGAGGGGGGAAATACCTAGCATGGAATTTATCCCCCATCCCTTCTTGGTGCCCAAATTTGCCCCTTTGCTGAAGTGCACCCTACCTCGTTGCATCCAAGGGGCAAGCCTGGTACCCTGGAGACCTGTTTGGGTACTAGTGTTTTTCAAGGTAAGACCTTCGGATTTTGGTTTATTTTCCGCGTGGAAATCTCTATCGTACCTAGGTGCCTGGTGTTGAGGTGTCTGCCCCTTTCTGGGTTGGGCTTTGTCTGTTTCTCGGCCACCCCCAAAGCCCCAGTCATTTCAGAAGCTGCACTCCATGTGGATTGGTTTACCTCGAATCTCAGGGCTTTCTTTCATAATCACTTCCCTCTTTTCCTCCACTTCAGCCAGTCCCCCAGCCCCCATTCCTGCCAGCTGCGAAGACATTGGCACTATCTGCCAGTAGGGAAGTTGAGGCTCTGGGAGGAAATTTATTAGCCCAGAAGCTCCAAAGAGCATGAGCCAAACCCGTGGATACAAGGAGACAAATGAATACTTATAAAACAGGCTTTGAGCTGGGGACTGAGCTAACTCTGGAGACTAAGTTTAAGTTCCATTGAAAGTGAGTGACTGTCAGGGGAGGTGATCATGTCATCACAGCCCATCATAGCTCAAAGTTGGAGTTCTCTTCTCAGGCAAGGAGGTGTGTTCACCTTTCCTTGGCCCTGGGTTGCTACTCTTGCTTCTTACTGCTTGACATACCTGGTTGCTCTTCCAGCACCCTGAACCAGGCAGATCTACTGGGCCTGAATTCATCAGCTGAGGGTCAGAGGTGTGCGAACAATCTCCCTCTAAAGCCAAGGGTATCACTCTTCACAAAGAGTGGGTGGGTCATCTCTGGTGGTGGTGGATTCAGGGTGAAAGGCCATGGAAGGAGCTTCTTTGCAGGTTTTCCAAGTACACAGAGTGCAGGCTGCTGATCAGGCACCTTCCTGCCTGCTCTGCACTAAGAATTTGCATGCCTGGCAAGGCCACTGGGAGTTGAGGGTGGGAGGGTGTTTCAGGGGATTATAGGAGGCAAGTCAGTGATTGGGGGTTGGCTTGGGGACAGGGACTTTGATGCTTGTGGAGGTACAATTCCTGGGAAGAATGCACCTGCAAAGGAGGCTCCTCCTCTTTTCCCCAAGCTCCCCCCTCCCCACTCTCCTTTCAGGTGTGCAGTAGTGAGACAGCTGAAGGAAGCTGGGGTCTCAAGTATTAGTCTGCAAGGCAGCTTGCTTCCCCCAGGGCCTGGACATATCCCTGACCACCCCCCACCCCCCCAGTTTTTGGCCTTTTTTTTCCACCCCAGTTTCCTGCTTCAGCAGCTTCGGGATTGGCTGGTGCATGGTGCTTCTAGGCAGCACCTCATTAGAAATGAAGAAGCATCTCTAAGCAGTGATGCTTCCTGCTGCTGTTCACATCCTCCCACAGTCACCCCCTGGCTGGGTTTCTCCCTCTCTCCTCCTAGTTCTCTCATTCTCACCTCCCCCTTCCACCCCCACAGAATGATCTGGGCCATAGAGTGCTTGGGTTGAACTATCTAGCTGGGGGCTTGGGGCGGGGGAGGGGTCTGGTCCCTGCAGTCATGCCTGTCAGTGAGCTGCACAAAGCGGACAGATTGCATTGTGTTGCATGCTGCGGCTGCAAATAACTCCTCTGAGCAGTACTCCGCTGATCTCCCAGTGAAAGTCCCCTCCCTTGTCCGCCTTCTACAGTTCTTTTAGATTTCCCACCCACCAGGTGCCACTTTGCTGTGACCCTCTTAGGACACACCCCACCCCCAGATGCCTTCCTTCTCATTTTGCTTGCAGTAGATGAGGCAGCTTCTCTGACCCTCGCATGGCAAAGTGTGGCAGCAGCCAGCCATCCTTGGCACCTCGGACAGCGCCACCAAAACTCCCTTGCGGGTCCTAATCACCCGGTGCTGCACATCGGGTACTTCCGGCTGGGCTCAAGCTCCCGGGCTGGGACACGAAGCACGTTCCCTACACCATGGCTTTGCCTCTTTGCCACGTTTTCTCTTCTGCTGCAAAGGCACAGATTTCCCACCAGGCGCTGTAAGAGCAAGGTGCTGCTGAGTTTTACACCTCCCCTTTCCTTCTCTTCGGCCAAAATGAGGGACTCTGGAGGGAATGGATTCCATCGTCCTGCTCAGTGCCTTGGCCATACGTCCTGTCCCAGACATCTTTGCGATCCCCATACTTAGGCATTTTACAGTTCTACAGCCTGTAGGCTGTTGTAACCTGTTCTGAGAACATCTGCTAAGATGCTGAGAACCTGGTTGGATTTTTTTTCCCCTTCTGGTTGTACAGTGTAACTGACTAATGTATTCGCTCCGGTGGTGACCACGTGGAAGCATCACACCTCTGTGGGCTCTGCATTTTCTCCCAAGCTGCATCTAAGCTAGTCTCACCTTCCCTTGAGTTCTCAACATCCAGTTTCCTCAAAGATCTGCTTCATCTTTTTGAGAATCAATGTGAGGAGCAGTTACTCTTAAAGCTCTCTAATTAGGCTGCCAGGGTTCAAATCCCATCTCCTCCTGAAGCCCCATGACCTTGAAAAGTTACTTCATTACTCTATGTCTCAATTTCCTTACCTGTAAAATCAGGGTGATAATAGTTCCTGGGAGAATTGAAGGAGTTAATGTGTCAAGTGCCTAGAACATTACCTAATTACCCAATAAGCATCCATTATTATTAATGGAATCCTGTGGGAATCTCTGCACACCTGCAAGGTGGGACTCTTAGTTGAAGGTGAAGTCATGTAGATTCTTGCATTTCTTTGAGATCAAGGAGCCTCATTTGTATCACTTGAGAGCTTGTACAAAATCTGGACTCCTGAGTCCCACTTCACAGCTGCTAAATCAGATCCCCAGGTGTTTAATGTGTTGGCAATTGACTGTGTTCCTGGTTGTGGTAGTGACCAATTTAAGAAGCACTTTGTTCTTTGTAGGGGCCAGATTTTTACAACAGGAAAATTGTTCAGAAACGTTAAGACCCGCTTTGATACTGACATACAGTCCCACACATATGGATTTTGATTGCTCTGCACTACACTCTGTGGGGGTTAATACTTTTTTTCCTTTTTGTTTGGTGACAGAAAGCCACTGTGGAACTAGGATGTTAAAGTGCTTTTCTCACATGTCAGATGTTTTAATTTTATTAATCTGAATGGATGAGCTAAGTAAAAGGCGTGATTTAATCTGTGCTTGTAGGACCCCCTGACTTAGGAGCACCTTATCTTGCTCTTAATAGGGGTTGCCTAGTTCTAATTTGAAGGAAAATGTCTACAATAACCCAGATTTGGCATGGAAGATGGTGGAAAGGCAACAGCCCACTCCGAATGCATTTCCTTTTTCTTAGAAGCTACATCTGCATAGGGAGATAATTTTATTTTCTCATGACACTCTCTTCCACAGATGATACCATAGCCTTTTTGAAAATGCTAATCTGATTTAAAATGTGATATCACATTTTATGGCATTCCGTTCTTTCTTGCTTGCTCATCTAGTAGATCTAACAAGGCATTGGCTATTGTGAAAGCTACCCACTGGTCTCTGTACTGCACACTGTTATTCTGACTGTTCTTTGCTCAGGGACAGTTACCCTGTGGGTAGAAGCTTGGGAACTCTCACATAGTTTGTGAGATAGTCCACCTTCATTTCCACTTTTCCAGGTCAGAGGTGAAGGGAAGAAATGACATGTCTGACTTGGAGACCCTACATCATAGATATACAGTAGGAGATGTTTTTCTCTTCACCTGTTTGGTCATCTCAGCAGGGAAGCACACATTTTATGTGGAAACGAACATAGTTCAGAGTTGGAAGATCAAATACGTTTGCAGCCTTTGAGCTGATGAAGCTCATTATAGTGAACCTGTGACTGTGTGTGCATGATTTCTTGTGGAGAATTTCGGTGTTTCCTCAGAGCACTCTGGATATAGGTCTGAGGCTATGTGTGTATATCATAGATTTCCCCCTGTAAAGTGTTCAGTGAATTGTAAATTTATTTGGAGGATTTTCTTGAGGATTATGGAAAGTGTAAACATTCTCATTTTGGCTTATACTCTTCTCTTCTGGTTGCCTCTAAATATATGTGCCTTGCAAGATAGTAAACTGCAGGCCTGATAAATTCAGGTTTGATGTAACCCCAGTGGATCATGAGTTTTGACTGAGGAGAGAGTGGGGATTAACAAGGATGAAATCTGTAATTAAATCCTGTGGTCATATGATACAGAATCCTCATATTTTCCATTGACTTGTGCATAGATACCATGGCTGTAGTTGGCACAAGGGATGAAGGATAAAGACCTTTGTTTTCTGGGGTTCCTAGAATAGAAGTCTCTTGATTGCCTATTTGTTTTGTCTCTATATGAGGTATTGCTGTGAATGGAAAGTCAAAGAATTTAGTAGTTGCTCAGTCCCATGAGGTTGGGTGTCTCAGCTGGTCTTTTTTTTTTTTTTGGTTTTTTGAGACAGGGTTTCTCTGTGTAGCTTTGCGCCTGTCCTGGAACTCACTTGGTAGTCCAGGCTGGCCTCGAACTCACAGAGATCTGCCTGGCTCTGCCTCCCGAGTTCTGGGATTAAAGGCGTGTGCCACCACCGCCCGGCTCAGCTGGTCTTCTGTATGTTGGAATCTCGAAGAAGTAGGCTCCAGTGCCAGTGAAGGAATGGATGTGCTGACAAGGTGAGGCCAGGCAGGCGAAGAGTGAAGCAATCCTTCCTCCTTCCATTGTCCTTATATAGGCTTCCAGCAGGAGGTGTGGTCCAGATTAAAGGTGTGCCTTCCCACCTCAAGATCTGGATCAAAAGCCTGCCTTCCAGCCTCAAGATCTGGATCAAAGACATGTTGTCTTCCTGACTCAAGATCCAGATCATAAGTGTGCAGTCCTTTTCTAGATTTTAGTTCATTCCAGATATAGTCAAGTTGACAACCAAGAATAGTGGCAGTTATGGATCTTCTGGAAGCCTGGCCAAAAATGATAGTCAGAACCATTTGTAATTGGGATATAGCTTGGGAAGTGAGCTGGAGTGAGAGAATTTGACAGGAATGAAATGCCTTGAGGATGAAGGCAAGAATATTTTGGATGTGACGGTTTCGTCTATTGGTTTGCGTCTATCATTCCCCTCCCCCACTTTCCTGCAGTTACTTTCCTTTCAATAGGTGTAGCACACAGTATGAGTTAAAGGAGGAGGAGGAAAATAATGAGCACAGGACTTTCTTCCTACCAAAAGATCTAGACTGGATTTAGTGACCACATTGAACACTGCTTATCGATTTTCAGCCATTACTGCACAAGATGTAGGTGACGTGACCCCTCCCCACGGTTTCTTTCTTTATAGGACTATCTGGTTTCTGACGGACTTTGCACTTTTGCTTAAAACGAAAGTGAATCAAGATTTGCTAAGCTATCAGAACTCTTGCAAACCCATTGGTACTCTACCTGTTGGGTGAGCAGATTGTTGGCCTTCCTAGTCCCCTGCTCAGGACCATCAGGGAAGCTGTACTCAACAGGACACCACCCCCCACCTGCAGTCCAGTCCTGCAGAGGACAGACTGCTGATCTGCTTACTGCTGACCACAAAGACATAGAAGAGTGGACCAAAATGCAATATAATCAATACTCTTTTATTCGGGGAGCCAGAGGGCAGGATTTCACTTTCTCTTCTGGCCCAGCCTTCTTTCCATCATTTTATTTTTTTTTTTTGTATTTTTCCCTCTCTCATTTTTAGGTTCAGCCTTCATGAATAATTCATTGCCTGTGTGGGTTTTTTTTTCCTAGAATTTTCAAAAAAGGGAGGTTATTTGCCTCTGCTTGGATATGACAATGGTCTTTTGCAAAGGGTCAGTATCAGAAATCAGCCTTTTCTCTTAAGTCCTCTGTTGTCTATGGTGAGACCGAGATATAGAGAAAGGCAGCTGGAGGGAAAACTTTAAAACATGCTATTTCTTGCCATTTTTATAACAAACGTCTCCAGCCTGTTGCATTTGAGTACCTGACAAATAGGTAGCTGATTACCTTTGACTTAGGGACCATAGTTAAGAAGAAGGTATTTATGTCCCTCAGTATTTGTCACCCAGACTCCTCATGCTAATTTGCCATTTTCCTAACGAGAAACGTCGAACCCCTGAACTAAGAAGCAAGCTTCTATGAACATTTAAAATTCCAGGGAGAACTCGGTTTGGAATTGGGGTGGGGTGTTGTAGAGGGTCCCCTACTGCTGTCACCATCACACCACATGGCTTTTACATCAGTCCCTTTTAAAAAAGGCCCGGAGATATTCGAGCTATACATCATTCCCCTTATCATATTCTAAGCCTACACAGAGAGAGGGCTTGTGTGGGCTTTCCAGTGATGTCTCTAGCATCAGTCTTAAGGACAGAAAGTACAGCACAAAGTTTGTAGGCTCTTCTGACTAGTGTTCTCTTGTGTGTGCAGCCTGTTTCAAGGAACTATCTGTGATATGTCTTTACTTCAGGAATATCCTAAATATGTTGCTTTAATTGGCATCTCTGGCCAGATTTTGCCCGCAAACTCTGATGAATCTCGTATCCCTGTCTCTAGAAAGCCAAGAATATACGTCCTTAAGAGACAAAATACATCAAAGAAAACAGCAACACATGATTTGAAAGTCATTTATGTGAGATACCGCCCCCCATAAAGCAGTGACTACTTCCTGGGAGTTGCTCCCCGACCCTCACCCCCACAGTGTTAGAGCTTGAACCCCAGGCTTGAGAATATAGCACTTGTTAGGTACTCACCTCAGGTTTGTGGGATCCAATCCTGTTGTGTGAGGCTTTAGAGAGAGGCCCCGTGCTGTACCTGCACCAGGTGTGGTCCTTTGGTCCCTGGGAGTTGAGCTCAATCACTGTCACAGCTGTGCAATCTCCAGCCTTTTACTTTTCCAGCAGCATTGGTGCTGCTGTGATTTTGTTGCATCTGCATGGTATCGCTGAAGAATCTGGGAAGTGTGCTTGAGGTTTGTCCTTCTGTCCTTCTGGGGGGTGCAATAACACAAGATGTAGCTGCGCAGTAGGCAAGTGGTTAGCTGCAAAAGAAGTGTTCTGGGTAGCATCATGAACGGACCTTTCTGGGGTGAGACTATGGTATCATTGTCAAGACACATGGTGGTGTGAGGGGCCTCCTGGACCAGAAAGGAAGCTCTGGAAACTTCGGGGAGGAGGGACATAAATCCTCCACAATCCCTCCCAGTCCTTAGATTATCTGTTGAGTTGAAAGTTTTTAAACTGTGTCACTTTTCTCAATTTTCACACCATTGTCTCATGGGGCTGGTCAGAGTAAAAAAGCGCATGAAATGAATTTTCAACAGTTACTAACATCCTGGCAATTTCCAGCTGTGTGCTGTTGGGAACTAGTTTGCTACTGTTCTGTCAGCTGGCATCTCTTTCAGCAGGTGGTTTCCAACAGCACCAGGGCTCATTCCTCATTCGGGTCCTTGGTACTGGAGTCAGTTGTGTGCACTCTGCCCGTTTCCTTAAGGCATCAGCTTCCAAACTCTACTTTGTCTCACAATTACCTGGGCGGCTTGTGAGAACGCAGCTCGGCGGGGCGGGTCCAGGTCTCGGAGTCCCTGACTCAGTCAAGTCTGAAATGGGGTCTGAGAATTATTCTTATTTATCACAAGTTGCCATGTGCTCTTGCTGGCCTTGGAAGCTACGTTCAGAGATGCTGCCCCGTACAGCTGGTGCCTTGTCATACTTTTAGAGGCATCGTTTTATAAGAATTGCTAGTTGGCCAGGTGCGCACACCTTTAATCTCAGCACTCAGGAGGCAGAAGCAGGTGGATCGCTGAGTTTGAGGCCAGCCAGAGAAACTGAGTCTTGGAACCCCCCTCCCCCAAAAGAAGAATTAGTAGGGAGATTACCCAACCTAAACCTGTCTCTGATACACTAACCCAAATCTCTGCTGTTAACAGAAACTTATTCTTTGGGCTCAGATGGTAGGACTTCCAGATCATTCTATCAAAGTGATGATGAGATCTTGAGAATGGGAATATAGACTCTCAATTTTATGACATTATTAACTTGGAGTTAGTTCATTTTATTCTTTTTGGCCTTATGACCAAGAACAGGCTCTTATGGGAATGGGCACATTCATTTTAATTCCAGCACCTAGTATAATGCTGGCACATGGCAAGTGGTACAAATTCTTTTATTGAATGATTTGTAATTAAATATGTTGCTATTGATTTAACAAGCATCAACAAAGTGACTGTGCTGTGTCTAGTATTACTCTGACTTGGATCTCTAGGACCCGTGTGCTCTGGTGGTAGTGTGAGAATTCTAACTGCTGGGAGAAAGTCAGGGGTCATTACATGGGAATTGGGAAGTTATAAAAGACAAGTATTACTTCACAGTTCTCTTCAGAATTGCCCCAATTTCTATATTACCCACTGCAGGCTTCCCCACTGTTAAAGAAAATGCAGTATTTACTATTTGAATTTTTTCTATAAAAAAATTAATTGGCACCCAGAGATCTATAATGTAATGACAATTGAGGTTTCTAATGATGGCCTCTAGGCACACAGAATGCTGGAGTGCTTTCTGAATATTGTCAGTCAAATGTTTATTGAATTATGTTCAAACAGTCTGAATGGAATATGAACCATATTCTGAGCTTTCACAAATTATAATCCACATCCACACATAAAACAGTTATCTGTCTCAATTCATAGTTTTTTTTAAAATTCATCAGTTTGTTAAATTATCCCAAGTTTTCCTTTTGGGCTACGCCAGGTGACAGAGAATTTGTGGTATTGTTCTGGAAGTCAGTTCTATCAGCCCCTTCACACAGAATCGGAGCTGCATCCTGCTGTAATTTATTGTGTATTATCACGTCATCAGGAGGTGGGTGGTGATGTTCGAATCTAGATGGCCTTTTAATAAAAAACCCAGAGCCAGATATTGGGGTGAAAACTGAAAGATCAGAGAAGCAGAGCAAGCCACAGTCAACCTTACCTTGCCAACTCCTCAGCTAATCATATTTCCTCAGACTGAAAGCTTCTGAGTCCTCACCTAAAAGGGTCTCAGCTGAACTGCTTCAGTTCCTGTTTCCTCACACCTTATATACCTTTCTCTGCCAAACCATGTCACTTCCTGGGATTAAAGGCTTGTGTGCTTCCCAGCACTGGAATTAAAGGTGTGTGCCACCACTGCCTGGCTCTGTTTCCAGTGTGGCCTTGAACTTACAGAGATCCAGATGGATCTCTGCCTCCCAAGTGATAGGATTAAGAGTGTGTGCCACCACTGTCTGGTTTTTGTGTCTAATCTAGTGGTTGGCTCTGTCCTCCAATCCCCAGGCAAGTTTATTAGGGTACACAATATATCACTACAGGGTGGGTCTAAGTATTTTACAAAGGATGGGCTTTAGATTTGCTGGGAAAGCTCCCTAGTTGGTAAGCCTTATCATGTGCTTATTTCTGTGAAACAACATTGAAAACAGCCATCTACAATTTCTAATGGAGCTTTCTTTAGGCTCCTCTGCAAAGCTTGTCAGATGATGTCTTCTGCAACAGGACCCTGAATATCTGCCTTTTGTGCCCTTTCCATGTTCTTTCACATGCTCACTTGTCATCTTTTTGACCAAGGTCAAGGGATGCTGGACTCTAAAGATGTTATTGCAGGATGATGGTCTTTTTATTTTCTTAAGGGTCAGCTCTAAATTTTGTGGAACTTTTGAGTTGGAAATGACTTGAGTGGCTGTCTAGATGGCCCCTAGATGACTGTCTGGAGTACTGGGTCTATTAGATCTCTCTAGTACCCTGTTTTTATGTGGCTCCCATTCTCTTGAAAGAATACACATACAATTTTGCACTCAGTATCAGAGTTCGGGGAGTTAAATTTTGCATAACTATTGTGTTAGAAAAGTCTCATGTACTTGGGTGCTGGGATACTGGGCTCTCAGGAAGAATGTTCCTTAACTACATACCACAAACCTCAAATCTCATATGGTAGGAACCCTGTATGAAAGGGCTACATAGAAGTGTTTGCCCAAGACAGATAGCCAGACAGCCTTGAGATCACATAAACATTCTATCCAGAGAACAAAAATTGGGAGCTCTTCTCCATCTCCAGAAAGGCGGCCATCTTGAGTTAAGGACAAAATGTTCTCTGTTACTTAAAACCCTTGAAAATGAGAAATCAAAATACTCCTCTAGAACGTCCATGTGTTTTGTCCATCCCTTTAGTTTCTGTTGAATAAGGAAATGCTGATCCAATGCACTTATTTACTTAATGTCCTGTGGCACTGGGCACCACTGTAGACTAGAACTTAATGTGATGGCAGTTACATTTTGATTTGTATTATCCAACAGGGGCACTCTCTGTGCTCTTAAATTTTATCTGATTTTAGTTAATTTAGATCTAAATATGTACACATGGCTAGTGGCAGGGGCAGATAAGCCTCCGGGGCCTGATGTTATTAACTTTGGGATTGAGTTTCCTTGGCTTGGTGTGAAGGGTGTCTCAGAACCCACTGCACCTTTTGCAATCTCCAGCCCCACTGCGTTCTAGCCAGCCCACTGACAGCAGGGGCGACTACCTTTTACCAGGCATTCCTTACACTTGCTTCTCCCTCTGTCTGGCTCTAGGACTGTCCTCAGAGGTCATTTCCTCTTTGACACCTCCCTTGATTTCTCTTTGAAAGAATAAGACCAACCCCTTTCTCTAGGTCCCCATTGGGTCCCTTGTTTATTACATTGTCCTAACACTTCTTACATAACTTTTGTACTGGTTGAAAATATCTGCAAGTGGAGGGGCATTTTATATTATTATTTTAACTACCAGAAATAGAACAATATAAACATGTTTGCTTCAGTTAATATCCTTTTGAACTTTTTTTTTTTGAGAGAGGGTGTTAGGTTTCTGACTTGTGGTTGTAGTCAACTAAAAACTATATTCTTTTCACATATGTCACAGATGACAGAATTGTTCCCCTTACTCTATCCTCAGTTTGAATTTTAGGTTGAGATTTGGGATGCCTGAGTTTGTTTTGGGTACTTTTTATTTCCTTGTTTGTTTCTGGTATTGCCATCCATCCTGTAGGGATCCTTTTCAAGTGGAGAAGAAAGCTAAGCTCCATCTGTGGCCACCAAAACCCAGCCTTTCTACATGTAAACAAACCAACAGCCACAAGACAAGTGTTATTGTGTACATCTTAAACACAGGGAAACTGAGGCTAAAGAAGGTTACATTATTTTCCCAAGACCATCTCCAGTGAACTTGAATCCAGGGAATGGGACTCCAGCATTTCACTGCTAGTTTTTTCAGTCACACATTTGTTGTCTTTGGACAGGGCTGTTTAATGAATGAGACCTCCACTGGCTCTGTGTCATCTGTAGATTTGATAAGCAAGTGTTCTAAGAGTTGAGTCAAATAATTAATAAAAATGTGATTAGAACTGCGGACGCCCTTCTGCTTATCTTCGGTGTGATGGTAAGTCCTCACGGACTGCTCAGATTTCCTCAAAGCTTTCGAACTGTTCTTGAGCCAACTGGCACTTTTCTACTTTGTCTGTAAAGACACTGTGGAAGGTATCTCTGCCGCATGCTTCGCTGGAATCAGTACACACTCTCTCAACTAGACTATTCCATGTTTGTTTTAAGCTAAGGTACAGCATCTTGCTTTTTCCGAAATCCACTTTAGATATTATTCTCAGAGTCTCAGATGATGTTTTACATTTTTTTTGGCTAGGTAGTAAAAGACCTCAGGATATTTGCCACCATCTAGTCTAAATGAACCCAGCTGATGAACGGGTTGCCTTAGAGTTTAGGATCTATCGGTCTCTTGTTCAAAGCACGAGAGCACATCATTGTTAAGAGCATGGCTTCTGGATTCAAATCTCAATGCCACCTCTGCTGCCTCCTAGCTATACACTGTGTCAACCTACTTCACTTTGCTCTGTCTCAGAGCCCCCAAACACAAAATGGAAATAGTGATTTTACCTATAAGGCATATCGTGTTGGATCCTTGTCGTGTTCAGCTGAGGCAGTACATAAAAAAAAATCCTATAGGATAGTGATTGGCACAAAATAAGCTGTGAATGACTCTTAGTTATTAGCATCTAGTTAATTGTGGGTGATTCAGCATTAAATATCTACAGCCAGGCTTTCTCTTGCTAACAGCATTGTCTTGCTTCCTCTTGACTTTCAGCAAATTTCTAACCGGAGTTTTGCCAGATGTTGTTCATGTGACCTTTGTGTAGACCTCTTCAGTGACCTGAGCCTCAGGGTCTCACATCTCAGCTGTGAGGAGAAGGTTATTTCTCCTGCCAGGCTAACCTTGTAGGGCTCTTTTAAGTCTAGCATCAGCCACTGTGGACTAAAGTTCCCTGCAAACATGTCAGGATGAGTACAAGCATTAATGATGATACAGTTCATAAAAAATCTAACATTTATTAAGCACTTACTGTGTGCCGGAGTACTGCGCTGAGTGCTTGGCATGGAAAGCACCCGCTGAAATCCTTCCTTGTGACCACATCATAGAGATGCACAGTTTTTGTTTTCTGCATTCCACAGTCAGGGGATTAAGGCATGGAAAGGTTAACTCATTTGCTTAATAGGACACACTGAGTGGGAACTAGAGACCTGATTAGTGTTTTCTAACTGCTGCATCTGGATAGTTTTACATGAAACCTTTCTTCTTGCGTTCTTACAATTAATGAGTTAACATTTTTTTTTTAAATAAAGTTTAAAGCATTTACATTAAAACTGATCTTCTTTGGCATGTTTCTCAAATGCTGATTTTACATCATTATTTTCCCTCGGGAATCATTCAGATTTATGATTCAGGGAAAAAATATCTCGAGGAGCAATAACGGAGCTGAATTTTTCTAGCAAACTTCTGATGAAAGCCGATCAGGTGTTCAAAGCCATTGACAGCCTTAACCAAACCCACTGGATTTTGTTTTCATTTATATAAAAGCGGTAGCCAGATAGTTCAGGTAGCGCAGTTGGAGGCATGTAGGAGGATCCCTGGGATAGACAGTTCTAACGTGGCTGCCTGCAACATTTTCAGGGGTTCCTAGCTTTCCTGGGAACTCTTCCTTGTCAGTTAGGTTTCTTGGATTTGCATGGTCTCTGTGTTCTATCAGCGAAGAGTTTTTGTGAACTGAGTGCAAAGCTTCCCAAAAGGCTGAAGTGCTGTGTGGCGGGTGGAGACCCTCAAGCCTTTGGGAATGTGCCCAGTGAGCTCTGTCCAGACATCTGCCCTGTAGCCCTGGAGGGTATTCTACCTGTGGGAACCAGATACCGATGTGTCTGAACGTGGGGGATTAGGATGGACCACTTGGCTCCTGGAAACCAAACTGGAGTCTTGGTTAGGGAGCAGGCAGGAAAAAAGTTAAAGAAACCATCTCTCCATTCTGCTAACTTTGGATTGTATTTGCATGGAAATTAGTGTTTGTGAAATAGCTGAGCCATATGGATGCCCTGAGATGCATGTGTTCTTCTGGTCTGTTGATGGAGGAGCAGTTGAAGGGCGTGGGCTTATGTGGAGGTGGAGTGAATGGGAGGATGTGGCAACACAGGGAGGGGCAGCTTTGGGGAATATGGGCCTATGTAATTGTAGAGGAGCTGGACATTTTGGCAAGATGATGCTCCCTTATAGAGAATTATTTGTGTAAGGGTTTACTTTTGAGACCACACCCATCTTGAAGTTCTGTGAATAAGGATGTCGCATCTCTGGACAATCTCTCTCTGGTGATGGTAGAAAATGATACCCTGCAATATACAGGCTGTGGGCTCATTTTCCTCACAAATGTCAGCGGACACACTCAAGCTAACAAAGCAAAGGAACAGGTTTTAGGATGTTAGGGTTGCCTAGAAGTTTTGCATACTTCTGTTTGAAAGGAGCTTTGTCGAGGGTCATATTCTCAGCCAAGTGGGCCATTTCTTTTTTTCTTTTATCTTCCTTTATTTCTATCATAGAATCTTGTCAGCATTCTCTAGAGATTCTTCCAGGCTATATGCTCTCAGGAATAGACAGAGAAAGGTAACCTCTGAGGAATGCTTGTTGTGTGACAGTCACTCGACAGTGTGTTTTTGAGACCCACTTTAATTTACTTCACTATTCTTCACAGACAACTAGTGCAGGGTCACAGACAGCTTTATTTTAACTCTGTTTGCTAGGCATTCTTCTTTCCTTGTACTGCACTGACTTGGGCTAAATGGAAGACTGAAAGGCTGGTCTTCTCTAATAGAGTGTCGTCTTGAGATAGCACTGTGAAGTGCTTATGGGTATCTGTGGTACCCACTGGTACCACACGGGTACTAAACTCCTGTGGTGGAGAGAAGGACTCCCAACTGAGTGGGAGAAGAGCAAAGCTCTCTTAGGCACAGGTCAAGACTTGGGACATCCTGGCCTGTGTCACTGGGATGAAAGTTTGGGGTGGAATCTGGGATCTGTACTGTCATCATCTTCTCCAGATCCCTACTACCACCCAGCCTCCACTGCTCTGCAGAGAAGCTTTCGTTTTGGAAAATACCAATTTTCATTTCAGCATTGGCAGGTGTTAGTCTGTGGGTTTTCTTTTTCAGCCCTCCAACTCTGCTCCAGGATACCCAAGTGTGATCGAACTGTGGAGGTGGCAGCTTTTCTGACTTCTCCTTGAACTCTCACTTATTGAATGCTTCTGCTTTTGAAGTTTTTTAAGGAACTGGGGCCGGGGTGGTTGGAAGGCTGCAAAGGAGACTCCTGAAAGAGCGAAGGAAAGGCTTGCAGTGGGGTTGAGAAAAGCAGCCGTATGTTCACACCCAGGCCACCACTGTGAGAGTTCAAACTTCTCATACTAGGAAGTTTCTAGTCAACCCTACTGGTCATGGATTTCCTCTTCTTGAAGATGTAGATAATTTCTATGGAGAGCTGACACTGTGAAGGTGTCCTCCTGTGCCAGGATTTCCAATTTGAATGGTATCATGAATTTACTCATTTGTAGCTTCACCTAAAGCAACTTCATTCCATTGTAAAAATGGATGGTCATTTTTTTTTCTCCCTCCACTTCCATTCCCAGCAAGTTGCCCCATTAACACCACAGAATAATAGACGTTAGAGTCACAAGATCCTAGGAGAAACCGATTAGACCCTTACTAATGTGTAGGAGAACTGAAAGCCAAAGGAATCAAGGGACTTACCACGACTCTCAGTAAATGACTGAGTGTCAACTAGAACCCAGGGCTTCTGACCTAGAGCTCTTTGGATTCCACTTTCTCTTCGCTTTTGGTTGTGTCCTTTCTCTGCTCAGCCTCCCTTCTCCAGCTCCTTCATCTTCCAAGGCTTCCTTATCCTTCTGTTAGTAAGTGTGTGGTTCTGGTTCTTTTGGGTGATATAGAAGAGTGGAGATAATGATCAAGATTAATAAGAAAAAAAGGACAAGTCAGAAAATGTAGGAATGGACAAGAGGAGGCTAATTCATGATTGAAGTCACCTGGCGCCAATACTGTGACGATGGGGAAAAGGATTCAAGACAATGGCTAATGTGCTCTTTTCCCCAAAAATGTTGCTGGAGAACCATATGTAAGATGAAACAATAGCATAGGACTCAGACTCAGCAGGCAGGGCTTCTACCAAACATAAAAACCAACACTAGGTTGCAGCAGGTGGGCGAGTGGGTGGTTGCTCAGGCAGGCAGTCGTCTCAGAATATTTCCTGGCTCTTCAGTGGCCCAAGAGAAGGTAAATTCGCCAGAACCTGCTTTAGGAGATGTGTTCTTTAATGATAGTTGGGTAGTCCTGTGAAAGGCATAAGCAAAAATCCTAAGATGCCTGCCTCCCTGCCTGCCTCCCTTCCTTCCTCCTCCCTACTCTTTCTCCTTCCCTCCCTCCCTGTCTTGTTTATTCATTTCTGGATATTCCATTCAAGCTAGGAAGCTAGGGTATTTGTATTGATTGTTCTGATGAAAGACCCCCAAGACCTCAGGGCATGAAGCTGACAATCCAGAAAGGTTCTAGAAAAGTCTTGTTATTCCAGTCTTTGTATCTGTGCCTGTAGATGAATGTACTAGAATAGTTAGAACTCTGTGGTTACTTTCATTTGGCCCTCTTTTGCCTTTGGGATCCTAGTTTCTCTAATTGTCAATGGATCTGGTTTGAGGATGCCACTGGCTGTCATGGCCTCTAGCATTGAAACCATGGGTACTCCTTTTGACTACACATTAGAATCAGTCTGGGAACATCCAAAAGTGTTGATACTTCAACAGTAGCCAAGACATATTAGAATTTCTGGAGGTGGGATACTGTCTCTTTAACTTTTTAAAGTTTTGCTAGTGATTCTATAATTCAGTTGAGGCAGAGATCCACTTATCTTCTAGACTGAGAGATGAGTCTCTTACCTAATCCATTTAGATATCCCCACTTCTCTCCTCCATTCATTTCTCCCCTGCTTCTTCTCTCCTATCCTATTTTGTGAGCTATGCCTTTTCTCTGCAGTCCAAGTTGACCTGAAACTCAAGATCCGCTTGCCTCAGCCTCAAGGGAATGCAAGTTCCAATGTGTACTACCAGGCCCCGCTCTTCCTGTTTCTTTGTGTGTATTTCGATTGCAGGTGGATTCTTCTCACTTCCCTTGAAGGCTATTGTGAAGGAGCTGGAGCCCCCTGGGCACCCTGGAATTCAGCCTAAAATAATAAAGTAATCAATTCGAAGGGGGCATTGTGTTGGCAAAAGCATTTGCTTATGGTTTCTTCAGGCAGACCTCCAGCTTCTCCAGACTTCCCAAGTCTAAAAATCTGAAGTCAGGGAACAGAGCCATGCTCACACAGCCAGCCCTTGAGTCCTGGCTGAAGACTTCTTAACCTTGACTCCTCCTGGCTAAATAACCTCTATGCATATGAAGGTTGCCTTAGCACAATGCCCATCAAATTGAGGAATTCCTGAACATTCTTGGAAATCTCCCAGAAACTTGGAACTCACAGCAAGCCACACACTGTGACTGGCTTCTCTGTGCCCTTGAGTGTCTTTTATGTGTATCCTGCTCTACAATTTCTGATGTAATTGGTAGCTCAAAATTGGTCACAGGGAGAATATTTACAGTTTAGCATTTGCAAATGCTATACATAATGACTTTCCCCCTTTTGATATTTATTAGCATGGCATTTCATTTATGTCTTAACAAAATGATCCATTTTCTAATGGACAGTAGCAGGTCTCTATATTCCCTCAGATCTGCCTTTGGAAGAAAGGGTCTTGCTCTCTGGAATAACTTAAAATTCATAAGCCCTCTATTCCAAGGTGGCCTTTGGATGCTTGAGAGCAGCTGTGTTGCCTCTCAAGCAGAGCATTAGTTCCTTCAATCCTTTCTCATCTGGTTTCCAGGCTGAGTGGTGTCTTTGAACATGGATACAGTTGCAGAGTTTTCAAAAGAAAACAAAAATTCTCCTAGCAACCATGTATGATCTTTTTAACAAAAAGTTCTGCATTTTCTTGATATGTCCTCAGCACCATTTGAAGCCTGCCCTGGAATGAGTGATATTATGGAGTAGAGTGTAGTTTTAGGTGTGGCTGTTCATTGTAGCTCATGGTCTTTCTCCCCCTCTTCCCCCGAAAGCACAACTTGCTAGAAGTCTTGATGCACCCAGATTTGTCAGAGTGTCATCAAAACACTAATTCTGGTTTCTGAAATGGATCATTTCTCCACTGATGTTTTGTTTTCCATCAGAGGCTTTTAGTGGGTACCTTATCATCCCATCATTTGTTTCTTGATCACCAAAACTGTGTGTGGAATGACAACTGTCTTAAGTCCAAGATCCAGTCAGACGTGTAACCAGTGGATCTGTTCAGACTCCTCCAGGTGCCTGTCACTGAAATGGGCATGAGTGACAGAGTGGGGAGAGCAGAGCTGTCTTATTTTTCAGAAGTACACCTTCCCACTCCCTGGCAATCACGTGGTGCAAATGGGTCTAGAACTAACTTCCAGTTATCATCTGTCCCTTTGTCTCTCCAAAGTAGTAAAGATCTGACCTTCTTTTCAGTGGATTTATGTCAGGGACAGGGTCTCAAGAGTCAGCATCCTTTGATTTGGAAGCCATGAGGGATAAGACATGGCTAAGACCATGGCTAAGACCATGAGAGATAATGCTAAGGAGCATTTGTCTTGAATAACAGTCCATTGACCTCCAAAGCAGTGCAACTAGACCATCCCCTTGGGCATAAAGCCCTCCCAGGGCTCTTCTGCTTCTGTCTCGTGTTCTCAGTGTTGCTTGTCATTCATTCATTAGGTTTGAGGTCTTTAGGAGCAGGAGTAATGGCATTTCCATCTCTTGACAGGGGAAGGGTGGGTTGAAGAAGAGGTGCATGAGTGTTCAGGGTTGCCTGTCAAATGGTGGATTGGAAAAGAAGCAGTTGTCATGGTGATGGTAGGTTGCATCCCACCATGGAAACCAAATTTATAAAAACTGATGTTAAGGCTGGAAGTCACATGATGCATTTTGTTTTGCTTTAGTTTGTTTGCTTTAAAGAAAAGGGATTTGATTTTTATCTATCTGATTTTTTTTTTTTAAGACAAGTTTGGGAGGTGAGAAAAATCGTGCTGAGGGAAGCAATGAGATCACGAAACGGGACAGCCTGGAGTACTCAGGGACTTCCTTCGCGTGCTTCTACTTGTCTACAGTCCAGTTTTCCTGCCATGGTGGGAGGGCAAGGGGAATATTCGGTGGAGTTTCATATTTTCTGTCAGAGCTGTGCACTGGTTACTCATGTAGAGAAGCCCAGAGTGTTAGCTCTCCTGTCCTGGGAGGGACCACGTGGTGCAACCTGAATTGATCTGCTCAGGACAGAGACATAACACAAAAGCAAGGCTTGAGGAAGAGCGCAGAAGTGGAACTGAGCATGTGGTTTGTTCCAGCTGTAAGGGTGGTCCATATGTTGGTACATGATACTATATGATGACAGTTGTAGTTTTGGGTTGGTGGATGTTAGTGCCTTGCTTACTTAATCCATTCTAAAAGTTTTTTTTTCAATCTGTTAGTCACAAGGACTGAAAACAACCCAGGATAAATTATACTTAGGCTGTAGGGTTGCAGCATTCCAACCCACAGTCACTGAAGTTCTAATTAGTTGATTAGCCATGCAAAAGGCTCAGTGTAAGGCACAGTTTCTGTCCAGGAAACTTTCATTCACACTTCCTCTGGGCTATTCCACCTTGCCAGGCTGGGCAGAGGAACGAATGCTCAGAAGTTCAGATGGAGCCTCTGGTCTTGGACTTTCACACCAGGGTTGAACTCTTACCTCAGGCCCTCTTGTCTCACAGCAGGGGCAGCTTGCTGCCAGCCATTAGAAAGCCTTGTTGATGTCTCCCACCTCCCCCACCCCCACTCACACCATGGTCGGGAAAGAAAGTGGTGAGATGTTCTCCTGTGAAGGCAGCTGGCTCCAGGCCTGCTTTAACAGGTGTGAATTTCCCTTTCAGACTGAAGGGCTGATAGCTTGCCCTCATGGCTTGTGCAGAGAGTCCTGTAGGGACTTTTGTCTGGAGAAGGGTGAGGATGATTGTAACAGGTGAAAACACACTGTTGACGTGATGGTCACAGTGATGGCTGTGTCTGTGGTTTGGGCACAGGTCCTGCCTCTTGGCTATTACTCATCCCTGCAGGACAGATATGTCTTTCTCTGTGGCCTCAGGCAAAGTGAATGTGATCTCACTTGCATGATCTCACTGTGTCTCCAGCAGGGTCTGCAGGAGCTGGAGCCGGACTTCTGTGGGAGTTCAACCCCTCCTGTTCTTAGCTCTAGCCTTGGGTGTGATTAATGTCCTTTCTAATCACTGGAAGAGATTGCATCAGAACCGTCAGCTTCATAAATCCTCCTTTGGGGACTGCTGTTTGGAAGAGCTCTCCATATTCCCAGGAGGTCCTGGGCCAAATGTCTTTGCTTTCTTCCCGGAGGCCCATTACCATAATTTTCTTTTAAATTCTTTCCTGGGGTGGATGTCGCCGTCGTCAGTGTCAGATCATAACTGCAGCCAGCCAGCTCCCTTCTGTGACCACAAACAGATGCTCCCCTCAAAGCCTTGAGCCACAGAGGACACTTAAGAAAGATTTAGTAGGATAGTAAAAGCCACTGGAATTGGTTTAGGGGCTTCGTGTGCCGTTTTAGGTGTGGCTCCTTTTTGCCTTTCTAGTTTCTTCTATAGAAGTGGATGGTGGTGACCTTGCCTCCCTTGAGCACCGTGTTGGGTCGACATTTGCAGTGAGAGCCCCGATTCTTGTTTCTCATTGCCAAGTGTCGCTTTCTCCATTGCTCTCTAGGTCTCAGGCAAGATCCTGATTTTTTTTTTTCAGTCGTTTACAATTTATTATTTGTGTTTATAGTATCTCTTTGGGATGGAGCTTCTGACAGAATCACAGAATAGACAGGCTCTTTACCAGCTACTGCCTATGAGTCAGTAGTCACATATTGCTACGTTTATGTCCAGCTGAGGAGGAATGAACGTATGCGAAGACATCGAAACCATTGTCTGACACTTTTGCATCTCTTCAAACCACACATCCCTAAACCAGGAGGCGGAAAGGAAAATAGGATTCAGACCTTCTTGCTGGCAATTGTCCTGGGTCTGAGGCTAGGGGTAGGGATGGCTAATGGAGGTTGAGATCTATCTCCTGGGAGGCAGTGAGCAATTGTAGAGAGTCTCCAGAGTTCTGGCAAGTGCCAGAGTGGCCACATTCTTGTCCCCACAGAATATTTTCTCCATTAGGCCTGGAACGTGATGAGAACATAGTATTCTCTCAACCTGCCTGTCCCTGGTGGCCCTCAGATCATATCCATTCGCCTTATACATGGTGACAAAGGCTTTGGGAGGGGACAGCTGAGAGCAGGGGGGTCTCAGAACACCTGGCTGTCACAGGAGGGCATATTTCCCCAAGACCTCCTATGTTTGCTGCCTGCAGCCTAGGTCTTTCCTGGGCCTGTGCCTGCGGATGTGACACTAAGACATTGGCTTGGATCGGGGTAACTCTGCTTGCAGGGCAGAGCAAGGCGCAACCTCCGATCGGGTTCCTAGGGCTCTGTTGGCAAGCACAGGCAGCACCACAGCAACACTAGGTCCACCCTCTGTCTTGCCCCAGCTTTCTCTGCTAAAGAGGGAACTAAACAAATGGCAGGTGTGCAGGCCGAGCCATGCTGCCCAAATTAGCTGTGTTGCTAAGGAAACCAGTCAACTGGTTGAAGGAAGGAGCATTGGGTAAAAGGGATAAATCAATAAGCGAACCTATTTTTATCATTTCCCTAATGATTGTCTTGAAGCCGCTAGACAGGGAAGGGGAAGAGAGAGCCGCAGCGACACCAGTCCTCATTAACGGCTTGGAGGGAGTGAGGAGTGAAGGGGTGTTTGGGAAGATTGCCAGCAAAGTTTATGAAGTGAGGCCCCTAGCGAGCAGACAGTGAGATGGAGGGGCGGCTTCTTTGCAGGCTCGAAGCTCTTTTATGGTCCTTCCCTTCTTCGGCTTGGTCTGGGCCCGTGTTCTCCCTCGTTTGATCTTCCGGGGGATCTAGCACAGCCTTCTACGATCGGCATCTTCTTTATCCTCAGGTTGATGTGGATTCTGGTACTGGTTGGATATTTGCCCCCCAGAATACATACAGCTTTAATTGATTTTATGATTATAAGTTAATACATGCTCATTATGCCAGTCAGACAATGGATAAAGGAGTAAAGAAAAAAAATGAAAATAACCCTATTACTCAGAGAAAACTCATTATTCCTCCTAGCGAAACAGGACCCTCCCTCCCCCCCCTCCCCCCCTCCCCCCCCCCCTCTCTCTCTCTCTCTCTCTCTCACATTAAAGAGAGCGTCTGTGCAAGCTGGTTTCCTTTCTCTTTCCTTTTTTTTTTTTTGATAGATAATGTATGCCCACAGTATACAGTCCAAAAGTTCAGATGGGAATACTGTGCAGGGAGAATAAGGGACATCTTTTTATAATGATACTGCAGGCTCTGGTGTCCCTGTGCTATCCATGTATTGATTAGTCACTTATTAATTAAATATCAGTCATTACATACCCACTATTTCCACACACAGTGTTGGTCACCAGGGGCAGGCAAAGCCTCTAGCCCCTCAGTCTCCCAAGCCTTTCTGCTTCACTGACTCCATTTGTTCTGGGTCTTAGAATACAGTCTAGACTCCGTGATGGACATTCTCCAAATTATGCTTCATGCCAAGCCCAGAACATAATGGGAGTCACTGAACTCCTAGGCGGAATGAGAATTCTGCATAGATATCCTTTCCCACCAGCACTGACTGTGACTGCCATGAAGGGTGCTGTTCTTTGCGGCCATGCTGACACGTGGCTCCCTTTGATCTCTCCAAGTCACATCTTTTGCCCTGCCTGTGAGGCACATGAGGGCTGTGGGTTGCTATCTGCAATCCAGGGTCTTCTCTTGGAGATGGAGCCTTTGCTGTTGGGCTTGAAGTCTGCTGGCAAGAGCTAAGAAGTCACCTTGCAGAGACGGGAGTGCATAAGGTCCAATACTGAGTGAGGGTTGGAGTGGGTGGGGAGGAGCTGCTCCTTCAGTGGAGAGCCTACTTGCATTTCCTCCTTCACTGAGCACTGATTAAGCTCCTACTATGTACCAGAAACTCTTGCTAAGCACAGGCTATGGAGAGTTAAATGAAGCACCTGCTTTCCAGGTATAAGTTCTTGGAGGAGATAAATAGAAGACTAAAAAGGAAGGAAGGAAGGAAGGAAGGAAGGAAGAAAGAAAGAAAGAAAGAAAGAAAGAAAGAAAGAAAGAAAGAAAGAAAAGAAAGAGATAGAAAGAAAGAAAGAAAAGGAAGGAAGGAAGGAAGGAAGGAAGAAAGAAAGAAAGAAAGAAAGAAAGAAAGAAAGAAAAGAAAGAGATAGAAAGAAAGAAAGAAAAGGAAGGAAGGAAGGAAGGAAGGAAGGAAGGAAGGAAGGAAGAAAGAAAGAAAGAAAGAAAGAAAGAAAGAAAGAAAGAAAGAAAGAAAGAAGGAAAGGCAATGCAAAGAAAAGTGAGGCACAATGTCACCAGGGCCAGTTTTAGCTTATGACCAGAAAATAGAAAAAAGACCACTGCAAGCAATGGCTGACATCAATGGATGTCAGTGTGTCTGTTCTTTATGTTTTCTTCAAAAGGGGAAGTAGAAAAGAAGCTGGAGGAAAGGGCTGTTACCCAGTGGCTGGGACACTGCCTCTACCTTGTATGTCTTCCTGCTTGCTGCCCCCCCCCCCCATTTTCTGGTGCCTAGCCTTTCTCTCACTTAACCCCCAGAAGCTCCATACTTTGGCCTCCCCCCACCCACATCACAGTCTTGTGTCATATTCTTTATTCCTCCAGCTGAGTTCCCCATGAGGTCTAAGTCTGGAAGCCTAGGGAGGCACCCCTCTCCAGGTTGTATGTACTTGAACAGTTTCCAACAATATAAGCCAAACCAGCTGCACACAGCTGCTTCAAATGGGTCTTTTGACACCTGACAGTAGTCAGACGATTTGGCTGAGGGAGAAAGTGGGTCTGTGGCTGTTTTTAAGCTTCCTTCATTTGCTTCAGAACCTATGAGTTGCCAGATTCCCACCTGTACTGGAGAGTTTTATGTTAACATGACACAGCTAAAGTCATTTGAGTAAGGGAGCCTCAAAAAAAAAAATGCCTGCCTCCCTAAGATCAGGCTATAGACAAGCCTGTAGGGCATTTTCTTAATTAGTGATTGATGGGGGAGAGCACAGCCCATTGTGGGTGGTGCCGTCCCTCGGCTGGTGGTCCTGGGTATTATAAGAAAGCAAGCTGAGAAAGCCATGGAGAGCAAGCCAGTAAGTATCACTCCTCCGTGGCCTCTGCATCAGCTCCTGCCTCCACGTTCCAACCTCGTTTGAGTTCCTGTCCTGACTTCCTTCAATGATGGACTATGACATGGAAGTGTAAGCCAAAGAAACCCTTTCCTCCCCCACTTGCTTTTGCTCATAGTGTTTTGTCACAGCAATAGAAACCCCAACTAAGACACCACCTTTTGATTCTAGTATTATCCAGTGTTATCTAGTGTTTGGGGCCTTGCATAGCATCAGTCTTTGAGACCACATGACTTTTCAGCCATCCAGAGAATTAACCAGTCACAGCCAATTTTACTTATCAGCCTCTGAGGTCAAGAACTGTTCCTCTGTCATGTAGTGAAGTGGCCACACCTTTTCCAGGCTAGTCTTAGGTCCCTCACAAACCCCAAATACCTGATCCGAACAGTGAAGCTTAAAGACCCTAGCAAGGAGCTGTAGATGGAGACTGCCTGGCTGAGGAGGTGCAGGTGTAGAAGTGAGAGTCGTTAGTGGGACCAGCATTCCACGTGGGCATGGGTGGGGAGAATGTCCCGAGAGAAGTGTAGCTGCTGAGATGTGTCATCAGCATTGACTTGAGAGCTCTCATTCTTTCAGTTCTTGGTTTTCCTTCCCAGCCTTCCAGTGGAAGAGTACACACACACACCCCTAAACAATCACAGACCCAGTGGATCCATGAGAGGCAGAGATTTATATAGCTTGAATGAGAGAGAAAGTGATCTTTCCCATTCTTGGGTCCATGGAGGTGTGAGAAAGTTTCAGAGCTTTTACAAGGCACTTCTAACCATGAGCAATAGCCAGGTGAGCCCAGTGCTTTTGTGAACAATTTTATTAATAGTTGTTAATAGCATTGACGTGTGTGTGTGTGTGTGTGTGTGTGTGTGTGTGTGTGTGAGAGAGAGAGAGAGAGAGAGAGAGAGAGAGAGAGAGAGAGAGAGAGAGAGAGAGAGAGAGAGACATGGAAGAAACAATGAATATGTCAGTCAACTCAGAGATACCAGCCCCTCCTCAACTTGTGGTGGTCAGTAAGACCTGCAGTTTTTCATCAAGGCTCCTCACAATGTTCCCGTGAGTGCCATTCCCAAGAGATGCTCTGAACAAAGGACTGCCTGGTGAAGCAAGTTTGGAGTGTGCTGTGTCCTGCTCCACACCCCACTGTGTGCGCAGTCACACACTGTGTACAGTCACATCAAAGGCTCCAAGCAGTCCTGCTGGGAAGGAGCCTACTTAACTTTACTTAACCCAGGCTTCCCTCGTTTATTTGATTGCAAATTTCTGTAGCGCTAGTATTTTGTGACCTACATTGTAGAAACAGCACCCCAGATGCCCTCAGCTTCTGTAGCCATTCATCAATGCTGTGTTGGCATGCTGTCAGTTTCCTTTCTGGACCGATTTCCTAGGCGAGGTCAGAAATTCCTCAACCAACGCTTTTGCATTATGCCCACTGTCATCAAATTGGTCTGGGAATTCCAGGTATCCGCACCAGGCCCAGGACAGCTTGGCCTGCTCTGGAGTCTTGTGGGATAGTGGACCCTGGCCTAGTCTTTTGTCACTCTACATGTAAAGCTCCAGGTTAGAGCCAGCTATATGACAGAAGTGTACTCCTGATCCTTGTGCTCTGGTGGCCTTGCCAGGGTTTACATGGGGTGAGGGCTTGTTCTAAGATAGTGGGTATGCATGCTAGTGTGCCTGCAGCATGCTTGGCTCTCAGAGGTTGCCCTTAGCTTCCAGACTTTGAAGCAGAAGGGATGCCTCGTAGTACTTATGGGCTTCCATGCCGGAGCTCCCCTCCAGCCGTGAGGGCTTCAGGAAGCATAGTAGAATCTGGGGCAGGAGTCCGTCCAATGAGGCACATCCATTTTCCAGATCAGGTGGCTGAGCATGAGGAAGCAGAGGATCTCTGGGTTGGGGGTGCTATGTGAGAACTGGAGCTGTGTGGGAAGGAAGGGCTGCCAGCTGTGGGAGAATGCCTGTGACTCAGGGATACATGGAAATGGGGGTGGGGCGGGAGACGGTACTACCAAACGTGGTGGACTAGAAAATTCACCCTTCCTCTAGCTTCCTGTGCTAGAACATGACCAGAGCAACTGGTGGGCACACTTGGCCTCTGCCTGCAGAATGCTCTGGTCTTTGCCCCTCCCCAGAGGCCATTGGAAGCTCATTTGATGGGATGGGAAGAGAGGCATGGCGGGGTGCGGGACTTCTTTATGCTCTGGTCTTCTTCTGTACTAGGCAAGAGGTGTTTAGGTCCTGTGTCCTACAGCTAGCCATGCTCTGTGGGGTGACAGGAAAATGGCCTCGGTCCTTCCGTCTTTGTCAAATGAACTATCCTTCTCCCCCACCTGAGCTGTGGGATTTGCCAGAGAATAGGTTGAACTTCAAGGCTAGTGGCACATCTGGTTCATGTTTGTCAGAGCAGTAATTACGGAATGAAATCCCAATGTGCAGGATGACTGGGCCCTGGGAGGGAGCTGGTGTTACCCCTTTCTAGCCACGCCCCACCCCCTCTTCTGAGCTCGCGGCCACGCCTTTCTGCAGGAGTCAGGGTGCCCGCTTGGAGTCATGTTTTTCAAAGAGGCGCAGAGAACACCTCACCCGTCTACAGAAAAACAGCAGGGAGACGCTTGTATATTTACTCCATGGATTCACAGTTTGGTTTCCCAGAGGCTGAACTCTGCCACGGCAGATTCCAACCCATGCTTATGCCCTTCTGATACCTATAAATGTAGATGCTCAGAAGAGAATAAGGTGAGACCAAGTGCTTCCTCCTGGCCCCAGATATTAAAACAGAAGGGGGCCCACACGGGGTGGGGGATGGTTTCCTTTCCATGGATTCTTCTTTCCCTCAGTTGATTAGAGGTTCCAGAGAGAGAGGGGTGACTCTAGATGTGATTCTGAGAGGGGACAGACAGCCACAGCTAGGTGATATTGAGGCTAAAGCTGGTTCTTCTGCCCAGGCACCTGAAGTGTGGAAAGAGCCAGGATCCTGTTCCAGGGTTCATCCCGCTGCTTCCTTCTTTCCCCTCTATTTGAAACCTTATTTGGTTCCTGGATTCATATTTTATTTCATCCATCGTTTGAGGTATCTGACATATGACCAACTCTATTATTTACCACCCTCTTCCTTTTCTTGGAGAAAATGCTTTGTTTTCACAGACCAGCCCTAAATGACAATGCCTCCTACACTAAGGACCATGCATTGCCCTGCCTGCCTGCCTGCTTGCAAGTATAAATCATTCAGACCGCAAAGGCCAGTGGGAAGGTGTGTTTATGTATATGGCCATCCTGGAGGCTGTATCTTCTCTTACATGAACTTGATCCTTAACTCCTCTTTTTCACGCCATTTGAGTACATGATCCTGGCCACCATCATCGCCAACTGCATCGTCTTGGCCCTGGAGCAGCACCTTCCTGAGGATGACAAGACCCCGATGTCCCGAAGGCTGGTATGTGCTGGCTTCCTTCTCCCTTTCTCCTCCTGGTCCCCTGGCTCCACCTCCTTCACACACTTCCCTTCTCATACAGCTCTGTGAAGACTTTGTTCTTTACTGAGGGACAGATAACAACCCCACTGGGACTCACAAGGAAGAGGGCATTGCAAACACTTGTGTGTCCTCACATGGTAGTCAGGCAAGAAGAAAGGGCAGGCATGAGGGCCATTTGCTTCACTCCTCTTTCCTAAGGGACTGTTGAAGTGAGAAGGGAAGGGGGGGCAGAGAGAAGGGAGGGGAGATGCTGAGCGCTAAGTGTGTTGGTGGTTATGAACTTGCTAAATGCCGACTTCCTTATTCTCCTAAAGGAATGAGTCACATGTCTAATGTATTCCTCCAGAAGAGAGCACACAATTATTTTAAGTCCAAACACATGGGCAAGTGGCCAGCCTAATGACCCAGGCATGAGAACTCTGAAGTTCCCAGCTAGTGTAAAGACCTAAGAATGGAGAAACAAACTCCTTCTAGGTAACGCTGTGCCAATGGGAACCTTCAGGAGAAAACTGTCTAGTCCCTAGGTGGAACACATCTGCCCATTTCTACAGCACTTTCCCCTATTCTGTATATTCCATGCAGCCTCAGGTCCTCTTGGACTGTCAGTAACCTAAGCCGGACCTGTACATAAGGCTGGCCATCATGGGTGTGCAGGAGATAGCCAAGATGTGCCTTTGCCTCTGTCTGATAGGGAACAATCCTTTTATTGTTGCTCTGTTTTTTATCTTCACAGGAAAAGACAGAACCATATTTCATTGGGATCTTTTGCTTTGAAGCTGGGATCAAGATCGTGGCTCTAGGGTTCATCTTCCATAAGGGTTCATACCTCCGCAATGGCTGGAATGTCATGGACTTTATTGTGGTCCTCAGTGGGTGAGTCTTCTTCGTGTGTGTGTGTGTGTGTGTGTGTGTGTGTGTGTATGTTAGGAGGCCCATGGTGACATACAATAGTCGGTACAAGGAACACAGGGTGAGCAGAGGTTAGAATGTAGAGCATAACCCAAAGAAAACAATCAAGGCTAAGAGTCTCCATGTAGTTATACCAGAAAGAACCCATTTTTTGGAGGAGCTGGGGTACGCGTGGCATTAGGCAGAGGCCTGGGACTCTCAGGAATGCTTCTGGCCTCTCATTGTGTGCTTGCTAGATGTCTGAACACCCAATTTTTCAATGAGGAGTCTTTTCATTGAAACAAGCAGCTTGTTCTGGTCTAGAGGTGGGGGTCAGCCCAAGAAATCAATCAAAGGATGCAGTGAAAATGCCCAGTTTCTTTGGGCGATTGGATAAGACTCCAATCATGGTTTCCGAATTAAATTAAGATTAACACACTGAGAACAGACTTAAATGATTTGTAGATTTATTAATGGCGTGAAATCCAATCACATCAAAATGTTTGCTTGATAAGTCATTCCTTAGAACTTAATATAGTATATATCGGGACTGACCCCGTGTCGTAGGCCCATATAGGATGGTAATCCATTTAGGTGGATATTTGCGATGTCATTCCTTTGAGTATGAACATCGTGTGAGTGGATCCAACACTGTCCGCAGCACATGTGATGGGCTTTAGTGTGGGGACTGATGAGAGTACCGCACAGGTTTTTGGGGCTTGTGAGTCTTTGAGTCCATTGGCTTCCGGTGCTTGCAGGGGGAAGGGGTAAACCTGTGTGGGTGTGGCATCAAGTGTTTGGCATAGAATTTCCTTACTTAGCTGACTGGCAAGTAGAGCTTCACAGGACACTGGAGAGAGGGAATTTGTAGCCACCATTATGAGGAACCAACGTGAGGAAAAAGGAAGTTTGTAGGGAGTAGTTGGGTAAGGGTAAAGACTGAGAAGTTGACTGGGCGGTGGTGGCGCATGCCTTTAATCCCAGCACTTGGGAGGCAGAGCCAGGCGTATCTCTGTGAGTTCGAGGCCAGCCTGGTCTACAGAGTGAGATCCAGGACAGGCACCAAAACTACACAGAGAAACCCTGTCTCGAAAAAAACAATAATGAAACAAAACAAAACAGACTGAGAAGGTGAGCTTGGGAGCCGTGCATCTCCCCACTGTGTTGATACAGACCCAGTGTTCACATTTTTAGCTTTCAGGCCAATTGTGATTGAGTGAAAGAGAAGTAGGTAAAGATATAATGGATTAGAGTATAGTTTATAAGCAGGCAACGTCAGTATAGGTAATAGATAAATAGGACTAAGTGGTCAGGTTTAAAAAGTATCTGCTGCCTTACAGAAGGATTTTCTGTAGGTCATTTTTCAAAACAGATATTCTAATGGTACATTTAAAATGTGACTTAGTATATATATATATTACTACAGGAATATATTGCCAAAGAAATAGCACACCTGAGTGATATTTTCAATGTCTCTAAAATCAATAATATAAACTACATTAGAAAAGTCCTAAGTGAGAACTTGAATCATATTATAATTCCATTTGGAATAAAAGTGTTGTTGGTGTTGTTGTTGGTGGTGGTGATGGTGCTGGTAGTGATGTGTGTATGTGTGTGTGTGTAATTGGTTCTGCTCAATGCTATATGCACTGAAAACATTTGAAGTTTCTGGTCTAAGCCACTCATTTTCATTTTAAACTGTCACATATTGATTTTTAAAAATACAGAAAAATCAAAAGAAAAAGAAAAAACCTGTTCACTGATTAAGAGCAATTTCTGATTTTTATGCCATCTTCTCTCAGCCTTTTAAAGCTAAGAAATCTTTCTTTCAGATGTCTGTAATTCTGCTGCCTTTCTCAGTATATGATGAGCATATCATGCATCATTCCATACTTTACTGAAATTTTGTGGTGACTGATCAGCACTTTGTTAAGTGGATGTACACAGCTTGCTCCTTGTTTCTGCTTGTTAGTTGACACTTAGATTGCTTTCTGGTTTTTGCTGTAATGATTATTAAAGATGCTCTAACATACATCATTGGGATGTCACACTTCCCTAGACATTTTGACAGGTTGAAGTGCAGTCAGTTCTCTGTATCTCTGGCTTCTGAGCAGATCCAGTGAAGCGTGGATAGAAAATATTTGGGTAAAATGCATCTGTACTGAGCACAAAACCACTTTTTATTCTTATCGCCGTTCCCTCAACAGTATAGAATAACTAATATTTACATAGCATTTATGCTGCAGTGTCTTGTAGGTAATACAGAGATGATTTAAAGCAGCCAGGAGGGAGGATGTGCATACATTATATGCTCGTAGCATGACATCCTCTATAATAGATGTGAGCATGTAAATTTTGATATCCACAAGAGTCTCAGAACCAGTCTCCTCCAGGCACCATAAGACAGCTGTACTTTTCAGGGGAATCTGGTGGTTCTGGTGTGGCATGTGGGGTGTGTGTGATGGGTCTGTGGAGGTGGAGGACCCCTCACCATTTGACCAGCTAAGGGAAGATTAATAGGAGCTTTAATAAAGGCTGTCACATGGTTGAAGGAGCAGATTTATGGGTCTCAGCAGGGTACTCTTGTTGTTACAGGTGAGGAATAGAGAGCTTCTTGGCTGTGTGTCCAGGGAGGGCTAGAGCTTCACCAATTCATTGTCCTGTCTGAGCTGTCTGCCCAGCCTTCTTGGTGGCTCCTCAGACTCTGATGGCTCTCTGGGAGACCTAGAGAAGCCGATACTTTCTAGTTGAACCAACAAGACTTTGCTCCTGCTCCCATTCCACCTTCAGCCCAACATGCAGAAGTTCTCAGTTTACGTACAGACAGCTTCTAGGCAGTGAGTTCACTGTGCGCTTGACTGCTGAGGGATAGGGTTCTGACCCATGCCCGCAGTGGAATGGGTAATTGAACTATTTTACATCTGCATGTTCAGCTACCATCTTGCTTTGCTGCTAAGAGGCATACCCTCTCTGAAGCCTGCTCAGGTCTTCCAGTACTGGCATGGCAGAGCTTGATGGTGCTTTCTTCCCTCTTTCTTAGTGGTGTGTATGGGGGTCTTAACGTCAGTTAAATATGTTGTGGTACTAACTAGTGAGGCAAGCAGAACAGACTTCAGAGATGAGTTCTCAGTACCCAGGGAAGTTATGGCATTTGCTCACTGTCACCTGGTGTCTGGTGGCGGATCCTGGAGTTTAGATCATGCCCTCTGATGCAAGCCCATTCCATGCATCTGCTCTCTTGGCCACACAACCTTCCTTTTTTTCCCCCCTTCTTGACACCTGCATCCAGAGTTATCCCTGCTGACAGCTCTTCCTTCCCACCTTGTCTTCAGGTGTCACCTCACATTCTACTCTTGGGCACGGGGTGGGGTGGGGGGTGACAGTGTTGGAGCATGACATAGTGCTTCAGGGCTGAGGCTGCACCACATCTCAGCTCAAAGTTTTGGTGGTGGGTGGGGGGCGGGAGGGTGGGTGCTGTGACATCAGACAGCTGGCTTAGCATGAGACCTGTCATCATTAGCCTGTTGCTAAGAGACAAGCATGCGGGAGTACTGGAGTCACCACTTTCTGTCTGCCACCCCTAGCCTTTAGTATTCTTAGACTTGTAAGATGAAGTTGTGCATGGTTTAGAGACTGCTTATGTCAATGATTTCATGTAACCCTTACAAACCCATAAAAGGGCTTGTCTGAGTCCATTTTTCTACTACAGAATGTCAGACATGGAGTGTTTTCTAAGCGACAGAGATTTAGATCTCATGATCCTGAGAAGCTCAAGAGCTGCCACTGGGGTCTGATGAAGCCCTTCTTGTCGTGTCCTCCCAAAGCCAAGGACATCATATGCTGAGGAAGAGAGGGAGACTAACCCAACTCATCCTTTTACAAGAAGTCTGCTCCTGCCATAACCAGCCCATTCTGGTTATAACTGTCTTAATATATGCTTTAGGGAGGTATCCATAAGACCCAACCACTTCAGAAAGGTACTACTCTTGATATGTTACAGTGCTGCTTGAATTTCAACAGGGGCATTTGCAGGGGGCATTTAGACTACAGCAGGGATCTTGTTGTCCTCATCTTCTAAATGGTGACATCAAGGCTCAGAGAGGGCATGTGTCTAAGCAGCAGACACTCTATCTCGGACTTGAGCCCACATCTTCTGCCTCTAAGCCTTTTCTTCAATGTTCTTTATTCTTATACCATCAGTCACCTTTGCTACCCCAAGGCTCTACAGTCATCCATCTCTGTGATTCATATTCCTTTGGTCCCCTAGAAACAGTGGATGGAGTACAGCAGGGAAGCACATCATCATATGTGTGTTTCCAGTTCAAAGCTGGGGCTGCAAGTGTGGCTTAGAGAAGGGGAGCTTCCTGTGTCCTTCTGAGACTTCAGTCTGTGGGCTTGGAATACAGCGCCCTGCTCTATGGCAAAGAAAGCATGTCAGCTCTTAGTGTAATGTCATTTGGTGCAAGAAAAGTAGATCAAAAGGTCCAGCTGACTTCTTCCCTCGCTGGCTTGTTTAGTAACTCATTAGTTCATCCACTTGCTTATTTGGCAAGATGGATATTGTTGATTGAGAAACACCCTAATCAATGTATTTTCGTCTCTGCTGAAATGAATGTCTATCTACCAGAACTTCTATGTTTAAACTCTGGAATATTCTATACTACTTAAAATCACTAGTATATGCTAATCTTAATAGGAAGTTATTGAACCTAAATGTACAGAGAATGGTAGGGGATGATAAAAACTCAGCCACCCCTAAACCATTGGTGAGAGTGAGTAAGCGGGGAGACATCTGTGATGATGATCTTTGTTCATCCCTGTATGTCCAATGTCTGGAATATAGTTAGTGCTCAATAAATTCTGATGGGTCACTTGTTCTACTCCCAAAGTCTCTTGTGCTCTATAGGATACAAGAAGAGCTGAGGGAAGTCTGGACCCGGGGAGGCAAGAGGCTGTCTCCGTACCTTCCTTCCCTTTGGTCTCACTGGGATCTGTGTCTATAGCTCCATCTGCCCAGCTTACACTTTTAGGGAAATGGAAGCTGAGAGTAGATACCCCAGAATAACAAGAAATGTTGGGCTCTCAGTGACACCCTCCCAGGGAAGTGCTTCTCTAGTGGGATGAAGGATTTTAGAGGTAGCTGGAGCAGGCCAGCAGGGAGAAAGAAGGCAGCACTCAGTATTACATCATTTGTCTTATAACAACACTTGGCATTTAGCAAACCATGGGCCAAAGCCTACGTTTCACAGACATTTCTAATAAAAGTAGTACCACAGGTAAGAATTATTAGGTTTAATTATTTCCCAGGCCCATCTTAGGGATGACTATGCTAAGGCACAGAAAATTTTCAGAATGTGCTTGTGTCCAGATGAATGCTACAGTACTCTCCCTTTATCCTCATTTTAGATTCCTACAGTTTTAGTTATCTGTGGTCAACCACAGCCTGGAAATATTAAGTAGATGATTCATAAGAATTAAATGGCATCCCCTTCTGAGCAGCATGGTAAGATGTCTGGCTATTCCTCACTATCCTGCCTGGCACGTGAACCAACTCTTTGTCCAGGGTGCCCATGCTGTGTATACACACCTGCCCATAAGGCAATAGCACTTTTGTATCAGATGCTCCTTCACAGTATTGCAAAAAGTGTGTTCAGTTTTCCTTACTTAATAATGGCCCTAATTGTGAATGTATTTATATTGGCAATTTTTCTAGTGTGTTGTTAGAACTTGTATTACAATTATTAGTTAATTTCGCTAATCTCTTAAAGCTGTCTAAACTATAAAGTAAATGTTATTGTAGGCAAGTAGCTATGGGAACACAGGGAAAGTCATGATGTGTGGAGTTTTGTGCTATCTGTGGTTCTTTGTGCCTCCTGGAGGTCCTGGGCTGGGTCTCTTGCAGATAAGGGAGGCAGTTCAATATGATAAACACAGAGTTTGAACCCAGTCTGTCTGCCTTCAGTGTCTGGGTGCCTTCTCTGGGCTACAGTAGCCCTTGAGCTCAGAGATTCTACTAGCTGTCCAATGTAGTTGAAGAAGTTCCATGCTCTCTCTTTCCTCTGTACGTCTTTTGGTTCAGGCCCAGTGGGGAGCTGTGTGCTGTTCCTCTTACCCCTGGGGGATCTTTATTTTCAACTGTGCTGCAGTCCTGATGTTGTTAGAGGGCTATTCTTTGGGTTCAAAGCTGCCCTCAGATGGTTAGTCTATCATCCCATTAAAAATGTCAGTTAGCTCAAGCACATGCTCTGGTATCATGGTGATAAACTGTGCAGTGGGCAGTGGCCTGTTTGAGTGGACGTGCAGTGTAGATACTGTAGTATGCATGAGTGTGTCTGCACCTTGTGCCTCTGCTAAAGTATCTGCAACCAGGCTTAGGCACCCACTCAGGAGATATTGAAGAGACATTGCTGAGTATGCACAGTCTTGGGCACAGTGCTAGGTGTGGGTGGGATATTTCAAGTGTTCCTCATCAGGACAGTGAGCCTATTGTGCCATAAGCACTCAGAAGAAGGGCATCACACTTGACTCTTGAATCTCAGGGAAATGATACTGAAATGTCCCGAGGTACACAAAGGGGTAGGACATATAAGGCTGCCAATGAAGAAGGGCTTTGCTGGGAATGCTATGTGTAAACGTTTAGGGGTGGGGACATAGGAGGAGACAGACAGAAGGGCATCCTTAGGAACTTGCTGAGTGGAGTCGTGAGAGACACTTCTGGAGAGGTCACGAGGGCTGGCCTAGTCTATGCAGGAAAGTGTATACTTGAACCTGAGAGCAGCAAGGGAGCCCTGACGACTTTAAGCTAGGGGTGGGATCCTACTTATAACTCTGCTCTGGATGCTGCACACGGCTTCAAAAAATTCTTTTACCCTGAGATCACCTCTGAGGAAAGACATGGCAAAGAGAAGGGAACCAGCTCTATCTTCAGCTCCAGCTTCTTCCACCTAGAAGAGAGAGGGAAGACAAAGAGAAACGTGGGCAGGTTGATGCTGCAGCAGAGCAGGACCAGCCATCCTGCAGCCCCAGCTCCCAGCCAGTGGCACACACCACACGGAGTGGTTTAGCCCAAAGCCTCTTTGTAGGAGGATGATATCTGGAGCTAAATATACATCGATAGGTATTTTTAGAGGGTTTCTGTAAGAAGGCTGCCCTAACATATGAGTTTCCCTAGCAGCTAAAGATCGAGGAAAGCACAGTTTTCCTCCGGGAGCCCTGTCTCTCTGGTGCTGAGAACGTGGGGGAGGTGTTGCTTATGCAGCCCCAGGGGCCCCCCAGCCCGATTCAAATCCCTGCAGTAATCGTGCGATAGCCCTGGGTATTTATATAGCAAATCATGTCAGGGAGCCTCATGGGATTTTTGCGGACTTGTCTTTTTACTCATCCTTGTGGCTGTGGGTGGGCCAAAGCCAGAGGTGGGACAAAGGAAGGCTGAGTAGAGGGAGGAGGCAGAGGGCTCGTAATTTTGGAAATGGGAAACTGACGCTGAGCCAGGGAACCGGAGGGGCTTTGAGCTTCCCAGCGGCGGTGAAGCAGGGGCCTAGGAACTTAGTGTCCTTGATACTGCTGCTGGAGAGGTCTGTAAGTCCTCAGCCTCCACTGCTTTTGAAATTCTTCCCTCTCAAAGCAGAGCTGGGAGCTGCTTCTCTGGCAGGCCTCCACCTCCTCCCTGGCATTTTGTGCATTTCGAGCTCCACACTGAGCAAGCACTCCAGCAGCATCTTCTTTGATCAGAACAGGATTTCTGTTCCAGTTGTATGGTGGGAGAAATACAGTTTGGATGCAGAATTTTTGTTTTTTCTTTATTTTCAGAATGAAGAGGTCGATGCAGGGAAAGAGGTAGCAAAGAGCGGTGTGTGACGCTTCAAGATCACTTCTGAGTTCTATACATTCAGGGAGGCTCCAAATTAGAATGGCAGTTAGCAAATGGCAGCCAGTTAGTCACTGGTTCAGTAGGCAGATTTTTCTCATGCCGAAGTCTCTCTCTTTTTTTTTTTTTTTTTCCGTTGAGATATATCACTGGTTCACTGAACAGATATTTATTGAGCACTGACTTAATTCCAGGTGTAAGGTTTCAGTGTGAAGAAAATTTCTTTTCCTCCAAGGCTTCTTGTTTTTCCCCACTGGCAGAAGTTTAGTCAGGAGATAATGGAGTGGGGCTAGAATTGGCTGTGGTGGAAGCTAAGAAGAGGAAAAGGCAGAGGGGAGCGAAGAAAGCTTGGTGATACTGAGGCAGCTTGGTTTGGGGCTTTTCTTCTTGGATTTATGTTCACTCAAGATGATTTAGGGAAAGAAACTGTGGCCAAGTGCACTCTCTGCAGACCACTCCCAACCCTGTGCCGTTAGATTCATGTACACAAATGTGTGAGAGATGGAGTGAGGGGCCGTGAAAATGCGGCGGTGTGCTTGCGAAGTAGAGGGTGTAAGAGGTGACTTGGTCCTATAGACTCTGAAGGCAGAATAGAAATTAAAGGGGGTGTTTGTGTTTCCATTATGTGGATAAAATACGTCTCCTCCTTTGGGTAGACACTGTAACTTGTGTCTGTGTTGTAAATATAGCCCACAGTTAAGTATAAACGCATCGGTGTGAAATGTGAAGACATGAGGCACTGTTTAATGTCAATGAAGCCAGGAAGTAGCAGATGTGCTGAGGATAGAGTGGTTTTCAAAGGCAAGGCCGAGGTGGTTCAGCACAGATTTAAGAAGACAAAAGTGGGTGGGCTGGTGTGATGGAGGAGTCAACAAAGGGAAGTCAGGTCTAAGTTGTTCAGTCACAATCACTGCTTTTTATATCTGGGAGAAGGGTAAATTTGTCCAACTTTTTCACAGAAGAGAAAAAAAGTGGCTAAGTACTTTGTCCAGGCTCTTCTAAGTAGGATCGATGAGCCAGGGCTTAGAGAGTGGTTTTTTTGCCGACAAAGACCCCCTGAGCATTGTAAGAAAAAAGAATATTATAATTGAGAATGTTCAAGATGCCATGTTTCTGTGGACTTCGTTCAGAATGGCCACCTCTCTCGCTCATGATCGTATCGAAGGAGAAGAGTTTCGCTGAAACCATTGTGAATTCCGAAACCGTAGCTGTTTTTAAAGTTTCTTTTACTATCACTTTGTGCCAAGACAAAATTGAACAATAGGATAGCTCTCGCATCTTTTTAGTAGTATATCTAATTTTATCAACACTGGGGAAAGTCCTCCACAGCTATTATTAGCAAGAACAACAAAGAAATTCCAAGAGTAAAAGTTGAAAAGGAGGCTTTCACTTTGAATTTTATTACCAATGAGCATTTCCCATCCTCTAGGGCCCCATTTCTTCAGTCTTCCTGTTCTTTGTCATCTGTCCCTTTCCCTGAGTTTCAGAAAAACCCTTAGAGGTCAGAGGGCCGCCTAGAGAAAGGAGAAGAGCATTCTCCCAGTCAGCCCTTGCACAGAGGGGAGCTAAGTTCCTACTTCCTCCCCCTTTCAACTCCTTCCTTCTCGGCTGCCACTCTCCTGTCAGCTGCCTGAGCCTTGGTGACAAGATAGCTTAGGGAAGGGGCTCAAGGCCATGGCTTTTCTCCCTGGCCTCCAGCTCTGGGACAGTGACTCCGAGGCAGAGTGACAGGTATGACTGCTTCACACTTCAGTTCCCATCAGCCATGCTTTTGCAGTGATTTGCATCACTGTGGGAGGCACATCCTGCATCAAGACCCTCCGAGAGCCCAGCCCGACCTTTTGTAGCCATTCCTCACCTCAGGACTGTTTGACTGGACATGGGGAACTACAGCTAACCCTGTCCTGTCTGGGTTTAGCTAAGCTTTGTTGTTGAGTGAGAGGAGACAGTCGGAAGGATGCACCTCTGTGACCTGACCCCCGGAGGTTGAAGCCTACCTGACACCCACACACAGACAGGCCTTTGAAATAGGAAGGGAAAGATGACTTTTGAAGAGTTGGGAGAGAAGGGAAAGGAAGAGGCAGCCAATATTATTGAGCACATCCCATGTTCAAACATAAAGCTGACTGCTAGAGACTCAGGAATGGACAGTGAGAGTTCCTCTTGTCTTTTTGAGTTTGCTGTCTAGCAGGGAAGAGAGATACAAATTTAAACTGAAGTGTAATAGTGTGCTGAGTAAGCAGAGAGGAGTGTTGGGGCTCTGGGATCCTGGACCCAGTCAGAAGGGAGGAGGGTGAAGAAACTGATGATGATGTTGAGGCTGAGGCAGTGAATGAGGAAGGAGGGGGAGGTGTGAGGAGAGCTTTAGGCAGAGGGGAGGGCAGGTGTGCTGGATTGGACATAGGAAACACCAAGCACAACTGGGAAAGAGTAAGATTGCCAGGGGACTCGTGGTAACAGTGACCTGAAGGAAGAAAGGAATATTTTTGTGTGAGGCCACTAAGGGCTTCCAAACAGGATAGTGGACAGATCTTCAGGGAGGGGCACTGCCCTCCGGGAGAAAATAATGTCACTGATGACTCCATGTCTTTTTAAAATTAGGAACCCGGACTGAGTCCCCAAAGAATCTCATCTCTTTCTTCCCCCATAGCTCTTCTTTCGGCCTACAGCTATAATTTTGTTTAACTTATTGAAGCTGTACCAAAAACAGTCCTCTAGACCGTATAATCTAGCCTGTTCCATTCTAAAGACTTGTTAACCTGCCCAGAGTGGAGATGGAGCTCCTGCCCTCTAAGATCACGCATTGAGCATCTCCTACTGATTCAAATAATGGGTAAGAATTGATGAGTGTGTGGGCTTTTATTTTCAATGTTCAACAGAGAAATTATTTTAAAAAATGCTTTGCTGAGAACATTGCTATATGATTATTATGAATTTTATTTTCCAAATAGAACAATAGTCAAAAGATCAAACCAACCCACATGCTTGTTTATAGGATGTTTCTCTTCTCCCTGCTCCTTAAGCTCATGACACATCATGATGCTGAATCTGGATTCTAATTGAACTCTGGTTAATAACCACGATAAATATAACATGTTGTGATCTAGGGGCTCTTTGTGAGGAACTCAGAGTGCCCTGTAATTTACCACCTCCCTACTCTACATTCGAGAACTGGAAATGGAGCCTACCCATTCCCTTTCTAAGGGTGATGTCGTTACAGAGCAGGCCTCTCAGATGTGTCCTTCATATCTGACTGTGATGATAGACATGGGGACTATTAAATTCTCACCCCAGTCTTTTCTGCTGACCACTTGTATTCCATGTCCTCTTTTCTAAGAGTATATTCAACCATTTCTTTTGTAGAGCTCTGTCTATTGATATAACTTGGACATCTGGTCCTTCCTCTCCAGCGAACAAATGGATTTTGGGTGAAGTTCTTCCTCTTTCACAGACTCTGAACAAAACACTATTTAACCAGGCCGTTCTACAAATAAAGGGGGAGGAGCTTCTGGGGTTTCAGCTTCCCCAAGCAATTAATTACTGGACTGAATCACTCTGAAGCCGAACAGTAACACATTTCCTGGGGATGCAAATCTTAGAACCGTAGTCATGTAAACTTAAGGCAGGATTGGATCTCAGGGTTCATCAGTCATTCTAGAAGTGTTCAACCTGGGAGCGATGGGACTTTGGAAACTCCTGCAACTATTGTAATGGATGAGCAAATCTGTGGCCTCATCCAGCATTGACCATTCCCAGATAATGTTTTCCACATGTCGGTATCACAGTATAGTTTTTCTAAAATCTGTACATTGTGATTTATAGATACAAGTGCATTTAAATGCATTGTTGATGAATGGTGGTTTTTTTCTTTGAGTCAGCAAAGCATAGTGGTTAGCAATTGGGACTTAGTAGTTAAGTAAATCCACATTCATCAGCTAGGCTGTTTGCTACCTGTGTGACTGTGGGCAACCAATTTAGATCCCATACGCTTAGGTATCCTTAACCTATACTAAACAGTTGGGTGAGTAGGGAGTTTTAGTCATTGATATCAGCCTTCCAGCAAATGGAGTGGGGCTTGAACTTTTTGGAATTAGGAAGAGGTTCACCCACTTGGAAGATCAAGAATTTCTGAACCATTGTAATTAAGTGTGCTGCTTGGTGTCGATCGTCAATAAGATCTGTAATCACCTAGGAGATATAGTCTTACAGGTGAGAGATTATTTTGATTACATTAATTGAAGTAGAAAGACATAGCATAAATGTGGACAGCACAATTTCCTGGGCTTAGGTCCTAGACCTCATTACAGGGAGAAAGTGAGCTAAGCATGGGCATTTATCTTCATCTGGTTCCTGACCCTAGATGCAATGTGGCTAGCTGCTTCAAGCTCTGGCCAACCATGACTTTCCCCGAGTGATAGACTATACCCTCCTCAAACTGGAAGCCAAATTAAACCCTTCCTTCCTTATGTTGCTTTTGTTAATGGTAATTTTATCACAGAAACAGAAAAGTGATGAAGACACCAACCCATTGTTACAGACGAAGAGCCGAGACTTGGAACTCTGAAGGATGTCTAATACTCTTGGGTCTAGTTGGAAGAACACTTGCCCACAGCTGAAGATATGTGCTAGTGTTCAGTCTTGTGGAAATGTGATGGAAGAAGTAGAAGTTAGTAGAAGTTAGACATAGCTCTTATACTCAGGAGCAGAGCAGTTTGACTGGAGCAGAATGTATGGATGGAATAGACACAGGAGACTGGAACATTGAAGCCTGGTTTGAGCCCAGTTTTGCATGGGGTGGTCTAGTCTTTAAGAGTGAGTAGAAGGGGAAAATGTCAGTTGGGTTAACACCCAGATAACTGCCTGGGGTCACATCTTTCATAATTGGCTTAGGTACCAATGTCTTTTCCCATTGGTTAGACATGGGCCATTGGATCGTTTTGTTTTATTGGCCACTTGCCCATTTTTTCCTCTTTTCATATAATCTTAGGGTCATAAAAGAGCATATCTTTTTCTGAAGACTTTTCAGTTTGAACCTAAATGTTGAATTGATTACTGCTCGAGAGAAGAGAGCAATGTTGGAGGTTTTTTTAAAGATGCGTTTCTGTTTCCTGAAACTCACCAGTGCAAATTTATAGATTCATCACAAGCTGAGAGACTTCACAGGGGAATCTGAACCAGGAAAGAAGGTGTAATTTAAAGTCTGTGAAGCTCTCACTGTCCTTGGCTCTTATTGCAGGAGCATGGGGGGATGGGGAAGTGTGGACTAGGAAGTTGGTGTTCTTTTACCAGATTTCTTGTTTGTTACTCTCATACATGCATTAATGTGTTTTGGTCAATTTGACCTCCCATTCTGTCCCCTTGAATTCCTTCCCTATCTCCCTGCCACTTCCCCTCCCAACTTCATGTGCTCCTCCTTACCCTCATTGAGTCTACTTAGTGCTGCATGTGTTCATGGGTATAGGACTCAAGCATGAGACACCTCTCAAGGACTGTGTCTCTGAACCACCGTTCTTAGTAGCACTTCTTTTCCATCCTTCCCATCCATCTTCCCTCTTTTCCATCCATCTAACGAATTGTCATGGGTTAGGTGCCTACTGAGTGCCAGGTATTATCATGGATGCTGAATATACCAGCAAATGAACAAAATTGCCGTGGACCCTGCCTAGATAGAACTTACTGTTAATCTGGGTCATAGAGAAATTTAGAAGACATGATGTGGCCTAGGGTGCACTTGGTGTAGTGTACAAGATTAGTGATCTCATAGACCTCTCACCAACACTAAATTACCATGGTGGTATAACCCACTCAAAAGACTAAAGACTTCAGTGTTGGCTAGATCTAGTTTGAACTTCAGCTTTTCTACTGAGGTGTCATTTTGGCCAACTTGCTTAACTTACTTGAATCTCAGATTTTAAAACACATAAATATTTTTTCTTGTAGGGTGATGATCTAGGTTGAGCAGGGTTAAATGTTCTAAAAATAACCTCTCAAATTTCATGAGTTAACATAATATATACTTATCTCTTGCTCCTTGAACAGACAAGTTTGTTAATAGTTCACTTGGTTTTTCTCCACTTACTGATTTAGAGATGAAGGCTCTAACCTATGAGTCTTTCATCTACCATATCTCATGACTTTATCCTTTACATAGAGCCAGAAAGTAAGAATATGAAGGAGGGATGCTCTTAATTTCTTGGAATGCAAGTGATGTACACAATATCTATTGGCATCCTATTGACAAAGAATTACAGGTGGCTCAACCTAGTTGCAACAAGACCGGAAGACCTGATCCTAATTGTGTAGCTCCTCCTAGGCAACAGTATCACCCCATTGAAAGGAGAAAAGGAAAACACCAATTCTGTATCTTTTCCAAAAGATCAATGATGATCTGTTCATTGTCTGCACAAGCATTGAATAGAATGCATATATTGTCGGACATATGAGACCTGTAACATTTTTTCTTTTGATTATTTGTAACATTATTAGATAAATACTGCACATGCACAAAACTTTTATTAACAACTGGGGATAAAAAGATAATTAGATACCTGCCTTCAAGAAGCTTTTAGATGGATGTAGTGTGTGTGTGTGTGATTAAATATATAATTTCATCACTCTGAATTCTGAAGAAAGGACCCTAAGAATAGGTATGTGCCATTCTGCCTATCTACAAACCTTTTGTTGAGTGCTTACTACATACATGGCCTATTAGTAAACAGCAAGAACAACAGAGTCCAGTGAGGAGGCTGCAAAGTTACAGGGAATTTGCTTTCCTCCTCCTCAAAGGCATCAACTATTGATACTTGACAGGTACAAGTGTAAGAAACCATTAAATCATTTTACCATGTCTCAGTGAGACTTTCAATGATAAGAATGAGAGCCAGCTTACCTTGTTTCATTCTTTGTTTTTTTCCCCTCCTCTTGAAGATCACAGAGACCAACAGTGGTTAGGCAGCTGAGGCTGCTGATGAATTGCTATGTTGGCCTAGATCACCCTGCTGGTTAACACCTGTCAGACTCTGAACTCTGTGTTTTGGAAGCACAGGGGTCTGGGAACCAGTTTCCGAGGGAAAACAGCTGATCCATTTACTCATGTCTTTTCTCTTGTTAGCTTGTATCAAGATGGTTTGAAGAGTTAAACTTTAGTTGTGAGTGAGTGTAGCTATGATAAATAAAGAAGCGAGTAAATGGTTACCATGGGTCTTTGGAGCAGGAATTGTTATTGTGGTGGTAGTACTGGAATAGTCCTTTGGGGTGTCAATTCAATCATGGTGCTCCATAGTGCAGCTGGTGGACAGTCGTCTGTATAGTGTCCTGCAAATGGATCAGGAAGAGCTGCTTCCTTCAAAACAGTTTAAGTAACGAATTAGTTAATTAATGTGCATGCATACACATGTGCACACAAATTTTTAAAAATTTCTGCATTGTAAAAATTATTATTTTATGTGTATTTTATTTGCGTGCATGTCTATGCACTACTTGTGTGCCCAGTGCCCACAGAAGCCAAAAGGACATTGGATTCCTTAGAATGGCAGTTACAGACAGTTGTGCACTCCCATGTGGGTGTGGAGAATTGAACCTGAATCTTCTGGAAGAGTCGCCAGTGCTAAGCCATCTCTCCAGCCCCATGAATGCATGTCATCGCATGTATGTGGCAATTAGGGGACAACCCGAAGGACTTGGCTCTCTCCTCTGCCATGTGGGTCCTGGAGATCAAACTCCAGGAATCTGGCTTTGTGGCAGTTGCCTTTACCCATCAAGCCATCTTACTGACCCTGTGTTGCCTCTTAATTGCTTTTGTGGTGAGTTTTCCTTGTTTGGAAGAACTTAACACGTTAATAGTTTTGTAATGAATGGTTCATATTCTTTTATTCATTTTATTTTGTTTGTTATTTATTAGACCATATATCTGTCTTCATTTTTATTTTTCTGGATTGATCACAGTGTTACAAATTAATTTCTCTCACTTATCAATTAGTTTATTAAATTCTGTAATGGAGACTCCTTTATAGCCTATAGGCATTGATATACAGAGAGCACTATGTTTGTTATTGTATTTATAGATTTCTTTTATTTATATAGAGCAAATAGCAACATAGTCAAATATACTCAATCCTAATTAGAAATAATGTGTTGCAATTGAAAACCCATCCAGACAAAAATGAATAAAATCTTGGTAGTTATCTTCATTGACAGTAGAACTGTTGGGCTATTAGAGTTCTTAAGTCTTTATTTTGTGAGAGATGCTAACCTAAAAAGGGTTAAGATTTGATGGAAGGAGATATTTGAAATCCTCTGGTTCCTTCATTGCTGCTGGTACCATCCCCTGTCCACAGTTCTCTTCTCTCTTCCAGTGTTCAATAGATGTTACCAGAACACTGTGTTCAGTTATCTGTGTTCTGGTCCCAGTGCTGCAGAAAAGGGAGCCCATTAAAGCTTGATGATGCTCCTGAGAACAGCTGGCCTGGAGGGAATAAGATGGAAGGGAAGAGAAAGAATAAGAAATGAGAGCGTTAGGAAACTTTGTACCTCTTGAAGATAGGCCGTGGGTCCAGATGTGTGCCCAGGTTATCTTTTATCAGACTATGTCTGTATCCATGCTTTATGTTCTTCATAGTGTATATCATTCTGAGGAGAATCTTGAATGCAAACAGCATGGCAGTGATGCTCCCCAACAGCTTTTGTTCTTCCTCAGTGAATTTGTTGGAAGGATTTACAAGCTTATTTCTTCCTTTGAAGAAAGCAGAATTTGCTTCTACATACTGCCCCAGGGCTAGATTCCACTGCCTTTCCTTAAGCTGCTCTAGGGACCTTCCCCCTTCTTCCAGTCTCATTAACATCCTTAAACCCCCCCCCCCCCCCCCCCCCCCCCCCCCCCCCCCCCCCCCCCCGACCTTGACCAGACTGGTCTTTTCTTTGTTGGGAGTTCCAGCCCTGATCTCTCAGCTACTCAGTATGGCAGACAAAGCGTGGTCTGGGATGGATGTTTGAAGCTGAATTTGCCTTAGGAAGGACAGAGATTTAACCCTTGTTTTACTAATAATTCTGGCCTGCTGTTTGAGGGCAGACTCATTTCTCTATAGGAAAAACTGAGACTGGTCTGTATTTATATAAAGAGAAGGAGGAAGGAAAGTCTAGTTAATGAATTTGGAAAGATACCCCCCACACACACATTTATTATAGAGTAAAAGCAAAATGAGACACCAAAGGATTATAAAGGGGGTATATTTTGTCTCTTTATAGTGACATCCTAGGACTACACACACACACATACATGAATATGTATGTACTCTCTCTGCCCTCCCCACCTCCAACTTTAAATTTGTTTCTACATCTTTCACATTTTCCTATTGCACAGGAAATTCTTTTTACAAAATAATGTCCTTTCCAACACCATCATTTCTATCAGCAGAATGCGATAATCAGGAAGAGACCTTGGAGAGGGTTCTGGATGCCAGGATTATCCCAGGCCCTGCCAATGTCCACTTAGGGTCCCTGACTGAATGCAGTTTATTCACTAGAACTTGGAAGGGCTAGAAGGCGGAGACTTTAGGGAGTCCTGAGCTGCCCAGGATGACATTAAACATTTGTATGTGGGAATATTGTCCTCTAGGGAAAGGGACCATAGATGTTTATCAAATGAGCCTCTGACCCATTCTGTTAAGTGACCTCCCAAGCTCTGTGAGCTTGAAAATTTATCTGGCTTTTACCCTCCTGTCATCGAGACTTTTCTATTTTCTGTTTGATGGCTTTGTACACAGTGGGTTACAGGGTTTTATTCTTCTCTTTGCCTGTTTGTTCCTTGATATGATAGTGAGAACGCTAGACCAGAGGCCCCAGAAATCAAATGCAAGACTAGGGATGGTAGGCAACTGCCCTTCTACCATTACTTTTCCATTTGATTTTTGGGGTGAGTGGTCAGACCTAATTTTGGGGGGACTCCCAGAAGTCCTCTGGGACGAAGTCTTTAGTTACAATGTGGTCATCATCAATGGACCCAGTTTCTAAAATAGCACAGTAAATTGACTTCTAATGTCAGACTCCCTCTCTGGTCCATCACATGCTTGGTTGGATACCTTCTTTACTTTTGACAAAGTTTTCTTTCCCCTTTGAAATAGAAAGAAAAATTCTTCATCTCAAGGCATCTGACACTTCCATCAACTCACTCTTCTCCTCTTGATGCTCATTGCCCTCCCCTGTCTTATCACTGCAACCAGGGTTTCTGCACCCAAGCAAAGCTGGGTTCTATTGTTTCTGCCTTGTCTCAAACTGTATTTCTATTTCCTTGCACTGCTATTACTCTGTTTTTTTAAATTTCTTCTTGCCTTTAGCAGGTCCATTCTATGATGGTCTGTCTGGTGAGAGACCTGGTTCCTTAGAGAAATAGCCTTCTACTGTACACCTAACATTTATGTGGCTTTCTTCCATAGGCTAGCTAGCAGTACCGTTCCTCTTGTGCTTGAGTGTGTGTGTGTTTGTGTGTAGGTGTCTCTTGTTTCTTTGCTGAGGCTGACAGTGGGGTTATGCTCCCCTTTCCCTGGCTCTCCAGGGTGCTCTGTAGTCTTGGACCTATAATAGAGGTTAAACAAATTCAAAGTCAGTGTAAGGGTTAGAAACCAGATCCATGCATCCTGCCCATCAATCTGAGGGGAGGGGCTACATCTTCTTCCAGGTCCACCCATGCTCTACTTGGGGTGTATTTCCCACTATTGTACCCACATAGTAGGATCTCAGCCTTCACCAACTCTTAGGGCCATTGACATTGAGTGTGTGGGTGCCAAGCTCACAGTCTTGCTAAGAATTCTGTGGCTGAAGGTACAGAATAGAGCGACAGAGAATGTGTCCTTGATCAGAACTTGGGAGAGAACAATGTGAGTCTCCCCTTGTGTTTCTGAGGCAGTTGGTGTTACCCAACTAACTTAGAGGAGGCTATTTTCTTTCTGTGTGTTGTCACTGTGCTGTTTAAAATAAATGAAGTCTCGGTACTATCAGTTGTTTGCAGGGCAGATTCTTTCTTCAATTAATCTCTTTTCCCACTTACCAGCCCCCACTTCTTCCTGGACAATTAGCAAAGTGTTTGGTGTTTGGTTTGGATGAATAATTAATCCAGAAGCTTTGTGAATGATTCATGGCCCATATGCTGGGGCAACAGGATGTGGTGTCTATGTGTTTGTGTGTGTGACACGTCATTCTGAAGGTCAGAGGCTTCTTCTTAGGTCTGTGGTCCTAGGCTGTGTGTACCACCTCAGGGGTGGAGCAGGTTGCATATGATCTTCCTTTTGCAGATTCTTCAGGAAAAAGAAATGGTTACTCATGGGTGTATGTATTTAAGCTCTAGACTGTAGTTTTTGTTTTGGACCAGATTACTTAATAAATTGAAGTCTATCTGTTCTAAATTAGCTATCTGCTGTCTTCAAGATGGGCAGCTGACTTGATGTTTCAAAGCATTAAAGGGAAAGAAATCTCTTCCTTTCTTTGCATCAAGGTATTCTGAAGCTTCCTAGGCAAGGGAAATTTTTTTTCTTTAGATCTTAATCTAGTTACTCCTTGCTACTCTACTAATTCTGTTTCCTGGTATAGCTCCTTCACTGGGCAGGGAGAACACCCAATTACAGTTCACTTTGTAGACTTTTATTTGCCTTTAAGAATGTCCTTACATACTTAAGCTCATGAGAGTATGAGGTTGATGCCTGATCTGTAGACACCCAACTTCTATCTCGGCCTTGCTCATTTTGAGTAGAGACTCCTGAATATGCCCTGGTCCCTGAAAGCCAACAAAGGAGAAATAAAGCTGCTCCATTAAGTCCTGAACTGAGTTCTTTGTCTCTTAGGCAGCCAGATTCTACATTTCATTATATAGTGGTGAACCAGAAAGAGTGTGTGGGTAGAATCCAAAACACAAGGGTTTTGGTAATTTATTTTTCAGGATAGTCATAAAAACATTTCTCTATATTCCCTAGTATATTCTAAGGTTATACTAATCATGTTTATGTCCCCATTTATATAGCACTTATTTTGTATGTATGATGTGAGATTTGACTATACCTATATTTTCCCCATAGCTTCTCAGCTCCATTTAAGAACCAATTACTTTATCCCCACTGATTTTAGTTCTACTTTTGTTTGTATATCAAATTCTCATATTCACACTCTATTCTCAGGTTCTGTCTTCTACCCCATTGTCTATTTTTAAAGTCTGCATTTTTATAATGCTTTTCTGATGCCTAGTAGAGCTAATCTCCCCTTTTCTTAAAAAAAATTGGATGACCTTGGGCATAGTTTTATATGAACCTAGAGTTGATGTGTCAGAGTCCTAAGATTTTGTTGGAAATGAAGTGGGTTTATTGACTAGAATGGGAAGAATTGACTTAACAGTGTCAAGTGTTAGCAGTATTTCTTCACTATTGGAAACATAGTTTTGGTCCTATGACAGTTCGGGAGAGTTCTCCATTCAGAACCTTTTGTTTTCATATTTCCAATGTTGTCTAGTTTCTGTTGCTGTGATGAATGCATTTTTTTGTATTTCCACTCAAATGTTACTAGTGTACATATAAACATCATTGTTTTTATTTGCTGATATTATATTCAGAAATCTCAAAGTCCTTTTATTAGTTAAAATATTCTACAAATTCTCTTAAATTGCCTGTGTAACAAATTATATTAACAACAAACTATTATTGCTTTCTCATTTGCCTGTTTATATATTTTTCTTACTACACTGGCCAACATTGCTAGGAAGACATCAAATGATGGCAGTGAACAAGGCCATATTGTTCCTTCTTTAAAGCTTTTCAGTGATAGATGTTCCTTGTAGAATGAAGATGAATAACTTTTATAAAGGGTGTAAGGAATAACAGTCAATGAGTTTAATAATAGCTCAATGTTTTAATTTAATTAACGCACTAAAAGGACATTGACTTTATTCTGTAAATGATTAAAATTGAACTTGTGAATGCCACTGAAAAAAATGCAGTTAAAAAGTTTGACAATAAAATTACTTATTTTTGCAGTGATCATAAGCATAGGATTTGGGTGGAATGTGCTGTGATCATATAAACAAAGGCTTTACTTAGGAAATTTATGGAGCAAAAATCCGTAGAATGAGTCATGATGAGAATATAATTGATAATCGCAGCTAAGAAAGTGTGATGTTGCCCAAGTTGAAATAGAAGCCATGGGCACATGGGAACAGTAAAGAAATAAAGTTCAGCAAATCCATTAAAAATCAAGAAGGGAGAGAAAAGAAGCAATTAGAAAATAAGGTGACTGGAAGATAGAGTAGAAGTAAGTCCTGATCAATAGCAACCAGGACAAATATAAATAGAACCTGTAAATCTCAACACCCAGCTGCATAAAAGGACAGTGGGAAATTGAAAACAGAGTGGGTGGGAAAAGATAGGCCATCTAAATAAATGCCAAGAAAAGGAAGTGACTAGTGATTGTCACAGGTAAAAACAGAAAGGGACCAATGGTAACCAGTTCATCAGTTGAAAAGACTTAAAACGTATACATGTTCAGAATAGTATCTGCTGGAAATTGGATTTGAACAAAATTCAACCAAAATTTGGAACTTATAAAAATTATTCGCATTTTAGACAGGGTAAGTAAAACCCTGGTGATTACAACAGTTAGATAACTGGACAATGGAGAATGGAGGTTTTTGATAATCCTTTGTTTATTCAGCCAGTCTTTTCGGACGACGTACAGTTGTGACTCTGTATACAGAGAAGACACTGAAATATCAGATGAAATTTAAGTTTGTCCATATATATATATATATATATATATATATATATATATATATATATATGTATTATATTACAGTCACACAGAGAAAGAGAAAGAGAGGCAGAGAGAGAAAGGTGATTCCTTTAAGAAACTGTTAGTGTTATTTTTCTGTTTATTAGTGGCTGCACTTGAATCTACTGATATGTTGACTACCATCTGTAGCCCTGTGGCCCTGTGACCCCTGCAGTCAGCACCCCACCACTCCAGTCCCAGCCTGGTGGGATTTCTGGTCCCACCAGCACCAGTTCTGCTGCTGCCTCCAAATGTAATTTTTAACTAAGTCTTTATCAGTCTACTTACCAATAAAGACTTGTGAGTCAAATGTTGGGGTGAAAACCTACTAGCTCAGAGACTGAGAAACAACAGAGACCCAGCAAGAGAGCATCTCACCAGCTGTCCCAAACCAAAAAGACCACCAAACTCCAAGTCCCTCCCTATTCCTTCCTGTGTGTCTCTCTATTCAGCTTCCTGGCTCCTCAGTACTCTCTATGGCTAATTCCTGTCAACTAGTTGCTGGCTCCACCCTCTGATCCAAGGTTGATTTTATTAGTGCAGCCTCAGGTTTTACAATGCTATCAAATGTCCCATAGCATGTCAGTTTCTCTAGTTTTTAATCTTTTGTGGCTGACATCGTTTCAAATGATTGCATTTCAGAGGACTTTCCTCCCCTCCCTCTGAAAACTGTAGCATGTTTTCCTTTGTTTCTGTTATTCTCGAGTTTCACTGATCTGTGCCTTATGTGGTGACTTTTATTTTTTGTTCTCCATGGCATTTTAGTGGGAGGGCAGTCCCTTCCACCTAAAGGTTAAGAGCTATAGTCGCTGCTAGAAGTACTCTGAAATGTATCCCCTCTCCCTTCAAGTTTTTCTGCTTTATTTAATTATTATTATTATTTTAAAATATATTGCCATCACTTCATTTTGTTTGTTCTGTATTTCTAGTATTCGTTTGGCTGATCCTGTAACTCTCCATAAATCCTTTCAAAATCTTCCTTTATACTCCCCCCCCCCCTTTTTTATGGCTTTGTGTGGATTCTGGGAACATTGCTCAATTCCATTTCCAGGTCTCTAATTCAACTGTCTATTTGGCCATTCAGTCTGCTTGATGGTTTTTTAACATTTTCAGTTGTTGAAAGTTTCACTCGCATTATCTCTGGATGGTTTTTCAAAATGCTCATGATATCCTCACACTTTCCTTTAGGCTATTAATTGTCTGCATTTACTATGGAGCTCAAGTTCTTTGATCAACATTGTTTTTTCTCTTTGTGGTAGTGAACTTGTTTGGGTCTTTGATAAATCTTGGTTGTGATGCCAGCTTCTACCCGCCTGTCACATCTGTGTACACTGCTTGGAGGGAAAAAGACTCAAACAGTTCTGTAGTAAGACAAACAGTGCTGTGACCAGTGGCAGTTGGCTTATCCCAGTGTTGGTCATCTGGGAGAAGGCATTTGCTGTTCCTCCTAGGCACAGGTAGATACAATGAGTACTGTTGCTCACCCAGCAGCTATGCCCATTTCTCCCATCTGGTAGGCAGATTTCCCCTTGTTCCCTGGTCCAATGTGATGAGGGACATAGGAAGGGGACCCAGGAGGAGTGATTTCAATTGCTTGATATTTCTACAGACAAGAGCATTCCTGGTAATGTGCCCATGTTTAGAGCTGTGGGCTCTTTGAGTTTGGAGGCTGGGTTTGTTGTTTTGGTTTGAGATAAGATCTTGTTATGCAGGCTGGACTGGAACTTGCTGTATAAACCAGGCTGCTCCCAAGCTTGTGGAAATCATCCTGCCTTTGCCTCCTGAAGTGTGAGTCCAAGAATGCTCAAACTAGGGTTTCTTTTCAAAAATTCTACTGAATTCACTTTACATCCTAAGGGGTTTATCAGAGTCTGAAATTTGCTGGCCGCCTTGCTCTCTGGTGTAGTGTTTTTATGTGTAAATAAAAGGTGTTTTAAGAATTTGTGGGGGGAGAAAGTCATAGTGTGTACTCTATGTGCTTATCTGTGAAAGAAGTTGGATTGATTTCTTACTGAGTCTTATATTTGTGTGTGTGTGTGTGTGTGTGTGTGTGTGTGTGTGTGTGTGTGTACTCGCACATGCCTGTGAGCTCATGTATGTGGTTTCCTGCTCTACTGCTATCCACTTTACCTTTTTGAGACAGGGTCTTTCATTGAACCCGTAGCTCACCATTTTTCAGCTAGGCTGCCTAGCCAGTGAGTGTAGGGATCCAGCAATCTACAATCTGCCCCCAGTGCTGGTGTTACAATGCCCAAGTGTGTGGGCATGCCCAGCTTTTCCATGCCTAGCCTTCTCCCTAGCTCTCACTTTTCTTATGGTTAAAATGAAATGATGATGATGAGGGTGGTGATAAGGGTGACATCCATCCAGTGTTTGAAAGTAGAGTACCTGCTAAGCATTGCCCAGGTACTTCACATCTTGAGTTCCTATGACTCCTTGACATCTACGGTATGGATTCTATTTCTGTGGCCATTTCATAGATGGGCAAACCGAGGCACAGAGAGGTTGAGTGATTTACTCCGGTAAGTGTTAGTTTGAGGATTGTCGAGCTGACACACGTCCCGCACTTGCCGTGGTGCTTGAATGGCCCGTACGACCACAGAAATGGCAGCTGTCATTTTTCTAAGAGCCAACAACAGAGATGGCTGATAAGAGACATTCATAAATAAATCAAGAAGGAACAGAGAGTTAGCACCAAGTTCTAGTTCACTGATTCTGCAGAAGACCCTATGGATGCCGTTGCCAGGAGACCATCCTCCTGGACTGTTGTTGTTGTGTGTGATAAAATAACTGTGGGTTTGGGGAAGGTACCATTTGATCCACACTCCACCAGATGTACATCTTAGAGTTTTAGGTATTGAATTCATGGTGCTTGAAACCATTTTAGCTTTTTGTGATTTGTCATTTGATACGATTATAAATAAACTAGTTTTTAAGTTTAAAAAACAGTTATTTTTGATCCCTCGTGTACAGAATGTTGAAAGGATGTTAAATTCTACTTCCAGGGAACTTAAGTTTTAATTCTACACAGTCAGTCCTCTGTTTTTCCTGGGCTTCCACATCTATGGATTCAATAAACCCTGTGTGAAAAATATTCTTTAAAAATCATATCTGTACCGGACATGTAAGATTTGTCGGTAGTCTATAGATAATAGAGAAATAATGGTTTACATAATGTCTATATTAGGTATCAAACATAATCTAGAGATGTTTTTAAGTATACAGGAGGATATGTGTAAGAATATGCAAATAGCATGATCTTTCATTTAACAGACATGCATATTCTTAGAATCTTGTCTGGTTTTAGAACCAACCCCCATGGATACTGAGAGAGTACACATACACTTACGTGTTCTGCATGAGAGTAGTGTTCTTCATTTTCTGGTACTGTATTGAGTAGCAGCATCCAGTGCCGTGTCTGGTACAGAGTAGGTGTTCAGTAAAGTACTACTGACTAAATGGAGTGTTGTTCCTGTGTTGTGTGGAAATGTGCATTCATGTGTAAATTAGAATGTAATTTCTGCCTTCCTAGGATCTATAGTCTAATGGGAGAGAGACACTGTTAAGAAGTGGTTGGACTATACCACAGGAATGCTCTATAGAGTGAATTGTAGGAGTGTGGAAGGAGGAGGTTTGGAGGGAAGTAAAGCCACAAACAAGGTGATGTTTATCAATCCGGGTGTTGAAGATAATAGGGGGTTGCCAAGGAGAACATGGGAAGACTGCTTAATCATGAAAACTGGGCAATATCACCTAGTAAAAGCAAAGTGAATAACAAAATCCCAAGACTTAACAAAATGAACATCTGCGTAGTGACAAGGTATTACTCTGAAAAGGCTTCTGTTGAGTTCTGAAAGAAATCTTGTAGAAGATGATAAGCATGACTTCACAAAGGCAATGGGACTAACTGCACAATGCTTTGCTCAGAGGGTTTCAGTGGCTCAGTGTTCTCTCCAGCAGAGTGCAAGATCATTCTTGACTCCATCATAAGCAGTCTGCCTTCCAGCTAGCTAGCTTCGGCTGCTTGTATTGTAGCTCTTGAATTTTGTGCTATTTCATGTCCCTTGCTGTTTGAATGTGCTTCTTTGCCTATTGTTATATCATCCTGACCAACTCTCTGGCTGTCACCTCTTCAGCTGACTATGACAGCTTCCTTCTCATGTCCATCCACCTTCCCCCTTGCCCAAGCTGCCTCTAACTTCACCCCATGGTTGGCGGTAGTGTCTTCTGCTGCTCCCAGGTTTCTCCCTATGGGTTTGAGGACAGTGGCGATGTCCTTGTATGCCTGCTGCCTTAGTAGTGAGTTGGCAAATACTAGTCAATGAACAGATTGAAGGATGGTAGGTATAAAGAGGAGTATGAATTTTGGAAGCCAGACAAGCTATTCCAATGATACTTTGAAAGCTAAGTGAAAAAGTACCATGTTGACTGAATCTCTGTCCAGTATCACTATCACAGGAGGAAGTTTCTATCACTGTCCATCTTTCCCCCTTTTATAATCATGCTTTAACATTACTGATGCTTTATGTGAGCTCCTCAATCCCAGGTTTCCTACAGTTTCTGAGTCCCACTAGAACATTTCTTAATTGTAAGCAACTTGAAAAAAAATGGAGATTTTTTTCTCACTTAATAGAAATCCTTCTTCAGAACAGTAACTGTTGAATATTAGATATAAAGTCATTGTATTACTTCATGAATAAGATTCCTATTAAAATTTACTTTCTTTTTCTCCATAGAAGACAAATCTCTGAGAGTTGAGACTTGCCTTTCAATCTCCATATGTAAACTTGACATATGCAATGGCATTGTATTCCATGTCTTGAGTTAAAATCGGACAAAAGTGAAGTCTGATGTCAGGTCTTTGAAATCTTCTAAAAAGTGTCCTGTGTAGTCCGTGTTCTGTCTCTGACATCACTCTGGATAGGTGTTTAATGGACACCTCCTCTTTGGGTGCTACGTCTTGTGTGCTGGTGGCACAGTGAACAAGTAGAGGTTTCAGAATGTTTATCACAAGTAAGATCAAGGATCAGTGCAAACTTCACACTATAGGTACCCTAATACCTCCATTACGTGGAGCGTGAATAGTCTCCACATGCCTAGAGTAAACAGCAGAGGCCCATTGCGCTCTCACCAATAGACTGTCCTGCATCACTATCTCCAACACCATAGTCTAAGGTTTATTCCCCCATGTTCCCTTCATAGACTGTGATCTATGGTGGAATGAAATATAGTTTTATATACATATATATATATATATATATATATATGCTAATATATATATTTTTTGTTTCTCATGTGCCTGAGAGTGGTCACTTTGTAATGTCTGGTGAGTATTGAACATGCTAGTGAATGGAGAATTGAATGACAGGTATGAAGGGGGAGAATGTTGGGAAGGTATAGGACTCAAAATAATGCCGCTTGATTCTGCAAACACAGCCTCAACATCCTGGGTATTTCAAGCTGTGGGAATCTAAGGAGCAATATGTGGGGAAAGCACTTGGTGAACATTCTTTGAAGCAAGTCCTACAGCCCTGTGTTAGATATATGTCCTGTAGCCCCCTCCTCTCTCTCTCCCCCTCCCTCCCTTGAGGGAAGGAGAATTCTTGTCATCAAAGATGCTCACTCCCTGAGGAATCTGAATGAACAGACCTTGAAAGGTCTCACCTGGCTTATTGCACTTGGTTCCTTACCTTTCAGTATTGTTGTGTTTCCCTGTGGCATTCTGCTCCTCATCGAACTTGGAATACGAATAACCCAATCAGAGTCATTTCTTGGAGATTAATTTGTTTCTTTTTAGGAAAACTTTTTGTCACATAAAATTTACATTAAATAATCAAAGTTTTGTGCTTTTTACTTAATTACTTGTCTTCTCTTATAGAACTCCAGTATAGAACTAGATGATGGGTTCTTGTACAGGCAAAAAGACTTCAAAGGATGCAATTGAGGGTCTGAGAATCCTTGGGTTCAATAGGGTTTTAGGCAAAAATACTGCTTTCCACTTCAGAATACACACCATTCTATTGCCGAGGTCATTCCAGAAACCGTACATCTGAAAACAAGGTGGGCAATTTTCAAGGAGTAGGGTTGGAGAATGAGAAGACTGAGGAGTTGTGAGCCTCCTTTGTTAGGTAGTGGACAGGACAAGATGAAAGGGAGGGGCTTCGCTTCTGGTTTAGTGGTAGCAGCATTGCCAAGAAGACAAACAGAAGTAAATTGATGCTCTGCTCCTAGATTAGTTAAGAACAACCTAATTAGCTAATGAGAGATTCCAGTCCTGAAAAGCTCTGTTCTGGGGTGAGCACAATTCTCAGCAGCAGCTGCAGAGTGTGTGGACGCGTTCACACAGAGCTGAGGAACACATGCTAACTTCTGACCTGCAATGGCTGGTCTTTTTATGTTATACTTGCTTAAGGGAATTTCAGAGAGCCTTCTCATCAGTGCAACAAAGCACAGGAGCTTGAGTTCAAGTCCCAGCTCGGTTATATCCTATTGGAGTGATCTTTGCCTCCTTGTGAGCAAGAAAACACACCAGAAGTGATAATGGGCCTTTTTTTATTGGCAGATATTTATTGTGCATACTGATAGGTTTCATACAAGCATGTTGTGTATTTTGGTTGTATTTATTCTCTCTGTCTTTCTTCCCTCTCTTACTATTCCAATTGCATTCATACCTCTTCTCTCTGATTTCTTCCTTCTCCTGTTATTCCCATTGTATTCATACACCTCTGTGTGTGTGTGTCTTCCTTCCCTCCCCAATTATTCCCATTCATGTCCCCAGACTGCTGTCATTCTGCTCCCATGTCCTATGTATAGATTTGATTTTATATATCTCTAGAAAATCTAGAATTCATAAGTCCAGTAAAGCATGTGCTATTTGTCTCTCTGAGTCTGACTTTGGGAACTTCCTTTGGAAGTGGTGAAAATATTCTGAAGTTAGATAATGATGGTTGCACAACTCTGTGAATATAGAGAAAATCACTGAATCGTACACATTTGGAGCATGAATTTTGTGGTTGCATATATAGCCAGATAAAACTGCTGTGAATAAAGAATGCATACAGCTTCTAAATTAGGATAGCGGCAAAGATGCAAATATCCAATTACAGTAACATTGTGACTCTATTTTCATCTAAATTGCCAGGGACATGTTACAAATGGTAGCAGTGGTGGGCTGGTACACACTGGAAGTGTAGATATAGATGGCCCTTTCACTCTCTTCTCTCCCTCCTTCCAGCCTGTGATGATAACAAATGTTTGTTGCTGTCTTACTGTGGCTAAGTGAGCTGTAGAGGAGATGAAGAAGCTCATGGCTGACCCTAGCTAGATTAGTAATTGCGGAGTACCAACAGTTCTTCAGATCTGTCATCCACAGAAGGCAGCAAATGACAGTCATTTTAAGGACCACCCTTCAGAGAGTTTGTTTGGTCATTTGGGTCACTGTGTTTGTTTCTTGGGTATTTTTAAGAAGGCTTAATATCCTAAGCAGACTCCGAGGCTCCAAGTGGCTCTTTAGGCTTTGTGTGCACCAAAATTATCTGCGGTTCTTAATAAAATGGGAAATGTTGGCCTTACCACAGGAGGCTGGGAGTCTGTAGTCAGCCAGGCATTGGGGCAATTCTGATGCAGATGTTTCGTGTACCACATTCGGGACCTGAGAGGGAGAAAATCATCCTGCTATGTTGAGAAAATGTCAAAGTAGGCATGGGGTCAACCCAAACAACTTTAAGACATTGTCCAGGAAGGGGAGAGAGAAAACTGGGGCTAGACAGCCTTTCCTGTCTCCGTAGTGTTGATCACTTTCACTTTTTGGTAGCACTGGGACTGACCACAGGTCTCACATAGTCTAGGCTCAGTCTTCCTTTTACTTTTTAATTTATTCTTCTCATATTACATCCTGACTGCAGTTTCCCCTTCCTTCCTCCCCAGTCCCTCCCACAATGTCCCTTCTCCCCCAGATCCACTCCTCCTCCTTTCCCTTTAGAAAGGGGCAGGCCTTTGAAGCATATCAACCAAACATGGCACATCAAGTTATAAGACTAGGCACATCCCCTCATATTAAGTCTGGACAAGGAAACCCAGTAGGAGGGAAGGGTCCCCCAAACAGGCAAAAGAGTCAGAGACAGCCCCCACTCCCACTGTTAGTTGTTCCACAAGAACACCAAGCTATACAACCATGACATATATACAGAGGACCTAGGTTAGACCCGTAGAGGCTCCATAATGTTGGTTCAGTCTCTGTGAGCTCCTATGAGCCCTGCTTAGTTCTTTCTGTGGTCTATTTTCTTGTGGTGTCCTTGACCTCTCTGCCTCCTACAATCCTTCCTCACCCTCTTCCACAGGATTTCCTGAGCTTGGTCTAGACAAGATCTTACTATTTCCAGGCTAACCTCAAACTCACTTTAGCCCATTGTCTTAGGGTTTCTATTGCTGTGAAGAGACACCATGACCACAGCAACTCTTATAAGGAAAACATTTAATTCAGGAGGCTTACAGTTTTCAGAGGTTTAGTCCATCATGGCAGGACATGGTGTGCAGGCAGACATGGTGTTGAAAGAAAGAATTGAGAGTTCTATATCTTGATCTACGGGCAACAGGAAGTGAACTGAGTCTACACTGGGCATAGCTTGAGCATAGGAGACCTCAAAGCAACAAGGCCATGCCTACTCCAATAAAGCCTCACCTTCTAATAGTGCTACTCCTTATGAGCTTATGGGGGCCAATGACATCAAACTACCACACCCATGTAGGATCTGTAATTGCAATCCTCCTGCCTCAGCCTCCTCAAACTTTTAACAAATGTTTGAAACAAAGATAAAAAAACTGGAACCCCTATTAAATATACCACTAAGTATGTTTTATCTTTTACATAGATTTTTTTTTAAATCAGAGCTATTTTTCGTAATAGTTAGTATTTGAAAATCTTTGGAATTTCAGATGTAAGGGTTCCATCAAAGACTGAGGTGGAGAGGCAAATCCTCCCTTTAGGGTGCTGTGTTTTCCTGTCAAGCAGGGTGTGGGGGGGCACTTTTTACCCAGAGTACTCTTGAGCAGGAAGAAGTGGGAAATATTTAGATAGAAATATAGAGGAGAGAGACAGATAGAAACACAGGATAACCTCAGGAGGGCCTGGCTCAAAACCCACCAGCCTCTTCTGCCTCTTCTAAAGGGCTTTTAAAGGAATGCCAAGGGGTGGAGCAAAAGACCTCCCCCTAGCACAGCCAACTGAAGACCCTTCCAAACACCTGGTAACCACACACATGTTCAATCTATCCCCTTATGTAGCCCGGCTGTGTAAAGCAAGCTCAGCTCTCACTAGGAAACCTTTGTGGACCCCAACAGCAGGGCATACTTCTCTGGTCACAGCTCTGGCCCTGCCACTCAGAGGCCTTCATAAAGGATGTCTAGCTGTGATTGCTTCTGGCTCCACTCAGGCTGTCCCTCAGGGCAGACTTTCCCTGTGAGAACAGGAAAAAAGAGGAATGGGAAGCTGTAGACAGTCTGCTCTGCCCCAGGAGGCTTTTGTTTAGGGAGTTTAGGTGGATTCCATATCTGGACCATGGTAGTTGTCACTTTCACCCTCCTAGCTCCCAAGCTCTCCTGTCCATCCCCCCTGTCTCAGGGAAGGAGGGATTTTTGTTTCTTGGCCCATTGTTACCTCACAAGCCCTCAGTCCAGTCGCTTTCCTTGCTGTTCCTTCGGGTGTGTCATTTCCTTGACTCCCTGTCCCCTGGTGACAGATGAGATCAAACAATACCCCAGAGGTCGGGGATGAACCGAAGACTGAGCATTTGCACAGCCATCTGGAAGTGTTAGAGATTATGGAGGAGCTGCAGAACGTTGTGATGACCAGCTTCAACTGGAGAAAAACTAGCTTGATGTAAAAAGGGAGAGTGACAGAGGAACATCTGGTATCCCTGACAGTGTTGTAAATGGGGAAGACTCATCAAGTAGGCAAAAGCTTGGCTTGGGCGGGGATATGTGCCAAGTGTCCAAGTTTGAAAGCAGTCTTGGGCCAGCTGGGAAACGGGCCAATGTGTGCCATCCTTGAGAGAGGGCATTTGGTGGAGCGATCACACTCTGGCCTGAGGTTAGATGCTCTGGGCTTTTGCCAACTTCTTCCTTCCTTGAACCTCTGCCCGCCTGTCTGAGAGCAGCTAGCGCCCTCCACTGGCCTCGTACAGGTGATGGGGAACCACTAGGGTACGTGGAAGAGTGCTGCAGGCTTTGGCCTCACTGGCTTCCTCCTCACCTCCTGCATTCCTGGTGCCCTGGGGCTTTCCGTGTCGCCAGCTTCATTACGGTCACTGGGGTCAAGATCTTTCTACTTCGTGTTGTCTGCTGTACTCCTCTAGATCTGCTCTCTCCTGAGCTTGCTGTGTTTGAAGTTCTAAAGTTACATGGGGGACCATGTGGAGCCCTCTCTGGACTGGAGGAGGAGGAGGAGGAGGAGGAGGAGGAGGAGGAGGAGGAGGAGGAGGAGGAGGAGAAATCCTCAATGAACAGCTACTGACCATTCATGTAGTTAGAGAAAATCATTGATAATAGCTGCTGTACAGGATCCACTGTGATATTTACCCTCTTGCCGTGTTGTCTGTCCTTTTGTGCCAAGCACCAGGCTCTCAGGACACAAGGTACTGAGCATGAGCACTGGACCATTTCCCACCCTGGGATTTGGGGTTGGGTACCAGTTTGGGGTCAGCAGTGATAAAGTAGAACTAGACTCATTTTTTTTCTACATTCTTTATATCTGACGGTTTACCAAGTCCTGCCTGTCTTTTTTTATAATTTCATTTTTATTTTATGTGTATGAGTGTTTATCTATAAATATGTATGTGCACCAAATACATTGTCTGGTGCCCCAGGAAGCTAGGGGTTTTGGATATCTTGGAACTGGAGTTAGAGATGGCATGACCCATCATGTGGATGCTGGTAATCGAACGCAGGTTATTTGCAAGAATAGCAAGTGATCTTAACTCCTGAGCCACCTTTCTAGCCCCACAGTATCTTAACCATTGAGCCATCCTCCCAGCACCCCCCCCCCACCTGAAACAAAGACACTTGTAATCCTTTGGTATCATCCTCTTAGCTACCGGGATCTCATGACTTGGGTGTTATCATGACTTTTTGGTAGGCTTCCTGCCATCATATCCTTCCTAGTTCCTTGTTTGCTAACTGTCACAAGAAACTTCCTGAGGCCCCATCTACAGAGAGACACATCCTAAGATGTGACCCTAGAATGGCTGATCATTTCCTAGTCCCTGGATTCTGCCCTCTTTATGGCCTGTAATAGCTTCCTCAGCTGTGTGCTGCCCTTACTCTGGATGCTCTCTCCTACCCTCAACCCTCTAGACACCCTCCTGCTTCTGCTTGCTCATGCACACCTTCATTGCTCCATCACATCCCTGCTGGTGACCTGCCGTTCCTCATTCCTCACTTCCAGTCTTCCTTCCTTTCTAAGCTGTACTCGGCGACATCAGCTGCCCCTTTGGAATCAAGAACCACAGTTCATTGGAACTAGAGGGACTTCGAAGGTCCTTTGGTCTGGCTTCTCTCTGGAAGCTCTGAGAGAGGAAGTGACTTGTTTGTTGTGAGAACAGCAGGTCTGTTTAATACCAGGTGCCCTGTTTCTAGTGCATTGCTGCTGCCATCAAAACAGGCCACCTAGAGGTGGCAGGAAGTGCTTTCACCCACATCTAACTGGGATATTGTCATCAATAGAAACAGATAGGCAGTGGAAAAGGAAAACAGTGTTTGTAGGGGGTTTCTTATTCATTGCCTCTGCCACGAAATTAGCACTTTGTTATAGTCCCTTCTCATTCTTATTGTCACAGCCGCAGACTGAGCCCTTTATTGGATCATAATTTGACACTGACTTGTTCATACATTGAAGTAAAAATGGTCTCAATGATATTTTGTAGCTCTTAGCATCTCTTTTGGCTCCAGGCACAGGATAGAACCTGCTGTATACTTAACTCACTGAGTCTCAAGGACAATTCTAGAAAGCCTCACATTGATAACTTTTCCCAGAGTCACCTAGCTAGAATTAGAGATATTTCCCCACTGTTTTCATAATACTTTATTAACATCTTTGTTTTCTCTCAGATTATATGGGTCATTATGAACATATTCCTGCCTCCTCCTGGATTCTGAGTTTCCAGGGTCAATAAATCAACTTTCTTTGTGTGGCTCATGGGAGTCTTAGGCCCTGAAGTGTGTTACATGTTATTTTGTTCAGTATCTAGTAGCTGGATTGGATGTTCTAAGTAATGACATAGTTAACATCTTACTCACATGTGGTCTATCTGCCCATCTCACAGCCTCCTTCTACACTGTGGCCAAACCCCAGACTGGGACTAAGGCCAGGCTATGAGGGTTTGGGATGATTTCCAAATGGGCAGAGGTAGTTGTGTATCTGGGCATGCCTCTAACCACACCTCAAAGCCAAGTATACAATCAATTACCTTGGTCTTATCCATCATATTTAGTTGGCTAAGCCTCTTCTTCCATCAGCCCAGATAATGAAGAGATGACATTTGTATTGTTTATGCTGTGGCACAGGAAACAAAACCGCTTCTGGGTAACACAGCATAGTAGCCTTTTCTGAACACTCAGATGGAAGTGGCCTGGGAAAAACAGGCGTGTCTGAGAGGAACAGAAACAAAAGGCCAGCCGGAAAGAGGAATCGATCTTCAGTGATTCCAAGCCCCTGGGAGCTTACAAATCTAACTCGTCTTACAGGATAAAGAAACTGAGCCTCACCCCTCTCCCCACCAAGGGAAAACAACCCAGTGTCACAGGAGTGATGGAGGTGGTTCAAGATGCACAGAATCAGTCCTCATAGGTTCTTATTAGGAACACCGTCCAGTCGGATTGTTTGAGCAGTGCTCTGAGGGATACCGAGGAGAAAGATAAATGATTGATCAGCAGAGAAGTGGATGGAACCCTCGGAAACTAGAGAGAGGTGGAGCAGGGGAGGAGGACTGCAAAGATAGAGTGCTAAATAGTACTTCCTATTTGCATACTTCCCCTTTCCTTCCCCTGGAAAGAAAGCTAAGTTCGAGAATGAAGGAAAGTCAAGCTCATGCCCTAAGACATCAGGGCTGGGCAGGTGTACTCCAGGCAGCTTAACACCGGGCTGCTTTCTGATCCCTTAATCTCTTTCCCTTGTATTAATGTTCCCTCAAGGTTTTACTTTCAGAACTTTCTAGAAACTTCTGAGGAGTGAGTCATCCAAAGAGAAGGATAGGTGAAGAGGAGTCCTTTTACTTCCATCATGTTTCTAAAACCGAGGGGTGTTGATAGACATCTTCAGAAAGGATTCCTAGGCTGTATTTATTCAGGATGACGGTAGTGGAGAAGTCAGGGGGAGAAAGACACAGAGAACACAAGCCTCCTTTCCAGAATGGCAGGTGTGCCGTGTGCGGGGCTGGAGTAGAAGGAGCATGAAGGGGAAATAGTGCCAGGCAGAGCAGGATAGAACATGACGGACTTGCTTTGTTGTGATGGTGTGTTTGGACTTTATTATGGAGGCAATGGGGGAATGTGAGTGGAGTTTAAAGGTCCTTGGATAGATGGACCTCCCAATTTTCAGAGGCTTGAGTTTTTGTCCTGGTGTGGGGTGTGGGGTGTGTGTGTGTGTGTGTGTGTGTGTGTGTGTGTGTGTGTGTGTGTGTGTGTGTGTGTGTATACACACATGTATGCCTGCATGCACACATGCATGTGTTTGTATACACATACAATTTGGGAGGTAGACAGAGAAGAGGTAGGTAGAGCTGGAGGGACCGGTTAGAATGTGGTCTGTTATCTGTTTTACTATCTGAGACACATGAAGGGTAGGACCTGGACTGAGTCAATGGCGCCACAGAGAAAGGGAGCTGATATAAAAGCTGTTTATGGACCTTTAAGCCTAGAGGATGAGGGAGGAGGGGAATCGAAGCTGAGCCTCGGGCTCGGGCATGGCACTCCCTTCACTGAGGAGTATTAACAGTCTGGAGAAGGAGCAGTCTGCAGTGTGGAGCTTTGAGGAGGGTTTTGGCTTTGTGAGTTCAATGTGCTGTTTGAACCATTGGGTAGCACTCTTACAGGAACACTGGAATTCAAGGCAGGGGACTGCGGACTTCTGGGATCTGTCACTGTCTAGTGGTTGTTGAAAGAGCAAATAGGGGCTAGATTCTTCCTGGAGCGAGAGAGTAGACAGAAAGGTAAGAGACCAAGGGCAGGCTCAAGAGGACCACTGCACTGAAGTCTTTAGAAGATACCAGTGACCTGAGCAGGAGTCAACAGTGCGCGGACGGGTCCAGGCCACTAGGAGGATGGTTTATGGGAAATGAAGGGAGACAGAGTTTCTGGAAGAAGAAAATGATTCTCAGGGTCAAAGGTCATGTAGAAAGGCTACACTGGCATTTGTCTGGGAAACCCTGGCTGGTCCTCTTCCTCTGCTGGAAGTGAGTGCTGTTTCTTTGTGGCACATAGTAATGTACAAGGGGTGGAGTTCTTTCTGCTCTGTATCTTAGAGTCCATGCGTAAAAGTCCCTTCTGGTTCTGGGCTTTAGTCACGTGGCAGGGAAATAATCATCCCTGGGCAGTTCGCACAGAGAGGCGTGGGGGAGAGGGTCGGCTGGGTGTGAGAGATTGGCGTCTTAATTTTAGCAAGACTCTTGGAGCTCCTTGGAAGGCAAGCTTTATTTCTACAAAAATAGAAAGTATTATTATTACTACATCTTCATGCTGCATTGGAGCCAAATACTGGAGTCCTCAATACTGTATTTATTTCACTGGGCTTTTGGAGGGGTAGGAAAGAATGGGACATTTAGGTTGCTAAGTGACGTGATTCTAAAAATAATGAGATCCCCCAGTGGCTCCTTCTCCTGTTGTTTCGGTAGGACTAAGAACAAGATAAGGTCAAGTAATGGCCTGGACCTGTCTTGAGGTGGCCCTGAGGCATCGTGTTAGGGAAGAAGAGAATAAACTCTCCCTCTTGGGCCCTCCTACCTGCTTCCCCTTAGGGCCTACTACTTTGAGAAATCGCAGGAAAAACTGGGCCTCCCCCTGCTTGAATCCAAGAGCCTTGCCTAGGCAGGCAGCCCTGATGGTTGCCATGGTGATAGTGGGTGGTTGGGGGAGGCAGTGATGCCGCGTTTGGCCTGTGCAAGTGAGGTCCCCATTGTAGGCTGCTTGGAGCTCAGGCTCCTGATACTCTTGGGACTTCTTTTAGGATTCCAGAGGGTCACTTGCTACAGTGTTGAAATCTTCACAGCCATCTCAGACAGCTGAATCCTTCACTGTTCACTGTGTCTCACAGATCAGTTCTGGAAGGTGCTTGTGAGATTAGAGCGCCCCAGAGACCTTGGGTTGGGGAGCATATGAAGTAGAGAACTCTGTGTGCCGGAGAGAGGGCCTGGTATCACAGACCTAGGGTTGAAGGAAGTATCTAAGAGCTTCTGATTCATCAGCATCCCTGACAGCTGGGCACCAAGCCCCTGAGTTGACACTGCCTATGGTGTGAAGTTGATCACAGAACAGAACCCACCATTTCATCGTCGGATTAGATTCCTCTCATTCTCTTTGGCAAAATCTCTCCCTTCCTGACTTGATCCAGAGTCTCAAAAGCCATGCAGCAAGCAAAGCTCTTATGTCTTCATCCAATGGACAGTCACCAAACAAAACATTCTTTCTGTTTTTTAAAAAAGTATCTTTGTGTGTGTGTGTGTGTGTGTGTGTGTGTGTGTGTGTGTGTGTGTGTGTGTTCACACATGTGAATGTGGGAATGTGTGTGCCATGGTGTGCATGTGCGGGGGCCAGAGGCCCTCAGCTGTTGGCTCTCACTGTCCACCTTGTTTGAGACAAGGTCCCTTGCCGGTTGCTGCTGTGTACAGGCAGGCGAGCTGGCCTATGAGCTTCTAGGGATTTGCCTGTCTCTACCACCCATCTCACTGTCGGCATGCTGGGACCACAGACACATGAGATCACATCCAGCCGCAGGCGAATTCTGAGGATCTAAGTTCAGATCCTCGTGTTTACATAAGTGCTTCATCTAGCGAGTCATTTCCCCAGCCCAGCCTCCAAATGTGGGCAACTTTTCATCTGACCTCTTCTCAAGATGCCCTGTTACGCTGCTACCCTCCTGCGTTTCAACATGGTTTCTTCTCATAGGTTAGTGTATATTGATTAGGGCGATGAGGTCCATTATGACATTTTCATACATGTGTGTCACACACCTTGATGATAACCACACATGGCCATTGCCCCTTTGTCTCAGCAATGCTCTTAAAATAGGACACTCTAAACACGCACAACTGTGACTGCTCTGCTCTCCCGTGGAGTAGCTCAGGACACATGGGGCTGGAGTTGTGAAAATTCTGCTTGTTTTGTTTTATTCTTCTCTCATACATTATATTCGGACTACAACGTCCTCTCCCTCCTCTCCTCCCAGTGCCTTCCACCTCCCCTCTCCCCTAGATCCACTTCTCTGTTTCTCTGAAAAAAAAAGAGAAAAAAGCAGACTTCCCAGGGATATCAACTGAAGATGGAATAGCAAGTTACAATAAGAGTAGGCACATGGGGTTGGGGATTTAGCTCAGTGGTAGAGCACTTGCCTAGCAAGTACAAGGCCCTGGGTTTGGTCGTCAGCTCCGGGGGTGAGGGGGGAAGAAAATTAGGAGGAAAAGACAAAAAAAAAAAAAAAACCCTAAGGAAAAAATGTCAACAAAGCCACCACTAATTTTGCCGGGCGGTGGTGGCACACGCCTTTAATCCCAGCACTCCAGAGGCAGAGGCAGGTGGATCTCTGTGAGTTCGAGGCCAGCCTGGGCTACAGAGCAAGATCCAGGAAAGGCGCAAAGCTACACAGAGAAACCCTGTCTCAAAAAACAAAACAAAACAAACAAACCAAAAAGAGTAGGCACACACCCTCAAATCAAAGGGTGGACCAGGCATCCCAGTAGGGCCAAAGCAGCCCAAAGAGTCAGAGACACCACTGTTCCTACTATCAGGAGTCCCATGGGAACACCGAGCTACACAACCATAACACACATACAGAGGACCTAGCCCAGACCCATGCAGGTCCGTCCGTCCGTCCTTGTCATGTCAGCCTCTGTGAGCCCCCAGGAGCCCTGCTTGGTTGGTCCTGTGGGCCTTGTTCTCCTGGTGTCCTGACCCCTCTGGCTCCTACACTCTTTCCTCTCCCTTTTCTGAGGGGTTCCCCTGGCTCCGCCTCATGTGTGGCTGTGGGTCTCTGCATCCGCTCCTGTCAGTTGCTGGATGATGCCTCCCTGGTGTTCCTAGGTCATATCATACCATTTGTAGACATGAAACCTGTGGGTGTCATTCCCAGATCTGCATGTGAATAGCTGACCTTGTTATCTACTTTTTTTTTTGCCATTTAAGTTGTTTATAAAAATTGTTGAATGAAAAGAAACAGCATAATGACAGAACTCTAGTACATATACACACACATATATATACACACATACACATTTACACACACACACACACACACACACACACACACACACACACACACACATCCCTCTATGCATTTGCTTTTCTGTCTCCGTCAACTCCTGGTCTTCTGAGATGCTTGTTATTTCACGAATGAGGAAGCAGAACCACAGAGAAGTTGGGCACGTTGCTCTGTGTCACACAGGCTCTAAGAACAAAGATGGTATGTTGTAATTCAGTATTTTATCTACTGATCAGTAAAACTTTGAGATTCAGTCACTTGAAAACATCTTTCTAAGTAGTCCTTTCTGCCATTGTGGCAGTGGAATGTAAGAGCAGTTTGCTGAAATCTAGTGATACCGAATCCCAAGCATTTTCCTGATTGATTTCTCCTGTAATCCGATTGAAACAGTCAGAAAAGTTCGTTTGGATCAGTTTATCCTAAGCAACCTCAGACCAGCTCCTGATGATGAGAAGCTGTGGCTACGGTGCTTGCCACAGCCCTCATTTTCTGAGTCTGTACTGATACTGAACTAACACTCCTGTCCACGCATTATTTGAATATCTACTTTATTGCTCTCAAATTACATACAATACATACAATATACTGCTGAGTTCTTCTGGACTTGACAGCAAGCTCACTGGTAATCATTCTAGAACCTTCTTCTTAGTCATCGTCGTCATCTTCCTCCTTCTTCCTTCTTTCTTTCTTCCTCTTCTTCCTTCTTCCTCTTCTTCCTTCTTCCTCTTCTTCCTTCTTCCTCTTCTTCCTTCTTCCTCTTCTTCCTTCTTCCTCTTCTTCCTTCTTCCTCTTCTTCCTTCTTCCTCTTCTTCCTTCTTCCTCTTCTTCCTTCTTCCTCTTCTTCCTTCTTCCTCTTCTTCCTTCTTCCTCTTCTTTCTTCTTCCTCTTCCTCCTCTTCTTTTTTTAAGTGAAGACATCCTCTCAGGTTTCCAAGGCTGCTGGTTTGAATAGTCTGTCCATATGAACACTGAATTTGGGAGGAGAGTGGGTTCAAGTCTAATTCTGCTATAGGCATTGTCTGTGCAGTCAGTGTTAAATCAGGAAGTAGCTGGTAGGGACAGCAGTCCCCGTGTAGATTGTCTCCAAATGGTGAACAGAGAGACAGGTGAATTGTCCTGTGGGGAATGTACATGGACAAATGCTTCCCTGGCTTCACAGTTCAGAAATACTTGAGCCACAGTTACTACGTCAAACACTCAGATGCTTTGCTTTATATTGTCTCTGATCTGGGTTTTAATTTTAACAAAAATTGACTTATCCCTCTAAATACACACACACACACACACACACACACACACACACACACACACACACACACACACATACACACATACACATATTTTGGTGTTTTTGAGACAGGGTTTCTCCGTGTAGTTTTGGTGCCTGTCCTAGATCTCGCTCTGTAGACCAGGCTGGCCTCGAACTAACTCTTCATCTGACTCTGCCTCCCAAGTGCTGGAATTAAAGGTGTGTGCCACCACCGCTTGGCTAAATAGTTTTTAGTATGTATGAGACAGTCAAAATAATGGCTTAATGTCCATCACCGGAGCTGGAAAGGGGTCCTCGCCATCTCCCATTGGGTGAGATTGATGAGGAAGGCAGAGACTTATAGGCTCCAGGAGGACAGGGTTGCCCTGCCCCAGTTCTTCCATCCTGAGGTGAAGCGCCTCCTGCTCCTCCATCAGCAGGAAACCTTAAATAAGGTAGCCAGGGGCCCTTATACTTCATTTTCTCCTGTTTTCTCCACCCTCCCTCAGCCTTAGCAGGCTACTCTAATGCCACCTGCAGTTTCTCCTGGGTGGACAGGGCAAGGAAGCTGCACAAAAGGAAAAAAAAAAAAGACCCGTTTCCTCTGGGACTCCAGCGGTTCCGAGTTTTCCTTGGGAAAACATAAGGCCTTGAAGGCATGGGTCAGGACTCACATGGTGCCAAAGTCAGGAGCGTTCACTCCCGTCCCTGGTCTTGGCTCTTGGAATAGTGGCCCACTAGATTGTAAAGGCTAAGGAAACTTATGTTAATATAATGACCTGTGCCTGCAGGATTGGATGGCAGATGAGCCAGGTGAAAAATTCTTTCACCTTCACTGACTCCTGCCAGTCTGAGCAACGCAAACCCTGTCTTGAGCTTGGTGTAGAAGTTCAGAAAAGCTCCCCCAATCCTCACACCTTCAGCTCAGTTTAAAAAAAGAAATGTCTTAATGGAAACATGGGCCTACATGAGTGGCAGGCTTTGGAGTAGTGCAGGTGTGTCTGGCCCTTCATCTACTGTCACTGGAGGTGGTGTGCCAGGGCTGTGTCCGTATGTCTTCCTTCACTCTGAGGATATGGCCAAAGAGGAGGCCTGGGGTAGAGATGTATAGGAGTGTTTATAGAGCAGGGGAGTCTGCAGAGTCTTCCTCTGACTGGAATGGTTTGTCTGAGCTACAGCAGACTCAGAAAAGCACCTGTGAGTGGAAGGCAGAAGGGCAAGGGCAGAACTGACCAGTTCATCTTTCCTGGACTTCTCATGATCAGAGAGCCTCTGGCTGCTGGTCTGAGATTGTTCCCCTCCCATAATCCCCACTAGGACCTGCTCTCCAAGGATGGCTCCCCTGAAACAGAGAATCTACCTAGAGTCCATGGACTAGTTGCTGGCTGGGGCTGGGAGTTGTGAGGAGGGGGCCAGGGGGCAGCATAGTCACACAGAGGTGACAACATACTGAAGCCTCATGTTCAGATGGGTTCCTTTTCCTCAGTGCAGCTGGAGCTGCTGTTACAAAGAGGTGTAAAATGCAGGTTTAGGAGAACCAAAGGTAATTAGCTAGTTCACAGCCTTTCTTAGAGTTCACACAGAACTCTGAGCACCCCTCCCATTTCATTTAAATATGTCAGCGAAGGTGAGATCATCAGGTGCAAACATCATGTGGTGTCGGAGCAGGATGTTGAGATATGCCCCCCATTTCATGCCAGGAGAAGGGGTTTTAATGGGGCTCAGGGGAGTGTCTGTGTGATATTTTGGAGAGTATGTGGGGTCAGAATTCCCAATGCCCTCCTCCCTGCCACTCCAGTGTTGGCTTCTGGAAGGCTTAGCCTTCTGACTGCCAGCAGGATGTCTGTGGTGGTGCCACACAGAGTACCCAGTCATGAGCCTGCTCAAGAAGGCTCAGAGTAGGGCAGGACCCAGCTGTCCTAGGTAACTAGGGAAGGGCTGCTGAAGAGGCCTTTGTTTCCTCTGTAGTACCTCTTGGTTTTTCTGTCGAGCCCTAATTTTTCCCGTGGAAAGACACAGGCAGCTTTCACCTTATTGCGGTCACCCCTTGCCACCCTGGAATTACCTGGATTCTTTCTCCTGGCAGCCACACGAAGCTGGCACACTCGGCTAGTCCGCCGAGCATTCTGGGAAGGAGGAGACAATGGACTTCTTTTCTACCTTGGAACTTCCTTGAAGCAGGACTGGTGCAGGTCATCCCACCTGTCCCCCGGGGAGCCATCTCTCCTACCTTTCTCAGCTTTTCCAGCAGCCTTCTAAAGCATAGCTTTGCTCGAGTGATGCCTCTGGTTGGAGATGTATCTGGGACACTCTGTTGCTCTGGCGGGCGGGGGGCGGGGTTGAGGGGAGGTGGGTAGGACTTAGGATACATAAAGAAGTGAGATAGATTCATAGGGACACACTCTCTGGCTTGCTGTGACCAGCGACCAGTGTCCCAGATGAAGATTCAGACTGGCTGCTTCTAAGTTCAGTCCTGGTCATGGTGCCTGTGCGGTGGTTTAGACATGGCCGCACCTTTGAAAAAGCAAAAGGGAGTGGGTCTAGACAATTCAGCCTAGAAGAGCTGGGGTGTGTCCAAAGAGTGATTGACAGAGAAATCAGAGTGGGATGGAAGTAGGCTTGGAGGAGACGGCAGTTCCAGGAGGAAATGACAGTCTGGGATGTTTGCAGAACTGACGTGAAGATATATGAAGAAAGGGAACTACAAGTTTTGGCCGTCGGGGGCTCCAGTTCCTACAAGGGTCTGACAAGAGGCTGGAATGAGCTTAGCCTGGGACATTCAACAGAGTCCTATAGGTTGGCCTTGATGGCTCTCAAAATTATGTTCAACTTAGACTTTTTTTTATTGTTTCCTGTCATTTATTATACATTGACTACATGGGAAGTACCTTACTCCAGGTTAGACTGGAGATCAGGCACAAGTCTTGCCCCCTAAAGAACTGTATAATGGAAAACAGGTAAGAAAACAGACTATAAAGAGAGAAGATTTGGGGAAGGGTAGTCTATGAGAGCTTCCTGGAGGAGGTGGTTTGGGAGGAGTCAGCCTCACAGGGATGATGATGCAAAGTGTACACAAGAGCAATGAACTATGGGGAGCTTGGTCCCTTCAGGATGCTGGTTAGTTCAGGTGACTGGAGAGTGATGTGGGGCAGGCATGATAAAGGCTAGGAGACTAGCATCGGGATATTCCTGTTAGTTGGGAGAGCAGGACAGATTTAGACTGGGAAGCTCCAGGTCAGACTTCAAGTTTGGAAAGATGACGATGGGAATGGCCTGGAGCCCAGGATGTAGGAGGAGGAACAGAGAAGCAGAGCAAAGCCAAAGATATTCCTGTGAAAATCAAGAAGCACATTGGTTGTGGGGTTAGCGAAATGGAGAGGCCACCTTAGTTAGTTCAGGGCTAGCCTAGGGTATGTAGTGAGAGCTTGCATCCAAAAGATGGAGGAGACTAAAAAGAAGGTCCACCCTGTAGGGTACCTGTTGGCCAGAAGCCCTGCAGGATACTGTTGAAGACACCATGCAGTTGGATAGGCTCCATATATATGCAAGAAGACACAACCCAGGAGGCTTTTGCATCCAGGGAGGGTGGGCAGATCAAAGCCCTTAAAGGAGGGAGTGTGAGGTGAATGTGGGGAGGGACCACTTTGAAATCTTAGGAGATACTACCTTTCTTTGAGGGGGAGTGGAGGAAGAGGACTAGCCAGGAAAGAGGGACTCAGAAGGAAAGACAAGGACTTCAAAAATACCCCTGAGTATCCCTTATGGGAAAATGCTGGGGGCCAAAAGTATTTTGGACTTTATTTTTTTTTTATTTTTTATTTTTTTACAATTTTGGAATATCTGCGTATCTATTACATGATGCACACACACACACACACTTGCACATACATTTGTATATCAAGATCTTTTGGGGATGGAACCCAAGTCTTACGGCGCAATTAATTTATAGTCTATATACATCTTATGCACACAGTCTGAAGGAGATTTTATACAATATTTTTACTGTGCCTGCATTCTGATTGACACCTGTCACAAGAGGTGAGGTGTGGCCTTTTCTACTTGTAGTATCATGTCCATTCTCACAGAGTCTTTTGGATTCAGATGTTTGGGTTAGGGATGCTCAGCCTGTATTACAGTATGAATACCGACATGGACATCTTGGCTCTTGGGACCTGGAAGGCTATTGATGACTTCATAGAGTGGGGAGGGCAGAAGCCGGATGGCATCAGGTTGAGGATATGGAGGATGCAAGTGTGAACCCTAGCCAGGAGCTGGCCAGTGCAGAGAGGATGGTGAAGATGGATGCCTGGGGACACAGGGAAGGGCTGTGTTAATCCAGAGCACCAGGTTTAAGAAACAGAGGCTTGGTGCAGGCCGAGTGGCTGCTAGGAAAATCACATAGAGTTGCTTCCACATACCCCTGACTTGCAGAGGTTCAGGAGACACTGCAGATGACACTGATATTACTTTTTATTTACAATTATTGGAGACCAAGTTTCACTGTGCAGCCCAGGCTGGCCTTGAACTCATAGCAATTAGCAATCTTCCTACTTCAGCCCCCTGAGTGTTGGGATTACATGTGTGAGTGTTGTACATGAGTCACCTTGTCCCTCACAAAATTATAATTATTCTAATCATGGAAGAAAGTTGTTCATGTAATAAAACCTGGGAAACACAAATAAGCATAAAGCTAGAACAGTACTCCTTATCCACTGGGAATATGTTCAAGGACTTTAGTGGATACCTGGGACTGCCAAGCCAGGTGTTTACCTCTCTTCCATATATATGCATGTGGATGATAAAACTTTACAAGTGATGCACAGTAAGGGATGGACAGTGATAATTAACAGCAACATATAGCAAAACTCATGGGAATGTAAACCTCCCTCTCTCATAAAATATCTTGTTATGTTTTATCTTTTCACTTAAAGGAACAGATAAATGCTTCTCTTTCATGTACTCAGATTTCCAAATCACTACCTTTGTACTGTGGGGCCATTGTTAAGTATAGTACAACAGTCATTGTTAAGTATAGCACATTGTTAAGTATAACAGTCATTGTTAAGTATAGCACAACAGTCAATGTGATGCTGGAGACAGCTACCAAGGGACTACTGGGCAGGTACTACACACAGGGTGGATACGCTGGACAGAGGGATGTGCCATACTCTGATGGGGACACAGGGAGGTAGTTTGAGATTTCATTATCTAACTAGAAGGGCATTTAATTTAAAGCTTATAAATTGTTTATTTCTACAACTTTTCATTTAATATTTCCAAAATATAAGTAACTGAAACCATAGAAAGCATCTAGGAAAAAGGGCACTGTTGAACAGCTGATCAGCAACCTCACTGCCTAAAGATAATAACTGGTGCATTTCCTTCAAGTCCTTTTCCCTTCTGATTCATTTCATACTGTAGAATTTATATTGAAAGTAAAATATTTTTCCCTTAAGATCATACTTATTTTTTTCTACAAGGCTTTATGTATGGTTTTCCATGTTATTAAATGATCTATAGATACATTTTAAAGTGAAGATGATTAAAATTTTTATTTTATGTGTATGCATGTTTCGCCACTTGTATACCCCTGGGAGGCTTGAAGAGAGTCCTGAATTCCCTGGAACTGAAGTTATGGGTGGTTGCAAGCCACCATATGGGTACTAGGACCCGAACTTGGGTCCTCTGCAAGAACAGAAAGTGCTCTTAACTACTGAGCCATCTCTCTAGCCCTTAGCAATAACATTTTAAAAGCTATATAGTATTCCACTTAGTGGAAAACTGATGATATATGGTTCCTTTAAAAATTCAATGTACAATTTACCATGAGATTCAGCAGTTCCATTTTTGGGCTTACACCCAATGGAGTTAAAAGCAAGGATCAGCACAGATTTTTGCACATTCATAATAGCACCATGCACAACATCTAAAAGGTAAAAGCAAACCAATTGTGACTGAGGGACTGAAGAGAAAACATATATATTATTCAGTTTTACAAAGGAAGGCAGTCCTGGCACACACTCTAACACGGATGAACCTTGAAGATGTCATGCTGAGTGAAATAAAGGAGACAGAAGGACAAATGCTGTGTGATTTCACTTGCATCATGAACTTAACAGTAGTTGAGTTCAGGGGCAGAAAGTGGAAGATGGCTGCCGGGAGCTGGCAGGACAGGAGAGTGGCTGGCTTAGTGGGCACAGGGCCTCGGTTTGGGAAGATGAAAGAGTCCTGGGGATGGGTGGATATTATGGTTATACAATAACATGAATATTTTTGATGCCATAGAGCTACCTGAGAGTGCTCACAATTGTAAGTTTTATGTTCTATATATTTTACCACAATCAGAAACAAACTTAAGGACTGATTCTTTTTGAAGTCAGGTTTACTTGCATACAGTAAAATCTTTTTTTTTTTTTAGAAATATGACTCCATGCATTTTGACAGTAATGTGTAGTTGACTATGATGTATAGAATATTTCTGTACCCTTCGATCACCCTAAGCCCCTTTCTAGTTCATTTTCCCTATCACCAGTGCCTGAGAGGCTACTGAACCACTTTTCCTCCTAGACACACACAGCCTTTCCATTTAAATGAAGTCCGAGCACAGCCTTCAGACCGTGGTACAATGCTTCCAAGACAGGTCCACGCTTACCGCGCACATCAGTAGTTACTCCTTCTTTTATTGCTACCCGATGCTCAGTTCTATGGACAACCAAGTTGTGTTACAATTGATTGATTTACCAGTTGAGTGCTATTTGGATTGTGTGAAGTCTGGGCAGTTATAGGTAGAGATGTGACAGATAACTGTCCATTGCTGAGTACAATGGTCAGCATGTGTATAACTCCATAAAGAAGAGTCTGGCTGTTTGTCAAATGGCTGCGCTCTTTTGTATTTCCAGCAGAATGCCTGGTTTCCAGTGGTTCCCAGTTCTTCCATTCTTCACCATGCTCAGCATCGTCAGGCTTTGGATTGTTTGTGGGGCTTTTAGGTCCAGCCCTGTAATAGGCATAGACTCACCAGTGTTGTGGATGCAGCTTGCATTTCCCTAGTGATTTGAAATGCATCTTTCATGTGCTTCTTTGCTTTTTGTGTCTTTTCTGTATTGAAAAGACGTTTCACCTATGTTGGGCTATTTCTAATTAGGTTGTTTTCTTTGTTTGTAGGTGACTTTTAGATCATTTAAAGTTATAGATACTTGCATGTAAAGCACTCTGTGTAAACAACACTATATAAAAGCAATCTTACCTAAAACTTGCCTTTGTTTTGGAGTGTGTACACCAAATAATCTGAAACTATCAGGTCAAAGAGAGTAGACACTTTTCAACATCCTTCCTTAAGTGTGTATTGCTACATAGTTTGCAAAGTGATAGTACCAATTTATTAACCTTCTGGTGATTGCAATATGATGGGCATGTCAGTTACTATGTTATTTTAACTGGAATTTCTTTGGTTATGGCAATTTTAAAATATAATCACTAAGCAGTCTATTTTATTGTGAATTTCCTACACCTTGCCCTTTTAGATGTTAGATTGATACAGAAGATGGATGGAGAGATGGCTCAGTGGTCAAGAGCATTTGCTGCTCTTGGGAAAGACTTGGGTTCAGTTTCCAACACTCACATGGTGGCTCACAACTATCTGTTAACTCCAGTTCCCCCGGGCATCTGATGCCCTCTTGTGACCACTGTGGGGACCACACATGCACGTGGTACACTTACATACACAGTGCAAGCAAAACACTTATACACGTAAAATAAAAATAAATCGCTCTTTAAACAATTGTTTATGGCACCGACACTTACCATGGCTCTCTATCTACAGGGTCACCTGCAGAGTTTGTGAAGCTTAATATCATGGGCTCCAGTTATACCATTTTCATTTTCTCATAAAATACTAATTGGTCTCAGCCTGGTTTCCTTCATGCTCAGAGGCCAGGGCTAACTTGTATAGCTGGCAAGGTAAAAATAATTTCAGAGCAGGAGGGAGAAATCTTTGTCACTAGTTTAAAACTTGGACATTGGTGCCAAGCCTTCTGTGAGGGGCAGCAGTTTCTTTGTCTGGACTGCATGATTAATGAGTGTGCTGTATAGCTAGAGTCCTCTCTGAGAAAATGGCCACGCCACTTAGATGTGCACCCACGTAACCTGTGGATTCCTCTAACAGCTCAGCACTTTATTTATTCACAATGGCAATACAATTAAAGCTACTTAGGTTGTTTGCGCTTCCATGTCACTATCCAATAGATTTGGGTAACAAACAGTTCCTGTGTAGAGACACAGTTCTTTTTAATTATTAAAATGGCTGCTATTTTTATTATATTCCAAATAGGTGGTATGGGATGCGATATGACTCAGAACTACTTGAATGAATTTTGGCTTAATGACTCTAAAAAGTAAAAAGCATTTTGTTTTCTCTGACAAATGGCTCTAGTTCATTTGGGGTTTTTCAGACAGTTGGTATTTTATAGTAGCTTTATGGCCGCCTCGTCATCAAACCTGTAATTATGAGTTTGGCTTCTCAGCAAGTATGGGAAATTTTATCTAGTTTTTTTTCCCCCAAATACTTGTTATGCTGGAAGAAAAATGGCATGCGCCTGTCATGCAGATCAATCTCCCAGGTATTGTAAGCAGAACCAGGAATGCAGAACAACAGACGAAGGTATTTTCCTAAAATTTATGGATCTATGATTTGTTGGAAAGAGTCATTGATTTCAGAAGGTTTATAAATTCCAACAGATTCCTTAAGTCAAGTGTTTCCCAGATGGGGGAAGGGGGAAAAGCAGCATACCTCATAGCACTGTGAGAAGGGAGGCGTTTATTAGCATGTTTTCCCTCCACTTTTCAAGGGTTCCTTGGGTCAGCATGTGAAATGGAGATGGTTGTACCTGTCTGGGTGAAGGTCATCTGAACTCTGAAACTGCAAGATAGTCTTCACTTGGCCTTCATCATCCCCTGTGCCTGCATACAGAGGCAGAGTCCATAGTCCCTCCATGCAGTGATGATCTTCCTGAGGGGAAGGTGTGATGTTTTGAGAAGAGGACTCTGACATTCCTTGGGGTCATGAATGAATATAAGTCTTGTGACCCTTGGATATTGAAGAAGGAGCATTGTTTAAGCATCTTAGGGGTCTGGCCATTGCTAAGACAACATCGAGGCAAAAGCTTGCATAAACACTTGCATGTTCTGTTACTGGGTATTAGTTCTATGCCAGGGCATGGTTCTATGTGGTTTTTGTTGTTGTTGCCTTTTGCATCCCTGGCTCTTGTAGGTCTGGCTAAACTAGTTATACCAACCTTGACTTGGGTTTCTTCCCCAGGTGTTATGTGGACAGAAAAGATGGGCAGTTACTATGATGTCATTGTGATGGGAATCTACCTCGGGTTATTCTGAGGAGGAAGGGCATGTCTCAACAGAACTACCATGTTACAGAAAGACCAAGAAATAGGTGGGAGCCTGTGAACTACAAGCACAAGCTCACTTCCTGCAGAAATCCCTTTTGTCTTTATTTCTTCTTTCCTCTTTGGGATCAGCTGTGTTCTTTCACTGTAGCCAGCTTAGTTCTGTTATTGAGATCATGGCTGACTACAGCTCTGAGGCTTTTGTTTTATGAATTTAGCTGCTTCAGAAGTGATAGCTGAACTTTATTGCCCATTTCTAAATATCCTAGGGAAGGGACTGCTTGTCCCTCAACTACTGTGGCAGTAGAATGTTGCAGTCTGATGAAGACCTGCAGAGGAATGTAGAGAGAAGAGGAGATTCTGGCAATGGCAGCAGCAGGTAGCCACACTCATGGACTGTGTTGGGCTGCATATCTAATCCCTGGAGTCTTACTTTCAAGTTCCCTAGTACATTCTAGCAAAGCCAGTGTTGGGAACTTGGCTGCCACATGGATTATTAGCCAAGCTTTCATTCTTGGCTGGGTTCTACTCTGTGCCTGGTTAGTTCCAGGTCTGGAGGGGACCTTAGTGACAGGAGGTATGTGGGTGGAGGATCAGCAGAAGTCCCTTATCACCACTAGAAGAACGAACCAAAGAACATGTATTTATGTTAGCAAGTTCTTATGTTGTGGGCTTTCCCTTTGCACCCATTCTCCGGCATTGTCAGCTCTCTGAAGCACAGTTCTGGTCACCTCCATATGATGCTGCAATCACAGGGCACATAAGGCTCTGCAAAGAGGCAGCTCTGTGGCCATTCTAGAGAACATTTATCACATATGTGTGCCTTTGGGATATGCTTCTAGTTATGAGCCATTATCTTTTGTAGCTACCAAAAGCACCAAATTAGAATTTGGATGTGTGGATTTGAGTCTCAATTTAATGATTTACTATTACAGTAATATTGTTCTAAGCAGTTTCTCTCTCTGAGCCTTAATTCTCAAACTCAGGAATGGGGATAGCGGCACCTAGATGGGTGATGTCTGTAGGAACTGTAAAGCATGGAGACAACTTTCTTTTTATCTCTGTCATCCTCTCTGGGTCCTGGATGATGGTTAGAGTTTCACTTCTTCTTTTGGCATTTTCATTTTCTGTGTCTGAGTGAATACCTGTCCTCCCCCACAATAAAAAAAAAAAACCCAGAACCTAGGACCGTTGGTAGTTAAAATTTATGGCTAGGATTGTGCAAACAACCTCTCATTTCTGATTGGGCAGGCCTTGTGGGAAACATGCCCTTCACTACCTTTGGTTAGCTATTAGGCTTTTCTCATGCTCATGCGGCTCATCAGAGGTCTCCCTGTTCCGTGGTTCTCCCTCAAGGGTGGCTTTGCTTCCCAGTAGCCATTTGACAATATCTGGAGACATTTTGTCACAGCTGGTGGAAATGGGGCTGCTGGTAGGTAGTGGTGAGAGGTCAGGGATGCGGTTAAATGTTCTACAGTGCAAAGGCCAGATGTTCACTACCAGGAGGGACCTGACCCCAGATGTCAGCACAACTTTCCTCTATGACCTGTTTTGACTGTTAAGCTTTGTGTTGGTGGACAAGGAAAGGAAAAGGTCTATGTCATGACTTTTCTTTTTCATCAAAAGGTGTATTTTACCACCACCCACTAAGTTTCCTTTGAAATTTAATTTGGAAACTACATTTTTATTCCACAAGTGGTTTCCCCCTTTTGCTAAAGCCAGAGGCACTTGTTCCCTCCTGTAAATGGCATAGACTTTCCTTAATGAAAAGGGCAAATTGACCCTACCTGCATTCTATCCTCCTAAGAAATGTTAGACCTTAGCTGTCACTTGCTGTCTGTGGAACAGACAAAGAAATAAGGAAAAAACAAAAAACATAAAAGCGAAGAACACAAAAACAAAGCAGAGAGAGATACCAGTCTATGATGATGGCTTTTGTGTGTGTGTGTGTGTGTGTGTGTGTGTGTGTGTACGTACGTATGTCTCTACAATCTGTCATTCAGACTATCCATTTAACTGCTAGGACCTGAAGGAGGAAGTTTACTTCTGCAGTGCTGTGTCTCTAGTTCTTGGAACACAGCAGCAAAGCCTTTCAATGCAAACTACTTTTGTGATTGGGAGAAACATCAAGAAGGTTCATGGTTCTGTTGAATCAGCCACTCACATTGGTCCATCTGACCTTTTCAGAACAGTATCCTTAGAGAGAATGTTTGTGTGCATGAAAAAGAGAGCAGGGAGAGGGAGGGAGGGGAGGAAGGAGGGAGAGAAGTAGAGACAGACAGACTGAGACAATGAGTTAGTTGGCTGGTTGGTGCTACTGTGGGTAAGTCCCATTAGAGCACTGGCTGGGGTCCCCACAACATGAGGAGCTGTGTTAAAGGGTCACACAGCATTAGGAAGGCTGACAACCACTGCCCTAGAGGGTCAAGAAATGAACTTGATTGCAACCAGCATTAAGCACAAGAAAGGAAGTATTGAAGAGAAATATGCAAGTCTGCTATACACAGAGTAAATATTATTTTATGTGCTCTGTCCATAAATATTCATCCAGCCTCAATTATAAAATATGCTAATTATTAGCTGTGATCAAAATGGTCTGAAAAAAATCACTGATGTATATACTTTTAGTTTGTTCTATAACATAGGTCAATTGAAGTCTTGAAGACTATCTTTTTTGTAGACAAGTGGCCTGAGTTCTATCATCTTAACATTCTTAAACCAATGACTGCTTATAACAAGAAATAGTTTGTTAAGCTTGATCTAGGTTTACCTACAGTGAGTCTGGAGCCCGTTGCAATATACATGACCACAGGATAGCCCTCCTACCAGAGAAGAATTCATTGAGGACCAAATCCAAGGCTAACATCTGGCTATAGCAACTGAGTCTGGGGTTGAAGGGAAAGTGAGACACCTTCAATCAGGAAGATCCTTTTGAGCACACAGTGGCCTTGTGACTAGCTGATGGACCCATGCCACATTTAAGACTATCAGCCAAAGCTCTTGGAACACTGCCAGGCTCCATCCAAACCAACAAATCCCCTGAGGTCTTCCTTATGGGTGACATTTTTTCAGCTCTGCAGAATTGCCTGTCATTCTCCACTCTCCCTGACTCACCAGGACTTAGCCACACCACTCTGGTTTCAATGTCATAAACATGCTCATCTCCTGTCTTCCTTGCTCCTTCTGTGCATGCCTCTTCCTACATCAGAGGACCTCTTCCTTCCTCTTAACTCATGGGTTTAACTTGGCCCTTCCTACTCACTATAACCATCTCTTGCATTAAGGGTCATGAGGACAGCTCCCACCTCCATTTTGGCCCCCATGGGAAGGCCAGTGTGTGTGCTCAGTAGGCTTCAGGTGACTATAGCATGGGTCTTGGGCTTTGGGATAGACCTAACTCCAGTGGCATCAAGGGGCTGAGTCATAACCAGTGGGGAGGAAGAGGAGGCTGCTTACAGGGACTGGGACATAGGTAGTCAGATGGCTTTCTCATTCTCAACGTCTTTGTCTTCCCTCTAATATATGTTGGTCAACTTGATATTTTTTTTCTTTTGAATAGTCTCTATGTGAACAATTTAATGAATGAAACCTTCTTTCTTTATTCTTTATTTAAAGCAATAAAATTAAATAAATTCTCTAGAAATTGATTCCTAAATCAAATCACTCTTCCCATAATGCATTTAAAGGAAATGGAGAGCATAACGTTACATGTAATTCAATGGATTTTGGATGGATCATAATGATATACATGTGTGGTTAAAGTGCCCTTGGTTTGGATCTTTGATTATTGCCACAGGCACATAGACACATTCCCCATGCATGAGTCTAGCCATTCTGTCCCAGAGAGACTGTATTAATGTCTGTGGCCCTTAAGTTAGGCTTTTCTTGGGCCCCACTGTTCCTATTGCTAGAAAAAGGGCCTAGAGTGGATAGAAGCAGAAATGCAGCTCCTGCCATCAAGGAGCTGGCTCTGAATCGAGTTACAAGGACCCAAGTACTTATCCATTGGACTTTTTTTCTAAAACATGAGAACCATGCATGCCTGGATGTTCAATGTCACAATCAGACTTGTGTTTAAGATCTGGGAACTAAGTGGCTGAGTGTCCAGTGTTGCACAGCTGTCTGGATACTGAGCACATGTGAGCTGCAGAGGGTAGTGCCACTTGGACAGACTGTGACTCCAGTCTCAGAGCCAGGAGGGGCCTGAGAGGCCTGTCTTTGTGGTCACCTCATTTTATAGACAAGGAAACTGATAACGGTCTTTTCCCTTCCTTATCTACAATACGATTTTATCAGATGCTTTGCACGAGTCAGGCTGAAGTGGACATTGGCTTTTAAAATTATTATTTATTTCCTTACTTATATGGCTCTTCCCTCCCCGTGGGGAGTCTGCTTTGGGTGCATTCTTGCAGGAGTCTTGTTCACCTTGGAAATGGTAAAAGGTTGTCTTACTGTAGCTCAGTTGAGTTCACTGCGACATGCTGCTTAAGGAAAGAATCTGTTTCTTCATCTTCTTCAGCTTCTGGAGCTATCCTCCTGTTCTTTGTGACCTTCCTCCATCTTCAAAACTAGCAGCATGGGCAGCACCTTGCTTCTGTCCTTCTCTTGTTGTCTTGTCCCTAGACAAGTCTTCCTCTGCCATCTTCCTAGAAGTGCCTTTGCATTTATAGACTATTGTATAGTCCAGACCAGTCTCTCCATCTCAAGACCTTTAACCCCGAGTAAAGCTCTTCTTGTCATAGCAGATGACATTTATAGTTGCTTTGGATTAGGACCTGGCCATCCCTAGCATACAAAGATGCCTGCTTTCTGAATGTCTCAGACTAGTCTTCTGATACACGTTCAATTCTGTGACCCCTTGGTATGTTCTCACAATATGTTGTAGCTGTTTGGTGGGGATAGGATAATCTGAAGTGTTTTGCCTTTAAGACAGCTAAATTTTATTTCTGTTGCTTATGACCAAGAATCAGTGTGGTAAATGTGTACTATGTAAGAAATTTACAGGCATTAGCTTTTAAAATCCTTAACCTTCCTAACAAGGCTCTGCCCCCATTTTACAGGTAAGAACATTGTATCTCAGAGTGGCAGTTACATAAGTCTGAAGGCTCCTGGTGGAATTAGAACTGAAAAGCAGCTAGTATGTTTGGAGAGTATGTACTTCATTCCTTCCCCAAGGCACAAGTGGACCGTTCACAAGGATATGAGGTCAGAAGCAGCTTGTTTTGATAGGGAAGACAAGGCAAGGAAGAGGTGATCATGAGGGAGGCTGGAGAGCAAGAGGTGAATGCAAGACATGAACTTCAAGGGAAAGGCATGGTAGAAGTTGGTGCCCAGGTCTTGGAGGTACAGTGTCATGAGGAATGAAGGAACCAATGATTCCTTCTTGGGCCATAGTAAAGAGACCCATGCTCTACAGTTCATTTTGAAGGTGCACCATCAGTGGCCTCGGATCTCCCAGTGGCTCTGTCTTTCAGATTCCTATAAAAATAGGGGCCAAGCCTTTTAACACACAGGCCTTGAAGGAATTCCAGTTCAAACTACATACAGCACCACCTAGGTGTACCATCTAGATGTAGCAAATAGAAACGCAGGCTACTCAGTTGTGTCCGTTACTGTTCTCATTACTGTGACCCGGTATCTAACAAGAAATGACTTATGAGAAGGTTAATTTTGCCTTACAATTCCAGAAGGGATATAGGCCATCGTGTTGGGGAAGGCCCAGGGGTCGAAATGGAAAACAGATGGTCTCATTGCATCTCTTATTAGGAAACAGGCAGTGGAGAGTAAGCAGAGTAGGACAGTACAACCTCGAGCTCTGCTTCCAATAACCCTTCCTCTGATGATGCTCCACCTCCTAAAGTTTCTACACCTTCCCCAAACAGTGCCACCACCTGGCGACCAGGTGTTCAAACACTCGAGTCTGTAGGGGACATTTCACACTCACACACAGCACTGTTTAATTTGAAAGTCAGATTTTAGGTTAAAAAAAATGAATATCCCACACATTATTAAACTGCACTAAACTTATTTCATTGTACTAGAAACTATTTCTGTTCTTTATGTGAAACTCAAATTTCACTGAGCAACCTACATTTTATCTGACAATTCTAAACAGAAGCCCACTGCTGCGGGGTATTTTCAGACATGGAAGTGAACAGTAGATGTCTGTAAAAAGAGACTATTGACATGGATTGACATGGAGGCTAAGAAAATACCCTGAAGTCAAAAGAAATCAAACACTGATGATCTATGGGTGACTGATTTGGGAGAGATGGTTAAGTTCTGATTGTCGAGGGCATCACTTCCTCTCTTCCTCTGTGCCTCTACAGTGGCCATGACTAGGAAGATTTCTGTCGTAGCATCAGGATCAGATCCCTCACCACCTTCGTAGCTGCTGACAGTTGAAGGCAAAAGTATTAGAGGAGAGGCTGAGCTGTGACCACCAGCCCGAAGCAATGACTAAACTAGACTATGTATGCTACATGCTGTGGACATTCCTGCTCATTGCCCTCTACTATGGGGGAATAGTAGGAATTAAGTATACCTCTATATACAACTTTCCATCAGCTCTGTGCCTATGAGGGAAAAAGAAATGGAAAACAGAGCCACTTCTCTTGAAGTGTACATACAGAGAGCTCTCGGGACAGCAGAGAGCTTAGGCTCTTATTAACTCAGAATTGAACTTATCCTTGGTGGCCTTCCTCCGACTTTGTGATATGTGTGTGTCTTCAAGTTTATGTGTATAGATATTGCAGCAGACACTAGCTACCATTAAAGCAATCTTACAGTCATGGATAAAGGTACATACAGGACTCTGATGGTCCTGAAAGGGACCAGTGGTGACTCACTTGGTGGTTTGTGGTCTTGGGGTGAAAAGAATCAAATTAATTTACATGTTCAGAGACAGAACACGGTGACACTGGTATTTGGGGGTCACACAATGGAATGGTGTTGCTGAGCAGTTCTGGTGGATGTCACACAGCTCATGGCACAGGGGGACACAGGACTGACTTAAATGTCATAGGGGAGCTGACTTTTTTTTAACCCTTTAACTTTTTCAGAGCTGCCTTTCCTCACAGAAATGAAATGCAGACCACAGTCTTGTTAGGTGATTTTTAATGATTGAATGATATAACACTTGAAAATGCTAACGGATAGTAAACATTCTGTATTTGCCACCCCAGTGTCTCCTAAACATCTCTGCTATGAGCCCTCATGGTGTGTTGTAATTATTTCTTCTCTGTGACTGCTTCCACAGGACTGTGTGTCAAGGGCCGTTTCCTACCTCCCTTTCTGCCTGTCTTCCTGCATTAGACTCAAAAGACGTTTGCTGAGCTGTATATCACATCTCAACACTTAGGTTTTGCTGCGGGGGGGGGGGTAGCTTCTAGCCTTTGCATCTTCATCTCCTCTTCCCTCCCTCTCTCTCTCATTCCTACTGAGAACATCCTGTCATGGAGTTCCTTTCAGGTACAAAGTCTTAGGAGTATGTTACAAGAGCCTCATCGGACTCTCGATGTTGGATGATGTATTCCCAGTGCACTCCTAGATACTCAAACATACCTATGTTCAAGTAGCCTTCCAGCTTTGCTATTCTAATCTTCTCTGCAGGAAGTTCTAGAATACCTGTGACCCCTATCAGTTATTGATTTCTGCAAATTCGTTAATTTTTATCAGTGAAGAGTAGGTTCAAACCCTCCAGCTGCTGTTAAGTAACTTTCCGTTGTAAGATATGAGGATAGGTTTGAGGATGCAGGTGACTCTGACGTTGACTCTGCTGGGGGTACAGATGACTATTAGATGTCTCAGGCCTGGAGAGGGGTGGATGAGAATGTCAAACTCCTCCAGCATGGGGTGATGCATTGACAGAGAGGGGCACAGGGTTTAACGGGAACACAGAGTAGGGCTCTTTTCCTCAAAGAACTTCGCACCCTGTGAATCCCATTGCTTCTGATTTTAAGAGGTGGCCAGGGGAGCCAAATTACAGCCCTTGCCCTCAAGGACTTTGTGAACAATAGAAATTAAGAAGCAGTCAATGGCTATGTTTATTTTAAAAGCTCTGTTGCTAATCTTCCTGCACTGGAAGAAAAAAAAAAAAAACAACAAACTTCTAAGGAACAAAAAAGCTTGAGGACATGTGAGGTCCTGGTTGTTTGTTTGGAGTGTGAGATGGAGTCAGTCAAGAGAACCCTTGATGGTGGGAGGTGAACTTGTCTTATGGCTGGCTATGTGAGGCCCCTGTAAGAAATAACTCGTTCTTCCCTCCATGTTAGCTTTATTTACATACCTTTCCCATGTGAACTTGCCCGCCTGCTTCCCTGACACTTGCTTCTCCATTAGCTTCCGTTTCTGATTTTTCTCTTGGTCTACAGCTCCGCATTTTTACCGCTTCTCTCGGAGTCTCGTTCCCCTGTCTTCCTACCACATTTTTTTCTTTGTATGTTTGCGCCCTCTTTTAACATGGCCTTCTGCCTCTACTTCCATGTTCTAAAGCATACCTGTCATGTCCAGGTCTGGGGAGGAAATTTTCACTTCCAGCTGTGCTTTGTGTGATGTGAAAGCACATCTGAGTGTCTGGGTATCCTAGGAAACAGAGTTCTAGTTTCTGAGCAGAGCAGATTCCTCACACTGTCTTTGTGAGACACTGTGAAAGGAGAGTCTCGCACCTGGGCGGCAGAGGAGGTTCAGTGCTGGGTCCAGCCTTTGTGCAAGGGGGAGGCAGAACAATGGCCATGCTTTCCCTCAGTCTCTGTCTCTTTACCTGTCCTTGAAGTTTCTGTTTTCTCTTCTTTTCCCTTTTGTCTACTTCTACCGTATTTTTCAGTGCCCTTTTTTTTTGACATTTCTCTTTGTTCTTTTTCCTCTTTGAAGTTACACCATTCTTTCCTCCGCATCCTTCTTTGACTTTGTAAGCTAGAATCAGGAGTAGTGTCTGAGAGTCTGTTCCTCCCTGGCATTTCTTTTCAGAGGACGTTGTGGGAGTTGGGGTCAAGAAAGATGGAGAACACTTAGAAGGCTTGCCTATGACAAGTTTTTTTATGAGAGTAGGAGTATTTTATTTTTTTATTTTGAGATTATACGAGCACAAATTACATAATATTTTCATTTATGTATGGGTTTTTTTTTTTTTTTTTTTTTTTTTTTGTGTGTGTGTGTGTGTGTGTGTGTGTGCAAGCACAAGCTTTCATGGTGCTTGTGTGTGGAAGTCAGAGGACAACCCCCAGGTATTGGTCCTAAGGCATAGTCTACTCTTTGTTTGAGACAGGCTGGCGACCCTGGACTTTCAGGAACCCACCGATTTTCTGCCTCCCATCTCACAATCATTGGCCTGACAGGTGTGCCTTACCATGCCTGGCTTTTTGATGTGAGTTCTGGGGATTGGAAGTCAGGTTCTTGTACTTGCAATGCAAGTACATTACAGACTGAGCCATCTCCCCCACAGTCCAAAGTATAAAATCCGAAAGCTAAAAGAAATCTCCACCACTCATACCAATAACCTAAATCCAGCTTGGGCATTCTCTGTATGTCCTAATGTGAGCTGTGCAGCATCAAGTGCTTGAATACTGCTAATGGGAATGTTCTATCACACTGGGGAAGCCTGTGGGGTTGGTAGCTAATGCTGTGTTCACAGTCATCTCTGTGATTCTATTGTTCTGGATCAGCATTCTCAGGACCTGTTGATCTTGAATCTGCTTCCTAAAGGCCTTCCATATGGCTCTTTTTGTCTACATTTGAAATCTTTCAGAGAGGTTTCACAAAGAATAGTTAAATCAACCATTCTTGCTACTATGCAGTTTTCCAAATGAGTCATTCCCCAATGCTTCTGAATAGAGGGGCTAATCTTGGAGAAGTTATGAGGGATAAAAGTTATTATCCCACAAAACAAAGAGTAAGCTAGCAAATTTAAGTCAATACGATCGATCTTGTGTCAGAAGCAATGTCAATTTTGCACTTTATAGTTTCCAGTACACTTTTTTTTTTTTGAGATAGTATCTCACTGTGTAAACTAGTCTGGCCTTGAACTTAGAGTTCTCTTGGCTTGATTTTATAAGTGCAGTCATTACAGGCATGCATCACCATGCTCGGCCCAGAACACTTTTCATCTTCAACACAGTGTAATTTTGTATCTAAAACTAGGTCATTGTACTCCTCTATTTTAGAGATGAAAAAAAGTAATAAAGCACCTAGAGGTTGAGTGACTTGTATCAAGTGGATAGTCCTCTGGGCCAAGACTTAAACCTAATTCTTCTAATGCTTAGTCCTCTGCTGTTCCACTCACAAATATATGTGTGCCCTTATCCCCACCAAGTACCAGCATTGTCCTTGGGTTATATGCAATGCGTTGTCTCATTAATACTTGCTCTACACAATCTAAGAGTATTCTTGTGGATTTGCGTATGTGTGTTTCTGGGTCTGACTGTAGACGGCGGGAAAATGAAAACAATGAAACCCAGGCCAGGTCAAAGAATGGTTTTGGGGCAATTAGAAAACATATTAATAATGTATAATGACCACAGGCATAGCTCCCAGTCATAAAAATTGGTATTATTTATTTATTTGGTAACAATTCTGAGTGTCCAGGAGGAGAAGACTAAGTTACTTCTTCACTGAAGTTAATCCAGACAAGTTCTTTAAAGAGAACAGGAGATGGGACTATGGAACTTTGAAATCAAAGACATAAGGGCCTGGGAGCTTGAAAGGAAGGGGAGGAATTTTACAAGGGACAGAGGAAAGGGAGGGACCAGGTTTGGTTCAGGTGTGGGTCTTATGTTGGAGACCATGTGTTCTGCTCATGATTTGGGACTAGGACTCCAGTATACTGGTAACTTCTCCTTTTGCAAAGTGAAACCCAGATGGCTATATTTAATTCCACTCGACACCACTGGTGATTCACCCAGGCTCAGGTGCACCCACATACAGCTGGCACTAGCTTTGTGTACTTTCCAGGCAGAGCCTGCTACAGCCCAGCCTCCCCATGAAACAGGAGAGGACAGACAGGCTGTGGTAACCTTGACTCTTTTGTGTCTCCGCCACAGCATCCTGGCCACTGCGGGAACCCACTTCAACACCCATGTGGACCTGCGGACCCTCCGGGCTGTGCGTGTCCTGAGGCCTTTAAAGCTTGTGTCAGGAATACCTAGTGAGCATCTACTTTCTTCTTTCTGATTGGCTAGTATCCTCAGTTGGATCCAGGGTGTAAGTCAAAGTGAGACAAGAGTCTTCCTGGAAGGAAGCCCTGACATGCAGTAATTGGGCATAGCATTGTACTTATAAATTTAACATTTCCTCATATTTAAACATCAATGGAAGATTTTTTTAAAAAAGGAAAGTCAGGAAAACAACAGAATAGTAAATGAAGATCATTTCTTATTGTATCACTCTGAAATAAATGTTAATTTGATTTTTTTTATTCATTTTCCCTATGCATTTTAATATAATTGTAATTATTGTATTGTGTAGTTTTATCTGCTAAAATAAGTGCGTTAGTTTCCTAAGGTTAAAAATTCTTGCGGCCGGGCGGTGGTGGCGCACGCCTTTAATCCCAGCACTCGGGAGGCAGAGCCAGGCGGATCTCTGTGAGTTCGAGGCCAGCCTGGTCTACAAAGCGAGTTCCAGGAAAGGCGCAAAGCTACACAGAGAAACCCTGTCTCGAAAAACCAAAAAAAAAAAAAAAAAAAAAAAAAAAAATTCTTATATGTGTTGACAAAGGTTGTTTGCTGATCAGTGTTGTGCTCCTCCTCCGGTGGGCAGAGAGCTGGAGCCGAGAAAGGATAAGAGAGAGGCTCAATTTTGCCCCTGCTCTGGAGGCTTTGCACCCTAGAGGGGTTGCCCTAATTTTCCTTGAGCATGAAACATGGTCTAATGAATTTAATCTGCTTTCCGTAAGTTTACATGGAGGAAACAGAAGGAGGGTAATATGGAGACAACTGATCAGGATGTGGAGAGGAGAGAGGAATGGAAAAGAAGGTGTATAGGCGAAGACAGTCTTCAGTTTGACTTGTCTTGGTTGTTCTCTTTATGAATGGCACATGTCATCTCAGGATTAATGGCTCTTCTTCCATGGAAGACTTGACCTCCCAGGAGAGGATAGACGGACCACCTTGGCAGGAGGCAATGAAACTGTACTCTGCTTCCTTCCCTTTCCTCTCCCTAGGCCTGCAGATCGTGTTGAAGTCCATCATGAAGGCCATGGTGCCTCTGCTGCAGATTGGCCTTCTGCTCTTCTTTGCCATCCTCATGTTCGCCATCATTGGCTTGGAGTTCTACAGTGGCAAGTTACATCGAGCGTGCTTCACAAACAATTCAGGTAAGGTCACTATTTTCTGTCTGCTGTTTTCCCGATTCTTCTCCTCTTTGGTCACGAGCATAATTTCAGGGCATTTGGAGCCTTGCTGAAAAAGTACACTCTATTCCAACCCTAAAATTACAATCAGAAACTTCCTGGTCTCTGGCCTTTTGGTGTACAACCAGCTTAAAGGTCCGCTTGACAATTATGTTGCAAAACACGTAGTCTCCTTGTTTATAGTTGGATGGGTTCAAATAGGTGGTCTGAGCTTTTCTATCCATGGTATAGGGCTTTTAGGATATATACCCAAGCCATCAGTCTGAAAATGCTCTGGAGAACAGAATCTTTGATCCACAGACCGGTGGCACCCTGAAGACCAACATCAGATGGGGTCCCTGTAGATCTGCAAAGAGAGCTTTCTTCTGTGCTCCATCTCACATGTGTCCTGCCTCTCTGTGAAAGAACTGAGGGAACTCTGAGGTTGGCTTGTCAATTGTGCCTTGGAAATGGTGGGATCCACACAGCCCCATTTCTCATGTATTTGTGTTTCATTTGTTCTTCAAAAAGCTAAATAGTGTACTCTAGGAAGAAAGTCAGGGAGGGAGTTGGGGGGCATGAAGGACAAATTAAAGAATCCTAAGTACTGTGTTTTTATGAAAATAATCTCCAAATGATTTCTACTTTACCTTGAGTTTAAAACCAAAACTGTAGGCCTGAAAAGCAAAGGGTTAATAGACGATAGCAGCCATTGGTTTAAAGGACAAATTAAAGAATCCTAAGTACTGTGTTTTTATGAAAATAATCTCCAGATGATTTCTACTTTACCTTGAGTTTAAAACCAAAACTGTAGGCCTGAAAGGCAAAGGGTTAATAGACGACAGCAGCCATTGGTTTATAACTGTCCCCGAGAAACCCAGGGAAAACCAAGGTCCATCCTGATTCCTGGGGTTGGAAAATATTAAGATTGTGCCGTTCCCTCGGGGTCTTCTGTGTGACCCAGCCCTGTGAATTTCTGTGGTAGTGCAGACCAAAGTAGAACCTGGTTGGGATCTGAAGAAGACAAAGAGAGGCTCTGTTTTTTTGTTTTTTTTTTTTTTTCCCCGGAAGCCATTTTGAGTTGCACAAGGGTGTGAACTGAGGTGTCTAGAGAGGCCAGGTTGGGAGTGGGCCTGAGGCATGATGGTCAGGCTTCTGTCTACAGCTGGAGAATTGCTTGCCTGTGGCTTCCTAAGATCATTTCTAGCTCATGCTAAGCACCCTGTGATTTGTCTCCCACTCTCCAAATACATCTGCAGGTATTCTAGAGGGATTTGATCCTCCCCACCCATGTGGTGTGCAGGGCTGCCCGGCTGGTTACGAATGTAAGGACTGGATCGGCCCCAATGACGGGATCACCCAGTTTGACAACATCCTTTTTGCTGTGCTGACCGTCTTCCAGTGCATCACAATGGAAGGATGGACCACTGTGCTGTACAATGTGAGTGAGCTGGTGGAAGGGGGGGAGATAGGGCGGAATCCTGGTGCTGTTTGGTACCTCCGGAACAGAAAAAAACTGGGGGAAAGTTGAGGTTGTCCATAGTCAACTTTAGAACTTAGCAGAGGCTAGTGGGGGGTCATGTCCCCCTTTGGTTTGGCTTTAAGCTGAGTGGAAGTATGTGTCTTATTGCAACTGGTAGACTGCTTTCCGTCATTCTGCCAATGGGTGAATGAACAGGTTAAATCAGATACCTTGTTGTGAAGAGTTTTGGATGCTCATGGTGTAGTGGGGCATAGTGAGGTGTTCTAATAGGTGTAAGGCTCTCAGTTACTGTCCCCAAAGGGCTCACCATCAGTTTGGAAAGCTGTTATAGTGGTTTTCAACCCCAGTGGCCCATTAGAGTCAGCTGGGAGCTTTAAATATTATACTGTCTGGGCTTCACTCCAGGCCAATTAAATAGGAATGTCTAGGGGTAAAGGGCTGTCACTGACATTTTTTAAAGCTTCCTAGCTGATTTTAATATGCAGCCACTGTCAAGAACTACTGCATTACATGTCCAGAGAAAGCATGGTTAATTGTAAGACTCATTAGAATGCTCTGAAAATTCACATTCCTAGGCTCCTGTTCTGGAGATTCTGACTTTGGGTAGCTCTGTATAATTGTTGAGCTGTGCTTTTGATGGACCCCTCGGTTATTCACATGGTCAGACACATTGGGAAACTCTGAGTTGGTCTGTGAGACACAGCTGTCCAGCTGCCTCGGAGGGATGCCGGGAATTCCAGCAAGGAGACAGAGGTTAGACAAAGTGACCATGGTATCTCTTCTGCCTTTCAGAGTCTGATTTTAATAAGTTACCCAAGGCATGGTACAGAGTTCAAGTTCAATAATGAGCACTGGGGAGAGGTATATTTTTTTAAATGTTTGTGATATAAGTAGGAAGAGTGAGCAGAGCAACTTGGGAAGGTGCTTATGAAGGATGGTATCCTCTGTGGCTTTTCCTTCAGCCATTGTTGGTCAAGGCAGGTACATTTGGAGTGATGATCCAGCTCATGCACACTTCCTTCACTTGCCTTTATCTCAAGGTTCCCACTGTTCCCTTCTGTTCTTCTCTGAATATTTTTAATCTGATCCCACATGTATAAAACTTAGGTGGCCACAGTGTGACTTATATAGAAAACAGCCATTGGGAGGATAAGGGCAAGGAACAAAGATGGTATGAGGCCTATGCATGCAGGTACTTAGGAGTTGACGGACCAGTGTAGTCAGCCCCCTTGATCCTTAGGTTCCAATCTAGCTGTGCTACCAGCTAAGGGTGTAGAATTTTTCTAGAACATGTTAGATTATGTAGGCCTAGGATAGCAGTGCCCACACTGAACATCTCTAGACAATTTTGTCTTTGTCATTATCTCCTGAACTTTACAGTACAACCATCTACATAGCATTTGCATTGGTATTCGGCATTTTAAGTAACAGACAAATTGTTTAAAGCAAAGGGAAGTTGGATACAGTTATATGCAAATACTATGCTGTATATGGGACTCAAGAAACCTCAGATTTTGGTTTTCATGGGAGGTCCATACACCTATGTTCTACAGATACCAAGAAATGACTGAACTAATTTGAATCCATTCCCATGCAGGATGAGCAAGATACAACTGAGAAATTCAGCAAGAAAGAGTTACAGGCTGTTGTGCTGAAGTTGCAGAGGGTAGGCTAGAGGTCTCCAGAACCAGGAGATGCTCAGCAAGCTCTAGGGTGCTGTGACCCAGATGATACTCTGGGATTCTTAATAGCCGTGGGAGGCAACAGGGAGCAGGAGACGAGTATGGTGAGGACAGTCCCTTCTCATTGGAGATGTGAAGGTTGTCTTGAGGCAATGCCACTAAGATTAGCCAGGAACCTCAAGCCATTTATAGCACCGGCCCTGTTGTGGCTGGTGTCACTTGTGGGGCTTTGAAAGTGATGAACTTCAATTATATGTGTAGACTCACCTAAGTGATGTGATAAATGCATGGAAAGCCCAAAAGGAGAGGTGTTGCATTTGAGGATATAGGTGCGATCTGCCATTCCTCTGGCCGAGGATCAGGTGGTGCTGAGCCTTGCAGGAGTGAGACATGCAGGAGTGGGACAGAGGAGCCACTCATCACTCTTGCATTGATTCATTTGTTCATCCATTATTTATTTCTGCATTTGTTGACTGAGTAGCTATTCTGCATCAAGCACCGTGCTAAAACACTACGAAGATGGCAGTTGTCGTGGGGGAAGGGGCATGATCCCCGCTCTCATTATTCTCTCTTCAAGTTCCCATCTCTCCAGTTATCTGCCAGTTGTAGCAGTAGAGGCTACACGGAGCAACCGTGATCTTGGCTCTCCTCTGCAGTTTTGATCCATGAAAGAAGCAGGGAGGAAAAGAGGTCAATTGCAGATCCCCTGAAATCTTTCATCACAGCAGTTCCCAGGGCCACAGACTCCCACCTTCTCTGAAGTCCAACCTGTTAGTCATTGAACTGAAACCACCTGCTGGTGTTGATGGTTGGGTCCAGGCATAGTGGAACTGGTTGAACAATAGAGTTGGTGCCTCCAAAATAATCTTGGCTACCCACGGGCAGAGAGGACTCTGTGTACTCTGAAAAACATCACTTTCCCAAGCTCTGGAGCTAGGAGCAGGGCATGAAGCCAGGCATCACGGGCAGAAGTGGTAGTCATGCTGAGGTGGATAGCTATATCCTGATTCAGGAGAAGTAAAATGAAAATGGCATTCGGTTTCAGCGAGTGGAACAAAGACAAAGTCTGGATTCTCTGAAAGAACCGTCAAAACTGACCTCGTCTGGGCAAGGACCTGAGGTATGAAGCAAGACCACATCAGGGCTGTGTAGAGGAGATGGGCATAACTTGCTGACTTGGGCCTCCTGCTACAGGGGCAGGCTCCATAAGACCAACGCTTTGGACCAACTCTTTGGAAATAGGACTGGCTGAAGTAAAATCACATTACACAGACTTTCTATTTGTTGAGATTTAACTATTTGTCTTTGAGAGAAAAGGGGGTTGGGGCATGTGGATAAACTAACAGCAGAAATGGTGTAGACAAATGCACCTGCCAGTCATGTCTGTGTGTTTTCTCTCCCTGACAGCCCCATGGCCAGGGCCCCATGGGGACAAGCACCTAGAAATGGCAGAAAAATTTCATACTTGAGAACTGCTTTTTTAATCTTGGCACACCAATGAGGTTATTGGGGTTTCTCCCCGCAAGTGTGTGAGTGAGGAGTTACTTCTAAGAGCATGCGTGACTTGAGGCAGCTATGCCGCTGAGAACCCCACCCCAACACGGGTGTCAGTTCATGGAAACTGCATACCTCAAGCTCTCTGACCAACTTGCAGACACTGTGGCAGGCTGGACGGGGTCCTCTTTCTAGCGGTTGTTAATGGGTTTATAACTTCAGAGAGGAAACTTGTAGATCCTCTAAGTTTTGCTTATTTGTGAATGTTTTGATCCCTGACCTCCCTCAAGATTTTTTTTTTCATGTGATTTAAACTTAGACTTTGTGATGACAAAATGATACGCACACACATGCAATTTATACACCATGGAATTAACTATGAACAACGAATCAACTTACTGTCATAACTACAAGTATACATGTCTTGACATTTTATACAGGAACAACTATCTCCAGTAAAATGCAGACATTAAGATATTGACTTCCCTTCTGTATTGGTCAGGGTTCTCTAGAGGAACAGAACTAATGGAATGAATATATATGAAGGGGTTTTATTAGTGTGGCTAATGGCTGTCTACCAACAGATAATCCAAGAATCCAGTAGTTGTTCAGTCCACAAGACTGGATGTCTCAGCTGGTCTTCTGTATACTCTGGAATCCCAAAGAAGTAGGCTCTAATACCAGTGAAGGAATGGACTTGCTAGCAAGAGTGAGGGCAAGCAGGAAAAGAGCAAAAGCTTTCTTCTTCCTTGTCCTTTATAGACATTGCCACCAGAAGGTGTGGCTCAGGTTAAAGGTGAATCTTCCTACATCAAAAGGTCTGGATTAAAGGTGGGTCTTCCTGCTTCAAATAATTTAATTAAGAAAAACTCCTAAACAGATGTATCCATCTGGATGGTTTTAGTTAATTCAATGGTGTAGTCAAGTTGACAACCAAGAATAGCCATCACAACTTCCTGCCTTCTCATTCCGGGATGGTTCAACTCACCTAACTGATGTTTCCTCAGACAGATAGCTAAGAGAAGGGAGCCTCTATCTACCACTGTCCCTTATTTTCAATGTTTGCAACAAGTATGCAAGACTAATTGGCCCTAGTTCCACCCAGGCTAGTAAGAGAGCCATTGTTATATACTACAAAAAAATCCTCAAGCAAGAGGATTCCGTTCAACCATTTAATCTAAAGTGTTGTCCCAGTTTCCTCTCTATTACTGTGATGAACATCATGACCAAAAGCGTGTCACTTAGGGAAAGGATTCATTTGGCTTATACTTCTAGGTCATAGTCCATCACTGAGAGAGGTTGGGACAATAACTCAAGCAGGACCTTGAAGTAGAAGCCATTTTCTGGCTTGCTTGCAGACCATTGCTTGACTAGCTTTTTTATATGGCCCAGGACCAACTTCCCAGGGAATGGTGCTGCCCACTGTGGATTGGTCCCTCCTGTACAATTAATTATGAAGACAATCCCCCACAGACATGCCTACAGGCCAACCTGATCTGGACAGTCCTTCAATTGAGACTCCCATCTCAGATGACTCTGGGCTGTGTCAAATTTTGATTAAAACCAAGTACGGAAGATGAAAAGGTTTTTTGTCCCTTTCTGCTCTACAGACTCTTCATCAGTGCCTCTGATGACCTTATATCACTCTGTCTTGACTACTCTTAGCTTCTTCTGTGTGTGGCTTCTCTCATTATCATGCTACACTCTAAGGGGATTAGTCAGGGTCTCATTGTCAGGGCTACATGGAGTTTCCCCAGGCTTAGTTTAGTCTCTACCAAAATTTCAACTCTCCTTGGTCAAATTCCAACTGTATTCTTGGCTTCTCTTCCTCCTGTGGTAAAAAGAATACAAAACAGTTCAGTTCTGCTGGCTGCTCCTACCTGTTTGGACTATAGCTCCCAAAGGTCTCCTCAACTCAAAAACTCCCTGGCACTTACTAATTTAATTGATTTTATTTATCCTAAACTTGATAGCTGTTCCATTTCTAGAACGGCATGTTCTTTCTCCAATCAGTTCAGTTCACTCAGCAAATGTTCCTTTGGCTTGAGTATTAACTTTGAATCCTCTTCACTGGGGCTAGATGTGGCCAGGAGAACCAACTTTCTCCTGATTTGGACCTGAGCTCCCTTTCTCTTTGTCATTCTTGTTTTATGTTGTTTACTGATTTTGTTGGCAGTTTTCTTGTTTTAGGACTAATACTCTGACTGTCGAGGTTCTTGGTCCCTATCTGCAGTTACTCAAGTCTCTGCTATCCATGTCCAGGTTTTCTGTTTGTTTTGCATGTCTGTAGCTGGATTTACCTCTTTCCTCATTTGCTGTTGATACAGATGTGGATGTGGAGCTGTGCTGTTTTTCCAGATTTGTTGTTTGCCTGTCTCTCCCTGGGATGCTCTGAGCCACTGTGGTGGAAAAAGTCTTTGAAGATTTTACTGGCTTTTTGGCAAAAAGAAGCAACTTGTAGTCTGGGTGCTTTTGAGAGCCATCTTCACTCCCCAGAAATCCTTTGGTTTATGCCAGTGGCTCTCTTGTATCATGCCTTCTAGCTGTACAGTTAGTATTTGTTAAATTTGTTAACATCTGTTCACTATTTGCCTCATTGAGATTTTGTTCAGGTATATGATATACACGCATGTTGGGGGGAAGAAGGAGCCCATATTCCAGGGCTAATAAAAAAAATCCCACTTTCTTTTTGAAGTAACTCTGCTGTTGTGGTATCTATAGAAGATACCACAGGCTGAGGGATGAGAGACTAGGGACCATGTGGAATCTTTGCTTCAGTTATCAATCTTCTATCACTTCCTCCATGTACTTTGATAATAGGAGGATATCTGTCAAAGCTTGTTTGACAGATGAGTGGCAGGAGCAGTGATCTTCTCATGGACCTGGGATAATGGGGTATCTCATCTGATGATCTAGGAGCCGACCTAGGATCAGGTTGCTAACATCTGGGAGCACTTGGAGGTAGTATCACTCATGCTCTGGAATTAACAATTTTTCTTCACATTCCCCAGCTGCCATCTGTACCTCTCTGTTCCCGTGATTGACCCTGTCATATAGGTGCTGCTTGGATTCTAATACCTCTGTATTCCAATACCTGTGACTCATCTGATGAGTGTAAAGATTGATAAGTAGATCCTGGAAGCAAGTCTGCCCCTTTTTCTATGAAGGCTGCAAGGTAAAGTGTGCTCAGTGAGGAGCTGTACCTTCATCCTCATTGCTCCCAAGTACCTGGCAGCACATCTTATTTCCCAGTTCTTCAAGGAGGGAAGGAGATTGAGAGAAATTGTTTGTAGAACTCACAGCAAAGGTTTTTCTCTTTTCTATTTACTCTCATAGGTATTTACAGACTTACACATTGACTTATTATTAACTTATTGAGTATTTACCACGTGCCAGAACTATTGTAGATCCTGGGGATATAGCAGAGTCCTCACATTCATGGACTGTCCATCTTAAGGAAATAAGTTTGGAATAAAGAGAAGACATATGGAGTATCTCAGGTAGTGATAGTGAAGCTGGTAAGGGAATGAGTTAGTGGCTTTCTTTCTTGGTTTTTCTATGTCCCACATAGCTCGAACAGTATTGCAAAGACCCTGGGATGGGTATGAGCCAGTTATGTTTGCAGAACAGCACAGAGGCTGGCATGCTGGAGTACAGTGAGTGGCAGGTAACACCAGGGGAAGGAGGAGGGTAGAGTAGGAGCCGGATCATGTGGATCTGGTGACCATTTTAAAAGCATTTTCTTTCTTTCTTTCTTTCTTTCTTTCTTTCTTTCTTTCTTTCTTTCTTTCTTTCTTTCTTTCTTTCTTTCTTTCTTTCTTTCTCTCTCTCTCTCTCTCTCTCTCTCTCTCTCTTTCTTTCTTTCTTTCTCTTTTTCTTTTTTAACAGCAGTGAGATGGAAAGCAGTGTGGGGGGTGGTGTTGGAGGACAGAAGTGGCATGGCCTATGTTGCAGTCGAAAGGTCCAGATTCTTTGCTAAGAACAGATACACTAAAGGAGCAAGTCTGGGAGTAGGAAGACGAGTCTGGAGGTCAGTGAAATGATCCAAGGCAGCAGGGTTGGGGCTCCCATCAGCGAGGCCACACTGTGAGGGGTGAAAGGTGGATGGTTCTGGGTGTGGGTAAGGTTGCCATGGCATTCTCTGGTTGGCTTGAGAAGGCAGAGGACTGGAGTTACCGGCAGAGGTAGATGGTAGAATCGAGTTTGGGCACATTAAATTCGCCATGCTTGTTTGATGTGCTGGGAAGACTGTGAAGGTGAATAAATGGGTTCAGCGAGGGAACTTTTTCAGGACATGTCACTTGGGAGGTTTTCAGTGTATGGACGGTAGTTGAAGTTGTAAGACCATAAAGGAAGTAAGTATAGAGAACAGGGGAGATTCTGTCCCTGAGCTCCAAAGGTAAGGTGTTGGGCCGATAAAGAGTCACAACCAAAAAAGTGACTAAGAAGGAGCCGCATGAAAGTGTGATGTCTTGAGGCCAATGGAAGAGGGCACTTCAAGGAGCAGGATGGAGAGGATGGACAGTCAGCTCTTTGAAACACGTTCCCCCTTTTGCGTCAACGTCATGTGAAACAGATGCTGGCCTGTATTCCCTTGTGAACAATTTCTTAGAGACTTATATGTTACATCTGTAGGTTCTCTTTAACTCACATTCATATTTCCGCTTTCAAAAATGCTTTGCTCACTTGAGTCTAATGCTTCCAGTGGATCAGATAAGATGTGGGTTGGAAATGAAGCATCTTAAGGCAGAAATAGTTAAGGGAGTATGGGGAGGTTAAGGGAGGGGGGCTGGTTCACTGGCAGATGAAGTGTTGGGAGACGGTACAAATTCTCTTGCAATTCCTTCTATTTTCCTTCTCAGTGAAGTAGGAACTGAGGTCATCAGCTGAGGGGGCGAGGAGGAAGATGTTGGAGGTTTGAGAAGATGTAAATTAGCTTTCTGAAAGTGTGAGGAGTAAATGGGGTTGGAAAATGGCCTGATTTCCGTGCGGCATTGAGGACCCCCTTGGTGTCAGTGGTGATGAAGTTCATGGGAGACTAGTGAGCAGCATGGAGCTTTGTCCATAAAGACCATAGTCACTTAGTTGGAGACGGTGGTAGCTAGAGATCTGGCTTTTTCCAAAGCAATTTTGCCACATGAGTTCCTTCAGTGAGAGAGGACTGGGAGTGTGCTTGGAGCTTGGCAGTGGAATCTGGGCTAGGTAGAAAGAAAAGAGAGAGGGGAGAAATTGTCAAGGGAGAGTAGGGAGAAAATGGCCCTTTATGAAGTCTGGCTGGGCAAATTCAGTCTATGGAGTAAACTGGGAAACTGTGACATTTCTTAGAAGTAGCAAGTGGGTTTTGAAATTGAGAGTTCTGATTTGTAACTGGGTGTCTTCCCGGTCCTCATTCGAGTGAACATGCATGCTTACGGTATGCTGCCTGTGTACAGAGAGGCCATGACTGCAGTCACCCTGCACACCATCTAAGCCAGAAGTTCTCAACCTGTGGGATGCGACCCCTTTGGGATTGAATGACCCTCTCACAGGGGTTGCCTAAGACCATCAGAAAACAGCAGCAAAATTATGGTTATGAAGTAGCAATGAAAATAATTTTATGGTTGGGGGTCACCACAACATGAGGAACTGTATTAAAGGGTCGCAGCATTAGGAAGGTTGAGAACCATAGCTAAGCGCTTCAGTAACTCAATCCCAGCAACCCCGGGCCTGCTTCTGCTAAATTCCAAAGGTTTTCTTGAGAACATTTAGGGGCAAAGCCCTCAGGCCAGCTACCTGCCTCACTTGCATTGTATATCTGAATCTAATTTCTCCCCTCAACTGATTTTTTTAATTGATTAACTTATTTATTTTTGCAGTCGTGGAGGTGGTGCATGTGCACATAGTGTGTGGGGTCTAGATGTTGACATGGGATGTCTTCCTCAATTGTTCTCTGCCTTAATTTTGAGACAGGCTCTCTCACTGTATGTGGAACTCAACCATTAGACGGGCTAGTCAGCAAGACAGGGATTCCTCCTGTCTCTGTCTCCCCAGTGCTGGCATTATAGGCACACGCTGCCACATTTGGCTTTGAGGTGGGTGCTGGGTATTAAACTCTAGTTCTCATGCTTGCTCAGCAAGCATATTACAGACGGAACCATCTTTCCAGCCCCCCATTTCAGGTTTTTAATTAGCACACAAATGGCATTTCCACACATACTTAGCTTTGGTTAATACTTCCCCTCCTCCCCACTTCCCTTCCCTTCTCCCCTCCCACTTCTTCTCTCCTCTTCTCCATCTCCCTCTACTCTATCTCCACCTGTTCCCTACCATAGGACCCAGATAGACCACTCCCGGACATATGCCCAAAGGATTCACAGAGATGTTTGCACATTCATATTTACTCCCGCTCTGTTCACAAAAGCAAGGAGATGGAAACAGTCTGGTTTGTCCATCAACCAATGAATGGAAAATGAAGATGCCGTGCATACACACAATGGGGTTTTATCCTTCTGTGGAGAAAAATGAAATCACGGAACATATAGGAAAAGAGGTAGAACTTGGAAATGTTACACTAAGTGAGATAACTCAGACTTAGAAGGACAAATACTGTATGTTCTCTCTCATTTGTAGATCCTAGCTTCTAATTTTTATATATGTATATGTATGTGTGACTAACAGGAGAAGCTAAAAGGTCGAATGGGGCCCATGAGAGGGGAAACAAGAGATTTTTAAGGATGGGGGAGAGGCTAGAAAACAAGTAAACACATGTAGGATTTAGGAGTAGAAAGAGGGCTACTGAGGGTGGAAGGAAGCTCAAATCGTTTTAACTGTTGTTCAAAAACCTGAAGCACTGTGGCAGCCTGTTCTTTCGGCTGATCACGTGCCCTCTCTGGAAGTCCTGCCGTGCACCCTGCTGGAATCATTGGCTTGTAGCATTTCATTCTCAGGCTCCTTGTATGGGAGAAACAGGTTTTCTTTCCTCCTCAGACTTGTCATGTTCCCATTCATAGCTGCCTCCGCCTTGAAATCATTCCTACTCTCTGTAGATCCATCTTGATTTCTTAATAATTTGTCAAGCTAGGGATGCCATCATTTTTGGGATGTGTTCCAAATGCGCTGTTTGCCTCCTGATCTGGTGCCTGAATTTCACACCATGCACCAGGCTGGTCTCCCAGTCTTTTGTGTGCACAGGGCCATTAGGCTGGCTCGGGGTTCCTTTGCCTGCTTTTAGCCCACTCTAATACACAGTTTAATATCTAATCCATGCCTCAGGTACCTGATCTGTCACACAGCCATAGGCTATGATCTCCCTGTTTGGAGACAATACCAAGCTTTAGGTGTCCCCGGGCCTCAGGAACAGAAATGAACTGGAGGTGGTGAGTGGTGACTCAACAGCCATTTCAGGTACTTTTCACTGAATCACTTTGAAATCAAATGCTTCCAGAATCCCAGCCAGGCAGGGATGGCATAGCAACAGTTCTCGGCCCGTTGGGAAAGCCAAAAGGTCTCTAATTTTTCCTCAGTTGATTATTCACTTGAAAACAAAATATTGAGCAATGCTTTTTAGGACCCCTCCAGCTGTGGCCCATCTTAAAGTCATCCAGGAGCAGCCTCTGTAACTTCAGATCACTAGGTCCTGCCCTGACCTAATATTACATAGTCCCCAGAGGTAGGATGAAGGAGTCCATTTTAACAAGCTCCCTCAGGATTCTGAGGCCATGTCCTAAAGTTTGAGAACCCCTGTTCTATATGACTGTAATTGCCAAGCACTGGGGGAGGAGACAGCCTGGACAGTGTTGAAGGGAAGACACACTTCTGCCTCCAGCCTGCACTTCCCCCAGGTGGGTTTCCACGGCTCTATATATTGTCCACTGTTTGCTCTTATACAGTGATTGACACAGAATGGCCTCTGCTTATAACTTATTGACTTGAGTTCAAAAGAGTAGCAAGTCTTGTGAAGGGGGATACTCATATCCTTGTAACCATAAAAGGCAAAGGGAATATCATAAATGCCTGGGAGAGAGGTACTCAGAACTCTATGGGAGGACCAGGGGGTGTGACTAACATAAAGGGAGCTTCCAGAAAACCTGGGTAGACCTGGCCTGTTTAATGTGAGGGCCAGGGAACAAGGGGATCTGGTGATAGTGAGTTCCATATAGGCTATAGGACAAAGGAGACAGAGCTCTTGACATTCTGTAGGGGGACATCATTTGTCTAATGTGCACTGGGATGCATAATTATATTCATATTCTTTTAAAGGAATGACTTGAAAACAACTTTACAAGGTTGGTGGTTGTATGGGGAGGGGCTGGAAGTTCTAACTTCCTCTCAGCTGTGTGAGTCTCCTTACATATTACATGTTACAATTAGACATCGGCTCTGTTCTCAGTTCCAGCCAGTGCCACCTCTTGTCCCCATCCCTCAGGCTGATTTCACCTCAGGGTCTTCCAACGACGAGGTGGGGTTGGACAGGAGCTTCTTCCTTCTCAGGTTCTAGGGAACCCACTTGACTTTTGGTAAGCCTTTTTGAAGGGTTCCTGAGAACTTCTTACCATTGTCTGTGCACAAAAGCAATCAGAACGTTCTGCACACATATAGAGGCAGAGAACTGAATTGACTACAAGGAAAGGATTTTATGAAAAAGATCATTGAGAACAGTTTGGTTGACCATCTGTATAGAATATGTCCGATGGTCTAAGAACTCACCATAGTCAAAAGAAAGAGAGGAAGCCATAATTATAAACCTGTCCCCAGAGGACCAAGGAGGCCTTCAGCCATTCCTGGGTCCTGTCTACTTTGAAAGGAAAGACCAAGACAGGAACCTTCCATACTTTCATTGAGTAGTCTTCCTCAGCAGGAACAGACAAGACTCATCCCGGCAGCTGCTGGGGGTGGAGAGAGGATGTTTCTATTCCCTGTAGCACTTTCCTCCCATCTTGTCTCCCCCCCCACCCCACCCCCTCCGCATTCATCACTAAGATACTGGTCCTTGCCCTAGACTGGGGGCTTACCCACTGAGTTCCATGGATGATCTTTGGTAGCCCCTATAAAATTACTTTTAAATTATTTTAGTGTATGTTAATTGTACAAAGTAGTGAGGTTCATTATGACATTTCCTACACATATATAATATACTTAGGTTTTGTCTTACTTTGGGATTTTTCTTCTTGAGAGTTCATCCAAGTATACAATAAAATATGACTACATATATCCCAATTTACCCTCTTCAACCCCTCCTCATGTCCCTTTTAGGGCGTGGGAATCCTATCAGTGGCTACATCCTCAAAAAAGAATGATGCTTCCTCACCTAGAAATTATCACTTGCCAATAGCTCCTAAGCAATGGGTGGGGCCTGGAGGTCATCTCTACCATCTGTGTTGGAATTCTGCCTGGCTCGTTCTTGTGTGAAGGTCTTGCACAGGTAACCACAGTTGCTGTGAGTCCATGAGTGTGATAGCCATGGCAGCTCTAGAAGACATCATTTCACAGTACTGCTTCCCAAATTTTGACTCCTAAATTCTTTCTGTCTCCTTTTCCAAGATATTCCCTGAGCTTTGGTGAGAGAAGTATGCATAGGCTTAATATAGGTGTCTTATTCAGGCTGAGCACTCAGTCTCTTGTTCTCAGCATTTTGACCAATTGTGACCTCTATTGTCCTTTAATTATCACACATCCTTGAATCAAGTCCCTTGGTTAAAAGATCTATCAAAATCCTCCCCTCCCCCACCTGATGCCTTTCCACTCAGATAGGGTCTAGTCAGTTGGGGGTCCCAGACTGACCTGCTCGGCCAGCATCCAGGCCCACAGTTGGGGCCCACCCTAGCATCTACCCTATGTAGGACCTGTAGGAGCTCGTGAAGGGACTGGTCCTGTGAAATGACACCCACAAGATCTCCATGAGTTGGGGCGGCCACAGGATATCCCAGAGGAGTTCCGGTGAGGATCCAGTGATGATGGTATATCAGAAACCAGAGGCCTTGAACCAGATGAGTGGTTCAGGCCAGTAAATCTGATGGGACAAAGGGGTATACTAGATGGTACACCAAAGCCTCCAGTACTACCACGACGAATGAAGAGGTGTTGGAGAGGCAGGAAAGAAAGAAAGATTTTTCTGTTGTTGTTGTTGTTGTGGTTTTTGTTTTGTTTTGGGTTTTTTGTTTGTTTTTTGCTTTTGTTTGCCTGCTTGCTTACTTTGCTTTGGTTTCTTTTGTGAGGGGGTGTGGCAGGGATGAGAGGAAGATATGGGGGGACCAGGAGGTGAGCAGAATAGGGGTGCATGATGTGAAACTCCCAAAGAGTCACTAAAGAAGTTAATTTTTAAAAAAAATCCTATAATAACATTTTAGGGGAGGAGAAAAGGGCATTCCATTCTAGGTGTTATATCTCATGTGTTCTGAATTCTAAAATCTTTAACTATGAAGAACAACACTGTAGAATGGAGGAAGTAGAAACTTTAAGAAAAAAACTAATTTAAAAAGCTGCATGTGATCAGTGTGCTGGAGACCACATTTCACACTTGGGGGCTGCCTGCGGGGAACTGGCTTAATTTGTTTTTGGTGCAGACTGTGGAGTAAAGCTCTCTCTGCCGTCCTCTCTGCACTCATTTGAACTTTGTGTAAATGTGCTATTGATTTAGAGAGCTGTCATTCTGTATTAGTTCATCATCATAAAAATAATCAAACCTGAACTCGTTTGAACTGAACTGAAACCTATCTAAAAGGGTGTGAGCGAGCCCACCGTTACTTTTCTATGTGAGTCAAGATTTTTTTTTTCAATAGTGTGAAGCAAAATAAAATACAGAAATCAGCCGGATGCCAAGGCTGATCCGAGACAGCAGTAGTCATCTATCAGTTATGTTTCTAATTGCTATCTTCCCAGAAACAATCTCAGTTTTTGAGTGATATTAAATAAATATTCTACACTGTGGATCTATTTTTATGAAATGCATATAATACATTTACCCCTTTAAGATGTCTGCCTTTGTGAGTTTTATATACTGATATTATAATGATGATTTTGTTAAAAGTGACTTCTGATCCTAAAAGTGGAATAACAGAGTAGTTAGGGGTCCTGGTCCCATCTTCATTCCCTTTATAACTCAGGAAATAGTGAAATGTTGTGCTTTGGTTTTATCTATAAAGTGAGAATTATTGTGATTCTCCCCTCATAGAGTTGTGTGATGATTAAGTGAGATAATACGAATGTTGCTTTTTGCACATCCTGACTCATAATAGCACCATAGCGTCTGATATTATTAAATATTTTTTTTAAACACCATGTAGAGTAGACAAGCAAAACATCTTCTTCCACAGCCTTCTTTACACATTTTCTGGTCCTCACAGGCTGTTCCCATCTCTGAGTCTTGCTACTTTGTACCTTCCGTTTGCTTCACTGCCAGCCTTGAATCCCTGTTCTTAGTATTATCAAGCTTCAGGTTTTCCTTGCAAAATTTAGGGGTACTTCCCCCACAGGGTGTTTCATGGTTGTGGTTAGCGAGGTCAGAGAGAAATCCTTCCTCCAAGCTCTCCTCTCAGGTCTAAATGTCAATGGCCTGCGTCTGGCACTTGCCCAGACCGCCCTGTTTACTTTCAGGTATCTGTGTCCCCCTTCCCTGTCTAAATGTTCTGCCTTCCAGCATTAGCACCTTACCCTAGGCATGGCTTAATGGTAAGCATCCACTGATGGGTCCTCTTCAGATGAGCTCCGCAGAGCCACCAAAGATCTGGCAGCTGCTGGGGTGTGCAGCATGGCTCTGTCTTGAGACAGGTCAGCCCCATCAGGATGGAGATGCTGGTTTCTGACAGTGGGAAGTTGCCACCACCATGGCAATTCGCCTTTTTACCAGCTCAGCTCCCCCCTGTGGCTGATAGAGGGAAAAAAATATCCAGAGAAAAGTAGGGGAAAGGTGATTTGTTTCAGTGTTTACTGAGGGTTTGTGTATAATTAGCAGTTCATTTCTGTGACACAGTTGGCCTCCTTGGCTTGGAACCTGGATTTGACATTCTCTCAAAGGGACCCATACCTGGGAAGGAAGAAAAAGCATGCCCTAGTCCTGGTGATGACATGATCAAAAGCAACCCCTCAGTTGAAGATTTCTCTCCACTCCCCTCCCCTCTCCTCCACTCCCCTTTTCATCCCTTCCCCTCCCATTCCCTCCTATTCCCTCCCTCTCCTTTCTTCTTTCCCTTCTCCCAGGCTCTGTCTCCTTCCTCCTTCCATCCCTTCCCCCTCCCCCCTCCTCTTCCTTTTCCCTCCTCTTCCTCTTGACTTGGACCTTTCACCAGTTCCATTTTCACAGATGCTCGTATCTGCTTGGGACACTGGACAGGATGGCTGCTGCCTGCCCTCCTGTCCTCAGCCCCGTGATCACCAGCCAAATACTCAGCCTCTCCTTCTAAGTATTAAATAGATGAACAAACACATGTGCATCTGTCTTTTCATCATAATACAGTGGTAATGTGCCTGCTGTCCCTACCCTAAAAGAATTTTATTGTAATCATGTAAGATATAGCATATGAAAGGGCGTTCATCTCTCGCTGTGTGGATGCTCGTTGTACAACTTTTTGCTCATGTGAGCTGGGCACTTGTAAACTCCATTGTGCAGAGCGAGCAGATTCCTTTTCTTTTTCTTCTCTTTATTCAAGGAAGGCGATTGGGGGCAAGTACAACAAATTCTCATCCTATTTTCTGTTCCTCAGCATGTTTGCTAAGTTGCTGGTCCATGTCTAAAGTGCTCTCATACCCTGTGTTCCTGCTTATAAATATAGTTGTTCATCATATTATCCACATATGGAAAAACCCACCTCTGGTGTAACAATGGCTCCAGATTGCATCCTAGCATCCTAAGTAGTTCTTGCCAACTTGCATCTGATCTGAGTATTGGGGGAAGCCAATCCTGTAGCAGATTCCAAATTCCAATGCTTCTGGACTCTTCCTTGTCTACAGATGTCAAAGCAGCCTTGGATTCCTGTGTAGAAGTGTTCTTGAGGAGCTGTGCTGAGCCTGTGGTGAGATCTTTATGAGCCTGACATACTGAGAAAAGAATGGCCACATAGCTTATCACAAAATTACATTTGTTCAACATGAAACTGAATTAAGGAAATTTTTTTGACTTTGAAATCCTGTCTTAACATGATTTAAAAAAACAAAAACAAAAACAAAAAACCCTAACCTGGGCCAGCCTAGTTTTTTCTGTCTTTGTTTTATGACAATTCTGTGATCTTTGAAAACTAAAAATAAATATTTTGCTAACACAAATTTTATTCCTACAGTAGATCAATATAATCTATTAATGTAATTACATTGATATAAATAATTCACTTGGAGATGAATGTAGCTATTAGCAGCTTGATACTCATGTTTTCTTTTCTGCTCTAATGACACTGAGGGGTGTGTGTGTATGTGTGTGTGTGTGTGTGTGTGTGTGTGTGTGTGTGTGTGTGTGTGTGTATGTATGTATGTGTTGAGAGGTATTAATAGTCATTTCTATGACTTGTCATTAAATGAGTGTCTAAGGGAATTGATTAGACTGAAGTAGTGAATTCATTAAGGAATATGGTAGTTTTAGGCATTGAGTTACACTGAGAACACCTGTATTCCATCCCAGGTTTTGTTTCTTTCCATTTCCGCCCCTTTGATGACTTTGGACAAGCCATTTGGCCCATGAGACTCATTTTCCTCTATTGTGAATTTGAACACAAACTCAGTAATTAGTTCTCGCTGTGGTTGTAAGAACCAGGTAAGAATGGGGAAGAGTGCTTTGCGAACCAGGATAATGCTTTATGGATGTAAGCTATGATGAAAATGCCATAAGGTTATGAGCATATGTGCTAATTGCTATTACTGAGATTTACAATGAGGGTGCTCCACACATCATCTTCTAACATGTTTAGACAGGTATGGTCAATGGGATCCCTTGAGAATAAAGGTAAAATGTATATTCAAAATATTACAACAATCCTTCTCTTTTCTTTGTGCACAAAACCTCATACTATCATGACCTTTTCTGATCGCTTCCTTGATAATGTAAAACAAAGCCCCTGACAGAATAGGTGATTAAAAAAAAAAAACAGATTTCTAGATGATGTAGAGACTAAAGGGAGTGTGGGGGCTTGAATTCCTTCCCATGAGACTCCATCCATATCTGAATGATCATGGTATATACCCCACCTGCCTTTGAGGGTACCCCTCTCAGATGTCCCCAGTTACATCATCAAATCAGAGCTATCAGCTCCCTTCACAATCTGAAAGCAAAGGCAGAGTCCAAAGGGCGGGAGATGTGCCCACCCAGGGTCACACCTCTGTAGGCACATGTCCAAGTTTTTGATAGAACTTGTCCTCCAAACAAGAGCCGTGCTGGAAGATAGGTGTCTGTCGGTAGCATTCCTTTCCCTTTCTCTCTGTTTCTAGTAAGGCCTCTGTCACCTACTTCCTTTTCTGGGTGACAGGCTGGTTGTCTTCAGCAGATGGCATTGGGGTGGTCTGACAGCCCTCAAGGAGTGTGCTCCAGGACCAAATTTTGAAGGGACAGCAGCAAGACACCAGTGATTAGGTCACTGTGATGACTCTTCTGAAAGAGGGGAGCTTCTATGGCTCCCAGCACCTCAAATCCCATGGCCTAGATTTCAGTAGTCTTTCGACATGACCCTTTCTATTCTATAGAGTTGTTACTGTGAGCACCCCCACCCCACCCCATCATGTCATGCCCTGGAAAGGTTGCCACAGAGCATAATTGCTAGTGTTTAGTCTACATATATCTGTGTGTGGCAGAGCAAGAGGAGGGTGCAGGCCTGTCTTTTGTACTCAAGTTATTTATTGCATTTGTCTTACGACTTCCATTTAGAGCGAACGAAGCTGCAAACTAGGTTATTTAAGCTGGATCTTAGGTGCTGTTAGCAAGTGAAGAAGTGGGTGGCAAGGAGAAAGAACGATGGGAGACTGAGCTGAGGAGAGTCATGTAGAGCAGTGCTGTGTCCTATGGCAGTGCAGGTCATAGGTGTGCTACAGCTTATAGACATGAGCTCTCTGCACAAGGGTGAAGACTTTGTCTCAGGCACTTAGGAAGAAGTCTCCTGTGGGTATGCCTGCAATGTGTAAAAACCTAAATCCAAACACACACACACACACACACACACACACACACACACAGAGTGAAGCCTGGCTGAGCCCTGCAGATTGCACAGAACCTGCAATGAGTTGTTCTTTCTGGAACAGTCTCCTTCCTTAAGTTCCTGCCTATCACTGTCGTATGTGACACTATCTGCCCTGACCCTGTGTGCCTGACAAAGGTCAGAGCAGGTAGCAGCACGTGTGACAGTGATAGGCAGGGAATTAAGACACCTAATGATGTCTTTAGGTCATATCATCATCACCTGTCCAAATGAAGTTTCAAGAGTCTCCTCTTGAAGGATCAATCCCCATCTCCTTCCTATACACAGTTCTATGTGTGTTTGTGCATGTGTGTACGTGTTTTGCATGTCTACACTCAAGTTTTCTGCATGTCTGGGTAGCCCATTGTCATTTTGAAAGACTTAGTTGATCCAAATCAGTCATCAATTCTCTTTTGCTCAGATTTGATAAAGGGTCTTTCTTGAGTACCAGAAGTACTGTACATAATTCATAACACAGAGCAAGATGAAATAGAACGGGAGAAGATAATTGCTGAGGAAGTAAAAGTTCCCAGCTTTGTTACAAGCAGGGAGAATGAGTCAGCAGCACATATGTCCTGAGGTCAAGCTGTACTTCCGGTTGGGACCTGAGTATCCAAGACCAAAGATGGAGGAAGTTGCAGGAAGAGTGGCAAGTAAGAGTGTAGGGAGAGAGGGTTGAGGGCAGGGAGGACTCCTGTGGCTGTTTCCATTCGGGCAAAGAAGGAATAGCCTGGGGTCTTAATCATCTGCCCATGACTCATTCTGTTCCTTAATTAAATTACTGTTGTAATTTGGAAGAGTTTTCATATTCTCTATAGCCATGGCAACCAATCTCTTTTATGAGGCCCACCCAGTATTTACAGTCTCTTTGAGATGTGGGCCCTCTGTGCATTACAGTTGGGGGTCTGTACAGTAGTGAGCAAAAGTTGGTTTTAGAGGAGATGAGCAAATATATTGTTTTTGCCAAAGCCATCTTGTTTTTTGTGGCTTCAGTTGTGAAGTGCCCTTCTGCTATCGGTGGACAAATGCTCTCTCCCCATCCATGTATCTGTAGGTCTTTCTCGCTATCTTCTCTCTCAGAACACAAACACTCATCTGAGATCTCTATGAACAATAGACTAAACAAAAAAATGAGAGAAAGACAGAAAACAGAGATAAGCATGCTGCCTAACATTTGTCTTATACCTATTGTGTGTTGAGCACTTTACATGTGTGACCTTAATTCTTACAGCAGTCTTGATGGTTACTCTGCTCATTCTTCATTTTACAGGTGAGATGATCCAGGTTTGCTCAAGGTTATATAGGTGGAGAGTCTTGCCTTGTTGAACTATTAAGCCCTGGCTCTTTCAGTTACCCCCTGCTTCCATAAGTTAGAACAGAATAGGAGAGAAAGTAGGTGATTCGAGAAGCTCAGATTAATGCTTGCACCATATACCAGAGTGCTGCTTACTTTCTAACTCCTGGACCTGTTAGCTGTGCAAAGGCAGAGGTGCTGTTGCTCCTGGTCTTGGGGAGAGAAGCATGACTTGTGTCCCATGTCTGTTCTGGTATTGTGTTGAGGGCCTTTTGAGCATATGGAACAAGCACTGAAGGACGTAAAGAGCTACGAGATATCTCTCTGGGGTAGTTGGGAGAGCCTTCATGGAGAAACCTCAAAGAGATAGGAAGGTCTTGTTTAGATAGCAATATTGTTGAAGTATCATGGGTGAAGTGTCCCTTATATTTCTAAGAGACACAAGCTTACAGCCCATTTCCTGGTTCTTTGGCTCTTACAGTCTTTCTGCTCCCTCCTCTACAATGTTCCCTGAATCTTCGGTGTAGGAGTTATATTATAGATGTAGCCACTGTGGCTGGGCACCCCATGGTCAGTAGTTGTTCTCTGTAGTTTGACCAGTTTTGGTTTTCTGTAATGGTCTCTGCCTGTTGCAAAGCAAAGCAGCTTTGGTAAGAATTGGGAGTGATGCTTATCTATGGGTCTCAGGGTAGGTATTTTTGAATGTAGTTGGAAATGATAGTTACTAAAGTAGTGGTAGTAAGTTCTCCTCTAAGACTCATGAAGTCACTGGCCCTGGGTAGTTCGTTAGGCTTCCAATTCCAGGCATGTTTTCTCACTTGCTCAGAAGGCTTTAAGTCATTTAGACATCTGTTGGTTACCACCAAGATATGAATGCCACCATTGCATCTTTAGGGGTATCTTATCATGCTGATCATTGTTATGGTTCATAGTCTTTGCAGCGGGGTAGGATTATTGGTTATTTCTCCCCCTTGTTAGCTTGCATAGCATCTTCTGGTTCTATGAAAGCTAGTCCTCAGGGAGGAGACTTTCAGTTCAGCTCCGATCCTCTGAGTCGTGTGTCAGAAGTGCATGGTGTCTTCAGTAATAGGGACTTAGCTTCAGCCTCTGAGAGGCAACAAAAAAAAAATAGGCATGCTAATATTGAAGAGGGAAAACTCATGGGACCTCATTCCTAGACAAAGAACTATAGGGAACTAAGGAATGCTGACTAACAGTGGGAGAAATAGTCTCCCCCACATGGAATAACTCCCTAATTGGCTATCCAGTACCAAATGATTAGCCCTGAAATCATACACATGCAACACTTAGTGGATTCAGCAGGTTGCATCTAGATGACTATGCATGGAGAAAGCAGGGGGAAGGGGAGGGCTCAGCAGAAGCAGGATTGGAGGTGTAGAATTTGTCACTGTGTTTTGGAAGCAGCCACAGTAAATGGGATAAGGTGGAAAATGTTGAAACTGAGACTAGAGAGGAGATTAGAAGTGACTAGTAAAGGACGTCAAATATTCCTGAGGGTCTCCCAAGTTTCTTCCATCAGGGAATAGTCTCACTACTTGAAATCTTCATTAGCTTATCTGTGCTTCATTTTTTTCTGACTTTGACCTTGTCTAAGCTCCTGCTGTGCCTTGGGGCTCAAGTATACAATTGGTCCAATGGGCCTGGGTTTGTCCTTTCTATGCTTCTTGTGACCTTTGAGTTGGGCCCAGAGAGCCTTTAATGCCCTGTCTTCCCTCTGGCTTCATGTCCCACCCATCTATTCTCTTGTCCTGTTTTTGCCATAAGCCTTAATCTTCTGGAGTTGTCTTTACTTCCTGCCTGTGATTACATTATCCCTTCTATTTTTAAAAAATATTTTTGTGTGTGCATGATGTGTGTGTATTCATATATGTGAGTATGGGCATGTACACACCATGATGCTGTGTAGAAGTCAGAGGACAACCACATGAGGGCTGGCCTTTGTCTTCTCTTTGTTTACACACAGAGTATCTTACTGTTCACAGCTGTGTATACCAGCCTAGTGGGCTGGGTGATTCTCTTACCTCTGCCATCTAGCTTGCCATAGGAATGCTGGGATTACAAATATGTACCACTACATCCAACTTGGTGTGGTTTCTAGGGATACAAATTCAGGTCCTCATATAATCTCTTCAGCTCCTTTCTGTTCTTTAGTCTATCAAGCTCTATGAATCCTTTAAATTTCATCCCTAGTGTTCTTGATATTTTCCCTTATTGCATCCCTGCCTTTTCTTCAAGAGTTACCAGTTCTTGTGTTGATTATTTAAATTTCTGCTTCTTAAACTACACTCTAAGCTCCATGGGTGTCAGACATCTACTGCTTTGTGATTATCCCCAGAAGCCCTTGTGTCCAGCACAGAGTAGATGCTCACTGAAAAGGCAGGTAATAACTGGATGGATGGAGTAATAACCTATTATGGCTAGGCACTGTGCTATGGGCTGAGGAAATAGTGATGACCAAGCAAGATCCCTGCTCCTTTGACACTCCTATTCTCTTTGAGGACAGATATTAAACAATTTAGAAATAAGTAATGTCAGGCAGGAATAAATCACATGAAGGCTAAGAAAGCAAACAAAGGAACAGAATGTTGAGGGAGGCAGCTCATCCATTAATTAAGGCTGGAACGGGGGCATCTAGTAAGGAGACGATGCTGAATGCTGAGTTGAAGTCTGTGCACAGAGGATGAACTGGCTCTGGGAAGCTTGGAGTGAGGACTTTTCAGATGGAGGACCAGCAAGTGCAGGGACTCAAAGTGGTTGCTTGACGGGTTCATGGAACAGCAAGAAAATCAAGGAGGCTAGAGTACTCAAACAGAAAGAGGGAAGGAACGGGTTAGGGAAGAGGGAGCTAGCCCATGTTGGGCCTTGTAGACCATTGTTAGGGGTTTGCATTTTGTTTTGAGTGTTGAGGGGGGCAGTTATAAACTCTGATATGTGCTGAAGCATCACTCTACCTGCTACATGGAGAACTGGCTATGGTGAGGCATGAAAGGAAGAGGGCAGCAATAGTAATGGAATCGGAATGGTTGTGTAGGTGGGAGAGTTGAGCATCTCTTTAAGTGGCTCTATGTCAATGGTGGATCTGGAAACTTTCCACTGGGTGGAAGGTGAGATAGGAGAGAAGGGAGGGGTCAAGGTTCCCCAGCTCCATTAACATAGCAACAATGGTGTCTTTTACTGAAGAGGAGGCACCGAGAGAAGGGACTGAGTGCTGGTCAAGGTCATAAGTCTGTTTGGTGAATAAGTTGAAAATGCCCAATAGCACCTTATAGTTACCTGAGTTAGAGATGTCATGATTAAGGCAGAGGGATGTGTGGGTCTGAAGCTGAGTTAAGACATGAGATAGGCATTTGAAAATATTCAGTCTCTTGATGACATTAGAGTCCTGGGATCGGCTGGTATTCCTTGGAGAGAAGGTATAGCTAAAGAGGCGGGCCAATAGCTGAGCTCTGACAGCTACTGCAGTGTATTGATTGACACTATAGCAGACCTGTTACCAGACCAGACTCTAGGATCAGCTTTTGCATATGACAGAGACTGGTTTATCAGCCAGTGAGCCAGGTACGGGTGTATGACAAAGAGATTCTGATGTGGAGGGAGAGTCTGGGTCAACTTGGTCTTTTGCCCACTGTAAAATTATATAACCTATCAAACCGAGTTTTGTTGGTTTGTATGTGTGCACTTGTGTATTTGTACATACTTGCTTGTATGTGTACATATGTGAGGAATGGTATCAGGTATCTTCCTCAATCACTCTTTGTCTTTTTTTTTTTTTCTATTATTTGAGATAAGGTCTCACTATGTAGTCCTGACTGGGGTGAGCTCTCTATGTAGACCAGGCTGGTCTTGAACTCATAAAGGTTGACCTGCTCCTGTCACCTGAGCCCTGAGATTAAAGTTGTACACCACCTTGTCTGGCTCACTGATTTTACTTTGGAGACAGATGAGAACTCAACCTGCAACTCACTGAGCCAGTTAGACCAGCTGGTTGGCAAGCCCCAGGGATCCTCTTGACTGTGCCTCTCCAGCACTGGGGTCAAGCTGATGATTTTTCAAGTCTGATTTTTACTTCTCTAAGTGTTCTGTTCATTCACTGAACATCTATCAGGGCCTTGTCTGTGCACAGCAATGGTCCTATGTCTTGGAATGTTGCTCTTCCAAACCCACAGTTTCTCCTCCTGATTCTTTTCCTGCTCCCAGAGTCATCAACTCTTTATTACCCAGTTCTCAATGTATTTGCATCATGACATCAGTGAGGTACATTTATGAGATATTGAGACACCATAAGGGACTGTGTCTGCCTCTGGCAACAGCATTCCAATTCCAGGAAAGCAGCTGGGTTGGGCCTATCCACTAGAATATTCTTGGTATCATTAGGCAAACTGACGGCCTTGGGCTTGGGATTACATGACTCTACAAAGTGTACTTTTGAGGTCATATTAACAAAAGAAAGAGCCATTTAATGAAGAGCCACAAAGTGTATGTTTAAGCATGACATTAACTTTGGAGTCCTTAGCTGGGGGGATGAGTGTCAGGATCAGGATTCCCAAGGGAACCCTCCTGAGGCTCCATTTAGGCTTGACACCCCCAGGTGCTATAGCAAGCCTCAAACACCTGTACATACAATTTAAAATCTAAGGAACACTCACAATCCCTAAGACAGAAGAGGGGTCCTACTTATATCTTTGGGAGTGTTTAGTGTTGGGAAAAGGCCAGAGTGAAGAACACCAGCAAATGCTTCCCACATCCATATGATATGCTAGACACCATTCTGACATGCTATAGACACATTCGGTTTTCCCAACAACCTTGGGAATTGGATGATTGGTTTCCCACTTCACAGCTGAGAAAAACAAGGCAGTTTGCTTTTGGAGTCTGTGCTTTTTTTTTTTTATGCTACAATGATCTGAAAATGAATGTCATTAAAAGGGATTTTGGTGGAATAGAGAAGTTATTTAGTTTGCTTATGTGTTATATTTTGATTTGTGGAGAGTAGCTATTCATGAAAAACTAAAGTGTTTTTTTTTTTTTTAAATAGGAGCCACACATGTGCAAGCACTGTAATTAGTATTTTCAGGAGAGAAGAGTCCCCCACTGCTGTGCCTCCCTGTTGGCTTCGCTCATGACACTTTCCCCATAAGAGAGAATGCTAAAGCAGAGCTGTCTTTTTGATGGAGGTCCTGAGGGTTCTGGACACATGGGGCCTGGGCAGGTGCTATTAAGCATCCTGCCGCTTTGATCCTCTGTACTGAGGAATTCTTGATTGCCCAGGAATAAGTTATAGGTTAGAGAGAGCCAGCTTGCTGCTTGCTGTCTCCTGCTCTTGCCTTTGCCTGTCTTGTGTCCCATGTCCTGTGTCCTGCCCCCTGCAATGGACCTGGCTCACCAGCAGGTGCCAGGGGAAGGGAGGTCAGTTCTTGCTTGGGCTCTCTCTGTGAACCTCAGACAGTAATGGCAGAAGACAGGCAGGCAGTGCTGAGGTGGAACTGGGCAATTGCCCTCCGACTGACTGTCGGTGATCCTCGGCCCTCCTCTGAGGATGATAAAGCTGGTTCTCTTCTGGAAACACTTGTCTGAAAAGAGGTGCCAAGCTTGGGACTTAAAAGGAAGGTCCTTATGATTTCCATGAATGGGGCCTGAATGTTCACTCTTCAAGTTCCCTGGTATTATGGGGTCTTGTACCTAGTCAGTAATTTCACCTGACTGTCCCATTTACCACCATGTTGAAGGAATACCCTCTACACACACACACACACACACACACACACACACACACACACACACACCTTCTTTAATGTCGAGTAATCAGGATGCTCTAGATGTATCTAGACCCTACTCTAGATACCTGCATTCAACACATAGCCTAGAATTTCCCACCCTTCTGGGCAGTCCTGATACAATGTTCTTCATGGAAAGGATCCTGTTCAGAATTATGTAGAAATGGGGCCCTGGTTAGTTTCACTTTCCTAGGTATCAGACTGGGCACTGAGAAGTGGGAGGAGGTGGTGCGGTTGGACCAGTCCCTGGGGCCAGTGTCTGTATCAACCCTCGGTTCTCTGTAGAGTGCCAGGTCTTACTCTCATGTAATTAGGCTTCTAATGCCACTTTCTATTGACAAGGGTGAGCTGCTACCAAGTCACTTCAGATGAAATTGGGTCGCCTGTCATGATTCCTATGGGACTGCGGGAGAACTGTGCTTACTCCATACCTTGCCCTACTTTAACCTGTGCCTGGATCTGGTCCCATACCTCCTTCAGAGGGAGGAGAGGATGCTATTCAGAGCTTCTCTGGTCTCTTCAGGGCAGAGTCTGGCCCAGAGATAACTGCCTTCAACTTGGCATGGGGTTTTTCAGTGGAGGTTAGAGGAAGCCTTCCTCCTGCCCAAGTCAAATTTGTAGAACAAGGGGAGGACAGTGACTCTAAATTTTCCTGGTGTGGGAAGGTAAGAAGAACCCAATTGTCATTCCGAGAGTGGAGGAGGAATGGGAACTTATTTGTCTTCTTCCAGAAAGCCAGGCACTGTAGTTGATAGCTCCCCTCTGAGAATGAGATGAGCAGAGCAGTCCAGAGATGGAGCGAGGGTGGAAAGGAAGAAAAAAAAATGAAGTCATCTCCAGTGCTTCTGCACAACGAAACATTCATGTGTTCAACTCCGGAGGAAGCAGAGACAAATAAATTAGACTCAGCAGGGCGGGTGCTGAGGCAGGGTCAAGGCTGGAGGGAAGGGGACAGAAGGAGGCCACATGCGGCATGAAGAGATGAAGGAACCATATAGAGGCAGGAAGAGAGGTGGGGCCAAGGAAGCTCTTCGGGGTTCCGTCTTCCAGGTACTTCTCCTATGAGCCCCAGCCAAACTCAAGGCTAAGTGGAAAGTGGGAATCTCAAGCCAAAACGCACTACAGTGTGCTCTGTGTTTTAAGTTTCCAAACCTGGAGTAATAATAAACAAAAAAGAAACAGTGAAGAAAAGAGAAAAGGGGGATAGTGGTGGAGGTATGAAACTTTAATCAATACCCGTGTTCTGAAGAGTTCAGGAGCTGCTCAGATCTTATTATCCATGTGGCTATTTCTGTCACCTCCCGGCAACCCTCAGAGCAGCGCAGGCTATTGGCCAGGTCTTTGAGATAATGCTTCACTCCATCACCCTGGGCTTCCTTGGGTGGGGGGCTGTGGAGTATGCAAGGAATGGATAGGGTGTGATCTTCAGCACACAGGGTTTTGGCTTTGCCTGGAGTTCATTAGATGGAGATTTTTTTAAATGTAAACATTGATGTGTTTGAATATCAACTTGAGCTAATATAAAGATTTGAAACTTAGCCATTGGCTGCGGATGTAGCTCAGACAGAGGGTGCTTGTACAGGATAGATGGGGCCCCAGGTTCTAGTCTGAGACCACCAATGTGTTCTGCTTTATCTCTTACCACCTCCCCCTGCTCTCTAAAGCTCACAGTCGTGGTGCCATGACAGACAGGGTGGCTTTGGTCTGTCTCGATGCTTCCTCTCCTCTGGGGCTCTAATTTCTCACAGACTGTCTCTTGAGGGATTCCTGTTGAAAGTCCCTTGGCGATACATTCTATACACTGATGACTCAAACTTATATTTCTAGCCCAGAACACTTCTGAGCTCCCAGTTTATCTATCTAATTAGCTACTGTTGGCATCTGCTCTGGTTTGCGTGTTTGGCCCTTGTATTCACGTGTTGGGAATTGAATCCCTAAAGTCAGAGGTTCAGTGATACTTGGAGAACGGACAATTGGGAGGTGACTCCATTGAGAGGGCTCTGTCCTAATGAGTGGATGAAAGGATAAGTGAATTATCACAGGAATGGCTCTAATACAAAATCAACACCCTATGGCTTGCCTGCCCTGTCTCACCATGTGATACCCTTTGACCCAGCATGAAGGCCCTTACTAGATACTGGGAAGAAGCTGGGCTGGTGTCATGCTTTTGGACTTCCCTGCCCCCAGAACAGTGTGCTAAATAAGTCTGTATTCTTTATTTAAAAACAAAACAAAACCAAAAAAACCAAACAATAACAACAAAAAAACCCCAACACTATTTGTGGTTTCCAATTATAGAACAAGAAAAAAAAAACAAAACAACAAGCCAGCACCTTCTAAGGACCTCTCTAGTAAGCTGTTAGCCAGCTTGAGCTCCTCCAAGTCTCATTGTCTTTCTTAGGTTCCCATCTCCCTATATATCCCACTACCTATTGTCTCCCTTCTTCCTTCCCACCCACTCTTCTTGAGGTATTTGTTTCCTATCAGCTTCAAGTCTATGGACACCATCTCTAATAAGTATCTCAGTTCTTATTTCTAGCATCCATCCATTCATCTCTCTATCTCTCTCCATCATCTATCTCTCTATCTTCTATCTCTCTATCTCTCTATCTATCTATCTATCTCTTTATCTTCTATCATCTGTCTTTGTGTATATACATATACCTATCTATCATCTATCATCTGTCTATGTGTATATACACACACATACCTATCTATCATCTGTCTATCCATTTGTCTGTCTTTCTATCTATGTATCTATCTGTACACACACACACACAAAAAAAAAAAAAACACACACACACACATTTTACCTATTCTGATTGATGTTTCCTGGGGTTCTACATATAGCACCATTCTGGAAACAGCCGTTTCTCTTATTCGTCTTCATTTACTACTCAGCAGCCAGAGTGATTGTTAAACAACGCCCATTTCCTGTGTCAGTTTCCTTTATAAAGCCCTTATTGGGCTCCTCTTGCCTTTGTATGATAGACTGAAATTCTTAATGTGATCCACGAGGCATATGCTTCCCCCCAGGTCATCTTTCTCACTGGCTTCTGCTTTTTGTCTTTTCATCATCCTGGCTTCTGTTGGTGACTATGTCTACTTTCATGCCCCCTAGAAAATGCCGTGAGCCCCAGAACCTCCGCTCACGTGAGTCTGTAGGCTTGGAGGCAGCAGTCTCTCTTTCTAGTTGTGCCCCATTCATTTCCATCCGAGTGAAAGGGATGTATCCTCAGGAATGTCTGCTTTGAACATTAACCAAACACCAGGCCAGTTTCCCTGGCTCCTGGGCCTCCTCAAGTTTTCTTCGGTGTACTCAGTGCCGTGGTATTATCCAGGTATCGGGGCCACACTTTCTTCAATGTTACTCCACCTACTAAATGAAAGCTGCAGGGCAACCAGACTGCGTCTGTCCTGTGGACTGTGAAGGCTCCAGGAGACACGCATGGCCCATGTAAAGGCTGAACACGTTACCAACTTTGTCTTGAAAACCTCTGTGCCTGGGGCTTTGATTCCAGCACAGGGGCAGGGAAGAACAGGACAGGACTTCAGAAAGGAAATCATAGAAGTCTTGCTACTACCAGCTGTGTAAATACACAGTGTCTCCAAGTGGGATCCCTGTGCTTCTTGAAGACTGTGGCTTAGATCTGTTCTCATCTCCACTATGTGTTGTTTCCTTGACTCCTAGGTCTATATAGTCAGTCACCTCCTGGTTCCTGTCTTACCAGATATACCTTCCTCTCCCCATGTCCCCAGGACTATATCCTTGCAATCTCAGCATCCTCGGGGTCCCAAACTGCCTGAGTTATGACAACCTAACAGCTGTGCGTTCTTGGTCCTGGTTCCTATTCTCTAGAAGCCTCAGCTCCCTGCAAAATGCCAATGAGATTATTAATGGTAATGATACCTTGTCTATCTTTCAGGGTTGTTGTGATGGCGAGGTGAGTTCATTTATGTCAAACACGTTGAAAACCATGAAATTCACTAAGCTTGTGGGAATGAAGAGAAGATGCTGGGGAGGGAGGAGAGCTGATCAGTCATTCCCAAAGACAGTGGAGAAGAAAGTAGATTGACAGTAGACTGACAGCTGTGGAGCCTGCATGGGGCTGGACTAGGCCCTCTGCATGAGGGGGACAGTTGTATAGCTTAGTCTGTTAGAGGGGCCCCTGGCAGTGGGATCAGGATCTATCCCTGGTGCATGAGCTGGCTTTCTGGATCCCATTACCTGTGATCGGATACCTTGCTCACCCTTGAGGCAGAGGGAAGGGGCTTGGTTCTGCCTCAACTGAATGTACCAGGCTTTGCTGTCCTCTCATGGGAGGACTTACTATTTTGGAGGAGGGGATGGAGGCTGGGTGGGAGGGAAGGCAAGGGGGGGTGGAGTGGGAGGAGGGATGAGGGGATCTGTGGTTGGTATATAAAATGAATTAAAAACATTTTTTTAAATAAAAAAATAAAAGAAGTATGCATGTAGTGACAATCAATCCATGAAGGCTATTGTCAGACTTAGGCAGTCCAGCTTGTCCTGAAGTTGGGAGGAGCTCCAGTAAATGTCTCAGTAAGGAGAGCCATCCTGAAACCTGTCTACAGAAGTATTTCTGGCAGAGATAGGTGGGGAAAGGAAGCACCTGGGATGCTGAGGTCATGGGGCTTGATGTGAGGGCATAGCAGCCTGCATGGGAATGACCAGAGTGAGAATAGAAAGTACAGGGCAAACTCGGGGGGCAATGGGAATGGGTGAGACTTGGGTATGGAGACAGCGGGAATGGGTGAGACTTGGGTACGGAGACAGCAGGAATGGGTGAGACTTGGGTACGGAGACAGCGGGAATGGGTGAGACTTGGTTATGGAGACAGTGGGAATGGGTAAGACTTGGGTATGGAGACAGTGGGAATGGGTGAGACTTGGGTATGGAGACAATGGGTAAGACTTGGTTATAGAGACAGTGGGAATGGGTGAGACTTGGTTATGAAGACAGTGGGAATGGATGAGACTTGGTTATGGAGACAGTGGGAATGGGTAAGACTTGGGCATGAAGACAGTGAGAATGGGTAAGACTTGGGCATGAAGACAGTGGGTGAGACTTGGGTATGGAATTTGTCAATTACCAGCTATGTCCACAGGGATCATGGGATACAGAGTAACCCTCAGGCCAGCATTTCAGGGTGCGATTCCTTTTCTCCTCTTCTGTTTAAGTCTCAGGCCAAGGTCTGTGTGACCAGGCCTTCTCTGTCACCTTCCTCATTTCTAGAGGTTTCTACCTTCCTGATTCAGGTCACACATAGTTATCTCAGACTTAGGAATCATAGATGGAGGCTCCTGAGTTTGTTGGGGCAATGGTGCCATAGCTGGGACCAGGTAGGCAGCTTTGACATGAGAAGAGATGGCCATGCTCCCGGGATCTGGATTGCCCACAAAAGATATCAAGGCTGGGAAGTAGAGAGTGAAGTCTATTCTTCCTTGACTTCTCCTCAGCACCTGGTATTTTTCCCCTTAGCACCTGAAAGAATGTTTTTTTCCCACAGCGGGGCTACCTCCTGCCATTTCTTTATTGTAATGCCAATTTTTACTTAACATCTGCCAAGCACAAAAGGTGCATCAGGGCTCTGTGGAAACAAAGTGAAATGCTGGCAGTGCCCTGGGCTTAGTCCTGAAGGAAGACAAACAGGAAACTAAACAGAACCCCAGGAGATGTGGAGTGAGAATGGTGGTGGGGGCTGGCTTGCTTGCTCGGCCCTGGCAGTTTGGCCTCCTCTCTTTCTTTCTTTCTCTTCCTGGAAAGCCTCCTGCTTTGAAAGAGGGTTGTGTCAGTTTTGTTGCCAGCAGGCCTGTGAGTGTGGAAGTCAAGTTGCTTTGAAGAATGTATTTGGGGGGAGGATGTTAAACAGAAAACAGCCAGGAATGATGGGGAAGGCTTGGAAAAATGCAACAACTTGCTGCCACTGATCCTGTACTGTTACTTCCGACTTAGGAAGCATGCAAGGACACTTGGGAGCTTGCTGGGGCTGTAGTATGTCAAAGTGGAAAGAGAAGAGTAGGGTGGACATGTGGGCAGAGCACATTGGCTTCAGTGTGCTTAAGGGAGCTCAAAAGCAGGGTAGGGACTTGGTGAAGGCTTTGCCTGGGTGCCTGCAAGCCTATGCTAAGAAAATGGCCAATGAACCAGTGCAAATTCTAATAAAATATTGTATTCATTATATCAAGAGGTGCTGAGATAGAATCCAACTCTTTTCCTTAATTAATCTCAATGTACAGCTGATGACATGAGGCCGTGATTTGAGGATCTGAGCTGTGTTTGGCGGGCTTTGAAGGGATGAGTTTGGGGAAAGAGCTGGGGGAGGGAAGTTGAGATAGATCCTCCACCAGAACATTCCAGACTCTTTGGGTATAGGGATGCTAGGGTGCCAGAGGTTGAGGTGGAGCTCCCACCAAAACATTCCAGACTCTTTGGGTATAGGGATGCTAGGGTGCCAGGGGTTGAGGTGGAGCTCCCACCCAAACAATTAGTGGTAGCTAGTTAATTTTCCCAGGTACCCTCTCACCCTATCATAACCTAAATATACTAGCATTGAAGGATCTCCTCCCAAATATGTACTTAGGTCTTTGAGAGGTCTATAGCATATCTATGAGGAATTGTCAGGAGACCGTGGAGTGCTGTGTTTAGCATTTTCTTCCTTGTCTGGTCTATAAGACAGAGAGCCTCAGAGCACAGAATTCTGTACCTTTGGTTTTGAAATCAGACATGCCAAATATTCTTAGTCATTCATTGCAGTAGAACAGTTGGTTCCAACATTGTCTGTTATGCTTAAATTCACTGGGAAAGTTGAAATGAAGCCTTGTGATCTCCATCATCTAGGGTCTCATTTGGAAACACATACTCAATATCTGTAACAGCAGTGGTATTCTGGTTAGCTACTCTCCAAAAGACAAATATGGTTTTGGTCATGTAGATACATCACACACACACACACACACACACACACACACACACACACACACACACACGACATGAAAGCAGAAGCAAAGAGGAGAGGGTAGTGTAGCAGAATGTGGGGGAATATGCTCAACATATAACATATACTTGTATGAGTGTCCTTATGTATCATAGAACCGTATACAATGACTGCATATAATTTAAAACATTTAAAAGAAAGCTTTCATGTTGCAGTCTGTTTGTTAGCCTTGCTGGGGCACCTTAACACCTTCTAATGAGACTCATGTCCAATTTAACCCACTGTGCAGCAGCGTGCAGATTTGTCCTTATTTAAATTCCAACACTATAGCAACTATTTCTATCCTTTTTCACTTGCTGGGCGCTCTATGAAGGGCTCTACATTCATCGTTTATTCCCATTTCTTACCATCTTGCAGTGTTAACATCACAACCATTTTTTTTTTTAGATGAGAAAGCTGAGACTTGCAGATTAGTAGCTCACCACGGTCACATACCTACTCCTTTCTAAACTCCTCCCACTTCCAAAAGACAGGCCTCTGTTACAGGAGGTTACTTGACAGTAGGTGCAAGTTCCTCTGTACCTTTGGGATCCTAGGCCTCAGAGCCATGAAAGGAAGATGGAGGCCAACTGCATCCTTTGTCCAGCCTTCTTTTCCCTTATGATTTTTCACATGTTTCCCCATAACCACCATCAGTGTGCCTCTGCCTCTCAGTGCCTTCCCTCACAGATTATTTCCTTCCTTCCCTACCCACCCTCCCTCCCTCCTTTCCTCCCTCCCTCCCTTCCTTCCTTCCATCCATCCATCAAATGACACTGCATATTATCTGTGTGCTCAGTCCACTGTAGGTACTGCCCTAAGCGAAAGCTCCGATTTCAGTTACTTCTATATTTGCTTCGTGTAAGGACAATGTTTTCTCTGGGAAGCAGTTTGTTCTAAGGAGTTAAACACTAGGCAGATAATAGACAGCTTTGTCAACTGACAAAAAATGCAAGGCATCAGCAGGCAGATGGTGAGGTGTTTGGGGCAGGTGTACTTTTACTGTAAAGCAAAGACACCTGCCTCCTTCCCTAAGGATAGTAAAGACCAGGGAGACACAGTGGATGAGTTCAAGCATGACCTGAATCCACCTCTAGACGACTTGTAAATTCAAAGACAGCGGGGTATTTTCTTAGATAGAAATCAGCACCCAGCCATTGGTTCCATCCCTACATTGTGGCTGGGAAGAGGTACCAGGGTTGTGTTATTACTAGAGTTATCCTAGTATCCTAAGAGCCAGGGTATCGAATGACCCTGTTAGCAGACATGTGTAAGTCCATGAATACCTGGCTCATGTTGCAGCTTTTAAGGTGAGGATTCTTGTACCTGCTCATTCTAATGTATAATTCTGTTTCCGCTCATGCAATAGTGGCTAAAGATACACTCCTCCCTTGCTGCATATGGAGGCAAACTAATTCAAAACTAGTTCTCTAATTCAAAACTAAAATCTTCTGAAGGCCAGTGAACCAATTTAAGAGTGAAGATAGCCAAGCCATCTTCAGAGTCAGTCCCAGGACAAAGCAGAACACTATCAGGGGATTAAGATATTCCAAAGTGTGGCCCACAGTGAGGTGTTGGCTGCCCAGGGAAGCAAGAGGAAGGAGAGCAGAAAGGAGTAGGAATCATCCCAGTCCCTCTCAGGAAGGTGGTGTTCTGTCTCAGGCCTGGGTCTTAGGTGCCCCTGGAGGGGAGCTGTTCAGCAGAGTGTCACTGCCCATTCCAATCATGGACCATTCTCTCCTTTCTCCAAGCAGTGTTCTAATTATAAGTTGACTTCCACAATGGTTTGCTTTTAGGACTGTGGGTTAACCTGAGCTAGTGTGGGATTTGGTACCAGCGTGTTGTCATTGGCATGCTCGGTGTAATGTGTCTGACTTGAAAAACAAACCATCATGACTGATGAATAAAATTTCTTAGTGAATCATGTTCCAGCCCAACCTGGGACTGTGCAGAATGTGCTCAGAGAGGTATTTCATTTGGATCCATCTGGGGAACTCTTGTCTGGTCCCCAGGCCTTTGGTACTACTTCTCATCTAACATACCATTGAGCCCTATGGATCTTCTTCAATAGTGGGCAGTAGGGACACTTCTATGCACACAGAGACTATGTGTCACATTTATTGCATGCCCTGTCTCAATATTCCTTCTATCTTCTCCCAGACCAAACTCCTACCTCCTCACCCTCTCCTTTTTCTCATTTTCTTTAGTATTGTTGCACATATACATTCATATTAATATGTAAATGCAACCTGCTGAGTCCATTTAGTGTTGTTTGTATCTATTTTTAGGGTTGACCATTTGTTATTGGATCACCAGTTAGGGGCTCATTCCTGATTTTCCCTTTCTCAGAAGTCATTAATTGCTTGTAGCTCCTCATTAGGAGTGAAAGTCCCCAATCCATGCTAGCATGTCAACTAGTGTTGCCATCGTCTAGGTCTAATTTAGGCAACCATACTGTTGAGATTTCATGGGTGTAGCTTCCTTGGCATATATAGAAGACACTACTCACAGCAGATGTCTCCATCTTCTGGCTTTTACAATCTTTCTGCTCCCTCTTCCATGATGTTCCTTGAGCCTTTGGTGTAAGGGTTGTACTATAGATGTATCAGGGCTGGGCAACCTACAGCCAGTTGTTCTCTTCACTTTGACCAGTTGTAGCTTTTGTAGTAGTCTCTATTTACCACAAAAATAGTTTCTTTGATGAAGGGTGAGAGCTATATTTACTTGTGAGTATAAGGATAAATATTTAGAATGTAGGTAGGAATTATATTGGTTTTGGAAGTGAGTAGTATATTCTCATCTAGGTCCCATGGCCTCACCAGCCATGGGTAGTTAGCTAGGTCTATAGTACCAGCATGAATTCCTTCTTTTTATCAGGTCTCAAGTCCAATTAGACAGTTGTTGTTGTTGGTAACTCCAAGTAAGTGTCACTACTGTACCTTTGGAGATATCTTACCATATTGATAATTTTTGTGATTCATACATATCACAACTGGATAGAACCGCTGATTGCTTTTCTCCCTCGGAAACTTGCATAGTACCTTTAGCTACTTTGAGAGCTAATCCTTAGGGAGGACTCTCCTAAGTCAGTTCCATCTCAATTATCCAAGTCATGTATATGAAAAGTGGTGTCTTCAGTAATAGGAACTTATCTTCAACCTCTGGGAAGTGACCAGTGGCAAGCAACAGCCTTATATTAACTATACACATACTCAGGTGGGTGTGGCAGTTCAGCTCCCAACTTTTAAAGGGTTCTTAGGCAGAGGAGACAGGAATTAAGAAATAATAGATTGAAAGAAAGACCTAGATGACAAGAAGAAAGATAGAAACACAGGATAGATTTGGGAGGGCCTGGGTCAATACCCAACAGCCTTGAGGCTTTATTCAAAAGGCTTTTTATAATATGCCAAGGGGAGAGGCAAAAGACCTCCCCCTTGCAAGATCAAAGCCAAATGTAGACCCTTCCAAATACCTGGTAAACACACCTGTGACCAAATCATCCCATTATACAGCCCTGCTAGATAAAGCAAGCCCAGATTCTCTGACCCTGAGTAAGGTCTCACTAGATAGCCTCTGTGGGCTCCCACAAGTGGGCTGCAAATTTTGTTTACTGCCTTACCCCCAGATCATGGTATCATTCCCCTCTTTTATTGTCTATGAATTTTATTGATTTTTTTTGCATGTATGTGTAGTGTGCATGCATGTGCTTATGTATGCATGTGTGTAGGTCTGCATGTTCAATTACATGTGTGTAGTTGTACAAGTGTGTGGATGTCTGAGGTTGACTTCAGGTGTCTTTCTCTACCACTCTCCATCTTAATCACTGAGGTAGAGTCTCTCATTTGAATTCGCAACTCATCTATAGAACTTGTCAACCTAGAAAGCTTGCTCTGGGGATTGTCTGTCTCTGCCTTCCAGTGCTGGAATTACAGGTTGCTGCCATGCCCAGTTGGCATTTATGTGGGCTCTGGCAATCTGAACTCTGGTTCCTTATGGTTTCATGGCAGGTGAGCCTTTATTTTCCATATTTAGTTTTCAGTCTAGATGGAGTTGATTTTTCATGTGTGTTGAAATATGAGTTAAAATGCATTTTCCCATAAAGATACCCAGTGACCTGGCACTATTTATTGATGGTGCCTTTTCTCCAATACTCTTACTTACCTACATCCTAAGTCAAGAGTCTGTTTAGGGATTCTAAACAGAATTTTAGATCCTCCTTTGTGTCTTTGCTTTTGTTTTTCCTTGCACCAAATGCTACAATTTATTCCTTTAAAAAAGTTTCATTAGATTTCTTCATTTCATTTTATGTGTGAGTGTTTTTCCAGCATGTATGCCATGTGCATAACTGATGCCTTGAGAAGTCAGAAAAAAGCATAAGATCCCTTGGAACTAGAGTTCATGATGGTTACTAACCACCATGTGGGTGCTGGGAATTGAACCTTGGTCTTCTACAAGAATAACAAGAGCTCTTAATCACTGAGCTATCTCTCCACCCCAATCCAGTTTCTTAGTAACTTTATAATAAATTTGATGTGCTGATGAAATTCCTTCAAACTTACCATATTTGCCTTGATTATATAATTTTTATTCTCAGCATCCACACATACATATTTTAGAATTAATTGGTCATTTTTCACTACACTCCAGATGGAATTTTAATTGGGACTCCATTGAATTGGTAGATTACCAAAGAGAATTGATGTCCTTTTAATATGTTACCATTTTTATGTTTTGTATGGGTCTGATGAATTTATTATTAAAAGTCAATTTTGATGCTATTGTACTTGGCATTATTCTAAAGTTATATTTTTTAATATTTTGCTAGCATATAAATATAAAAGTTCATTTTGTCTATTGAAGTTGTACTCAGCTATCTTGACTATCGCACCAATTTTAGTAGCCTATCTGAAGAGATTTTTGAATTTTCTTTTATGTCATTTGTGAGTCATAGTAGTTCAATTTTTTTCCTTCCCCAAACTTACATTTCTATATCTGTCCCTTGTCTCACTAATCCTTACATGTCTATATCTCTCCCTTGTCTTATTAATCCTTACACTTCGTATTTCTCCCTTGTCTTATTATACTAAGACTTCAATTGCAGATTGAAAAGAAGAGGTAATAATGTCATACCCCAAAATCTCAATGGAAAAACTTCCACAATACTCTCATGATACATGAAGTTTGCTGTAAGTTTTTCATAGACACCTTTTTGAGGCAATTCTAAAACAGATGATTTTAATTTTCAGTGCTGGAGTTTGAAGTCAGGGTCTTGCAATTGCTAGGCAAGTGCTCTACTGGTGAGCCATCTCCTTAGCCTGCCATTTATTGGGGCAGGGTCTCACCATGTAGCTGAGTCCAGCCTTGAACTCACTGTCAGGCCCAGGACGGTCTGGAACTTGTGATCTTCCTGCCTCAGCCTTCAAAGTACTGGAGCAACAACACTATGCCTTGTTCCAAAGTTTTCTTGATGAACAATACTGATTTCTTTTTTGCATCTATTGCATTAATAACACAATTTTACCCTATATTTTCTGAAACAGTGAATTATACTGATTTCTAATGTTAAAGTTGAAACCTTGGACTAATGCTATCTTTGTTGTGATGTACTTTTCCTGAATAAGTGGGCTTGATTGTTTAGGATAATCTTATCTGTGTTCAATAGAAAAATGAGCTATGATTTTCCTTTCATGCAATGTTCTTGGTCAAGTTTTGATGTTAAAGATAAATTAGAGATCATCTTCTTTTACTACTCTTAAAGGTTTTGTAGCACTCATATATTTTCCCCTTATAATTCTTTGATGGAGATATCTGGTGTTTGGGTTTAGAAAAGAAAATATTTATGTGTATGCATGCACTTGTCGGGGCGGCAGTGGTCGGTGTCAGGTGACTTCCTTGATCTCATTCCACCTCATATATTGACTCAGATCCCATTGTTGACTGCAGAGTTCACCTACTGGTCTAGTCCGACTAACCAGCTTGCATTGAGGCAGGAGCTGGGGAGAAGATGACACTCTGCCTCTGCTTCCTGAGCCTTGAGATTACAGGCAGGCTGCCTTACCTAGCTTTTAGTGTGTTCTGGGGACCTGAACTCTGGTCCTTACCATGTTATAGCCGGTTCTTTATCCTCAGAGTCATCTCTTCAGTCTAGCTAATGCATCTTAATTTTTAAACTTTGTTGCATATAACTATGTAGAGAATCCCCCTTGTTTCAGGATCTCTTACTTTTTAAGTTGGAGCTGTTGACCTTTGCTTCCTGTCTTTTTGATTAGTCTTGCTTGAAGTTGATCAAGTTTCTTAGTCCTTTCAAAGAACCAGTTTTTGGATCTGTTTATTTTCTTGATTATAAATTTATTTTCATTTCTATTCAGGTTCTTTATATTTTTTTTCCAAATTGGGGACTTTCAATGTGCTATCCTGTTTCAGCCTTTCAACATTTTTATGTGTATATTTATTTTTAGCAGTTTATTTTTTAAGCTGGATTATTCATTGTCTGCCTGAAAGGGTACTGGGCACACCTTCCGTGTTTGGCCAGGTGACAGTGAATGAACATGTGAGTGACTGCCTGGGACAGAGCTAGGAAGATCAGTTTGTTCTGCAACAAGCCAGCTGCTGTGACACTCCGGAGTCTTTGCGCTCTCTTCTTAGACTGTGAAGCAGGCACTTTCATGCTTGTCTTTTTCATGCCAACCTCCTTCTGAGGACCTTTGATTTCCTTCTCCACTCCCATCACTCATAATTACAGCAGCAGCAAGAATCACATGTTCTCTGCCAGCATCTAAAGGGCCCTTCCTTGTCAATGTTCTCCCAACGAAAGATTGCCTCCCACACCTCTCTCCATTACAAAAGAGTCCAAATGACTCTGGGTATTTTAAGGGGTACAGCGTTGTGACAGTGACAGGATGATGTGGTATTAGCACAATGACTCCGTTGGATGTGCCATTAGGGCTTTTCATGTCATTTGGGTGACTGCTGCTTTGTCCACATTTAGCTAGGTGAGTCCCAGAGCTGAGGGAGTTTATTTTCAGTGTGGGGGAAAAAGGCTTATGGATCTGCATGGCCTGTCCTCCCTTCTCTCTGTGTTAAGACTCCAAACGTCACATAGCTTCCCCCTAGCTTAAAAGGCAGGAGGCTATGAGAGTGAGTCCTTATAAACATTCAATAGTTTTAAATTTTACTTATGAACTAACTATGAGCTGACTATGTGTGTGAATTTATGTGGATACATGAGGTGGGACGGGGTGCAGGTGAACTAAAGAAAGATGTTCTTGGGAAAAGCAGGAAGACGCTAAAAAAGGGATGACAGTGGATATGGCAGATGTCCCTCAGAACGGTAGGAGTGACTTTGAGAAATCATTTGCATGCACCCTCTGTCCTTGTGTAGACGAAGTATCCCCAAACAATTATTATGGACAACATACAAATACGTTGAAGTATTTAATTACCCGAGGAAGAAGTTAAAATCTGATTCTGATAGCTTCTGAACTTCAAAGCCCAATAATTACATTCACCTTGATCACTGTTGTATTTCAAGAACTTAATTCTCTACCTGGCATGTGGTCTGTGCTCAGTAAATATTTGCTAAGTGAACACCGAATACCTACCTGCTGCTAGTGAACATTCATCTGAAGTTACATTTCTTCATGGCATGTGGCTCACCTGCCACTAAAGTACTTCTTACAAAGATTGTCAATAATTGGATGGACAGATAGTTGAAGATACACATATAAATGTATAATAGCTTTAAGTTTGTTAAGTGAGAGTCCAACAAATTTCCACTAAGTATCTCTTATGCATCACATGTTGGCTTGGTTATTGGGAATGTAGCAGGGAGCAAAGCAGTTAAAATCCCTGCTTTCATGAGACTTATATTACAAACAGTGTCGACATCAAAATGAGTAGGTGATACAGTCCTAGATGGTGGGACAATCTGAGAGAAAATGATGAGTCTCAGTGACTAATGGTATACTTTTGCTTTTACTTTTTTTTGTTTTTTGTTTTTTTTTTTGTGTGTGTGTGTACATGTGCACATGTATATGTATGCACATGCCATGGTGCCCTTGTAGGGGTCAAAGGAACACCGTGGGAGTTGGTTCTTTCCTTCCATCCTGCAGGTCCTGGGGGATTGATCTTAGATAATCAGGCTTAGAAACAAGTGCTCTTATCTGCAGAGCCATCTCTGTAGTCCTCGATGATACATATTTTTATAGACTAGTTAGGTCTTATAGAGAAGTTCATCACTTTATGATGTTTTAATATTTATTTATTTATTTATTTATTTATTTATTTATTTATTTATTTATTTATTTATTGTGTATGTGGGTGTACACCTGCCATATTAGATGTGTGGAGGTCAAGAATAACATGTAGGAATTGGTTCTCTCCTAAGGGTTAAACTCGGCTTGTCAAGGCTTAGTGGGAAGCACCCCGACCTGCTGAGCCATCTTGCAGGCCCAAGAAGTTCACTTTTGAATAAATTCTTCAAGTAAGAAACTAAGCATGTGTATGCCTGGAGAACAAATGTCCTAAAAGGGAACAGTAAATGTGGAAGTCCTGAGGAAGGGAGTGTGTCTAGGAGGGGACAGGAAAGAGCTAGACGGCAGTGTGGATGCAGTTTATAGACAATTGGAGCCAGACTGGGCAGAATCCTGCAGGTTACATTGAGACTTTGACCTATAGAAAGCCTCTGGATTCAGCTTCCATTTTTATGGGGTCACTCTGGCCGATATGCTGAGAATTCACTACAAAGAGGACAGAGCAGGAATCAGGCCAAACTTTGGGAGATAACCACAGAAATACAAGTAAGAGATGATCATAGTGATTGTGGGTGGCGAAGGGGAATGAAATTCTGGTTAGGTTTTTGAAGGAAATGTTTATAGACTTATTGATGGGCCCAAAGTAGGATATAAGAGATGCAGGCATTGGGAATCAAAAGTGTTCTGAAGGTTTTACTGTGAGAAATTATTGAAGCGGCATTGTAATTAAATAGGGCAGAATAGTGGGGGAGGAAGTTTTGTAAAAACAGACTGACTTTGAGGTGGCTAGTGGATGTCCATGAAAGATAATAAGTAGGGAACTACATATATGATTATGGAGTTCAGGGTAGAGATTGTGGTAGGATGTACGTGTGTGTCTGTGTATATGTGGGTATATATGTAAATATATATTTATACGTAAATATATCACATATATTTTATACATACACATATACCTGTATATGTATATGCATGTAAAGGTTATATAGCTTATAAATAGTTGTGGTTTTTTTTTTTTTTTTTGAGATAGGGTTTCTCTGTGTAGCCTTGTGCCTTTCTGGAACTCACTCTGTAGACCAGGCTGGCCTCGAACTCAAAGATCTACCTGCCTCTGCCGCCTGTGTCCTGGGATTAAAGGCATGCACCACCACTGCCTGGCTTTATAAATAGTTTTTAAGGCCCTGAAATCTAGAGGCAGTCAAAGCTGATGTCATGAATTCTCTTGCTATGTGGTCCACAAGTTTTCCTGCCTTAAAGACTATTACATAGTTTCAGGACCACTGCTGTAAGCAGCCACATACTACAAAGTATGAGTTAACTCTGCAGAGAGAAGGCAGGTGCATCAGTGTGAGTCTCACTACCTGAGTGCAAGCTTTGTGTGTTGAGTCAGCTCTACCGTCATCCTTTCAGTGAAGGGGAGGACATCCTGACTGCTGTTACAAATATGCAGATTAACTCACCTGGGTAATGTCATTTCACCATGCTGACACTTTCCTCCACATGTTGAAACATGGAACAATGTCTGAAGATAAGTTCATTTCTTATTTTTCCAAGGGTGCATTCATCTTGAGGTGAGATTTAGAGGTAGAAGTGACAGATGGACTAGAGATAAATAAGTGCCGAGGAATGGTCAACACTCAACTACCCATGAAAGCCTGAACACAGCTTCTCTCAACATGTTGTCAGAAATGTTCTCTTCCAAGGATTCCTAAGAAGATTGTACTACTTCCATGGTGCCTCAGTAGGTACCAGGTGTGCAGAGAGGTAGATGTGGTGGGTTTCTGTAAGGGACTTGTCTAATAGTTGAAATAATAATACAAGGTGGATGTGCTGCACAATAGAAGCATGGGTTTGGGTTGTAGTTCGTTTGGTAGTGTGTTTGCCTAGCATACACGAGGACCTGAGTTCAGTGGATTCCCAGCATCTCATAAACAGGGTACAGTGGCATGAGCTTGTCATCCCAGCATTTGGAAGGTAGAGACAGGAGGATCAGAAGCTTAAGGTCATCCTCAGCTGCAAAGAAAGTTTAAGGCAAGCCTGGACTATATGATACCTGTCTCAAAGGGCATAGGCATGATGTGGTTAACATGTGTTCCCAGGTAATCAGAGAAGAGACTCCTTGGTGCTATGGAGTCAGAGAAAGCACATTAAAGCAGGAGATAGGGGTTCGAGTCAGTCTTTGAGGAATAGGGAAATGAGTAAAATGGGATAGGTTGGTTTCCTTATGTAGTTATGCAGATCATACATACAGAACTCTAAAGCACACTATTTTAGATAATATTCTACGTACATCTTCAGCCTTTCCTTACTGGAGAGAGAACCTATGGAGGAAAGCGTATGGATAAGATTAGAAGGTGGAACTATGTATCAAATACTTGTTTGATTCCAGTTAAATATCTATCTACTCATTCAGCTAACGAAGTATGCAGTAGTGAGAAGGCCACACTGAACACAGTAGGACATTTATGCAGGAAAGTGGTGACAAATGCATGTGGTTTCATGTCACATGTATAACTTTAGATGTCAAGCAATGACCTTAGGATTTTGTCCCATGGGCAATTAGTAGCTATAGTGTTTTGAGTAAGTGTTTGAATTCTCTATAAGTAAGGATTTGAAAGATGTCTTGACAACAATGTTAAGGCTTGGGCTATGAAATGACTCATGGTAGAAAAATGAAGGAAGACAAAAGGCCAGGAAAAGAGTAGGGAGTATTGACAGGGAGTCAACAGAAAGACATGGAATTGTTTCTAAGCAAGGATCCACAGAGTCTAGCACATCAGCCACATGGGTGCGTGACAAGTGCTTACTGCCTCCACAGATCTTGAATACAAGGTGAGACAGAAAAAAAAAGAACCCCTCTGCTGTCTCTGTCTCTATCTTTTTCTGTCTCATGCTCCTGTTGCCTGTCTGTGAATAAGCAGTGCATGCCCACACTTCAAGTGAGCCTGCTAGTAATGAGATGAGACCTCAGATAAGTAGAACAAAGATGCATTGAGTCAACTCAGTAATGGTCAAGACAGCTGCCATTGGTGGAGATCCCTCATGATTCAAAACATGACCAAATTTTGTTAAACTTGATTTTTCACTATAATTCTATAAAATTGGTATTACCATCTCCACTTTCTGATGAGGGAGCCAAGATGAAGTGAGGCTGGAGGACTGGTCATGGGACTCAGAAATGGCAAGTCATATATCCTCAGCTCTTCTCTGTAGAGCTGAGATGCTGGCCTATTATCTCTAGTGATGCCATGGGCTACATTTTGTGGACTTGCTCTGTGACCACGGGGCATCCTGCAGAGTGTGTAGGTCGGACAGTGCTGGGTTAGAGGAGAAAGAATTTTTCTCCATTGTTTGCCTCTTTTTCAGGGAGTAAACCTTGAACTTTGCTAGAACACTTGTAGCATCAGGCCCAAGCTTGATGCAGGCACACAAAGAGGGCTTCTACTCACAGTCTTAACTCTGTTATCTGTGAAGAGGGTCATGCCCAGCCTAGCTATGGACATATTAACAGATCCTGTCAGGCTAAGATGTCCAACATGGGCCTTCCTTCGCTTAGCGCCCAGAAGGACTTGGCCCATAATTACAGTGTCACTGAATAGCAGGAAGAGCAGGCCCTACTCCTCTCTCATTGTTCCTCGCTTAGTTAGGGCTACCAGGAACCTGGTCTGCTCCTCTTTGGTGCTGGTCCACCAGAGCTACCTCATTTCCACCAGTGTTGGGAACTTTGGCATATATAATGCTAGGTTCTCGTTTGCTAGCACTGAGGTTCCTACAGTCACTTGGAACTGTGGGAAAGCCAGCTCTTGCCTAGGCAGGGGCTAGTCTCTCAGAGAGTCAGAGATAGAGCCTTTCCTGAATATGAAGGTGAATCAAAGCTAGAGGAAGTGGCAGTATATTAGTTTACTAGGATTGCCTTAACAGAATACTCAGTCTGAGAAGCTCAAACATCAGAGACTCATTTTTACTCCGTTTTAAAAGCTACAATTCCTGTATTGAGGTGTCACCAGCATCCTTTGGGAATGCTGTCTTTGGCTCGTAGATAACAGCTTTCTCACAACATCCACTCACAGCTCATAACATTTCTCTGTGCAAGTACATCCCTGGTACACCCCTTCCCCCTGGTGTATGTTTCCTCTATAAGGACACTAGTCAGATTAAACTGGGGCTCACTCTAATGATATCATTTAATCACCCATTTAAGGGCCACTTCCCACATACAGCCACATGTTGAATTACTGGGATTAAGGCTCTGACATGAAGTTAACTGAGAGACACAGTTCTACCCCTACAGTGGGGAAAGCCCTCACCTTGATCCTTCCTCCTTCTCTTTCCTCACTCCATCCTTCCTGTCCTTTCTCGGAGTCCACCACAGGCTGGATCCAGAGAGCAAAGGGCTGGTGTTTGGGGCGGTTGCTTAGAAAGACCTTGACAGCCCACTCATGATTAAGAGCATTTGCTGGGTACCTTCCAGTAGCATCCAACCTCCACACAGTGGGGACCTCCTGTGGTACAGGAGACTTTCCAGTTTCATGTATCAAACTAATTAGGAAAAGGAAAAAATGTTTTCCAAAAAATAACACCTTTTTTAAAAAAATATAATCAGATACTGCAACTAGGGCATAATGATTACTGATCCTCAGATGCATAATGAAAGTTCATAGGTCATTCAAGGAACACTACCCATCCCATTCTCACTTTCCTACTCAGTCACTTAGCTAAAACTCTCACTGACCCCAAATATTCCTTTTGGCTAACTTGGGCCACAATGGAGTCTCTCTTTTGCAAAACTCCTGTAACATCTAACATATGTAGGGGCTAGCTGATATGCATTGTACGGCAGTTTGAAACCTGCTTTTATGTGTCCATCCATCCAATAAACTAAAGCCTTCAGGGGCAAGGCCTATCCATTCCTGATCTAATTTCTGACTGCTTGAAGTCACAAGGAGAAGCACTTATTAGGTGTCTCACATCTGCTGAATGTTTGACCAATTAATGGGTTTATCTGAAGCAGGAATGTTCTTTGCGCTCACAAATTTAGAAATTCCTGTTTAATCAAATAAGGTGTTTAATAGGGTGTTGTGTAGACTTTGTGGATTTTGACTTTTGAAACATTTTTAAATGTAACGAAGTAATTTCATCTGTCTTGGATGTGTGATGCAGACAAAGCACAGAGTCACATTAAACTGTGGCTTCCCCCTCCCCACCATGGGCTTCTCACACTAGGGGGTTACTCAGCCTCTTTTAGGATCTTTCATCATTTGTAAAATAAGAGGCTGTGTCTTAGACCCCAAGTGATTTTCACTTTTCAGAGAGTGAAGGTGGTCCAGAGAAGGGTTCTAAGCCATGTCCAACCCTTCTAAGAGGACTATTGGGAATGATCCATCATGTCAACAGAAGTACATTAGGGAGGACAGGTGCCATATGTAGACATATTCCCTGAGGTCACCCTCAGCAATGAAACTCTCTGAGTTCCTGGTTCATAAGAACCCTTGAGAAACTTGTGGAGCCTCATAGTCATCAGCAAGAACATTTGCATACATTGTAAGTAGGAGTGCTCATTAGCAGAGATTTCTGGTCAACCAAATGCTGGCTGAGTACATATTATGTGACTTGATCTAAATTCAGGAAAATGTGCCCTGGGCGTAGGACTTCCACACATAAATTTGTTTAATTGCATTGATGTAAAATGTGCAATTAAGAGGGTAATGAGAGTGGTTGTCTCTACATGATGGTTGTGGGTAATTTTTTCTTTCCTGTTTTTGCTTTTCTGTACTTTTCAAATGCTCATGTGCTATTTTTATAATTAGAAGAAAAGAAAAAGAATGATGAGCACTCAATCAGGGTAAAATAAGGAATCTGAAAACTTCAAAACTTACTTTAGTTCACCTTAGTAAACATTTGTCCATGTCATTCAACAAATATTTATTACTTGTACTACCACAAGTCCTTGAGGGTTACCAGGGCTGAGTCAAGATAGAACACTGTTCACAGGAAAAATGTTTCATAGAAGACAAACTAGGCCTTGTAGGAAAGGTTAAATTTGTAGACTAGGGTAGGTGGTCATCTCAGGCAGAAGAAACAACACTTGTACCTGGAAGATGCACTGTGCTGGGAAGAGACTGGAAGGTCAGATGAGGTGTACAAGATGGACCAGACCCTGTTGAAGAAATTCAATGATAGGTTGGGCCCAGGTTGTTGTGCTCATGGCCTCCAACTGGAAAAATGGAGCCACTGAAGGGTCCTGAGCAGAAGGCGGCTGTGCTGGCAAACTGACTGGCTACAGTGGGTTCTGAAGGGCCAGTGAGGCTGGCACAGTAGCTCAGGCTGTAGGAATGTTGTCTAGACATCCTACGTCCTGCAGAAGAAGGCTTTTCTAGATGGGTATCCATCTTAGCCCTGGGCTTCTCTCTAGTGTCCTTGATTGTTACCACTTAAGAAGATAGGGTTTAAATTACATCACTAATGTATTTTCTTGGTAAGGCTAAGAGCTGTGAAACCTGGACTTTATATAGCCCTTCATAGTTTGAATGGCATGTGTCCATCCACCTCTATTTTCTCTGTCTCACTTTCTCCCATCCCATGCTATTAGTGTTTAGTTCATATCCATTTTAATATTAAAGAGAATTAAATATTAAGAAATTCATGTTTGGATCTATTTCATAATGTAATAGGGTAGATTTTTGTTTGGTTTGGTTTGGTTTTTTGAGATAGGGTTTCTCTCAAATAGTGTAACATCCCTGGCTGTCCTGGAACTTGATTTGTAGATCAGGTTAGCTTCAAACTCACAGATATTTGCCTGCCTCTGCCTCCTTGAATGCTTGGATTAAAAGCATGAGCCGCCACTTGGCTTGATAGGGTAGACTTTGAACAATCGTGTCAGCTAAGTCAGATTCTTTTAGAAGAGAAACCAGGAAGTGGTGGAGGAGGAATGAGAATAAGATGCTCTGCAGGTGACTGGTTGATGTCAGTGACCTCTGAGCTCTGAACAGCTTCATGAAAACCTCAGCTGCCTCATAGTGTGTGCTATGCTCATCTTCTGAGCTAGCAACAATTTCTGGGGGCTTGTAGGAGCGTTCCATTTAGGAGCTGTCAGGTGGGGCAAACCGCAGAATGGAAAACTTCAGGGAGTCTATGAGGCCAAGTAGGGGGAGTGTAGAATAGAAATGGTGGCTCCACTTCAAAACAGGGCCATTGTACAACCAGGTTGCCTTTCTTCTTTTCCTTAAAAAAATTTAAAAAAATGTAAAAAAATCACTGTGGTCTTGTGACTTGGCCCTGAATGGCTTGGTACTACCTATGTAACCCTCAGGCTAGTCTTATATTCATAACAACCCTTCTGTCTCAGCCTCCTGAGTGCTGGGATGATAGGCATGTGCTACTAAGCCTGGCCTCAGTATGTCAGTATTCTATTTAAAAAATCAAATCCTCCTTCCCAGGTGCTCACTGTCGACAGCCTTGTTTGTAGCCTTATTATGAATTCAAAAATATGTCACATCTGGAAGATCTGTGCTTGCAGTGTGAATGCTATCACAGGAATCTTTTTTTTTTTTTTTATTTTTTTTGAAACCATAGGAAAGTCTTTGAGGTAGGGTGTGGTTGTCAAGACTAACTTGGAGAAAATTGGCTGCACTTAGGGATAAATGACAGTGATCATTCCACACCTCATCTAGAGCTTGAAAATGAATATTTAGATTTTGTATTGGACCAGAAACCATTTGTCTCAGAATAAAATATGGTAGCTGGCAAATGGCAGCCCGCAGCTCTCGAGTGTGGGCGAGCCTTTCTTTATGAACCAGGCATATTCTTGAGATCCTGTGTGTCAGTCAGCTTTTTGTAAAGTGGAGTCTTTTCTTTTTCCTTCGTTAACTTGCCCTGTAATTTCAGCAGTGTTTAATGTTCATCCCTGATTGATCTCGAGTCAGTAGCTAACTGCTAACATTCAACTCTGGATCTCAGTACTTCTTCCTCACTTTTCTTGCTTTTATTCTTTGCTCTTTTTCAACAGATACTCAAGGAATAGATGCTATGTGCCAGGTACAGTAATAGGTGTTGGGTATATGAACAAGGACGATGGGGTAAATAATAGCTGTCAGAGACAGAGAACCCAAATCCTGTGGGTACAGAGCAGCTGTGATGGCACAGAGCCCCCTCTGTCTGGAATGTGGAGGGAGAGCATCCTGGGCTGAGAACTGAATCATTTGAGGGTATGAGGAGGAACCTGCGTGGGAGATGCCCACCTAAAGAATAGCATCAGAGCTGGGTGGCGGTGGCACATGCCTTTAATCCCAGCACTTAGGAGGCAGAGCCAGGCGGGTCTCTGTGAGTTCGAGGCCAGCCTGGTCTTCAGAGCGAGATCCAGGACAGGCACCACCAAAGCTATACAGAGAAACTCTGTCTTGAAAAAAAAAAAAAGAACAGCATCAGAGACATGGTTGGGGCTGGCTTTCTAGAATGTGGATACTAGATAGTTTTGGTGCTGGTACAGAAAGTCAAGCAGTTAATGATCTCTGCAGAGGAGAGGTGAACAGTTTACCCTTTTTTTTTTAATTTTTATTTTTTGGTTTTCTTGAGACAGGATTTCTCTGTGCTGTTTTAGGGCCTGTCCTGGATCTTGCTCTGTAGACCAGGCTGGCCTCAAACTCAGAGATCCACCTGACTCTGTCTCCCAAGTGCTGGGATTAAAGGCTTGCGCCACCACTGCCCAGCTTCAACTCAGCTTTTAAAAGAAGTATTTATATAGAAATTACACCTTTTCCCACGGGAAAGACAGAAGACGTAGTGTTGAGAGATAATTGATAGATGGAGGGAAACAATGGGCTGTAACACAAAGTTTTAATAGAACCATATACAAAGAGTTTCTTTAAATATATTAGGGAAAAGGCCACCATGCACAGCAGAGCTGACTCCCTTGACACAGGGCTTGCCATGTGAGCATGAGGACCTGAACTTGATCCCCAGCACCCGTAATAGTGGGGCAAAGTGGCAGCACCCACCTGAATCCCTGTGCCGAAGAAGAGGCGTCAGGAGGCTCTTTGGGGCTTTGCTATTGGCTAGTCTAGTCGAGTCTGGGAGCTTTTCAGGTTCAGTGAGAGTATATCAAAAAGAAAAAAGGAGCTGGTAAAAGTCCTTGCCATGCTAGCCTGATGATCCCCTGAGTTTGATCCCCAGCAGCTCCAGGTAAGCCAGCTACAGTGACTTAACATCTGTAACTCCAGCACTCGTGTAGGGAAACAGGGACAAGAGAATTATCGGGAAGCCTGAGAGCCAGATAGCCCGATGTTTACAGAGTGACAAGAGAGGCCCTGCCTCAACAAGGTGGAAGGAGATAACCAGTTCCCTAAAGTTGTCTTCTGACTTCCACATACATGCTGTGGGATGTGCACATATGTGCCCGTACATGATATGTACACAGAATATAACCATACATTTAAAAAGTAAGGTGGAGAATGACTGAGGAAGATACACAGCATCAACTTCTGGCCTCTACATCCATACTCACACATACACACAAAAGACGACCAGCCACATAATGAAATGGAGAGAAGAGAAAGCAGCCAATATGGTGTAGTTTCCATACATCACACTGGCCATCAGGATTGTGGTCAGTAGACTGCTCTGTAGCTGTTACTAGCATCTTTGTTTCAATGACTTAGATCTACGTGTTTGTATGGTGCAGATATTTATAATATATATAATATACTGTAACATGCTTTAATATATATTAAGTATATATTACATTATGAATATATATTATACCAAGAATTATATATATATATTTAAGCAAGTTACAGAGTAATGTAAACAGTATGATTCTATTTTAGCGATTACACAAATAGTCTGATACTTGCTCTGGTTTTGTGGCAGTTTGAGTGTCCCTGGAGATAGGTGAGAAAACAGATGCAAACACATCTGGCCATGAGCACCTGTCATAGCAGGGTAGAAATGGAGGGAAGTTGGGGAAACCAAATGTTTTTGTAGTATCTGACTATTTCATATTCTGAATACATACTGCTTTTGTAATTTTAAAGTTTATAATTAAGTAATTAAAAATTAAGAAGTTATCAAAACCCTTCCCCCCCTGCTACCATCTAGTTAGAATGTTGTTCAAAGCAGATAAAAAGGAACCCTTATATCCTGTTAGCTGAGATGATTCCTGCCTCCTCCTGGGGCTTTGTCAACATATGGCAAGAGTGTCATTATCACTGTTCTATCACCTCTCTAAACACCCTCCCTTTTAGGACCCAGTGTTGACTCATGTATTCATTTACTTCTTTCCTCCATCATTATTAAATACGTAAAAACGTGTGTACCCACTGCCTACTAGGTGCTGGGCTTTTGCTGTGGGCTGGCTCTTCACGCTCCTTAGTTCCCCATATCTTACGTTTTTTCCAACTCTGGGTTGTCTTGAGGTAGTTGATTTGAAAAGGCTGACCAGCAGGGGTTCTGCTTTGTCAAGTCCGTGGTGCAGGGCTCTTTAGAGACTTAATCTCTATGAACAAACTACCCTGCCCTGATACTGTGTAACAGAGGCGTTTTCTCGGCTCCATGCCCAGGGTAGCCAAGCTGCCAGCCAGGTGTATGAGTGCTGGCTAATTCGGTGATTATATGTGCCCCACAGCCTGGACTGTCTGCTGCTGAGTCTGGGCTGCTGTGAAACCCTCCAGCCAGGGATGACTTTCCTCTGCAAGGCTCTAATGCAGGGAAATCTCGTGGGACCACTACACACCCAGCCTCTATCTTGTCTCTAAATGGTTCCCTCTGCTTCTCTCTTCTATTGCCTGTTATGCTGTGGATCCTGGTAGGTTCCAGTCTCTTGTGATTGGATCTTGAGCGGTCTGAGGTCAAGACTTGCTTTTGACCATGTGATGTCCTTGTACTGTGCTCTGGTCTGGATGCTCAGTAAACTAATAAGTGCTTGGAATTTTGCAGGATCACAGGAGGTACGTACCTGGGGTTGTATTCTCAGGGTGAGGGATCGTTGTCCATGAGAGAGCTGAGCAGTGGACTGGGCCTCCTGCCTTTTCTCAAATAAAGGACACTGTCATCTCTCACAGCTCAGAGGGCAGCTAAAGCAACAAGGAAGAGCTGGGTCTTTTGTCTCCGGGGACAGACTGAAAAATACCTATTTTGCAATCTCTCATAACAAGACAACAAGAAAGAGCTGAGGACCCCTCATCTTGACCACCTTTTCTAAACTCTGGGCCCTGTGACAGACATTTGATCTTTGTGGAGCTTCCTGTATGTCCTTAAAGGCTTTATCACCCAGAGAAGTCAGACCAACTTCAGGTTTCAAATGGATCTCACACTCCCCCAGATTTTCATGAAGTTTCAAAGTCCATGCATGAAGTTCATAAGGCCAATATAAACAACAATGATTCTGTTGGGGTACAGAGGCAAGCGCTCATTCCTATGCAACCCTGTAGACTTTAAAACCAAGTCAGATTCATCTTTAACAGAATAAGCTGATGCCATAATAGAACCTATACATTCTTCATGGGATGTCTTGTTAAATGCCCTTGCACAGTCTATAATAATATCACAGAGGGATGACAAATTGGAGAACTACAGGTTTCTTTGTGCCTTTATCAATGTTTGCGCATTTCCTCACATCTTGCATGCCTGTATTCCCAGAACAGCCAGTTTAGAGAATAGTGTAACCCAAGAATACAGTTTAGTACTAGGGGAGCTGGACTCCGTTCCAAGCAACTGTCTTTGGCTTTCTATGTAAACTTGGTGGTGGAGAGAGAAGTGTGAAAGGAGACTAACAGTGATGCTGGGGGAACTAGGTGGGCAACACCTGTATTTACAAACCCGAGCTTTGTCTAATATTTAATATTTAATTACAAAATGGTTAGTAACAATATCCCATATAAAGCCTACTTCCTGGTACGATTTATGTGGCCCATTTTTGCAAAGGTGTGCTCTCAGGGATTTCATTTATAAACTTGCTTATTGTTGAACCAATGTGTTCCAGTTATAAGCTGTGTGTGTCAACACTGCAGAAATAAAATTTGTGCCCCCCTGGACCCATGCAGATTGATTTGATTCTGGAATGAATAGAAATATAACCTGTACACGTCAAATGTATTTCTAGAGCATCTGCTGTCCATGGGGGAGCTTGGGGAAAATATAAAGACATTCAAGGCACACTTCCTTTCCTCTAAGAATCTATAGTCTAGCCAGCAATTTTACAAGGCTTCTGGGAGTGGCATAGACAAAATCACAGTCTTTTGAGTTTGTGGACTATTATTATTACTATTTTCAATTACCTTTACCGAACAGCCTCTAAGATGTTAGGAACTACCTTAGATTGGGCTCCCTGGAAATCGGCTCCGTGCTGGAGAATGCATGTGGACTGTTCCAGGGTGTGCTTCCAGGAGATGCTTTTAAGAGCGTGAAGGGAGAGCCACCATCAAACAGGAGAGAGGTGGTGTGGACCACTGCCACAGGATGTACCTTCAGGGCTGTGTCACCTAGAGGCCAGCACAATTTCAGTGAGTGCATCTGTGAGGCACCACCACGGTGGTGTGCACTGCAGGTGTTCAAATGCAGTCTCATCACTACATTGCATACTTTTGAGGGCTTTCTGCTCACCCTTCCTTAAGCCACCAAGTCCTTCAGATTCATTGTGCCTAATCTATACATTTTATAAATGAGACAATTAGAGAGGCAGAAAAGTGAAGTAATTTACCCAAAATTGCACAACCATTACATGGCCAGCCGGTACATGGGGGCGTTGGTGGCTATCAGACTATATTGCTCTCTTAATCTTCATGCAGCTGTTTCATGGCAGCAGTGATCACTCCAGTTAGATGATTTGAGAAATGGAAGTATTGAGGGAGTGAGTGATTTGTTCAGTGTCTCAGGACTAATGGCAGGTGGGGCCAGGGTTTTCCTTTCAGCCACACTGTCTTAGAGAGGTAATAAGTCCAGCAAGAGAGACACTATTCTGGCTTCAGAAGACATCATAGCCCTTGTGTAATTTACAGACTACAGTTGCCCTTCATTATTCTGCACCGAATTGTGTCCTTCACCATAGGTAAGTGAGCAGGTCACAAAGGCAGGCAATTTGCATGCTATCTGGCTTCCTTGAGCCCAGTTTCTCCATCTGTGAAATGGGGGTAATGATGACTTCACTATAAGAATGAAAAGAAATTTATGTGAAAACTCTTCCAAATATGAGGTATTTCCCCACCCCCAGCTCAGAGTTCAAGGCTGGTCAAAGACAGTCTTCTGAGGGCAGATTTTCTGAACATAGCCACGGTTTACTGGTCTTGTCCTTTCTTCCTTGCTTCCTTTCTTTAGAAGGAAAGACAAAGAGATGAAGTCTTATGTGCAGTTTGCTCAGAACTCTCACACTAGCCTATTAGACTAATCACAACACAGTTCTTAGAAACAAACCTAACAACAGCAATTATATCTTACTTTTAATGTCTAATTGGCTATGAACTTGCTTTTACTGAGTTTTTTTTCCCCATCAAGTGTGTGGAGTAGTATGTATTTTGATTATCTCAGTGTCCCTGTCTGCAACCAATCTTCTCTTTATTAGAGAAGCCAATTAGATGTTTGTTCTCTGGGCATGCGCCCTGGGAGCTCTAGCTGTTTCCAGCAAAGGGTATGGGGAATCTAGCCTCCTGTTCCTCATTATCCGCAGGGGTGCTCTTCCACTGGAGTCTCTGACCTTGAATCCTCCTGTCAGTTCTTCCTCCTCCAGGTGGATGTCCTCACCCATCTTTAGGGTAGCTCTTCCCCAATCTCTGATGCCCATCTCCTGGTTTGTACCACCAGTGCTAAACCTGCAGCCCGGATGAGCTTCCTCTCTTCCTAAGCCAGTCACTCTTTCTCACTGTGGGTTCCAATGTCATCCCAGGAAGCTTTTGTTACGGTGTGGCCTGGGGTGCTGAGGACACACCTTGGTGCCTCTAGTCTGCTTTCTGGTAGGTGTGTCTTCATCTGTGGAACTCCATGTCGCCCTTGTGTTAGGACCAGCCTCTCTAGGAAAGCATCCAGGGTCCAACACCCAGCTGGGAAGAACCTCCTTTAAGGTCTCCTTCACAGATTTTCAACTGAAATGTCAATTCTCTGCTGTCCTGGACTTGGGCCTCTGTGAGGGTGCCTGATGCTTGGTCATCCTGGAGGGGGTGGTAGGAGGGGTTGTGCCTGTTGCTATGGCAACACCCAGCTGAGATCATGAACCCATTTCATTTGCAGGCAATTGCAAGATGAATCAATCTCCTCACCCACTCCTCCTCTCCCGCTTCTTCTCTCCCCCTCCTTCGTGTCTCCCCACAGTCTTCTGACATCTTTCCTCCTCCCCACTCAACCTCAGACATTCTTCTTGCTCAGCACCCCACCCCCACCCCGCCAATCTACATAGCAATTCATGCTACTATGGCAGACTTCTTGATGTTTCTTTTGGATCTTTAAACTTTAATTAGTTATCCCTGGAACATCTTTGTTTTATGACAATTATGTCCAGCCTATGGACTGCAAGCCATAATATGTCCCAGGAAAGCTGTGAATATGGCCAAACATTTGTAGATGACAATGTTGTTTCACAGTGTCTAAAGTTTGGATACCTCTAGCTGCACTAACAGAATACTTGACTTATAAAGAACAGAATTATTGCCAGGTGGTGGTGGCACACACCTTTAATCCCAGCACTTGGAGGCAGAAGCAGATGGATCTCACTGAGTTCGAGGCTGGCCTGGTCTACAATGTGAGTTCCAGGACAGCCAAGGCTACACAGAGAAACCCTGTCTCAAAAGATTAAAAAAAAATTATTTTGGCTCACAGTTATGGAGGTCAAAGTCCACTGGCGTTTGAGGAGGGTCTTGCCTTTGTCACGAGCTGTCTCTGTGATCACTGCATATTCTGGAAGGGCAGTGTGCTGTGTTTTCAGAAGATGGAAGCATAAACATGGTGAAGACCACATGCCTCCACAAAGCCTTTTTATTAGAGTAGTATTCCATTCAGGAGGGCATAGATCTCATGAACTAAACCCCTCACCAAAGGCCCCACCTCCAACACTTCCATTGGGATTGAGTTAATAAGTCCATAGCACACATGCTACAGTGTACATTGCTGAGGTTCTTATCTGGAGTCTGTGTTGGGAACCAAGACTGCATTTCCGGCAAGGTCCCAGCTGATGCTGGTGCTCTAGGCCAGGGGTCACCCTCTGACAGCCTCTGCTCCAGGCTGAGTTGGCACAGTTGGAATTGGTAGTGACTAGAATGGTCTTATCCACTTTGATTCTAAATGACTGGACTCATTCTTTCATACATCACGTATTTTCCTACGTTGCACATTTCAGTGCCAGACACTGTTAGGTGCTTAATATCTAGAGTAATGCAAAAGCCTCTTCTCCAAGAACTCATAGACATTATAGAAGAGAGTAAATATTATATGATATGATGAACAATCTAGTATTCTATGAGTAATAAAATAGAAGAGCTTTGGAAATGGGCAACTGTTTCTTTGCTCATGGCAAGTAAAGTATTTAAGTGAGAGGATAATGAATGGTGATTCATTCCTCCAGCCCCAAGATGTCTAGAGGGAATTAGGCTTTACCTATTTAAGTTAATGCTGGAGTCTAAAATTTGTAGATTGTTTACTCTATTTTGGGTACTGTAGCAAACACTGAATTTGTTGACTATGAATGTTAAGGCTAGTCTGCTTGGACTATTGTTCTGCCCTGCCACTTGATGCAATTTCAGACAAGCAATTCAACCATTCGGGCCTTGAACTTGCTCACCAGGGGCAGGGGGAATGGTTGTGCTAGTACCTACCTCCTTGGATCCTTGAGAAGGTTGAGATTTCATGTCAACGTGGATAAAATATACATAGAAATCAGTTAATAAAATTTGACTCTATTTTTAATATACTTTGTAATTCTAAGGCAGTAGATCAAACTACAGAATTGCCCTAGAGACACTCCTAGCTCCCAGACTGTATCATCCAGACTAAATCGCCAGCATTTGGCCAAGAGAATAAGATACAGATTTGGTTTGAATGTGGGGCTTAGGACCCCAAAACAGACCTGGAATGCTACTGTGACACCAGCCAGAGGAAGCACACCTTTCTGGCCATTGAAGACATTGGGGACTTGGCAGGGTGGCTGGGGTTTTGAAAGTGAACCACAGGGGTGTTGGGGATCAGCTTGTGCGCTTGACACTTGAAAGCATTCCCCAGGAAGGAGCACCTCTAGCCAGCTCTCAGGCTAGGGTGTGAAAGCAGCAAGCTTAGCCTTGCCTGGCTTGACCACCTGGAGACCCGGAGTTGGTCCTAGAGGATGTTTTCTGCCTCCATCACATTCAGAGCCCAATACCCTAGGTGCTGTAGTGCTGGCTGAGCCTTTCTTGGTAGGCAGGGAAACAAAGCTTTCTGATGTCCCTATAAAGGATGCCTTCTTCCTTCCTTGATCCCCATACCCTCAAGGATTGCTGCGTATTTCTCTGAAATCAGGGAGAGTTCCCCATGGGTCCTTGGCATCCTCTAAGAATCGTAGTCCATGTTCATGCCCGGCTGAGCTGTCTTTTCTAGCTCCCTACCCAGCTTCACACACCGCCGTGATTATCACTCTGAGAGGGCAGAGTCTAGCGGTCTTTTTTAATCCTTTCCCAGCTCATCAGCGATAACAGTGATAGAGCCTCTCTCTTCCGGAGAGGATTAGGAGTTATTCTTTGTGGTAAGATAGACCCAGGAAGAGCTTATTAAATGATAATCCCCGATAAATTCCCTCTAATCATCCCCTCCGTATGCCCTCTTAGTCACGGAAAAGCCCCTACACATTCAATTAACTCTTTGAAAGACCTTTCTCATCCCCTTCCTTCTCTCCCACCCCTTCCTCAATCCCACCACTCTCCTCCCCTCCTCTCTCCCTTCTGATGGCCTCAGACTTATTTGTTTTGTGCGCATGTTCATGTGGGTGCGAATACACATGCGCTTTGGGTGCTTGTGTGCTTGCTTACGTGTGTGTGCTTGTGTGCTTGCATGTAGAGGCCAGAGATCAGCCTCAGGTGTAATTCCTCAGGTGCCAGTCCCTTTGTTTGAGACAAGTGAGACAGGGGCTCTCACTAGCCTCAGGGGTTTGCTCATTAGGGCTAGGATGGCTGTCGGAAAAGCCCCAGGGATCTACCTGACTCCACTTCTCCAGCACTGGAATTACAAGGGTATTGCTCAGCAAGAATGTTGCTAACTCTTCCATATCTTACCACAGATTTAAGCAATGCCATCCATTCAGTTTATTAATATTTATTCTTTCAATAAACATGTACAGAACTCCTACTGAGAGCTAAGTTGGGGTGGGAACTTAGATCTACCTGCTCTTTGAAGTTGAGCGTGAGAGCCTTTAGGAAGGGCTTCCTAGAAAATCCATGTTCAATCAGGGTTTGAGCCCAAACTTTTCAGGTAGAAAAGGGGAGGCAGGCTCCCCAGAGTGTGGCAGCAACATGAACAAAGATCCTAGACGGAGGAGAGAACATGATACTGAGGTTGAATCTCAAAAAGCTGTGATTTCCTATTTAGCAGGTACTGGGAGAGACAAATTAGATATTTTAGGCTGGGCTTATACACACTAGGAGCTTTGGCCAGGATATTACTGCAGTATATTAAGAAGGGAAGCTAGATTGGATAGAAATGACAACTGTCCCCCTGCTCTGAAGATGAATACGGTCTTTCTGGTAAACAGAATGGTAGCTGTACAACTAGCCACAGGATTGACCGTGGCAGTTTCCCAAATTTATCAGGCGTGATTTCACGGCAGAGAAGAAACCATGAGGTCAGGGTGCAGAACTGAAACAACATCCCTTCTGGGTAGGGTGCTGATAGTCAGAACCGGTGTGGTTTCTCCTGCTGACATTGCTTCTGTGGACACCTGCTCTGGTAGCTCTGCTCACAAACACATTGCAGGTGGGAGCAACACCGTCATTTCTTCCTCTTCCCCGCCTGCAGGCCCAGGGAACACAGTGTAGTGATGGAAGCAAGCGCAAACCCAGGTGTGGGTTCTGGCTCTTTGGGATAGTAACCCAGAAACTTTCAGCCAATCCCTTAGCCTTGCCGTGCCTGCATTGTGTCCTTTTCTATTTTTCATCTTTTTAATGATATTTTTTAACTTTTGAGATTATAATATAATTACATTATTTCCACTTCCCTTTCCTCCTTCCAACTCCTCCCATGTACCCAACCTTTGCTCTTTTTAAATTCATGACCTCTTTTCTTTTAATTGTTTTTACACACACACACACATACACGCATATGTACATGTGTGAGAGAGTGTGGGAGTGTGTGTATCACTAGATACATTGACTACAACCTGCTCCATCCATATAAAGTTACTTGTGTGTATATGCTTTCAGGACTGACCATTTGTTATTGGGTAATCAGTGTGCTCTTCCCTTGGGAAGACCATTTCTCCAGCTCTCAGTATCTAGTTGCCTGTAGTTCTTTGTCTAGGTTTGGGACCTCTCGTGTTTTCCCACTTTCACATTAACATACCTGTGGGTGTCCTTGCTCAGGTCAGGCTTAGGCAGCCATGTTGGTGAGGCTTCATGGGTGTATCGTCTCCAATATTTCTGGGAGACACAATTTCACAGCAAAATTCTTGTTCCCATGGCTCTTACAATCTGTCTGCCCCCTCTTCTGAAATAATCCCTGTGCCTTAGGTGTAGGAGATGTGTTATAGATTAATATACTGGGTCTGAGGTCCACAATTCTGCCTTTTGATCGGTTGTGGTTTTCTGTTATGGTCTCTGTCTATTGCAAAGAGAAGTTTCCTTGATGGGGTATGAGAACTGTACTTACCAGTGGGTTTAAGGATAAACATTTAGAATGGAGTTAGGGACTATACTGGCTTAGTAAAATGGCAGTTATAGGTTTTCCTCCAAGATCCATGGCTTCATTATCCCTGAGTGGTTGGCTATGTTTCCAGTACCAGGGATGCTTTGTGTTTAACATATAGAATGTTGCTTAGAGTCAGGACATGCTATGCTCTTGGCTAAGTGTCCAGCCCAGAGTAGATGCAACAAGAGGAAGTAAAAACTTTTATCTCTTCAATTATATGTAACATTGGTATCTACACCACAGGAAAGTATTTAGAGATATTTTAATGATTTTCTTAGTATCCCCAGATAGAGTTATCTTCCTTGGGACAATTTATGTGTGTTCTTGTGATACTCATTTTCTTTGACTCTATCATATTCCATCTGGATGAACTAGAAAGTTGTGCCAAAAGTAGTAAACATATAAAGTAATTCTTTCCAACATTCCCAGATTGGGGAAATAATGACCTTATTATTTTATTATCTATATTCTGTTTCAGATGTATGAGTAGAAATGTTGGGTTGAATCGAACTTTATAGACTTGTTAGAGGAAAGGGAAGAATCAACATGAATTTCAGCATGGCAGCTTCAGAGTAAACCAGAGAGTGTGACTCAAGGGATGAAAAAGGAAGACTAGGAAGTAGTAGGTTAGAACCTGAGAGAAAGGGGAATTGGGGCATATTGATCTGGATTGGGCATGACCTGTCCCACTGGACACCTGCTGAAGGGGGTATTTCCCTTCAGATAGTCACTGGGCTCAGGAGTTAGTGATAGTTATAGGACACTGGTGGTGTGGATGAGACTTCTCACAAGTAAAGAGGATTAGCCTTTAGACTCTGACTGCATGCTTGTACATACTCTTGTACATACTTGTAGCCCAGTGTGATATGGGAGACTGATGGGTCATCACCATCTTGGAGAATTTCACCCAGGTCCTCTCATGTCCCAGGCAATAAGCAGACATGTAGGTCTCTTCTTGCGTTTGATTATCACAGCATCAGCACCAGTATAATCTGCTGAGCATGCTATCCAGAGATGTTGGCTTGAGTCCTGGTGAAACTAAAACTCATGAACCATGGGGGCCCTCCCTATCAAGCTGTTCTTACAGAAAAGTAGGAGTTCTTCCTGGGGCGCACACACACACACACACACACACACACACACACACACACACACACACAAAAAAAAAAAAAACAAACAAACAAACAAAAAAAAAACCAAACAAACAAACAAAAAAACCAAAAGTGAGCCTTGGAGCTTCTTCAGGAAGCCAGTGAGGCTAACTAGTGTCACCTAGGGTTTGATGCACAATCATTAATTAATGCACAGATATCTTCCATGATAAATTAATTACCTTCTTTTCAGAATCTGGTGAGGAGGAAGAATGAAAGCCAAGGAAAATGATTATCTGGAGATTTTTTTTCTTGGGTGTCTGCTCTTATATACTGTGCTGAGTATTTGAGCTAGCTAAGTGTACCTGCTGTATGTCAACAGAGATGCCATTTTATAAGTGATCTATTTATTTCCAAGGAGGGAAACTCATATAGGCCTGTGAAGCAGAAGAATGCCATCAGATTTACAATCTTCTATTAGTCAACAACATTATTGAGAATCTTCCTGCTTGTAGAGTAATAGTCTAGGCATCAGTAGAGTACACACAGAAATATGAGATGAGGCCCTTTCTATAGTAAATTCTAGGCATCGGTGGAGCACACACAGAAACATGAGACACAGTTCTTTCTCCAGAAAACATTTAGCCCTAATTGGAAGGGAGGGACAATATGTAAAAGAGACAGAACACATATAAAAAAGATTTATAAGTAAGTGTGAATAAATGCCTGAGTGTAGCACTTAATGCTGAAATTTCAATTGCAGTTTTCTTTTTTAAGTTTCTTACTTAGCTTTCTTATGGATAACAAAGCCCTTGAGTACTATTTTCCTTTCTCATTGATTTTATGCACAGTACCTACTCAGACATGTTGAATGAATGTATGTGCTACGATGAGGTGTGCCTAATTGCTAAGGGAAATCCTGGAATAATGTGCTTGGGGAAAGCCTTTATAGATGCTGAGCAACGTTTCCAAGTGTGAACAGACTTGGGGTCTGATAGAACAAGGGACTAGGGGAAGGAACAGAAAAGGAGGGACTCTTCCAGAATAGCAGATCTGTGTAGTTCAGGCTGCCAACGAGGGTCTCCTGTAGCCTGTTTCTTTTTTGTCTCATCTTGCCTTACTTGCTACTGCTGATGCAACCCTTGTAGACTTCTTATCATCTATCTCCCTTTCCTTGGAATGTCTTCCTCTTGATTAGCCAGTAGAAAATTTCTTTCTCTAGGTCCACATGAAAGAATTATCCCCCAAAGCCTTGCTTGACTCCTCTAACTTTTCTCTTTGATTAAATCACACTGCTCACAGATCTGACTGCGTAGCCTTGACCCCGAGCAGAGGTGGTCTCCATTATGCCCTTAAACTTCATGGTTTACTGATGAAATCTCGTGACTGGACTAATTCCATAGAGAATAATGATGGGAAGTGTGGCCCTACGTAAGATTAAGTGCTAGGAAGAGTAGATAGAATATGGGGGCTTTGCAGAGTGGTTTGCAAGTCAGAAACCTAGTATTGTACTTTTTCTCGTGTAACTGGACTGAGGCATAGCTGCATCCTGCGTGACAGTCACTGACAATCCAGGCCAGTGGGGAAACGTCAGGGGTCTTGGGCCGACCATACTATGCAGAGAGCCTTAGTTATTCACAGTAGCCCCTGGCTCAGCCAGATGTTGCCTTGGGATTTGCTTGTGTGGAGGAACTTTGCATGTTTATGAAATACACTCTAGGATTTGAGACATGATGAAATGACTTGCCTCCTGGAACCAAGAGGCTCAGCCTCCTGGCTGATTGACAGCAAGTGCCTGTGACTTGCTGCTTTCCGTCCATTCTCCTCCTACCTGCTTTCCCGTTCTTCTTCCCTACCCAGTGCTGGGAAGATAGCTGCTGCTTTCCAATTGTAGGATCCCAGTGTGAGCTTTCCTATTCGTGTTTGTTGTCCTTTAGAGCAGTTGTTCTCAACCTTCTGAATACTTTGACCTTTTAAATTCAATCCCTCATGTTGTGGTGACCCCAGACTGTAATATTATTTTGTAGCTACTTCATAACCATAATTTTGCTGCTGTTATGAATCATAAATATCTGATATGCAGGATATCTAATATGCAAACCTTGAAGGGGCCACAACCCGCAGGTTGAGAACTGCTGCCTTAGGTGGTGATAGTATGGTTGGGATTGATTTCAGGAGTCCTAGTGCTATTGGATAAAAGAGTCAGGTTCTCAAGAAGTTGAGCCACTGTGACTCTAGATTGTGGCCCCAGGTCCTCTAGTAATTTCCCTGGGTCCTCAAAGGAGTCACTCTGATTATTTGGGCTTCAGTTTCTTCTAGAAAATGATAGATTCAGTCATATTAGCTCATAGTTTTCTTCTTGGCTTGTAGGAAACCAGCTTTAACAATCCATGGGTGGCATTCAGAATATCGAACAGCTTGTAAGATATGCTGTACATTGTGTTATTTTCCTAAAGCACGGGGTGGCAAAGGCATACAGTGACTCTGTTAGAAATGTCACAGAGCAGCTCTGACTCAGGTGCTACCTGATAAGGTTAGTTAAAGGCCTGGTGAGGAAGGGATAAAATGCCTCCAAGTTAGATTCCTTAACATGGACTGAGGTGATTAGAGGGGAATGAATTGCTGCTCGGAGATACTTGAAAGAATGTGAACAAAGTAGCTAAGTTGGGAAAACGAGGCAGAGATGTGGTCTCAGACGTGTTGGCATCAGCCTTGTTCCATAGGCAGCTCCAGGGTGTGGCTGCATCACAGTGGTGTTCCTCCCAACACGGAAAGAGATGGACCATCAATGCTGCTTCAGTTCAGGCAGCCGTTGGCTACAGGTCCCCCCATTATCACCCTGAAGTTCATGGTCAAGCTGGTCTTTTAGCCAGGTACAGACTTCTGAGGTGGGAGCAAGAATGAGACCAGTGTGTGAGCTATTCAGAGTTAATAACCACAGCAGTTAGGGGATGGGTACTCTTGTAGGTAGGAAACCTGGCCAGGGAAGGCACAGATTCTGTCCTACCAAGACCACTGACTCCTATGGATAGTTTAACATAAGGAAGGGGGCATTCACATGGCATTAACTGAGTGAGTATGGTCTAGTGGATAGTTAGAAAAATTAAGTCTTGGTTACATTTAAGGAAAATGGTGGGTAGAAGGGGCCCCAGGGCTACTGGATACTGGTTGTTGTAATATACACTATGAAAGATGCATCTAAGAAGTTGCCTGTTATTTTTTATGTTTCAGAGTATCTACATGGGATTGGGCAGGAGGAGGTAGGCAAGGTAGTAGTGTTCATTCAAGGAAGGCACCCCTTTTCCTTCTTGTACACCCCCCTGCTTTTTGACATCTCTTCCACCCCACTTTAATTCATATGATTCTTTCTCTAAAACAAATTGTTCCCTGCCTGTCAACCAAAGGGAATCCATCACCTGCCTCCATGGTCGTGTCACAACACTGACATCATTTGGAATGGTACTTGTATATTTATCTATTTCACATAGGTATACCTTATACTACAAGTTCCATGGTGGCCAAGACTGGGGTTGTTTTGCTGGTCACTTAGTTTTAAAGGAAAGAATTTACTCCATAGCAGGTAGTCCATGAATGTATAGGATGAAATTGAGTTCTGAACAGAGAATCTAATGCCACTTGGGGTAAGATAGAGGCCCTCATCATGGTGCTAGGAGGAAGTGGGAGATAAGGAGGAATAGTCACTTGGTGAAGAATAGTCTGTCTGGTACAGGACCATGACAGAGAAGGTATTTGATGAGAAATTGCGTTCATATTCACATTCCACCATCATGTTCCTTTTCTTAGGAGTGGTGAGCAAAGTCCTTGGAAAGGTGCATTGGCTGAGACAAATGGTCTAGCTCCTTTGACAGGCTGATGGCTGCTCTAACCATCTTCCAACCTGAGCTATGAGTAGTGAAACTGATCTCTAATTAAGATGGAGCCCTGAGCCGGGCGGTGGTGGCGCACGCCTTTAATCCCAGCACTCGGGAGGCAGAGCCAGGCGGATCTCTGTGAGTTCGAGGCCAGCCTGGGCTACCACGTGAGTCCCAGGAAAGGCGCAAAGCTACACAGAGAAACCCTGTCTCGAAAAAAAAAAAAAAAAGATGGAGCCCTGAGGCCAGAGATCTGAAGCTATTTTTTTTTTTTAATCCCTCCACGCAAACCATTTGGAAATTCTGGGGATGTTTTCATTTGTCACAACTCAGGGAGTCCCAATGGCACCTGCTAAGTAGAGGCCAGAGTTGTGCTAGAACACAGGGCAAGAGCCTGACAGAGTATCCCCTGATCTTAAGTGGATATTGTGCGTCAGCCAAGGGAAGCTTCTGCAGTCTGGCTTGGGTCTTCCAGTTAGTACTGCCTCCAGACTGGGAATGAGGGGTACCCCCAAAGACCGTGAAGAGTTCTGCAGCCTGTTCCTTCTTTCCCCAGACTCCAAGCCATTAGTGTGTCATGTGTAGTCCAGCCTCTCTGCTCAGAGCTGCTCTGAGAATCAGGAACATGACTGAGAGATGCTTCAGCATGCTTTCTGTAGAGGCTGGCGGGACCCTGTGAAAGTTGTACACATACATCCTCAGATAGGAAGAACCACAGGCCCCACTTCTTCTTGCTCTTCCCATTCCCATCTTTCTCTCCAGGCTGGCTCCTCCTGCCCTGTCTTCCTGCGTCTCCCCCAGCCCACCCCCAAAGATTAATGTGATAATTGCCATGTGTGCCTGTTTACACAGGGAGTGGGTGAGCTTGCCACCCCCAATCAGGCAGGTTCCCAAAGAAACGCATTCCCACAGTGTCAGGACTGGTACCCGCTGTGCACTCCTGTGCAGGTGGGTTGCCGCCCCCAAACTTCTCTCTCTGTCTGTCATCACTTTTGTCATGTGAACACGTGCATGGGTGTGTCATTCAGTGAAGCGACAGGTGAGAGGCTGGGGAACAGCCAGACTGGCATCAGGAGAAGGGCTGGGCAGAGAAATTATTGTGCATTGTAGTTACATCAGCCCTAAAGAAGACAGTGATCTAATGAAAAGCTCTCCCTCTATTAGCTGTCATGTGGTGGGCATGCTGGGGTGCTCCAGAGTTAAGCAATAAGACATGAGGGAAAGGGTTTAGTAGGAGGATTGGTGTGCTTGATTAGAGGCTGGGACGTTCACATGAGGCTGTTTGCAAGCTGGTAAAACCAGTAGAAGCCAGCAGTATGTCTCCCTCTGAATCAGGAGCTTTGGAATGATGGAAGATGATGGTACAACCCCTAGACCAAGGTCAAATAAAAGCCCACAGTTTTGGGGAGGCCACTGGTTCAAGTCCCAGTGTCAAGATCGGCCAGAGTTCTAATGCCCAAGGTCAGGAGAAAAATAGTATCCAGCTCTAGGGGAGGAGTCAAAATAAGGTTTGAGCAAGTGCAAATCCTGATATTCCACCTTTTCATTTCCCATCTAAGCCCTAGCAAGTGGGAGGCACTTGTAATCCTGTTGAGGTGTCTTCCCTACTTAGGTCTCTGATCTACAAGCAAATTTTCTCTGGGTGTGACATATCACACAGACCAAGCTTCATCAGCCACCCAGGCATCCCTCAGTCCAAAGTCAATCACTGTAGCAGGTGATCCATGGGTATGGCATGAAGAGGCTGCTGCTCTCTGGGTAACATTCATTGCAGGGAAGGGCCTGATTCACACTTAATTGTTCCCCATTGGAGGTCTGGGTGGTGATGGTTCTCATATGAGACTCTCCTAGGGTTGGGTCAGAATCCAGCTGAATATACCTTGGAAGCGATAGTCTCATGCCTCAGGATTTTACCTGAAGACCTTAGCATGGCCGCCTCATGTTCTTAAAGTTAAAATAAGGTTTGAGTATCCTGGATACAAAAGTGCCCTGTGAACCCTGTGACAGTCAAAGACACAGTGAAGAAAGAATGAAAGGGAGAGTTTCTCCTTTTCTCCAGGCTGTGACCTCCTACCCCCTATAGAGAGAGTCGCCTGGACAGCTCAAGAGAAAATGACCACATTTTGTGGCCACACTGGCAGGAGTATCCTGACTCCCACTTTTCACAGTATCTATCAGGATGCTTGCCGCCTTCAGAGTTGTTGGGCTTCTTTTTAAAAATCTCAAAATACACTTCAGTAGACATCTCTCCTACACTGGACAATTTTAAGTTTTTAATAATGATGAATCAGATGCAAACTCAGAAAGAACCCTGCTATTCTGAAGGAGGGAATCGTGAGTGAAGGGCCTTTGCTTGCCCACTTTCTGATGAGGCTTGTCCCCTTCGTCTGTGGCTATTGGTCCATAATGACCGTGTGAAGGGATGGGAAGCCTCCTGGTCAGGAATGATGGCGGAGGGTGGGAGCTGGGTGTAAAGAGAATGTAGCAACTGTGTTAAAGGTTGCAAGTAATGGTGGGCGCTGTCAAACTACTCTCCCCTGAAGAACCTGTTAAGCTGTCAGTTGTTTCCTTAACCCCCAGGGCTTCATGTGGCTGGGGCTGATGTCTTCACAGCTATGCATTTCTCCCTTCGCTTCCCCTTCCTCATTTTCTCCTTCCAGGATGCTCCATTGCTGAGGTAGAAGACAGGTATAGCAATTGAGAGAGAAACTCCACAGATGGAGAACCTATTATCAGAATGGATTTGTATTGGTCTATTTTTAACAAGAGAATCATCGTATTCAAAGTTGTGGCCATTTATTAATGAATTACTTCTATGTATGCCAAAGTCTTTGTCACATTCCAGATATTAAAATATTCGGAGAGTTAAAAGTAAATTCCAAACATTCTCACACAGCTCTGACTGGACCAACATTATTCATCGTGAGTGTTTTGTAACAGAGTTAGGAAGGATATTCCAGACTTTTAGCCAATAGGGGGATTCTTTCATCCCTATGTCTTATGGGATATATTCGCTGATGTATTAATAGATTTTCTTTGAAAAAAAAGTTTTACAACCAAGAAAGTTTATGAAACGGCACAGTAAAGTAAGCAATATATCTTTTCCTACTGTTCTTTTCACTGCCTGTGAGACATATATAAGCTCCTGTATTCCTTAACGTTCTCTGGTTACCAAACCCACTTCCCACAAAATGCCACCATTACCTTTTATAAATTACAGCAATAGAGGGTCCACAAAAAGCCACAATGTTTTACTCTGCAGCCGCCCTTGCTGCTCTTCAACCATAGCTCACTTGGAGATCAGAGATACCTCAACAGCCATGTATTTCATCATTGTTACTGTTGATATCGATACATTTATGAGCAGCTGAGCTCTGCTCTGGGTGCTTGGTGTAAACTTAGCCCCTGTTGCCAAAGAACACTGAAGGGGACTGGCAAGACCATAAAGCCCCATGGATTGTGTTCATCTGGAGCCACTAGTGAACCATCAAAGTGAACTAGGCTTTTTTTTTTTTCCTCTGTGTACCTTTGCGCCTTTCCTGGAACTTGCTTTGTAGACCAGGCTGGCCTCGAACTCACAGAGATCTGCCTGCCTCTGCCTCCCAAGTGCTGGGATTAAAGGCGTGAGCCGCCACGCCTGGCGTGAACTAGGCTTTAAAGACTATTTGACTTATGATCCTGAAGACAGGCAGAGATAGCCCTGCAAGAATCATCGGTTCTTCCTTAGTTCACATCTCAGACACACTAGCCTCCCCATCCTTCATGCCCTCGGTAACTCTCAGCATTTGGTTCTTCTGCGTCTTCCTTCTGATGATGGGACATGACTATTTTTGAGATTTGCCTCATGTCCTCTCTACTTATTTTTAACCCCAACCTGGTGAAGCCAAAGACCTAAACCTCAGACACTGAAGTTGGCAGGACTTCGTCCCCTTCAGTTGTTAAAAAATGTTTTATAATTTCTTTGTGTTGAATTTTGAGTCAACTTGAGTTGTATTTGTCTCATCTGAATTCAGTGCAGGGCCAAAACAAAAGGCACAGATTTGCCAAAAGGGCTTGGCTTAGGGATTGTTTTTAATGGAAGATCTGACTGTCCAGTGACAGCAGCCATGATCAATCAGCAGATATATTTATGTGACTTGATACTTAATTGAAAAAGAAAATGAGATAATTGGGGAGAAAAAAAAGATTGGATTGTAGATGTCCACAAGATACATGAGAACAATCACTTTAAAATATATTTTCAAGGTCTAGTAGTGAGAAGGAGAAAGAAGTATGTAAAAAGGATGGGTCAACAGTTGCCATAGACATTCTGAACTCTGGTTTTAATTTTATTAAGCATGTTAGTTATAGGTGTGGCATTTGATCTTGATGGTCCTGATTTCCCCAATGAAATGGGGATAAAATATCTATTGTGAGTTTCAACTTGATATTGAAAGTGATGCATGAAGGGTTGGGTTGGGGGAGAGTTCAAAAGTCTGCATACGTGCAATACAAATCCAGAAAATCCCTTTTAAAAGACTTGGGCAGTGAGAACGCAGGGAACAAGAAGAGCCCTTTGTCAAGAGACAAGGATGTCAGAGAAAGCACCTCAGTATTCGCTGAGTTTGATTTCAAGGGTCTCTTAAGATACAACAATTCCAAGGCAAGGTCTCCCGCGGGGAGTCAGCAGAGCCTGGTACATCAGTTGAGGCAGGTCCAAGCCCCTCCTCCCTGCACCAAGGCTGTGCAAAGTGTCTCACTATAGGCACTAGGTTCCAAACAGCCGGCTCATGCACTAGGGACAGGTCCTGGTCCCACTGCCTGGGGGACCCTATACAGTTCAAGCTAAACAACTGACTCCCCATGGGAGACCTTGCCTTGGAGGAGGTGGGAATGGGAGGTGGTTCGAGGGGGGGGGGATACTGGGGGGTGGGAGGTGGGAGGACAGGGGAATCTGTGGTTGATATGTAAAATGAATAGAAAAATCTCTTAATTAAAAAAAAAGAAAAAAATACAATAATTCATTCTTCCTCAGTTCTGGGCACCTCAATAACTATGCATTTAACTTGGAGCATAAGAATCTATAATATAGATTTCTGTGGCGCCCCCCCCCCCACTTTTCTGTATCAGCATGAGTTAGGGGAGAAGGAAGAGTGAAGAGAGAGATCAGGAGAGATTGGAAGATCTCATATGATCACTCTTCAAATCTAGATATAGTCTTTGTTCTGCCTAGGGCTTTACTGGGGCCAGACCTGGGCTAGCTCTATACAGGATCATGATGGAAGAAGGAAAGTCACCCCAGGAGCTGGGCAACATGGTATGAACCTAATTCCTTCTAAGACCCATACTAAGGGCTTTTACTAAGTTAGCCCTACTAACACCCATGGGACAGGGTGACAGGCACAGCCTGACCTTGTTTTTTGGGAATCTATCTAGCTTAAGAGTGCAAAGGTTGAGAATACATGTTACCATGAATCATAAAGCCAATTCACCTTTTTATAACATTGGAAATACATTTTGGCTTTTTTCCATTCAGTTTTCATATCTTCTAAGTAAGGGTGTTAGAGTTTTCCCACTAAGGATATTATAGAGATGCTGCTGTGACCTTCACTAGGCACATGGCAGAGTGTGAGTTGTCTTACAATAAAGTGGAATGGGGATGGGAGTGAGATAAATGTTTAACTGTAACTGCACTGTGATTGTTACATCCCCCTCTATATGAAGCTGCCGGAATGTGGGCTTTGCCTCTGGGAGACGGCTTTAAATATTAAGAACCCATTTTTCTTTTTTTTCAGACCAATGATGCCTTAGGAGCCACCTGGAATTGGCTGTACTTCATCCCCCTCATCATCATTGGATCCTTCTTTGTTCTCAACCTTGTCCTGGGAGTGCTTTCAGGGTAAGCCAGATGTTTCACTTTTGTGAGCTGCTAGTTCAGAGCTAATGCCTTCCGATTCATAACAGATTTACTCAGTTAACTATCCCTTAGAAGACACTTACTGGACAGTCCCTTTGGGCCAGTGCTGTTCTAGCTGCTTCAGTCCAGTAACAGATGATTGTTCTAACCACCTTGATTGTTTTTAGGCATTAAAAATCTTTGTCATATACAGTTCTGAACATAGGGTCTTGTGGGTTCATTTATCCATATATATATATATCCATCGATTCAATAACTCTGTGTCAAACACTGTGCTGGTTGTTAGGGACATAAAGTTAAAGGAGATACAGATTTTACCCTCAAAAAATGCTTGCTTGCTTGCTTCACAGTGTATCGGACATCACGTTTCTTGTTTGCGACTTGAATTCTTCTATACCAATTTGTGTTGCCCAGTGTCTCTAACATGCTTTGCAGAGAAGACATTTTTGTCATTTGAAAAAGCGAGTACAAATCTTGTTTTTATTGACCAATGTGAAATACAGTAATTTGTTTGGGAGAAGGAACAAATCTCATAGGCTGAAGTCATTAGAGTTGGTTTCAAACAGGACTGGGAAATGCATGCAGGATAAGTTATGTGTTAGCATAATATAGGAAAACAGAGTATATGGAGATAAACACTCTAGAGGCGATGAAGAAATGGGACATGGCATGGAGCATAAAGAAGCTAAACTATGACATTTTAAGATGACTCGGCCCAGGTAAATATTTTAGAAAACCCTACATTTCACCGAGCAGAGTTGGGATTGTGGTAATGATGATGATGATAATTTTGTCAGTTGGTGTAAGCTCTTCAAATAATAGCAAGTAAAGTGATCTTTGTGTATACGTGTCTGAAACAAGTTGGGGATTTTTTTTTGAAACTATGAATAGTGGAAGGACACATTAAAAGGACACAAGAACAAGGAAGTGGGAGAAATGACAGCAGATGGGAATATGAACAAACTTTTTAATACTACAAATGGTTGACGCTGCAGTAGTTGTAAAAGCTTAAGTGTCTCCAATGGGGAATGACGATAAATAGGCAGACTGATTTCCCTTGTGAGCAGAAGAAAGGCTTGGGAATTAGAGACAGCACATATTCCTAAGAATTGGAGTGAGCATAATGTTAAAAACAGGAGATTGATAAAAAAAAATCAATCTCACTTTCCAGACACTACTGGCAAGTATCTGCCCCATTTAGCCACACCCCTAAACAAGTTAGGAGACCTACTCTCTGTTGAGGTTTAAATCAGCAAGGGTTGGAAGAGGGACACCTGCTGCATCTGAGGGTGGGCTTGACATTGTCATGGAAACAAGAGGCCTAAGTGACAGTCCATAAGCTGAATGTCGGTTCCCCAGCCCACTTCTGTTTTCTCAGAAAAACTGCAATCTGGCAATAGTTTAGAGGATTCTTCTGTGGGGATTCTCTCTTAAGAGAAAACATCTATCACAGTCTGGTGAGGTTAGAGAAACAGGTTCCCATCCCATCTCCCCTTGTAAAATTCATTATGTCCATTCCCTTTGGCTATCACAATAAACTACCACAATGCAGGCAGTGTAAACCAAAAGGAATTTTATTCTCTGGTAGTTTTTGAGTTATGAGCTCCAGATCTGGCAGGTCCACACTCCCCCCAATGGCCTGGGAGAATTATGCCTTCCTTCTTCCAGCTTTGGTAGATCCAGGCATCCCTTGGTGATCCATGTCATCCCTCCAGTCTCTGCCTCAGGGCTCACACAGCCTCTTCCTCGCCCATGTCTGTCTTCTCCCTCACGTTTGCTCTTATAAGGGTATTTGCGATTTGATTTAGCATCGTTGGATAATCTAGGTTGATCTTTTCTTCTGAATATACTTAACTTTGCTGCATCTGCAAAGACTCTTTTCCCAAATAAGGTAACGTTCAGGAGCTCCAGGAATTAGAATATGAATGGTCTTTTTAAGGGGTTGTGGCTCAACCCACTGCATTCAGTGCTCCCCAAGCCCCAGCTCTGGGTGCGGAACTTCCACTGCCTTGCTGGTAGTATGAACACACAGCCAGGGGTCGTCAACATTTGGGCAAAATGCCCAAATTGAAAGGCCCTAAGTGATGTAACAAACAGACCAAAGAAACTTGAGTAAATATGAGCGGTGCAGGTAGTAACAGATAATTTAAAAAACCATATTTGATGCCTGAAGAGACAGAGACAAAATTTCATATACAAATTAACAGCTTATTACAAAAAGATGTTAAAAGGTCTTACTAAATAAAAACAAACCTGGAGCCAGGTATTGGGGTGAATGCTGGAAGATCAGAGAAGCAGGACAAGCCACAGCCACCTCACCTTGCCAGTTCCTCAGCTGATCCTGTTTCCTCAGACTGGAAGCCTCTGAGTCCTCATCCAGAATGAATTTCAGCTGAACTGTTGTTCAAAAACCTAAAAGCTTAACCAGCTCTAGTTCCTGGTTTTCACACTTTATATTCCTTTCTGCTTTCTGCCATCACTTCGTGGGATTAAAGGTGTGAGTCACCATGCCTGGCTGTTTCCAGTGTGGCTTTGAACTCACAGAGATCTGGATGGATCTCTGCCTCCCAAGTGACAGGATTAAAGGTGTGTGTGCCACCATTGTCTGGCCTCTATGTCTTTCTAGTGGCTGTTCTGTCCTCTGACCCCAAATAAGTTTATTAGGATGCACAATATATTGGGGGACACAATATATCACCACATGTTGAGATTAAGAAGAGCTGTTGGAATTATATGTAAAATGTAACTGATGGAGAAGTGTGCAAAGCTGAGTTAATGTAAGAAGGTAATCAAACAAGAAAGAGTAAAGTTGTAGTGTATTGAGGATACCACTTAAGAAGTGGGGTGGAGCCGGGCGGTGGTGGCGCACGCCTTTAATCCCAGCACTCGGGAGGCAGAGCCAGGCGGATCTCTGTGAGTTCGAGGCCAGCCTGGGCTACCAAGTGAGTTCCAGGAGAAGCTACACAGAGAAACCCTGTCTCGAAAAACCAAAAAAAAAAAAAAAAAAAAAAAAAAAAAAAAAAAAAAAGTGGGGTGGAGGGAGAGTCAGAGGCAGAGACACAGAGAGAGACAGAGATAGAAAGAGACAAGCACGGATAGAGAGCCAGAGCCAGAGGCAGACATTGACTGACTCAAAGAGCAAGGTGTGGTGGCACACACACTTGTAATCCCAGTACTTGAGAGACTAAAGCAGTGGAATCACATTTCCAACGTCAGTCTGGGCTATGTAGTAAGGCCTTGTTTCAAAATATTTACAACTGATCCAACATTTCCATAAGAAAGTTTCATAAAGAGAACAATGAAATGGGAAGGAAGAATTAACACAGAAAAATATGACAGATGTTCCCAGAACCAAAAGACTCACCATTGCCAGATTAAAAGAACTATTGAGACATGTGCAAAGACATTCTTTCCAGCGTGAGTTCTTGGCAGTGGGCATGGGAAGCATCCTGGGTGTCCCAAGCTGGGAGATTAAATATGTAAACTGTAGGATGCATACCGTGGCATGTGATGTAGCAATTAAGAGCAACAGATACCATGTGCACATGGAGTATAGGGTATCTTAAGAATGGTTCATGGAAAACAAGGAGACAATGCGATATGCTATCACATTTGTATATGTATAAAACACAGTTTGCAAAAATACATTCAAAGGGAAAGTTATGCATTGGCAATGTTGTAATAGCTTGTGTGGCCAGTTACTAGAATACGGACGTGTAGACTAACTATGAAAATGTCTACTGAGCCCTCAGGACATCCAGTTAGAGGAAATCAAACCAAGGTGACTCACCACGAATTTCAAACCATCAGAGAAAAGAACATCCTGAAAACTTCTGCCAATTGGAAATAGGGTTAATGTTTGGCTATAAAGAATCAGAATGCCAGCTGGGCGGTGGTGGCCCATGCCTTTAATCCCAGCATTTGGGAGGCGGAGGGAGGGAGGGAGAGAGAGAGAGAGAGAGACAGACAGAGAGAGAGAGAGACAGAGAGAGAGAGAGAGACAGAGAGACAGAGAGCAAACATGATACTCACAAACACAAGGGATACAGAAGAGGACAAAGACAAAGGGATTGAGCCCCAGTATTGTAGTGAAATAAAATTAGGGTGACAACACTCAGTAACTGAGAGGGCATCAGGATCAGACTTAAATAAGGTACCAGAGGGTCCTAAAAATGCTATCTTTAGGAAACAAGTAAAACTAATATATTCCCTGATGTGTTGTATTCGAACAGGTTCTGTGATTTGTTTTGGTCCAAACTATACACACACAATAGTGTATTCTTTCTCTATTCATCTCTGTCTCCTTTCTTCCCCTCCCCCATTACCCCAACTGAAGCATTTAATTCACAATATACAGAAGTACTACTCCCAAAGAAACGGGAGCACAGCAGGTCCTCTGTGTAGCTCAGCTGCCAACCTGGTTTCCATGGTTGATGCTGAAGTCTGAGCTAGCCTCTCACAGTGTTGCAACTGCCTTTATTACCTTGGGGGAGGCTGAGTACGGGGAAGGGATTAGGGTATCAAAGACCAAAATCTCAGGTTCCACAGTAAGCAAATCATTAAGTAGTTTCTAAAACTGAAAGATAAAGAAATAGCAGTGTTTTAAGTATAATATTTAGAAAATTTGAAATGAATACCAGAAGACACAGACGAGTAGAAAGTGGCTGCCTCTGGAGAGTGAGATTCTGGGGTTGGGAAAGGGAGACCGAGGGCTGCTTTTTTTCATTACAATCTTTTTAAATTGTTTGACTTTTAGAGTTCTATGTGCACGACTCTGCGGAAAATAAAAATACCTTAAAATTTGAAGCAAAATTATCATAAAAACAAGTGTAGGAGGGACCGAGGGTCTGAGGACACTAACCTCGCACCAGCAGGGAAGGACTGACCTGGGAGGGAACAGATCAAGGACACAATTGTGCCAGTCTCACTGTGTCACACTAAGAAATGTGGCAGAAACCCGTAAAATGGTCACGGAGAAGACACTGGGGAGAAGCTCTCATCAGTCTGTGACTATTTGGTTCGAGCCAGTTCTGTGGCCATCAACTCCCCTCTGGCTGGGAGACCACCTTCTTGGATCAGAAGATGTCAAGCTCCTGGCTTGGCAGATGCCTCTTTAACTACCTGAGACCTTGGAAACGGTGCTGGCAGCTGGGAAGAGCTGGTGTGAATAAATTCTGACATTTAAAGGAATGTTAACAATAGGGATCTTGCGAGCTGGGGCTGAAATACTTCCTTCTGTCCTGGCTTCTCTTCTGTGTTCTGGTGCTGCCCTCAGTGGCTCAGCATTGGGAGGATTTTCATTGGTGGCTACAGAGGACTCGGCACGGCACCACTGGGTCCTGTGTATAGGAGGGGTCATGGGGTTTCTCTGCTGCTGGATCTGTGAGTCCATGCTTCTGGAAAGGATGAAACGTCTCCTTAGTTGGGGTTCACACGTTGAAGCACCTGGTATATAGCTTTGCACATTTTGTCTCCAGGGAATGGGCTTCAGTGACCTGTGAGCATATTGAATGTTTTGTGCCAATGTGACTCTAGGAGTGGGGAATTATAGAAATGGAAGGAGGATGCGCAAACCTCCCTACACTGAGCAAGGGTCTTCTGGGCATCAAGTATGCAAATGACAGAAGGCCCCATCCCCAGAGGTGGAGACATTGATGAAAAACTGTGAGGTGTGTTTGTTGGCTTCATATTTAAAAAGGAGAGATGGATAGAAGCATTGTAGCGTTTTTACGTGTCTCCGAGGAAATAGGATTTGATGAAAACCATTAGCTTAGGCTTGAAGAGAAGCAGAGCTTCCTGTCTCCATGGCAACAAACCAGGGCTGCATAAGCACATCCTGAAGTGCTGTCAGGGGCTACAGGGCAGAAGGCTCATACAAACAGAAAATGACCCTGAGCTATTCCAGCATCTCCACCTACTGCATTCATGGCTTCTGAGAGAGGAAGATAAACGTGTGTGTGTGTGGGGGGGGTGAGGATTATGCTATTTCCAATGGGAGTAAGGAAGTCAGAACAAGGACTACTTACAGATGCACTGGGAGTGGTGAGAAGCCTCAAGTATGATGTAAAGCATCTTATAGTTTTCAGAGCTCCTTGCTTCCAAGATCTTATTCATTTCTTGAAACAACTTGGCGTAGGCACACAACATCTTTAAAGATGGAATGAAGAGCTAAAGGAGCTGGTCTATAACAAGGTTCTGTTAGAAGCAGGGCCAGAGATCACAGTCACTCAAACTCTGCTTAGGTGCTTAACTTATTATCCCAGGCTGCCTTCAGAAAGGCTGCCCAGAATGTTGTTCTGGCCACAGTACAAAGTTTAGGTTCCAATGTTAGTTTGTACATGCATTGATCCCATGCTTATTTTCACACACTGGTCTTCATGTATACGATGTGACAATGTGACCTTGTACATATGAGGGAGAAGATGCCAAGACCCACGGGAAAGACCTTTTTGCTCTGATGACTGATGGAAAGAGGTGGCCTGTTAATATTAGAGGAAGGCTTCTTCTGGTTGCATCCCTTCAATGAGTGGAGTAGCTCCATTGTCAAGACTCATTTCTCGTGAAACCTTCTCTGACAACAAAACAAAAGAAAATTAAAAGGCATGTAAAGGGGTCTAAGTTCAAGTAGTCTGGGATTCAAATTCTTGTGAAAGCTATTATTTAAGATTCATATATGTAGGTTCTGTAGTTTTTGTACAAGTAATTTTGCAAGGCATTGTTGAGGGCACAGAGGTAAGTTCTATGTCTTAGTCTTGGTCCTAGGAACAGACTAACCAATGTGTCTTCAGAGTAACCTTGGATCTGCTGACTCATCTGTCCTTGTACATTAGGAGGTGGGAACTGAGCATTTTTCTGGGCCTGACTTGAGACAGAAATGGTTGCGGGGCTTATAATATAAATTATCCATGCTAAGCTTAGCAGTCCAGATAAGATTCTGAGTAGTGCTTCTGGATATTAATTGCCATGTGTCTGATCTTCCTAAGACAAGTAGACATGGCTAAAATAACTGTGTGTTTAATTACACACCAATGTTCTTGGGCTACTAACACTGAAATCAACCAGTAGACATCGGTCATTTTCTCAGACGACCATTTCTGAGTGCATGCTATAAATGTTACTCACTGCCAGGTGTTGTGGACATCACAACAAGTTCAGAGAGCTGTTATCCTTCAAGAACTTGTAATCAAGGTAGAGAGACAGAAGTAGGGCAAGCATTAAGATTAGGGGGTAGCAATCTGGCTCAGTTAGTAAAGGTGCCTACCACCAAGCCAATAACCAGAGTTTGATTGCCCAGAACCCAGGTGGTAGAAGGAAAGTACACTCCCAGATTATCCTCTGACCTCCACAGAGATGCTGTATCAGGTGCATGTGACTTCCCTACTAATAAATAAATGTGATTAAAAAGCAATTGAATTAGAGGGGGACCAAGATCAAATAAGACTAGCGGAAGAGGGCAACACTTCTGCACATTTTTGAGATAGCTAATGATTAGCTAGAAATGAGAAAGAAGACCTGTCAGTGGGTTAAGATTTACAGAGAAGCATACCAGAGTAGGGAGGCAAGCTGGGAGCAGCAGTTCTGGAGGGAAGCAGTGAGGATGGAAAAGATGGGGCAGATCTAACAAGTGATGAGGTGGGACCTACCGGACTTGTGACTGTGTAGTGCAGTGGTTCTCAACCTGTGGGTCCCCCAATCTCTTTGGGAGTCGAATGACCCTTTCACAGAGGTCACCTAAGACCATGGGGAAACACAGAGACTTAATTATGATTCATAACAGTAGCAAAATTACAGTTGTGAAGTAGCAACGGAAATAATTTTATAGTCGGGGGTCACCACAACCTGAGGAACTGTATAAAGAGTCACAGTGTTAAGGAGGTTGAGAGCCACTGGTGCAGTGTGTGAGTGTCGTAGGACAATCTTTTGGCCACTTCTGAATTTCTGAATTGGGCTACCAGGTGGCTGGGAGAGAACAGAGAGGCAAGAGTTAGGTTTTGAGGGAAATGGGATAGGTTTTGGGTCTATCGGGCTGAGAGAACACATTTTCTGCCTTTTGACTAGCTCACAGCAGCAGAGTAGGGGTTGCTTCAGGTTGTTATTTTTAAAGCCCTGAGTTATTGGGTCTGTGCCATGCACTAAATGTTGTGCCAATTCCACGACATGCATTGTTTTATTTAATCCTCATAAAGAGCCTATGAGGTATTGCTTTCTTCTTTTATAAATAGGGAAACGGTGGTAGAAAAGGTTGGTAGCTTGCCTACATAAACAGAGCTGTTAAGCAGCAGGTTCAGAATTTGGAAGAAGGTCTGCTATGTCTGAACACCCATGCCCTTAGACACGTCCTCCACATAGCTCCCATGTTTTGGACAGAAAAATATGTTATTGTCTAGGATCCAGTACAGTGTAATTTGGTGAATATAAAAGGGGCTATCAGTGGTAGCAAGGACAATCCTGTAGAAAAATATTTCATGTTAAACCTTATCACAGCAATTACAATAGATTTCATAGTGTTGACTTTGACTAGAAGCACATTTGTATGACTATGGGGGTCACATATGAAGCTAAATTAAAAGGCATGCTGTTCTTCAAGATAGTTGGCAAAATTGTACCTTAAAGTATGATAAAAAAAAATCATATGAGGAAGGAACTCTGTTATGTAGCTAGAGTTTTCCTGACTGGCCCACAGTCAGGACAAATCTCTGACACCCGCCAGTCCCACAGCCTCTCAGACCCGATCAAGTAAACACAGAGACTTATATTGTTAAAAACTGTATGGCCGTGGCAGGCTTCTTGCTAACTGTTCTTACAGCTTAAATTAATCCATTTCTATTAATCTATACCTTGCCACATGGCTCGTGGCTTACCGGCATCTTTACATGCTGTTTGTCATCATGGCGGCTGGCAGTGTCTCTCTGACTCAGCCTTCTCCCGCCTATACTTCCTGCCTGGCCACTGACCAGTCAGTGATTTATTTATTGACCAATCAGCAACACATTTGACATACAGACCATCCCACAGCACTGTTATCCCTGTGTAGTTTTGTTCCTGGCCTCTATGTTATGAACGAGGGACTCAAGTAGAGTATGAGCAACTCACTCAGCTACTTGGTGTCAGGCCACAGCTAGAACCCAGGTCTCCTTGGTTCCTGACTAGGGTGCTTTTCCAAATCTGCATCAGAGCTATAGGCATGAATAAAATACCCTGTAAGCCTTGCATTGGGTTTTCCACTTTCATCATTTTCTGGCTGTGGGATGTTAATCAAGTCTCTTTGCTTTCCTATATCTTCATTTACCCTGTTGTGGTTTAAGATACTAATATTTCTCATGCATAGGATTATTAAAGAAATCAGATTATTAGTGCTCAATATTTAGTATTTTGGGATAATAAATACTTAATCAGTGTTATCAGGGAAAGAACATTCTGTTTTACTTGCCAACTACATCCATAGAGCCAATTAGCATGATCTCAGAGATTTCAAGTGACACCCTAAGGCTTGAACATCCATAATGATCCTGCAGGTAACAAGATAAACGGACTGGGTCCTTATGTCCCACATAGGGACATCAACCTAGACACTCCATCATTTGCATTTCCTTAGAAATGTCCTTGCTTTTCTACCTTCTGTAATCTGGAGTAAGCCTTGGCTGTATTTCTAAGTCTTCATCATTCACAGTTTGCTTTAGTTTTGACTTTCTATATGACATTTTCCCTGGTCCATACTCCTGTTCCCATTCTGCAGTTAGGTTAAAGTTTTTCTCCCACATATTCCTGTAGTACTACATAGCTGTTCGTTACAGAATTGATTACTAATAGTAACAGAATTACTGTATAGAATTTAATACTGACACTAACGTCAAGCGCTAACGTTTATTGAGAACTCGTCATACCCGCCCCTATGCTAAATACTTTGTGTAAATTATTTCAATTAATTTTTATAGCAGCCTTGTGAGTCAGGTACTATTATTGGCCCCAGTTTACACATGAAGAAATGGAAGCTGGGAGGTCAGGGTCCTGACTAAGTCTGCCTCCCTAGGATGCGCCATCTTCTTCGTATTGGAATTATAGATGTGACTGTTGCCTGTTGGGTTTTGTTTCTCATACTGGTTATATTTTTTCCATACAGTTGGATCTGTCTTCATATGCTAGTATCTTTTACTTTTCTCTGAACTGAAGAAAACTGAGATATAGCAAGACCTCCTTAAGGAAGGTCTTGCTCCATTCAGTCCCCCAGATAATGTGGTATTGCAGAAAACTGAAAGCTCTGATCTCTTGAGTTAAAAGCATCATCACTGCTATTAGTGATCTTACAGGCATGGTAGACAGCTGTGCAAGTTGAACTGTTTCTGTTTGTTTGGGAACTGAGTAGTAGTTTAGGGGTAAAAAAGAAAACAAAAGAACAGAGTCTCTTGAACCATTTCTGAGTTGTTTGGTACCAAAGATTGTACCTAGAATCTTGTTAAGCAATCCCTCTACCCTAAGCTATATCCCCAGACAAGGTTGCTTATTTTTATACATGGCTGTTAGTAGTTATTTTCTTTCAGGTAATTGCTTATGCCTCTTGCCCATTTTCTTAGTGGTATGCTTATCTTTTTTCACATGAACTTAAAGCATCCAACTATAAATATATTTTCTTTTATGCCAGATATGGCAGATGCTTCAGACATAAGTACTTTTAAAGGATAAAGGTATCAGTCTATTGGGGATTATGGACAACCACAGCCACAAAATTTGAACCAATTATTGTTGCTTTAGAGAGTTTCATTTAGGAAGCCTCTCATGACTGTTCATTTATCTAATTCTCACAGTGATCTCTAGACAAGTCTTACCACTATCTGACAAATCAGAGTAAAGGTCACAGTGAACAGTGCCCTAGAAAAAAACTCAGCAGTATAAGTTCTGATGCTCACTCAGTCTAGGGTTCCTTGGAATGCAAAGTGAACTTACCTGTCTAGGAGGCCATTTCCAAGGAGGTCTTTGCTGCTGGTTTCTACACAAAATGGAGCTGTGACTCACATCTGTGCTGCAGCACACCAGAAAAATACCTTTTTTGAGTTTATTAATTCAATGAATATTTACTGTTGTGCCAGTAGGTATAAACCATTCTTCTAGAAGTTGAGATTTTCAAACTCCCCTGCCCCAGAGAAACTTCTGTTCTTAGGTTGCACACATAACCTATTGTTTATGTACTGCCCCCATTGTAGGACTACCTTCTTTGGGACAGGCTCCTTAGCTTTCTAATACTTAAAATTCCGTGCCCCTGACAAGAATCATGCTCTTGTACTGAGGAGAGCAGAGGTAGTACTAGGTGGATGCCACCAAGGTGGAGAATCATTAACAGAAGAAACATGGCTGTAGGTAAAAGTCAAGTTGTGTATAGGAAAGACCCATAGTTGTCCCTGAGAAGTCAGTTTGGATAAGCTGGGTCCAAGTGTGAAAGATAAAGAAAGAGAAATCAGCAAGCAGGACCATCAGAGTAGATGATGAAAATAAGATCCTATTTAATTAAGATTTATACTTTCTTAAGATAAGCTAGATCAATTAAGTCAGGACATCACTGAGTGCCTTTTGGTGGTGAAGACAACAGGCAAATGTAAAAGCATCTTCATTTTCTATTGGAAGATTTTTCACACATGGACCTTCTGGCTGGCTACACTCTTAAGTAGCTGTGATAGTCCTGGTATCTCCTAGGTAACAGTATAATTTAATAGAGATTGAAGGCTCTGACATCCTTATATGTGTGTGTATACATGTACATACATATGTGCATACTTAAGCACATGTTCACATATTCATGTGTAGACTCTGATATGTGTATTTTCTAGTCTTTGTTGCTCTCTGAAGTATTCAAGCGCCTAGGAAATGACTATGTTATTTTATCAATGCTTTACTTGGTGACTACATTTCAATTTATTTCAAGAATGTTTCCATCTTAGAGTCAGTTTTTACATACCTTCTTTTCAGAGGAGGGACCAATTTTTACTTGCAGAATAACATGAATTGAAGTAACACTTAGAAGATGCCCTTGCTATGAGATGATTGTGGATTTAATTTACTCATCCAGTGCTGTGTCCTGAAGTACACACCTTTACCTAGCTATTCCTTAGGTTTCTAACTTAGGGTGCTCCAAACCAGATGCAGTGTCTCATCTTCCTGTCCCATTAAACATGCACACCAACCTCCATATTCTGTTTCTTTATCATACTTTTTATCAAAGATGGAAACCTTATCTAGTTTTGATATTTCTCCTACTGCTTCTCTGCACCTAATTGCTTATCCAGGCGTATTAATTCCCCTTGGGAATGCTTTGTGAACTGAATCTTGAACTATTCTGGACTCTGAGTACTCTCCCACTTGGCCAGCCTGCCACCCATGGCCAAAAACAGCTAGTTGCAGTTTTGTTTACCTTCCTTGCTCATTATGGCTTCTGATTGCCTAAATAATAGAACCACACACGTACCCATTAAATTAGATCTTCAGGAAATGGGTATCGATCTTCTTTATACAGTGTTTTAAATGTTCAGAACACAATAAAAAGTGAACCGAAGATTCTTGTCCTCATCAAGCTTGCTTTCCCATCTCAGGAGAGTCTAAGAAACATATGTTATCATTTATGTAAGTCAAAAGACGACCCCTATTTTTGAAAAAGAATAGCTCAAGGCACAAGGATAACTTTTTCCTATTTTAGTCTATAATGTAGCATTAGCAAATGCAATGAAGATATTTACCTGTTAAATTATGTCGAAATTCATACAAAGAACAATGAGAAACAGACCTTAAAATACATTCTAAAGTAAAAATAAAAACTGTAGTATACTTTAGGTATAGAGGGATTAAAAAATACCCAAATATATATTATAGATTTATATATGAATTTATAATATATGCATTATCTAAAATTAGTGAAAATGAATCATTCATTGAATGGTGTTGATGACTAATTACTTGGAAAAAATTGAGTTGGATCCTCATCTTATAACTTATGCCAAAATAAACTACAGGTAAAGCTAGTACATACATTTTAAAATTTAAATCATAAAATGTCCAAAAAAAGATGGATCATTAAAGGCATTTTCTGGAGTGTGTGTGTGGGAGCCTTTCTAAACATGATATAAACAAATCCCATAAAGAAAAGATGATGTTTTTGAATATGTAAAAATAAAAATAGGTGCTATAATTCACTAGCAGAAACAAAAGACCAAACTTGAATTTGTTTTGAATTTTACATAATTAGGAATTAAGGAAGAAGAAAACACAAGGAAAGGTTACTGTTGAGCAGCAAGACTGTAAGTAGTCTCTGATTGCAGCCAGAAGATGAGAAACATGATCCCTGATGACTAAAGTGTAAAGGAGAAGATAGCCAGGTAGATTGAGGTGGGGAACAGGACATGGTACCCAATTCACTGTGCACTCAAGGAGAGATCCTGTAGAATAACATGGCAATAGTAATCTGTGAAAGTCTTAGAGAACTTTGGGTTCACTTGCTGAAATGAATAATAATGGCAGAATGAGAAATTCTTGTTCTGGAAGGCAGATGCTTTCAGTCTCAGACATAGAGGTTTTGAGGTTCAGGAAGAACAAAAAGACAGGATCAGCCAGTATCTGTGTGTTTGGAATAGGGGGAGAGAAGATGAGACACGTTATCAGAACACAACACAGAAAACTATCAGTGCAGACAACATGATCCATGGCAGACATGTAGAAAAGAATAATTCGCTCTAGGGATAGAGATATGGAGAAACACTGTTTAAAAGGATGTCAAGACTGGCCAAAGGACATCACCAAACCAAAAGAAAACATTGCTTCATAGGGTACAAAGATGTGCAGCACTTTAAGAGAGAGTAAGGAGACCCCAAAGGATGAATGAGCCATGGAGAACCAAAGCAGTGGTGACCAAAAAGTAGCTGTCAAAGTTGGTGGAGTGGGGAATCTAGCTGGCTTTCTTTCACTTTTTACTTTGATAAAATTTTAAAGTCAGAAGAAGTTGGAGGGAAAAAAATCAAGGTCATATGCCCTTTTTTAGCTCCCCTCCATAATATCTTGCATGACTATAGTATAATACCCAAATCAGGAAATGGCTCTGTTGTAATCCATTAAGCTTATTGAGACATTATCAGCTTGGCATAGCTTATTTGTATGTGTGCATAGTTCTGTATTATTTCTGTTAAATGGAGACTTGTTTACACAGTGACTTGTTGTCAATATAATTAAGATATGGGCTGTTCTGTCAGAGGACCTCATCTCCTCTTCATAGTCATGCTCATCATCTTCCACCACCACCCCAACTTCTTAATCTTTTAAAGATGGTTTAAGGAGTATAATCCTATGGATTGTAACATTGGAGTCTATCTCTGTTGACCTTATATGAGGTCATGCTTTTTTTATTTTTGAATAGTATTCCATTGTACGGATGTACCACATTTTGTCTAATCATTAACTCCTTAGAGGACATCTGGATTTTGTTCATCTTCACTCATTTACAAGTATTACATAGCTTTTTTTTCTACACAGGATTTTGAGTAAATATAGATTTCCTTTCTCTGGAAAAAATGCTCAACAGTGCAACTGCTAAACCATATGGAAAGTACACATAAAAGACACTTCCTACTTTCCATTCAGAGAGCATTTACCAGTTTACATTTTGCCTATACTATATGAGATTTGTGGTCTTCCCACATTTACTTGATGGTTTAAAATTTCAATGATAAATAATGAATATTAATAACTATCGAAAAAGTATGGAAAACAAATATCAAAAAATAGACCACTGATTATTAAATAGGAACTTTCTTTTTATGGGCCAGTAACTTCTAAGAAAAATAACAATGAACAACAGTATCGAGTGGGTAGAAAATACAAATACAAAGTTGAAAACTTCTAATTTTAGCAGTTAAACACTTGAAGCAAACACCTTAATCACTTTAGATTTTCTCACCATGGATCTTTTAGTGAAAGAGTCCAAATTAATGTTCCTTATCTTGCACGCCCTCCAACCTCAATTCTAAGTCTTCTCTCCCTTAGCCCTGCCACCCAGTTCCCAGGTAATCATTTCTGTGCCGAGAATAACCAAGCTCCAATAACCACTTCTATGCTTTGCCTTATCTGGGGTACTCTGACTCATCCTTCAAGATCAAGTTTCCCCATCTAAGATCTTGTCACACTGTATATACTCCTCTATTAGAATTCAGTTACCTTAGTTCATAGTTATCGTGGAGATCTTTGCTCCTTTAATAACATTATGAAGGCAGGCACCATAGTGAGTTCATTTTCCTTTCCTTAGAACTTACCTAGCATAATTAACAATCACATGGGTAGGCTCAGGGGAAATGCCCTCCAGTGAATGAATTGGAGGCCAACTTCCTGTTTGTGGGATGTCTGTATCTGTCAGTAATTTTCTCAAGATTTTTAAGAATTGTTTTCAGTGGCTATAATTCCTCTGAAAGCCTAGTTTAATATTAGCTGAAATGTTGGGCACAGAGTACTTCAGGAGAACCTCACTATTTTGTCAGTATCCAGGGACTCTTCCGCAAACAGTACCATGTTTCTTCTCCATTACATGGAGAAAGGGACAATGACTATGACCTCAGTATAATTGTGTTTTTTTCTATAATAGAGTCTTTAATTGGCTTTTTGTTCTGTTGTAATTTATCCCATATGTTCACTTCACTGTAGCTTTCAAGCAAAAAGTCTTAGGCTATTCAAGAATGAAAGAAAAACATTTTTTACTTGGACTTACATTTTTTTTCCCCCTGTAATTGGCTTCACTGAGAGGAAATCTGAGTGTTAGAAACCTGCTTCATTCTGAGCTTATAGCCTAGAGTCACACCCCTCCAACTAGACACGTTTTCTCTGCACTTGCAGTCACATGCACACTGGGGTGACTGAAGTAAAATCTCTCAATTTCTCCAGTTGATAATCACAGTCTTTACAACTTGCTTATATTCTAGGTGCTTGGCATTTCTGGCTGTTAAGTTCAGATGCTGTTAAGAGTTGCAGCTGAATTAAAAGTTCTTTATTTTCCCCCTGGTGTCAAGTGCATCACTAAATTCTCAACACTTAATTATCATTGCGTCCCAAAATATTCCTCATTTAGCAAAAATATTGAAATTACTCGTTTCTGTTGAAGAAGAAGCTCTGATATGCAGAGCATTGAGATGCGTGCTCCTTAGAGAACCTGGGGAAATGAAAGCACTTGAGAACTTTTAAGGGAACAGTAGGCACCACAAAGCCTATTACTATAAGAGCCTATACTCTTACCTGTATTAGGCTCAATCGGATGACTAATGTTTAGCAGCTGACAGCCCACAATATGAAGTTGACAGGACCAGAGGAGTCACCCCAACTCTCATCAGATTGAAGTGGTATTAAAAGAGATGTGATTTTCCTTCCCCACCCCCATATACTCTTCTATACCTCACATAGGCAAGTGTCTCCTCTATCCCCTTGTCTCTGGGATTTCATATCATACTCTCTATTTAGATCAAGGTACTCAATAATCAAATATTATATAGCAAGATTATCTGGTATTATCACAGATTATCATGGTATTTTTCTGACTATCTTATTAATAGCCAGAAGCATCTTAGTGAGCAAGAACTGGAAGGAGAAGGTACAAACCATTGGTCTTTGCATAGAGTAAAGAGGAGAAACATTTGTTAAAGTATTTGTTCAGCAAACATGCATTAAGCACTCATACTGGGGACTCTGGGTTTGATAGTGAACAAGATGAGGCTTCTCACCATGAGCTTCGTATTCTGATAGCTAGCAAATAATATAAGTAATGGTAAATGTTATAAAAAGAATACACGTGCATTGGATAACAACATTGGTTCTTAGGAAAAAACCCAATAAGACTCAAGAAGGACGCTGCCAACATGCTATGTATAGGCTGGCCTGACCCCTGTGTGTTCTAGGAGGATATATGCCCCACTCAGCTCACAAGCCTGCTCCCTCTCTGTTCCCATGCTTGCATTTTCCAGTGGACAGTGACAGTGTGAGAATGTGAATACCCAACCAATTGACCTGAGCATCTAATTGTACTAATAAATCTCCTTGGGGGAAGCCCTATTCTTTACATGACTTAAATGTTTCTCTATTACTAGCTCAAAGCTGTCCTTGGAGATTAAATCAGCTCAGTATACTTTCCAGACATAATTATCTGACAACGGTGGAGTTGCCTTTTATTGTTTTCATTATTTGACATTTTCATATGTGTGTATAATGCTTTCTGATTGCTCTCTACCTCTCTACCTTCTTGACTCTCCCTCTCATTCCTACCAACCCTGCCTCATCCCTGTCAGTCCATTTCTCAGGTTCATGACTTTTGGTTTTATTTTGTGACCCATTTAGTTTAACTCATCTGTGTGATTGTTGGATTGAAATGATCTACTGAAGCCCATTGGGGTCATTGGTGGGTACCCAACTGAAGATGTCATGCTTTTCTTGCTATCATCTATACCTCCTCCATGTCTGTATGTATCTCTATATCTTCTGCATACATTTGTGAATAGAAAAACTACATTTTAAAAATCATAAGGCCTAAAATAGTTAGAGGGTACTTCAATGTCAAGTTCTGCAGCCCCAGAGAAGGAGGATTACTCATGCACTCAGTCATTCATTTCCGGCCCTCTTCTCCAGTGAATTCGCAGAGACGGTAGCAGGTCTGTCTGGGCTGGGCTGTGAAGGTCAGTTTTAGAGCTAAGTCTCTCAAGCATGTACTCTCTTTCTAGAATTTTTTGTCTTTCCACCCTGCTTGAGATTTTTCTCCTGGCAAATTTGAAAAGTAGAATTTAAGTTTCTAGTTTCAACCATGTACCTATTCTACCCTGGTTTAGCAGTCCCTTTCTTCATCTGTCTTTTCTGTTGGGTGATAAATGATTTGATAAACTATTTAGTTTACATATAGTGTTTTGACGTGGGTTCCCTAAAAACAAAACCAAAACACTTCAAGTTAGATTGGCTGGTTTATTTGAATCTCTACCTGCAAAGGAGTGGGGAAATTGAGGCAGAGACAGGGGAATAAGATGAGCACCCAAGTTGAGAGGCTGAGGCTTGTTCTGTTGGGAAATTTCTTAGGAGCCAGGCAGAATATGTGTCAGAATTGCTCCACTAGCCAACAGGGGCATTGAGTTAGACGTGGTGTGTATGTGTGTGTGTGTGTGTGTGTGTGTGTGTGTGTGTGTGTGTGTGTGTGTACCTGTAGTTACATTTCCCATTTATTCCTGACCCTTCTCAAGTTAGCATATTAGGGCTGCCCTGCCTGTGGGCTGATTCTCAAGTTAGCATATTAGGGCTGCCCTGCCTGTGGGCTGATTCTCAAGTTAGCATATTAGGGCTGCCCTGCCTGTGGGCTGATTCTCAAGTTAGCATATTAGGGCTGCCCCTCTTGTGGGCTGATTCTCAAGTTAGCATATTAGGGCTGCCCTGCTTGTGGGCTGATTCTCAAGTTAGTATATTATGGCTGCCCTGCTTGTGGGCTGAGCAAACTCCTAGATTCTGGAGAGATTTCCAAAGCAGAGAGGCAGTAAGATGTGGGCACTTAAATGGGCATAGTCAGAGTGCACAGATTCTGTTCACAACTTCACACTCGGAGGTAGTCTGTGAGGATATGGAGAGAGGGAGAGAGGGAGGGAGGGAGGGAGGGAGAGAGAGAGAGAGAGAGAGAGAGAGAGAGAGAGAGAGAGAGAGAGAGAGAGAGACTGAGTTTCCACAACACCCATTGCTTTGTCTCCTTTCAAGGACTAGTTCATTTCATTCCACATTTGTTAAACGCTTGCCATATGAGGAATAATTTTTCTTAGGTGAATGATGACAGAATTGTGAATGGATTAGGCTAAGATAATGGGTGGGTGGTCAGTGGCTCAGAATAAGAAAGTACCTTAAGACACCAGAAGATAGGTACTATGCTCTAACAATCGGGGTGCTATGGAGCAGTCATGAGCAGGACATTAGTCACATCTTCATAGGCCAGCAAGAGTCCTTAACAATTTGGTTGACATTGTACCACTGTACTCCTGTAACTTAATCTTATTCTCCCAATCTACTCAGCAATCTATACCTTGATGCCTACCTTGCCAGCTTGGAGTCCTTATCCATTTCTCCTCTGTCTTTTCTTCTTGGTGCACCCCACTACATTTTATTCTAGTCTACATGTGTCCTGCTCAGTTGTCCTGTTCCTTTCTAACCTCCTCATTGCAGGGCATCGCATTCTCAATCATTACTGGTTCAGCAGCTACACAGCTAATTTCGTTTGGGATCATTTTAAGGCACACTAGTGTATGGAGCCTTTATGCCTCCAGCACTTGGAGAGTCCTTTGTTGCAAACAAGCTATGATATCGTACGTTAACCAGAGTCTCGGCTGAGCTACCCGTCAATGGGGTTTAATTGCACAGTCTCGTCTTAAGCTCAGCGGGTCTGTAACTTTAAAATATCGTTGGTCCTCTCTACCCATGAGCTCATCCACAAGTTGAACTAACTACTGCTTGAAAATATTTAGGAAAAAAATACACCCAGGGCTGGGGAGACAGTCCAACCAAGAAGGTGCTCACCATGGAAGCACCAGGACATGAGTATCATCCCCCAAAACACACATTAAAAACAAACAGTTGGGGGCGATAGTGGACGTTTGTAATCTCAGCTCAGGTAGATCCTGAGGGCTTGCTGGCCAGCCAGCCTATCCCTACCTGGTGAGATACAGAGGCTCTGTCGCAAAAAATAGGTAGACTGTGCTTGGAGAATGACATCTGACACCAAGAATGTCCTCTGACTTCTGTACTCATGTGCACACTGTGCACCATGCTCTTGTTCACACATGTGCACACATACACACATACCTACAGACACATGCACCCATATAGACTGAAGATTCACCTGAAGTGAACATGTAAAGATGTTTTTCTTGCCATTCTTCCCTAAATAACAGAATGCCAGTTTGTTGAGGGGGCATGAGCACCTAGCACCTGTAGATATTGTGTGTGGGGTATCCTAGAACATGTTTCCCATGATGGTGAGGGAACACCACACTGGTTCTTATTACTCAGAGGGCCTTCATCGGTCAGTTTCATATCTATTTAACCAAGAATTCCCGTGTTGATTTGTAGTTGGAAGTTTTCCTGTGTCCTGCCTGGTCCCACAGCCGCTTGGTCCCAAATAAGCACACAGAGTCTTACTTATATTAATTACAAACTATATGGCCTAGGGCTTCAGCTTCTTCCTAGCTAACTCTTTCATCTTAAATTAACCCACTTCTATAAATCTGTATGTTGCCATGTGGCTGTGGCGTTACTGGCCTGCTGACATCTTGTGGCTCCTTGGGTAGGCGGCCAGTGTATCTCCCGACTCTGCCCTCCTTCTCTCTGATTTTTACTTGGACTTTCCACTTGGCTGTAAGCTTTCTTGCCATAGGCCAAAATAGCTTTATTTATTATCCAATGGGAGCCACACACAGTCACAGCACACAGAGAGACATCCCACAGCACTGATTAGCCTGTTGTGCTCCCTGGTGACCTGGTGTTATGACCTGGTGGCAGTGTAGCAGAGCATGGGCTCTTCGGAGGAAGCAGGGCCTCTGACTGTGTTCACTCTCATGGTCTCCCTAGGGTTACCGGGACCCCACATCAGTGAGTGATTGTAGAGGTTGTCTGACTTTAGCAGTTGTGTAGAACACAGAACCGTCTCACCTTCTGGGTCCTGCGCTGTAAGTTGGAGCCTAAGAACCTCCTTCCTCTGTACGTGTGAGCCGGGTGGGAAGCACGCCACTTGCCTTCCTCAGGTGACGCGTGTTCCACTAAGTGGAAGTTCAGGTTCTTTCTTCTCTATTTTGATGCCTGTTCCTTCTCCCACTTGCCTGGTTTTGGATAGCAAAGGTTAATGCTATCACTGGACACCCGGTGCAGCAAATTTTCTGTGTCTGGAGATACCTTCTCCTCTCATTTTTTGCAACTGTAGGTCCGCTGATCTCAAGGGAAATCTCCTGTGAGGCACATCTGAGGGACTGTTACTTCCTGTCACCTATAGATGTAGGTGTCTTTAGTGTTTTGGAGGGCTAGACATGAAGAACAAGCCGCGGCACGTTTGTGGTTTATGGAAGCAGGAAGAAATATATCTGCTCCCTGCAGAGGGAGAGGGAGGCACAGCCGATGACTACTTCCGAAGCCTCGCTCCCAAACACCGCAGGCCACCAGGAGCCTGGGAATATTGACACAAAGCAGTGAGGCTGGGGGTAATTTCATGCACCTCGTTAGGGACGTGCTGTGTCGAACGAAAATGTAGACTGTGTGAGAGGAAAAAAGAAAAAAAAAACAAAAAACTACCTGACAAAGATAATGGTCTTACTGTCTTCTGCATTTTGCTTCTCATGCAAAACACACATGTGGTAAGAGACGGAGGAGAGTTCATGGAAGGGAGCAGAGGAGGAGAAATAAACTTGGAGAATTCTGGTTGCCATGACAACATAATGAGCTCCAAAAGTGGCATCTCTGAACCAGTTTTGCATGGGAAGATAGGGGAGCCCAGAAGGGAAAGAATTAAAATAATAAAAACAATAAAACTGCGACCATGAAGCAATGGGCGCATCTGAAGAGGCTGGTAGCGCTTCCTGACTGTGTCTGGAGGCCTGGCTTGTCAGCTGCTTGCCCCTGGCTGACCATGGCGAAGAAGGTGGCATCACTGTTCCGGTTTTTGAATACTTTCAACAGTCCCAGGCTCTAGACAAATGTGAAGCTAAGGGATTCAGACAAAGAAGACCCTGGGAATTATGTGTGAAACACACTGTGCTCCAGAATTGTCTAGAACAGTGGTTCTCAACCTTTCTAATGCTGTGGCCCTTTAATACAGTTCCTCATGTTGTGGCGACCCCCAACCACAAAATTATTTTCATTGCTGCTTCATAACTGTAATTTTGCTACTGTTGTGAATAGGAATGTAACTATCTGTGTTTTCTGATGGTCTTAGGCAACCCTCGTGAAAGGGAAATTCAACCCCCAAAGGGGTCGTGACCCACAGATTGAGAGCTTCTGGTCTAGAAACAAGGCTGTCTTCCTCCCCGACTCCTCCCCTCCACTGCCCTTTCTTATACATAGCCCAAGCCTGGTCCTTTCAGTGCGTTTCACCTCAGTCCTGCCGCCAGTGCGTGTGCGACATCCTTCTTCCCACTAGACAGGACAAAAAGTCCCTGTGGTGGGCACTTATTACGACACAAGGATCCTCTTCTCTGCAAAGTACCCCAGAGCGATACAGGCTCATATAAAAGAAGGTGGCACTGGAAGCTTAAAGTGTGTCAGCTGAGAAAGATTTCTAGGCTGTTTCTTTATCTACCATGCTCAAATTGAAAATGAACCCCAAGCAGATTAGAAATGTTTCCTTGTAGAAAGAAAACTGTGTTTTAACGAAGATGCCCCTTGCTATTTCGTTGTCCTCATTTGATGGTGTTCATTTCTTTCTCATTAGAGTGGCGAAGGGTTTTGTAATATGTACCCTCCCATCATGTAGTTGGTGTTTATCTAGAAGCATGTCGAGCCAACCTCTCAATTAACTTGTTCTCAGAATGGTTGTGTTTTGGGATCCTGCTGCCACCTTGTGCTTACTTGATATTGGAAACCCACCAATATTTACCCTGGATTCTAGGACAGCTCTTCCACCAAGCACAGTGTCTGGCAGATGCTAATTAATATGTTTGAAGGCTGAATGAACGAATGAATGAATGAGTGCTTTATCCTGGTTGAAAAGTCAGATGCTCATGACACAGTACTCGAGCTTGACTTAAACATGTCAAGCTTGACAGATGACATATAGATGAACTAGCATACTGCAGTGAGAGTGACAACACTCTCTTTCTGAAGTAAGCAAATCATTAATTAGTACGTTATGGTCTATGTTAATTTTATAGCCCCTTTCATATATTAGCCAGGTAAATAGTTAGTATTTATATAATATGTCCTGCACTTTAGAACAGTTGGGGAGTGATGAGAACTCCTTTTTCCCTGGCTTCCTACAGAAAATGATTCTAGTCTCCACCCTGAATCCATTCCTCCTCACACATAACAGGTCAACTTAGAAGACTGGCTACTCTTGACCCTTTGTGTCTGTGAGCTCTAAATCTAAGGAGACAACTAATCTTTGGTGAAAGTTTTTCAATACAATAATTCGACCTGTACTGAACATCTGTAGAAGATTTTTCTTGACACAATTCCCTAAATAACACAAGACAACAACTAGTCACACAATTCAATCTGTATCTTGTATTGCAAGAGAAGACTTAAAGACTCTAGGAGGATGTGTGAAGGTTAAGTGTAAAGATTGACTCTGCCGTATTATAGAAATCTAAAGGGCTTGGGCATCAGGGGTCATTGGTATGTGCTGGGATCCACAGCCGTTGATGGACTTCCTGCTCCCCAAATCTTGGTTTCAGGGACAACTATCAGGGCATGTCTGGGCCCATGTGGTTGTGCTTATCGCTGAGTGGCTCAATATTCTGAAAACATTAGTGAAAGATCTAAAAGATACATCTAATGCCGCATTCCCAATTTTCTTATCAAGAATAACATTGATATTTTTCTCTTCACTCTCTCAGCTCCTGGGTAGACAGTGTCTCTCAATTCATTCCCTAATCAGTTGGACAATCACAGGTGATTCTTTGGGAGTTTCACATCATGCACCCCAATTCCTCTCACCTCCTGATCCCCCCATATCCTCCCCTCACCCCTGCAGCATCCCTCCACAAAAGAAAAGCTTTAAAAAAATCAGAACAAAAGAAAACAACGCAAGCAAGCAAACAGACAAACAACAAGAAGAACAGAACAAAACAGAAAACTCTTTGCTTCTCCTTCTTTTCTGCCTCTCCAACACCTCTTCATTCATCCTGGTGGTATTGGGAGCTTCAGTGTGTCATATAGTATACCCTTGCATCTAATCAGCTTTACTAGGAAATGTTCATTGCAATGAGTCACTCACTGGTCTAGTTCAAGGCCTCTGGTTTCTGGTACACCATCATCACTGGATCCTCACCAGAACTCCTCTGGGATATCCTGAGGTCCTGTGGGTATTATTCCATAGGACCAGTCCCTTCACAAGCTCCAGCAGGTCCTAGATGGAGTATATGTTAAGGTGGGCCTGGGTGGTAGCTGAGCTGGTCAGTCTGGGCCACTGGGACCACCTGCCTCAGGCAAGGGGCGGAGTCAGCTCCCCTATGCCCATGCCCTCAGGGTTGTGAACCTGTAATTTTAAGTGTTATAATTAATATGGGGTATGATTTTTCTTGTTTTTTTTTATTTTTTGTGTTTTTGTTTTGTTTTGTTTTTGTATCCAAGGATCCAGAAATTGCAAAGCACATACTTTAGATATCTGTAATGCAAGTGAGGTAGGAAAGAAGAGAAACAAGAGTTACCTTTGTAGCACAAATAACAAATGTATGACCTTCTGATCACTAATTATCAGAGCATTCAGAAGTATGGACCTAGTTGTTCACTTACAGGCTTGTATCTTCTGCAGGAAGTTAACCCCCCTTTCAAATTGACTGTGCTTGTAACAGCTACCCTTGTGAGGGGTGATATCACTGTGGCTATGTCACACCTAATGTGAATATAACCTTATACAAGAGGTAGGATTTTAACTTGGCTTAAAAAGAGGGCTAGAACTTGACTATGTCGGGGGATGGTATAGAGTGAGGTGGGGGAGAAGTACTTTAGGACCATGCTTCTGTCACCACACTACAGTTATTCCTCCTCACTCATAGCAGGTTGACTTAGAAGAACTGGACACTGCTGGCCATTTGTAGCTGTGAGTTTGGAATCCCATAGGATTCACCTAATTTGAGACAGAAATATTTGAAAAACAAATGCACCTGTGTTGAACAAGACATACTCCAGCTTTAAGGCAGGCCCTAACTTATTCATGGACTAAGGGACATGATGTATCTGAGTGTGGGAAAGACAGAGAGTTGGCTCTGGCTGGATCTGGGCATCACAGCTGAGGGGATTAGCCATTATCTTCTAGATGGTAGTTTTCATGTATGTGCATGTGGAAATATGGAAGTAGGGGAACCGTGTTGGACACAGCATTCTAGACAGAATAATTTACACATGTGTTTTGTGGGTAAGTATCCCTGCCAGGGCACATCTGCTACAGCAGCTTTAATTTTCTGGAGGTCCGACTTGCCCAAGCATAATGACCATGATCTGCCTCTCTGCTAGCTACTCAGAACTAGGGGTAGACAAGCCTGGCATATAAGTTAGGTTTGGCTCCTAAGGAAGGACTGAGAGAGCATGTAAAATTCCCAGACCATGATTTTGAGATCTGATAGAAGAATCCATATTATTTCAAAAGTAAGTTTTGTTTTTGATTATTCATGAACATCCAGCAAAAGGAAGTCACCATTTCCCTATGAATATATCACTATCTGGAGGTATTAGCAATGGCTATAAGGTGTTTGTTTACTCTTTGCCAGAATTTGCTGCACCTCTAAGTAAAAATATCTAAGGTGGAGACTCTGGATGTGTATTAGGATTTTAAAAGCCCAGAGGACAATATAGAAATAAAGAGACCAGCTTGATTGGAAGGTTTTGAAGGTTTTGGACGAGCCCCTTACCAAAGAAGAAGCATGTGGTGGTTTTAGAGTTAAAGGCTCATCCTAGGAATACTAACCCATCACTTAACTATGTACATGACCATTAACAATGCTATTCATTCTTCAGGTGCCTCGGTTTCTCAGTCTATAAATGTGTATCGTAAGTCTTCAGAAGTTGAGCAGTGGTGGCGCACGCCTTTAATCCTAGCACTCAGGAAGCAGAGGCAGAGGCAGGTGGAGCTCTGTGAATTTGAGGTCAGCCTGTTCTACAGAGTGAGTTCCAGGACAGGTCCAAAACTACACAGAGAAATCCTGTCTCAAAAAACAAAAACAACAACAAAGACTTCAGAAGTTGTCATTGATTAAACTGGAGAATAAATATAAAGAACTTAAGAGAATGCCCATCACATGACAACTATCCAATATTATATGATTTTGATCCTTAAGGGCTTCTTAACCTGACCTCATAGGAGTTGTGTTCTACCCTCTTTATTGTGAAGTTCTGGGTTTAGAAGAGCCTCTAAATGACTACAAAAATGATAAATGGTGGAAGTTACACACTTTCTCCCTAATGTTCTTTTCACACCCATGCATAATCCATTTGTCACCTAGGAATGGCAGAGCCCCAGGAGAGGTACCCAGACAGATCAGAATCATCAGCATAACTGGAGAGTAGACTTATGAGACAGAGGAATCTGAAAAAAAAAAAAAAACCAAAAAAAAAAAAAAAAACAACCCAGAAAATTTAACAAAATGGATTGGCAACCACAGTAGCAGGAAAATGTTTTGTATTTAACCTTCACAAAAACCTATTTAACCTTCACAAAAACTTGGCAAGGTAGGCTGTGCTCCCCCAAATCACAGATGGAGGAAAACGGGGCCTCAGGTGCTTGTCCTAGGATATCCGGCTGGCAAATGGAGGTCTGTGAATTTAACTTAGGCTCTTCTTAATCCAAAGCTTATGTACTTTGTTCGACACTCAGCTGCCTTCCTGTAAATGCACAAAACAGCGGCGTTTTTCAGGGGGAGGTAAACTCTGGGGACTACGGAGCCTGGATAGTTGGGAGGAGGATAAGAACATAATTCCAAAAGCTCACTGTGAACACAGGGAGAGGTAACCTGTTAAGTAGAGAAATAGGGAGGGGGGTCGCCCTCTCCCAGGTGATTATTTCCATGTCCTTCAGACTGACTTAATCTAGCGGAGGACAAAGAAACTGAGCCCCTGCTTACACTCACAAGGCACATTGCCTTTCAGGACAGTGCTCTAGGGACAAGGGTCCTGGAAAAGGCCATTCAAACTCTGATCTGTCAATGGCTGAGCAAAGAACATGTTTGATTCAGCAGTGGCCCAAGAGGCATACGATTGACACACAAATCCATGACCAGAAGGGACCCAAAGTTTGTATGAAGCTGACATTCTAAAGTTGAATTTCTGGTCTCAGGAGCCATTTAGAGACTAGAAGGCAAGATGTAGGCAAGGGAAATCATGATGTAGAAGGGAGGCACTAAGGCAATACTCAAAACGGGCCTTTGTGTGGTGGTCTGACAGGTGTTTCTTAGGCAGATAATGTCTTGAAACATGTCCAAGGACCGAGGTTGGTGTGCTATGATGTAGAATTCTCCAGACAGCAGGGGGTAGGTAGAATTTGACTCAGGGTGAGAATACAGGCCACAAATGTGGCAGCCACATGGGCCCAAGTGAGTGAAAACTTCTATGATGAGGAACATGTAGGCTACAAAGCAACAGAGCCAAGAAAGACAAGAGCCAAGTGTTCCCCTAGCTCATATTCTCTGCTTTACATGAACACTAGCCCAGGTGACCCTGCTTCTCATTCTTCTGCTTCCTGATGGAAAAATAAGAACAACTTTTGCATTCAACAGCACACAGCACCACACCCTATGTATGTCCTTCATCCTCCCCACTGAACCCATGTTGCCCAGTCAAGAGTCTCTTCTTGTCATGAAATGGTTTCCTTCCTTGATGTGTTTGAACGTGTTGACTTCAATGAGGTCTTTCTCTTCCCTCTGATTTCTCCTTTTCTGGTTCCTGAATTTCTGACCCTCTCAGCATTCCTTAGAATAGGTAGGGCTATATTTATGCTTTAGTGTCTGTGGGTGCTGTAACACAATACCACAGGCTTTGTACCTTATAAACTGAGGAAATCTATTTTTTTGTAGTCTGGAGGCTGGAAGTACAGGATCAAGACAATGGAAGACTCAGTAGATGGCCATCTTCTTGCTGTCTATATAAGACAAAGTAGACAAATAAACTCTCTGGGGGTATTAAAAAATAATCTATCCACGAGGATCCATCTTCACGATCTATTCAACTTCCAGAGATCTGGCCTCCAAAACTATCACTATTGGAGATAGGATTTTCAACATTGACATTTGGGAAGGTCACAGACAGTCACAGCAGTGTCTGGAGCTAAAGGGTCAGAAACCCTCCCCACAGATTCCACTTAGAATCCCAGGCTGACCTTCATTGCTGAATTCAGCAAGTCACATTGGAGGAGGAAGGCAGGGAGGGAGCATAGGTAGGTGATGACTCAGAGCAGATGTGCCGGATAGCAATTCTGCCCACGTTTCATGAGTCGGAGCTAGTCACCTGGCTGTCTAACAGTGAGGGAGAAGGAACAGCTGGGAAGAACCAGAAGATCTTCACTGGGTTGGGGAGAAATGTTGGTTCCCCAGAGGGAGTGTTAGCTGCCTGTGCCTTGTCTGAGGTCTCATTTGGCACCTTAGCAACCAGCCGGCTGTCTTTAGGGTCCTCAGGTTATAGCCTCAAACTTTGCCTTCCCTGTGCCACACAACCCCCCCCATAACCCCATTTCCAGCTCTGAGATGCATCTGGGGGACTTCTGTCCCAGCACTTTCAGCTCTTCTCTCTGCCGACTCCCCCATTTAGCCATCTTGGGGAAGGAGTTCTTTGAAACTCCCGGCTCTTCCTTTCACAGCCTGCAAATGCCTTTCATTCTGTGTGGAACCTATTGGTCTTTCCATCTCCCTAGCTGTTTCCAGTGTTCTTAATTGTGTCATGCCCAGGTTCCTGCCAAATGATGATGTCATCTCCTCATCTATAGTTTTGGGCCCAAACCTAGCTGGTTTTCTAAAAATAGATCCAATCGTGTTACTCCCCTATGTAAAACCATTGTGGTTTTCCTGCAACTCACAGAATAAAGTAAATCACATGGAGTCACTGGGGAGATAAAATTGTGTTGAAAGGAACTAGATATGGATTGGAATCCTAGCCCACTACCCACTAGCTGTGAGTTATGTAACGTCACTTTCCAGTTCATGCAATGAAGATAGCTCCTTCCTCCCAGAATTGCATCCTATTTCTCTCATGCCACGTGTCTGCCACCTGATTGGTGAGGAGCTCTGGAAAAGTCATCTAAACACCTGATGAAAACCCAGGCTATGGAGCCAGCCATTTTCTGACTCTCTTACCTCTTACTCACCTGTCTGTTCTGCTTCAGCCACATAGCTCCTCCCTGTCACAGAGGAAAAGAGAACTCAGGAGAATTTTTGTTCGAGCAACGAAGCATCTTAAACCCACTTGCCAGAGACTGGCCAAGTGATCCCATTCAATGTCAGGGCCAAGAAGACAAAGCCAAAAATAGTTCTGTGAACAGCATCGATAACTGATCCCTTTGGATTGCCTCCTGCTGGATCAAGCTCCGCTATTTGGATTCCATGACTGCAGTTTAGACAATCTCATCAGGTTGTCCTTAGCCTACTTCAAAAGAGGAGGCAACATACATCTCCAAGACAAGAGCTGACTTCCCAAGATGCTCTAGCTAGAAGGAAGCAGACTATATTTTGACTACATGTGCTGATTACAGGTGAGAAAATTGAAGGCCCACAAAGGATAGGACATATCCATTTTGCTATTCAACTGACTCTCAGCTTCAGCATGGCTATCCTGGGGCGACATTTTTCCCTTCCAGTTAATCCCAATATCCAAATTTATTTTCTCAGGGGCTAGTGTTTCCACTTAGTTTCTATATAGCCTTCTTGATAGAATGTCCTGGACACCTTCCCCAGTTCACCCCACAGAACTGAATGTTCCCTCCTTCCATTTCATCAAGTCCATGTGTGAATTGTATTGGCTTGTGTACCTCTCTCTTGGGAAGATTAAATTTACTCGAGTATCACAATGGCATCTTCAATGTCTTGTATTATCCAATCTAGCAAGTGACATTTGAACTTGTGATACTGGATAAGATTCTGTACCTGAATGATGGGAAGAAACAATTTCTATAGCTACACAAACACAGAGAAGAAGAGTTCATACCAGAATCATGCCAGGCTTCTGAATTTCTAAAAATTGAGTCAGTTCATCACTAATTTGTGCAGTCTGGCCTTGAACTCTTGCCTCAGCTTCTGAGCAGCTGGGGCTGGATGTGCAGACCATGATATGCAGCAAAGGTTTATGATTCTTTTCCTAGTCACTTTCTACCATCTGTAATTCTCCAGTCTCTTAGGAGAGTATTTAATCCCTCTGGTTGGGACTTAAGAGACCACTTCTGATCAGATCCCCCTCCTCTGGTTTTCATTAGCTTTGCTGACTTGCTTTGTGTCTGTTTGGTGCTAAAACACATTTCCATTCAAGATGGATTCTTCCCCTAAACAAAAGGCTTTTTACAAAATCTAATTATTTTAACCTTTTTAGTGTCAGGCTACAGAAAACAAATAGGCTAATTCTAGCTTGCAGTTTGACAGCTTTTGAATTGAAGGAGTATAAATGGCTTTGGGGGCTTAATGTATTGCCAAGACTGAGTTATTCTTGAGCTGCCTTCTATGAAAATGGTTTGTAAACTGTAAAGTGGCCTATAAGTATGATTTGGAACAACAGTACTTGTGCATAGTACACACTGAATAAGATTTGGTGAATGAATGAAGACTCCCTTCTCCTCTTGGGAGTATACTTACAAAGAGAATGCTTTTGCTTTACTGGGTTGCACATCCTGCTTTGCATACGTCACAGGAGTGTTTTCATGAGAAACACTAGCCCCTGAGAAAATAAACCTGGATATTGGGATTAACTGGAAGGGAAAAATGTCACCCCAGGATAGCCATGCTGAAGCTGAGAGTCAGTTGGATAGCAAGATGGGTATGTCTTATCCTTTGTGGGCCTTCAATTTTCTCACCTGTAATCAGCACATGTAGTCAAAATATAGTCTGCTTCCTTCTAGCTAGAGCATCTTGGGAAGTCAGCTCTTGTCTTGGAGATATATGTTGCCTCCTCTTTTGAAGTAGGCTAAGGACAACCTGATGAGACTGTCTAAACTATAGTTATGGAATCCAAATAGCAGATCCATTCTTTCATGTCTTCCTGATAACAAGCAGTTTATTGGCAAGATTGTGTTCTGGTCAACAGCATGATGAATGCCTGTTATCAACAAGCCCAACGGCCACTGTACCATCCTCCTCATTTGAAGTCAGTCACCTTACCCTCACTACCCAGGCCCTCTGTGAATAGTGAGTTTCTTGCTTCTAAAAGGATCTTAAAAATACTCAAATTGCCATGTTTTGAGTGGGTTATTCTGGATTGTAAACATTTTGACAGCAAATCCAATTGTCTAAGAGATGTTCTCCATTTTAACCCCACATATTGAATATAAAGTTCCTATTATATCCAGGTAGTATCTAACTTTGATGGACAAAACATAAATACAGCTACTTTGAAGGGACTCTCCAAGCTTTACTGGAAGAGATTGTATAATAGGTTACCTATGCCCCATAGCTCTGCTCGCCTGGTTCCTCAGAGCTTATTCACACTACAGCTGTTTGGTATCTTATATGACATTCTCGTTCATAGACTCTGTAAGGTTTCTACTTCTCTACATTTTAATTCCTAGGAGAAGCCACGTGACACTCGCATTGGGCTTAGTTTAAGTTCGACTCATAGAATGCATAGATTAGAAATGCCTTGCGGGGCTGGAGAAGGAGCAGTGGTTAACAGCATGTGCTGGTTTTGCAGAGAGCTCTGGTTTGAGTCTCAGCACCCACGTGAAATGGCTGACAGTTGCCTGTGACTCCAACTCTCGGAGGATCTACCTTCTCTTGTCTCCATGGGCACCTGAACTCCTTCACACACACACACACACACACACACACACACACACACACACACACACACACACACACACAGAGAGAGAGAGAGAGAGAGAGAGAGAGAGAGAGAGAGATACTCTAATACTCTCTTATTGAATTTGGATATCCAGAGAGAGAGAGAGAGAGAGAGAGAGAGAGAGAGAGAGAGAGAGAGAGAGAGAGAGGAAGAAAGGAAGAAATCTTGACAAGAAGAAAGGCTAGTTGGAAGAATTTTACAGTTGAAGTAATACCATGCCCCCCATGGTGCTTTTGATAGGGATCCAGGGATGGCAAGTGCCTGAGCAGGACTGGAGTCCAGGTCCCCTGGCTTCTTTGTATACCTATCCCAGTCTAACAAGTTTTCTGATCATTTATTGTCCATCATTTACCTTTTCCTCTTCACTTGGTGACAAGACTATGGTCTCCATCCCTTATCAGATCTAGCTACAAAACTTTAGAGGCCAAGGTAACCTAAATTCCTAGTTCTTAGGTCAATGGCTTCAGGTATCTAGGTGTCAGTCTTTCAGGCTGATGTACTATGGCTGATAGGAAGATAGGGAGGGGGCTTCCTTAGTACCCCCTGATGTCAAGATAGTTCATCTTGGATTGCTGATAGGTAATAATTACTAAGTCTTCCTAATCCAGTGAGGGCAGGTATTGCAAGGCCAGACCAAGGTGGGGTGCTAGTAGGATCATGGGGAGAATTCTTCTGTCTGGAGGTATTTAAGAAGCAGTGGGAGTACTCACAGAGTTCTATATCAGACTTTTAGAATTCTCTCTAGCTCACCTTGAAGATGGATGAAGATGTTGTATGACTTCTGATATTGATTTTCTTTGCCATGCTTACTGGTACTACCTGCATAGCTCTTGGTGACTGGCACATTTGGGACATGAGAGAGAGGGAAAATTAATCTGTCTCCCCCTTTCCTCACAGTTTTTGAGAAGTGGTAGTAGTGGGTACAAAATCTTCTGTTAAAAGGAAGGGTGCAACATCCAGCCTTTAGGTGCCAAGTGGGGACTGAGACCATGAATTAATGGGGCAGTCGGGGCCTGGAAAGAACTAGAAACAAATGTCACTTTCATACCCACCATCTTGGTCTTCTATTAGAATGTTTCCATTTTCAATACTTCCCTCTAATACTCTCTTATTGAATTTGGATATCCACAGTTTCATGCTCGTATGAGTCACTCAAGTAAAGGTTCAAATTCCCACTGGAAATATGGGTTTGTATTGATTGATTCAGTAGGTGGAAGTTGTCAAGACCATCCCTCAGTTGGCAGGAGCATGGTCTTTGGAGAAGCTGTGTGCCCACAGTCAGGAGAACTTTACATCCTCTTGAGGTGGGTACAAGGCAGCTGAAGGTGTGATCCCAGAGACCCTTATCTGCATAAGGAGGAGGGAAACGTGGTTCTGACTGCTTCGAGGACTTTTCAAAAGGGCACCGGGGCAATTGCAGAAGGATGCAGCTGGCATACAGAATTTCTTGGGCTGCAAGAAAAATTATATCCTGTATATGTATGTTTCTAGGAGCTTTGTAGTCATCTGTGATAGTATATGGTTTATTGAAGTTTCCAGAGTACCTTGATTATATTTCATTCTTTTATCTCTCCCATAACTTCCAGAGAAATCATTGCCTCTTTTTTGTAAAGTAAGCTTTATTGATGACTTGTGTGGAATCACATAACTCAAATATGCCAAGTAGAGACTTGGAGCAATCCCTTCTTCCGGCTTGTTGCTTTTTCTCCTACTGTTCAACTCTTCTCCAGCTATGAAATACTTTGTTTTCATGATCGTGGTTCAGTGATTAAAAAACAAACTCAGTCCAATCAACATATCAATCGCTTCACATCTTCTCATTTATTGGTGGTCACAGAACCTTAATATCTGCTTTTACGATGCTGTACAATAGATATTGAGACTGCATTTATGCTATTTAAAGGACACTTTGTGTCTTTTGGCTAACATCTCATTTTCCTTCCCATACCAGCCTATGGTAACCAGTATTCTACTTTCTGTTTCTACAAGTTCAAATTTTTTTTTAGATGAAATTGGGTCATATAGTATTTATCTTTTCTGTGCTTAGGCTATATTTATAGCATTTTAGTCAGTTTTACATCATCACTGTGACCAAAATACCTGGCAGGCACTACTTAAAGGAAGATTTGTTTTGACTCTGTTTTTGGGTCCTTGATCAGCTTGCTCTGTGGCTGCAGGTCTGTGGTGAGAAGAACACAGTTGTAGAAGGTCACAACAGAGCAAAGTTGTTCACTCGGTGCAGTCAGGGAGGAGAGAGAGGGGTGGCTAGGATCCTAGCCAAGAGATACCCCTCAAAGACTTTCTTTACTAATCCCCTTCCTCTAAACAACCCCACATCCTAATCAACCATTCAGTATGAACTCATTAAGGGAGGAACCCATCAAAGCTGTTAGTCTCCTCATGATGCAATCACTTCTTAGTGATCGAATCTACCAACCGGGGACTCAGTATCTAACACACACGTCTGTGGGGATGATACTTTATATACAAAATCCCCCTGCCTCCGCTATGTATAACATACAGCATGTCTTCTAAATTCATCTATGATTACAAAATGACAGAATTTCTTTCTTTTTAAATGCTAAATAGTATTATCTGTATCACGCATTTTCCTTATCTGTTTTGATGGACACCTAGATTGATTCCATATCTTGGCTATTATAAATAATGCTTTAATAAGCATGTGAGTACAGATCTCTTTAATATACTACTTTCGTTTCCCTTAGAGATGTACCCTGTAGGGGGACTGCTGGAGTATCTGATAGTTCTCTTTTTAATTTTTTATGGAACCTGGACACTATTTCAATAATGACTATACCACTTCTATTCTTACCAGCAATGTGTAAAGGAGCCTTTCTCCACATTCACCTCAACACTGGCTTTTGTCATTTTGATAATAGGCATTCTAACACGTGTAGTGTAATAGCTCTTTGTGATTTTACTTTGCATTTCCATAGCAACTAATGACGTTGAACTAGTTTTCAAATACCTGTTCATTTGCATTTTGGCTTTGGAGCAGTATCTGCTCTGGTTCTCTGTCCAATATTTTGTCGGGCTGTTTCTTTTCCTGCAGTGGATTTCTTTGAATTCTTATACATTTTAGATATTGACTCCTCCTCACATATATAGTTGGCTAATATTTTCTCTATTCTATACTTTGCCTTTTCATCCTCTCACAGAGTTCACTTCCTTTTTTAGTTTGATGCACAGAGTTTTAACTTAATGAAGTACGATTTGTGTGTGTGTGTGTGTGTGTGTGTGTGTGTGTGTGTGTGTGTGCGTGTGCGCGCACGCGCGCGCACACGGGTGTTTGCTTTTGTTACTGGTGGTTTGTCTGGACCAACATGAAGAGGCTCTTTGTTTCTTCCAGTAAGTTTTAGTCTCTCCCCTACATCACCCATCCATTGAGTTGATTTTTGCAGGTAGTATGAGAGCCCATTCTCCCATACTAACATACCTGGGCTCTCCAGCACTGTTTAACAAAGACCAACTCTTCCTCCATTGCATATTTTTGTCATCTTTGGTGAAGATCAGTCATCATGTGGATTTATTTCTGGGCTCTATATTTTCTTTCTTTGGTCTGTATGTCTGTTTTTATGCCATGCCTATGCTGAAGTCTTGTTTTGTTTTCTATACTTGCTTAAAAATAGATCTCCCTCTGTTGGCCAGGCTGGTTTCAAACTCATGGGCTGCAATGATATCTCTGCTTCAGCATCCCAAGCAGCTGGGATTGCAGGAATATGCCACTTATCTAAATACTATGTGGTTTTTTGAATATTATAACTTTGTAATTATTAAATTGGGTAATGGGGTACTTTGTTCTTGGACAATGCAGTATTTGTGGCTAGGATTGTTTTATATTTCTATGGGAAAACTTATTAGATTCTTGATGGGGATTACACTGAATCTTCAGATGGGTTTGGGAAGTAGGGACACATTGAGAGTGACAGCTCTCGTAACCCACGAACACAAGATACCTTCCCACTACTTGCCTCTTCTTTTGCTTGTTTTACCAGTGTTTTCTAGCATTCAGTGTGTAAATCTTTCACTTCCTTGGCTAAATTAGTTCCTCCTTTTCCACACTATTGTCAGCGGGACTTTTTTCTTGCTTTGGGCTTTTAGAAAAATCTATTGTTACTGTATAGATACACTACTGGTTTCTGTGTGTTAATTTTGTATTTTACAACTTTACTAAATTTTATTCTTAACACTTCTGTTGTTGCAGTTTAGAATTTTCTTTGTGTAAGATCATGTAATTTGCAAATGCAAATGATTGTATTCCAGATGTCGTTGTTGATCTCATCTAATTATTCTGTGTAGGTCTTCTTCCAGTAATATGCTGACTGGAGGAAGAGTGGATATGTTTGTCTTTTCCTGGTCTTCAAGAAAAAGCTTTTTAACCTTTGGCCATTGAATAAGTTGTAAGGTTTGAGATTTTCTATGGCCATTATCATACTGAGATGTGTTCCTTTTATACCAGGGGTTCTCAACCTTCCTAATGCTGTAACCCTTTAATATAGTTTCTCATGTTGTGGTGACCGCCAACCACAAAATTATTTCATTGCTAGTTCATAACCGTGATTTTATTATTGTTATGAATCATAATTGAAACACCTGTATTTTCCAGTGGTTATAGGCAACCCCTGGGAAAGGGTTGTTTACCTCAAAAGGGGTCACAACCTATAGCTGGAAAACCACTATTCTATACCTAGTGTTTTGAGAGTTTTTATCATGGAAAAATATTAAATTTAATATGCTGATACAATTTTCTTCTTTTTTGTAATATATCATATTTATTAATTTGTATATGTCAAACCATCTTTTCATCCCAAGGGTAAGTCCCACTTAGTCACAGTGAACAATCCTTTTAATACCCTGTTGGAATCCGTATGCTAGTATCATACAGGGTATTTTTACCACCCTAGAAACTCTCTCTGCCTTTCCTATTCATTCCTTTCTTCCTTCACCCATGAGAAAACAATGATATTTTTATTGTCTCTATGGTTTTGTCAATATATGTCATATAGTTAAAACCTTACAATGGTTCATTTTCTATAGCTTAACTGAATACATTGGACTGTTATTTATAAAATGGAGGAGTTTATTTGTCTCATAGTTCCAGAAATTGTAAGTTCTAAAGTAGATGTCTATATTATTGTCAAAGGCCTCATGCTATATCATAATGTAGCAGAAATCAGAGTGGCAGGGAAGGACTCGTAGACTAAATTTAATAATAAAATTTAGTTGCAACTGCTAACTCAGTCTTGAGAGAGAACTCACTACCAGAATAATTAACTCAGTCCCACAAGAAAGACATCACTTTTGAATATTTAATCATCCCCCAAGGGCCCCTCCCAACACTACAATCTAAGTCAGGTTTCAGCACAGGTTTACAGGGCACGCATCCTAATCTAACAGCCTTTTCAGGATGGATTTCTGCACTTAGTAATACTCATGCATTTATGCTTAGTCTTTTCATGGTGTAACAGATCATTTATTTTTAGTGCTCAGTAATACATCATTTCTTTTTAGTACTGAGGTCTGAAAGTACCACTTTTTAAAAAACTATTTGCCTCTAAAGGGCAACTTGGTCACTTCCAACTTGTAGCAATTGTGAATAAAGCTGCTGTAAGTATCCATCTAAAGGTTCTGATGCAGACAGAAGTTTTCAACTCCTTTGGGTAAATACCAAAGAGTATTATTACGAGATCATATGGTAAGAATGGTTAATTCCTAAGCAAGTGCCAAATTGCCTCCCAAAGAGGTGGTGCGCACTGTTTTCCATTCCTACTGGTGGTGAATGATAATTCCTGCTGCTTCGTAGCCTTGCCAGCCACTGATGCTGTCAGTGTTGCACATTTTGGCCACTCTCATTGGTATGTAATGATATGTTGTTGTTGTTTTAATTTGTACCCCTTATAACATATGATGTGGAACAGTTTCTCACGTGCATCCCTGCCATCTGTCTCTCTTCTGTGGTGAGGTGCCTATTAGGATTGCTTTGAATCTGGCTGTTTCTTTGCTTGTTATTGGATTTTAAGAGGTATTGGTATATTTTAGATAGCATCTTTTACAAATATTTTCTCAGTTTACGGCTTGTCTTCTCATTCACTTGATGTCTTTCTCAGAGCAGAAGTCTGTAATTTTAAGGAAGCACACTTGGCCACTCCCTTGCACTTCTTTCTTTCTTTCTTTTTTATTTTTTTGTGAATCATGCTTTTGGTGGCTTTTCTAGAGAGTAATTTTTATAACCAAGTCCTTCTGGGTATGTTCTTAGGTTGTCTTCTAGTCGATTTACAATTTTTCATTTTATAATGTAGTTCATTTATTTATCTCAATTGCATTACTGTAACAAAATGCCACAGATTGGGTAAATTTGCAAATAGTGATTTATAAATACTATAAATTGTTTAAGTCTAGAGGATGGACATCTAAGATCAAGAAGCAAATGGATTCGATTGTACAGTAAAGTATCTCTCCTCACAAGATGATGCCTTCTGGCTATATCCTCAGGGGACAGAAAGGGAAGGCCTCCTGGAGGGGTGGATGTTTGTGCTTCACACCCAGAAGAGGTAGAGGGACAGACAAAAGGGGTTTAGATGCTTCCCTGCAGCCCTAATATAAGGTGCCAGTCTTCCTGGTGAAAGCAAAGTCCTGATGGCTGGTCACTTCCTAATGCCCTGGCTTCTTAACAGAGCTGTGCCATTTAAGCCACTGCATCTAGGCTGTTGGTATTTTAACAAGACACCACAATGTAGCTGTGGCTTCCTTGGAACTCACTATGTAAGATAGCCTGGCTTTGGACTTACAGAGATCTGCCTGCCTCTGCCTCCTGAGTGCTGGGAAAATGGTATGTGTCCCATGCTCAGCACTGTTGTTGTTCTTTGAAATGTTTATCATTTTATACAATGTATTTTGATCATATGCAACTCCCACTCCCTCCCTCCATAATTCCTTCTTCCTCCTTCACTAATATATCTCCCTTCCTGCTTCGAGTCCTCTTTGAAAAAATAAAAAAAAACTCACGGAGTCTCATCGGTGCTGCCTATATGCACGTGGATGTGAGGTTATCTATTGGTGCGTGGGGAACATGCCGTTTGCCACTCTTCAGATAACAGTGACCCGCCCCCTGTAGCCGTCTTCAACTGTGCCTCAGCTAGGGGTAGGGCCTTAGCAGCCCCTACAGCAGTGGTTCTCAACCTTCCTAATGCTGCGCCCCTTTAATATAGTTCCTCATGTTGTGGTGTGATCCCAACCCTAAAATTATTTTATTGCTATTTAATAACTGTAATTTCGCTACTGTTATGAATCATAATATAAATATCTGATATGCAGGATATCTGATGTTTGACACCTGTGAAAAGGTCATTCAATCCCCAAAGGGGTCACGACTCATAGGATGAGAACTGATGCCCTACTCTGTGCTCATTTTTAACCACAGTGTCTGTGAGTCCATGTGTGTAACAGCCATGTCATGTGCACAGGACAGCACTTCACAGTGCCCTTCTCCATCTTCCAGCTCTTCTGGTCTTTATTCCCCTTCTATGATATTCCTGAGCCTTGGTGGGGGTATGGAATGGAGCCCAACATCAATGTCCCATCTACAGCTGAGCACTCAACAGCTATGTCGTTCATAGCACTCTGAACAGTTAGGAGTCTCTGCATTAACTACACCCCCCCCCCCCCCCCCCGTGCCCCTGTGGCCATAAGAAGCTCAGGGTTGACAGAAACTCGCCTCTGAACCTCTGGGACATGTGGGGCAACACTTGAGTTAAGTTTTTAAGGAAACGTAAAACTCTATACCATTTTTAAGTCTGTGGAAGTCCAATTCTAACAGCATTTGTTGAAAATAGCAGCCTTGCTCTGTTGTTCTGCCTTTGGCCCTTTGTCAAAGACCAATTACCTATTTTTGCATGTGTCTATTTCTGGGTTCCGAAGTCTGTTTCATGAATTCATCTGTTTATTCTTTAGCAACACTACATTGATTTGATGGCTACAGATTTATACTAAATCCTAAAGTCAGCCATTTGGCTTCCTTCTTTCTCTAACATGGTTGCATGTTCTTTTGCTTCAGTATATAAACTTTAGATAACGTGGTGTGCCACTAGCTACAGAACTACTTGCCGGTGGCTTTTGGTGTGATTACAATGTGTGTGTATGCATTTGATTGGGGAGAGCTGGCCTCTTGACAATAGCGGCTGTTCTATCCCCGTCCCCATCTAGTTTCTCATTTGACTTTATTTTTCAGGGTTTTTTTTATTTTACTCATCAAAATTTTGTGGTTTATCCCACATAGTTTTGTACATGTATTGTAGGTTTTGAAAATCATATTTCATTTTTGAGTGACTGTGAATATTTTTTAAATTCTAAATTGAATGTGTTCATTGATGATGTATAGACAAACAACTCTTAGCTTTGTACTTAGGCTCTCTTAAATTGATTATTAATTCTAGCAGTCTTGACATTAAACTTTTTCTATACAGGTGAGGTATATATCTAGTCTCTTGGAACTTCTTTAAACATTGTCTTTGGTGTAAAGTAATTGTATTTTAATGGTTCTAAGTGTAGATTTACTTTACTTTATCCTGCTTTTGTATTGAATTGTGCTTACTAAAGCTGCATGTCTGAATATTTCATCAGCTCTGGAAAATTCTGAAATTTTCAATATTTCCTCTATTTTCATTACTCTTTTGGAATTTTGACTTGATTTATTCAAGATTTTCATCCTCTCTAATTTCCATTGTACCATGTTATAAAACATAAAGATTATCTATCTATCTATCTATTTATCTATCTATCTATATTCCTAGGTATATGCTTGTGTACATATACACACTTATATCCCCTATTCACTGACATTTCTTTGGAGGTGTCTTCTGTCATGTAAGTTACCTTTGAAATATAAGTATTAACAAAATTATAAAAATCAGGAAGAAGTAGTAAGAAATCACTGCAGATCCTTAGACAATATTATAAGGCTACACCATGAATAATTTTGTCCAGCATATATAATGGCTTACATAACATTTCAATCTCTTTGAAAACATAAATTGCTAAAAGTGACACAACAAATCAAAATCTAAATAAACTCATGTCTATTTAAAGAAACTAGATTCTCAATCTAAAACTTTCCCACAAAGAACATTTCAAGATACTTTGTTTCACCCATCAGTTCTACCAGACATCAAGGAAGAAATAATAATGATCCTTTACAAACTCCTTTCAAATGTAGAGGGGAATAGAGGACTTCCCAACTCACTCAACAGTCACCATCACCTCAATACTTACGCCTCAAAACTATGCCATAAGAAATGAAAGCTAAATAGTATCTATTATGAACTGGGGTACAAATTTAAATAACAAAATATTACCCATCAAATCTGTCAAAATATGAGGGATCCATTATCACTAAGAAATATTTAATCCATGAATGCATGCCTAGCTTATCATTTGCAAACCAACCAATGTATATAAAGAAAATAATGGCTTAGAACATCTCAACATATGCACAAAAAGGATTTAGCAAAATTTAATATTCCTGTTTAATAGAAGTTCACAGTGAATGAATAATAGAAGAGAACATTCTCAGTCTAACAAAAGGACATCTATAAAAAACCTACTGTTGGCATCATACTTAATGCTGAACTGTTATGAAATATTGATCCTTCTTCTCTGTAATCTAGAAATGGACAGAGACTTTTCCCTTTTACTGTTCCTTTTTAACATTGTTAAGTAAATTCGAGTCATTTTAATAAGACAAGGAAGAATCATAAAGGGCACATAAAATTAAGAGGAAAGAGGTAATAACATATTCTGTAGAACTCTAACTGTAGTCCTCCATAAACCACTAGAACTAGTAAGTGAATTTAGCCAGATCACAGCATGTAAGGTAAATATACAAAAAGATTTGGGCTATATATACTTTATGTACTCATAATGATCAAGCTCATTTTCAATATGTGACTTTCAATAATTTTAAAAGTAATAAAAAGTCAAATATCTATGATAAAATAAAACAAGCTATCCATGCCTCTTTACCCAAACTACAGAGTGTACTACCATAAATGAATGAAATCCTAGAGATGGCCAGAACACACTTATGGATTGAAAATTGTACTAGTGTTAAGCCATCTGTTATCCCTAGGCTGAGTATAGATCTAGCATAGTCATAGTAAAATAATAATGGATATAATAGGTCTAGCACTATCCAAATACAAGCTAATTCAAAGAACTAGACAAGATTGTTCAAAAATGAATATGAAATACATGAGCTTTAAAATTATTTTGAAAAAGAATAAAGTTGCAGGACTTTCGTAATTTGGTAAGTTCTAATATAACCAAGCCAACATCCCTCCTCTGTAAGGTTGATAAATGAATCCATGAGAATGGAATCGGGAGCCTCTTCTGGTGTATGGGTGGCTGGTTTTTAAATGAAGTACAAACATCTTTTTAATTAAATTTGCTTCATACAGTTGGTATTTCTATGGAAGAAGGAAATCCAGAGCCTTGTCTTCCTCAATATCAAACTCAATTTGAGAAAATCTTTGAGAAGAAAAAAATGTCACTTGAAGAGAATGGAAAAGGAATAAATAAGGAAGACAGTGAGGAGTGGTGGGAATCCGTTCTAGTAACCTCCATTGTATGAACTGTGTTAAGAATTTAAAACAAGTACTGCTCACCAAAACAGACCCTTGAGATAATAAAACACAGATCAAGGGAAACAGCTGCATAGGGTACATCTACTTTTTGGGTTTCAACTTTTGGGGATTGTGCCACTTTTTTTGTCAGCTTAGGAATGCATTCATTAATAGGCTCAATGTAACTTATTAGTGCCTGGGTATTTTGTGGGAAAGTCGTTTTTTTTTTTTTTTGGTTTTTTTTCGAGACAGGGTTTCTCTGTGTAGCTTTGCGCCTTTCCTGGAACTCGCTTTGGAGACCAGGCTGGCCTCGAACTCACAGAGATCCGCCTGGCTCTGCCTCCCGAGTGCTGGGATTAAAGGCGTGCGCCACCACCGCCCGGCGGGAAAGTCGTTTTTTTTTTTTTTTTTTTTTTTTTTCAGAACATGGGATGAATCATTCTGTCAGAAAAAGTTAGTTATTTGACTTTTCAGATTCCTTGCAAAATGTAACCATTTTCTCAGTAGCGTTAGGTGAAAATATAGTCAGAGTATTAAAGAGACCAGCTTACTTCACAATTAACAAGATTCTGCAGCTAAATCTGATCCACTCCTTCAGAAAGCAAAGCCTGTTCCTGCTAGGGGCATGGCTAGGAGGCATTACTACAGAACTACTGCCAAGAAGTAGGCTAATTTCTGAAATAAAGGGATAGATGGAGCTCTGGGAATGAATGCTGACCTGCCATATAGCTTTAGATTCTGGCTATACATACACACATGTATGTACCTATATGTGTACCTGTACATTTTTCCCCAACTTCAAGGGTAGCCATATGTATGCATTGCTAACATTTACAGAGATGACATGTTTTCCTCTAAGAATAAAGCAATACTTAAACTTAGAATTCATTGTAACATTTGTATGCGATATATCCAGGAGGTTGGTGTTTATTAGCAGAAAATGTTTCCTTGCAAAAGGATACAGCCGTTTATGCTGTTTAAAAATCAGTGCTTTTAATAGGAATTTGTTCTAGTAGCTTCTATTGTATGGGCAATGGAATTTTCCTTCTCCCTGTCTAAGAGTGTGAGTTTAATGCCTCCTCACTGATCCACCCTTCAACATCTCTGAGCAGGAGAAGGGTGAGACATCCAGTAGGCAGATCAGGATCTTTGGTGGCTTCACATCCTAGCCTCTTAACTGCATGTATCTTGGAGAGCAAGAGGCAGAAGAGAGGACAAGAATGGAAAAGAACAGATGATATCAGAGGAGGGGAAGACACAGAAAGAAGACATAGAGAAAAAGGCATCGAAAATGCTACTCCTATATCTCATGCAGGCCTCCTAGCTGCTGCTCATCCTTTCTACCTATTGGGATCAGAAGAACTAATTCTGCCACTGCCTATGTGTATGACCTTGGAAAGGCTTTCAAAGGGTATTTGGCCTTGTGTGTGGAGGAGGGTGCTGGGTGTTTGACTTAGGAACTCACATGTGCTAGGGAAATGTTCTCTGACTGAGCTACAACCCTAGTCCTTTTTTCCAGTGAAATAATATCATGTATTTTGTGTCTTGTGAAAGTTAAATGAGGCAGTTCTTATGAGACATTTATCAGCATTGCTGGTACATCAACCCAAAAATGAAGGGAATTAGTGTGATGACCTCAGTGCCACACTTTCCTGCCACAAAGAAATGGATTTGCTCCAGGAAGCCTGTCAAACTATCTGTGGTGAAGAATTACTTTTTGAAATCTCCACTCCAAGTTTATGTGATATTTTCATAAAATGCTCTTGTTCCAAAATGGATTACCAGAAAAATGAAATGAAAGTACAAAGAGATATAAAACAAAGCTCCTGATTTTTATTCTTATATTTAACAGACATAAAATTTCTGTCCAATTGTTCTGAAAGTTACTGAGTGCTTTTCAGTTCTGAATGTGTCTCATTGTAGAGGGACAGCAAAGAGTGTGCTGATGGTGTTTGGTCCATAGACTCTGAACAAAATCACACTGTGAGGAGCCTATCTACTCCTGCGTAGAAATGTATGAATAGGCTTAGTGAAGAACTTTGAAAGTTTTTAGAACTCTCTTCTGGGGTGGAGGTTGTAGACTAGGGTGACAGCTCCTTGATGCTTCCAAACTGCTCCCAAAAGTCCTGTATGAAAAGTTTCTTCTGAAGATAACAAATAGAACAGAAAACAATCAACAAGGGTTGGAAACAAAGTCTTTCCCAAAAGATTTTTTTTTCCTTCCTCCCTGAAGCTCAGTGGTATCATCTTCTGATGTTAATTTTGTTACTTTGAGGCCGAATTCTGGCTTAATATCTCAAAATGATGGGTAAGCCAGAGTAATCCATTCATAGTGCTTGTACTTTTCAAAGAACATTGGGAGCCTCAGATTCAGCCCATATCTATTGACAGTCTATCATGATGGCGGCAATGTTCGGTGCCTTGGCTATGTGCCTGTTGACATAGCAGCTTGGTGAGATTGGCAGTGTTCTCAATGCCATTTGTTCAGAAATTGAATTTCAGAGAGTTATATAATTTGTGTGTGGTTTGATTCAAAGACAGATGTGTTAAATATAAACACTATTATTTTTTGCTATGCTGTGGGTTTAATTATCGCTCATAATATTTTGTCACTCCTGTTTATTTTGGCCATCACTTTCCAATAAGCACTGAAATCAATAGACATACAACTAGAAAGTTCCTAAACATCTACCTCAAATCAGCTGTTCAGAAGGAAAATGTCTTGGCTCACCCTCTTTTGGACCACTTCCTCTAATAAACAATGATATTTTCAGTGAGGTGATAATTAGTTGCATTTCAGTGAAGAATTTAGGTTATCTGTAAAGTGACCTAATGAAGTTGGTGATTTATTAAATATCCTGAATTTTTAGAAGACTTTGAAATAAAGGATGATAATCACCAACTTTAGCAGAGACTACAGAAGGACAAAGTCTCAATTGTAGTAGAAAATGCTTACGTGTAGCAAACAGTGTCTGGCCACGATGATGCCTCATAGCTTTAAAATGGTTTTAAAGTTCATATGAAGTATCAAAGGAAAGATATACTGCTGATTCTGAGATTGGCTTGGTTAAGAATGAATTATTAGAGGTAGTGATAGTTGGATTGATCACATCACCAGTAGATATGATCAGTAGATATATATTGTTACCTGTGTTTATTCATTCAGTAAATATTAGTTGAGTTCCTTCTAAGCATCACATCAGTTCTGGACACTGAGGGAATGATAAGACCAAGGCAGAAGACACCCTTTCCTCATGGAGTTTGCATCATATAGAAGGATAGAAAGCCATGCAATTAAACAAAGAACACTTTAGTGACACATGCCTTTAGTGCAATAAAACAGATTGGTAGACTAGAATATTATAATGTTTTGTTTGTTTGTTTTGTTTTTAGTGAACCAATGAATTTTTATTGGTGTTATTCAGACAATTATGGGTGAGGGGTTACTTACAAGAACAGGCAGGACTAGACTAAAATAACAAGCAGCTGCAATACAACAGAGTCCAGCCTAACACTGATTGCTGCTCATGAGAGATGAACCCTTGAGCTCTCTTGCACAACTTGCAGGCAGCTCGACTGGTAGAAGACTCTGTTCTCACAGCTCAACTGCTCCGAGCCTCCTCCCCAGCATTTTTTTCCCTCCTTCTGTGACACCAGGGAGGGCCCTTGGAGAATCTTGCAAGTTTCTGCTTTCCCAGATATGGGATGTTTTATTGACTTTCCAAGGCTTAGGAGCCACCACCGCCCCCCTAGAGGGACTCTTGATTTTGTCATCAGGAAAGGACCCCTGAAGTCAAGGAGAGACAAAGATGTGATCCAAGAAAGGTTTTGTAAACCACAGGAAGGACTTGGGATTTTAGCAGTGGGAAGAGCCTTCAACAGTGGGGCTCTGTACTTTTGTTTTAAAAAGTGTCTCCGCCTCTTTCTTCTGTGATGGGAATAGGAGAATGGGATTGGCGGATAAACAGGAAGTCAGTTAGGGAGCTTATTGGATGCTACTGTAGGTGGGAAGCATCCAGGCAAGGAATGGCAAGTAGGTTGGACTGGGCTAATAGTAGTGATGTTGAAGAGAAGTTGCAATGACTCCTAGGAATCACTCATAGATTGGATTGGGTTTGACATAAGAAAAAGGCAGGAAGAATAGCGACTCTAGCTTGAGGGAGAAGAAATTAGAAGAGAATTAAATTGGAGAAGAAATAAAACATTTCATATCGGCCTCCTTAAATTTTAAGTGCCTGCTTCATATTCAAATACCTAATGTCAGGTGGGCAAGTAGACGGTGATGTGTAACAAGGAGAAAGAGCAAGGCACACAGCCACTGTCCTCGGTTTACAGCATAGTGGGGTTGTCAATGAGTAAGTAGACAAGCACGAAGGATGGAAGTGGTTGAAGGCCCACAGCTCCTAGTGCAGGCTGTAATTTGAAAGTCCAGGCGCTAAGCCTGAACAATGGGAGAGAGTTTGAGGGAATGCCTAGCATGCCCTGAACAGAAGAACGAGCAGATGTGGGTATGAAGGTTATTGTACACACCACTCCCTCTCCACTGTGTTCTTCAAATTCGAGACAGGACCAAGAAGTCTGCCTATACCAGGTCCCTAAACACTCTCTTCCTCCCCCAGCCTCCCCTCTGTCTCCACCATCTCCTTAAACCTTCTCTTGTATTCTACTTGTCCAGTCAAAAGCACAAGGTGGTATTTGTTTTCACAAGCAAGAATATTTGGTGATGAACTATGGTATTTGACCTTTTTGAAAGGATTGTTTAAATTATCTGGGGATGTAGAACAGATTCTGGGAATTCTAATGCCCATTATAAAGGAAAAAATACATATCCTCACAGATTGGTGCCTCCGTGATGGCCAGCCTGGGAATAGCTCTCATGCACTCCCTTGAGCGCAGGCGCGCACCCTCCTCTGCACCTCCACAGTTTGTGGAGAGGGAGCCGCTTGCTATGCTGCCTCAGAGGAGTGCAAAATGTGTCTCTTCAAAGAACACAGCCATTTGTTCTCTGTCAGGATGCCTCTTTCATACTGTAATTAGAGTACTGTGGGGGGTGTGAGTGGGGGAGAGAGAAGAATACGAAATGCTCCTACTTCCCCATGGCTTATTCTTCCTGCACCACAGGGTTTTGAACCCAGTGAAATATTGTGACTGAAACATACACTATTATATGCGTACAGAGAGAGGAAGCGACATGTGTGCCTTTGAGTTCATGCCTTGATAGTATCTGTGTGCCAAACTGAGGTGGCACAGACTGGTAGGTAATTAAACAGAGTGAGAGAGCTGCATTCTGCTCTATAGCTCAGCCTTTCACGGTTTCCTACCTCTTCCAGTGCCCCAAGGCCTTTTATAGTCCCTTCTTAAAAGGTTTAGTTTTTCCAAGGCTTGGGATTGAACCCAGGACCTCATACATGTTTGCTAGGCAAGCGCTGTGCGCTGAGCTGTGCCGTGCTCTGCCTTAAAAGGTTTTAAGGACAACCACGTGAGAAGTGCCACTCCTCATTGCACATAGTACATGCTCTTCCATGATGATCCAGCTAATGGAAGGGAGCAGAGAAATCTGCAGAACAAAGAGTACAGCACTCAAGAATACTTGCCAGCTTTGTTTTGCTTTTTTTTTTTTTTTCAATTTTATTTGCAGCAGTAGCAACAATAATTTTCTGATTTTGTTGGGCTGAAAATTGTTAGCATCTTTCTAGCACATGCCAGCAGGGGAGAAGAAAGGGTGGAGAGGCCGGCCTAACTGTTCAATCCATAGCATTGATCTCTGCAGCAGTGGGCACATCTCGTGTAGATAACACAGCGTCGATGCTATTGGCCCTCCTGATCTTTAATATAAATGTGTTATGAAGTCCAGCTGAGTTCCATGCAGAGCTGAACTCCTGATCTTCCTCTACTCCAGAACCTGCTCTGCCCAGTGCCTTTTCTACTTTGGTTCATTTCACTCCTTCCTTTCTTGGCCACTAAAACCCTTGGGGGGTAGTTTTTGATTCATCTCTTTATTACCCTCCATGTTGGAGAGGTCAGTGTGTCCTCTTAGCTTTACCTTCAGATGATAATCAGAACTTCACATTTTCTCACTCTGTCCAAGGCCAAGGTCATCTGGCTATGTTCTAGAAGACTTTGCTGATTTTGTCTCTAAGTCCCCTTCAGTTTCTTCTCAACAAGGCAGCCGGAGACATTCTTTGCAAACTTCAATCAGTCTTGTAATTACTCTGCTAAATCCCCGGTGATAGCTTCTGAGCAGCACTGTGGAAAGTCAAACCTTCAGAGAGCCTGCAGTCCCCCCCCCCTCCCCGCTGCCCTCACACACATCCTTACTTGGTCTTAGTCAGCTTCTACTTACTCAGTACCCTCTGTCCATATTGCCTCATTTCTTTCATCCAGTGCACACACCCCCTCTCCCGAAAGTCACCTCTCTTCCCAAAGTCTTCCTCCCCAGGTATATCTTCTACATGACTCCCTCCTTTATACACCTCATGCCACTTCCTGTGTGTTCTCATTGAGGCCTTCACTGGTCACCTAACCAAAATCTCTGTCCTTCCCTTCAAACTTACTGTCCATTTTTTTTCCTGTTTTATCTCCCCTTGATCCTTTGTCAGCATAATCTACTCCCCTCCTTTGGATGGTGACGCAAACTGTATGGGGATAAATATTTGGCATTTATACTTGATGTTGACTATCATTGTATTTAAGTTACTTTTGCTTCACTGTGACAGAAACCAATTAAGGGAAAGGGGCTTACTTTGGTTCATGTTTTCATGATGGTCCAACCCATCATGGTGGAGAAAGTCTAGCAGAGCTTCTCAATTCATAACTTCTCTCAGGCCAGAAAGCAGAGGAAGGCTGATGAGGGGATTCTGTTAGATTTCCTTTTCTTTTTTTTAATCCACCTGTATCCCAAGCCCGTGGAACATTGCCACCCACTTTCATGGTGAATCCTTGCCCCTCAGTTAATTCTCTACAGAAACACTCTCACGGACATACTCGGGGGTGTGCTGTGCTATCTTCTAGGCTCTTCTAAATCTGGCCACATTGACAATGATGATCATTCATTACAACCATATTCTAAAACAAGGCCTAGCATATGCCAGGCACTTGTAAATTATGATTTGGAGATGGGATGGATATATACAGAGGAAGTCCTTAGTAATAACTTATCTCTAATATGATATAGTCTCAGAAATGTCTTTAATACTTACAAGAAACAGAGTGTTCTAGATGCCAGACTTTGGGTTCCTTACCTGTTTTTCAGTCCCCACAATGACCATTTAGGATGGGTGTGATATTTATTCTGAGTTTACAAACCAAGAACCAGGTTTAAGAGCTTTCCCCAGTTTAACCAAGGTAGAGCTGGGATCTGAGCCCACATCTGTCCAACATCAGAGTCTTTCATCACTATACTCCAACACTACAGTTTACATTAGATTTTAGATTAAAAAGAAAAACAGGAAACATATTCCCCACTCATTCATTATCACCCTTTATAGGAATGCCCAGGCCTTCTTTCCCTGTATCTACAAAATAAAAGACTTCACTATTAGAAGATAAAGCAAAAAATGTTGTTCTCTCTTTAAGTTCCTATGGGATCTGCCTCTTTGAATTTCCATCATTGAAAGACAAGACCTCTAGGTCAGCTTCCACTTGTTGCAGACCTTGGATTGACAAGCCAGTGACATTCTCTCTGCTTCAGTTTATCTGGCTCTGAAAAGTGGACTAGGAGAGATGATTTCTCGGTTCCTGGCTGCTTGATATCCTGATCTGAGACTCGTGGTAGTTCTTTCATTGTTGTGGATATAGAGCAGAGGGCCAGAGGCTGGGTACATCATCTCATAGAATGCCATTTCTTTGCCCTAACCAGTTTGGAGAGGAATGTCTGCTCTTAGGAGCCTCCTAAAGTACCTAGTTTTGAGTATGGATGAAACAGTATGCCCGAGCATTTGCACCTGAACACTCACCCTGCTTATGAGAGTCAACACTGGATGGGATTTTGAAGGCCAGGTTCTGTTTTAGCTGTCTTTTATTGACAAGCTAAGTCTCCTTAAATCCTTCTTGGAACAAGTCAAGGGCTAAGACATAAATAACTATAAGGTTACTGAACTGTGTGACCTTCAGTAAAGTGTTTGCCTTCTCTGGGGCTGTGTTTGTTTCTCTGGAAAGTGGGAGAAAAGGCTCCCCGACTTTGTAACACTGAACACTGAAAACATAATGGTGGAAAATCTTGCCCAATCTACTTTTCAACAGAGCTGCAGTTAAAGCCAGGCCCACACCCGGTAGCCAGCCTGTCTTCCTTGATTTCTGTGTTTGTTCCAGAATATTAAGGTTTAAGATGTTTTTCTTGGTGTCTAACCTAAATCCCTCCCTAAAACAAGGATCATAGGACGAATATTGACAAGATTCCCTCGTGGGTAGCCAAGCCTTCTGAAATTATGAACTCTGAAGATTACTAGGAATGTGATCATGTGGCATTCATATGCTTTGCAAAGTCTCTCTGCATATGCTTCAGGATGCTGGTGTAGCATGTGTATCTATGCCAATGTCTGTGTGATGAAGCATGCAAGTGTGTACAAAAGTGTGGGTAAACAGATCTTTGAGTCACACAGACCAGTCCATCCTGGCAGGCTTTGTCTTCCTTTCGGGTTGCCATGACAGCAGCAAGGGCTTCTGCATCAGTAAACAAAGCTTCCTGTATGCGCTGAATCAGGAGCAGCGCTCTGGAGCTAGGGGATAAGCCAAGAGCCAGTAGTCTTCCCCCAGAGGATGTTACAGCAGTTTTTCGTGAACATTTTGTCGGTAGATGAGTGGCGCAACCACCTTCCAGGTATCATGAGATACCAAGATGGCATAGCATGGATTAGAGCAAGTTAGTGACCCTCACTTCAAGTCCCTAAGACTCAGCAAACATTATGATATATCCTAGATTTGTGGTTGACCAAAGCCCCTCCTGTCATGTCCTGATGGGCTAATGCAGGTATCAGCTATGTTGTGAATTGCCTGTTACAATAGCTCCTTTCTAGCTTGACAAATTCACAAAGTAGAAATCAATTTTCATATTATATAAGCATGATTTGGAAATGAACTCTGCTTTCTCTCTTCTTACTTCTTCAGGCATACATGATGCATGTTAGGGGCATCCTTCCTTGTCTGAGATTATCCATGCAATACTTTTCTATTTTATCTTATTGTGAAAGTATAGAATTGACTGTATATTAGAGTTGATTTTGACAATTTACAGCTCCCATGGAAAATACTAGAAAACAAAAGCAGTCACAAACATAAATCCAATAACAAGAATGAAAGAAGTTCTTTACCACATGATGCAAAAATCAGGCTTCTTCAGTCACATAACTGAAATGTAGGAGCCCGAACTTAGCATCTACACGCAGAAAGCAGAATGAAGGGTCAGCCAAACCCATCTCTAGCTCACCTTCTTTCTGGTTGTCTGTGTCTCAAGGAGACTTGCATGTGATCATCCCAGGGGATTGAGTGGGAAGAGGGGGGGGCAACATTATGAATCGAAAGAGTAGGAAAAGGCCATTTTCTACAGTGAAGCACAATTCAGATATTTGTGACTGTCCTATCTCTTGACAGATCACTGTTCCTAGGGTAGATTTGTTACAGCTTCTGTTTGAGAACACAGTTTTACACACTGTCTCTCTGCATGTGTGTGTCTGTATATATGTCTGTGTCTGTGTGTGCATGGATGTATGTGGAGGCCAGAGGACAACCTTGAGTGGTATCATTCCTCAGGAACCATTTGCCTTGTTTTATGAGACAGTCTTTCCTTGGTCAAGGCCTCACTAATTAGCCTAGACCAGTGGTTCTCAACTTTCCTAATGCTGCAACTCTTTAATCCAGTTCCTCATGTTGAGGTAACTCCCAACCATAAAATTATTTTCATTGCTAAGTCATAACTTATTTTGCTACTGTTATGAATTGTGATGTAAATATCTGATATGCAGGACATCTGTCACAAAACCCCTGTGAAAGGGTAGGTCAGGCCCCAAAGGAGTCATGACCCACAGGTTGAGAACCACTGGGCTAGACTGTCTGGCCAGTAACCCCCAAGGGTCCTCCTCTTGACTGGGATTACAAGCACGAGCCGTTACAGCTGGCTGTTTTTGTGGCGGGCTCTGCGGTTTGGATTCAGGTCCTCAGGCTTGCAAGGAAACACTCGTCCCAGTCCCTGTGGTTCCTTTTAATGTCAGCTCTGACCGATGAGGGGCCTTCGAGAAGTCCCCTCCCTGCCCATTAGCAGCAGATGCTGCCTGGATACTTTGCTCTGAGAATAGACCTGGTGGTTCTTCTGCTCCATCACATGCTCATTTATTTTTACTCTGGTTTGGAATTCTAAAGACTAGACACAACACATTAGAGCTCTGTTTCACCGTGGGCTTAGCAATACTGGATGGAGCTGATGATATATGCTCATAGCCTAAACTCGGACATGTGTCAGGAGACTTCAAAAGATCTGGCCACCCTTCTACTACTCTAAACTAGAATTCTCCTTTGAAAGTTCAGGTGTTTTCTCCAAAGAAACTGGGCATACTGAGATATTCAAAGGGCCACTCTGATATTACCAAGTTCTGCAGGAAATTTAGTGATGGGTTATCGGGTCTCTAAATAAGGTCAAGATCGTATGTTCTGACTTTGAACCAGCATCATTTGACGGATCCCTTGAGCTCTCCTAAAGAGGAGACAATACTCAGCTCCTCATGGGAAGGGACCAATGGAAGGGACATGCTGGCCTTTTTCAGGCCCGGCCACCTAAATACTCAGGGTCTGGTGGGCATGTAAGACACTCAAAGCCAGGTGGGCATGTAAGAGGTAATTTAACTAGTGCTATGAATTATTTATGACGTCTTTATTAATCCAACACAGAAATTGACTTCTATATTGTTGATTCAAATGAAGAGCTCCTTTAAAAACAAAAACTGAACCAAACCAAAACAAAACAAACAAAACCAGTTTTTATGTTCTCATTTTCCTCAAACCTGAGCTGAGACAAAAATCCACTTTGTAGATTTTAAACATTGACTTCTCACAGCAAGGGAAGAGGAGAAGATGGCTGAGGCATGGTCGAGACTGTAATTAACCTGGCATGGGAGGGTGATACTTTGAATTCTAACTCTTTCTTTTAGTGGTCTTGAGCAAATAACATTTCTATACTTCCCAGGGATTTTACAAATAAAACGCACAAAAATTATTTTTAAATAAAAAATGTAAGTGTATTATATGACCATTAACTGCAAGATTTTATTTTTATACTTTACAGAATCTACTTTAATAGCAGGTTCTGAGTTAAAATTCTCAGATTCTGTTAGGATGTGATGCCATTCAGGCTTTGCTTAGCCTCTTGGAGTCTACAGACTAGCAGAAATGCAAATAGATAAAGAGAATTTTTGGCACAAAGATTTGGTCTCTTTTTCTAAACGTATTTTAATGTAGATATTAGAAATACAGAGTTGCTTCAATGATCATGAATGTAAACTCTCTTCCGTGTGTGTGTGCACATGTGTGATCTGGTTTTTGTACACATTCATGTATGTTGAGTGTTGGTGCACATGAAGAGGTCAGAGGACAGGCTCAGTATCTGTCACAGAAAGAGTACGAGAGCGAGGGAGAGAGTGGGGATGGTGGGGAAATATGCAGATGCCAATGAGAAAACAGAACCCAGAGAAAGCCACTTGATAACCCACACCGCCTTGCCTTTCCCGTTCCTCAGCTGCGGGGGAGGGTGATGAGGGGCTTCCATTTCTTCAAGAGGCCTTGACAAAGGCTCAGCCCTATTTGTGTGGCTCTGGGCCTATGAGATCCAGCCAGGAGACTGGGGAGAAGGGAACGCTACCTAAACTGCAGAGAAAAGGGAAGCCAGCCAGAGAGACAAGGAGGCAAAAAACTTCCAAAACATGGGGAGGCCAGAGAGGTGTAGGCTGAGCCTGCCAAAAATCAAACTATGCCATGATAATAGAGGCCAAAAGGGGGTGACATAGTATGTGCTGTGTGTATTAATTCTACAGAAACAGTCATTCAGAAAGTGGCATCTGTGTTCAAGAGTTCCAACAATTCTCCTGGCTCCCTTGGGTGTGTGCAGTGATGTAGTTCTCCCTTACTGGAACCTTTGGGATCCAGGGCTGTGCTGTCAGTATGCTCAATGATGAGCTGCCTTGGATGCTTCGAATTCATTGAACATATACTATGTGCCAGGCCTATTCTAATCTAGGAGGATAGAAAGTTGAGTAACATGCAGACCATTTTTACTAAATGCTCCTCAGGCTGGGTGTGGAGGCACAAGCCTGTGTTCCCTACACTTGAGAGACAAAAGAAAATCCATCAGGAATTCAAGGCTAGCCTTGGCTATATTAGTGAGTTTGAAGTCAGCCTGGGCCATAGTAAGTGAGTTCAACATGGAATAGAAAAAAGGTGGGATTTAGAATATATGGTTTATGGCTCCTTTCTGTGGCTCTCTCTGGCCTTGGACTCTTGCCATTTCAAAGAGCCACTTGACACCCTTTAGATTCAGTTTTCTGAGTCAGATAATAGAAACGCTTGAACTGCTTGCTCTAGATACTCAAGGATTTTCCTGTTCCTTTGATCAGATCCTACTGAGATTCTCCTTTGTCATGATCTTTCTCAAAATACTAACTCAGGTTGAATTTTTCTCAACCCAGTGCCCAGAGCTAGTTGGAAATTCAAGACACAAGCATTTGTGAAAATACAAAGTGGAAAGAGACACTAACTGGCTATATCCAACTAAGTGGTGCACCGTGGAAGAACTTGAGCTCTTTAAGCAGCCAGGCCTGGGTTCTCATATCAGCTCCATGCCTTAGAATAGATCAAATGATTTAACTTTTACATCGAAAATGAAAATTCCTATTTTACCGTCTTTTCAGAATGGCTGTAAAGACTGAATGAGTAACATGTATGAAGGGGCTTGATGAATTCAAAGCTACTTTATAAATGTTATTTATCATGGTCCTTACTTGGGGTTTGGAAGTTTAAGATAATAATCATCCTTTAAAAAGATGAGTGACAGGGCTGGAGAGATGGCTCAGCCGTTAAAGGCTAGGCTCACAACCAAAAAGATGAGTGACAGCATGAAATACATGAAATGAAGGAAGAGATACGGGTAGTTGAGAAACCAATTAGGTACCATTTCAGTAGTCCAAGCAGGGAAGATGAGGTCCAGGATAAAGGCCGTGAGGTTGGAAGGGAAGGTGGATTCAAGTACTCTTTGGACAGTAGAACCAACAGAATGATGGCACTAATTAGACAGGAGGGATGGAAAGCAACAAAGAACCAAAGGTAAGGGCATTGGTGGGTAGTGATGCTCGGAATTACCCAGGCCACTGTTGCTTCTTAATTGCTGAAATTCAGAAAGGAAGATAACAGGAAGCATCCCCAGCCTTGAGTTCCACTACCCAGATGCTCTCTGCCTCCGGTCACTCTTCACTTTTATTTCTTCCTCCCCTTCCTTCATAGTACCTTTAAGAACTCACTGCATCTTCAGTCAAGCATATGTCTTGTCCCCATATCCTCAACTCGACCACAACCATTGTGAGTAGGTCCTATACCTAAGGAAACCAGGTCAGTATTGACAGGAAGTCCAAGCAAAGCCTATGCAGGCATCTCTCTGTATCATGTTACATCAGCATCCCCTTCCCTCTACTGCAACTATGTAACATCCCTCAGTCCCTGGCTCATTTCTTCTTCCTCAGACTTTAGGAAACAGCTGGCAGGATATGGTTCTTCATTTACGGGGATCACCTTGAGTACAGCTTCTAGCTACACTTCTATGCCACTACAGTAGAAAGGAGTAGCTGGACTGGAAGAGTGATGACTAGGAAAGTCTTGGTAGAGGTAGTTTCTAGAGAAGCCCAATAGCAGGTGACTGGTTCTTTCCCAGCTGATAACCCATCGGATAAGCTCATCTTTTTCTCTACAAAGGAACTGAGTACCACCCACATACTTCTCTCTCCTTCCTTTTCCTCTATCTCTCTTATCTTCCTCCTCCTCGTAGAGCTTAAGAGTTTGTGTCTGTGTGTGTGTGCATGCATATGGAAGTCAGAGATAAACCTTGGGCATCAGTACTCGGGAGTCATCTACTTTATTGCTTGAGACAGGACCTGAATTGACCTTGAGCTAGGTTAGCTGGCCAGTGAGGCCTAGGAATCTAATTGAAGATAGCTAGACTTCTCCATTTCCCCCATTTCTGGGGTTACAAGATCATGTCACCATGCCTGGCTTTTTTACATGAGTTCTAGAGGGTCATGCTAAGGGTCTCATGCTTGTACATCAAGCACTTTGCCAATCAAACTATCACCCAATCTCTAAGATTTAGCCTTTTCCAAAATGCCATAGAATAGCTCTGTTCCTCTACCTGCCACTGGCTGGCTCTTCCTTACTCTTGACCCTCACTTCAACTTTTCCTTACTCTTCCCATCCTCTGCCTCACCTACCTTCCCACTGTCTTTTTCCTGGAGCCAGGTCCTATCTCATGCTTCTTCCCTTCTTATTTATTAAATAAATTGTCTATTAAATAAAATGGACAGCAGCCATCAGAAGCCCTTTAGTCCTTCATGTTATAAGTGTTGCCGGTCTTCAGTGGCATTCCCTGTTGAACACCACAGTATACTGGACACCATGGCAGCACAGCTTCATGATTTGACTTTGCATCCTTGCAAGTTACTTTACTTCTCCAAGCCTTAATTGCCTCCTCTGCAAATGGGAATGTTAACAGTATTGTAATAGAGCCTTGTGAGGACTAGATGAGCTGGTGGGCCTGAGACTGGCATACAGTTATTGGCGAATATGCCTTAGTCACTTACCAAAAGCATGAAGGAGAACAGTGTCTTTGAGAGGTTTAAGGATTCCATTATGGCTGAAGACATGGACTGAGGCATTCTGAAGCAGTTTGTCACATAACTAAAAAAAAGTTCCCTTTAGTACAGAGCAAGCAGGGCTAAGGATGGGGAGTCCTCTTGCCTGAGGTGGATGTGACTCCCTTCTGTAGAACACTAAAGGGAGATCATCTTGCAGCTTGGATAAAGAGAAAGGAGATGAACGAAATGGGGTGAACAGAAACTATCAAATACTCGTTCTTGCTACACTCTTTCTCTTCATCTTGGCATTGTGCAAATTCAGGAGACTGTCGTCCTTGTTGTCCACAGGGAATTTGCCAAAGAAAGAGAGAGAGTGGAGAACCGAAGAGCATTCATGAAGCTGCGGCGCCAGCAACAGATAGAGCGAGAGTTGAATGGCTACCGTGCCTGGATAGACAAAGCAGGTAAGGCTTAACGTTAGGGGAGTGCTGGGTAACTGTGCATGCGTAGTTGACTAACCCTGCCCAGTGATTCTAAGACTCCCATCCAATGGGCAACCTAAACTAGAGCAGACAGAACCACTGAGAGCTCTGTGATTGTTTAGGTCCCCCTTCTGTTTTGAGGTCTTCTAGTCTCTGACTAAACACCTTCCACAAAGCAGGAGTGTTATCAATCTGAACTCAGTCAAGGAGACCAAAATCCAATCCTGAGAAAAAGTCAGTCTGGTGATATTTTATGCTTTGCCTCACCCTATGACTGATAATCCGTACTCAGCAAATACAGATTGAATGCCTACTTTGTGCCAGCAACTCAGAGTACAGAGTTGAGCCAAACAGACCACCATGACTCCAAAGCTCATGTCTCTTGGAACTCATCCTTCTACCGTTGGGAAGGAAGCAATAAACAAAATAATTAATAACTCACAAGAAGATGATGAGTGCATTGGGGAAACAGATCAAACAATTCCCAGGGTTGTGAGGGGAGGTGTGCTACAGCATCCCACAAAAAGGTTCAGCATGAGCTTGTTTGTATAGAAACTTGGAGGAGATGAGAAATTGGCCTTGGGAAGAGCTGGGGGAGGAGAATTGTAATGCTGAGTCCTATTTAAGGGATTGGCCACTGCTGCTCCAGCAGCAAAGGGAAGGGGAACCAGGTAGGGGTGGCAATCGACAGTATGAAAGTGGTCATAGGTAAGTCACAGCAGTTACGGGTGTGACCTGATGGGTCACAGGGCTTTCTAGTGAGCAGAGGTGCCACGACTTGGGACTTTAAGGAGCATATGTTTGCAGCACTGCAATTAGACTATAGAGAACAGGGCCAGAGGCAGGGGAGAGATGAGTGTGGGACCTTTGCAGCTGTTCAGGCAGGAGATGGGAGCAAGGACAGGTGTTCGGTCATATGGTACCTGAGCCATCTTAGCTGCTTACTCATGGGGATAATTTGGGCCATAGGAATGGGTCCAGACCTACCATGATGGCATTAATGCAGAGCCACCAGAGTCAAGGTGGCTCAGATGCTTATGAGAGGCATCAAACACCTCGTATCTGACAATAAAAAAAAGCATTTGCTTTTGTTATTATTTTAAAGACTGGATTGCATTGGTGTTTTCTATCTTTGTTTTCCTCCAGAGAAAAGAGTGATTTTTAATAATAAAAAAAAAACCCTCCATGTGACAGTCAGCATCTTTCTCTATTCCTAACAGAAAGCCAACCACAAATGTGAAGTCACAATGGGACAATAAGGACCTTGAGTTGATGCTTAATTCTGTGAGCCTTATTCTTCCATAGGAACTTAGTATGACCACTTAGTGTTACATTTAGTGTTACACTTAGTGTGACCACCAACACTCCAAAGTACTCCAAAGCTCAGGAGTCAACTTTTGGTTATCTACAAGGGCTGAGAAGGGATATATATGATTAAAAGCCAGACCAGACATATACTCCCTGTTTGGACATCTGCATTTTCTGTCATCCCTAGAGGCAGGAGCTGTGCTGTTAACTGAGTGTCCATTTCATCCCTTTCTCCTCTAAGCCTATTGAGTAGGGATGAGGGGAATATAATCTCACCTCCCTCTCCCCAGAATGGTAAGTACGCCTTACCATGGGAAGGCAAGCTGAATTGCCTCCAGGCCAGACAGCCAGCTTGAAGTTTCCAACTGTCCTTGGCGTCCTCAGCAGTGGAACCATCTGACAAGCTGCTGAATGAGCTGGCAGTAAACCCAGCAAGGACTTTACCCAGACCTGATCATGACCCCACCCAGGGTCAGGTGCCATGGAACACTATTCTTTTGCAGTATGCTTTTCCACACTTCGAAAGATGCCGACATATCCCTTCCTTCCAGTAGCCATCCCTGTTCCCCTTCTAAGAAAAAGACACACTGCAAAGTCAATTTGTGCTTCCTAGCCCTTCCCTTTACAAGTGGAGCGTGAGTGAATCAGAGACATATGGGTTACATTTCCCTGGAAAGACACTCAAGTTCGAAAGCAAACTTGGCAAAAGGCATTGGTGGGGGAAGGGTGGTTTTAGCACATCCAGAGCCCTTGAAGTGCTTCTCAGAAATCCTCAGCAGCCCTACACATCTTCTGTCTGCCTAGGGAGCTCTCAGATCTGCCCATTTCAAAGTCAGGCACTGTGATAGCAAAAGTGACTTGTGGCTAAGGTAATTAGGTTTGCTATGAGATAGTTTATCAGAGACTTAATTTGACAATGATACTCTACAAATGTGCTATAAAGTGTCTCAAAAACCGTGCTTGTCTGCATGAAGGAGCACCTCACCTGCAACACTTTACCTGTTAATGTGGAATTTCACCAGAGGCTGTACTTGAAGACCTAGGCTAAACATTTATGATGTGCTATAATGGCTATCCTGCATAGTAGTTCCCAAACCTCAAAATGTTCCCTGGGAAACACATTCTATACGCTCTCAATTTTATATTCAGGTAGAATTACACTAATGGCTTTACCCTTTCCTACTTGTCTATAAGTGCTTGTCTCCTTGTTATAAGTACTTAAATTAAACCATTGTTTTAATAAGGTCTGCTGTAAGCTTTCCCGCAATAGCTTGAATCTTTGGAAATGATTCAAAGCTTCTTCTATGGGCTATAGTAGGGTTGAGATCAAAACCTAACTCCATCACTCTTAGAGGGGCACCTTGGAACCCAGAAGACATAGGACAGAAAGGCTGTTTTGTTGGTACCTTTGACAGGGATGCTGGCGAGGTTTACTCATATATGTCTCATTAGTTGATGACACATCACTGAAATACAGGACTGCTCCTAAAGAGAGGGAGCCTGGGAAAAGAGGCTCTAGGAGTCATGTGATATTTTTTCACATACCAGCAAAGGATTGCACGTTCGGGCACCAATGGGTCCTTAGTTCACTGGCACCTGCTGTGCATTCAAGAATCAATTCTGACACTGAACATCACCTGAAGGTAGCACATGCCCTACAGGTTAAAGCCTGAGTCCCATAAGGCTATTCCCCACTTTAGAAAACGGGAAGTGGGATCCCAGATGGGCCCCAATTCTGCTTGGCCAAATATACATTTGGAAATTCTTACAACCCCTTCCTCTTATTAATTAATTCAATGATCTTTTTTAAAGAATAACCTCTGGACATCAGGAAAGGGATACTTACTGCTTACTATAAAGGATACAACTCAGAAACAGTATAGGTCATGGATGCCCAGGATAACATATAGGATGAGGCTCACCAGGCTCCAAGCACACAGAAGTGTTTACTAACCCAGAAACCCTCAAAGGCTATTCTTTGGGAAGTTGGTGGAGATTTCCTTACAAGGGCATGTCATATTAAATTCTTGGTCATTGGTAATAGCACTGTGGCTCCAGGCTCTCTCTTTCTCAAAGGCAGGAATGGAGTATAAAAATTTTACCTCTCTGATCATGTGGTTGGGTTTTTCTGGCTACCAGCTCCTATCCTTAAGTTATCCAGGGCCCTTTCCTGCCATGAGTCATCTCATTAGCATACAAAAGACAGCTCTGTGCCAGGAACCAGAGACAAAAATCCACATGTGTGTGTATATTTATAATTTTTTATTATACCATAGGGGCAGATTCAGAGTGCGCCCACACCTCTTTAGCTCAAGCAGTGTTCAACCAAGGCAGGGTAGAGTTGCTGGGGACATAAGGACATACCTTAAGCCCTGCCTTTTCTCTGGGGACCCTTGGGTTCTTCCCTTGTCCCCACCATAGAGTCATGAACATGTGTAAGTCAAAACATGGCCTCACTTCCTGATGAGGGGCCCAATGCTGTGCCTGGGAGAGAGGAAGAGGAAGAACTTTCTGAGGGGTTAGGAAAGAAACCTGGGTGGAAAAACTCGAAATAGAATGTTTTCACTCTTATAAACTTAGGGGATTTTAACAAAAAAAAAAAAAAAAAAAAAAATACCACTCCCTCCTCCCTCCATGGGGCATCAGTTGTAGTAGCCCTGAACTTGGTCAGCTTCCCTCATGAGCCCCTCCCCATACACCCTCCTTGTTCTGAGCAGCCTGTGTTCCTGGTGAGGCTCAGTTTCTCTCCATGCTGGTGCCCACGATGAGCTCTGAACTCTCTTTATTCTCTCTATGTCGCCTTAAGTCAGAGCTGTCCCTGAGGGATTTTCATTTCGCACACTAATTCGGCGTTTACAGATAATTTACTAAACCATTTGTTTCCATACAGAGGAAGTCATGCTTGCCGAGGAAAATAAAAATGCTGGCACGTCAGCCTTGGAAGGTAAGGAAGCGCTGTGAGCTCTGCTTTGTTAGCATTTGCCCTCTTAGGCGGTGGCAATCTCTCTTGATCAGAGAGGAGAAAGGAAGAAGAGGGGGGCGCACTGGGATCTGAAACACAAGTCTCTCTGTAATAAAATCCCTCATGCTTTAAAACGATGAGAATTGAGTCACAGATTTAAATGCCTTTTAAAGTGATGGAAATGAAGCCCAAGAGTTGCATTGTTCCAGGGCATGTGATTGATAGAGTTCCATGAAAAGCCCATCGTACAACTGATGGTCTAGGAAGGGATCTTCTTTTAAAATGTGTGGGGATCATCTTGGGACCACTTTCATTACCGGGAAGTGCCATTGTTTATGAAGAGCCAGAACAAATAGATAAGGAGTGTCTGTTTACCTACTGCGTTTAGATTTAGATAAACTCCAACTGGGATTCAAAACCTATGAGCATCTGCAGGTGCTGGCAAACACAGCATTGCCTGCCATTCTGTAGACTTCAGATTCTTATCACCCTGGTTCCAGTATTAAAGGCCAACACCTGTGTCACAGGGCCCTTGCACAAGGCCTCTTGCCCACAGCCCTCAAAGTTTTGTCCAGGATGATCTGGGTGTACTTATGGCCTCTCACTGGCCTTCCCCTTCCCTGGCGTAGTGCTTCGAAGGGCAACCATCAAAAGGAGCCGGACGGAGGCCATGACCCGAGACTCCAGCGATGAGCACTGCGTTGATATCTCTTCTGTGGGTGAGTGATCCAGTTAGATCTTCTTTTACTTCTCTGGATCTCCCATGAAAATGAAGATCCTGTCTTTTGAGAAGAACCACAAGGAGGAAAAAGAACCCAAAGGATCCAGGATTTAGGGATGTAATTAAGGGAAGGCATGGGAATCTAACCTAGCTGACAATGATTTTCAGAAAAGACGAAAGGACCAGGGGATGCTGTGTACATGAAACTCGGGGCTTAGGGTTCTTCAAGTGTGACAGATGGATCTCATTTGCAGATGTATCCTTTCTCTCCTGGGTGTGACAGTGAGAACCCACGTTGGGATACAGGTTGAGTATCCCTAATCTAAAAATCCAAACTCTGAGGTGCTCTAGAATTAGACATTTAAAACAAACAAATAAAACAACAACAATGCTCTGGCACCACACGTGGAAAATTCCATACCATGAAACTTGGGTTTCTCCCACAAAATTATTTAAAATATTGTATAAAGCTACCTCCAGCCTATGCACATAAGGTATATCTGAAACATAAATGGATTTTATTTGTAGACATGGATCCCACTTCCAAGATACTTTATCATGTGCAGCCGATAGTGTCATCATCACTAAAATAATAACCTGAAATCTGAACTGTGTCTGGTCCATATATTTTGGATAAGGGATACTCAACCCATATTTTTCAAGGATCCTCAGGACCTATTTCTTCTAGTGACCCACACGGGAGAACTTGAAGCCATTTGCTTAACCAGAGTAGCACCAATCTACTTCCATCATGTGAAACTTAAACTAATTCCTTTTGACAATGCACTGATATGACAGTTCAATCCTAGGTTCTCTTACAGATTCTGGCTCTTGACAGGTTTTTTCCTCCCCAGAAAAAGGGCAGGATCTCTCACTCCATCCTAAAAAGCAGAAGAGACTTACAAAGCCCATTGCTGCTTTATGTTGCCAGTGGCAGAAATATCTCAAATGCAGCAGAAGGATTCCGGTGTCTGAAGCCTATTTAAAGGAAAGGACAGAGAGAAGCCCAGTCTCTTACAGATGTAAACACGATCCTGTTAGGATTCAAGATGCTGGGTGTCTGCCTGGTGTCCTGCTTGGGAATCTTTCAGTTTCCTAGGACTTGAGAGTGCCTGGAGAGCAAAAGCAGGGTCTCTCCCTGTGGAGATTACTTAGCCCATAACATAGGGGTTGCCCAGGTCTGCAATGTGACGGTCACCTTGTCCTGGTACTCAAGCTGTCCAACTTGCCCCGTGGATGCCATCTGATCGTGGAAGAGAAGCCTGGGATATTTTGTAGTCTCATTCCTCCTCATTTCCCTTCCTTAGGCACACCTCTTGCCAGAGCCAGTATCAAGAGCACAAAGGTAGATGGAGCTTCCTATTTCCGGCACAAGGAACGGCTTCTGCGTATCTCTATCCGCCACATGGTTAAATCCCAAGTGTTTTATTGGATTGTCCTGAGTGTTGTGGCTCTCAATACTGCCTGTGTGGCCATTGTTCATCACAACCAGCCCCAGTGGCTCACTCACCTCCTCTGTAAGTGAACAGCAACTGCTATCCTCTCATGTGGGTGGCTTGGTTTTGTGTAAGAATGACTGAAAGGACCTGAAGCATTGCGAACTGTATACACCGAAGGAAGCCAAAATGGCTGCAAAGGGGGATGGATCATCACACAGCTGCCCCTAGCCTTCCTTAGCTGCTGGGGAAATAATCACTGCTGGTCAGTTAATGTGTCAGTGTTGGACCTTGGGTCCTAGAAGTTTCTTATGGGGGTTCAGTGGTGTAAAGAACGTGAATCACTGAGAGCTGGGGAGAAAGTCCAGAGAACAATGGATATATCAAATGGATCGAGAAAGGAACATATAAGTCAGCTCTGAACATGACTGCCTCTGGGTGTCAGTGATGGCCTGGAGACTGATAAATGGAGGTATAGGTGAGGATACCTAGTTTCTTAAGTCAAGCCACAGCAGAGACCTTCTCTGAGGGTCACTCTCTACTTGAAGCTAACAATAAGCCTCCTCCTAATGCTAAAGGCCAACTATTTGTTGAGCTAGGGGCTCATCCCAGCTCAGAGTGCTCAGAAATTCTGTTTTGCCCAATGCTGACTTCTTACATGCTGAGATCTGGGGCTTCTTTATAAGGGGGGGGGTTGTATTAGTTGGAGGGCAAAAGAGCTCATATCATCTGTGGAGCAAATGATACTATTTTTACTACTTTCAGACTATGCAGAATTTTTGTTTCTGGGACTTTTCCTGTTGGAGATGTCTCTGAAGATGTATGGCATGGGGCCACGCCTTTATTTCCACTCTTCATTCAACTGCTTTGATTTTGGGGTAAGTCCTCAGAAGCCTGCTGGTCTTTCTGTTTCATGTTGATAGGCCATGGTTTTAGATAAGCAGCTTGGTCTGCCACTCGGCATGAGTCATTGAAGTCAGGCATTGTAAAAGGAGCATGTGTATGATGAGATAAAGGGAGTTCAGAAGTGAATGAATCCTTGCTGGACAAGGATTTGTTTGTTTTTTTAAACCCCTTTGAGTTTTAATGTTTTTATTGATGTATAACACATATACTAAAGAGTGTACATTTAACTATATAGCTCAATGAGATTTTTCACAAAGCTATGCATAGCCATAATTTTGAACCACTTATTATCTTGGGTGAAGTCTGGGAGAGAAGGACAAAGGACTTAATTCTAGAGGTGGCTTTAGAAGAAAGAGGTTATACACTTGTTTATTTTCTACTTCAGTTGAAAAGGAACATAATTGTCTAGATATGCCCTCATATGAACTCACACACTCTTGTATTAGCATGACTCCATGCAGAACATTCCATCTAGCTGTTTACCTTCTATATAATATTTAGGTGCGTGTCTTGTTAGCAGTGTTCAAGGTGCATTTATGCACATTTATTTCCTGCACTGCTTACCGGAGTCCTGTACATGATATAAGGTATTAGGGGCTAGCCTGCTCTCTACACATAAGGTGACAGACACCGCAATGCTCAGTTCACATACCTGATTTACATTGGAGCAGGGTAGCAGGACCTTAGGATTCTCAGCCACCTCTCTTTCTGCCAAACCCATTCCCTTCTCTGCCAAAGCTTCAGTCAGGTGATAAAGATTCTGAGCACTTGCCAATCTACATTTTTACCAAGAACATACGGTTCTGAGTACAGGCAATTTTCAGGCATAATAGCTAGTGAGAGACCATTTTAACCTTGATTTTCTCATATACATATTTTTCAGCATTGCTTTGAAGACTCATTTTCATTATTTCTCCCAGCACAATGTCTACAACATAGTCAACATTCCATAAATGTATAATCACAAAATAACTCAAAGCTAGCCATAGTGGCATGCCCCAATACTCAGGATGCTGAAGCCAAAAAAATCACGTTTGAGGCACTATGTAGTAAATTATAAGGTGGCCTGAGCTATATAGTGAACCCCTGTTTCAAAAGGCGAAAGTTGTGCGTAGTGGGGTGGTTAAGATGGCTTAGCTAGTGGTTAAGGGTGCTTACTGTTCTGTCAAGGAACTCCAGTTAGGTGTCCAGCATGTGCCAGACAGCTCACAGTCACCTAGAACTCTAACTCCAGGAGGACCCCAAAGTTCTGGCCTCTAGGTCACCTGCACTCACATGCACACCTACACATACACATAATTAAAAATAATAAAGATAATTCCAAAAAAGCAGAAGTTGAGGCTGTGATGTTGATAGACCACTTGCCTAGCATGTGCAAAGAAGACCCTGGATTCTGTTCCAATTCCCATAAACAACAACAATCTTGAAATGTTAATTGCAATTATGACTTCTTCTAGCAATCAGACCCTATGTCAACAAAGATACTATTACACTGAGGATTATACAGGGCCTCACTCCTTGAAAGATATTTAGCACAACAGCACTAAAATGTTCTCGGCTGTGCTACAGTCTAGAATGATGAGAGAATGTGGGCACTTTCTGATATTTTGATATTGGAACACAACCTTGACTAACTCAAACTGGTTTCTGTGATTTGGGTACTATTCCTTTGTCTGCCTATATAAGGTGATACGAAGCAAGAACATCCATTGTTATCAAATTTGTGTAAAAGCAGTGACTATAGATTGTAATTTCGTGAAGGTCAAGTCAGTAAACCAATGCCCAGTGAGCCGATTTAAAGTTAGGAAGGAGATAGAAAACAGTGAGAGGTTGGTGGTACAGTATTGTTCTTCTTTGGTAGCTTCCCAAGTATGTAGTTTGATTAGAGTTAGGACTGGTTGGGGAGAGAGAGTCTCCATTTCACCAGAGCCCAATGAGAGCTGATGATAATGTACTAGGTACTAAGATGCTCTGTCTTCTCTTTCTGTCTTCTCACTGTGGCTGGGCTTGTCTCTTAGGTCACAGTGGGCAGCATCTTTGAGGTGGTCTGGGCAATCTTCAGACCTGGTACATCTTTTGGAATCAGTGTCTTACGAGCTCTCCGGCTCCTGAGGATATTTAAAATAACCAAGTAAGTGACGACATCTGGACGCTTCCTACCACCTTTGAGGATGGAACTCTTAGCCGCTTCTCTTCCTTGCTTCCCCCCGTCCTGCTCCATGTCTCACATTCTTCAGATCTCCCCTCTCTAAAGACCAAACTAGAAAACTGTCAATGACAAAACATGGAGCGACACATTTCCCAGGGGAGGATCACACTGCCACTACCTCGTCTTCACGGATACACAAAGGCAGTCTATCTCAAGCGTGTAGGTAGATGGCAAGCTTGGTATTGTGTCAACAACTATAACCTTGTCCGGGTTTCACAGGTATTGGGCATCCCTCCGGAATCTGGTTGTCTCCTTGATGAGCTCCATGAAGTCTATCATCAGCTTGCTCTTCCTCCTCTTCCTCTTCATCGTTGTCTTCGCTCTCCTAGGAATGCAGCTCTTTGGAGGCAGGTAAGGGCCAGGGTGTGGCTTTCCATCCAAAGGAAGCTCTGATTAGCCTCAGGCCTGGAAGTACCAAGGTGATTGATTTGGTTTGTTAGCATCTTGTTTGCTCTTGGTCTGAATAGTTTGTGGATGCACTTGAGAAGCAAATGTCTCTGTTGTTACTACATATACTGGAAAGGGTTCCTGTTGGAGGGCCTATCCTTTTGAAGTTCTCTGTGGCATGATCAGCGTGGGGCCTCATAACTGCTGACCAGCCCAAACTCTGTCTTATAACTTGTGTCTTACAAAGCTCATTGTTTTTTCAGAAATAGGGGCTACCATCTTCATAGACCATATGGGATGGAGAGCAGTGAGGCGGGGAGGGATGAGGAGACAAGAAGGAAAAAGAGATGAAAACTGCAATCTTGGGGTTGGGAAACTTGGTACATGATATTTTTATTCTCCCCGAATCTCCTTTTCAGGTTTAACTTTAATGATGGGACTCCTTCGGCTAATTTTGACACCTTCCCGGCGGCTATCATGACAGTGTTCCAGGTATGAGGGCCACTGATAGCTCAGAAGAGCAAGGCGGGGGCCCATAGACCTCGCAGGGTAACAAGACAGCGTCTTAAGTGTTAGGGCTCCTGTTTTGAGAAGAGAGAAGTATGCCTCCTGTTTGAGCAATCATTACAGCAATCCCTCAAACTCCTGGGTCTCTGTCACCACCAGCAAAAGGGTTCTATGACAATCACCTCGTTGCTCTTCTCCCCACACCTGTGAATTTATGAGACATCAAGTCCGGGACATGCAGTCACAAATCACATTTGTGGTTTGTCTAAAATCTGGAGTATTTCCTCACCTGTATTTAGTTTGAGATAATGGGATATCTTTCCCCTGCCATCTCAAAATAGAACAATTTAAAAAAAAACTTTTTTTAACTCATAAGGAAAACTCATTATCAATAGTGTTTTAGAATCATACAGCTGGGCAAAAATGCTGCTTAGGCAGAATCTGAGGTTGAAGCAGAACCCGGATTCCAAACCAGAACCACCGCAGCTTTCCCAGTAATGCTACTGTCTTAGGGATGATGTGTTGTCACCCCTGGGAACAATCAAGTAGTGATCAGACCACCAGATCCATGTGATTCCCACAAGGACTGGCCAACCCGGGGGGCAGGAGGGACTCTGAAATGTGATGAGCAGGAGTATTTCTTCTTGCTCTCTTTTCATGTTGAATGTCTGTAATTCTCTTCCATATAAAAATAGGATTACTTATAGGAGTGCCTTTCTCCCTACCTTAGCAGAAGTCAAGGAAGGGGATAGATGGAAGAGCGCCATCTCTGGAATCTAGACCTTTACATTGGCCCCATCTTTTCTGCCAGTGCAGAGTCTTGACCTTCCCTGTTGTTTGCTCCACAGATCCTGACAGGGGAAGATTGGAATGAGGTGATGTACAACGGCATCCGCTCCCAGGGTGGGGTCAGCTCAGGCATGTGGTCTGCCATCTACTTCATTGTGCTCACCTTGTTTGGAAACTGTATCCTCCTAAGGTGTTCTTCTGTAGTCTGGCCACTTCCCTGTACCAGCATTCGAGAAGATGATGGAGTGGTCGTGGTGGTGGTGGTGGTGGTGGTGGTAGTGATGATGGTGGTGGTAGTGATGATGGTGGTGGTGGTGATGTGGTGGTGGTGGTGGTGATGTGGTGGTGGTGATGTGGTGGTGGTGGTGGTGGTGATGTGGTGGTGGTGGTGGTTGTGGTAGTGGTGGTGATAGGCCTTGGTTAGGCAAGGTGAAAGCTCATAGGCAATGCTTGCTCATACTAAAGGAAACAAGATTTTCATCTTAAAGAATTTGTATGCTAAGTCTGTGAAGAATATGAGCATTAAAGAGATGCAATTGCCTAAATCTACAATATACAAATAAAACCATGTAATGCTAATATGTTGAATGGTTGGAGATACTATGAGGTATGTAAAATATGCAAGGCCTGAGATCATTGTATACTGAAAAAGTGGGCAGATCACAATACTAGTGAATTAATTACATATTTATAAATAGCAGAACCTACCATGTCATAAAATTCAAAATAAATGTAAGTACCAAAATTAGCACTAATAACATTAAGTATTAGTAGTTATTGTATTGATGCTGTGTGTGGAACTTTTTTTGATAGCTAGACACTGCTTCTCCTACTCCTTACTTGTAAGACAAAAGAAAATACTAGATCACATCAAGTCAATACAAAACTACAAAGGAATGCTAACAACGAAATTCTATAACTCCAAATCCTATACCTCATGTTCTGTTGCTGAGGGGGAAAAATACCCCAACAGAAAGCAACCTGGAGGAGGGGGCAAAGTGATTACTTTAGCTCACGGCTCCAGGATAATGGGCCATCATCGTGAGGAAACCAGTGCATTCAACAGAGACTCTAAGCAGTTCTTCACGGCACGTAGTCAAGTGCAGAAGGACAAGTTACAGCTCATGTCAAGCTACTGCTGCTTTCACTTCTCTGCTATGATAGCCTGTAACCTGGCCTTGGGAGAGAAAATAAACCCACTTTTGTAGCAGTATTTCATCACTAACAGGAACAAGATTAAGACACTGGTCCAAAAAAAAAAATCTAGAGCAGGAAGATTGAAGTTTGAACACTCTTTAGTCATTAGATGTGTGGTCTTCAAAAAAATCATTTGCTGTCTCAGAGATTGTTTCTGCATTTCAAAAGGAGATAGTAATAACTCCTTTATTAATTGCAAGTATTGAATAAAATAATTATTAAATGCATCTTATAAACCATGAATATTTGTGTAACTGTGAGGTACCTCGGAGAGTGGAACTCATCTTGAATTGGATTGTAGAGCACAGAGGGGGCATTCTAAGGCCGCTGAATTTTTGCATATAGCCTCACAAAGAAGATACACTCTTTTCAGCCTTTGTCTTCAGGACGTCTAATGATTGGAACAGACCATAAACTAGATGTGCTCACATGCAAAAGAAGAAGCTATCTGATAAGGAACAAGAAAGGAGGGCCAGTTTGTCACAATGACGGTCTCTTGATTTTCCTGCTACTCTGTAAGTAGCCAGAGGCATCCTCTTATGCTAGAATTAGTCTCATCTTCCACCACATATGAGCCTCAAACACAGAAGATTGGGACCTTAGGAGTTAGAGTACATAATAGAAGTTGATTTCCAAATAAATCGTGTCCATGCTGTGACATTTGCCAAATGAATATTGGAAGCTCTCTGGGACCTTAACAAGAATGAGAGAAGCAAGTCGGCACCCCCTTGTAGAATGCTACTGCTCTCACTTCCTTCTGTTTTTGAGGGAAGGGTAGCAGGGTGCCCCCTGGTCTAAGTGAGAGTCCAGCCTTCCAGGAGGGAGAGGTAAACACTGACACTCAGCTCCCTGCACATCTTGTTCAGTGATCCTTTTGTTGCCTATTGCCAATCATTGAGGCCATAGCTGTCTGAAGGTTTCCTCACCATATTTGCCCTTCCAAATGGTTTGATTTAGGAATTGTTTTTTGTTCTATGTAAAGAGGCAATATGTGGAAAAAAGGAAGACATAACACCTCCTTTCTTCTCTTGTGGCCCTTGGCTGCTTCTCCCAGTGTTCAGGCAGAAAAGTCCTGGAGGGGACCTTCAGACTAGCTAAAGCCTTTTACTTTTCTTGCCTGCCCGTCCTTAACCCATACCCACAGACACACTGCTGAACGTATTCTTGGCCATCGCTGTGGACAATTTGGCCAATGCCCAAGAATTGACCAAGGTAAGCACTATCTTCAAGAGAGCCATCTTCTGGAAGCTTTAAGATGGTTGGAGAGCCACACACCCATGCAGGAAGCCTGGTTTACTTTCACCGAGTCGGCTGAACTTTGGTTCAGCATGGGTCTCTCGTGGGATATAGGAAATATCAGCATATCTCTGTGAACCCTCACATGGGTCCTTCTCAGAATTACAGAATGCAGAACCAAGGAAGGTAGTAGAACTCTAGATTTTAAGTTCTACCTCTGCTACTACAACCTGTGTCAGTATGACCTCAACTATGTGACCACATCCTCAAGGGCTTGGGTGTGGGAGTGGTCGGGAGCATTGGGGCTCCTGCACTAAGGCTACTGGGGTAACCCATTGGCCATGATCATTCTAGAAAAGTTTCTATGAAGTCAGATACTCCCATTCTTAAAGAGATATCCCTGTCTTTCGTGGAATTCTCCACTCCTGGGGGAGGAGACAGTATTAATTGCAGTGAGGTGGTCCATGAAATGGGTAAAAATTTTTTCCACACAATGCAAATTTAGTTTTAGAAAGGTACACAACATCTTGAGGTTTTTCTGAACTTTTCTCATTGAATCTGCCATGTGTTGCCTACTCTCCCCAAATCTCTTAAAATCCTCATCTCTATAATATGGGAAAGAAAATATGAGCTTTAGTACATGAAAAACTGGGTTTGAATCCTACATCTTTCCATTACTGGCTGGTTTAGCTTTGGTGAAAGTACTGATCTCCATTAATACCAGTTTTCTCAGATGTAAGATGGAAGAGACATATCTGCCTGTCTGTCTCACAGTATCACAGCAAAGTTCAAATGAAATACTGTGTGTGGAAACCATAGCATGCTAGGAAGTTAATGTATATTATAATACTTTTATCAACTACCTGAACATGTTTCCTTGGTGTTATCAGTTCAAGCAAGAATATAGCTGAGGTGGTGCTGGAGAGATGGCTCAGCAGTTAAAAGTGTTCACACTCTTCCAGAGGGCCCCATATTAGTTATGAGCAGTATATGGAGTGGCTCACAACTGCTTATAACTCCAGTTTCAGGGGAGTGCAACGCCTTCTTCTGGCTTCCATGGGAAAAAGCATACATCACACACACACACACACACACACACACACACACACACACAGTCTGCCTGCCTGTCTGTCTGTCTCTATCTCTCTGTGTCTTTCTCTCTTTTAAAACACCTGAAAAATGTGGATGAAGAAATGAGACCTCTGCTTAGGAGCCCCTATGCCATATAGGGTTTACCACTTCCTTTTGCTTACTTCATCTTGCCTGGTCTTCAGAGTTCCTGGGGAGGGTGGAAGGAAGCTACTCTCCATAGGGCAATCCAGGTAAACTATCTCTGCTTTGTGTCTAGGATGAACAGGAGGAGGAAGAAGCCTTCAACCAGAAGCATGCACTGCAGAAAGCCAAGGAGGTTAGCCCGATGTCTGCACCCAACATGCCTTCTATTGAGTGAGTAGGCCATCCAAACACTGACCCTGGGCTTCTGGGGCTAAACCTAACTCATCAATGCCCACAATAATCAGTTCTAGGAAGGCATCTCCTCTGTTCCATGGACTGTTCATAGTACATAGTGCACTGTTATAGGGCAGGTAATAAGAATAGTGTGTGTGTGTTGTGGGAGTACCAATCAGATAAATCCAAGAGGCACTCTCTGTGTAAATAGAAACCTAAACATACAGAAGGATGTTTTGTGGTGTTCTGAAGGAACCATCCCTCAGCAGGGTCCAATGTGCCTTATAGAGACCAAGTGGGATAGAATATACTGAGGCCAATAAAATTGGCACCAGCTGGTACAGAGGTCCTAACCCCCAGGTGAAGGATTTAGCATTTATTCAAATTGAAATCCTGGAAATACTTAACATAGAAGGATGTAGCATATGGTTTCCACTTTAAGGTATCACTCTGCTCCATGGAAAACGGGCTGTAGGATCCCATCATGGAAGCTATCAGACGTAGCTGGCTGTTAGCAAAGTGGGGGTTGATGAGTTAGACAAGGAGAGTAGCCACAGAGGGGTGACAGTTCTACTCAGTCTGTATTTGGGAATGTGTGGCAATGGGATACATTCATGGATTAAATACAGTAGGGGAAAGGATAAAAAAGAGAGAAGAAATTAAAGAAATCACCAGTTTTATAGTTTTGGGACCTCAACAGCTGCACAGAGGGTGGGAGCATTTGTTGGTACTTCAGAGGTAGCGGAAATCCAGAGTTCATTTTGGCCACATTGAATGTGAAATGTTTCTAAGGCATCCAAGTGTGTGAATAGGCTATTGGTTACACGAGTGTGGAGCGTAGAAGAGAAGTTGGGATTAAAATAAAGATTTGGGGGAAGTCATTTGCATTTAGATGGTATTTAAGCCATCAGTGTGGGTGAGATGACCCAGGAAGAGTGGGGACAGGGAAAGAGTGGAGCTGAGGACAGAGACTGAGCATGCGCTTCTCTGGCAGAGGAGAAGCTGGGAAAAGAGACAAGGGACTGTAGCCAGGGGAGAAGAGAGGGACAGAGGAGCTTAATGTCCTAGAAGCATATATCAGACTAGCATTGCATGCTATTGAAGGACTACCCCCTCCGATGGGGACAGAGAAAGGACCACTGGATTTGGCAAAACAGAAGCTATTTTAGTGGCTTGTCTGGTAGCTTGATAGAAACAGTGTCCAGATGGAATAGATTTGAGAGTGAATGGGAGGTTGACATGGAGGGGAGCTAGGATCACTCTCCCAGGGTCCAGCCTCGATCTGCACTCTTTGGGAAAACTTGGAGAGTCAGTACGGCCCTGCACAGGCCTGGCCTCTGCATCATAAAGAGGGGCAGTTGGTGGAAAAGAACCACAGAATTCCTTATGATAATCAGGGCATGCTGGAGGCCTGCGCGAGGGGTCCTGTCATATCCGTGGGGACAGTGGTAACCCACTGAGAAGTAAAACTATATCCTGAGCTATTGGCCCCTGTCAACCATTACTTAAAAGCCAGAGAGAGAGAGGAGTCCTTGGTGGCCCAGTCTTAATGGGAGGGAGGACCTTCTGAGAAGCCATTCTACTTCCCCCATTGGGATGCTTCCCATTCTATGTGGTGCCCCCTTTATCTGTTTTACTGTTGGTTTGCGCTTGCTTCCTGAAGCTGGGGAGGCTTGGCTGCTAAGTCCCTTTTCCGTGAGTCCGACAAAAAACAGAAATCATTAAAGATTGATTGGGGAATACCAAACAACTCCTTCCTCTTCAGAATAGTCACTGGTTTTGAGTCATTGCTACCCTGCTCCTCTGAACTCATACATTTTGGCTAAAACCACATACGCACAGGTATCCAAAAATGCAGATGGATAGGACTTGCTGCCGCCGCCGCCGGGAGTGGGTGGCTCTATTTACTGAGCTGAGGAAGCTTGGGGGAGAAGAGGGTTTGGAGGGATGCGATTGGGAATGCTGATTGGCCCAGAGTAGAAACTATTTATGGAATGGAAGAATGAATGAAATGTGGGTAGACACAGGGCTGTGGGAATTGAGCAGTGAGCATCAGTGCAGAATGGAGGTGAAATAGGGCTGCAAACAGCCCCAGTAAGATGACACCAGGGCTTTGGTTGCTCTTCATACGCCATGTGGTGTGTACTGCTGCTAGGAGTGATCTCGGGAGCGGTGTGCCTTGCTCAGGTGTGCAGCTCAGCAGCTGATTTCTGGTAAGCACAGATGTGGCTGCTATAGATAACCATGGAACGAGCATCAGCACAAACCCAAGTATCCCAGTAGTAGCCCCGAATCTGTCAATAACATGCCCTGTGGCCTTAAAGAGAACCACTTAGGATCTCAGAGCCTCTGTTTGCCCATGTTTGGAATGGGAAGAAGCACTCCTGCTCTTTCTGCTTCCCACAGCTATTGTGGGGCATACACAGACACATGCACATGAGTTGGACTTAATGGCTACTTCTCTTTGTGGTTTTGGAGTGTGACTGCAAATTTGGCAGATTGCCTACATGAGTAGAGAGGTGAAGTCAAGTATATGACTGACTGTATGACAAAGATTAGTTTATCTTTTGCTTGGAGTACGTGTGTGTGTGTGTGTGTGTGTGTGTGTGTGTGTGTGTGTGTGTGTGTAAGAGAGCATATGCATGTGTATGTGAGAGAGACTGTGAGAGTGTGTGCATAATAGAGACAGAAAGTATGTGTGTGAGAAAGTGTGTTAGAGAGACAGAAAGTAAAACTGTGTGCGTGTGTGTGTGTGTGTGTGTGTGTGTGAGAGAGAGAGAGAGAGAGAGAGAGAGAGAGAGAGAGAGAGAGAGAGAGAGAGAGAAAGAATCCTCCCCTATACTTACTTACGCATGCTCCTAGAGGGCTGGTGTTTGAATACTTGAGAATTTTCAAGTAGATGACATGATATGCTTCTCCCAGTGGGTGTGCACGTTGCCTGTCTAGAGTATGCTTCTATTTCTATGTGCTACCCATGCTTCTTGCCCCACCTGTGCCCTGCTATAGTACAGGCTGCCGATGCTGAGGGAGATGTATTTCGTTGAGGAGCTCACAACATTTCTGCAACGATGTCTACATTAATGAGTGCTTGTGTGCATACAAGTATATTTGTGCTTCTTCCAGATACCCCCAAAGAGGCTTAGATTGGCTGTCTCTGCTTCCTCAGCCCTGCCCTTGAATGAGGCTCCTTTCCAAGTGCATGAGATGTGGCAGAGCAGAGTTCATTTGCCTGGCATGTTCTGCATTCATCAGAGTCTTCTCAGCCAAGGACAATCATTTCCCTGCTTCCCAGACCCAGCGGGGCTCACTGGGCTGGAACGGGGTCCCCCAGCTCAAGGGCTCACTCTGGGAATCTCTCAGATGAGTTGCCCTCTACCCTTGGCCCTGTGCTCACACATACTAGTTCCTACGTTTGCAACTTCCATCTAGCCCCTCACTCTGATCGTCTCTCAAGCTTGTGTTTGAAAGGATACAACATGGATGTAAGAAGTAGTAGTTCTTAAAACCAGCCCGAGGTCAATTCTGTGTTTCACCCAGTAGAACAGAGCAAACCTTGAAGGCTTCTTTCTCATTGAGGGCACCACTCACATTCTGTGGCCTCTGAGGTGTAGCCCTGTCCTTAGCCTTGGGCTGCTCGATAGCCTCACTGGTGTGCATGACAGAGTATTTGTTTCCTCTGCGTTCCATGAAATTGAGCCCGGATCTGCTATGGGAGTGATGAGCCGGAAGGGGTCCTACCTGGGTGAATGTGCTTTTGTTACCCTTGAAACGATTGGGGACGGGGAGCAAATGCTCATCAAAATAGCACTCGGGACGGTGGCTGTGTGAGCTCATCGGGGCCTGGTGCTTAAGCATTAGAAGCTATATCCTACATGAAATAGTCTGTCCTCTGGGACTCTGCATGTCTGCTTCAGAAACAAGATCTGTGGAGTTTGCACACACCGAGGACCCAGAAGTTGCTGTGGGAGCACTGTAGGTGGGGAGTCCACAGAGGGCAAACAGATGCATGGGAGCCCTGTGGACGTGCCAGAGACTCTGGCTTCCCTCTGGACGTCTGCCGGTGGCTGTGGGGCTTGCAGGGTCTAGAGGTCGGGGTGGACTGAACCTGTCCGTTTTTCTTTCCCAGAAGAGACAGAAGGAGAAGACACCACATGTCGATGTGGGAGCCGCGCAGCAGCCACCTGTATGTGTGTACCGGTCTGCGTGTCTGGGAGTGGTTCTGTGTGGGCGTGGGGACGATGTGACACCGAGTGTAAACGTCAGCGTGTGCTTTGGTGTGTGGGGCGCGTATGTGTGTGTTCCATGCACATCTGTGGACATGCCCCTCGGCGCCTTTCGGCGTGCGCTTCTATCAGTGTGTCTAAAGTATGTGACAGTGTGCTGTTTGCTCTTGTGGGCATGTGCTCACACTGGTAATTAGTGTTGGTGGGGGGGGGTTCCTTTCACGTAGGCAGTTGTGTACTTCTCTGTGTGGGCCTCAGTGAAGGTGCGTGTGGCTCCACGTGCATTATCTTTTTAACGGTTGGTGGGGGGTGTGCCCACAGGCATGTGAGGGAAGGAGTAGGTGTCTGCCCTTCCAGCTGAGGAGCCCACGCCTGTGTTCTCGATGTCATGTTTGTGTGTTCCTGCTACCCTGTGAATACTCATTAGGCCTCCGAGCTGAAATGCTCAACAGTAGTTTGGGCGTGGACTGCTGGTGGTCTCTGTGAATACAGTCTTTCGTGGGGTTCATTAGCTGTTGTTTTTAGAAGCCCATGGTCCCCTTGCTTTCAGGGGAGACTGCCACTGTCGTTATCCTTGTCGGTATCTGACCATGGTGCATCTCAGCCCGTGCTATTCCAGGCTAAAATCTGAGAGGGATGGGGAGAGGAAGAGCCTCTCTGACCTTGAATGAAGGGCCATTGGTGGGTACATAAGAGACCCCAATTGATAGCCTCCATCAAAGGAGTACTGGGGAGGGAAGGCCGGGTGAGTCTTTGTAGTGCCACTCTCACTGGTCTTGGGGACGTTGGGCTCAGTCTTGAGCGGGTCCATCCTTTACTACTGCATCCGCAGAAGCAGGGATTGGAGTGAAAAGTACCCTACACTGACTGGACTTGGAGGCACTGGTCTGACAACTTTCTCATGTGTGGCCACTCTGCTCCTTGCATCTCTGTGCTTCTTGTCTGGGGACCCTGGCCTCCCCCTTTACCTCCACCACCCCATGATCCCTATTCATGGCTCCTGGAGGCCACCGTCTCTAATAATCCCGGCATGTGCTGTCAGGTTCTGACGGTAGCTCTCGCCCCTTCTCCTTTGTCAGGAGGGAGCGGAGGCGCCGGCACCACATGTCTGTGTGGGAACAACGCACCAGCCAGCTGAGGAGGCACATGCAAATGTCTAGCCAAGAAGCCCTCAACAAAGAGGAGGCCCCGCCGATGAACCCCCTCAATCCACTCAATCCACTGAGTCCTCTCAACCCGCTCAACGCTCACCCCAGCCTCTATCGGAGGCCCAGGCCCATAGAGGGCCTAGCCCTGGGCCTAGGTCTTGAGAAGTGTGAAGAGGAGCGCATTAGCCGCGGTGGCTCCCTCAAGGGCGATGTAGGGGGCCTGACCAGTGTCCTGGACAACCAGAGGAGTCCCTTGTCCTTGGGCAAACGGGAGCCACCGTGGCTGCCCAGATCCTGTCATGGAAACTGTGACCCTACCCAGCAGGAGTCTGGGGGAGGAGAGACGGTGGTGACATTTGAGGACCGGGCCAGGCATAGGCAGAGCCAGAGGCGCAGCCGCCATCGCCGGGTCAGGACTGAGGGCAAGGAGTCTGCCTCCGTGTCCCGGAGCAGGTCCGCCAGCCAGGAGCGGAGTCTGGATGAAGGCGTGTCCATTGAGGGGGAGAAAGAACATGAGCCTCAGGGCAGCCACAGGAGTAAAGAGCCAACCATCCATGAAGAGGAGAGGACCCAGGACTTAAGGAGGTAAATGAGTCCCAAGAGGGCACTGGAGGGCTACAGCTCAGGTCGATGTGATGAATTCTGCGACAGAAACCTTTATGGGCCTCAGTTTCCCCTTTTATAAGATGGAGAGGATGCCAAAACACCATCTAAAAGGCGTGACTTAATTTAACAGGCAGTCTATCTTGTATGGAAATGATGTTCTCTTCCAGAGCATCTCTGAGGAGAGTAGGGCCTGCGTGGAGAGGAATGAGTCAGTGGGCGTGGCCCAGGAGTGCTTGCCCCTCTGTGCGGATGGGGATGGAAGATAACACATGCTGTGTGCTCTCCAGCAGGCCTGCTCTGGCTCTTAGCCCCTTTCCTTTTAGCCATTCTAGAACAACTTCTGAATCATGGCCATCTCCCGTTCTTTTTTTTTTCCCCCCTCAGGACCAACAGTCTGATGGTACCCAGGGGATCTGGACTGGTAGGAGCTCTGGATGAGGCCGAAACCCCTCTAGTCCAGCCCCAGCCTGAGCTGGAAGTGGGAAAGGATGCCGCTCTGACAGAGCAGGAGGCTGAAGGCAGCAGCGAGCAAGCCCTGCTGGGGGATGTGCAGCTGGATGTGGGCCGCGGCATTAGCCAGAGCGAGCCTGACCTCTCCTGCATGACCACCAACATGGACAAGGCTACCACCGAGAGCACCAGCGTCACCGTCGCCATCCCTGACGTTGACCCCTTGGTGGATTCAACAGTAGTGCACAGTGAGAGCAGTCCCTGTTTTTGTCATTGTCGCCCTCAACTCCAGCCAGAGCTAGGGACAGCTGGCTCTGGGGTCCCTCCAATAAAGCTCTACAGAGAGCCACCCAAGCAGAACTAAAATATTTCTCACCGTCTTGAGGCAGTGATCTCCTGCAGAGTTGGTTTCCTCAACTTTAATTTTGTCCTGTAGAGCTTGGTCCTGGGACTCTTCAGAGCAGTCACAGGTGACTCTGGGACCAGTTAAGTCCTGATGTAACCCGCTCGGAGGCATCCTTGTGACCTCCTGGATCTCCTGGGAGAACCCCTGGGGTGGACTAGCAGGATGCTTCTAGCCCCGGTCCCTGCTCTGCTCAGTCAGTGGTCTCAGAAAAATCGCTGCATCTCTGGAGGCTTCTGTGTCACATAATGTGAGAGCACTGAGCTAGATCCCTGGAGATCATCCCTGCACTAACATTTCATGACTCTATCATTCTTATCAATTTTCTCTCTCCTAGGATCTCTCAGTCACACCTCCCCACCAAAATTCCTTCAAGCAGATGCTAACCCATGAAACATTAACACAAACCCCAGGGGAAAGCATGTAACCTACTCTGCTACTTGGCTCTATATTCCATCTTCCCTGAACCATACCTCCTGTATTCACGTTATTCCTGTCCTTGCCCAGACTGCATATTCCGTGTCTGCACTAATCCCTGTGCCTGCATGGTCCTACCCCAGTCCTTTCCTTGTATCTCATCTCTGCTCTATCCCTGAATCCCTTTCCTGCTTTACTCCCATTCCTTGTCATGACCTGAACCCTGCACCTCCTCCCTGTATTAACCATGCACTTTATTCCTGCCCCTGTATGCCATCCCTTCATGAATCCCACACCCTATAATATGTGTCCCCTACCCTCCCCTTAAATTAAAACACATCCCACTCCTGTATTAATCCCTACACCCCATCCCTGCATTCATCTCACTGCTGGCCTGTGGTCACACATCATGGCCACAGGGCTCCATCCGTGCATGTTTCCCTTCTTTCTCCATATTCTTCTTTCACATGGCAGTCTCCTTGTCTGCCTCTCTACCACTCCTTCACTTCCACTCTTCCTTCATATTCTCTACCCTCAGAAATGCCAGATCTGCTTTCAAAAGTAACTCTGGCACACCTAGCGCTTGCTGGGGTTGACTTTGGCATGTTTCAGGTTTCCAGGTCCACAGCCCTTTTTAATGTCTGTCAGATTTTATACTTTTATTAAATAAGAAGTGCTTTCGAGCCTCTTTTATGAGAAGCATGGTAGCTTGACCATCTCTCTGTTCCCCTGCCAGGGCTAGCGTGTGGCCTTTGTCATGGGTACAGTGTGTGAGAGAGGCTTTTGGGTTTTCCCTATCGCTTAGCTGTCAGAAGGGCCCACCACGGGCCAGGACCACAGAGGCTTGCTCCTTAGCCTGAGTCTCAGGGTAATGCTACTCCTTGGTCACAGAGCAGTGGGGGTAGGGGTGAGGGGTTCCCAAGCCTCTCTCCACTCTGATGACCTTCTGTCCCTTGAATTGAGCATAGAAACAGAGAATAGTCACCTGAGAGTGCTCTGTGACCCCTGGCTGCTTCATCCCCCCCACCAAGTCCTGAAACACAGTCATGGGCCTATATTCCCATGAATATTACATTCTCAGTTATATATCCATCATGTGGGGGAAGGCACAGCCAGAAAGGCAGGGCAGAGAGTAATGGCTTCTTGAAATCTTCCACTGCAGAGATTTCCCGGAGGTGTATAGGATTTCAAATTAGCTGTATGACCTTAGGAAAGATATGTAGACTCTCTGAACTTCAGTTTTCTCATCTGTATAATGGGAATAGTCATATATGCCACTTAAGGGTTATTGATATGAAAATTCAGTTGGGTGAGCTCAAAAGAATATGGAGTTTAGACGTAATTTCTAAATTATGCAAGCTTTGTAGCTACAATAGCTGTTTCCTCGACTATAAAAGTTCAGTCATAAAAAGGAAAATATGGTTATCATTTCTACGGCACAAAAGGCTGCAGTACATAATGTGTGGGGAAGGGTAGGGATAAGAGGAGGAGAAGGACTTGATGTAGTGTGGGGAAGAACCCCTGATCCTGTCAGGGTACCTTCCCAGGGTCATCCTTGGCATCCCTTCCTAACCCTTCTGTGCTATTCCCAGCTCAAACTAGAGACCATGAGTGTCAGCAGCTTTCTGAAGATTTAAACCCTTCTGCTTGCAGTTAGCAACAAGACCGATGGAGAAGCCAGTCCCTTGAAGGAGGCAGAGACCAAAGAGGAGGAGGAAGAGGTGGAGAAGAAGAAGCAGAAGAAGGAGAAGCGAGAGACTGGCAAAGCCATGGTGCCCCATAGCTCAATGTTCATCTTCAGCACCACTAACCCGTGAGCCATGCTCCTGTTGTGCCCAACTTTGGTACTAGGACAGCCAGCCAGTATTTGAGCCAGCATGGGATGGTGGAGCCCTTTCATCTTCCTGAACCCTCCTGGCAGAGGATAGCTAGATATGGAAATAGTTGGGGTCCAATAAGTAAGGTGGGACATTTAGTTGAATGGCCTCTCATCTCTGTGCCCATAGTCTCCAGGGTAACTGAAGGCAGAATACAGGAGAAACGTCATGGGAAGGGACTCTTCACCTACTCTTTGATCAGCAGTAGTTAGGACAGGGAGAATGAAGGAAATCTCCTCGAGGATGTCACCATATATTCTGGAAGTCGTCAGACATCTCCTGGAGTCTAGGGGTTTTGTACCACTGTTCTGCATATGGAGTTTTGAAAAGAGCTTCTTTTCCCAGAGTGGAGGTAGAGGCATGGAGAAGGAATATCAGAGAAGAGTCTAGAATGTTAGATTCAAGAAACATGGGATTAGGAAAGAGACTGTGCCTTATGTCCTGGAACTGGAATATGGATCAGCTTCTGAGGAAGGAAGACAAGGAGACCTTCAGTGGCTTCATGGGCCACTGCGGGATGGGAGGAAGTTGGAGTCAGTTGCCAGGCCATCCAAAGCTGTAGCATAGAATACAGGGATTTCTATCAGAATAGTCAGGAAGTCATGGAAACATGGTGCTCCTTATCAGGGGATTTAGAATCAAGATCTGGTTTTGTGTTTCTTGGTTCTTTAAACTTTCCTGGGCAGGTTCTAGTTTCCTTGCTCAAGGGAGCAGACACTGAGATGCAACAGAGGGTACCACATGCCCCTGGAGGTTGTGTAGTCTCACGTGCCTGTTCCTCAATGCTCACTTGTGTGTGCAGATAATGGTCTTGGCTTGCGTGACATAGCCTCTAACCAATCTGATTATCATTCTCCACTGGGGACTGAAATCAAGGGGTGGTGCTTGAGGAATTCAATTGCTCTCCCTGGTGACTTCCTTTGGCAAGGGCCTGGCTATCTGGAAGAGGCCAATGTAGGCTTACAGGAAGTAAGAGGGGCAGACATGGGAATGATGCAGGGTAAGCTCAGCAGGATTCTCTCACCCACAGGATCCGCAGGGCCTGCCACTACATTGTGAACCTCCGCTACTTTGAGATGTGCATCCTCCTGGTGATAGCGGCCAGCAGCATTGCCCTGGCAGCCGAGGACCCTGTTCTGACCAACTCAGAGCGCAACAAAGTGGGTGTACAAGGGCAGTTTGTGAACTTTCTTGATGCCCTGGGGTCTACTCCATCCCAGGCCCCTCCCTCCAGCAGCAGAGGTGAATCAAGATAAGGTAGCAGAAAGATTTGGGGGATGAGGAGGATGGAGAAACTGTGTCTATTCCTCAAAGATAAGTACAAGTCCTTTCTAGAGAAGCCCCCACCTCCACAGCCATACCACTGTTTTTAAACTTGATACTCAGAGCTAGCCAGGCTTCTGAGAGGGCTCTGCTGCTATCAGAGGGCCTGGATGTAGGATCTAACATAGAACCATAGGTGATGTGTGTGGATGCAGGGAGACTTCAGCTCGATCACAGGCAATTGAGTTATCTCCTGGGCACCACAGAGACAGAGTTGTATGGGGGCAATTCAGACCCAAGAAGTTATGTTATGGCCAAAGAGAAGGAATAGCCTCTGGAGCATGAGGCTCAAGCCAATTCACTAGTCCCTTCTTCCTATGTCCACTTCTCAGCCCTGCTCGAGGTGGTAAAAATTCCTCACTGTGTTCTGGGGTGGGAATTTATAAGCGACAGGGTTGTCATGCAGAATGGCATAGGTCAGTGGGAAGGTGTGCATAGAGCTTGGTGACCTTACACAGTCGTCTCTGTCTTGTTCATGTGTGTCTTACAGGTCCTGAGATATTTCGACTATGTTTTCACAGGCGTGTTTACCTTTGAGATGGTCATAAAGGTAAACGCTTCCAGAGAAAACCTGGGCTCCGGATTTCGGTTGTATCACTTGTCTGTTTTAGGGCCCTTCCCCCATAATGCCATCTCTTAGTCCATGGCAACATTAAGAGAGCCTCTACAGAGCCCTCTCTGGCCTCAGTGTCCTCGGTGAAGGCATGTATGTGTGGATGTGATTGAATAATGTAGACCTCTTCTCAAGGTCTGAACAGGAGGCAGGTAGTAGGTAGGCACACAGCTTGAGGGCTGTGTACTTCTGCACAGTGCATTTCCGGTCTTATACTGGGTACATGTCCAGGCAATGGGTTAGGGAGATGGAAGTCTTTCCAGATTCCATCTAGCTGCAACCACACTCTCTCCCCTCTAGACACCTAACATCCCCACAGGACTATTGCATTCTGAGTTTTACCCATCTGAGGTTTTTACCCATTCATGCATATGTGACAATGTTTGGAGCTCTGGGACACTGATGAAAAGAAGAATATGATAGGGTTCTGTAATGGCAGAAAAGTGTAATCTAATCCTATGTGACTATAGGAAGGGGCCTACATCCTCACTGTGAACTGGAGAATTTGTGTGACTATGAGAAGAGTCTTCAGTCCTCACTATTACCCAAAATGCCTGCTCCTCAGGCCCAGGGTGGGCTTGGCTAAGGAGATAGTGGCAATGGAATCCTTGTCATGAGGGAGCAAAGTCAGGTGTAGGTGTTGCTTACACCATGGAGCTCATCTGTGACTGTTCAAACTCTGTCCTGCAGATGATAGATCAAGGCTTGATCCTTCAGGATGGATCCTACTTCCGAGACCTCTGGAACATCCTGGACTTTGTGGTAGTGGTTGGTGCGTTGGTAGCCTTTGCTCTGGCGTAAGTAGATTCTTTTCTGTCCTAGTGCCTTGCCCTTCCTCTTCCTGGAGGCCTGGTTGACTTGAGCCCCTCTCTAGGGCCTACCTGGGAAGTGAACACTGGATTGGTGCCGAGGAGTGACACTCTGGGAGTCTGCTTGACATTGAACCCTGCCCTAGCAAGGCTTCTGCAGAGGCTGTGGCTCTGTCAGTTTGAGCAATTGATGGCAGTTGCCATGGTAGCATCATTGTCTGGTTGCCCCGAAACCGGAAGTGGCTTGCTGTCCCTTCTACCACTTCCAGTCAAAAGAACTGAGGCCAGTTCTCCAGAGCAGTGCTGGGGACAAAAGGGTGGCCTCCTGCAGAATTCTCAGAGCATGCTGCAATGTCCAGAGTCCCTCTGCTGCAGAGGTCTGCACCTCCCACCCTCTGTGTTCTGGATAAACATGGATGCCATGCATGTAGTAGCTGGGGAAATCTCTGTTCTCGGGAGAGACGTCAAACTCAGGGACTCTTTATAATGTAATCCTGGCATTCTACTTGGGAATTTGGTTGGCTTTTAAGGAAGAGGTAAGAGGGGGTTTGTGTTATTAGTGTGGTCATATCTGGTTTAAAGATATCTCGGTTCTTTCCAGTTCAGTGTTACATTATAAGGTGTTTATGAGAACACTTGGGGCTCTTTCTTGGGCTGATATCACCTAGGGAAATGCAGCAGAGATTGAGAATAGCTCTCCCTGAAGCCCTCATCACATCACCTCATTTTTTTTTTTTTTTTTTGCCCATATGGAGACAGACTTTTTGCCATCTATAAATGCCCCAAACTGTGCCTTTTCCTCTTTGGGGTTTCAAGAAAAGTCTGGTGAGTGACTAGGTCTGTGGAACCTTTTGTTCTTTATGTTTCTTTCTAGAAAGGGCATATTTGTCATCTTCTGCATGATCGTTTTCTCCCGACAGGAGCCTGGAGCCTGCTAGCCTCAGTCTCCACAGTCTGTTGCTCTCCCGTCTACTCTTGGGCCTCAGGTGTAGGAAGGCAGAAATAGTTACAGCCTTACTATTTCTGGATATCTGAATATCAGGCACCCCCCCTCGCCCCCCACCCCCCACCCTTCAAGACTACCCCCAGACTCAGCTGTGTAGTGGAGAATCAGAGGACTAAACACTAGGTTATGTCTTGGGCCTTAAACCTGCACTCTGAACTGTGGTGTTCACCCTTTCACACCCACCAGGTACAATGCATTACTTGATTAGCTGAACTTACATGAGTAGATGAGCTCCTGCGTGTGTTCTCAATAGCAAATTTGTAGCTAATGTTGCATGTTGGTCTAAACATTTAATAGAAAAAGCATCAATAATTCAGCTTCCACCTTCCATACCTCCTGTGTCAGAGTCAGGTGGGCTCCCTAGTGACTGATGCCAGGGCTTTCCATAACTCTTTGCTGTTGTAGCACGGTATGAGGTGAGGCCAGGACTCCCTGGCACATGAGGGGATCTGACCATATTTGGCCTCTCATTATTTAGTACTTGGCCAGAAGCAAAAACATGAGTCAGCCGGCCTCTGGATGCCAGAAGGAATCAGACTGCCCGCATTAACTTTTATTACATTCCTTTCATTGAAGTGTGTCACTTTCCTGACACTTGACACTCTGCCCTGGTGGCTAAGATGTCTGCGGTCAGTCTCTTGAATGCACTCAGAATAAGCCATAGCAGCTGAGCTGGTTCCGAGCTCATTCAATGAAACCCATAGACACAGGCAGTTTGAGATTTGGAAGTGCCTCGTGGGGCCAGAGCATCTGTTCCTCTGGGATGGTTATTCTGGGGAATTGGTGTCTCTGAAGGGGAGGATGCGTACATCATCAGGAAGGGTTGGCTGTTTGGAACCGAAATGTATGTGCTCATTTACCAGAAAGGTGTAGGAACACAGAATAAACCTTTCACCAAAACCCAGCTATCTACCCGCCCCATTTTTCACTAATATCTGGGTCCCTCACACATAAAGCTATGCCTGTGGGGCCTCTTTCTTGACTGCCCCTACTCTGTTAGAACTAAAAAGGAGAGTTTCCTAAAGGAAGCTATTACTATACTTTGTCTTGAAGGGGCAAGAAATGGACCTATTTACTCCTGAGCCAGATATAGCATCCACTTCTCTTACTTTGAAAGAAAATGAAGCTTTAAAATTGCATTTAGCCACCAGGTAGCCCATTAACTGTGAATGTAGAACTCTTGCTGTAAAGGAATTGGAAATGTCCAGCAGTGAACAGATAGGATGTTGACCCTCAAGAATCCAGTCTCTGAAGGCACTTCATCCAATTTTGTGTCTAGGTCAGGACACTAAAGGTGATCAGTGCCTGTAGATGCTTGAGAGTTCCTGTTGCTTTATTCTATCCTGCTGGCCTTCAGGTGGGACTCAGAGAGACATGGAGGAAAGTTCCCATTCTGCCTGCTCTTGTCATTAAGCCCAGCACGTGTCATGGAACACATGTGACATTGGTGTTGCTGAGGAGCAATCCATAGGTTGTTCAATTGCAGACATCCTATGGATGTGAATACCCAAGTCTTTCTGTTTATTCATAGAACAGATTTGGAAGGTGGTTGGTTATAAGTAGAACCTCATCCTGTGGACACAGAACTAGGCTAAATGAAATAGTCCAAATCAGGGAACACAGCTCTATCCAGTTGCTGGGCCAACCAGACCCGTATGCAAAAAGCACCCTGTATAGGAGGAAGTGAGGCTTCATAGCCACAGGAAGAGCCTGGTTTTGAATGATTAGTGGAAACTCATCATAGTACCCTTCATGCTTAAAAGTAGGTTGTAGAGCTCTCAGGGTAGAAGATTGTATAATGGGACCCAGGAAGTAGCTGCCCAGATTGTGTGACCTGCTAGCCACCAGCTCAGTCTGAACTCACAGGACACAACCTTACAGTACAAATTAGTCTGCAGCTGAGGGGATGCATTGGCTAAACTTCAGTCAGCAAGACCTCCCTACGAAGATCACAGATGAAGGGTCATTGGTTATGTTTAGAACATAAGGACTAAAAAGAAATACAAACCAGGTCGCTCTTCTGCAGTCTAAATTACAAAACTGTTAACACACAGATGCTCTGCTGCCTCCTCCTGGTTCTTGGTACTTGGACCAAAATACCCTCCAGTTGGAGTATAGTGATGTGTATTGAAAAGGGGCACACTTCAAATGACTGTCATGGTATGTATTAGAGGTTCATTGAGGTCATTATTCAAGGAGGAAAGGATTATACACCAAATACTTAGCACAGAGCGAGGTTTATTGTCACAGAACAAAGATGACAGAGTAACTGTGGATCTAAGGTATATAGATGACAAGGAGAGATGCTGGAGCCAGAAGGAAAAAAAATCCTCAAATGGCACAGCTAAGGGTAAAAAGACCGAAGTGCTGCGTTTCCTTTCTTCATGCAGGAAGCTGAACCTGATTTCCCCACCACCTCTGGAGCGACATGTATTGCCATGAGAAGGGAAATGCTTCCTCCTCACTTCCACGCACACTTGATTTCATCGATCAGCTTTAGCAGTTGAGAACTCAATGGTTAGAGTTCTGGCTGGTTTCACTCACGTGATGAGTAAATAGCAAAGCCAGATCTTGAGCAACTTCAGTGTGTGGAATTCAAGTTTATTGTTTTTTTCCCCCCAGTATGTTAAACTCTCTCCTGCCATGCTGTTCTGGCTAGTTACAAGCTATTAACTTCCTCTGCAGATCCTTCTGTCTCTACCTAGGGCAGGGAAAATGGAGAAGGGCATCCCTATGCCTGTCCATCTTGATGTTGCACCTGTAATTTTTCCTTGCCACCAACAGTCTCTACAAAAGTTAAGGGGGTTATGACAGATAGGTTAATAGTTGAGCTCAGAAATTATATAGAATAATAGAGAAATTAATACTAATTTCTTTTCTGTTTCTCTACGTTGGATAAAACCCCCAGTGGTTCCCATTTAAAAGATACTATAACGTTGTAGTCAGGCAGACTTGCGTCTGATTCTTTCGTTTCAGCTATCTTCACTTTGTGAACTTCCATTTCTTTACATGTCAGTAGAAATGAGAAATAACCCCATTTGGTTCTGTGAGAATTAAATAAGGTAAAATAGGTTTCATGTTCAATACAGTACCAGGTACTTAAGTTGGATAATAAATGGTAGTTATTATTGCCTACCAACTAATGGTCCAGACACAATAGCAGAATAATTAAGTTCCTTCTAGCTTGGACCTCTCTTCCTGTCTTGCAAGCCTAGATATTCCCCCATGGCCCTCTGCTACTTCTCATTGGTGGAGGAGGACAGAAACCATGATACTTACGGAAGGAAGGGCTCTTCAGAACTTGGTGTTCTTGTTCTGCCCATTCTTAGCAGAAATCAGCTATTGGAGAGCACACCCTGGGAAGAAAGAGGACCCAGAGAGCAAGATGGCAGTAAAGGCCTAGTGATTGCATGTGACGAATATGGAGGGCAACTTGACAACTAGGTTGGGAAATTCTCCTCTTATGCTGATGAGACATGGGGAAATTGAGCTTTTGCTATTCTTCTGGTGAGCAAATTGGTAGAAGATAAGTGGTAAAATGGGTGGCCCCATTGAGTCCCAATTAAAGTGGGACCAGTGCATCCCAGCATATTATCTTAGAGTCCAGTTTAAACTCATCAAGTTTCATTAATTAGGTAGTGATCAAGTTTCATTAATTAGGTAGTGTAAAAAACAAAACAAAAAACCTCATTATACATTTAGGAACAAAGATTAACAATATTATCAAGTGATTATTTGGATGGTTCATAAAAAGCCCGTGAATTGTTTGCAAAACAATGTGGCTTCGACAAGCTGGAAAAGCATCTCCTATGCAGTCTTGGCTTTCACAATGGATTTGAGGGGGAAAGTGCCTTGGTCTTGTTTGGTCATAAATTATGATATAATTGAGTTAGTGATGGTGAAATTCTTGAAGTTGTTTTCCAATTCTGTTGCTTTATTATTCAACCCTCTCACTTCAAATTGCCATTTGCAAGTCGGCATTGACCCTGTGCTGCTGACAGACAGGATGCAAGCATGCTCTTCTTGGCATCAGTTCAAAACCAGGTTTTTTTGCTCTGTTTTGCTTTGCTTTGGTTTTCTTTTTTTCTGGTGCTGGGGATTGACCTTGGGCCCTCACATGTGCTACAAAATTATAGCTTTTTAATGGTTCTTCTGCAGTAAGACACTTGTTTAAAAGAGTACAGAAAAATTAATAGCCAATCTTTCAATTGAAGCTCAGGTCTTGGTAGTCATAATGAGCCAAACAGCCCCCGTAGTGTGCCAGACCTACCTGTTAATATTAGAATGTACCAGTGTTCCCTATTTTTTTTAACACATTGGGGTACATATACAGTGACTAGAAGTTTCCTTTGTTCCATACCACATTTTACTAGGGTTCTGGAGAGAAATTAATTCATGAGAATAATGCAAATTTTGTGTTGTATTTATGTAGAAGGAGCAAGAAATGTTGGTCCTCCTTGCAATGAGGTAGCTTCTCTAAATATGGTCTTTCAGAACCGGTTCAGATGCTATTGGATGTAAAGGCCTCTGAGACAGGAGGCTGGGTTAAACAGACAGTTAAAGCCAGGGGACTGTGCTCCTAGACCACCTGCCTGTATGTCCATCTGCTACCCTGTTCTCACATCTTCGGATATTAACAGGAAAATACAACATAAAGAAGAGAGATCTGTGTTGCTGTCTTGGTGAATTATCAAATCATGTGATTCCATCTCTCCACAGCAAGTTACCACTATTTCTTTCATTTGTGTACTTGCTGCTGGACTGAGGTCTGTCTTCCCTACAAGACTAGCTAATATTCCAAGAGATTAGCCAGTCATTGGTTCCAGTACCTGGAACAGGGTCTGACAAGGATTGAGGACTGCAGAGATGCTTGTTACATGTATGGAGGGATAAAAAGATGTTTGGTTCACCTGTGAGTTACACCTCAAGACGTTTCTGGGCTCTGACCACCTAGAAGTTATCACATTAAGGATTTCAGGTTATAAAGCTCCAATTTAATTCCCAGATCACTCGACTTTGGGAGGGTGGTAAGGACATTTGTCTTATTGCTCGAACAGGGATGATTTTTCTTCTAAGAGTTGTACAGTAAACAGTTCACAAACTCCTCATCTAATTGCTCAAAAAGCAGCTTTTTTCTAAAACTTTGACAAACAGAAGTCCTCTTCCTCACCTGGGTGTGGTTGAGTGATGTTGGTCTTTGAACTTTGGAGCGACACCAGAGTGCCCCTGTTTGAACGTGGTTAACCCACCCCTCTTCAGGTAAAGCTATCCAATGCCACTGTCACTTGAAATGCCTTTTCAGAGAGTTTCTGACCCAGGGCAGATATAAAGTTACTGGAAGCAGACTTTGTTGTAAGACTCCTAAGGGGGTGAAAATGAACGCTTATGCTTAGAAAAGTACAATTAAACTCAGCCCCCTGGAAGACGGTGCAGGTGCAGGTACCTTTGAGTTAGAGGCGGGCCTACTAGAGCTTTCAAAGGACTTTTGCCCTGTGGGTGGAGAGGGGGTGGTGAGCATATGGTGGGCTGTCCTTCCTTTCACAAACCCTATAGATGTGGCAAGTGCCAAGGCTGTGGGTGGGATCCCATGGTCCTCTGCTTCCCCAGCATGCCATCACCTTAAGAGCTTCTCTCCTCCCTGAGGTTTTCTGACTTTCTTCTCTCTCTCCATCCCTCCCCCTTCCTGTTACTGCTTCCTGGCTGGATCCACCATAGGAACGCTTTGGGGTAACTATGTTTGTTTTGTAAGAAGTTTTGGGGGACTAGTGGGAGGAGGGAGAAACTGTAATTGGAGAAGGCACTAACTCAATGAGGAAGGAGTGGTGAGTCTATATGAATGGTAGGTTTCCATTGAGCACTAAGAGCAGTTCCCACGCTTGAGAAGTGACCATTCCTATTGGTTTGGGTAGTTATTTGGCCTGTGTGATGTTTTTCTTAGATATTGTAAGTAGATGTGCTTAAAAAGAAGAAAAATTTATTAAATATGCTGAAGCTCTAGGATGTGAAAGTTCGTATTAACATAGTATATGTGGATTACCTTTCAAAAATGGCATGTAGGTCATCACCTGTGACAACCATGAGAGCTTAGAATTAATACTGGTATAATGTCAGCTTGAAGGATTAGATTCATTGACTTCATACCTTTTGTAAAAGATTATGATTTCCTTATCTGAAGCTGGGCATAGCAGGGCAAATTGCATGTAGAATCAGGTATTCTCCATCTGATGTTCTGGGTCCCCTCTACAGCAATTGTTAATATAATAGTAGTCTGGCCCAGCATGAGGAATGAACCAAGCCTGATCTCACTATTTAGAGTCTTATTTCCCAGCATGTACATGTTTTGTTTTTTTTTTACAAATTGTAGTTATTTGAGTTGAATACAAAGATCTCAGGGGATGAGCAGGGAAGAAAGAGAAATACAAGTTGATTTATACATTTAATTCCTAGAAATAAAAAGAGAAATGCATGATCTTCATTAAGAGAAAACATTCCTAAGAGGCTGACTAGGGAGGGTCATTACCCATAGGACCAGGATAAAGGTAGGTATGTCCTATAACTTGGGCCTGCTCCAGCTGAGTGATTCTCTAAAGCCTATGCTAGGTACAGAGCTTCTGAAATAGAAATGACTAGAGAAAAGGCCAGCCACGAATAATTGGAGTGTGAGCCACGGTCCTGGCAAGATGCCTGCACACATGCTCTCTCTGAAGTGGCAGCCTAGCACAGCAAGAGGGTTGGGTTCCTCACTGGTCCTTGCTGTGTTCTCCCTACACTGATGAACCATGAGAAGTAACAAACCTGGACTTCTGGGTCAAGTTCCCCAATGAGACATGCTCACAACTGTTCCCAAGTCAACAAATACCTTGAAAATCTGTTGTGGAAAAAAGACTGGACTAGGCACCGTGGGGATCCACAGTAGGCCACTGGTCATGGTATCTAGTTGACATTGTTCCATTTTTATTTACCATTGTGGTACTAGATAGCATTAAAGTGGCTATCAAAGACATGAAACAATTATTAATATATGTGCATGGAAGCCTATGGATGCCTGTGTGCTCCTTGGTGTGTACACAGATGTTCCCGCTCTTTCATGTGGTCACATCCAGGTAAACTCAATGGAAATTGAAAATGCCTTAATACAAAATGTACTTATTACATTTATGGACATCTGATCAACTTAGCAGCATATTATTCATGCTGCGTAGCATCAATCTTTTACTCTCATGATTTTGTGGGTGACTAGGACCACTGACTGCCCAGTCTTACAAGAGAGTTTCTCTCTGCATAGTAGCCTGTAGAGGAATATGCTAAAGTTGTTGTAGTCTCTATTGAATGCAGCTCACTTTTGCACCATCTGAAGCTGTGAAACCATAAGTTGAACTATTGTGGGCACATGGATGTGCATATATGGGCATACACATATGAATGTGTGCATATGCACACTAGAGAGTGAGACTACTCCTGAAGCATGTTCGTAGATTGTCCTTGAAGGACTCGACACCAACCTAGCTTCTGGCCTCTGGTCTACTTCTCTCTGTTCCCTGCTTTTACTGTTATTATTAATGGAGTAGTGTGGCTGCCACTTCTGTTTCTCCCCTTTCCAAATGATTTCCTGGGGGCCTTTCTCTACAGAACCAACAAGGGGCGGGACATCAAGACTATCAAGTCTCTGAGGGTACTCCGAGTTCTGCGACCACTGAAAACCATCAAGCGCTTGCCCAAGCTGAAGGTAATGTTTTCAGTTTGTTCCCATCCAATACCCTTCCTTTCTTTAGTTACAGCTGACTAGCTTTTGTACAATCCCTTCTTAGAATATCCCATTTTCTCTCTTGGGGATTGAGATTCTTTACATCTATTGAAGCCAAGGTCTTCCAATGTCACAAGAATCTTGGAGATGAGATCTTCCTTCTTCAGCCCAGACCCAGTTAGTATTATACTCCCTGCCTATCATCCAGGAAGAAGCCTGTATGGCTTTGTCTTGGAACATTCTGTGTCATTAAAGTAGAAGCTACAGAAGCCCTCTGTGTGTGTGGTCTGTGTGCTAAGGTAGGCTGGGTAATCTGGGCTATTGTCTTAGTTTGGATTTTTATTGCTGTTAACAGACACCATGACCACAGCAATTCTTACAAAGAAAACATTTAATTGTAGTGACTCACAGTTTCAGAGGTTCAGTCCATTATCATCATGATGGGGATCATGGTGACATGCAGGCAGATGTGGTTCTAGAGCTGAGACTGCTACATCTTGCAGGAAACAGGAGGTCAACTGAAAGTCACATTGAGGGAAGCTTGAGAAAAAGAGACTTCAAAACCCACCCTCACAGTGACACACTTCCTCCAACAAGGTCACCTCCTAACAGTGCTACTCCCTTTGGGAAGTCATTTTCTTTCAAACCACCACATTCCACTCTCTGAACCCCCAAAGGCTTATAGATAGCCATATCATAATGCAAAAAAAAACCCCAAAAAACAAAAACCACATTCAGTCTAACTTCAAAAGTTCTCATAGTCTATAACAATCTCAAACTTTTTTCAAAGTCCAAAGTCTCTTCTGGGATGCATGGCATCCCCCTGTAAAAATCAAAATGAAAAAACAGTCCACGTACTTCCAACATATAATAGCATAGGATATACATTACCATTCCAAAATGTAGGGAGGAGAGCATAGCATAGTGAGGAAATACTGGACCAAAGCAAGATCAAAAACCCAGCTGGGAAAACTCAAAACTCTGCAGCTCCATGTCTGATGTCAAAGCGTTCTTCAGATCTCCAACTCCATTCAGCTCTGTTGACTGCAACATACTTCCTTCTCTTTGGGCTGGTTCTGCTCCCTGTTAGCAGCTCTCCTTGGCAGGTATCCCACAACCCTTGTTAGGCAGGTATCCCTAACATCTTGAGTTTTCCAACACAATCCAGACTTCAAGTTCACAGCTTCCCACAATGGCCTCTCTACCAGGCCTCCATTCAGGGATACCCCTGACACATGCCTGATATGAGTGGCTCTCTTTAGGCATGGAGGCAAATTCTGTAACCCATTTCTTCTATCCATATCTCTAAAGACAGAGCCATATGGCCAAAGCTGCCAAATTCTGCTGCTTACTGGGACTAGAACATGGCCATCTCGTTCAATTACATCTTCACCAGCTTTCTCTCCTTCACTGCCTAAGCTTGGTTGTCCTGAAACTTGCTCTGTAGACCAAACTGGGGTCAACTCAGAGATCTGCTAGCCTCTGACTTCCCAGGGCTGGGATTAAAGGTGTGCCCCACCACACCCAGCTCTAAGCTTTTCTTTAGTTCCTTTTCACAAATTGGAAACTTAGCTGACTGGGATCTTGTTCTGAGGTCACCACTCCCTATATTTCATTTCTTAATCTGTTTATCTCCTTGAACATAGGATTTAGTTCCATTCCACAACTTGCTGCTCTTTTTCTCCTCAAAATTTACATTATGTAATCTACCCTGCTCAACTTGCTCCTTTTCTTTATAAATCTTCATTAGAGTTACCACTAAAAATCAACTACATGACAGAGGCTATATTAGTCTCTTTTGGATTAATTCCATTGGCAGAGAAAATCTCAAAAGTCTTCACTTTAGCCTCAGGCAGACTTTTCAGACAAGGGTAAAAGGCAGCCACTTTCTTCACCAGAATATCACGAGAATGATCTCTAGGCAACACACTAAAATTCTTCTCCCGTGAAACCTCTTTAGTGAGCCCCCGGCAGTTCAAATAACCCTTAATACCTCTGTCTTCCATGCTTCTACTAGTATGGCCCATTAATTAATACTTAAAGCATCCCACTGCTTTCATTACCCAAAATACCAAAGTCCAAATTCCTTCAGACAAACACATGGTCCAGCCTATCACAGCAGCTTCCGGTACCAACTTCTGTCTTAGGGTTTCTATTGCTGTGAAGAGATACCATGACAAATCTTATAAAGAAAACATTTAAATGGGGCTTGTTTATAGTTACAGAGGTTCAGTCCATTATCATCATGACAGGGAGCATGGTGGCACCCAGGCAGATGTGGTGCTGAAGCTGAGAGTGCTACATCTTGCAGGCAACTGAGGGAAAGTCTTAAGCTAAAGAGACCTCAAAGTCTGCCCCCGCAGTGACACACTTCTGTAGTCATAAGTTTTCCTGATTTTATAAGTGGCTGTGGGACTGGAGAAACCTTCTGGCTACACGCTTCCTCCAATAAGGCCACACCTTCTAATAGTGCGACTCTCTTTGGGAGCCATTTTCTTTCAAACCACCATAGCTATTTCCTTCAGTCATAATTTTAGAAAAGATTCGTCTCATACAAATAGTTCATACTTTTGAGGCACAAACAGCTAACTTAAGGACACATAGTCCATTTATGGCAGAAGCAGAAAAGAAATGGGGAAGTGAGTTAGCCTGGATAAGCTCTTCCATGATCTGGATGAAAACTGGTATCTGACCTATATAATCCCATCATCCTCTTGTCCAGTACCCTTCCTGCCTCTCAGGGCTTGCTTTCCATTCAAGCTTAGCACCCTAATTGAGCTCACCCCTCTCCCCTTTCCTCTCCATATACTGTGGTTAATAGAGTCTGAAGTTCCATGGGAGAAAAGCCACTCCCCTTCCTGAATTCCTGAGGACCATCAGCCCCCAGTCTAGGGCTTTACAGTCCTATTCTTGAAGACCAGGCCACACAGCCAGTAGAGCAAGCCTCAGTACCAGCACCCAACCCCATCCTCCTGGGGTACACAAGGATGCTTCCTGGGAAGCGGATTTCATTGCCCACTTGCAGTATCTCAGAACCTAGCACAGAGCTGCTCCTAGAGTGGCCAGAAGACACCTATGTCTGAACCATTGAAAAGCTTCCTAAAACAGGCACTCTCTCCACATCGGCACAATAGAGCCAGACTGTCTGGGAGAAGAGCCTGAACTGTGGCTTCTAAACCTAGTAATCAGGTGACTCTAAGATAATAGCATACGAACTGGTCATCATGGAAAAGAACCTGTGAGTGCCAAGTCTAGCACTCAAGGATTTTGGAGGTGTGTGACCTAGAGCAGATTACTTATCCTTAGAATTTCTTTCACCCAGAAAATGGAGATCTGTGTAACATACAATTGTAGTATAGACAAGAGAGCTGATGTGAGTGGTCTCCAGCCAAAAAAAAATCCAACAGTGTGTCTGGTCCTGCTCCCATGCCTGCCATAGGAGGCAAAGCTAGGAGCTTGTTTCTCCTGTTTGTTTCAATTCCCATCCTTTCCCAAGTTCTCCTTATTGATAATGCATGTCACCTGCCCTAGCCACACCCCTCCTGATCTAAGATCATCACTTCCTTTCTATCCTGTGATCTTCAGAGAGGAAGCAGAACAGCGTATGAAGGGGAGAAGGGGAGGGGAACAGAGAGAAGGGTAAGGGGATAGGCCACTTCTGGAAGGCCTCAGACTAGTGGTAACATGAGCACACACTGTATAGAATCCCAGGGGGCAAATCATACTTCAAAGGAAGTGGCTCCTGACTTTGTTCCTCCCTGCCTCTCCTCCTCCCCCTCCGGGATCACCTTCTACTGTGCCAACTCTTCCTGGCCACCCTCCCTCCAGCCAGCCACTGGTTTAGGGCTGTCAATCAGCACCCCTGTGTGCCCCAGACCCAGGCTGTCTGGGGCTCCACATGTTGTGAACTGCAGCAGGAGCTCCAGGAGGAGCTTAGGAATGTGCAGCAGCTTGATGAGATTAGTCCACACCACTGTGGCCTCAGCCTTCATTAATTCTGTTCAATTGGGGACGGCTCCTCTCTTTGCAGCGTGATAACCTGAGGAGATGTAGGTGGCTCTGCTCATTCCACAAGGCTGTGTGTCACCCACATTCCCTTCAGTGCCGCACTAATGAATCCAGCCACACTTCACCCAGCACTATGGAGAAATAACTGCACATATGCAGCACCCCGTGAGGCCAGACTCTCCAGTGAGCTAAACCTGAAAACCTAGAGAATAACCTAAAAATGGCTTGAAATATGTCAAACTGTCATGGAACTCCTCATGTCTTAGGGCTTAGAAGGGAGGTCTCTGGAGACCCTTTTTTTTTGGGGGGGGGGGTTGAAACAGAAATCGCTGTTTCTGTCCACACAGCCTCATTTCCAACAAAGACAGACCTCATTCCTTCCAACAGTTCTGTTGACCTTCCTCCTGAATGCAGCCAGCTTTCAACTAGAGGGCAGCAGCATGAAGTGATAGACACAGTCAGAACAAATATATGAACTTAATGATAAAATATTGAAACAAACAAAGACAACAGCATGTGATTGCCCTCTGATCCATTTAGAAGGGGTAAAAGAAGATGGTACATAAGCATGATTTAAGTAAATCCGTGGATGTCACCAACAGGTTCAAGGCCAGGATCATGCTGTCTAGTGGGTAAAATGGTCTAAGTGATCTAGCACCAAACTTCTGGGTTTCACACTGAGTACCTCCAGACACACCACAAAAACCCTTCATTACTTCTGTCATCTTGTTTAAGCTTCATGCTTTACATTTACTTCAAGATTGAGAAATGCCTGCTTCCCAGGCCAGGTCCTTGCCACCATAACCAGCTAGGAAGCTAGCTTCTAACCCCATGAGTATCACGGCTTGGTGGGTGAGAGCTCCTGGGACAGCTTCTCAGCCTGTTGGGTGGTGGCATGGCCCTGCCTCAGTTGTCCTAGGAATGACACGAGAGCCTTCACTACTGTCCACAGGCTGTGTTTGACTGCGTGGTGACCTCCTTGAAGAACGTCTTCAACATACTCATTGTCTACAAGCTCTTCATGTTCATCTTTGCTGTCATCGCCGTCCAGCTGTTCAAGGGAAAGTTCTTTTATTGCACCGATAGTTCGAAGGACACAGAGAAGGAGTGCATGTAAGAACCTCGACCATACACCTCTTACTGTTCGCTCAGGGTGTCCCAGCAAATCCCTCTCCACTTTCCACAGCAGACTAGGTCTCCTTTCTCTCTTAACTCCGTTCCCCTTCCCATAGAATTATAAACCAGGAAGAACTATAGAACAAATAGACATTTGTTGAACTCCTTTCTTATATCAGATATATCTTATATCAAAGTAAGAGACACTTTGCCTGAACCCTTAAGTTTTAAGTCTTTCTAATGACCTACTGAGAGAACTCTTATTTACATTTTATAAGTATAGAAGATGTAGTCAAAAATTAGGTTGGCCAAGGTTACATAGGCAACTAGTGATATCAGGATTCATCCAACATCTGTTGGGCACGAAGTATCATTTTTATTCCATAGTAGTACCTGCCCTTAATAAAACTTGCTGTTCCTTTTTTATGATGGTCATTGTTACCCTGACATTTTTAAAGTTTGTAAAAATGTTTGACTATTCCATACACTATACTTAGAGGCCCTTATTTCATTTCTATTTTGGTTTCAGAGGCAACTATGTAGATCATGAGAAAAACAAGATGGAGGTAAAGGGCCGGGAATGGAAGCGTCATGAATTCCACTACGACAACATCATCTGGGCCCTGCTGACCCTCTTCACTGTCTCCACAGGGGAAGGGTGGCCTCAGTGAGTGACAGGGTGGGCTTGGTATATGTGTCTTGAGGGCTGCAATGGGACTGTGTGGGTGCCTTGAAAAGCTAATTCAAGATGAACATGGCTAACCCTTTGTTATTGTACCAGGCAAAGTAAGTGGTTATGAGTGGGTGAGAAAGGCAGAGAAGAGGAAAAATAAAAATCCTTCAGACAGAGATGGAGGAGGGGTAGACAAAGTCGGGGAAATAGTTGAAACTCTTTGTTTTCATCAACCTTCGAGTTGGTTGCAGCCCTTTTCCTTACAGAACAAATGAGTTTTTACAGCTTTTTACCCCTCAGAAGGATCCCTGTAGGCTGTTTTAAACAGATCTGTCCTTAACGTTGGCTCTGCACCTGAGAGCCTAAAGATGGAGGGATCCTACAGACCCTAGAGATACTATCTAAGACCAGACCTCTTTTTAAAGAATGCAGGTTCTTATGCTGTCCATAGCAGGAGGCTATTTTTTTTTTCTTCAAAGACTTAGCAATGAGTAAGACACCACTAGTTGGCCACAGAAAATCAAATGGCACTAGAAGTCCCTTGGTACTGAACATGACGACCTAAACTATAAGAGGCTATCATTCTGTTGCTTAGGAGTTGAATACAGATAGAAAGTGGGCTACAAAGAACAATGGGACTTTTTTCCTTACCAATTTGGTTATGGTCACCCCAAATCAGCGGAGGAATAGAAAAAGTCAGAGAAGACATATCAACAACGACAAAAGGTGGCACATTTCCTACAAAGCTAAGGCTGTCACCAACCCTCTGTACCCTCTCTTTTGATCCTCACAGGGTCCTGCAGCATTCTGTAGATGTGACAGAGGAGGACAGAGGCCCAAGCCGCAGCAACCGCATGGAGATGTCCATCTTTTACGTGGTCTACTTTGTGGTGTTCCCTTTCTTCTTCGTCAATATCTTTGTGGCTCTCATCATCATCACCTTCCAGGAGCAAGGGGATAAGATGATGGAGGAGTGTAGCCTGGAAAAGAATGAGGTGACAGTGGGTAGACTGTAGTAAGAGGTAGTAGTGGGAGCTTTAGGAAAGAATCGGGCCAGCATGCATAGAGAGAAAGACCATGTGTTCCTAACTTTACTGGAGTATTAGAGTGGGAAGAGGGGAAAAGCCCAGGGGGAGGCACAGAGACATGCAGTCTTGGATCCGGGACTCAGTGGGTAAGAGCACCTTTTCAGCATGCACGAGGACCCAAGTTTGAATTCCCAGCACCCACAAAAAAAGCTGGGGATGGGACTGGTACGACAGCTCAGGGACTACCAATCCCAGCTGCCCTGGAGACCTAAGTTCAGTCTCCAGGGGCAACCTGACAGAAGGCAGGCACCAACTCCCACAAGTTGTCTTCTGATCTTTACATGTGCATTATGATGTGTACACAAGTGCGCATGTGCGCGCGCGTGTGCGCACACACACACACACACACACACACATACACACACACACACACACACACACACACACACACACACCACCATTTTTTAAAAAGCTGAGCATGTCTACATGTGCCTGTAACCCCAACAGGGAAACACATATAGGTAAATCATGAGAGCTTGCTGGCCAGTTAGCTTAACCTTATGGTGAATTTCTGGTTCAATGAAAGGTCCTAGTTTAAGGCAAGAATGCAATAGGAGAAGATGCCCCATGTCCTTCTCTGACAACATGTGTGTACACAGGCATGCTCACCTGCACACTCACATGCACATACATCACACACAGACAAGATACAAAATTATACATAAAGATAAGCATGCAATCTCTACCCTTGTGTGTGACAGTCTAGAAGGAAAAGACATGTGCCACAATTGCAACATGAAGATGTTTGCTTACCTCCCTGATTCTCATGGCATCTGTGTTTCTAATGACCGGGGATATGTTTTCTTAATTGCTCCTCTAACACATGCATAGGTTTGGAACATTGTAGGGTTTTATAAGGTTGACTTTGTTGTTGTTTAACAATGGAGCTGAACTAGAAACAGTTGTAGATTATAAGAGGAATGCATAGGCAGATGCAGTTTGAAAGTTTCTAATATAAAAATCAAAACTTTTTAAATGATATGATATGGCAAGTAGAAAATTCCATACCATGAAACTTTGTTTCATGCAGAAAATTAATAAAATATTACATAAATTACCCTTAGGCTATGTGGTTGGGGCACATATGAAATATTAATGAATTTTGTGCTTAGCTGAGCATCCTGTCTTCAAAATATCTCATTACATTTATGTAAACATTAAAAACTCAGAAACAAATCTGATATCACAAATCACCCTGGTCCTACATATTTCAGATAAGGCATTCTTAGGCAGTAGATAAGCCCCCTTTAACAGAGTCCATGTAATGTTTAGGGGAGGTTGAGCTGATTCTAATAACTTGACTTTCCACAGCGCGCATGCATTGACTTCGCCATTAGTGCAAAACCCCTCACCCGCTACATGCCGCAGAACAGGCACACCTTCCAGTACCGCGTGTGGCACTTCGTGGTTTCTCCATCCTTTGAGTATACCATCATGGCCATGATCGCCTTGAACACTGTCGTGCTGATGATGAAGGTGAGAAGTAGTTGTATGTGTGCAGTGACTGGGAAACCACTCCACCTTACTAGCCTGCCACCTTTACCTGCTCTTCCATCATGAAGTCTTTTTGATTTTACCTAGTTCGACAGCCCAGTCCTTGAACTTTGGGATAGGGGTGGGGTCATTAAATGAAATGCAGAGTAACAGAGTAGCATTTAGGGACTTTCAGGAACAAAAGTGTCATCAATAGGGTCCACCTTTGACAAGGGTGGACAAAGCCCTTCAGAAATCATGGAATCTAAAGGAGTACTGGAGTTAATGTGAGCTTGATTATATTTCATGCTAAGTGCAAAACACTTAACTCTGAAAAGTGCTTCTGTCATGGCTACCTTTGGTCTGGACATGAAGGTGACTTTGCTATTAAGCTGTCCTAAGTGGGACATGGGGATGTGTTTCACTATATAATACACATGCACTTAAGTATTCCATTAGGGCAAGTTGAGAGATGACTAGACCTGGCATGTGTATCCCACCATATACACATAGTTCTTAAGGCTTTGACTCTATTGTTCTTTTTTTCTTCTTCTTCCTGGCAGTACTATTCTGCTCCTTGTACCTATGAACTCGCCCTAAAGTACCTGAACATTGCCTTCACCATGGTGTTTTCCCTGGAATGTGTCCTAAAGGTCATCGCTTTTGGCTTCCTGGTATGTCTGTTCAAGCATCAGGATTCTCTTCCTTTGGGATACATGGAGGTTACTGCTGTTCAAGAATGGTTCACCTACTTGTGCATTTAATAGGGAGCTCAGTTTACTCAATAAATAGGCTGCCATGTGAGTAGAATAGGAAAAAAGGCAAAGGGAGCCACATCCTCATCTCCATACCCATCTAACCACCAGCCCTGGTCCTACTGAATTCTGTCAACAGTAGGGTGGCCATCACTGGATTTTATTAGAACTACAATTGATTTGATATATAAAGAAAGAAAACACAGATTAGATTTATACAACTTGAATGATTATGAATTTTATGATTTGAATGGGAAAATCTTTCATAGACTCAAACACAGCAAATAGTAGATTTTTACCTATTAGCCTTTCTGCCCACTAAGTAGCATGAAGAGTAACTTCTGCCAATTAAAACAAATGTTTATGATTTACATTTACAATGTCCAGTTACCTTTAGGGGGTGTGGGGTGTGGGGAAGATTCCAGATTTGGATTTGAGAGAGATTGCAATGAATTATTCCTGGCATGATCTCTTTTTACTTCTCCTCAAGTAGTAATTACAATTGTTTGGCAAATTCTTGTATCTGTTCTCAAGAATGTTAACAAACCTGGCCTTTGCATCTGTGTCCTATAGACACAGTCCGTCCCTCCCTCTCCTCCTGCTTGCTTCAGGGTTTGCTGTGAGCTCAGTGGGGTGCAGATGAGCCCACTTGGCAGCTGTCCCACACTTATTTAGGGTGTGAACTACTCTTTCAAGTTCAAGTGTATCCCAGACTGGACCGCTTTCCTAGCAAGAAGGGAAAACTTTGCTGCAAATTGAAATAAGTGCTCCTGGTAGCAGCTGTTAGCAGGACGCTGGGCTGGGCTTGATAATTGTCAGTGTTGATTGTAGGGGTTGTTCCAGTCTTCTGGTTCTCTATACAACCATTCATTTGATTATTTGGGGTGGAGAGAGTTGAGGGGAACCCATTGCAGTGGCTGCATTGTGGAGTTCTTGACTCCCTTTTGAGTGTTTTGAGACTCAAGGAAATAAAAAGGTAAAAAGAAACTTCTACCACACAAAGATGCCTTTATAAAGCAGTCTAGACCAAGTGGAGTGAAGTGAAAGAGAGGGGAAGCCGGCACCACCACAGGGGAAGCTTCTCTATGAGTCTTGGTGTTGACATCGTCTGTGACTTAAGCCCCAATTATGTGTCTAATTGTAGTGAATGCTGAATACATACTTACAGGCTTAGCTAGAGGATTCGGCCTCAAGCCCTGCCTCCTTCCCACCCTCATTCCTGTGTTTCATTCAAGGCCTGGAGTCATTCACACCAGAAAAGGCACCATTACATCGATTTGGCATCCCCAACATGTACTGTTTGGTCAGATCTCATTAACTCTGAAAAAGGCATAGTAGATATTGTCATTGGCATTGTGGCAATTATCATTTTAAAAGAAAAAATTGAAGTTCATAAAATGTGGTTTCTTTTCAAGGTTACACAAGAAAACGTAGAATTAGAAAGTGGGTGGGAATAAAATGGAAAGAAAAGGAGAAATAAGTAACATACATTGTGCTACCCAGTAAATATCCACCCGGTGCTTTACACATTCATTTGTCTATGTAACGTCTGTATTGGATAGGCTCATTTATTTTTCTTCTTTTATAGATGAACTACAACTCAGGAAAGATTAATATTTTACTTAGAGTTAGTGAAAGACAGATCCAGGAGTCAAATCCTGGTCTATCTGACCCCAGAGTTCAGAATAACCTACTAGTTTATTCAGTGGCCAGAATACATTTCAAAATCCCCAGCAGAAACCTGAAAGTGAGGGTAATCGATGTCTGCATAATATATTCTCATATATTGCTAAATGATGGGATGCTTTCTGAGAAACATATTTATCTTACTTTCTTTTCCTATTGATGTATACAATATACTCAGACAAAGGCAACTTAAGAGAGAAATGGATTATTCTGGATCACAGTTCAAGGGTACAGTCCATGTGTACAGAAAGTCAATGTGCGGGAGCTTGAAGCCATTGGTCACATTACATCCACAATCAGGAAGCAGATCACTTTCTACAGTAACAGGATCCCACCCAGGGTGGGTCTTTCCACTCAATAACACAGCCAAGATAATCCCTCAAGCATGCTCAGAAGTCCATCACCCAGGTGATTCTAGATTCTGTCAAGTTAACACTAACATTGTTAATCATAACATTGTTAGGCAATCTTGTCATTTTGTGACTATCATAGTATGTATTTACAAACTATAATAGCTACATCACCAGGCAGTAGAATATTATGAGACTCCATTGTGTATATGTTCTGTCATTAGTAGAAACATTATGAGGCCCTTGACTGAACTGTGTTGTATCCTATTAAGTTGATATTTTTCACTTAGAGAAAGCCCTTAATATCTTCTCTTTGGCTTTCTGTAATTTTTCATTTAATATTTTAATTGTAAGTAACTAAAATCATGGGAAATGAAACTACAGACAAAATGGAAGAGTAATGTACCTCATGCCAGTAAGGCATCCTCAATTGGAACTCAAGGCTTCTAGTCCTCTGAAACCTAGATCTATGAACTAAGAATTAGGAAACTCATCTTAGGATGGGAAATAGGAACACCTTGAAAGTTGGGGGCTTTAGAGATCCCACTGGGCTCCCTCGTTGATGAGCTAAGTGCCCCTCTGGAAAGTGAATTGTTGACAAAGTTGAGCGCATCTGCTTTTCTTTATACTCTAGGGTACATGTGACTTTGGAATCAGATCTCCCTAAACCTCAGTTTTCTCATATAGAAAACAAGGATAACAATAGCTTAAAGTCTTAAATATGTGGTGCTCATTAAACATAACCTCTCTCTGCACAATCCTTTATCTGCGGTGTATCTTCACTCTTTCGGCCAATCCCACTATTCAGTACTATATGAACATGGGACATTTGGTACTGCCTAACTTTCAGACCCGTAAGAGAAACAAATAAATTGAAAGAATATCAAGGGTCTGGAACAGATGCTAAAGATAAGTGATGGTTATTATGAGGGTAGGAAGCGGGGCACTTTGGTAGTACTCCAGAACTCTTATGGTACCTGATGCCCAGTGGCAAGCCAAGTGGCCAATCTGGAGATGTGGGTGTCCTGTTTTAAAGAATGTAGTCCCAGTTCTGTGCTATCTGAGTTTGGATGGACACATCGTGCATTCTGAAGCAAGTGTTGTCATCTAGTTGGTGGACTTTCTGGGTCTTTTATATCCCATTTATAGTATTCAATCAATCTCCTAATTTCATGACTACTCCCCTGCTTTTTTTAAAAACTTAATTACATCTCCTCACAAGGTGTAACAGAGCAGAAAAGGAGTGGGGTGGGGTGGACGATGGAGTCTATTCATCCTACTGTCAATCAGTTGTTCTGAAAAGACTCAGTGGATATTTGGGGCATGTGTGTATCCTCTAGTCCCATAGAGCCTCTTGAAGCAATAAAAATAATTTAGAAGTTTAAAGTTGTATGATACTTAAGGTTTAATGGGTGTGTATTTATCCCAAATTCCCTGAGGTGTATACATTATAAATGCAAAGCTTTTTATTTGTTGATCAAACTCAGTAGCATGGTTGAAAAATAAATGTTTTCTAATTTCAAAAAAAAAAAATCTTTCTTATGGGATTTTTTTAAGTGACAGTTTCAAAAACATAGTCTTCAAATAGTCATGGAACTGTTTTTAAAATGAGGATTTCCCAAATTAGTAAAGGAGAAACAGAATTCCGGGTTAGAATCAGGAAACTGAGCCCAAAGTTAGAATGAACTTATGCATGAATCGACAAGTTTTAATTTCCAAGTGACAGAGTTATGTAACAGAAGATGTCTTTTCTTTCTTTTTCTTCTTCCATTGTCTGATGTTCATGTGACTGAATGCACTTGGCAGAACTATTTCCGCGACACCTGGAACATCTTTGACTTCATCACTGTGATTGGCAGTATCACAGAAATCATCCTGACAGACAGCAAGGTGAACGGCTCACAAGGTCCCCCCCATATTTAAGCTGGATCCTGGAGTAGCATTAAAAAAATCCTCTCCATATACACCCCATTTATAACTCACCCAGTCAAACATGTCCCTTTGTCTTGGGAATCCACTTCCTCCTCCTGAGCATCAGCCGAAGAATGCAAACTTTGGGGTGGTAGGTCTCATGGAAGGCTTAGTTAAATTTGCATGACTCAAACAGCAGACGTGGAATGGGATAAATGGAATGGAGGCTCTTAGAAGAAGGTAGTATGCAGTATTTAGCTAAATTCCACAAAGAATAACATGGTTGTCTTTAACCTCACAGTTGTTAGACCTGAAATGTTTCTCTAAATTAGTTTATCCTAGAGAACTTGTAGGGAACTTTATTGTAATTACTGAATACCAGAATGCCATTGTGTGCTAGGGGATGACTAGCCCTGCTCCTTTAGCAGCTAAGTGCAGACTTCAGTGCATTTGGTACAGATTGGGGAAGCCAGTTTTCCTCTCCTGTGCGCCAGGGTACTCCCTGTACCCATCTACCTAGGAATGGAAGGGCTGGGTTAGGAGGCTTAGAGAGACACTCACTGGGTGCCCCTCAACTGGAGTTCAGTTAACCACAAAAGACAGAGACTGTCGTCTATTTTGTGATCTGAGTAAGGAATAAATGGGAAAATACCAGGGCTTAGATCTTCCTAAATGAGCATATTGTCACTAATTACATGTTTCCTTTTGGTCCACCAGCTGGTGAACACCAGTGGCTTCAATATGAGCTTTCTGAAGCTCTTCCGAGCTGCGCGCCTCATAAAGCTTCTGCGTCAGGGCTACACCATTCGCATTTTGCTGTGGACCTTCGTGCAGTCCTTTAAGGTAAAAGGCTCCCTGAGGGTGGACTACCACCAGACACCACAACAACAGCATCCTCACCCAGGTTCCTTCCCCTATTGGAAGAAGTTTATAAACTTGAAACTTATTAGAAACATAAATACAATAGTTCTTATATAACATAGGCTGGCTGGATAGTGCTCAATTCATATCTACATTATAGAATCTTATCCTAAAAACTACCATATCACTTTGACTTTGTAGCTTGGGCCTTTTCTGTCAATACTGAAACAAGGACATGCTTTATGAGATGTGTGCCATCCTTGCGTCTTCTAGATTGCCCTGAGCAACCCTGTCCATAATAGACTCGGCCTATGTGACCCTTCAGTGACCCAAGCCAGCATAACTGCCCAATCCTGGACTCCAACCTCTAGAATTATGAGCCAAAACAAGCCTCTCCTTACTTCAAAAGTTTAATCAGTAAAGATATGCCATCATGACTTTGTCTCGGGCCTTATCCAGAATAGATAATCAATGTGTGCTTTAATGTATGAAGAGATGGGCACATGTTTTCAGTCTTTAATATTAATAAAAATGTAAGTATAAAAATTTACTATTATGGAGGTAACATTAGTTTTACATGTTTTTGAAGATGAACTCATTGGTTTTACTGGGGATGTGGGTATTCTATGTTCTGTTTGGGGTCTAGAACTTTCCGTGTAACTCAGCTGGTTTCAAACATGCAATCCTCCAGACTGTGCACACTGAGTTCTTGGATTCAAGGAATGGGGCATCACACTCAAAAAAGCAAAAGAAAACAAAAACATAGAGTTGGCCTCCTATTGTCAGATGTCTTCAGTGTTTTCAGGGACTTGTCAGTGTTTTCATTTCATGGGAAAGTGTTTCAGAGAACTTTCTCAACTGGCATCTCCTGAATGTATGGTACTCTACAATATATTCTTTTTAAATATTCTCATGGGATTATGCATAGGTCTAGGTACATAGAGGTTAGTTAAAAGTCGGCGCCTGACAATAATTTCAATGGTAGCAATAGTAAAGGAAGGTGTTCAAGTATACTTACATTTCTTTGAACACTACCCCAAAGACATCTAATGTGTGCTATTTGTTAGTCTAAGGCCTGGGTGCATTTCTTTTCTTGTAAACAAAGTTTTTCAATTAATGTATTAAAAATAAATTTGATAAACATTAAATGACTCAAGGATGACAAACTATCAATTCACCAAATTGTCTTCCTTCTTTTAACTAATTATATATTTAATTAAAGAGTACAGGGCAGTAAAACCATGATATGTTATCACTTGGAAAGGGAGTTTGTCCCATATCCTCCTTATTGATTGACTTCTTTACAAGAATTGTTGGAGTTGAGATGAAAGACTGGTTATAGGATGTTCAGTCTCCAAGGTATAGCCTTGGCTTTTCTACCCCATCAAGAGCCAATTGTTTGGCAGGATTATTCCCACAGAGGCCTCACCTCAGTGAACTCTAGTTTTCCAGAGTTAGATGACAGGGGAGAAATTCAAAACCTTAAGAATTTGCCCTCTGAGTCTCAGGTGAGTTCATATTTAGAATTAGAAAGACAGACTGCTTTGGAAGCTGTTTTTATTATTTTATTTTATTTTATTTTAAGAGGACTGCCCATCAAGCTTCACTTGTTAGTGCATCTAAGAACTATGTGTCATCCTGTCATGTGTTCCCAGTCACCGAGTCTCTGTGACACTGTGTCCTATTGAAGTGAAAGGAAGTGTCAAAGACTGATGGCCAAATGGTTGTCATATTCAATGAGTACTGCAGAGAAAGGAAGACACATGAATCTGAACCCCTGTCATGCTGTATTACAGATGGGCGTTTCCTCTTCAGGACAGTTCCGGGACATAGTACAAAAGCAGATTGCTTAAGAATAAATTTTTAGAGCCGGGTGGCGGTGGCACATGAGGCAGAGCCAGGTGGAGCTCTCTGAGTTCAAGGCCAGCCTGGTCTATAGAGTGAGATCCAGGACAGGCACCAAAAACTACACAGAGAAAAACCTTGTCTCAACCCCCCACTCCCCCCCAAAAAAAAACCCACTTGAGCAAATACAAAGCAGAGAGAAGCTCAATGTAAACACTACCATTGCCTTTGCCTACTCTGAGCCAGCCCTGAACTCCATCCAGTTCTGTCTCAGGACCCTGCTCAGAATTTCATCCTTCTCTTATTTTGCGTTAGGATGTATGTTGAGATGGCCCTGAGTTGAAAAGCACATATTTCTCTTGCAGAGGACCCAGGTTTCATTCCTAACAACCACATGGGGTAGCTCACAACTACCTTAACTCCAGTTCCAGGGGATCCAACATCCTCCAGCCTTCACTGGCACCTGCATACATAATGGTGCATATAAACTTATATGGGCACACGTACATACACATAAATAAAAATAACAAACAATATTCTTTTAAAAGAAGTGAGAACAGATGGACTCTTTGGTTTTTCTCTCTAAAGCTGGGAGTAGGAAGATAATCCAGGACTGGAGGCTTTGGGTGGAGAAGGCAGAAGACGACCAGGCCAAATGGGGAGAAGAGGGCAGCCCTCCAGGCCCCGGCCCTTTATGCCAATCCTCATGGAAATGCAGGCACTCCTTTCCTTAGATCTTGGGACTCAGCACTTTGTGGCAGAGAGGTCTCCGCATCAGCTTTCAGTTGCATTTTAATTTTTCTCTATTCAAGTTGTAAATAGTCCCTCTTGGGGCTCTTCATTTTGTTAGCTCTGTTGATAAGCTCTGCCCTGCTCCAGTCTTCTGAAAGCCTCTGGCTGGTCTCCTGAGACTTGTGGTGTGTACTCTCACGACAAGACAGAGACTCACGGTGGCACTGGCTCCAGGGGGCTTACTGAGCGGTAAAGGAAGGGGAATTTCATGCCAGTACTGGGATCACCGCACAAGTATATTGGCCAGTCCTATGCCCTGTGTCTGCCCCTGCTTTAGAATATCTGGGGCAAGTCCTTGCTTTCGACTCCCAGATTGAAATGCTATAATCCTAAAGTGGCAGTAAGGATACACAATATGGATTTTTAATTTTTTTTGTCATGTGGCTTCATTACAGTTTCATAATGGCTCTTAGCAGGCTTTGGGGGAATTTATATGAAATATAATAAAATATTGAAAGGATTAAACACTAGAAAATGGTATTTCATCAGAAGATAAAAGATGCTTTTAGGGATGGATATGTTATCCATATAACAAGGGACCCTGGTTATTTAACTTGGTCTCCAAATTCCCCACTGTGAGTTCTGCATTAGGTGTAGGAATGGGAGGGACCCATACTGAGACCTTGAAGCCCAAACCAAGTTCTTCCTACTTAATTTGGGTCACAGTTGCTAGGATTACTATTCTTCTGCATGTCTAGTGAAATGTCTCTCAAGCCCAGGAAGTTTCGCTCTTTTTGGAGATTAGGGGCACATACCTGTCAGAAAACTTGGGCTTATTTATAAAAAGGAAGACTACTCCAAACAGAACAGCCCTAAGGAGCAGCGCCAGTCCTGATTGAAATAGCCTTGAGATAAGAGTTCCAGCTTCTGCACTACAGGAGCGGTGGTCTCCTGATTAATTACGGTCTCCTGCTTCCCTTGCAGGCTCTCCCCTATGTCTGCCTTCTGATTGCCATGCTTTTCTTCATCTATGCCATCATTGGGATGCAGGTGAGTGAGCACACCAGTGCCCTGGTGGGGCAGCAGCTGCCTAGATGGTCTCTGGCATCTCTGGCAGGGTTGCAGATGATTCGTACTGTTCTGCTTGACTAAGGGGCCTCTCTGAGGCCTTGTGGCACTATGACCTTGGGAACTGCACATGGGCCATGGTCCCCTAGGTACTCAGGATGCTCTGCTCTGGGATTTTCCCATCATGCTGCTGATTTAGGAGTAGCTTGGCTTCTGTGGCTACTGTAGAACAAAAGCAAAATGACACCATTGTTTTCCAAGAGAGGGATTCCCCATTGCAACTAAAGCAAGGCTTACTTGTTTCTCAGGATCTCTGTTATTTGGACTTGACCCAAACGAAGGGTAGATGGTTGTTCCTCCTGTCAGCGATAACATCAAATTCATCCATGTTAAGTTTAACTGTCTGAGGTCTATGCATCAAGACCTACCACTGACCATTCTAGGGAGCCCCAAGAGCCACATTCCAAGCGATTCCTATTATACAGGGCCATGCAACTTGCTGGGCAGTTCCCTGGGCTACTCACATCCTCTCCGGTTTCAGAACCTGATAGCAGATCAGGTTCCCACCTGGATATTTGTGCAGATAGCTCGAGGTTCTCTGAGCCCCAAGAAACCAAATGTTCTTTCTGAGGACAAGAGTCATTTGGGGTGGATGAAATGCTTCTATAAAAAAATGAGCATGTACCCCCTTAATGTATCTGATGGAGTATACAGGTTGTTTATCTAAGGCAGGCTTCCTTTCATGACTAAATCCGCCCCCCCCCCTCCCAACTTCAGCTGATGGTCTTCTGCAGCCAGGCAGCTTGGATGCTTTCTCAGTGCTTTCTGACACCTGGAGCCACTGCCTCAGTTTCCCGGCTTCCTGGTCAGCAGCCTTGCTTAGATTCTTTCTAAAAGACCTCTTCTTTCTGTTCCTCTCAGCTGCCTTCTTGTTCTCCTTCTCCCTCTAACTCTGTGACCGGGGAGTATTGGTCTTCAAAACCACAGTAGGATGTCCAGCATCAAAATATGTCAGGCTGGCCGGGCGGTGGTGGCACACACCTTTAATCCTAGCACTCGGGAGGCAGAGCCAGGCGGATCTCTGTGAGTTCGAGGCCAGCCTGGGCTACCAAGTGAGTTCCAGGAAAGGCGCAAAGCTACACAGAGAAACCCTGTCTTGAAAAACCAAAAAAAAAAAAAAAAAAAAAAAAAAAAAAAATATTTCAGGCCTGCTTGAGAGGCTGTGGTTTTTCCTTCTCCAAGGATCTTTCAGTAGAGATTAAAATGATGACAGTAACATTAGAAACAGAAGTTTAATGCTCACTTGGTAACTTCAAGACCCTAACAACTCCCTCTAAACTTTGTCCTAGAATTTATGTTTTCTCAAATCAAAACTGGAAAGTTGGTTTAATTAAATTGTGTATGCCTACATTTCTGTATGAAAAAACAGCCCTGACCCCTTTCATCTTCAAGCAATATGATAGAATCTTCAATTTTACTGCTGAGACCCACACTGGTGCTGATGATGCTGCTCATCATTTACTTCAATTATTTGGTATGCCAGACAATGTTCTTAATGTATGCCTATATGCAAACATACATACAGAGAAAAGGGCAAGGTATATGATCAGCATAGTCAGGAATGATAGCATTTCATTGTCTCCACTGATGTTTTAGCATGGTCAAGTAGCCTTTAACCTTGTTCATATTCTCAGATAATTAGCCAAAGAGCTGATATTGAAACCCAGTTGTGCTCCCATACAGCCCATGTTCTTAACTCTGTGACAAGCAAATGCAAGTACTTCTTTAACTTTTCAGTGGGAGCTGGGAACTGTTCAGTTATAAACCGTGATAGCCACCATAACTCTAATGTTATCATGTTTAGCCCTCTTTCTAAAATTTCACAACACTATTTCCACAGAGGCATGAACATCATTGCCACTGTTGACTTGCTTTAGCTGGCTGTTCCTAGCCTGGTCCATTACAGAGACCCCATGCTATGCTCAAAGCATAGACATACCTGAGTGTGTTACTAGAGAGACCATATCCAATGTTGTCATCACAAAACGGAGAGCCCTACACAAACAGAGGGGCAAACGGGTAGGAGCAAGGTCACAGATAGACCTAAATAGCAACCAGCTCTGTCTATAAGACAAACAACTATTCTGGACTTTCAAAGTCTTCTCAGAAGACATTATTGCAGAACAAAGGAGTGATTTGTCACTTATGGGAAGGAATTTATGGCCACAGGTTGTTAGAAGTGAGGCTGTGGCCTCAGCTCTGTAGCTGTCCAGCTGTGTGAACTTGGGTAAGTTACTAAATTCCCCTGGGCCATAATTCCCTTACTCATAGTAGAATAGTGAGTTAAACATAAGCCGAGCCTTCTAGTTCTGTGATTACAAGTGGAAATGGATGTCAGCCCGTTCTGTCCTGCAACTTTCAGAAGAGGCCCTTCTTTCTTTTTCATGGTCTTTGTTAAAGGAGATATAGGTGATAAAAGCTGGGAGGATGTAAAAAAAAATGTACAAAGAAATTTTAAGATGCACAACTTCCATAATAAATATTTGGGGCTTGAAAATTACCTCAGGAAATATTCAGAGTAGCTGTGCTTTCTTTGACAATTACTATGTACAAAATCACAGTGCATTCTCCAACTACGTTGTAGAGTATTTGAGAAAAGTCACAGCCAGGACAATTAATGCTGCTTCCATGAGAGTCACAGGGTATAAAAGCCCTGTGAACTAGGAATGTGTGATAGCCTGGGCACAAATGCTAGATTCCTAGCTAAAGGAATGAAAAGAAAAGGAAACTTGCTGGTTAAGGATATACAACCTGAAGTATCCAGGACGAAGGAGATTTGGCTGCTTCTGTGGGATTTTCAGTTCTGTGTCTCTCGAGGAGCCCCTCTATTTCTTATCTGCTCTTTCTATTCTTCCCTCTGCTGCCTGGCTCGCCACCTCCGTTCTCCCTGAAGACAAGTAGTATTTGGGTTTTGAAAAAACAGCACCGAGAACAAATTCCCAAAGCAGGTGTCAGTGGGAGTTGCTTGAGCAAAATAGCTGGGGGCAGAGATTGTTCCTCAATTGCACATTCTCAAAACTGTTAGGGGAAAATGTGTTCCATTTAGCATACATCGAATAAACCGAAGCATGCCAAATGCAGGCTGTAAATCATCTCAGATGGCTGGGAAAGTGACCCTTGGAGTAGTCAGTTGTACCAGCACCGACTTGGATCAGTCCTGACCTCTGAGGCACAGGTGGAAGAAGAGTATGCACCCTTCTCAGTGGAGCATCTTGGAGTCATCTGAGTTTATCACTGTGTTGGATAAAGATTGCTGAGTGTTGCCTCTTTTTGTATGAATGTCAGTGACCAAAGTCCAGCAACACATTAGCAGCGTTCTCTCTGTAGGCAGACTACCTGTTTCTTTCTTTCTTTCTTCCCCCACTCCCTCCTTTTATTTTTCTTTCTTTCTGGAACTCTGAACTGAATCTAGGACCTCAAGAATATAAGTTAGGGCTATATCTCCCACCCTTCTTTTTCACGTGTCCAATTATCATTCATTTATCCTACTACCTGGACCTTGCTTTTAGCTTACACTTAAGTGCTCTCTTTTGGTGAGATTTGTGTCAGTTGGATGGTGTTTGTGTGGGTGCAGATGTATGTGTGTTCATTTCCACTGGCTGTAGATTAATATAACAAACTTCTGAGACTTGGATATTTAAATAAAAACAGACCTAAAGAACATACAGTTGTACCCCTAGGATCTGATCTGCTTGCATATTGAAAGATAGCTTCTTCTCAAACCATAACTGACTTCCTTGACAAATACAGATATTCCCTTCATGAATATCAGAGATGGGAAAAGAGGCGTGGCTCTTTCTCTGTCCTTTTGTTGTAGAGCAATGTCTTTGGTAGATGGCATGGGTACCATAGAACTAAAAAGCACCTACAACTTAGGCATAGGAGAACCTGTGTTTCAGTAGAATGACTTTAAAAGATTTGCATTCTATATACTGCTTGGACATTGCTAGCATTAGTCCCCTTTGCAGAGCTGGAGCAGTGGGGAAGGTAATTAGTCTCCATATTAGGCCAAGAACATGGTGTCTGCCAGCTCTCTCACTCTGCGTTATCTGTTTCAGAGACCGCCATCAAGAAGTCGTCCATGTAGCTTTACCTACCTTGCCTGTGTATCTAATGGCTATGTGCTGGACATGTGACACAGCTCAATACAGCTCATTGATTTCTGTTATCTCCCCCAAGGTATTTGGAAACATAAAATTAGATGAGGAGAGTCACATCAACCGGCACAACAACTTCCGCAGTTTCTTCGGGTCCCTCATGCTGCTCTTCAGGTATCGGGATGAACAATTGTTCAAGCTGAAGAGCTCGTGGTCTTTGTGGGGAGAAACACCGGAGGGAAGAAGTTGATTGGCCTCTTGGTCTCTTAATTCTGCTTTGCTGATCCTATTAGGATAGGTAGTGGAAGGAGACCACGCCTTAACTGCTTTCTCCGTGGTTTAGAAAGTTTCATCAATAACTTTAACTCCATAGTTAATTTGTGCATTTCAACTTGTCCTCCAGGATTCTGGGAGGGGAGATGAATGTTCTGATGGGAACAATTTAAGACCTGGAACCTTGAGTGACTGCGATAATGTGGAGTCTTGGGATTCTACCACTATCTCACTATTATCAGATTAGTCCCTCAGCAGATGGACAAGTGGGTTTGGGGAGTGGGGGGAGAACAAGACGGGGGCCTTGTTGGCATTCTTCATCTCTATATGGAAAACACTAAAAGTGCCCCAAAGGGTTAAGAAGGAAGCCCATAGGTCCTTATGTGTGAAAGGATGGGACAGAACATGAAGACTTCTAACAAATATGGTTTTTTTTTTTTTTTTTTTTGTGTGTGTGTGTGTGTGTGTGTGTGTGTCTGCTCAGGAGTGCCACGGGGGAGGCTTGGCAGGAGATAATGCTGTCGTGTCTCGGCGAGAAGGGCTGTGAGCCTGATACCACTGCACCCTCGGGGCAGAACGAGAATGAGCGTTGTGGCACTGACCTGGCCTACGTTTACTTTGTCTCCTTCATCTTCTTCTGCTCCTTCCTGGTGAGCAACCGTGTGTCCTCATTTGAGGTGGGCCTGGTACTCCTGATAAATAGGGGGAGGGTTCCTACAGTGTCTGGGAATGTTCTCCTCTGCCTCTCTCTCTTCCCTCCTTTGTTCCTGCTCCCTCACATACACACTCCCACACTCCAAGCTGTAGAAGAATTAGATTATTGCCCTTGGGGTCAAGGTGCCCCTCAGGATCCTTGGTGGGGGGACTCATTGGTTGAGGTCTTTGCTGCTTCAAGGGGACAATCCTTGTGTGACAAGATGAGTACTTGAATTTAGGAACACAGCACCAAGCTTCATGTCAACTGTGGGGTTACTGGGGTAACTCCTGATTTTTTTTTGTGCCTTGTGTAGTTTATTTAATAACGAAGGCTTATGTCTATTTGGGGGACTTTGTTTTTAACTGTTTATGGACCAGTACCTTGAAAATAGCTTATAGGGTTAATAATAGGCAAATGATGATCACATACAGTATAATTGATATGATTCTCTCCTGACTGTGGTACCATTGAATTGGATGGCAGCTGGCAAGCTTTATGGTGTGAAAACACGATTACTTTGGGTGTTAGTGAATATTGAGTAGTATATGTAGAACATTCCCACTTAGGGAAGTGGTGAGAGACCTGAAATGCCCTCTTAGTTCCTTCTTTTAGAGAAAGCATCCAGCAATGTCTTCCCTGCTCATCCGATCAGCAGTGATGTATAGAATAAATACATAAGGTGGCACCAGAGCAATAGAAGTGTTACCGTGGTCCTTCTGGCCTCCCTGATGTCCCTCAGCTCAACTTCACTGCACATGCCACTGGCTGCACAAAGCAATCAAAAACCAAAACAATGCTGCTGCTCAGAAGTGGTCAATTCCATGGCTATACGTTGGAAAGTAACTTAACGGTCTCATGTCCAGGCATTTCTGTCTTTAATACAATCTGACAGTTCAGCTTGCCAGTGTCAGCAAGGAGCCTGCGGATAACCTGTTATGCCTAGCACATAGGTAATGTAGGGAGTGAACTAACTGGAGGCTTGGGGAACCCCCTTTTTGGTTCTGGTTTTGTTGCCATATAACCTTGGCAAAGGCATTTCCCCTTTGAAATCTTGATAGGGCTGGAGAGATGGCTCAGTGGGTAATGACCTTTGCTGTGCAAGCATGAGAATCTGAGATAGGATTCCCAGAGCCCATGTAAAAAGCTGAGTATGGCTGCACAGGCACCTATAACCCCGGTGCTATGTAAGGAGCAGACAGAAGGATCATTAGGGCTTACTGGCCACCAGCCTAGCTCCAGGTTCAGTAAGAAACCCTGTCTCAAGGGAATAAGACAAGATAGAGCAAGGCACTCAGGATCCTGCTCTGGCCTCCTTATGTGTCTCATCCATGCAGTCACACAAACACATGATATACACATGCATACACACACAACTCAGTTGACAGCAGTAGTATATGGAGTGAGATAATACATATATTTTAATATACTTCTTTTCTGTGGGTATAAAACATTTTTCAATGAAAAAGAACATGGAACTGTTTACAAATCTGAAAGTGCAATGTATAATGAAAAAACTGAAAGGAACCTTAAGTTTATGCATTCACATCTTTAACCCATTTTTATCACAGTACTTAGAACTGTTAGCAAGACACAGTCTATTTGTGGCTTCCAGTAAATAAGAAATCAGCATACAGGGCATTAACAATTATAAAGACAAACTGGAAACAGAAAGAGGAACACATAGACCTCTCAATTTTATCTTATATAGTTTAAGTGTTTGATGATAAATATTTAAAAAGAAACCAGAGATAAAACTGGAAAATTAATTGGAGGCTGTAATGGTACTTTTCGAATTTTGAGATGGAAGGTGCTACATAATTCACATTAATGTTATTTTTAATGAGGCTATATTCAGTGTGAGATGATCTGCCTTCAAGTCTCAGCCCTACATAAGACTGACTTTGTGACCTTGGGCAAGTCATGCACTCCTCATCTCAAACCAACCACTCAACAGAGATTTCTGATGCCCTTTGATGAGCCAGGCCATGTGGTGGGCGCTAAGAGTGCAGTTATGAATCAGAAACATTTATTTTTCTCAAAGAGCTGATGGTAATTAAAATTTCCTCACAAAGAGTTAGAGCGAGCCTGAAAACAAACAAGAGTTGTTAATGCACACAGCACACTGTTAAAGGTTATGAATATGAAGCAATAGCAATGTTAATAGTTATTATGAACACTAATAATAAGTGCCTGGAAGGAGTGTGAAAAATGTGGAGATGCACAGAAAACAGTTACAATCCGGAAAGTGGTTGGATGAAGTCACTGTGGTAGAGAGGCCTGCCTTGGGTTCAGCAGTATGAAACAGCAATTTTCAAACAACAGCATCTTAACCAGGAGGGATGTTGCTTGCATGGCAGTGAAGTCTAGAGGAAGCTGTCTTGCTTATTCTGATGGCCTGACACTGCCTCATTCCTCTAGCATCTAAGGAATGTCCTTTGCCCTAATGCCAAGAGAAGACAAGTCACCCTCTAGTCACCTATCTTTACCGTGGCTATTAGGATATGCCCAGCCCTCTCCATGCTGCAAAGATGAGTGCACTTGTATTCCTCCTGTAGATTTTTTCTGTATCCCGGATAACTTGCCTGCATATCTAGGAAGCCCATGAACCCAGCCACTAAACCTAGGAATCTATAACAGAGACTTCTATTTTCTCATTCCCACAACCAATTGTTGTATCAGGTAGCCCAGCTAGATGCAGCCTAAACAAAATGGGGTTTTATGGGTACTTACCACTGGGGTTTCCTGGGGCAAGGCAGGCTTAAGCAAGCCTTGATATGGGGCTCAGATGGTCTCACCAGGACAAATTTCATTTTTTTTTTTTTGCTTTCTCTACTCATAAATCTTTTCCCTGTATGAGCTTCTTCCTCAAATACCTCACATCTGATGGCTACCAGGCAGCTGTAGCATTAACTCTAGATACTGTATCTTCTCGTGTTGAAGAATAACAGAGAGAGAAGGTCATGACTTTGCCAATGCCCTTCATTGGCTTTTGCTGATTCTCCACTCATTGTGAGCTAAGGAAATACAGAATTCCATGACTGGGTAGAGCTTAGGTCACAGTATTGTGACTGTATCCCCATTGGACTACAGTACCAGGCAAAGGCCTGTACTAGGAATAATACAATCAGTGGCACCCTAGGAACACAACAGAACTGATGACTCTGGTCAATTCTTGTCTTTATTACTGTTCTTGTGAATGGCTTGGCCCAGGAATACAAAATTCTCACCCTGGTCCCCCACCTACCTCCTACACCAAGGTTATTTCTAAAGACAAATATCTCTTGGTATCTCTTCTGTTTAACCACCATGAGTAGTTTCTGCTTCTTACAGAATAGTCCAGATTACAGATCAGCAGACTCTGTAGCCCATGGGTCAATCTAATTTGCCACCTGGTTTTGTATGGTCTATGAACTATGATTTTTTACATTCTTAAATGAGGGAGAGACAAACAAAAGATGGATAATATTTTCATGGCATATGGAAATTATGTGAAATTCAAATTCCCAAATCATAAACAAAGCTTCCTTGGAACGCAGCTATGCTTGTTGATATTTCTAGTATCTGTGGCTGTTTGGGTGTTGAAATACCAGAGCCGAACAGCTCTAACAGCATACAAGAATGTCTAGCTAGTTAGCTGGTCCTGGTTTAAACTGTAGCATGGTGACATGATGCTTTTGTGATCTGGCACTTGGCCCAGGACGTTCTACTCTCCATACAGACCCCTAGAATGTCCCGACTCCTACATCTGTCTGTGTACATTCGTGCTGGCTCCTCTGCCTCTCCGTGCTTGTGTGATCTGGCAAACAGGACCTGCTTCATCACCCTTCAGTGCAAGAATCAAATGACTTCTCCATGTTGTTTAGCTACCAAGAATGGCCTTTGTACACTGTTCTGTCTCTCCTGTCACTTGCATGTGCTGCTTCCATGGCCGTGATGATTTGCAACTTTTTTCTGTTTCCCATATATCACTGTCCTTTCTAGACACTATTTAACTCTTTAAGAGTATTCCTATAACAAGGTCTAGTGAAGGCCTGCTGTGTTTTAAGATGTATCTCTGGACTAGCGCTCTGTAATCTCATATCCCCAGCACCCGAGTCAGTGTGTTTGGCCCACACTGGGTACACAGAAAAGATTAGCTAAACAAGCAGAGAGGACAACCGACCCATGAACAACTAGCTTCACCTGTTCTTTGTTTCTAGGGCTCTCACAGTACTTTTAGGCCCTTTTTGTGAAGCAACACGAGGGATGGAAGCTGGAGAAGGAATGTTGTTATCTGGCCTTGACTTTCTAGAGCCTTTAAGAATGCTGAAACCACTATTCCCTCTGCTTCCACAAGAACAATTAAATAAACCAAACAGGCAATAAAAGTGAATGGAGTATTGTGTGCAAATGAGAAGCGGCATAGAAAAATGAACCCATGATGCCCATACCATGAAATGTGCAGAGTGAATAACGAAAATGAGTCGCATTCAGCAAGCTCTCTGGGCTTTATCTGGTTTCCCCTAACCCTTCTCCTTGCCCTTCAGATGCTTAACCTGTTCGTGGCTGTCATCATGGACAACTTCGAGTACCTGACTCGAGATTCCTCTATCCTCGGGCCTCACCACTTGGATGAATTTGTCCGTGTCTGGGCAGAATATGACAGAGCAGCATGGTATGTAAACCTCTTGGCCACCTAGAGACCAGGGGCTTCTGGATTGGAGTCACTCAAATACTTGCCTGTTAGGAAAGGGAAGGAAACACTTCTTGGTTGTAGCTCATGGGAGAGGCACTGGTATCAGGCCAGTCACCAAAGTCTTTTTCTTCCTGGGCTTCCTGTACCCCTGCTTTCCTTCTGTGGCAGGCTGTATCCTTGTTTGCCAATCTCATTATACCCTAGATTGACTTCACAACCAGGGGAACTTCCAACCTCCTCCTTCTCTTGCTATGAGTCACCAGGGAATAAGATAGGGGGTTTTGGGTCCACGGGACATATCTGGCAACCGTGGTTAATGCTATTAGTGTTTTTCCTCCTCATTCCTCTCAGCAGATACAGTTGAATCAAACTCTGATATTACATTTCAAACAAGTGGTCCTTCCAAATGTTACCCTCTACACTTGTGGGGTTCTATCACATGGAACTTAGTTCAATGGCAGGAGCTGGTAGGACTGGCTTCTTTGCTGTCTTTCACTGTCCAGTAGTTCTGATGTGATATGACATCTAGACTTTAGAGCCGGGGTCAGCAAATTGCCACCTAACCACTAAGTTTGGCTCACTGCTTTTACCAATAAGGTTTTATAGAGCTACAGTTACAGCCATTCGTTTTATCTACCATCTATGGCTGTTCTTGCACCATAGGGAATAATTGTAAGAAAGGTGGTATGATCCTCCAGCTCAAAATATTTACTATTAAAATATTGTCAAAAATCTCACTGTTAAAAAAGTCTTCTGACCCCTGCTTCAGAAACAAAGACAGTGTTTCAGCCTTTGCTGTTGAGGGGAGGAAGGCATTCTATGAATGAAGAGCTTTGCTGGCCCAGGTCAACTTAGCTTCTGAGTCTCCACTCACCATTCTATCCATTCTGGTCCCCCTCTGAATATACTCCAAGAAATGCCATCCTTCACAGGAGTGGACCATGTTGCTTCCACCTGACACTCCCTTCATAATGTGAGACTCTTCCCCAAATCTACCAACCTGTGAAGCTGCTAAACCTGGGTTAACTTTTCTCGAGGTGGATGGGTGAATTAGAGTTCCTTTCCCCTTTGTAACCATGGGCCAGGGCACAGAGTTATGTGAATCCCTTCCTGTTACAGTGGTTAAGCAATAGACTTTCCTTACTGAACTCAATGTCCAGCAAAGGTTTTTAGTAGACAACCGGCAGTGTCTTGGAGGACAATGACGTTAGGCCTGAATTTTAGCTGCTCTCTCACTTTGGACAAGTCATGTAACCAACCATCTATTGAGTGGTGGTAATGATACCTACCTAGCCTGAGTGTGTTTGTGAGCATGTTATTATGTCATGCACACTACTGTTAGGGTAACTGACAAAATGGTATGTGAATGCAACTTGGAAATAAGGAGACTCACCATCTGTAAAGCATGGAGGGCCTAGTCACCTGCCTGACTGAAGAGAAACTATCTGCTACCAAAGGAGGGCATTGCTCATCTGGCCTCACTCGGGTATCCCTAGCACCTGGAACCTCAGCTTCCTTTGGTTTCATGCTATCTGTGGATCCAAATGCCAAGTGTGTTAAAGATGCTCTGCTTCGTTTCAGTTGCTGAGAAGAAGCTTCCATGGGACAAATTGTAAGACTTGGTCACATGAGCTGAACAAAAAGACAGAGGGGAATAAACCCCTTCTGTCATTTTGAATGTCTAGAGAATTAAGACTTGTTCTGGTTATAATTTAATTGGCTTCCTTGTTAGAATAAGTTTGTTGAGAAGAAACCAACAAAAGTACATGAGTGAGGGTCTTCAGAAGAAAAACTGGCAACAGGTTGTAGAGGACATTAGCTATGGTTACTCATGAGCCCTCTACTTACTATTCTAAGAAACAAAAATAGACACATGACTATCTTCCATCCCTTTAAAGGGTGAGAGATTGGGGTGTACTGATGAGCTACAATCTGGAAGAATTCAGGAGAAATCAGCCCCAAGTTAGGAAAAGGCTAGAAAGGGTGAAGTTGGAGAAAACAATTTTGATATGGCTGCCCAAAAGGATGCTCAGATGATGTGCTCATAGTTTCTATGTGAAACCCTGACTGGTCCAGGTTGCAACTTCAGACCCCACCATGGCTTCCTTGTTCTGGTCCCTGACAGAGAAGATGTTTTAACCACTGGAAATTAATCCTGTGTCAATTTTGCCCTTTCCATGAGAAGCCAGAAGTCTCAAGAAGGCTCTTGGAAGACAAGGTTATCAAAAAAAGGGTCACAGTGTTCCTGGAATTCTGAAGGCTCAAACTGGATCTTGAATGGTGGGAACGGAGCTGCAGGGGAACGTTTCTAGGGCTTCCTCCCACATTGCTTTGTGGACATGGATCCCAGCAGGCTCCTGTGGAATGGAGCAGAGTTTACCCAAGCTGAACTCAGGATAATCTATTGCACAGTTCCAAAGCCTTTTCAAATTCTCTCATGGAAATGCTGTTTCTTGCTAATGAGCCTAGTGGGAAATTTGTCTCTCTCAGTCTACAGAAAGATGCTGATTGTTCCTGACAGGTGGTCCTGAGTAACTGACTATAATCAGTATGGGTGTGAAAGCAAAGAGTTCTGTAAGTCCACATGTCAGCAACCTGACATCTGCTCTGGACTGTGGTCAGAAACACACTGTCTTTTTGCTCTTAGAAGTCTAGCTAGAGCTGGAGCTACTCAGGCCAGATGTGAGCCACATAGGTAGTTCTGGGCACTGTAGGCATTAGGTAGTTCCTTTTGAATAGTAGATGGATTCTGATGTCCCGAGAAAATGGGAACAGTAGTTTGGCAAGGTGGTGGTTCTCTGGGGCTTAATGTTCTAGTCTAATTCTGTCCAACACCAACCAACCGCTCATACCTCTTTTGGGCAGTCCCTGCAGGGAGAAGCCATCATTCCATCCCCAGCCTTCTCTGAGTATCTTATTAACCCACCTGTGCTTTCTTTACAGCGGCAGGATCCCGTATAAGGATATGTACAAATTAGTGCGGGTGATCTCGCCGCCTCTGGGCCTGGGAGAGAACTGCCCCTACAGGGTGGCTTGCAAGGTTTGCCTCCCAGTCCTCAGCCATGACCTGCAGTGGGATGCAGCATCTAACCCTCTCTGCCCTCTGCTCCACCACCACTGCGCCACATGAGGGAACCTTCATGTTGCTTTCCTTTGAGTTTAAAGAGGCCCAAACCCTCCCAGAACCAGCAGCTGCTATGTAGGAAGGAAGGGCTCAGTTTATGGTGAAGGCAGAAGAGAGTTAAAGACAATACAAAGGCCACTGTGGGTTTTTTTTGTTTCACACATGTACACTGGCGCAAGAGAACATGCACGCGCGCGTGCACCCACACACACATACATACGCAGGTTTACCATGGCCTGTACCTCTTATTGAAGGACCTCTCCCTTCTCCCAAATGCAGAAATTCTTTAAGTCAAGCAGAGTTCTGGTTTCCCTTCACTGGAGCTTCGTTTTCATTAAACCACACGAGTCAAAGTGTGAGTCCAGTCATCCTTACCCTTACCATCCCTCACAGATCCTGAGTGCTTTTTCCAGGGTCGGCAATAAAAGCTATAAGACAGAGGGGAAGAAGCAACAGAGAAATGGGGCCATGGGTGAAAGTAGTTTAAAAAGCATGAATTTGAGGGCCATTAGAGAATTTCACAGCACGGAGTTTAAAATGACCTTCACAGACACTGAATGACCTTGAACAGGTTATTTGCCATAGGTTTCTGCCAGACACACTTGGAAAGGGTCTGCCATAATTGTCAAGTCACTACTTGTTGGCTAGGCCAACAAGTGCAGAGATACAAGTTTGAACTCTGCCATACCCTGGATACTCAGTATCCTAGCCACTCTACCAAGACCCCTGCTTCAGGTGCTATGAGAGGAAAGCCAAGCCCTGCCCAGGCAGCGGAAGAAGACACAGGCTCAGGAAGGATGTCTGCCTGGGTGATGGATGGAGCTGATTTGGGATGGTGACGCTGATCCTGAACTCAGGAGGCTGAACAGCTGCCTCTGCTGAGACTCTTTAAACTCCGCCCCTAGTGAAACCTGCAGCCGCATGTGGGAGAGCTGGGGAGGGTAGCATGGCATGCAAGATGATGCTCTTCCTCCTCCTGGTTTTGTTCCTTCTGTCCCCAGCATGCCATCAACCCTGGTGCATGCTGGGGAATAAAGAGCACTCTTGTTCACGGAGCCAGGTGGAAGCAACGGAGCCGACTTTCTGACCAGCCACCCCAGCCCACCACTTTCAACGCAAGCCGCCGCCTCCCGCTGCACACACACCACAGAGGGGGGATACACGACGTTCTGCCTGTGGGTTCAGGGCAGGGGACAGGCCTGACTTCTGGGCCAGCATCCCAGCCCCAGTAGGGGCCAGAAATTCCCACCCACGGCTGGAGCACCGTCTATCCGGTTTATACCGCTCATGCACAGCCCTGGGAATTGAAGACATGTCTGTGTTGCTTTGGGGGTAGAGGCAGTGAACTAGAAAGTCAGCACAGCAGGAACCAAGGAGGAGAAAGTGAGCCCCACCCCGACCCCTGTCAGCACCTTCTGACAGTGTCAGAGGGACCAGAGGTTGTGACTTAGCGTTCCCGGGTCTGTGTGGGGCGTGATATAAATCTGCACCAGGATGGAGTCACTTGTATGATTTGCCTTGATTAACAGGTTTCCTGTTCTTTTCCTGTTTGTCCATTTTGTTTTGTTTTTCTTCTGTTTCCTGTATTAATTTGTTTTGGCTCTCTGGGAATGCTGTTCCTCTCTCCTACCTATCTGCATCCTTCCCTCCAACCACTTTCTCCTTTCCCCGCCTCCCCTCCTGCCCTGCCCATCTCCTACCCCTACTTACCACCCCCATGAGCAGTGGCCGCATCCATTACACTGAGATGTATGAAATGCTGACTCTCATGTCACCACCGCTAGGCCTCGGCAAGAGATGTCCCTCCAAAGTGGCCTATAAGGTAGACAACCCCTTCCTTTGTTCTGGGCTAGAGACCAACAGGAAATGGGATGCAGTTGTGGGGAGGACAGAAGACGGGAGGAAGCTGGGGTTGGGGAGGTGGTGATGGGAATCAAGGATTACAGTCAGGAAGGTTCATGAAGATGGAGTCATACAGGATCCAAGAGTGATCCTAGCGCTGTTCACCCTGGACCGTTTACTGTGTTACTGTGTTGCTACACGTGCGTGGCTTCTTGTGAGTGGGCTACTAGAAAGGCCCTGCTAAGTGGTGTGTTTCCTTTCAAAGGAGGCAGAGTGGTGGCCAGGAAATAGTTGGATGGGCAAGAAGGAAACATATCAAAAGAGCCAGTAAAGCTTACTGAGAAAGGGATAGCTTCACTCATAAATTAGGAAGATAATGGAGCAATCCCCGAGGATTGTTCCACAAGACAGTTTTAGAAGGAACCCTCCTAACAAATGTCTTCCCCCTGTACAATGGCATAGCTTCCTTCTAGAGACGAACACAGAAGAGGAATATGTCTTCAGTTCATGACTAACAGGAATGCAGCTTCCTTACCCCATTGGCCAGCTACCTAGTGTCTTGAGGAGGGCACTGATGGGCACAGGATGTGTTCAGTATTAACTATGCCTTCTTAGCACACCCAAGTGTTGAGTAGATTCCTTGTGGTCATAGGGCAGCAGCATCCACTGAGAGTCATTAGAATGCTCATAGATGAAGAAAACTCCTGGCCCCAAAGCTATCACTAATAGTTACTGTTAACTCCCTTGTGGTGTCTAGACTGGCCAAGAACTCTGGAGCTTTTTCATTCACCTAAGCATACATCATAGTAATGTTGCCACTTCCACAGAAGTAGGAGGGATGAGACTTCGGATACAAACAAGAAACAACCTTTACATTCTAACACACTGTGTCTGTGGAGTGGCTTTAGGCAAGATAATCTACCTGAGCATTAGAGAGCATGATCTGTGGATGACATGCTCTAATCACTACCAACCACTACCCCCAGGATGGTGATTCCACCACAGACTCTTCTGCGGCCCTCTCCAAATTGTATTTCTCTAGCGAACATCTCACTGGAACGTAGTCCTTAGGAACATCCCCTCCACCCCCAGTGCGTAGCTCCTTGTACACAGCACAGGGAATGGCATCTTTTTTGGATAACCTTAAGTACCACACCTTAAGTGGGGAATGAATTTGACTTTCCGGGATGAGGCTTGATAGAATGAATCGGGAGGAGAGTTTTACAGAATTCTAAAAGCAAGATACTCTCTGAGAAGTGGATTTGGCCATGTCAGTTGGATCCCTTCCTCTGGGTGAGGGAAACAGGGCCTGCCCACTCTGCTCGTGCCTGTACCCTTCTCTCACTGTCTGCCCTGCTCTCCTCATCCTCCTCCTCCTAGAGCCTGTTTGCACTCTCGCCCTGCCCATCCTGCTCCTCCTCATCCCTCGGATAAGTTGGATTTCTTGCATGTTCAGTCATGTGCTGGCAAATTCCATCTTTTAAAGACTCAAAAAGGGGGCACCAGGATACATCTTTCAAGTGAGATAAGCAAGGCCAATTCTCTCCCTATCTGTCCACTGAGTTTGGGGGTGTTCGTGGGACACGAAGAAATGCAGAGCACCCCTGGAGCAGGGAGCGGAGCCACCTCCCAGAGCTGACTTCCTTCCCTGGGCCACTTCTTCAAGTCATTTCCCATCCCAATGGGAGGTATTCCTAGCACTACCCATGAGGACGGGTTCTACGGAATGATTAGGGAACCCCCTTTCCTTGGAATTTGGCATCATTCCCTGGATAAAATGGCAGTGAATGTGCTTTCAGTGAGAAGTAGGGAGGGGGCAGGGAATCCTTGCCCTTCTTTTTTGTCTGTGCACTTGACCTCTGCACCTTCCTTCCTTTCCTTCCTTTTAAACCAAGGTGTCTTTCAATATATTTGTTTTTGCCTGCTCTTTCTCTTTTCTCTTTCACACAGAGGTTGGTCCTGATGAACATGCCAGTGGCTGAGGACATGACAGTCCACTTCACCTCCACACTTATGGCTCTGATCCGGACAGCCCTGGACATTAAAATTGCCAAAGGTCAGATTAGTAGAGGAAGGAGGGAGGGGAGGAGAGACTGTTATAACCTGTGAAGCTGCTACAGGATGGAGCCGGCTGAACTACAGTCTAGCCAGTCACACGCCCAATAATGTAGTGACCTGATTTTTCCTCTAACTCAGTAACTTTAAGACGTGTCCTTTCTCTGGTAAAATAAATGACTTGATATTCCATGTCTGGCATATGCTGGCATTCTAGAAATAATTCTGCAGTTTTCCCACATAGCTTCTTTTCTCTATAGTCTTGGAAAGCTTCTATAGAACAGAGTGGACACAGTGATACTTTGCCCAGTGTGATGCTAATTCAGTGGTCTGGGAGAGAAGCAGTCTATGGCATCTACACAGACCTTTTGGGCTGCCTTCTCCCGCCTTTTTAAAAATCAGATCACTTAGACTGTATAGTTAGGGTCAATGGAAGGAATGATGTGTATTAATGAGGCAGTTGTCTCCTTTATGGCTGTCTTCATTGCCTCTCCTGATGTATTGAGCACCTGGGAGGCTGTTAGAATCAGGGAGAAAGTTGATCTTGGTCTCAGCCTCAGATCACCGGGGAAGAATATGCCTCAGTTGCTTAAAATAGGAGCTAGAGTGTTCTGCTTCCTCAGCAGAAATGCTGGTATTGCTGGATCCACTGTCACTCAGGGCCAAGACTTCCCCTCATCATGTGAGGTGCCACGCTGATTCAGCTCCTGCCCCCACCTACTCCTCAGTCTTCACTATTCTGTGTCAGTTCTGATTGGGCTATTAATAATTCATCTTATCCTAGGTGGTGCAGACAGACAGCAGCTAGACTCAGAGCTACAAAAAGAAACCCTGGCCATTTGGCCTCACCTGTCTCAGAAGATGCTGGATCTGCTTGTGCCCATGCCCAAAGGTGTGCTGGCTCCTCCTTCCAATGGTGCTTGTCACTGTGGCCCAGCATGCCAAGGCCACATCTTTTAGAGAAACCCAATGATTAAGGAGATAAGAGATCATTCTTTTTCCATAGGAAAACTAAGGCCTCACTTCTAAAGTACTTTTAATCACAAGTAATTGAAACTAACTTCTTAAGATGCATCACTGTGGTTGTGAATGGAATTTCCTGGGGACATAGCTCTCTCCCTCCACCTACCTAAGACTGTTCAGTAAGCCCTAGTACATTTGGGGAAATGCACTGCTGCTCAGACACAAGGATCTGGAATGATAGGAGGTGGTACTGACTACTGTATTCCGTACCATCCAGGACTGTTAGCACCGACACCACTGCATGAGTTCATTCACTTTGTGTCCTCAGAGCCTTAAACATTAGATGAATGAATGACTGAAAGTGCAGACCTGTTTCAGAGAGCAGGTAAGAAAGCTTATGCCCACCTGCATCCTCTTTGTTCACTCCAACACCCCACTTGTGTTTTTAGCCTCTGACCTGACAGTGGGCAAAATCTATGCAGCAATGATGATTATGGACTACTATAAACAGAGCAAGGTGAAGAAGCAGCGACAGCAGCTTGAAGAACAGGTGAGGATCAGTGATGGCATGTTGGAAGGGTCATGAATAAACGCAGGTTCCTAGGGGGACCTAGAAAGTACCCTAAAAGGTGGTAACGGGTTTGGGGGTCCAAGATATTTCTAGTGCTGTAGGATTAGAAACCCAATGGATTAAAAGGGTAAGATAGTCAAACAAGGAACCAATCGTACTTCTTTGTCCCTCATGGAAATCATGATTTTCTCATAGCAGTCCCCACAAATTCATGGGAGTTCTTTGTTTCCATACAGAAAAATGCACCCATGTTCCAGCGCATGGAGCCCTCATCACTGCCTCAGGAGATCATCGCTAATGCCAAAGCCCTGCCTTATCTCCAGCAGGACCCCGTTTCAGGACTGTGAGTAAAAGCAAAGGGTCCTGCTCACATCCTATCACCACTGTAAAAAGTCCAGAAGTCATACAGTGTGAGTCAGTTCCTTTCCTCGGGCTATCTCAAAATGGCTCATCAGCAGGAGTAAGGGAAAAGTGAATCCAGCCTGTATAGTGCTGCAGCCAGCATCAGAGACAGTAGATGGAGGGAGAGGCCAGTAGCAGAAGGCGCGCTGACTCATGTTATAATATACTAGCACCTTCGCTATGGTTCTGTTGTGAAGAATTACCATCTTTCAATGCTTGGTTGTCCTCTCATGATGGATCTAGTGTCATGGGCTCTGTGATCGATGAGCATAAAGGGGAAAGAGATGCAACAGTCACTGGATTCTTTGCTCCAGGCTGGTAGTTCCAGGGACACTATTTGCTTACCTCAGTTGATGCTACTGTACCCTGGAGATGTATATATTGATATCACCACTCTTTACAAATGGACAGGAACTACGGCTGGGAGTAGAATCTTGATTTTTAAAAATCAGTTATTTCTGACTGTAGAGGCTTTCTACATCTTATTCTTTCTAATGACCAAAAAGGACATTGCAAACAGAGAATAAAAATCAAAACCTTAATGGAAGACTCTCTAGCACTTCTAGGTTCTATGTGCAGGCCAGCTCTTAGACATCAACGATCTCTGGTAGCATCCATGCCTCATGATGTCACTGTTCTCCTGTCTTCACCAAGTGGGGAATTGGAGCCAAAGAACACAAGCACCTTACTCATTGGAAATGCATTGTGTGTGTGTGTGTGTGTGTGTGTGTGTGTGTGTGTGTGTGTGTGTGTGTGTGTGTGTGTATGTGTGTATGTGTGTGTGGTCAGGTCTAAGTAAGTCCTGCATATAGAACCAGTAATCACTAAGAAGCACAATGTCCCTAATGATCAGGAAAATGATATCCAGGGTTCAGGAATGCGACCCCCTATTTGGAATTGCTCAGACCATGAATATCTTTTGGACTGTGGTATGAGAGATTTGTTTTTGCAGAGCATTTTCTGAGTTCATAGTCTAAGAAACTTGGAAGAGAAGAACATGCCCAAACAATTTGGTGTGATCAAAGGGCAGTATACAGATGCTCTGGCCCCCAGAAAACACATAGATATTCATTTTATTGCTCTGGAGGAGAGAGAGAAGAAGGGAAGGCTAGAGAAATGGTATCTCCTCTATTTTTTCATGAGTCTTTGGTCTATTAGTGGAAAATACCCCCTTTGCCCAGAATTTTCTACATAACTGAACCCATACTATGGGCTCACTCTAGCTTTTCTCCCATGTATTTATAGATTCAGTTACTCACTGATTTTACCAATATTTATCGAGAACACATTTGGCCTAAGCATTGGCTCAGGCACTGGAGATATTGGTGAGCAGGTCATAGTCCCCGGGGATACAAATCAGGAAAGGGGAAATGATAAGAGTAATAGTTAAGTATATATATATAAGGGTGGGCAATTGTGATGTCATGGAAGAGAAACTCCTTACCTAGTTTGCGAGCTTGTTGTAGGGTGGTAGGGAGTGTCCTCAAGGAAGAAACAGAGACCCAAAGGCAAGCTCTTCAAAAGGTGAGAATGTGGTAAGTTAAGACACCTATGATTATGGTGACTACTGCTGAGTTTGGAGAGCTACACAGAGGCCAGACTTAGAGGGCATTCTAAGCCATGATAAAAAAAAAAATTAAATTTTTGTCTTAAAATAATGGGGCTTTATGTTTCAGAGTGACATGATTAGATTTGGGCTTTTCAAAATCCATTTATGAATTCAGTGTAGACTTAAGAGTTCAGAGGGAAAGAGTTCTAGAGATGATGTCATTTAGTAGCTTGCTGCAGTAATATAAATTATCAATGGCAATGGCTTGGACAACCAGGCTAAAGATGGTGAGAAGTGGATAGGCAAGGCAGTTAATAGGGGAAAAAGATTTAGGAATGGGTTTGTTACGTGGAGTGAAAGAGGGAGAGGAATGAACATGACCCACATGCTTTTAGTTTAAACCTTTGGGTAGATATTGCTCCAGGCCTGCCCTTCAGAACCATGTGTTTTGAGAGCCAGGCATTAATTATAGAGATTGCTCTGAGGTTACAATGGTGACCATGGCAGACAGAGCCCCCCTCTCCCTCACACACCAAGTGATCTTGCATACAGGAAAGCCAGGCTTTAAATGGGAAAGCTGGCAGGGAAAAAAGTTGTGGTTTTCAAGTACAATTGTGATAAATTCCAGAAGGAAAAATAGTAGCATGATATGAAGGCATGTAAGAGAGTTCTATAGTTCACGGAAATGACTTTTAGTAAGGAAAGTCCAAAGTATATGGAAAGAGTTTTGTGGGGAGCAGATGTACCCTGTACTCTGGGAACAACTTATATTCAAGTTTTAACCAGAAAGAAAGCCTGCTTATTACTACTTTCAACAAACTTAAAACAGCCTACACATGGAATTCTGGGAGCAAAGGAAAGCCAAAGGATGCTGATGAGGTAGGAACAAGAGCCTAGGAGAGGCCATGTCCTGTATTTTGAACATTGTCTTAAAACAAGAACCTTCACAAAGTTTTAAAAGTAGGTTATCACTCAGTTCAAATTATTTAACACTCAGAAGCTTTTCTGTGATTCTAAGGGTCCTGCCAATATTTTTTCTGTTTTTCTAACAAAATAATTCAGACTAGTAGTTTATAAAGAATAGAATTATTTGGATGAAAATGCTGGGTCTTGGGAAGCCCCAAAACATGGTGCTTGTATCAGGTGAGGACCTTTTTTGTCACACAGAATAGGCTTGCTAACTTAGGCGTTTGGGCCTTTTTGTGATAAAGACAGTAATGGGGCTCCACCTTCATGACCTCATCAAGTCCTAATTATCTCCCAAATGTTCTACTTTAAATAACATTAACATAAAACTTTAGTAATGAAATTTCCAACACATGAACTTTTGGAGACCCATTGACATCATAGAAGGTCTTCTCCACCTGTTGCACAGTCAACTGTTCTCTGTGGAATTAACAGGGACCCATGTGCATATACATGCATTGTCTATCTTGTTCCCTTGGTTTTCAGGAGAAGGCACATGAATAAATGACTGACATTTAGACAGGTAATTTAAATACAAGATACTCGATGGGAGTTGTAAAACTCAGCTAACACTCTCACTGGCAGGGGACCCATCAGGTGATTCTCTGTTATTCAAACCTTCTCTTTTAATGCTAATCTAGTAAGATTGTACCTACAGATTATTTTAAAGTGGCAATTCTTGCTGATTCCTCTAATTTTCTATGGGATGCAGAGTCCTCAACAGTAGACTGTTATGAGATGGGCCTCCCTAGAGCAGAACATAGACACTTCGAGAGATGGTGTATCAGCTTACAGTTCTATAACTGCATAGCCCTGGCCTCTGCCCCTCTTCCCATAGTCACAAGGGCTCACTCTCACTCTTGGTTACAATGGGATCTGCTCACTGATGGCAATGAATGGCAACAGAAACCAATTTTGCAGGAAACGTCAGCTGTCCTGACCAACACCATGGATATGATCGTATAGGAATAGCTGAACCAAACTGGTTTGATAGCAGTCTACCATGCAACTCTCCATACTTTTCACTTGGCAGGCTTTTTGTTTGCCCCTACCTCATCACCATTTAAACCTCCTCCCACACAGCAATCAACTCAAGGGTCTTTGCTTCTCAACCAACACCTCTGAAATCATCTTCCACTTCATGAAGCAACAGATACAGTGAGCAGCACAGAGAAACCCTTTAGTAAATGTTCATGGAACTGAATTGGATGGAGTTGAGTTTAGCCATGGATGCTGGCACAGTAAAACCATTTTACTGAGAGTGGGGAATTTTTTTTAAAGACTATGACTGCTTAATATTTAAACAAGCTGTTCACTGTTTAAACTCTGGCATTTTCCTGCCCAATGGGGAAACTCAACAGAAACAGGTTTACAATCTAGCACTGGTCTTCCATATGGCTGAGTGTGACAAATGACATCATTTGTCACAGATATGCTGGTCGCCAGCAGAATGATGAATGATTCCAAATGCAGGTTGAAAACACCACTTTCTATGTTTTCTTATGCTTTCTTAAACATCTTCTGTTATAAGACCAACCACCTGGAAGTCAATAGACTCATAGACCAGCCAAGATGCAGGGTGCTGCCCTTGTAAGAAGGAGGTTTCTATGGGATGGAATTTATTAGTGGAAGTTATAGCATGACTGTTTCTGTTTCTCATCACCTCTGAATTTGACATTGCTTTTCAGGAGTGGTCGGAGTGGATACCCTTCAATGAGTCCACTCTCCCCTCAAGAAATATTCCAGTTGGCTTGTATGGACCCAGCTGATGATGGACAATTCCAGGAACAGCAATCTCTGGTGAATGAATGAGTCTATGGCCTCAGAAATATTTCCTGATCCCTCTCACTCATATTTTCAGCCCTTTATTACCCAGTTTCTCATGTTCACTAAGAATGTCCCCTCTTAAGGTTTTATAGTCTCAGGGGCCTCTTCCTTCCCATGGGAACTTACATTAAAAGGGCTTGGCCTAAAGAAATGTATCAAATTTCAGAGCAAGTATCATATATAAAATCTTGCCTATGATAGCAATCTTTATGACAGTCTCATAGACTAATTTGGTACCTGTACATATTGTAAGACATCCCACCAAGTGCTGCTTATGGGAATATAGGAATGCCCCTAGCATCCTTGAGTGAAGCTCACTTCCTTTAATACTTAGTGGCTGCATCTGCAACAATGACCAGCTGTCTGCCAGGACATACAGAAGATGTCACCCCTTTTGCTCTGTGTGGGTTCAGGCAGATTTTTTCTCTTCCATTATAATTCTACAAGGCCACATACATTCCAAGTCGTTTTTCTGAGCCCAAGATAAGTTTTTCATTAGTCTAGATAGTAAAATTTCTGAGACCCTTAATGAGTCAAGTTCAGCCTTGAAGAAGAGAGTACTAGTTAAAATTTTGGCTTTACTAGTGTAAAAGCAAAAGCAGATGGCCAAACTAATCAGTTTTGCCATTATTCCTAGTTTGGGAGCCAGGAGTCCCAAGTTTCCTCCCAGGCTTAATTGGGTTGGAGAGAGCAAGACAAAACCTAGTTTTTGCAAATGTCTGTACAGACAGCCTGCACTAAGTGAATCAAGCCTCATTACTTTATGGTTCATAGGTGACTTTTTTCTCACAAACTGTTCTTGCCACTACTATATATCCCAGAGCCACCCAAATGGGTGGTGTGTGTGAGTGATGGAGTAGGTTCTCTACAGAGAGGAGTGCCTCGACTAGGTAATTCTGCCTTCTCTGGTTGTGGAGACAGAGGATCATGCGTAGTTGTATTGGGAAGACACTGGACAACTTCCCAAGGGTGTTCTTCATAATTACTCCCTTCCCCCAACTGTTTTAGCATCCAAACCTAGGGACTAAGCAGATATGGTTAGTTTGATTCTGAAAATTCCTCTCAGTACTTAATGCCTTGCCAATCTAGTTGATAGGTGTGGTGGGAAAAAAAATCTCAATCATGTCTTTTTTTTTCCTCCCAGGGACACTTTACTACCTCATCATTTGTGTGGGTTTCCCCAGGCTGAGCTGTAGTGCCAGAACTTTTTGGATTTGTGTTCATCTTGTCAGTGCTGGTGTCTGTAATTTAATCCAGGTGTCAGCCATGCAACACACTCACCACCATGTACTTCTGCCCATCCCTCTGGGTCCCTGCTCCATGTCCTGAGGCGTGGCCATGGTCTGTGTGTGTGCATCTGGAGTGTGTCTCACTGCCTCTGGCACCTGTGGACCTCAATGTCATTACCGCATCTGTTTGAAGTTGGAATTGTGTGCCGCGTTATCACATGCACTACAAATGCTGTGGCTTCCTCAAGCACACATCTCACATGCCCCAGAAAGGCCCTCTTCCCAGCCACACCAATAGCCAGGAAGTGGGCTGGCCACCCCAGGTTTCCCTTTCTTTGGGCACTGACCTACTTGGGTATTTATACTCGAAACTATGGGTACATAAATATAAAATGACATTTTTTTTCTAGAATAATCTCCAGATGTCAAAGATGTTATTTGATCTCTGCATGGTTCATGGAATCATCTCCAAGCAGTTACAAAATTTATACAGTGACACAAGTTATCTTCATGGCAAACTCACATTCTTTAAGCAGGAAAATGACAAGGGAGTTTGACAGAAAATTAACACTTTTCTGTCACATTTTTATATAGTAACATCAGCCACATATGACTGATGAACAATTGGAATGTTATGGGTACAAATGAAATGTAATAATTATTTTAAAAAAATGAGGTATTTTACATGTTTGTGTGATAACATTTTAATATATTAAGTTAAATAAAATGCATAATTAAAAAAATTTCTACTGATCACATATCTAATCACAGAAGTGATTTGCATTATATTTCCATTGAACTGAACTAGTGAGTAGATCCCGGAGAGATGGTTACCCACTACACTCTTAATGGCTTTAGTTACGAAACTCTAATAAGTTATAAACAAATAAATTCATAACATTTTCTCTTAGATACTTAGCAACTTTCTTTCAAATCCTGGTTTCTAAGTAACTGATAAAAGAATTCTTCAAAGAATAAATACAATAATAGCACCTATCAGAAAATATACTTCACATATATAAAGTACCCAATGAGCATAAATGTTTGTTTGGTAAAGCTATAATACCTGAAAATTTGCTTCAGAGATGGTCTTTACCTCTTCATCCCAGTTAGAGCCTTCTGTTTGAGATATCTGGCACCACACATGTACAGTTAAACATGCACACACATACATAAATACACATACACACCTACAATGAGGGCCTCATAAACATCAGTCTCCCTTCTAAAAGCTATTCTTACAATGGGGGCTGAATCATCCACTGGAGGTGAGAGGCAACCAGATGGAACCAAGTCCCACAAGCTTGGCTGTGTGTTTATTTCCAGGAGCCAGAGGTTAGTGAATTAAAAAGTGTGCAGTCCTCTAGCCATGGCATCTACCTTCCTCCGGAAACCCAGAAGCATGCGGGATCTGGGAGGGCATCCTCTATGCCACGTCTGACTATGGATCCCCAGGTAAAACTCAAACACCACATACCTTATGCAGTGGCATCACAGGCTTTATTAGATGGGTTATGAAATACCTGATATTTTCAGGTAAGCCCTGGACTTTCCTTTACTCCTTACCTGCACACAAAAAAACCGGCTCATGGACCATCTCTGATAAAGTCTTCTCTATATTGTGTTTTAAATAAGTCCTGCCTTCAAAAATCTAGTCAATAAAATAATATTAACTTCTCCTGCACTGGGTTAAGCATTCTTAGTACCCAATCAGTCAAGCAACCAGTGTCTTTCTCTATGTATTTTCCCATCCTTTTTTTTCTTTTCAAGCCCTTTCAGCACATACGGGTTATTTGTATGCACCGCTCTATGTCAGGACTGTCTGATCCAGTGCAGGCCACGCCTCATTTCTTTGTCTGTTTCCTTGGCTTCTTTGTCTGTCTTACATGAAGTTTTGACAGAGACAAGAAGTTTTTGTGGATCTGTTCTAACACCTGTGGCAATCCAAAGTTTGGGGGTGATGGGAGACTAGGGTGGGGGGTGGTGGCAGAAGGGTGATACTTTCTTAGTGGTTAAGTTGCAAGCTTTCCTAGACTAGGGGGCTGTAGGGCGGAACCTTGTCCATTGAATAAATAATGAAAGAGAGAAGCATGTTTCCCTTAGAATGTAGCCTTTTGGACAATTGTTACAACACCTATTTGAAAATGACTCACTATCTACAGTAGGTCCTGACTGAGTCCCTGTGGCGGATAGTTCTAAGAGATATTTGCACAGTACCTGCCCACACTCTGCACAGTTAGTAGATCCATCTGCTTTTATTCATGAAAGCAACGAGACAATTCAGGCCACTCTCAGTGACTGTTAGCTGACATGGGACACTTCTTCCTGATTAGCTTTGTAGCCAAGGATTTTGCAAGGGAGATTCAAGGGAGGTGTCAATTTTTTCCAGGGGTTATATAGTTCACAGTTCCTAAGAGTTTCAGTCCCACATCTGGATTTTTGGATTCTTTTCATAATTAATCCAGACTTTGTGTACCTCTGGGTTTGTTTTTTTTTTTTTTCCAGGTGGTAACAGACCCTAGCTCTATGCGACGTTCATTTTCTACAATTCGGGATAAGCGTTCAAATTCCTCATGGTTGGAGGAGTTCTCTATGGAGCGTAGCAGTGAAAATACCTACAAGTCACGGCGCAGAAGTTACCATTCCTCCCTGAGGCTGTCAGCCCACCGCCTGAATTCTGACTCTGGTAAGAAGGTCGCCTTTAGCACCCGACTCTTTTCTTGGCAACTGATGGGCTTTTTTTTTTTTTTTTTAAGGATCAGAAATGATTAAACATGATTTAGATAAAGACCAGGGTTTAAGAAAGTGAAGGAAGGGCTGGCTGGCTGACTCTTGCATAAAGAGCTTGCTGTGCAAGTGTGAGAACAGGCGTTCTAATCTCTAGAACTTACATAAAACTGGGGCACAGCAGGGCAAATCTGCAACCCCATGATCATCCTCTGGCAAGATGGATCCTGCTGTTCTGGAGTATGCTGCTGCCAACAGTAAAGCGACACTGTCTCAAACACGACACAAAGCTAAGACCAGTTCCTCAGGCCTCCACATGCACACTGTGGCACACCCGGGCCACCCCATTCATACACAAACTGAAAGACGGATGCTCCTTGTCAAAGGGCGTTGCTTATCTCTGAGTTGTCGTCCTGAAACAGACCCTAGACAAATGCCAATGTGATTAATCAAGTTTTTCAGTTAACCTTTTACAAAAGGATGAGGATTCCGTAGGAATATAGTAGCAGCCACCCCCACCCAAGGTGCTGAGCTCTTCCATCAGCTCCAGTTTTCTCCATAGTACTACTACTTGGACTTGTGTCAGGTACTGGGTTTCATCTCAGACCTCTCTCTGTGTTTTACTGATTTGTTTAAAATGTTAAGAAATCATTAGTCTCACTCTGCCTACTTCACTCAGTACAAGAATCAAACTTGAAAACCAGTGATCGTCCCCATACTGAGAGCTAGTAAATGGCAGTGTTAAAACTAGAATGGAGATCCTTGACATTAAATCCCAGGGTTCTCACCCTAACACTGTATTCGATGTGCCAGTACTCCATTCATGGAACCTTCTTCATTCCCTTCCTGGTACAGGATACAGATAATTCCTGCGCTGCATTGATGTAACTGGCAGAGACACTAGTCAGCCAGGGAAACAGGGAGCAGGGAAAACAGATTACACTCGCCCATGCATGTCTTCTCAGTGCTACCTGGAGGACTTACTTGTTCACAAAAGGGGACTTTTCTATCCTTTCCTCTCCTGTTTCCCTTTTAAGTCATCTGTTGATCTGCCTGGAGAAGCCAGGATGCTTCAGTGGGTTCAGGAGGTCAGGAAATCTAAGAGCAGGATGACAGCAGGGTCTGGTGGGGACTCCCTCCCTGGTTCACATGTGGCTATCTTCCCATCACATCCTCAGGGGTTAGATAGCGGGGACAGGAAGCCAACTGTCTCTGGGTGCTTCTTCCATAACAAGAGCCCTGCTTTCCTGATCTGCATGCCTCCCAAAGGGTGTCTGTTCTCCCTTCATTCCACTGGAGGTTAGGTCTCAGTCCCTGGCTGGGATAGAATTTGTAGCTTGGAGTTCAGCGTCACCAGCCAGAGGGAGTACTGTACTAATAAGCAGTTGTTTTTTATCACCTTCCACAGGCCACAAGTCTGACACTCACCGCTCAGGAGGCAGGGAGAGAGGCCGGTCCAAAGAACGAAAGCATCTTCTCTCTCCTGATGTCTCTCGCTGCAATTCTGAAGAGCGAGGGACCCAGGCTGACTGGGAGTCCCCAGAGCGTCGCCAGTCCAGGTCACCCAGCGAGGGAAGGTCACAGACCCCCAACAGACAGGTGAACATGGAGAAGTTGAACCTCCAGCAGGTCAGGGAAGAGAAGGTTCTATACTAGGAAGGCCTCTAAGAGCTCAGAGCCCAATGTTTATGGGAAATAACCACTATGCACAGAGGCTGGCTGACAGGAACTCACAAGAAGCAAGATTACCCCCCTAAGAAAGACAGTCTATGCCTGTCCTCAGAATCTGGATATACAAATTCAGCGAGACTTAATGAAATTAAGACGGCCCTTCAGCCAAAAGGTTTAGCTCTGGTGTGATCCTCATATTAATCATAATGATGATTCATCTCACAAACCAGGATTTGCAAGTCAGACAGCTCAACTTTGCTTAATCCGTTGTGCAGCCATCCTAAGAGAAGGAGCATGTCTCACCTCCCTATGCCTAAGAACTATCAGCTGTGTGACAATATTCTTTGTATTGTCCCTCTCTCCCAGCCCTAGCTCTGGAGGGGAGTTCCTGGAGTTCAGAGACGAGACTTATTTGGAAATGGTTAGCCAAGAGCAGGAGAGCTGCTAAAGCAATTCTGAGACATGGCAGCAGAGAAGTTTACCTAGTGAACAGGCGCTTCCACGTAGTCTTGCTGTTGAGCCAGCCCTGGAGTTCGCTAGCACAGCAAATTCCTGAGACTTTAAGGAATCCAGTTGAGATTTGCTTAAAAGTAGGACCCAGAATTCTACATCTGAAATGATCCCACCCCAGAAGATTTTCACAGGGGTCTCACAGGTCTCACATACCTTGAGAGTTCAGTGCTGGAATCCATTTGCCAATACCTGGGCTCAGGTACTATTGGGACTAGGCAAGGAAGGCAGGTAAGGCCCAAGACTATAGACAATGTGGGGTGTAGAAGCCAAGGGCAGCAAGCCACTGCTGACAGAGAAGCAAGAAGGAAAGGAATTTGCTTTTTCTTAAACTCTTTTCCTCAGTTTCCCAGACAGCAACTCTGAGCATTCCTTCACCTTTCAGGGAGTTGTTTGCCTAGGATTTGAAGGTATTCCTGTATGCCCTTGTTATATACAGTTTCCATTTCCTGGGTAGCTACCTGGGTGTTTTATGGTCACAGCTGTAAGTTAGAACAGATGCTCAGGTCTAACCACAGCCCTGCCCTGCATCAGTAGTTGAACTTGATTTCCAGAGATTTGTATGCACTGCATACAAAAGTTGAGATGCTCTGATCTAGATGGTATCTTGGGAATATTCTTTCAAGGTATGTTACTTTTGTTTATGTTGCATGTGTTTAACTCTGTGAAGCTGTTACTTTGCCTGTCTAAAACACCTGATTGGTCTAATAAAGAGCTGAGTGGCCAATGGTGAGGCAGGAGAAAGGATAGGTGGGGCTGGCAGGCAGAGAGGATAGAAGAAATCTGGGAGAAGGAAGAGATCAAGGAGTGAGAGAAGGAATGAGAGAGAAAGGAGGAGGACTTCAGGGGCCAGCCACCCAGTCAGACATGGAGTAAGAAGGAAAGAAAAGGTATATAGGAATAGAGAAAGGCAAAAGCCCCAAGGCCAAAGATAAATGGAATAATTTAAGAAAAGCTGGCAAGAAACAAGCCAAACTAAGGCCAGGCATTTATAATTAAGAATAAGCCTCCATGTGTGATTTATTTGGGAGCTGAGTGGCGGGCCTCCCAAAAGAGCAAAAACAAACAACAACATCTCTAATTCACTATTGACAAGGGTATGAGTAGTACAGGGTATTACTTCTCGAACCTACTCCAGAGACCCAAAGAGCTTTCTGCATGAGGGGTTGGGACTTCAAGAAGGTCCCAAGTGGAGGTGCCACCATGCCCAGTCTAATCTATCATATTTTTCTCCTGTGATACAGGGCACTGGTTCCCTGAGTGAGAGCTCCATTCCCTCCATCTCTGACACCAGCACCCCAAGACGAAGTCGTCGCCAGCTCCCACCTGTGCCACCAAAGCCCCGGCCCCTCCTCTCCTACAGCTCCCTGATGAGACACACTGGCGGCATCTCTCCACCTCCTGATGGAAGTGAGGGTGGATCCCCGCTGGCCTCTCAAGCCCTGGAGAGCAACAGCGCTTGCCTGACCGAGTCTTCCAACTCCTTGCACCCCCAGCAGGGCCCGCACTCTTCCCCACAGCACTACATCTCCGAGCCCTACCTGGCCCTCCATGAAGACTCCCACGCCTCAGACTGTGGCGAGGAGGAGACACTCACCTTTGAGGCAGCCGTGGCTACTAGCTTGGGCCGCTCCAACACCATTGGCTCTGCCCCACCCCTGCGGCACAGCTGGCAGATGCCTAACGGGCACTATCGGCGGCGGAGGCGTGGGGGGCCTGGGCCCGGCATGATGTGTGGAGCTGTCAGTGACCTCCTGAGTGACACGGAAGAAGATGATAAGTGCTAGAGGCTGCCATCCCCTCCGATGCATGCTCTTCTCTCACAGGGAGAAAACCAAGACCAAATTGGGAAGCCAGTGCGGCCCGGGGGGGAGGAAGAGGGAGGAGGAAGATGGAGAAAGGACGCCATGCATCCTCAGAGAAGAGGAAGTCAAAGACAGCTGGGAAACCAGTCAAACCCACCAATTTGCATTATTTCCCTTTGCAAGATGGGCACTGCCACAGTTCTGCCTCTTTGCTGGGGAAAGAAAATACAGGGATGTGGGGGGTTATTCCCATGGGAGAAGGGACATGAAGGTGGCTTGGCTTCCCTTGCCCCTTCCCACTTTTCTATAAGCTGCAGCGGGATCTGGCTGGCCTGTGTCTAAGCTCATTGCCCTGAGCAGCTGGGAAGACCTTCCCGGCGGCATCTTAATGTGTGAAGAGTGGAGACTAGAGGAATCTCCGCACCAGCTCTTGCGCTTTGGCTGCCCCCAGGGCAACTGCAGCAGCATCTCATGCATTTTCTTGGGGCTTGCTTCCCCCAAAGAGACACACGCCTAAGTCAGGAGCACTGGATACTGATGGGAAAAGGGAGGAAGGGAGAGAAGGGCCAGAGTAGAAGGGCCCAAGGTGCTGTGGCAACAGCAGCAGCAAGGGCTGGTCTGGGTGAGAAAAGCCATAGCACAGCAGCCCGTACCATGAAGGCGAGGGCCAAAGAAACAGAACTGGAGGTGCTGGTGGGTACAGTAGTAGACCCTGACGTCTGTCACCCACACAGTAGGTGCTGTGGTAGGTAGGCTCTAGGTACAGAGGTTCCCTGGGGCCCACAAAGGTGCCTGTAGCTCTGGTAAGGATAATATTCATTCCAATAGCCAGGGCACCAACCCCAGTAGGGTTCAGCCACAGTGTTGGAACCCCGTGCAGTTCTCGGCCTTGGCCCTTTAGATACTAGTCAGAGGGGACCCCCAACAGTAGGGGCAAGGCGGAGGGGGAGACATAAGAGACTCTCGGCAGACTCAGTTTTCCAACAAGCATAGGAGGAACTCGGCATTGGTGACAGGACTGTGACCACAGTGGGCTGGAGGCAGCAGGCCTCTGTCAAGCAGCAAGGCTAGTGCTAAGCCCAGACCAGAATGGTCAAGGATCGACAGCTTAGTGTTCTCTGACACTCCCCAAAATGGACAGTGAACACATATACAAGGAGGCCACTGTGTAGTGACTTCTCTGAAGATAAGACTGAAACAAGAGAATGCTCCCTAAGGAAGTCATCCTGAGGACCCCTTGTGAGGAGAAATCCTTGGGTCTGAAGCTTGCGTAGCTGGTTTGGGGTTTGGGGAGTCAGTTGATAAGGATGCTTTAAGGTAATTAGTAACTATACCTCAGTTTTGACCTGGGCTGTTTTTAGTAAGATAGGCTCTGATGGGGGCCCCCACTTTCTCTGAATGTTCCCTAGGCCAGGGCTGTGCTTCATCCCTTCCCCAGAATAAAAGATGGGTAGAGACAGCCTCAGGCCTCTAAGTCATCCCTAATCCCCCCAAACAGACGCATTGAGGGAAAATAGGACCCTTCCTCAGTCACTTCCATAAACAATGCAGCAGAGAGCTCCATTCTGTGGGACCCATCACCACTTAAGCCTCTCTGCAGTATCATCAGAGGTGAACAGATGCCTCGGAGTGGGGTGTTGGGCAGGATTGCCCTCTCTAGCTTCTTCACATGACCCTCTCCAGTGAGACTTGATACCACACTGAAAGCTCGGTGGATCAACTCTTCATCCTGTCCCATCCTACACAGAGTCCTTTGGGACTGGTGTAGGAGCAGCCCTTTTTCTTAGTAGGGACTTCTCCTCTGAAGTTTCCTTTCTATCCTTCTGTCCCATTCTTCCTAACCCTGGGCTGATACAGAAATAAGACATAGCATCAGCTCTGAGAAGCCAAGTTCACCCATGTGGCAACAGTCATCTGCCACGGTTCCATCTTCTCTTTTGAACATCGATGGAGCTTCATGAACCATGGTCAGCCCCAAACCAAAGCGGTCCCAGGACAGGAGACCAACGAGGCAGACAGAAGGTCTGCCAACCCTCAGATCCTCCTCCACCTTCCTTGTCCTCTCCCTCTCAGCACATGCGTGCTCAGGGGCAGCTGAGAATAGGAGCATGATCCTACCCGACGTGATCATTACATAAGACTGATGCTGGGCCTTGTGTTGTTCTAAAGGTTTTTTCTCTGCTCAGCCTCATTTCATGCCAAAGTGCTGCTATGGGCCTCTTGGTGTGCACAAAATTGCTTTCCTCTACCTTGGACATGCAGCTTTCCTTAGAGGAAAGCCGGCAACAGGATGACCATTCTGAGCCAGCAAGCCTGTTGGATGGTGTTTGGAGAAATTCGATTGCAGAGCTATGTCCTTGCCATCCCAGTAGTGGGAGAACTGTGGGCTGGCAGCACAGTGATCAGATCTGGAAGTTGACTGCAAAGAATAGTAGTATCATGAAATTTACTATGCCTGAATCTTCCCACACTCCTGAACTCCTTGAACACATATGCAGGTGTGTACATGTGCATACAGACACACACACACACACACACACATACACACTAAATGAAGCATTTAAAGTTATAAAGTACTGTAGATGTGGTCACTTGACTGACCACATGTTTTTTTTTTAGCCCTGATGAAATTATAAACATATTTCTTTATTCATCTTCCCTTGGATTTCTTTTCCCTTAGACCACACTTACCCTTTATTAAGACCAGAACATAAAAGAATTTGCGTTAAGCCACAAACTCATTATTATCATAATCTCTGATTTCCTACTGCCTCTTAATAAACTCGAATGACAGCCTTCTCCCTTGTAGCTGACCAGGGCTTCTCCTCCTGTGAATCAGAGCCTGTCTCTTTCTCTATATGGAAGCTGCTTTCTGAACCCATGCTCCTCTTTGCATCTTCTGGTACAGAGCATGATTATTTGGGTGCAGAAAGTCTTCTTGCAGAATTCTTTAGTCAGATGTCTAATCCCCCTTGCAGAAGCATTGGCCCTTATTGCCTCAAAACAAGAGAGGGATGATGAAAGGACATCACAAGAAGGAAGGAAGCCAGGCCGGGAGGTGGTAGAACTGCGTTTGTGTTTGGGGATGCCTTGTCGCTTAAGGTTCCAGACAGCTTGTCACATCCCTTCCTTCCCATCTGCAGGAGAGTATAGCAGGCTTCAACATGGTAAGGCAGTTCAGGCTATGTTCCCTGTGTGCCAGGAAAATCACCTGCCCATGGCGGGATGGCACGCTCTAGTGTCCACCAGGCTCCACATGAGCCATGATGACAGCCATGATGACAGGGGAGGGAGGTAGACCACACTTGGAGCTGAGAAATCTATTTTTACTGCAGACTTCACGGCTTCTTCCTGCTTGTTCCCTACACTGAGGGCACCAAATGTGTTTTCCTGAAGCTGACTCCAGATGTTCTGAACTTGTCCCTCCCTTCACTCTGAGGCCCAGACAAAGATACCCAATATTCTAACCTCCAGGAAGCATCCCCCCTTCCTACCTGCATCCATACATCCACCGCCACCACCACCACAGATTCTAGGTGTGAACTGGAGTGCCCTCTGGTATCCCCACCCACTCTTTGTTTTGCTGCATGTTAACACATCCTGAGATGGTTAAATCCAAGCTTATGTGATGGAGTTACTCTCTCTGCCATGCTTTTAGGGAATGCTCCTAATGAAGCAATGTTTAGAGATCCTCACCAGACCATTTCAAAGGAAGCATGAAGTGTGCACACAACATCCATGCACTTAAAGAAAGCTCACTAGAGAGAAATTAGATCTCTTTGGCATAGAAGATCGAAATAGTCAAGTAATCTCAAATTTTCATTATATCTCTTTCTGAAGCCTGAAATGTATGTTTCATTTTTGGATAGAGTACTTAGGTGGGTGGAGCAGGGAGAAGTTGGGGACTTGGTTTCTCAGCTCAAGTTAGAGTTCTATGTAAAAAGGAAAGGTGGACAGCGGAAGGGAATCTGATTGTCCCCTGGTGTGTGGAAATTTTCTGAGACTTGAATGAACGTTCACAGCATTTTTATTACAACAGTGTCTCACCTATTGTGTTTTGAAATACCAGCCCCAATGCCAGAGGCTAGTGAGGTAAAGCAGCCCATTCCTCAGGGAAGATTCTCTGTCCTAGCCAGCCTATGTGGCCTTCCCTCCTGGCCCCCAGAGCATTGCATGCTGTCCAGGAGGAGCAGGGGACTACTTTGAGGCAGCATGGAAGAAGAGAGGGTCAGGTGGCCCCTTGAAAGTGGCCAGTCACAGCATGATGGATTGACACTAGACAAGAACCCCTAAGGAATACAGTACAGATGACTGCTCTTTAAATATCCCTACATAAAGAGCCTTCTTTTAGCAGAAGCCAAGTAAAATTAACTTAGGTGTGTGACCTAACTGTTCCATGACTGTGATCAAAGGCAGCCCCACCTTAGTAAGCCCCATGTCTGCACCAGTAGTCTTCTGCAGTTTTTCCTCTCTGAACCATCCAGAACACCATCGCCAGTTCTGTCCCAAACAGAGCAGCCGCTGATGCTTTCTCCACTGGCCAAAGACTGCTGGGGTGTTTTGTCATCTGTCACAGGCTGCACCCATAGTACACAGTTGTACTGCATGGGGGAAAAGGTCTGAAAAAAATTCTACTTGCTTTCTAGCAGCCATCTGTTTTGTTGTTGTTTTTTTTGTTTTTTGGGTTTTTTTTAGTGTTTTCCCTCCATAATTGATTTGGTCTATTATATCGTGTGTCTCCCAGAGAGGTCACACCACACCAAGAATAAACACATTCATAAATTGTTCCAATCTATCCCAAGGGCCTAGAAAGCATCTCCGAACATAGTTCAAGTCATCTCATTTAATGGGGGCTCCCAGCAAAGCCTAATAGGGTTTCTGGTAAGGTCTACCCCCACTTCTATTTTTAATAGGTTCCTTTATACCCACACACTCCTATCATGTTAGGTATTGGAGGGTTAGTGTCCTGACCTTCTAGATGCAAAAAGAGACTTGGTAATAAGCCATGCTATTACTATGTAAATACATTCTTGAACTTCAAGTTCTTGTTTATGGAGTTTTGAAAAGTTGGGTAGATAAAGTAGAATGAAGTATTGAGATTAATGCTTATTTTTATCTGTTTGGTAGTTTTTGTTTGATGATTGTCGACATATTTTGTAACAGGCCCACTCTAGGACAGCAAAGAAGGATAAATCTGTGTTCTACAGTGTTCTGAATCTGCTTCTTTTCTATGATTAATTTCTGTCAAATTAATGCTATGATAATTGAGTTGAAAATCTGAAGTTACCATCTCTCCTCTCCAATCTCTATTCCTGGCCCCACCCCTCTGTCTTGTTAAGTGGCCTTGGACTCTTGTCTCTGCATATTCTGCCTCTCCTCTTTCAAAAGTCTGAAAACATAACCTACATTTATGAAAAAACTGCCTTCCCCACCAAATCAGTCAAAGTCAAGGAAATTATATGATACAGATTTTTTTCAGAACATCTTTAACCAATAAATATAAAATGTATTCCTCGATAAGATGATAATTTTAAAACAATATAGCAATTTGATAAATGAAGATCATAGGAAGCTAAGTATAATAAGTTCCACCCAGGCTTCACAACTCATTTGTGCCTTCAGCAAAGATATTGCATCTATTTTCTTTCCCTTGTTAGGAAAATTGAAATTCTGATACTTGGCTAGTTCATGTGCGTGTCAAGTGCTTATAAGTTAATAATGCATAAAGCACTTATGTCTTCTCAAGTCAATTTGGAAAACCCTTCACTCATTATATCCCACCAAGGACTTGGGAAATTCTTGGCATTTCCTATCAGCATTTAATCTTTTTAAGGGAACCTCCATCTTAATGGGACTGAGACTAAGATTTGCTTTACTCTTGCCTTCTATTTTTCCTATTTCCTTTTCGTGTTAGCACTCAGTTTTTTTTGAAATCCAAGCTGTTGTCATTAATCAGGAAAGAAGAGTTTTCCTTCAATAAACTTCCTAGTGTTGTCTTCTCTTTGTGGACACCCAAGTCAAAGAGCAAACAACCACAAACACCTTCGCCCAGGCATCTTCTTAGCCTGGATTAGAAATTTCAGTTAATCTTATCTCTTTTTTTTTCCTGTAAGTTTTCCAGAGAAAATAGGATGCTCTCTATATTCTGTAAAGAAAACATTTGAACTTGGGCCAGAGAGTTCCACCGCTTCTTCTTTGGTTCCCTCAGATGATGTCCCCCAAACTAAGACAGAGACATCCCTGCTATGTCTGACTTGGACCCGATTTGCTGACTCAGTTGTTTTCTTTCCGGCGTTCTGATTTCTTATGGGCAATGGCCTATATTGCCCGAGAACCGATGCTTAAAGCAAGTCTATCAAGGATATTTATGAGATGAGCAAGGAAAACACTTTAACGTGTCCAAGTGCCATTAATCAATTTTTAAAATAACGGTAATATGAAATGAGGGCTAAATAATGTAATCTAACTGCCAATTAAAGAACACAGTAGTTCTGGTCTTAGTTACATTTGATATGAAGTTATAGACCATTAAGCAGATCCCAGCGGGTTTAGTGAAAACATAGGCATTGTGTTTTAATGGCTGCAATAGGGGCATACACTTAGCCTGCAGGGTGAACTTTAGTCAGTGTTTTTCTATCCTGGTGTTTTGTGAACAATCCAAAATTTCTACAAAGCCACCCTAAGTGCTGCAATTGCAGAGGAACTTCCCTCTTAGTGATTTTCAAAGGCAGTCCAAGTCCACTCACACTGAGTCCAAGATTTGGAATTCACCCAGAAAAACCAGCAGAGCAGAAACACTCAATGCACCAAGTATGTTTGACATTTCATACCTGGGATGAGTGGGAACAGAGAGAGACATGCTATGGAACAAAGACAAAGTTGATATGGAAGACAGAAAAGAGTCCCAGAAGAGGACAGGTTTAAAGATGTTTGACTTTGGATCCTACTTTTTACTTAGATTTGGGGTAAACTCTTTCAAATGATACTGGATTCAGAGGGGTTGCTTTTGATAAACTGACTTGAATCCTCAGGATTAGTGGATTCTTGAACATCCCTTCCAGACTGGACAGATGAGGGAAAAATCAGCCCAAAGACAATCCACGACTTCAGTAACTCATATAGTAATGTCAATATTGGAGAGGGTACATTACCTTTCCTAGTGGCATATGTACCACAGGAAGGGAAAAGAGGCCGTGTCTGGAACAGGAGGTGCTTTATCAGGAGTAGATTTCAAATGGCAAGGTACACTGGTACTGACCTCCAAGGCCACCATCATGAGAAGGGGATGACAGGGTGTCTAGGTCATCCCCTCTGTCCTTTGGGACCCAAGGATAGGCCTTAATTTGATCTTAGAAGACGAGCATGTAGAATGGGATCAAGAGGGAAATTGGGTGCTCTGCCTCAGGTTGTGAAAAGTGCTGCCACCTGCATTCTCCAACATTTGTGAGTCAAACTCATGAGATGTCCCCTTAAAGGCAGCATCCACTAGGGTGGACCAGCCTGACACTCCTGCAGTAGTGGTGACTGAATGGAAGTCAAAGCTGGCCCACCCAGAGTAGCGGTGCATCTCACCTAACGATGGAGTTCAGCAGTGCATGTTGATCAGGTGGATATCCTGTAATATAAATGCTCGTTTGGATCCAAAAGGAAAACCATTAAAAAAATAAAAGAAAGATGAACAACTTTATTGTTGGGGGGGTGGTCAAGGAAAAGTAAATAAAACCTTGTTGTAAAGAATTAATTGGCCTGGTTCCACTCACTTGTCTTTGCTTCTGCTGATGAAGTAGTCATGTGACCAAAGCCTGTCCAGGACGTGGGTAGGTGGGACAAGAGGGTCAGTAGTCACGGTAACTCAAAGTCTGTTCAATTCTCCATTTTAGGCAGAACTGTCTGTCTCATTCTGTGGGATAACATCTTTTTCCAATCCTAAATGTATTATTTAAGTTGCAGTAATTCTATTTTTGGTTACACAGAAATCAGCACTTCAGGATATATCTCTGTATTTTGGTCAAAGGTCTTTTAATAAGTCTTAAGATGCATAGTAAGACATTTTTCTTACAGTCAAACCTTTCAAAAAATGTAGTATGCAGCCATCACTTCAAGTTCTAGAGGGTGGATGGGAAGTCTGCACATTCATAATTAACTTCTTGTTTTTTTCCCAATCATATTCTTCTATTGATTCAATCACAATTTGAATTGGAAACAAATTTGTCAACCTGTTACATCATAGTGGTATGGCATGACACTGTTTTCTTCAACAAAAGTAGATTTGTAAGGAAGTTATAGGAATTGGTGATTTTATTCCCCAAAATTCTTTCTAATCTAGAACTCAAGTCTACATCCTTTCACAGGCTAAAGATACTATGAAATACATATAAATAAAAATAGATACTATTCTAAATTTGTCTCAAGACTATACACCATAATCTGAGTTTCTCAGTGGTTACATTTACATGCTATATCCTAACTTCATACACTGCTTCTGGAATATCACAGCCTTGACCTCACTTACATACCATGTTCATTTGCTATGGACCTAAGGTAATTCCCACACCAAAGTCCCTTAAATATTTAAGCATCATTATGTGGTATGGCATACCCCTAGTCCCATTGCTAAGGAGGCTGAGGCAAGACCTCAAATTTGTGGTCAGTCTGGGCTACACAGTGAGATCGTCACTTTAAAAACAAGCTAAAGCAAAACAATCACAAAATACTGGGACTAGTCACATTTGCATATGGCTTTAGAACACCTTAAACATGAGAAGTAGCAAAAGAAAGGAAGAAGAATACAGTAGAGACAATGAGTGTAGGTACTTAGAGACCCCACAGAGTATAAACCCTGAGTACCGCCACTCATTTACCATATGTCCTTGAACAAGTCACTTGGCTTTCCCTCTGCATCTTTAAAAGGAAATGATAATAGTAACTACCTCAAAGAGTTGCTGTTCAGAGTGAGTAAGCTATTACATATCAAGAGAACAGCCAGGTATCTCCACTGTCATGATGATCCTTCTCTTCTTCTTCACCACTTAGAGGTGCATTCCTTAAACCCACACCATCCCTGTGAGCTGAGCCTCCCAGGACCACATTCCAGCCAGAAGAGGGAGCTGGGTGGGTATTTCCTTTCTTTTACTCAAACAAATTTGAAAGATAATTTGCTCCTCAGACACATTTCTTTGGAAAGGTGAATAAAGGACTTTAAAGAGCAAGCAAATCATAATTATATAACTATTTTTAAATACTCCCTCCATTCTTGTCTTAGAAAGAAGCCCTAATTTGCTTATTCTCCTCTTCTAATTTCCATATTCATTTAATAACAAAATAGGAGAAACGTTAGTGGGAGATAGTAATTGTAAAAGTAGCAATAAAGTTAATGGCAACATGAAAAACACTGTACACATAAACAGCAATATTCAAGGCAATTTAAAATATCTTAACAGCATGTATGAATTAACTGTAAGTTCAAGGTCAATAGCTTGATTTTTTTATTCCATAAAAAAGGGGAAAAAAGGAAAAGAGGAGTGCATGGTGATACCTATAAATCCTAGCACCAGGGAAACTGAGGCAGGACTATCACAAGTTTGAGGCCAGACTGGGCTGGCTACCTAGTTTGAAGCCAGTATAAGATACATAGCAAGATCCCATCCTACCCTTCCATTCTCCCTCACCTGCCATCCTCACCCCAAGCCCCACAAGAGGAAGAGGAAATAAAGTAATACTTTAAAAAAAATCTCTAGGTGGATCATAAAAAATTATTATAAGGCAGCAATTTTGGAACTAAATCAATTGTTCACCCCTTTATAGGAGATTGCCAAAGGAGTATTCAGGAAACCACAGGTAAAACAATGTGAACCCACTCAGGGAAAGGACTCAATGCTTCAGGACATTGCTTCCTGCCCTCTGTCCACTCTACATGTAAAACTATCTCTGTGTATAAAAATAACTATAGTCTTCATTATAGCACATAGGAACCACAGACCCCAGAATACTTGAGCAAGAAAGAGGCTATATTGTCAATTGTGGCCCAGGCTATTTCCCCTTTGCCTGAAAGATATGAGATTAAAACAATTGTTACGTTTTCCAGTAATCAATGACATCTCCTCTTGAGGTAGCCTTAGTGACCCTATTACAATCATTCAAAAGAGAAGGACCTGAGAAGGACCTTTTGCTAGCGTGTCCAGAAGATGCCTTCTGTGGTTTTATCAAATCTGTGGATCGCCACCCTTGAAGAAGGGAAATCAAAATCTCAAGTTGTTCACATCTTTCAGCCTCACCCCAGTGCCTGCTTACAAGCCCTGCATCCAGGCACAAGAAGAATGAGGGGAGGCCAGCCATTAAATAGACCTGCCTGCATCCGAAGAATCCAGTGGAAAAGTTGTGATCAAATAGAAAGGGAAAAGGCAGCCTGGTCTCTCGACAGAGCGGCAACACCAGTTTGCTCTGTCTCCAAATCAGATGCTTGATGTGGATGAGAAAACAGTGTAGATAGCTGGGATGGGACAGGGAAGAGAAAAGGGCCTTTTATATACGGGTGGCTAGCAAAGATGCTCACATAGGTAGTAGGTAAGCTTCTGCTGTGCATTTTATAGTGAGTCAGCTCTATGACACAGTCTCTGATACTTGATTTCCACAAATGCACAATACGGACAAAAAAAACCAACCGTGCATGGTTTTCTTTAGGACTAGAAATCATGCACGCTGAGTGCCTAGCTAGTACGGTGCCAAGCATATCACTAAAAACGTGACTGCTGTTATCAGGAATCCATCTACTCATCTATCACATAGCATTTATTAGCCATTAACTAGTTCCTAGCGCTGGGATTTCACTAATGAACAAGCCAAGGGGAGTGGTATCTTCTCATGGCCATCAGACCATAGCAAGCTAAACGAGAAAGCTTCCAGGATATGATGGAAGGCCCCAGGAGTGACTCTGGGAATCAGAAGTGGCCTTGGGGAAGATGGGGAGATGGCCCAGTGGGTAAAAGCACTGGCTGCACAAGCCTGATATCTAAGCCCAGTTCCTAGAACCCACATAAAGATGGAAGAGCGTTGTCCTCTTGCTTCTCTATGCATGCCTGTGCTCACACTCACAGAATAGTAATAAAGTTTGGGTTTGGGTTTTGTTTTAAGAAATGGCTTTCTGTGAGAAATAGTATTCAAGAAGAGGCATAAAAAATGACAGATCTGCTGAGGATAAGATTGGGGAGGGAGGTAACCGTGGGGAAGGTACAGAAGAAAGTAGCTTGTTTTTGTTTAATGGCAGAGCTGAGACTTTGGTTCCTTTTGGTTTGGGTTTTGTTTTGGGAGATCAAATCCAGGGCCTTACATATTTTGGGCAAGTATTGTAGCACTGAGCTTTATCCTTCTGGTCCATGGTCTTTCAGACAGGGCCTTATCATGCAATTCAGACTGAAGTTGAACTTGCTGTGGAGCCCAGCACAGCCTTGAAATTCCAATCCTCCTGCTTCTGCCTCCCAAATGCTGGGACCGTAAATATGCTTCTTGTCTGCCTTTCCTTGTATCTGCAATTCACTTCCATCAGCTGACATGGCCTCTCCATGTTCAAATCGTTTATAATCTCTTTACCCAGGGAAAAGAACATACACAGGTAGGTTCTGGGTATCGGGTTTAATGTATTGGGGGGCCATGCATGGTCCCCACCAGCTATCTGAATAGCTGCCTGCATCTGTAGCCACCAGAAAAAAGGCAGTGAGCTTGACCAGTCCAGCCTTCCAGTTCTAATTGCCTTTTCTTAGATGCTCAGAGACCCAAAGAACGAGACGGAGGCAGAAAAGAAGTGGAACAAATGACCACCACCAAGCATCACAAATTGTTGCTAAGCACCAAAGAAAGGCTTTTTTAATTAGAAAAATAAGCAGGCTAGTCATACACCAATCAAGACCTATTTTTACTTAATTTAGGTCAATCTTCGTTAAATGCCTCCCTAGAAATAGGAGGTTGAACTCACCCTGGGTGGTTTACTCTGATGAAGGAGAGATGACTCATTTGTGCTGGTTCTCAGTGCTGCACAGATGGCTGGGAGTGGCTGGGAGCCTTCCTGACAGCTACCCCTGAGCCTGAGGACCCCAGAATGCACTGAGTGCACAAATGGACTCCAGAATGGGAGGGTTGGTTTCTGGCCATATCCTCATTACAAAAGCTGCCTGATGGCTGAACAGGGTACCCCAGGGGAAGTGAATGCTCAATCATGAAGGTGCATTGGACACAGAGCAGTTCACAGGCACCTCTGAGGGGCTGTAGATCTCTGTGGTAGAACCGGCCACAACAGCCATGTCCTTATGGAATGGCCAAATCCTTTTAGCTACCTCTATTATCTGAACTTTAAAAATAGAAGTCTCACATTCTGGGAATCCCCTTGGCCCAGTGTTAACCAACCAGTGGACATTTTGAATCGTTTCATAAAGTGTTAAGGTGCAAGGTCACATCTCTACTTGAAAGATGGTCCAGGTTCTCCACAGTGGGTGAGAAGTTACTAAGAAAATGTTTGGGAAGAAAAGGCTATTGCTAACCACAATTCATCACTTAGTTCTCACACTTGACCTGGGCTGCTGTGTTAGCCAGTGTTCTGTTGTTATAACAAATACCCAAGCAAAACAACTTAAAGGAGGAAAGAGTTCTTTCACTCCAAAGATTTCAGCTAATGGTCATTTGTTTCTGCCGTTCCTGAGCTGTGGGGAGACAGATGATCATGATGGGGGCAAGTGGCAAACCAGGGCTGCTAATGTCACAGCAGCAGGGAGGCGGAGAGAGTAACCACGGGGGCCAGGATCAGACACAGCCTTCAAAAGCTTCCTCCCAGCATCCCACTTGCTCTAGCTAGGTCCTAATCTGTCAAGTTCCTATGACTTTCCCAAATAGTGCCACCAGCTACAGGCCAAGACTTCAACAAGGGCATGTAGAGGACATTTCATAGTCAACCATAGCAGGTATTTATTAAAAGTGTAGATTCCTAGGTTGTACTTTCAAAACTTGGAGTCAGAAGGTCTCTCATGAGACCCCAAAGTTTGAAATTATGTAGGCATTCCAAGTGTTAGAGGTGTTGCAAAGACCATATTCAAAAGACAAAGAATAATAGTCCATCACTTTGTTGAAATTCGTGTTGTGCAAGGCTACACAATGTGCAGTCTGCTCTCCCTAGTCCAACAAATTTCTAGTGACAGCATTTGGAGACCATGTACTTCCTTCTTTTTGCAGAAGTCTTTTCAGGTCTCCCTTTTAGAAAACACCATCCACTTGAGAAAATATTTTACAAAAAGGAAAACCAAACCCAAAACTCTTTAGAGCAGCCATATTTATATGACTTGGCATGTGTGAGAAGCTGACATTGGCTTTGAGAGAACAGAAAGTTAAAATCTCTCTTTCCCTCTTGAGCAGTTCTTAGGAGCATTAGCTGCTTCAGACTATTGTAATTTTGTGTACAAGGTGCTGAGACCTTGCACTAACTCTGCTAGGGCAGGGGATATTCATTGTAAAGGAAGCTGGAATTTTAGATAAAATTGTCTTCTAGGAAAACAAAACAAAACAAAAACCTCAAGTGAAGTTCTGAACTTTACATTTTGTAGAATTTGACCCAGGACATTTGCTGTGGGATATCATTCTGTATGCTGTGAATATGTGTTGCTCTGATTGGTTGATAAATAAAATGCTGACTGGCCAGGAGCCAGGCAGGAAGTATAGGTGGGATAAGCAGACAAGGAGAATTCTGGGAAGAGGAAGGCTGAGTCAGGCTGAGTCAGGAGTTGCCAGCCAGACACAGAGAAAGCAAGATGACAAGGCAGAACTGAGAGAAGATACCAACCCACGTGGCTAAACATAGATAAGAATTATGGGTTAATTTAAGTGTAAGAGCTAGTCAGTAATAAGCCTGAGCTAATGGACATACAGTTTTTTAATATAAGCCTCTGTGTGTTTATTTGGGTCTGAGCAGCTGCAGACCTGGCTGGACACAGGAAAACTTCCAACTCCAGACATTCAACATCAATTTTAGACCATTCCATGTTGAGCCAGTCTTTAAACCTGAGGGTAAAGGATGGATTTTTGATGTAGTTTTTGCATTGCTTTTTCTGTCTAGTGGCTATGACTAAATAACCCTACAAATGCAACTTGTGGACAAAATGGGATTATTTTGGTTCATGGCTAAGGCAGATACAACCCATCACTGTAGAGAAGCTTTGGGGCAGAAGCTTGAGGTCCTTAGTCACATTGCATTTATGGTCAGAAGGCAGAAAGAGATATACAGTGGCTTACATCTCAGTCAATCTGAAGTCTCAGTAGAACTCACCAGATGCAGATCACCATCTAGTAAGGTGGATGTGAGCAGGGTGGATTTCCTTTGGGAGCTTAGAGGGAGAATGGATTTCCTTGCCCCTTTCAGCCTCCAGGAAAGTCTCAACATCCTCTGGCTCAGGGACAGCTTTTCTTTCTTTAGAACCAGCAGCAGCCATCTAAGCCCTTCTCACATGGGCTTAGATTTCTGCAGCTTCCCTTGTTCACTGTTGAGGACACATGTGATTTACTGGACCACTCAATTAACTTGGGCAACTCCCCTGTAATGATATCAACTGAGTAGCAAACTTACTTCTACCTTGTCCCTTAATTGTTCTTTGCCTTGTAACCTCACACATTCACAGAGTCAAGGGATTAGAACATGAACAGTTATTCTGCCTGCCATATGGGGTTGGCAAGAGACATTGCAGGCCACTTGTCAGTTTCTTCTGCATGTTCTTACACAGTTAAACATTTTATGCTAAATTGAATATGCATTAAAACAAAACAGAAGAGTATTCTTTCTTCATTAAGTTATGTTGGATCTTTGTTAAAAGTCCATCAACTACATATATTGAGTTTATTCTGAAATATTTAAAATGTTAAATAGTTCCAAGCTTTATGTTCACTTTCTTAATAGTCTTAAAGTAATAAGTCTTAAAATAAATTAATGATAGCTCTCTATTTCTTTCTCTACATTATTTTGATTTTTCTAAGTCCTTTGCATAGCCTATAAAAATTTTAAAGTTATCTCCCCTGTCTCCCATGGTAGCCCTACTGAGACTACATTCAGACATTTTACATATTGCTTGCTGAATTGATTGTATGGATTACAGGCTTCAATTTCTTAATATTTTATCAGGTTTTTTTAATTTTTTGTTCAATAGAAATATTAGTCTATAGAATAGTTCTTATACTATGTTTGGGATATGAGCAATTTCATCTTTATGAAGCTGACTGAGAAAGGTTCTTCTCTGTTGTCTGAAGGAGCTTGTGTAGGATTCACACCATCTCTTCTTTAACATATCTATAGTTTCATATTTAAAATATTGGGGGGGGGCATGCTGGAGAAATGTCTCATCAGTGAAGAGCACTGGCTGCTCTCCAGAGGACCTGGGCTCAACTCCCAGTACCACATGGTGGCTCACAACCATCTATAACTCCAGTCTATCTGACTGGCCTCTGCAGGCACTGCACACATGCATGGCTGCAGAGACATACATGCAGAAGAACACACATAAAAATGGAAAAAATGTTTTGGGTGGGATTTTTTTTTGTTAAGCTGAAAATATCTGTATTTCAGTTGGAGCATGTGGACTTTATATTCAATTTAATTACTGACCTTTTTATATAAATTCATCATCTTACACCCATCAGTACTTCATGTCCTTTAACTTCTTTTTCTGCCTTTTTTTTAGTTAGGTGTGATTCATTCTTCTTCTGTTGATTCATTGTCTGTATTTATATTTTTAGAAGTTCCTATAAGTTTTATAGACTCCATCTAGAACCAGTCTTCTATCCATATTCAAACTATATTTTACTGTAAGACACATAACATATAAGTCTATTTTCTGCCTCAATTTTTAATGCTATTCCATCATACATTTAACTTCCATGATTTACAAACCCCACAAAATGTTGCAATTGTATTTATTTTATTTTTTTTTGAAACAGGGTCTCACTAGCCCTGGTGAGCCTTGAACTCACCATGTAGCCAAGAATAACCCTGACCTTCTGATCTTCCTATTTCCACTTCCTGAGTATTTGGTTTTATGCAGTGCAGGGGACAGGACTTCCTGCATGCTAGATATAACTCTTACCCTTCGAGATACATCCTTAACCTGATTTTTTTCTCCTTGGTCTGTAGCTTTATTAAGAATTCAAAGTTAGAATCCCAAACAAAGCTGTCAATGCCATGACAAGGAGATGGGGTTCACCAGGCCTGCTACCCCTAGCTCCTGCTGCTCTCCAATCTGGCTGTTACAGTTTTATTGCTTTCTTGATGTTTAGATACATTTTCGTCAAGGTTAAGCTCATACATAGTTTTGATTTTAATTCTCTAGGTATTTTGTGAAGGGACCTGTAAGTTTTTCTTTAATGAATTTGTATAGTATTTGTTAAAGATTCTGAACAATCCTATTTTGAGTTTCCAGAGTCCTTTTCTGCTGAGATTATATTTTTCTGAACATCTTAATTGTAGCATCAAACTACTTTGAACTTTACTTTTTTAGTTGTGTGTGTAGGGGTGTGTGTGTGTATGTGTGTGTGTGTGTGTGTGTGTGTGTGTGTGTGTGTTTGTGTGTGTGTGTGGTATGTGTTCACATCTATATAGGTTTACATGTGCATGTGGAAGTCAGAGACTGATGACAATTGTCTTCTTCTTCAACTATTCTACACCTTATTTTGAGAGTATCTCTCAGTAAACCAGGTATTCACCAACTGGCTAGACTAGCTCATGAGAATGCTCTGGATATCTGCCTGTCTCCATGTCTCCTGTGATAGAGTTACAGATGTATGTGACAACGCCTGGCACTTCCACAATGGTGCTGGGGATCTGAATTCCAGTTGTCTTGCTTTTGCTGAAGCACTTTATCAATGACGCCATCTTCCCAGGTCCTGCCTTCCTAATGTGGATCTCTTGAATTCACTGAGGTCACTGAACCTTGCTTGAGTAGAGCCCTGCTTTCAGGCTGAGGGTCTAAGAAGTTGCCTCTAGCTAGAAACCCAAGGTGATTATAGGGTTCACATTACTTGCTTCTATTTATATATGTAGAGACCACAATCCTTCATTGCCTGTTATATCTGAAAACAGTTACTTCTTATGTAATATCCTGTTATTTTTAATTGTTTTTCTGTGAAAAATCTGTTGTAGTTCTTGATATTTCATTATGGCTTTAAGTAGAAGTCCAGCCAATGATGATTTATTTAATCCATCTCTATGCATACACTAAATTTTCAGTTTGACTTACTTAAAGAGAAAGATCATGTGTTGTTTAAATAGAGAAGAGACAACAGGTAAATACAAACAGGAGGGTGAAAGAGTCTAAAGACAAGAAATTTGACCTCTATCTTTAGAAAAGATATTTACTTATTCTTTGAATTTTTTTACATGTATAAAATGTGTTTGATCATACACACCTCCTACTTTTCCCCTTCAACTCCTTCTGGATTCTCTATGTTCCTTTCCTAATTTCACCTTTTTTCCAATGACTCACTGAGTCTAATAGTGCTGTCCCATATGTGCATATATGTGGGGTCATCTGCTGGAGCATAGTCAGCCTACTAGGGGCCACACTCCTACAGAAAACCAACTCTCCCTCCTTTACCTGCCATCAATAGTTCCACAACTAGAGGTAGGTACTCATGAGCCCCTCCCTAATTCATGATGGATTGTTGACTGACTTGATCTTGTATAGATCTTGTGAAGTCAACCACACCTGCTTTGAGTTCACAAATATGGTCCTGTCATGTTCATGTCTATTCCTCCATGCTAATTCTTCAGTGTTTCCTGAGCCTTGGAGGGAGAGTGTGTGATATAGATGTTCTGTTTATGGCTTAGCACCCCACAGATGCTTATTCTCTATGTTTTGACCAGTTGTGAGTCTCCATGTTAATTGACATGCACTGCAAAGGGAAGCTTCTCTGAGGAGGGTTCAAAGCTACTAATTTATGGGTACAGAGATATGTATTTAGAAGGCAGTTTGACACTATGTCCATTTAGCAAAGTAATAGTAGTAGATTCTCCCCTAGGATATGTAAGTCTCCCTGCCATAGGTTCTTGGCTAGGTTTATAGTACAAGCCATGGCTTCCCTCCTGTGGAGCAAGTCTTAAGCCCATTAAGGAAGTAGTTCATTATTCCTTAACATTTATGCCACTATTGCACCCATTCCAGGTCGGGATTTACAGCAAGATAAGACTGTTGATTGCTTTTCTCCATCAGCAGCCTGCATAGCTTCTTTTAGTGTATGAAAACTAGCCAGCAGGGAAGAAGCTTCCAAGTCCATACTAACTAGATTTCTCTACATCCTGTGACCAAAGTGTGCTGTGTTTGTAACTATTAAGGTCATGTCATCAAGTCATGGGCCAACCAAGAGCAATTCAGCCATAGTTTGTTTGGGTTGAGGGGTCTCAGGGATCTTCCTTGAACAACACTAGAGAGGAGATACACCTCACCCCTGCCATTAAGTTTTTTTTTTAATTGTTATTTTGGATCAACCTTTTTTTTTTATTTTACAATATTATTTAGTTCTACATATCAGCCACGGATTGCCTTGTTCTCCCCCTCCCGTCCCCTCCCCTTCCCCCCAGCCCAGCCCCCATTCCCACCTTCTCCAGGGCAAAGCCTCCCCTGAGGATTGAGATCAACCTGGTAGACTCAGCCCAGGCAGGTCCAGTCCCCTCCTCCCAGGCTGAGCCAAGCATAAGCTTATTCAGAGGGCCTGATCCAGTTGGGGGCCCCTCAGCCATTGGTTCATAGTTCATGTGTTTCCATTCGTTTGGCTATTTGTCCCTGTGCTTTATCCAACCTTGGTCTCAACAATTCTCGCACATATAAACCCTCCTCTTTCTTGCTAATTGGACTCCCGGAGCTCCACCCGGGGCCTAGCCATGGATCTCTGCATCCAGTTCCCTCAGTCATTGGATGGGGTTTCTAGCACGACAATTAGGGTGTTTGGCCATCCTATCATCAGAGTAGGTCAGTTTGGGCTGTCTCTCGACCATTGCCAGCAGTCTACTGTGGGGGTATCTTTGTGGATTTCTGTGGGCCTCTCTAGCACTTTGCTTCTTCCTATTCTCATGTGGTCTTCATTTACCATGGTCTCCTATTCCTTGTTCTCCCTCTCTGTTCTTGATCCAGCTGGGATCTCCCGCTTCCCCAAGCTCTCTTTCCCTCACCCTCGCCCTTCATTACCCCCCTCATTACCCCCCTCACGTCCAGTTTGCTCATGTAGATCTCATCCATTTCTCTGTCATTGGGTGATCCCTGTGTCTTTCTTGGGGTCCTGGTTTCCAGGTAGCCTCCCTGGTGATGTGAATAGCAGTCCAGTCATCCTTGTTCCACATCTAGTATCCTCCTATGAGTGGGTACATACCATGTTTGTCTTTCTGAGTCTGGGTTACCTCACTCAGGATGATTTTTTCTAGATCCATCCATTTGCCTGCAAACCTCATGATGTCATTGTTTTTCTCTGCTGAGTAGTATTCTATTGTGTATATGTACCACATTTTATTTATCCATTCTTCAGTTGAAGGACATCTAGGTTGTTTCCAGGTTCTGGCTATTACAAACAAATGCTGATATGAACATAGCTGAGCAAGTGCCCTTGTGGTATGATTGAGCATTCCTTGGGTATATGCCCAAGAGTGGTATAGCTGGATCTTGGGGGAGATTGATTCCCAATTTTATTTAGCAATCTATGGTTTCTGGGAAAAGCATCACCTCTGTGTAGAATAAGTCTATTAAAACTCACATATAATATAGCCTTTATATTTTTTAACACATAATAAACTGTCTCCATTTCACTATTGTTTTGAAAACATCAGAAGGAAGTATTTGTAAATGGACATTTTCTGTCCCGACCACCTGTTCCCAAATACCTAGCAGCTGCTTCCCAAATTACCACACAGAGGCTTATATTAATTATAAATGATGAGCCAATAGCTCCTTGTTACTAGCTAACTCCTACACTTAAGTTAACCCATATTTCTATTTATGCTTTACCACATGGCTCATAGCTTTTAACCTCATCTTCTACGTGTCTTGTTTGCTCAGTGGCTGGCTGGCATTTCTCCTAACTCTGCCCTCCTTCATCCCACCATTCTCAGGGTTCCTACCTAACTTTATCCTGTTCTGCCATTGGCCAGTCAGCTTGTTTACTAAACCAATCATAGTGACATATATTCACAAAGTGTACAGAAGGATTATTCCACAGCAAATATTTAAATATTTTAGTAAATTTCCTCCCTTTAGATCAATACTGCAGACTCCAAAATTAGACTGATCTAGCAAGCAAAGGAGCTTCATTTCTTGAGGGAAGTTTAACATGTACTTATAACTCTACATATCTGGAAATAGTGCCAAGTGATAATCCCATTCTGTGTTCCCCTAGAGACAGATAAAGAAGATCCATCAGTTCAGCCCTGGATGTGCACAAGGAATTTATAGAAACTATAAAGACAGGGACCAAAAGTCAATTCCCCATCTTCATAAGGTTGATAAAATCACAAATAAAGCTAAGAGTAACCTGTGCTGAAAACTTTCCTTCAAAAGAACTCATTTGTCATCACTTATTCTGAGCTGAAAGCTACTGGGCCTTGTTTGTATGTGTCTGGACTCCCCCTGTTGCCTTTCAGCCTAAAGATGAAATGGTACTTGTAAGTCTCAAATGACTGCCAACATGACTGGCATGTTCTTTAAAGTATTCATAGCTATAAAAGATAAAGCCTTTCCCCCCCTAAACACAGCAACTGGGGCCTGTTCAGGGTTGGCGTGGCCTTGCTTTGAGTACACCTACAGAACAGCAGTGGTTACTGGTAGAAGGAATGACACTTACAGTGACGTATGCTAGTGGCCTACAAAGTGTTTTCTCTTTAATAGCAATTGTAGGGCTGTAAGTAAAGAGTGTATAAACAAGTCATGTACATATAAAGACATGTACATATTTAAAAGTGTATTCTTAACGATAATCATTTATTCAGTTGTTCTTTTTAGGTCATAGGAAATGTGCTAAGTGCTACTGAGGATATAGAGATGTCAAATAATGAAGAGGTGTTGAATGAAATGCATTCAAAAGTTAAAAGAGAATGATATCCATAGATACAACTCCAGGATCCAGAAAAGAATCATAAAGTGTTTAAGAGAGACACATAAATTCAACCTGAGGGAATGAGAGTTAGCTAGTGCCTGGGACATACAATGGTCTTCATAATGATTTAGTGAATTTAGTGATGAAAAAATTTCTCATAATCATTAAAATAATACCATTGCATAAACTATCGCTGGTCAGGAGACAGAGCTGGTATGTTTAAGAACACTCCCAGAATGATTTTGCCTTTGATTTGTGTAGTTATATCAGAAAGATGTTTCTGCATGGATTTTTTTTTTACAATTTTTTCTTGGATGTTGCTTCATAATAGAGTTCTCTGTTGCTACATTATTACTGATCAATATTGGGCCAGTGTTTACTCTTTATCTATAATATACACCCCAAAGCATCCTTTCTAGAAAATTAAAGTATTAGAAAGAATACAGTTGGGATGCTAAAGAATAAGCTAGTAAAAAGGAAACCAAATAAATGCCTCATGTAGAGACATGGAGGAGGACAGACTCTATAACAGGAACACACATAAACAGATGTCAAAGAAAGCAAATAAAATTGTTTTAAAAATTAACTTCTGTAATTCTATTCCCTTTCCCTGCCCCCAAATACAAAACAATTCCACTATCAAAAATGAGGTTGTGAGGTTGTTCCCATCCAACATTCAGTCACAGGGGCCACTGTTAAGCTCCCATCTGAAAACAACAACAAAATGATCACTTATATAAAACAATGGTTTCCAAGGCACTTCATGTTGAACACTGAAATTAAGTGGTCCTCTTGAAACAGGAAACAAAGGAAGTAAGTGGAGAAGCATTCTGATTGCCCCTGCTTAGAGTCTGGGGACCTGTCCAGGGCCTGGAAGAAGAGCTTGGAGAAGAGATCCCACGTGGAGCTTCATGAATTCCCTGAGCTGAAAACAAGCAATGCATAATTTGTGGGAGATAATGGCAGCCATCAGGGTGGTAGAAAGGAAGTCAAAAGAAGTCAGAAGAGGTAAACATGGAGAGAGCTCTGAAGATCTGCAGAGCTCTCCCATTAAATATTGAACCAGATACTGACCAGAATATGCAGATAAGAAAACTGTCTGAGAATGAGGAAAACTCTGACATGATTAAGGTAACAATTCCTGGTGCTAAGACAGTGTTTGGAAACCAGACTGAAAAACCAGAATATAAATGAGCATTGTAATAGACTATCGGGTATTAGCTTAGTGAGTGGAAAACACTTAGTGCTAGGCTATAATAACTCTAGTTCTGCCTTACAAACTTAAAACAGAAAAACTTCAAAGGATAAAACTCAATCTAGATAACATTAGCCTCTGAACCAGTAGAGATCAATAACATCTGTGATGATGTAAAATTATAGATTATACCACAAATATAGTTTAAGCTACCTGGACCCCAATCAAAATTTATTCAGATTTTTTTCAAAACAGCAGGAAAATACAATTCAGGCTGATGTGGTAAGTTAATTAAAACGGGCTCATAACTGACACACATCTTAGTTCCATAAGTGTTTAAACACTTAAGAGAAGACAGAAGACATGAACTTGAAACAAACTGAGCTACAGAAATAAAATTACAAAGCGTGACATGAAAAATAGACTGAAATTGCCAGGTTTGACTCTGTGAAAGAAAAGATTCCTGATTTTCCAAAGGAAATAGAAAATATACAAAGAGAAACAAAAAAAGTAAAAGATAATTTAAAAGTAAAAATGTTGGTATCTACAGAATGACTTCAAGTCGCCTAATAAAAATGAGATTTGGCGGAGCTAGGATAAGGGTGCTTGACACCAAACCTGACGAAACTCAGTTGCTGGGAACGACAAGGTGGAGAGAACCAACTCCTGCACGTTGTCCTCTGACCTCCACACATGAACTAGGGCACAGGCACCCCACCACATACACACAGTCTCTAAATTCCTAAGCAACAAGAACTCAAATAACCCCATCAGTAAGTGGGCTAATAGAATGAATAGACAGTTTTCAATATACCATAGCATCGGCTTCGCTCAACCTTCAGAGAAGCTGCTTCTTGCAGTACATGGTAATTAACACAGAGAAAACAACAGGACAGTGTGCGGACAGCGGGAGTCCTTGGAGTATTCAGCCCTAAATGGGATGTCTTTACACCCAGCCCCTTCCCTCGAGGCTCAGGGATCTATGCAGAAGAGGAGGCAGAAAGACCATAAGAGCCAATGGTGGGGAATGACTCCAACTAAACAGTGCCTCCCAGAAACAACAGAGCTGATGCAGTATGAACTCACAGAGACTGCACCAGATCACACAACACCTGCACAGGTTCAAACCAGACAAAATCGCAGTGCTGAGCAGAAGTGGACATCAAGTTCCCCAGCCCCTAACCAAGAAGCTACTGGCAATTGATAGCTACTGGGAAAGGGAAATCAGTGTTCTCCGATGGAGTGTCACAGGGTACATCAATACTCTCAAGGGCAGGCCATAGGCACAGGGGTAATTGACCAACACAAAAACAGACTCTTTTATTCTGGGCTTTTATGTGGGTTTGTTTTCTGTTGTTGTCTTATAGGTTTTCTTTCTTTTTCTTTTTAGTTTGTTAAGACTTTTGCTTTCTATTCTTTTTTTTTGAGAGAGAGAGAACATGAGTTGAGTGGGTAGGGAGGATATGGGAGGAGCTGGAGAGGGGAAAGAATATGATCAATTTAATAAAAATAATTATATTTTAAAAATATGAAACACAAATATCTAATAAACTTATATTAGAATATTAGATTTTTCATAACTAATATGAAAAAATGTTCAACTACACTAGCCATCAGAGAAATGCAAATTAAAAGTACATTGAAATTTGATCTTACCCTCATCAGAATGCCAATCATTAGGGAACTAATGTTGGCAAGAATATGGACAGAAGGAAGCCCTTATACACTGCTATGGAAATGGAAACTAGTCCAGTCACAATGGAATTAAATACAGAGACTTCTTTAAAAATCTAAATTAGATCTTCCTTATGACCCAGCTGTACAATTCCTGGCTATTCACTCAGAGACTCCAGACAGACATATCACAGACACACTTTCACATCAATATTTATTGCAGTACTGTTCACAGTAGTTAGGTTATGGGATCAGCCAAGGTGTCCAACAATAGAGGAGTGGATGGAGAAAATACGGCATTTATTGAGAATGAGATATCTTGACCCATAAAGAACAATGCTATGTCATTTACAGAAAAATGGATGCAACCAGAGATGGATATGTTAAGTGAATTAAGTCAGTAGTCTCCGAAAGACAAAGTGTCACCTTTACTCTCATTTGTGATTCCTGGATTTTATATAGGTCCATAAAGTCATGTGTGAAAGTAGAACTGTCTAAGGGGGGTAAAAGGAACTAAGAAAGAGGGAAGAGGGGAGGGAGACACAGGGAAGAAGGGGGAGGGGAGGGGAGGGAGGCACAGGGAAGAAGGGGGAGGAGAGGGGAGGGAGGCACAGGGAAGGAGAAAAGGAGGAAGGCACAGGGAAGAAGTGGAGAAGAAAGAGGCACAGGGAAGAAGGGGGAGGGGAGGAGAGGGAGGCACAGGGAAGGAGAGGAGGGGAGGGAAGCACAGGGAAGGAGGGGAGGGGAGAGAGGCCCAGGAGAAAACTTAGAGCTCAGCTACAGCATTGAAGAAGTGCAGTGGGGGCTTTGGAGCTGTCTCAGTGGGTTGAAAAGACTGTTGTTCAAGCATGAGGACCTGAGCTCAGATCTCCAGTGCCCACCTAAACTGCTGCCGGTGTGGCAAATGCCTATAACTCTGGTACTTGGGAGGCCGAGAGAAAGTCCCAGGGGTTCACTGGCCAACCTAGCCAACTGGTGAACTCCAGATTCAGTGAGTGGCCCTATCTCAAAAAATAAGGTGATTGGGAGTCAGCTGGAGAGATGGCTCCGTGGTTAAGGGCCCTTGATACTCTTGCAAGAGACCCTCGAGTTGTGTTCCTAGGAGCCACATGGTAGCTAACTCCAGTTCCAGTTGATCAAGCACCCTCTTCTGGCCTCCACAGGCACTGTGAATATGTGGTGTACTTAAAATACATACAGGCAAAACACTCATGCACATAAAAAAATAAAATAAAGGTAACAAGCAATATAGGAAGACTTCAGACCTTCATGGGACTGTGACAGGCACATGAACCCAAGCATCCTCATGCACACCCACACAAAAATACTTTAAAGAAAATGTTAGGGGAGAATCTATTACCGTTATTCTGTTAAATAGACATAGTATCAAACCAACTTCTAACAAATTATTATACTCATAGATTAATGCCTTTCAACCTTCACCAGAGAAGCTAGCATTTGCAAAAGGACGGTAATCAACACAGAGATCCAAGATACCGAGAGTAAGAGACTGCAAGGTGTTCAATCCTAAATGGTGGATCTCTATCATCTCCCGTCCTACCAAGGCTCAGAAACAGTTATGGAAAGGGTGGGGGGTGGTAGGAAGACTGTTCAAAGCCAGAGGTGACGAATGAAGAAAAGAACAGTGTCATTGGAACACAGCAGAGCAGCTGCACATAAAAATCTATAGTGATTGTGACAGCACGCAAAAACACCTTGCAAGTCAAATCAGATCAAATTCCAGCATGGAGAGGTGAGCTGGATACAAAAAGCTACCTCCAGCCAAGGAACTGTTGGCAACTGACAGCGGAGGGAGAGTTAGTTCCATTTCAGTGTTGCCCTGGTGAGTCGACTGTGAACTAGCAGAAGACCACACACCCAAGAATGCATGGGCATCACAGAATGGACTTGAGGGGTGCGGAAAAATAAGACATAAATTTGGGTGTGTTGGGAAGGGGGAGCTGGATCTGGAATGATCAAAATATTCTCCAAAATTCTCAAAGAACTAAGGAAAAAGAGTTTATGATTGTAAACCCATTTAAACTTCATGTTAAAGCTGCCAGTTTTATACAATAGACATTAGATATGAATATAGATGCAAAATAGTGGGAAATTTCCTTGATTCTTTCTCATCAATGGTCAAATCATTAATACAAGAAATCAACAGAGACAATAGTACTATACTACAGATCAAATTCACGTAAGACATTCACAGAACATTCCAACCAACAATTGCAGAATACACACTCTATTTATGGACCTTTCTAGAGTAGACCATGTGTTGTGCAAATACAAAATAAATCTTCATAGAATCTCTGAAATCAAAATCATCTATTTTTTCTGCTCATAATAGGAAACTGGAAGTCAATAACAAAGACTAAAAACCATACAATACAGGAAGGCTGAATATAGGAATAGTATTTGAATATAGGAATAGTATTTGAGGGAGTCAGAAGGAAAATTAACCATGTGCTAAAAACAAATGAAATGGATTCACAACATACACAGACCTGTGAGGGAGAGCAGAGACAGTGCTGATATGGACGTTAACATCCATTAAAATAGAAACACTTCTAATAAGCAACCTAATGCTACATCATAAGAACAAACCAAACCCAAATCCAGTAGAAGGAAAGACATAGAAAAGATCAGAGCAGAAACAAAAACTAAAACCAGACACGGTCAACCAACCAAAAGTATCCGTTGTTTCCCCATTAAATAACAGCATAAGCCTACTTCCACTAACTGAGCCAAAGGGAGAGACTACCCAAATAGAATCGGAGGATTGAAAAAAAGCATCAGAACTGACAGCACAGACGTGAAAGATCATTGCTGGTTATAAGAAAAGTGATAAGCCAACAAAGAGGAAAAGCTGGAGGAAATTGATTTACAGACACATACGTCTTAGCAAAATTGAACCAGGGATGTTGGAAAACTGAATAGACCACTAACAAGTAATGAGATTCAAACAGTAATTAAAAGCCTCCCCCAAAAGTAAAACCTGTCTGATTTGATGACTTCACTGATTAATATCAAACTTTTTATGTAATTTTTTTCATACAATCTATTTTTATCATGGCTTCTAAACCAAAACCAATACCAATTCTTCTCACATTAATCCACAAAATTCAAATGGAGAAAGCAGGAGCTCATTCTGGGAGGCTAGGAATACTCTGTTAACATGAACTGATAAAAACCATATATACATACATTCATACATGCTTTCATATATACATTCATACATCTACAGACCAATATCCTTGATAAACATAGATGCAAAAATCCCCAATATCATATTAGCAAACTGAATTCAATGCCACATCAAAAAGATCAAAGATGGTTCAATATACATAAGCAATGAACAGAATAAAGCATAAAATCATAAAATAATATCATATATGCAGAAAAATTATTTGACAAAATTCATCATCCCTTATGATGAAGTCCTGAACTAAATAGGGCATATAGGTATTATACCTCAATATAATAAAATCCATGGACAACAAACCCATGGACATGTCATACCAAATGGGGAACATTAAAAATATTTTCTCTAAGACCTGAAAAAGCATGATTGTCCACTTTTAATGAACTAATTCTATGTAGTAACTGAAGTTTTAGCCAGAAAAAAAAATGGAAAGAGAAAGAAACAAAAAGTGCATAAATGGGAAGGAAGTAAAACCGCCCTTGTTGGTAGATGATACAATTCTATCCCTACCCAATCTACAAAGTCCATGAGATTCTCGCCATAATACCAGCCGAATTTTCCACAGAAGTAGAAATAACAATTTTAAAATTCACATGGAAGTGTAAAATGCAGCAGCTGAGGTATTCCCAAGCAAGAATATGAAAACTACAATTTCTAGACATGAAACACAATAGTGGACCCAAACAAACTTATACCTCCAATGCAATTGATTTTTTTTTTGCTTCCTTATTTTAAACAATATTATATGAGTTTTTGGAGAATTCTAGTTGCTATATTTTTTGAACATATCCACTATCCCAGTTCCTCCAACCAGCCCCTCATCTTCCTATCCTTTCCCACCCAACTCTGAGGTTGCCCCAGGTAAGTTCAGTTTGTGTTCCCCAACTAGTCTTGGGAGTGGGTCCTGCCCTGGAACCATCAACCTACCAGTGGTCACATTGTTGAAGGAAAAATGACATTCCCAGCAGCTATTAAATGTCAAAAGCTTCTCAACTAGTGGCAAGATTCCATGCTTGTCTGCCGGGATTTTTATCTAGCTGGAACTTGCACATGTCTTGTGCATACTGTCACAGTCATTATAAGTTCATATGACAACTGTTCTGCTAAGTATGAACAACAGTTTCTTGATGTTATCTCCTACTTCTAAGCTCCTACAATCTTTCAGCCTCTTGCATAGCAATTTCTTCAAGATTGAAACATTTCTCTTCTTCAGAAAAGCTCCTTAAACCAGAAGGCAAATAACTCAAAATAGCTTCAGAAAGTCCCTGAAACTTAGCAGATTCATTAGGCCCCCTCCTTCCCACAAGTAAACAGTAAACACAGCTGAGAGTCATTCTCAGACAAGCCAAGCTGCAAATAATACTGAGACCAGACCAGCTGCTTAGAAGAAGCAGAAATCAGCAAAGCTCCCTGGAAGTGATTTAGACCAACTGAGTCACTTGGAAAAGGACACTTTCCAGACTGTTGAGCTGCCTGCACGATGTGAAGTATGTTCTAGGTACCCAGATTTTGTGAACTGTCACCCATGGTGTGGCAGGCTTTGGTGATGCAGCCGACTTTAAGTCATTTCTGTTCCTGTACGTAACCACAATAAAATTCATTTGATTCACCAAGCTGGACTTTGGTGGTATCCATAATTTGGCCTGTCATGGGCTCCTTGTCTGTGGTGAGTAGACATGTGTGTTGTGTCTCTCCAAGAAAAGTCTTGTCACACAACATAACTGGTTTCCAAACAGGGACACAAGAGAACCAAAGGTGAGCTGGAGAGGAATGAGTACATGTTTTTGGCTATGGGTAGCAAGGCATGCCACAGGAGGGAGGGAGAGCTGAGAAGGCTGATGGGGAGTGTCTGCAGAGAAAATTCGGATACAGTTGTCATTTCCTGCATGGTGTGTGTTAATGTGCTTTGTACTATGACAAATGGTTGCATGGTTCTTGCTATGGATAGTGAGATGTGCAACTACAGCTGAGTCAACAGGATTAGGAATTTCTCGTGAGGCTTCCCAGGTTGACGGTCTTCATTTATCTGGCATGGGGTAGCATGCTTACCTTATGAGTGGGGTCCACCAGATAAATAGGAGATGCCCCGAAAACAGTTAAAGGCTTAGAGGAAGTTACGCAGCACAAGGGTCAAGGTTGTTGGCATGCTGCAGCAGAGGTTGCCTGACCTCTGTTGTGTGTAGTTAGAAATGCGTCTGAGGCTGAGATGGCGACCAAGCAGGACCTTGTTTGTATAAAAGAGCAATTGTGCTGGGTGTGGTGACACATATCTTTAATCCTAGCACTCAGGGAGGCAGAGGCAGGTGGATCTCTGTAAATTCAAGGCCAAGGTCTACAAAGTGAGTTCCAGGATAGCCAGGGCTACACAGAGAAACCCTGTCTTGGAAAACAAAACAAAAAGCAATTGCAACAGGAAAGGGATATGCTACTGACATCCCTGTGATAACCTCTGATTTGTCAAGTCAATTAGATAAACAAGAGGATAAGGTGGGGGTGCTTGCAGCCTCCTAAGGCTTAGGGGCTGATAGGGAAAGAGAAGGCAACAAGTTAGATCTGTGCTCCGAAGCCCTTCCTGGGACCCATGGAAGACCTTGGAATTCATGGGAAGATTCAGAGCGTGAAGAGGATGAGAGTGTGGTAGAAGCAACAGAAAATAACCTGCGGGTCCAACTTTTAGTAGTCAGCAAGGGAGACTCTGTAATCCAGTGTGCAGATGGGAGCATTAACCACTGGGCCATGGTCCAATGCAAGAAATTAGTGTGATCAGAAAATACTCAGCACTTGAACTGCTGGAATTAGAGAAGACTTTTGAAAAAAACAATGAACGAGTCTGTTGCAGTATGGCTTGTAAAGCTGTGAGACTTACTTGGGTGTGGATGAGATCAGTCTGACTACCATGGAGAGAGAGAAAACCAAGTAATGTACCTTCCATCCCTCCTTAAGGCAAAGCTGTATAACATGAGACAATATGAGGGAAGTCAGTTCCTGATGGACTGACCTATCAGAGCCATTAGGAACACTTGGTGATCTCTATCTAAATTCCCCCAGAAATGTCTGGAAATAGGGGACCATAGAGGATGGACAGACACTACTGAGGGAACTAGGAATAAGGAAAGCTGTGTTTGAACTCCAGTTCCCTGGGCCAGACAGAACTATGTTCACAGAGGAGTTAAAAGATTGATCCTGCAGGAGCCTCCAGGCTGGGATGGAGCCTTTAGCAGCTTTGCCGAGCCCTTTGGTGAGACAAAATCTTTATAAGGCAGGAAAGGCTTTGGCAGGCATGAGTGGCTTAGAGCAGCATGCAAAGAGTGTCTGCAAAGTGAGAGAGCAGTCTACAGGAGATAAGAAAAAGGCAAAACACAGGAAGAGGTCTGTCTGTGGTCCTCAAAGACAAATGTGGCAAGGTTTGTGTTGACCTGGAGGTCCTAAGGGGGAAAATGGATAGAAAGTCAAATTGTGTGTTAAGGGGCCTCTAGACGGCTTTGTTCTCAGAAACTCAGAAACACGATCGAACAAAATAGTAAAGATGATCAAGGCTGACTCGAGGCTGGGCAATTATACCCCAGACTAAGAAGGGCACATTCTCCTCTGGCAAAAGGTTAGAACAGGGGTGGAGATGGTTTGTCTAGCCAGGAACTCCCCCAACAGCTAGGTATGGTAGATAGAGAAGCAATGGCTATATCTACAGCTACTGTGCCAACCCAGGGCCACTCTGACCCAGGACACCAGTAGGTGCAGCAGGGGACAGCGTGGCCACATTCACCTTTGGTCATGAGTAAGTCTGAGCAGGTTAAGTCAGGCCCACTGAGTTAATCAGGTGTGGAGAAATGTGGGGAGGCTCCATGAAGAGCTCCAGGATATGGAAATATAATAGCTTAGAGAGAATGAACGAGGATTATGGGGAGTTATTTAAGTCAGCACCTGCTATTCGTGTTTTGTACCCAACCTTGATCTGTGTAGAAAGCAATTGACCCGAAGGAAGGGATGGAGCCTTTCAGTGCTGTGTTAATCCTTGCTGATGTTCAACATTAGTATCTTAGTTGAGAACCTTTGGGATTACCTGACACTGCTGAGAACAGATGACAACAGACATCTAGTGCTTTACTAACACTGTATCTGTAACCCACTATTTGTCACAGGAGGATGGTTCAGAAGGTGACCTTGTCCTGCTCATCTTCTGAAGAAGGTTTTGTTACACAGATGACATAATGCTAACCTCTGGATGCTTTGCAGACTTGTGAAGCCATTGGAAAGACAACCACGTGTGATGGTACTTCTATCCACCTTACAACCTTACTGGGGCAGGGTTAATTGGAATTTAAGAAAATGCAAAATGTTCAAAATGTTCAAATGTTCAAAAGGACACTCCCAGAGGCCATAAGGTTATTGAATGAAAACCCTAGTACCTGTGGTGGGCTACCTCCCCGTGAGTTATTGGCTAGAGAAGCCATTGAAGCCCCACAAACCACCAAGTCTATTACTAGTGATACTGGTTGTGTGATCAAACCAGATGGTGAGATCCTATTGCTGAAGACTGTGCTTTGACTGAAGGACACGGAGAAATTAAGCTGGAACTGAACTACTGGCTGGTTTTCACAGTGCCAGAGGGGGCCATGCAGGCTGTGGGTGGTGAACTAAGTGCTACAGTACTGACATCCTGCAGGATGTGCCCCAACTTGTGCACTAGTGGCTTGGCTATCATTGGTAAGACCATGGGTAAGCCTTCTGACTGGAGTTAAGGCCTGTTCCACAAGCAGGAGTTCACATATGGTACAGTAAGCCAGGATGAAAACCTGTGGCTGGGGAGGTCCTAGCTCTCAATAGGGAAGCAACTGCTCTTGGTTTACTAGACGGATGTGATGTGCCTGTCAAACTGCTTACAACATGCTCATACTTCACCATTGCTGTCAGCCTCAACATATAACCACTGGGGAAACTCTGAAGAACAAGTGACCATTATGGTGGCATGATGCCGTAATTCTTAGCCATTGGTCTACATCTACAGTCACCTCATCCAAGGATCAGGGATCATTATGAGAGAAGGTGCAAAAAGAATGAAGGAGTAAGATGAAAGGGTGGAGTGTTGTGCAGCAGTTTCCTCCAAGAGTGAAACATTCCATCCTGCAGGGACGCTCCTTAAACCAGAAGGCAATTAACTCAAAATAGCTTCAGGAAGTCCCTGAAACTTAGCAGATTCATTAGGTCCTTCCCTCCCACGAGTAAACAATAAACACTGTTGAGAGTCACTCTCAGAGAAGCCAGGCTGCAAAGACAGACCAGGTCAGCTGTCTGGAAGAAGCAGAAACCAACCAAGTTGCCTAGAAGAGGTTTAGAGCAACTGAGTCACTTGGAAAAGGACACTCTCCAACCTGTTGAGCTGCCTGCAGGCTGTGCAGTATGTTCTAGGTACCCAGATTTTGTGAGCTGTCACCCATGCTGTGGTGCGCTTTAGTGATACAGCTGTCTATGAGTCATTTCTGCTCCTGTAAGTAACCTCTCACCCATATTCCTGTAAGTAACTCAACTAAAACTCATTTGTTTGCCAAGATGGCCTTTGGTCAGTCCTGTGATCTCTATTTGTGGTGAGCAGATGTGTGTTGTATCTTTCCAGGAAAAGTCCCGTCACACAACATCACGCTATCATCTGTAAAGGTGCCTGAGCCTCGAAGGAATGGATGTGATATGATGGCCCATTTAGTGATGCGAACTCTTCATCTGCTATTCTCTGAAACGGCCAGTTGTGTGTCCGTTAATCGACATCTACTTCAACTGGAAGCGTTTCTAGATGAGGGTCAAGGGTACTCTGATCTATGGGTATAACTGAAGGGACACTGGCCCACTCAAGCATGTGGATCTGGCAGGCCTTGCCCTTCTCCCCCACTCCCGCTGCCTTGCCAAAATCCATTAGATTTCATCCCTAAAGCTAACCATCACAATTTATTCCCTTATTTGGCCACTTCCTCCTCCTGAGGCTGACTACCAAAGTCCAGCAATCACAAGCCCCCATTTGGCTCACCTAATTAACATGCCCAATTAAAATTAAACACCTCATCCTAACACAGGGTTTCCCCTTCACCTTTACAAACCACCATTTTCCTATGTGCCATGTCTGTCTCCCCTCTTTTCAGAGGCAGTCCTTTGTCCCTCCAGGATGAATGTCCCTTCCACCTTTCACTTGTCCCCTTCCCCTTCTCCCTGCCCCCCATCTCCTTTCCCACCGCATCCTAGCCCATTCTAGCACAGACCTCCCTTCTTCTCCTCTTAAAGATTACACCGGCAAGGACATTTGCTGCTGTTTTCTGTCTGAGTCAGAAAGCAGTCACTTTAACTTTTCTTCCCTGCTTAATAAAGAATCTCTCTGTGAAAACAGGTGTTTGGGTGTGGTTTGTGTCTAATCTAAGGTCTGGGAGGAAGTCTTCACTGTTGACTGAGGTCTCCTTTAGTAATGCTAAGTCATTAGGTGCTGTTTTAAATACTGTGTCAATTTACTAGACTAATAATATTGGGTTCCCTCCTGGGGCTTATTACCTGTCTAGCCACAGGTTCTCAGCCCTTTTTAAAGTGCTAGGTATGGGTTTCATCTCAGATCCAATCATAAAGTGCTTGGTTACTCCCATAACATTAATTTAAAAAAAGAATCTTAAATTTTATTTGAAAACACACACACACACACACACACACACACACACACACACACACACACACACACTCTAGTCCAAACAATCTTGAACAGTCAAAGACCTGATGGAGCTATCATTATCCCTGATTACAAGTTATTAAAAGCAATTACTGGAATAAAAACAGACACATTTACCAATAGAACAGAACTGAGAACCCAGATATAAGCCTACACTTTTATAGCCACCTGATTTTTGGCAAAGAATCCAGAAATGCTTGAGAGAGGAAAGACAGCACACCTCCAACAAACAGTGCTGGTCAAACTCTGTAGCCGCAGAGGTAGGAGAATGAAACTCCAACCTTATCTGTCAATGTGCTCAAACTCGAGTCCAGATGGATCAAGGACCTTGACATAAGATCTGATACCCTGAATCGGATAGAGGAGAAAGTAGGGCACACATTTGAACTTACAGACCCAGGAAAAGACGTTCTCAACAGGATTCTGACAGCACAGGCTTTCTTTAAAACCAACAGCTGACAAATGGAAGCACATGAGACTAAGAGCTTCTGTGCAGAAAAGGGCGCCACTGTTTGAGAGAAGAGGCAGCCTACAGAATGGAAGATTTCTTTACCAGCTACACATCTGCCAGAGGGCTACTCTCTAGAATATACAAAGAAATTTTAAAAAAATCAAGCACCAATCCCATCTTAAAATGGGGCATGGTTTTAAACAGCTCTCAAAAGATGAAATACAAACAACTGAGAAATCTTTATTAATATGCCACTGATTCTTGACAATATTGTCAAAAGCATACATTGGAGGAAGGACAGGCTTTTCAGTCATTGATGCTGGAAAACCAGACAGCCTATGAAGATTGAAGCGTGACCCCTGTCTCTCATCCTGCACAAAAATCAACTCAAAATAGTTCAAAGACTCAATGTAAGACACGAAACACTGAAACTACTAGAAAAAAAAAAAAAAAACGTCCACAGAAACACTGCAAGACATTGGCAAAGGAAACCATTCTCTCGACAACCCCAGGAAAGCACAGGAGACAAAATCAAAAGAGACCAATGGGATTACATCGAGCAAAAAGCCTCTCCCAGCAAGTGCAGAGACAGCTTACAGCACAGGAGGAAATATTTAGCATGTATTCATCTGATCAAAAGTCAATATTGAAAGTAGATGAAGAATTCAAAACTGTATTAATAAAAATAAGCAATATAATTAAAAGTTGTCAAATGATCTCAACAGACCCTTTCTCAAAAGAAAAAATGCAAACATCTAATAATTATATGAAAAAAGGCTCAATAGCATAAGCCATTAAGTAAATACAAATCAAACTCTAATGACATAGCCTCTCACTCTAGTTGGACTTGCTTTTATCAAACTAAATTCAAAAATGCTGGTGAGGATACAAAAAAAAATCATATTTCTATTCTCGGGAATAGAACAGTCACTGCAGAGAACAGCAGAAAGATACCTTTTAAAAAGTAAGAACAAAACTACCACCTCATCCTTGGTAGTCCACCTCTGTGACTGTATCTAAAGGATATTAAAATAGCATATGAAACTGATTTCTAGAGGTCCCAGAGACCCCACCAAACACTACAGGCCATTGCTATTGTAAATAGTTGCTCACCAAAACTTAATGGTGAGACCTTATTGCTGAAGACAGCACATACTTTGGTCATAAGACATGGAGGAACCAAGCTGGTACTGACCTGGAAGCTAGCTCCCTGCTGGCTAGCTTTCATAGTGCTGGAAGGTGCTGTGCATGTTGCTGGGGGAAAAAATAATTTACGGTCCTGACCCGATTGTGAACAATGCTGTGAGCTACAATAAGGAGCAGCAATGCCTATGGTTACAATAGAGACATGAATGCCATGGGGGTAACCAACCACTTTCTGATTGGATATACAACTATGGGCTGGAACTCACACATGTAACCGTAAACTTACTTAAGGACCTATGATTGAGAACATCATGGACCCTGGGGAAAACATACTACTATTTTCAATGTAAATGAATAGACTAATGAACTGTCTTCTAAATGCTGATCTTTATACTCACAGATAAGTGCAGCCCTCAGCTCTCGTCGATTGTCCAGTGAATATCAGTTTACACAAAGATTCACAACTGGTTAAAACACAGAGAACAAATGACTATAGAGGAGTGCTCAGACCTAAATGGGACACCTATATATCACATACATCCCTCCACCAAGACTCAGAGAATATTCCAGAATAAAGGGGCAGAGTGTAAGAGGCAGGAGGTAGGGAAGACTGCTGTTAAACAATGTCTTCTGGACATGGCAGGGCCGTTGCACTCATGAATTCACAGCAGCTGTGGTTGCCTGCATGAGATCTGCACAAGATCAAGCCAGTTAACATTCCAGCATGGATCAGGGAGGGACTCACAAGGCCCTGCCCTTAGCTTAGGAGCAAGTAGCAGTTGATAGGTCCTGTAAGGAAAATCATTCCCTTCAATAGTGTGGTCCTGGTAGAGTGTCCTTGCTCTACTGGATGCCACACACCCATCTGTGCACATAAGGACAACACTAATTGGATTCAGTGGATTATTTACCCCAAAAAACGGGGACATGAATTTGGAATGGAAATATGTTGGGAAAGCTGAGAAGAGCTGGAGGTAGGGAGTGGTGGCTGGATAGGGAGTAACATATTGCATATAGGTATGACATTCTCAAAATACAAATTACATATAAATAACTTCTACATGCCTATTTTTAATGTGGTACTGCTCATAATGGCCAAAATTACCTCAGTGCCTACTGATAGGTAAATGGATAAAAATATGTTATACACACACAATGGAGCATTATTCAGCCATAAATTAGAATTGATTTCTTCTGCTTGCAGCAAAACTGATGGAAGTAAACCTGGCATAATGAGATAAGTAGCACATGTTCTCACTTGTATGGAGGCTAAAGAGCAGAATAGTGATCACTAGAATTGGGCCTGGATGAAAGAAGTATACTAGATGTGGTTAATACATACTATATGCTTGCATGGCTTATCATACTAAGTCCCATAGACATACATAATGCGTTGATTAAAAACTAAACTATTAGTTAACTACAAAAAATTATGCAAATTCCTCAAGATGTAGAACTATTTGAATTATATATGATTGAAAAAAGTTCCAAAATTGCTAAGAATTGATCAACTTAGTTTCAGAAAATTCAACAAGGAAAAGAATAAGAAATAAAAATGCAGCAAGGCATATCGTTACCAATTTCTGAAAGTCCGTAATTAGGAAAACACATATAGATTAGAGTACTCCCAACCCTCATCAGAGATGCCCCTCCTTTTAGTAGATGGCGGCTAACACAGACTCCCAACTGCTCAGTGTGCAAAAGGCTGTGGAATGCTCAGCCTTAAATGGGACATTCATCACATCCCTCCCCCAAGACTCAGGGATCTGCGTGACAGAGAGGACAGAAAGATTGTGAGAGACAGAGGTCGTGGATAACATCAAGGAATAGTGTTTCCCAGATACAGTGAAACAGATTCATATAGGAACACACAGCAATTGTGGCGGCACACACAAGCCCTGCTCATGCTCCAGTCAGACAAAATTCTGGTATAGAGGCAAGAAAGTGGGCACAAAGTCTCACCAGTAGCTGAGGAGCTATGGACATTTGATAGCTACTGGGAGAGGAAGAATCAGTTTTCTGTAATAATGTGACCCGTAGTAGAATGACTACATGTCAAGGCAGGTCCCACTCCCAAGACTCACCGGGGAACACAAATTGGACTTGATAAGGAAAGAAGAGAAAAAAAGCAATCTCAAAGTTGGGTGGCAAGGAGCAAGAGGGTGGAGAAGTGCTAATGGTGAGGGGAAGAGGGGAGGTTAACATGTTCAAAATACACTGTATGGAATTCTCAAAGAATCAATGAAAATATTGCTTTAAAAAAAAACCTCAAAGGTATTCAGAGAAGAAAAGAGACATGATATATAGGCAGAGCATCTTCCTCAAGTGCCCATGCTCTAAACTTTATAAACAGGTTATATGAGGGAAAGTAATGAAGGGAGAAGATGGATTTAAATTTGCAAGTCAGTTGACCATGAGATATGGCGAATTCTGATTATCTGAGTTGGCTCAATATAATCATAAGGATGGGAGAGGATGGGCACCAGAAGAAAAACCAGAGTGAGAGCAGTGTGAGCACTCAGTCTCAGAATCAAATGGTTTCCAGGAGCTGGAAAATGCAAGGGAATGTTCCCTCTCAGTCTTCAGAAAGAAATTTACTCTGTCCATATTTTGATTTTTAACCTGATGAGGTCTATTTCAGATGTATATACACCATAATATTGTATAATTCTGTTTTGGAAATAGTAATTACATGAGTAAATATAAAGCTTTTATATTATTTAAAAACTCATAAAATACTAGGGTATAAATAAAAGTAATGTATTCTATGATTTTTGACACTTATATAGCAAAATTTATGATGGTAGGTCAAAAGTCATAGAGGAGAAATTAAGTACACTGTTGTAAGTCTCTTGTGAATAGCTGATCCCTAACAATAGACAATTTAAGGATGCGTACTACAAACTCCAAACACAGCAGCCGCTAACACAGCAAAATGGTTGTGGGAAATCAGTCACAAAATTAAAGAGAGTTGTAAATACATTCAATTAATGCAAATGAAGGCAGAAAAAGGAATTGAAAACGTAGAACTAAATCCCTCAGTAATTAATTAAAATAAATGTCTATAACTCATCAATTAAAAGGCAGAGTTTGTCAGATTGAGTAAGAATAAGACACAACTCTATACTGACAAGGAACTCACTTCAAAAATGTAAAGACGTAAATGGACTGAAATTTAAATAAAAATGCATGATTTTTAACTGTTTTAAAATGAAACAATATGTTGCAGAATAAAAGTTATCACTAGCATGAAAGAAATTTATTTCACAATAGAAAGGTATTTTTTCAATCAGTAGAATTAGTAAACATAGAAGCTTATGTGCCATAGAAAATGCAAATCAAACTGGATAGAATTGTAATAAACAAACAATTTATATTTGTTTAATGTATAACGAAATAATATAACAAAAATAAATAAATAAACATATTACAATCACAGCTGTTGGTAGAGATTTCAATACTCCTATCACAATAATTGATACAAATAGATACACATAAAGACAATGGTATAGTAAACTTCAATAACTGTTGTTTAATTTTACCTACTTTAAACCCATTGAAATCTATACATTAGAGAATGTGCTATTTTCAAGTGATCTTTTAAAGCAGTACTTATAAAAATAATACCCTATTATGGAGGGTTAAAAAGGTTCAAGAAATTAAAAAGCACTGAAATGTGACAGTAACTCTTAATGGTCAACTTCCTTGGATCGAGCGATGCCTAGGACATCAGTAAGACACACCTCTCGATATGTGTAGGAAGAAATTTCCATAGATGATAAGATCATGAATACTTCTTTCTGTTGTATGCTTTAATTCACCGGCGGATCTAGAGTCTTAGTAGATTATTTGTAGGGGCTGGAAAACAGGGGAAGTGGGGCCTAGATGGAGAAATAGGCAGGGAGGGGTGTGTCAAGGGAAGCTGCATCCTCCCTGGTGCCGTCCTATTTTTACCCCTGCTCTTTCTTCTCTCCACCAGGTGTGAGCTTCTCCATGCCCTCCCGACCCCACAGGCTGAGCTAAACCTCTGAAACTGTGAGCGAAGGAAACCTTTCCTCCCTTTACCCTGTGGCCTTCTGCCACAGTGCCCAGAGGACTGGCGAACACATCAAGTAAGAATGCTCTCTTATCTCTCTAGTATCAAGTTAAATATCAGTAATTAGGATTTCTGCGAAACCATAAAAGCTTAGAGCATTAATACCACACTTTTAAAGTAAGACATGCCCCAGGGAAATCAAAAGGTAGACTGAATACATCCTAAACTCCATTGCTCCTCTGTCTTTTGGCTGTAATAAAGTGAAGAAGTATCTGGAACTTAATGAAAACAAAAAGTTCCAGCACATCTTAATGTGTTGGGTATCTCAATTTCATAGGGTTAACGCCAGTACTAGAGAAGGAGAGAAACCAATGGCACTCATTTTCTCTAGCAGTAATAGAAAGAAACAGCACCCAAATCCACTGACTCAGAGAGGACCATAACACATATCACTGAAGGAATACATGAGGTAGAAACTATGAAATAAAGAAGATTGGAAACACCTAAGCTAGCACTTTGAAATCAAGCAATAATCAGGTAGCCAGACGGAACAAAAAAGAAATGACAGAAATATTTGATATTAGGGACTAGATAAAGCACATCGCTACGGATTCATGAGATATTAAAAGGCTAATAAGGAAATATTATGAATAAATTTATGCCAATAAATTTGACAACTTAGATGAAATATGTCATTAAAAATCTTTCCACAAAAGAAACTCCAGGTCCAGATGGCTTCCCCAGTTAATTAAACTAAATATTTTTGAAAAATTAATAGCAATTCTATACACATTCTTCCATAAAATTGAAGAGGAGAAACCAATTTCCAAGTCATTCAATGAAGTTTACCATTCAGTTCATGCTAAAACTACACAAATATTACTAAAAGTAAAGTAGCAAAAATAGCCCTCATAAACATAGGTGAAAACTCTGAGATAAATTTTAACGAATCAAATTCAACCATAAATAAAAATGATAATGCATCATGGCCAGATGGAATATTTTAGGAATGTAAGGTTTGAAATAACAAAAATCAATCATTGAAGGAGGGTAAGAGAAGATTGTAGATCCAGAATCATCAGAAATCTGTCTTCCCAGACAACTGTCAGAGCCTGTGTACTGTAATTATTTGAAAATATTAGAGTTTATTGAAGGAATATATCTTCCAGAGACAGGCTGGCACAGTGTCTTAGTTAGGTTTCTATTGCTTTAATGAAACACTATGACCATAAACAACTTGGAGAAGAAAGGATAAACATTCATCGTACATTTTCAGGTAATAGTCCATCACTGAGGAAAGCCAGGGCAGGAGCTCAAGGCAGGAATCTGGAGGTAGGAATGGAAGCAGAGACTGCAGAAGAATGTTGCTTACTGTCATGCTCTCTCTGCTTTCTTATACCATCCAGTGGTGGCACCACTCACCTGTGAAATGGACACAACCACATCAAACATTAATCATGAAAATGCCCCACAGGCCAGTCTGATAGGAACATTTTCTCAATTAATGTTCCTCTTCCCAAATGACTCTAGTCTTTGTCAAGTAGACATAAAAACTAGGCAGCACAGATGGAAAGTTACAATGTGGTGGTTTGAAAGAAAACGACCCCCAAAGGGAGTGACACTATTAGTTGGTGTGGCTTTTTGGAGTAGGTGTGGCCTTGTTGGAGAAAGTGTGCCACTGTGGGAGTGGGCCTTGAGGTCTCCTATGCTCAAGCTACTTCCCAGTGAGACAGATCACTTCCTGCTGCCTTTAAGTCAACATGTAGCAGCTTCTTCTCCAGCACCATGCCTGCCTACACACTGTCATGTTCCCTGCCATGAGGTAATAGACAAAACCTCAGAAACTAAGCCACTACCTCAATTAAATGTTTTCTTTGTAAGAGTTGCTGTGGTCATGGTGTCTCTTCACAGCAATAGAAACTCAAAATAAGACATACAATGAGTTTCAGTCAATTTCATTTTTTAGCAGGAAGATAGGGCTCATTCAAAGGAGACACAAATAAGCCAATAGACACTAACCCTGAGAAAAAGAAGCTAGAGACTTTATTAGGAAAAAAAAACCCTTTCAAACAACTAGTCTTTTGTTGTTCTTGTTGTTGTTTTTTTTTTTTTTTTTTTGGTTTTTCGAGACAGGGTTTCTCTGTGTAGCTTTGCGCCTTTTCCTGGAGCTCACTTGGTAGCCCAGGCTGGCCTCGAACTCACAGAGATCCACCTGGCTCTGCCTCCCGAGTGCTGGGATTAAAGGCGTGCGCCACCACCGCCCGGCTGTTGTTGTTTTTTTTAACACAGGGTTTTTCTGTGTAGTTTTGGTGCCTGTCCTGGATCCTGCTCTGTAAACCAGGCTGGCCTCGAACTCACAGAGATCCACCTGCCTCTGCCTCCCGAGTGCTGGGATTAAAGGTGTGCGCCTGCATCACCACCACCCAGCAACAGCTAGTCTTTTAAAAGACTCCAAAAAGTAAAGGAATGTGTGAAAAAAAAAATCAGAAAATGACTTATGGACACAATGGAAACATCAATAAATCAACTCCAATGTTGAAAAATATCATCCCTGAAAAGGGATATTCACTGGAGGGATTGCCCAGGAAGATGAAGGTGGGCAGGAAAAAGGATAAACTACCTAAAGACAGGAAGGTGGAAACTGCTGGTCAGAAAAAGACTAAGAAAAGAGATAGGAGAAAGTGAATGCAGCCCATAAGACATCATAGATCACAAACACACTAATTCTAGAGTCTCCAGAAAAAGTAACTGGGGGGGAGGGGGGGTGAGGGATGCAGGGAGTGAGGGAAGGAGGAAGAGAAGTTGTAGCCATCATTGCTGGAATCCTCTGGATTTCTTTTACTATATAAATTTAAAAATCCAAAAACCTTAGCACATACCAAATGGGATGAACACAAGCCATATGATAATAAAAGTATGGAAAGCCAAAGAGAGTGTTGATGTGACTTACAAAGGGATTCTTAATAGAACTATCCGATTTTTTTTATCAGAACTTTGAAAGTCAAAAAACAATGAACATGTGAAGGTAACAGTGTTGTGGGATGGTCTGTATGTCAAATGTGTTGCTGATTGGTCAATAAATAAATCACTGATTGGCCAGTGGCCAGGCAGGAAGTATAGGTGGGACTAACAGAGAGGAGAATTGAGAGAACAGGAAGCTGGGTGAGGGAGACACTGCCAGCCGCCATCAGGACAAGGAAGATGTAAAGTACCGGTAAGCCACAAGCCACGTGGGACAAGGTATAGATTAATAGAAATGGATTAATTTAGGCTGTAAGAACAGTTAGCAAGAAGCCCGCCACGGCCATACAGTTTGTAACCAATATAAGTCTCTGTGTTTATTTGGTTGGGTCTGAGCAGCTGTGGGACTGGCACGTGTCAGAGATTTGTTCTGACTGTGGGCCAGGCAGGAAAACTCTAGCTACAAATGGCGTCCAAAGTGGTGGCAAGAATTTCCACCTAAAACCTGAGAAAAAAGATTCTAAAACGGAGCTAAAAACAGTTCCTAGTTGTCTCTTTCAAGTTAGTGGCAGCCTGCCGGTTTTAGCTACTGGCGGGTTCCTAGCGTGCGTGCATGCTCGACCTGCAGTATGGTGGGAATGAGGCCTCTGCAAGTGGCACATTAAGCTGTGTGGTGGATTTAGCCTTTGCTAGTACAAAACAAAACAAAAAAAAAGAGGTTTCTGGGCTACACGCTGCTTTGATAAAAGCATAGACCCACTATTTCTGAGAGTTGATGGCTCCCAGAGCTGGCGGAAAACGTATCACTGCCATGTTGGGAAGCTGAAGTGGGCGGAGCCAGCAGCGCCAGCGCCGTTTCAGGCTTAGAAGGCTGCAGTTTAAAGCAATAGGCTCAAGCTAATATAAAAAATAAGCCACATAAAGATGGTTACCACACAGAGAATCTGGATTATGTTCTCTTTGATATTCATAACTGAAGAAAAACATTTGATTACAAAAGCTGTTAAGTTAAGCCAAAATGTATATTTTAAAGGTACCTTGACTTCAAAATTTGGATATAAGGATATGTTGCTTTGGAAAGGAGGCTCTGCTTTTGTTTCCACAGAAAGCCAGAGGCTATGGATTTGTTCCAGATTAAGATACATCAGGTTTGACCAGCCAAGATCACCTGAAAGGTCTCTGATGACACCATGGTCCAGATGATCCAACATCCAGAACCGTTTCAAGGCAACTGGCTCAGACAATACACCCTCATGGACTACTCCATAATCCTAAAGTATTCTTTGTGTCCCCATAAGATACATCGCCCCCCTCCAGCAGGAAGTAGTAAGAGAAGCTACGCCCAAATTCCCAAATATATCACACTGACTTTGGAGATGTGTAAAGGTTAAAACCTTCCTTTTTAAGAAAAGAAAAGGGGAAGTGCTGTGGGATGGTCTGTATGTCAAATGTGTTGCTGATTGGTCAATAAATAAATCACTGATTGGCCAGTGGCCAGGCAGGAAGTATAGGTGGGACTAACAGAGAGGAGAATTGAGAGAACAGGAAGCTGGGTGAGGGAGACACTGCCAGCCACCATCAGGACAAGGAAGATGTAAAGTACCGGTAAGCCACAAGCCACGTGGGGCAAGGTATAGATTAATAGAAATGGATTAATTTAAGCTGTAAGAACAGTTAGCAAGAAGCCTGCCACGGCCATACAGTTTGTAACCAATATAAGTCTCTGTGTTTATTTGGTTGGGTCTGAGCGGCTGTGGGACTGGCGGGTGTCAGAGATTTGTCCTGACTGTGGGCCAGGCAGGAAAACTCTAGCTATAGTAACAGTTTTTTAAAAAAATTGTTAACCAAAAAATTTACAAAATTATCTGTCAAGAATGAAGGTGAGCATGCAGGCTCATTCCATCTCCTCACTGTTGTAAAAAGAGCAGCAATAACCCCAATGTGCACTTATCTCTGTGGTAAAATATGGGGCTCTCCAGATGTGTACCTTGGAGAGGAATATCTGGATTATAGGGTAGTGCTGACTTTGAAGAACCTCTAAACTGATTCCCATGATGGCTGTACTAGTTTGTGCCCCTCCCAGAGTGGGTAAGGGCTCCTCCTCCCCACATCCTCTCCAACACTTGTCACATTTCTTGATGATAGATAGCCATTCTGACTAGAGTGGGGTCACATCTGGATGGAGCTAACTAGGAAAGGAAACTTTAAAAAATAAATAAATAGAAGGAGACTGGGTTATATACCTTTGAGCAAAGAGTGGGTTTGTGAGGAAATCAAAATGTATGTTAAAAACAAAAAAACACTCAGGTCAGGGAAGCAGGTAGGCCAGAACAGAAAGTCCCCTTGGCACATAATAAAAAATTAAACATACAGTACAAAGAAAGAATATTAAAAGCTGCAAGGGAAAGAGAGCAAGTGACATATACAGGCAGTCATATTAGAATTATACCTGACTTCTCATGTGACTCCAAAAGCCAGAAGGTCCTAGACAGATGTGATGCGGATAAGGGACCACAGATGGCAGCCCAGACTATACCCCCCCAAAAACACAAAAAGTAAATAATCCCAGATCAGCAAAACCAAAAGAGAAGCGTGTGTGTGTGTGTGTGTGTGTGTGTGTGTGTGTGTGTGTGTGTGTGTGTGTGAGTATGTGTGTGTGCACACACCACCAACAACAACAAAAACAAAATAATGGGAAACAATGATCACTGATTGTTTTTCTCTCTCAAAATCAGTGGTCTCAATTCACCCAATAAAGAGACACAGACTAACAGAATAGATGCAAAAACAGGATCCATCCTTCCGCTGCATCTGAGAAAAGTATCTTAACATCAAACAAAAATAGACATAACCTTAGGGTAAAAGGATGGAAAAAAATATTCCAAGCAAATGGACCTAAGAAGCAAGCTGGTGTAGCCATTTTAATATCTGACAAAATAGACTTCATATCAAAATTAATTAGAAGAGATAGGGAAGGTCACTACATACTCAAAAGAGAAATCCACAAAGAGAACATTGCATCTTAACATTTACCAAACACAAGGACCCCCAAATTTGCAAAAGAAACACTATTACAGCTTAAATCACATATTGACGCTCACACACTGATAATGGGAGACTATAATACCCCACTCCTCTCACACACTGATAGTGGGAGACTACAATACCCTACTCTTGCCAATAGACAGGTCATCCAGACTAAACCTAAAGAGAAATGCTGGAGCTAACGAATATTATAAAGCAAATGGACCTAACAGCTATTTACAGAATGTTCCACCCAACAAAAGAATATACCTTCTTCTCAGCACCTCAGGGAACTTTCTCCAAATTGATCATCTACTCACATACAAAGCAAGTCTGAACAGAAACAAAAAAATTGAAATAACACCCTGCATCCTATCTGACTTTCACAGATTAAAGCTGGACCTCAACAATAACAACAGAAAGCTTACACACTCATGAAAACTGAAAGCTACATACTGAATGAAAAGAGAGTCAAGACAGAAATTTTAAAAAAAATTAAAGATTCTCTAGAATTGAGTTAAAATAAATATACAGCATACCCAGACTTATTGGAACACAATGAATGCAGTTCTAAGATGCAAGTCCATAGCATCTTAGCATAAATACCTACATAAAAATTTGGACAGATCTCATATTAGAAACTTAATAGCACACCTGGAAGCTTTAGAATAAAAAGAATTATCATACCCAAAAGTAGCATACAGCAAGAAATGACCAAACTTGGGGACAAAATCAATAAAATAGAAACAACAACAAAAACAAACAAAGAATCAATGAAACAGAGAGTTTGTTCTTTGAGAAAAATCAGTAAGATTGGCAAACCCTTATCCAAATTAACTGAAAGGCAGAGAGAGAACATCCAAATTCGAAAAATCAGAAATGAAAAGGGGACATAACAACAGATACCAATGAAATCCAGAGAACCATAGAAACATGTACTCCATCAAATTGGAAATGGATAATTTTCTCAATATATACCACTTACTAAAGTTAAATCAAGATCAGATAAGCAATTTAAACAGACCTATAGCATCTAGTGCAGCAGAGGTGATTAAAAGTCTCCCAAACTGAAAACAAACAAACAAAACCCACAAAACAGGGCCAGATTGTTTTAGCACAACATTCCCTGAGACTTTCAAAGAAGAATCAATGCCAATGCCCCTCAAATCATGCCACAAAATAGAAACAGAGGGAACAGTGCCAAATTCCATTTACAAGGCCACAGCTACCCTGACACTCAACCCTAATGATTCAACATATGTAAACTGGTAAATGTAATCTACCATATAAACAAACTGAAAGACAAAAACTACGTGATAATCTCATTAGATACAGAAAAGGCCTTTGACAAAATCCAACACCTCTTTCATGATAGAAGCTATGGTGAGATTAGGGATCCAAGGGACATACCTTAACATAAAAAAGGCAGTTTACATCCTGCCCATAGCTAACACAAACTTAAATGGAAATTCAAAGCAATTTAACTAAAATCAGGAACAAGACAAGGTTGTCCACTCTCTCCATAGTACTCAATACAGTACTCGAAGTCTTTGCTAGAGCAGTAAAGCAACTGACAGAGATCAAGAGGCTATATATTGGAAAAGAAGAAGTCAAAGTCCCTTTATTTGCAGATGACACAATAGTATACACAAGAGAAGCTTCCACAGTGGATAAGCAGAGCAAAGTAGCTGCATACAAAATTAACTCACAAAAATAAGTGACCCTCCTGTGTACAAATGACACACTGACTAAAAGCAATCAGGGAAACACTTTTCATATTAGCATCAAGTAATCTAGAATATCTTGGGGCTAATTCAAACCAAGGAAGTGAAAGACATATGATAAAAACTTTAAAAAATTGAAGAAAGAAATTGAAGAAGACATCAAAAAATGGAAAGATCATGGATCATTAGGATTAATATAGTAAAAATTGCCATCCTACCAAAGCAATGTACATACAGATTTAATACCATCCCCATCAAAATTACAACACAGTTCTTCACAGATCTTGAAGGATCAATTTTCAGCTTCATGTGGAAACACACCCAAAAAAATCCCAGATAGCTAAAATAATCCCAAACAATAAAAGAACTGTGGGGAAGGCAGGTATCACTAGCCCCAATTTCAAGTTGTACTACAGGGCTATAATAATAAAAACAGCATGGTATTGGGACAAAAATAGACATGTTGATCAATGAAATTAAACTGAAGTTCAAGACATCAATCCACATATCTATAGACATCCTTTTTTAAATAAAATAGCCAGAAATGCACACTGAAAAAAATACAGCATCTTCACCAAATGGTACTGGTCAAACTACATGGCTACATGTAGAAGAATCCAAACAGAAGAATTCATACTTATCACCCTGCACAAAACTCAACTCCAAATGGATCGAAGGCCTTAATATAAAACCAGACACACTGAGTCTGATAGCAGGGAAAATGGGAATGGCCTCAAATGCACTGGCACAGGAGAAGACTTTCTGAACAGAGCTCTGTTAGCACAGGCACTAAAGTCAACAATTAATGAGTAAGACCTCATGAAACTGAGAAGCTTCTGCATGGCAAATAACACTGTCATTTGGACAAAGTGGCAGCCTCCAGAACAGGAAATCACTTTTATTAACACATCCAATAGAGATCTAATATCCAAAATATATAAAGAACTAAGAAAAACAGACATTAAGAAAACAACCCAATTTTTAAAAATGGAGTACCGATATAAACAGGGAATTGTCAAAAGAGGAAACTCAAATGACTGAGAATGTTCAACATTCTTAGCCATCAGGGAAATGAAAATCAAAATTACTCTGAGATTTCATCTTACACCCATCAGAATAATTAAGATCAATAAAGCAAGTTACAGCTCATGCTGGCAGGGATGTAGAGTAAGGGGAATACTCATCCATTGTTGATGAGAGTGCAAACTTGTACAGCCACTATGGAAACCAGTGTGGCAGTTCCTCGGGAAGCTGGGACTAGATCTCCTCTAGACCTAGCTACACCAACCACTCTTGAGCATATATCCAAAGGACACTCATCCCACCACGGAGGCAGTTGCTCAACCATGTTCATTGCAGCTCATAATATCTAGAGTTGGAAACAACATAGATGTCCCTCAATAAATGAATGGATAAAAAAAATGTGGTACATCTACACAATGGACTATTACTCGGCCATTAAAAACAATGAAATCGCCGGGCGGTGGTGGCGCACGCCTTTAATCCCAGCACTCGGGAGGCAGAGCCAGGCGGATCTCTGTGAGTTCGAGGCCAGCCTGGGCTACCAAGTGAGTCCCAGGAAAGGCGCAAAGCTACACAGAGAAACCCTGTCTCGAAAAACCAAAAAAAAAAAAAAAAAACAACAATGAAATCATGAAATTCACAGGTAAATGGACTGAACTAGAAAAAAAATCATCCTGAGTGAGGTATTCCAGATCCAGTAAGACAAATATGGTATATATTCATTTGTGTCTAGATATTAGCAGTTAAGTCAATTATGGGGCATTTACCCACCAACCCCACAGTTCCCCAGAGTTTTCTTGAGTGTAAACAGCAGAAAATGTTAGATAGAAGGATTTAGATTGTGGAGATAAACAGAAAATAAAGGATAGCCTCGAGAGGGCCTGGAACCTATTCCAATGAGCCCTGACTTTCTCTGTCCCAGGGTATTTATAGAGATGCCAAGGGGTAGAGCAAAAGACCTCCCCGCAGAACAGCCAAGTGCAGACCATCTCAGACACCTGCACTCAGGCCCGTGGTCCTAATCATCCTCTCTATGTGGACCTGCTAGGTAAAGCCATGAGGAACCTGAAAACAGGCTCCCACAGTCAATGATAACCAAGATGCAATCCATAGAACCAGAAAGGTTAGATATAGATAGAGTAAGGAATTAGAGAAGACAGATCTCATTAGGAAAAATAAATAGAATGGATAGTTATGGATGGATTCTGGGAGCTGGAACAGGAGGATCAAGTAGAGAGGGGAGAAAGGAATAAGGGAGGGGACACAGAGAGAGACAGGTAAAATTAAAGGCCATTTGAGGGAAGTATAGAAACCTAATAGAGTAGAAGCTTCCTAAAGCACACACACACACACACACACACACACACACACACACACACACACACACACACACACACATATATATATATATATATATATATATATATATATATATATATATATATATATATATATATGAAGGTGACCTAAATAAAATAGTCAAGTAAGAGGGGAGACAGAGCTCCAACTGGCCATTTCTTGTCACCAAGTGAAGTTTTCAGTACCAGGACTGGGTTACATCTAATTGAGTTGTTGGCCAAAGGGATACCATGGGAATCCCTGAATAACTCAGACTGTTGCCAGGACTATAGATTTCTCTCTACAAACTAATGGCAAAGTCCCACTGTTGAAGACAATATCTATACAACTCATTGCACATGGGGAAGGCTTCACCTCTATGTTCTAACATCTTTGATACAGAAAGGTACTCTGCACACTATCAAAAGAGAAGCTTAAATACCAACCCAGCCCTAAGCCTTTGATTTACAATGTTGTCCTGTCTGCAATATATGAGAGGGCAATGGTGGCACAGACCTTGTGAGAGTAACCAACCAACATCTGATTTGACTTAAGGTCCACTCCACAAGATGGAACCCCTACCTGACACTGCTTGGGTGACCAAGAACCAAGACTAGACAGCCCAGGGACCTAGAATAAAACCAAATACTACTATTTTTTAAAAAGTAGAAATAAAATGACTCCTAATGGCATTCTATTATAAGCAGAGAGTGAGAGACCTTGGAACACTCAGACAGGATGCCTCCATCAAATCCCTCCCCTTAGAGCTCAAGTAACCCTGAAGAAGAAGAGGTGATAATAGTGTAAGAGCCAGAGGGGATGGAAGACACCAAGACTATAAGGCCCTCTAAATCAACATGATCCAAATGCCACATGAACTCAGAGAGACTGAAGCAGCATGCACAGGGCTTGTACTGGTCTTCACCAGGTCCTCTCTGTATAGTATGGCTTCCAGTTTAGTGTAATTATGGGATTCCTGAGTGTGCACATGGGTGTCTGTGCCTTCTCTTGGGTTCTTTTCCTTCTGTTTGTTTTGTACAACTCCAACGTGATAGTTTTGTTTTATCTTATGTTTTATTATTATCCCTTAGAAGCCTGTTTGTTTTCTAATGAGAGACCGAAAGGGGATGGATCTAGACAGGAGGGGAAGGGAGGAGACACCATAACCAGGATACTATGTGAGGAAAAAAGAAGTTATTTTCAATAAAAGGAAAAAAAACTACTGAAATAAATGTGACAATAGAGCCTACCCAAAACCCATTAGATGTAGCAAGAGTAAATATAACTGGAAAATTTAGAAATGAATATCTATATGAAAAAATAGATTTCAAGTAAATAACATCATGATGTATATATACCAAATATTTAGAAAAACAAGAACAAACTAAATGTAAAATTTGAAGGAAAGATGTAATAAAGATCAAAGCACAGACAAATAAAAGGGACTAGAAACAATGGAAAGCCAAGGAAACAGCTGTAAAAATTGAAAACACCTTTAGCTAGGCCAGCAGTTCTCAACCTGTGGATTTCAGCCCCTTTGGGAGTCGAATGACCCTTTTGTGGGTTGCCTTAGACCATCAGAAAACACAGATATTTACATTATGATTCATAACAATAGCAAAATTACAGTTACAAAGTATCAGTGAGATAATTTTATGGTCGGGGGTCACCACAGCATGAGGAACTGTATTAAAGGGTCACAGTATTGGAAAGGTTGAGAGCCACTGAGTTAGACTAACCAAGCAAAATGAGACATTCTCCTCCCCCAATAAAATTAAACATGGAGACACTACAATTTATACCAAGAACTTTAAAAGCTCACGAGAGATTACATTTTAAAATTCTAGGATAATAAATGTATAAACTTGGAAAAAGGACAAATCTCTGAACACCTGGATTGGATTATGGGGTTATGGACAAACTGCAGAGACCAGTAACAAGCACTAAGATAAAATCAGTGTCCTAGTTAGGGTGACTATTGCTGGGATGAAACACCATGAGCAAATGTAGCTTGGGGAGCAAAGGGTTTCACTTACACTTCCAGGTAACAACCCATCACGGAGGGGCTTCAGGAAGGAACCTAGAGGCAGGAAACTGTTGATAGAGAGGTCAAGGAGGATCTTTGCCTATTGGCTTGCTCTCAGTGGCTTGTTCAGTCAGCTTTCTTAAAGCACCCAGGACCACCAGCCCAAGGATGGTACCACCTACGATAGGCTGGGCCCTCCCTTATCAATCACTAATTATGAAAATGCCCACAGGCTTCCCTGCAGACTATTTTTATGGAGACATTTTTGCAATTGAGGCTCCCTCCTCTCTGACGATTCCAGTTTGTGACCAATTGACATAATACTTTCCAGCACAATCAGTAATAAAATTCTCCCAACAAAGAGACCCAAACAGAAAGATTGCTACAAGCTCTTGCCCAGCCTGGGCTGCAGAATAAGGCCTTTAAAAAAAAAAAGAAAGGAAGGAAGGGAGGAAGGGAGGGAGGGAGGGAGGGAGGGAGGGAGGGAGGGAGGGAGGGAGGAAGAAAGACTAAAAATGTCTCTCAACGAAGAAAGTTCCAAGTCCCTTTTAATTCTTTATTCTGGTCAAACTTTAAAAAAAATTCTTTGTTCTTTGAGAATCTTATACATGTATGCAGTGTGTCTTGATCATATCCATTATGTACTCTCCCTCCTCCTCTTCCCTCTCCTCCCCACTTTTCTCCGCCCAATTCATGTCCTATTTATTGTTATTATATTATTGTTATTGTTATTATTATAATAACATTACCCATTGAGTCGAGTGCTGTGCATATGCCCTTGGGTGTGTGTGCATCCACTGGAGTGTCGACAACTTACCAGAGGCCACATTTTTGAAGAAAAATAGACTCTCCCTCCCCCAATAGTCATCAAGTTCCTATAGCTACTCAGCCTAGGGTGGGATATAATTACCTAAGAAGCAAAGTATCTCTATAATAAAAATTATAGATATTGATGAAAGAAATTGAGAAAGACAGAAAATGAAGAGGTCTCCCAAAGTCAAGGGCAGAATAATTAATATTGTTAAAAATGTACAGGTTACACAAATCCCTCTACAGGTTCCACGTAGTTCCTATCAAAACACCAATAATGCATTCAAGTAGCTGGGAAGAACGACCCTAAGTTCACATGGAAGCACAGGGCACCCCCAAAAGTCCAAAGCAAACTTCAGCAAAAAGAACAAAGCTGGAGATATCACAGTACCTGATCTCAACACTTGCTACAGAACCATCATATAAGCCCAGACAGACGGCATACAGTGAATGGCAGTTCCAGGAATAAATATGAACTTCTGCAACCACATGATTGCTGCAGTCTCCAAAAACCTGCATACTCGTCAACAGCCAGTGCTGGGAAATGGGACATCCACATGAAGAGTGAAATGTCACCCCTTTCTTTTATCCCATACCAGAAAAAAAGTTGACTCAATGTGGATCAATATCTTAAAGATTGAAACTTTGAAAATATGAGAAGAAAACAAGGGAGGACACATCAAGACACTGGTCAGGCAATGATTTCCCGGATACGACCCTTAAAGTATAGAAAACAAAAATTGACAAAGTTACAACAAAGTAAAATATTCTAACTAGAAAAGTAATTTAAAACAAAGAGACAATGCACAGGTGCACAGAATGGTAAAATGTATTTCCCAGCTGCTCATCTAATAGAGGGTAAACATACAAAATACATAAGGAACTAATTAAACTTAGATAATCGTACTAAAAGTGGGTCAATGGTCTGCATAGAACCATTTTTCCAAAGAACTATGAAAATATGAGGAAAATGCTCAGTATTCTTAGTCATCAAGCAAGTGCAAATCATTAAATACATTAAGACACTATCTGTTGTTTGAGTGTGAACAACCTCATAAACTATTTATTTACTGTGTTTAAACATTTGGCCTGCGGTTGGTGGTGCTACTTTGGGATGCTGTAGGAGGCAGAATCTTGCTGGAAGAAGCTGATTGCTAGAGGTAAACCTTGGATGGATAGCCTGGCTTCCTTTCCTGTATGCTCTCCATTTTTTGACTGTAGATGCAACATTACCAGCTGCCTCCTGCTGCCGTGACTTTCCCATCATGATGGACTGTATCCCTCTTGCCTTTCTTAGGGTTTTTGTTGGTGTAATGAAACACCACAACCCAGTGCAGCCTGGAGAGGAAAGGGGTCATTTTCTTTACATCTCCAGGTGACAGTCCATCACTGGGGGAAGGCAGGGCAAGAACCTGGAGGCAGGAAGTGATGCAAAGGCCATGGGGGAGTGCTGCCTACTAGCTTGCTCATTCAGCATTCTTCTAGCACCCATGACGACCAGCCCAGGGGTGGTATTGCCTACAAGGCTGGTCCCTCTTACATCAATCACTAAGAAAATGTCCTACAGGCTTGCCTAGAGCTAGGTCTTACGGAGGCATTTTCTCAGTTGAGGTTCCCTCCTCCAGCTGACTCTACCTTGTGTCAAGTTGACACAAGAGCCAACAAAAATTGACACACAAATGTCACTTTTCAACTTGAATTTTTCACTTTCTCATTTGTCCCCCAAAATGGCATGATAATAATGTCACAATATAAAACATCAATAACTTTAAATGTCCCACAGTCTTTACACACTCAAACTCTTTAAAAATTCAGTCTCTAGTCAGTCCAAAGTGTCTATAGCACTTCACTATTTCTTTAAAAATTTAAAGTCTCTAAACTGTGAGCTTCTGTAAAACCAGTTAAATATTTTCTTTTGAGGGAAGAACCAGGACACAGTTATAATCTGAACAAAGCAAAACTAACTCTAACAGTGTAAAAAATAATTCACCAATGATTGGTATTCACTCACCATCTTCTGGTCTCCTCCAAAAGGTTTGGGTCACTTCTCTGGTTGTGCCCTGTGCAGCACACACAACTCATGCCCCAGGCTCAGGCTCAGGCTCATTCCTCTCCACATGTACTGCAGTCCTTGGTGGTCACCCCACGGCACTGGCATATCTAAGATGCTGGGTGTCTTCTGTAATTGGACAGCATTTTCATCAACAGCCTCTCCTAGGCTCTCCATCGTGGTGCCAAGCCTCACCTTAACTCTGTGACGCCTTCAGTCCTGGAGCTTAAACTGCCACTGAGGCTGCACCTTCACCAATGGCCCCTCGTGGCCTCTCCAGGTGGCAAGCCTCCGCTGCTCTCCATGGCCCTTTCATGCCTTCAGAATTAGTACCACCTGGTTTTGAGACTCTTGTGCTGCCAGCTTCAGCTTCCAGGCTAAGATACAGCCTAAGATGCAGTTTCAGCCATGTCCAGATCACAGTTTCTACATGCTGACCCCGAGGAAATAATCCCAGATTTATGATTCCCCAATAAAGCACTGCAGTTTCTCAGCTCCAGCTAACCAGCATCAATTGCCCCAGTAAAGCAAAGGGTCTACATCAGTGGTGTTGATATCTTGTTAATCACAGCTGATTCTTGAAACCCTCTGCTTAGCAGAACCACAGATTCTTAATTCAAAATATCAAACTGCCCCGACAGTCTTTTCTTCCCTCTGAAGCTTCACAAGCAGGGCCCTCATTATCCACACTGTAGAATTATCTTCTAGCTTCCAACGGAGCAGCTCAGAGTCCTTCCACCATCCTCCCCACAAAATTGTAGTCAAGTCTGTCACAGCAATACCCAACAAACCTGGTGCCAATTTCGGTCTTAGTGTTTCTATTGCTGTGGTGAAACACCACAACCAAACGCAGCTTGGGGAGGAAAGGTCTCCCTTCACTCACACTGCCAGGTAATGGTCCATCCCCGAGGGAAACCCAGGCAGGAACCTGAGGCAGGAGCTAACACAGAGATCAAGGGGGAGTGTTGCTTATTGGCTTGCTCTCCATGACTCCTTCAGTCTGCTTTCTTATAGCACACAGCCCAGGGGTGGCACCACCCACAATGAGCTGGATCCTCCCCTATCAATCACTAATTAAGAAAATGCCTTACAGGCTTGCCTACAGCCCAATCTATTTTCTCTGTTGAGGTTCCCTCCTCTCAGATGACGGCTTCTTTCAAGTCGACATCAAACTAGCCAGAGCATCCTCTTTAAGCTGTGAGCCAAAATAAGTCTTTGCTCCTTTAAGTTGCTTCTTGTCCGTCCGTTATCTTCTGACCAGGGCAATGAGAAAAGAAACACGCCATCTCACTTCATTCGGAATGGCTTGTACCAAAACAAAACCAAGAACAAACACTGGTGGTGAGGTTGTGGAGACAGGGAACACTTGTGTCCTGTTTAGAGAATGTCAATTAGCATAGCCACGTGGAAAACAATGTGGAGATTCCTTGACAAACTCAAAATAGAACTATATTACTATCTAGCTGCCCCACTTCTGGGCAGACATCCAAAGGAAACAGAATCAGCATACCGGTGTTTATTGGATCAGTATTTACAACTGTTAAAATATGCAAATTAGCCTTGGTACCCATCAATGGATGAAGAGATAAAAGAATTCATAGTGCATTCATGATGGAGTATTAGTTACTCCTAAAGAAGAATGAAATCCTGTCGGCAAAATGGATGGAAAGGGATGGTATTAAGTTAAATGAAATAATCCAGACATATAGGAAAACAATACCACGTGTTCTCATGTATGGAAGTGAAGAGACAAATGCTGGCCTGAAAGTAAAACAGTGATTTCTAGGGGTCCGTGAAGGAGGCGAGAGGTTTGGAAAGATGGAAATGTTTACTGGATGTAATCAGTCCATGTTAAATGTTTGCCTGGAAACATTTCACTGGACTCCATTAGTGTATAAAATAAATGGTTTTTTAAAGAAAATGGGGTCTTTGGGATTGGAGAGATGATTCAGAGGTTAAGAGCATGTGCTGCTTTTTGTATAGGACCCAGGCTCAGTACCCACATGGTGACTCACACAATCATCCATAACTCCAGTTTCAGGGGATACAGCAACCTCTTCTGACCTGCGTGGGCACCAGGCACACACGTGGTGAAATACATGCAGGTGAAGCCCTCACACACATAGAATAAAATAAATATCTCTAAAATAATCAAATTTAAGGAAAATAAAGTCTTTATAGAGCTATGTTTAGGGATCCAATCCAGTAGGACTACTTTCCTAACACACAAAAAAAGGCAAATTTTGACATGATATATACTGAGAAAGATGACATGAGACACAGGGCGAGTAGTCACTAAAAAGCTAAGAGAAGGGTAAGAGAGTTCCTTCCCTCACTGACCAGAAGAAATGAATCCTGTCAACACACTGGCGCCTCCCTGTGAATGGAGCTACCCCACTTGGACCCACGCCTGAGTTCATACCTTTTTGTCCCCCGACCTAACACACATGAAGTGAAAAGGTTGTGTCCCTTTCCTCAGCCATAGCAACGGTAGGGTGTGTACCCGCCCATGGCGGGGAGCAGTGAGTGTAGTAGGTGAAGTAGAAAATCTGCACAGCGTGTATTTAGTACAGAATCTGCTGCTGCAAAGTTCTCTGCTGTTTCATGATACCGTGGTTACCATAGCCATTAACATCATCATGCTGGCCTCAGCTTCATGACTGTTTTCATGTGGGGACAGTTTGGAGGGAGTCCAGCATCTTACTAGCATGACTTAGTTCTACAGAACGGAGTCATTATGACTCCATGCATGCAGATAACAAAGTGACCACATGGACACTCTTTCCCTCTTTTACCCCATTTCCATTGACTTCCTTTTCTCTAATAGTGCCCCTTCTATTCCCATTCTTTCTTTTTTATATTCTATATACAATAGAAAGCATGAGATACATGTTTATCTGAGTTTGGCTAATTTCACTTAAATATGATATCAGCTTCCATCCAGTTTGCTGCAAATGATAGGACTCTGCTCTTTTCAGTCAGATAATCCACTTTGTATATGTACCATATGATGTATCCAATCATGTGTTGATGCTACGACTTGACTATTATGAATGGTGCCATATTACTCCGTGGGTTTTATTATATACTGGTTTTGGTTCCTGTGGGCATAAACTAAGAAGTGATGTAACTAAGTCTCACAGGAGTTCTAAGTTTTGAAGGAACTTCCTCCTGACTCCCACAGAGGATATATTAATTGGCATTTCCACCAATGAGCTGTAAATGCTCCCCTTTCCACACATCTTTACCAGCATGTGATAATTTTTTTTTTCCTGATGGTAGCTACTCTGATCAGGGTGAGATGAAATCTTGGCATAGTTTCAAACTGAATGTCTCTAATGTCTAAAGATGCTGTATGCTTTTCTTATACATATTCACCACTTGTACATCAATTGAATGTGTCTCTTTAGTTATTGACAGGATTGTTTGCTAGTGTCTGGATTATTGATTGGATTTATATTATTCTTTTAGAATTAGTTTTAGTAAGTTTAACTTGGGCTTTTATTATTTATCATTTACTTTACTTCTTTCCTTCTATTGGTTTGGCTGTTGCTTATTTTTTTTTCTAAGACCCTAGGGGTGTAATTAGGCCATCCGAGATCTCTGCTGTGCTTTAATGTGACCAAATAGAGCTGTAACCTCCGCTCTTAGGACCTTAAGCTGGGAGCAGAGAGCTGGTGAAGGTGCTCTGTGGGATGTCCTTGGCGAGTAAGTCACTCCCTAAATGAGCTGACAGCCCAGAGAGTAGACAATATGATGGTTGTAATATTTGAGAAAAACTTTATAGATTGAATTTCCATATAGAAATTATAGATGCTTTTAGTTAAACAAGTTAAGTAACTAGGGTGTAAAACAAACCTATTTGTTGTTTTTACCTAAGTATCTATTGTTCTATTTTATCAATAAAGACTCAGGAGCCAGATGCTGGGGTGAAAACCTGCTAGTTCAGAGAGGCAGAGGAAGCACCCAGTTGCTTCCTCCTCCACCGTCACCCCAGAAAGAGAGCTTTCTCCTACACTGTCTGAAACAAAACTTCTCCAACTGGATGTCCCTCCCTTCTACTTCCTCTGTGTGTCTTTCTCTCCATCCTCCTGACTCCCTCTTACTCTCTATGGTTATTTCCTGTCAACTGGTTGCTTGTTCCACCTCTTGACCTGAGGTTGACTTTATTTAATTCTTCTTACAATATTGAAGCAGAAAGCTCTTGGATTAAAGGTGTGTGCTAGGGCTGAGCCACACCACAGCTAGAAGCAGGTTTTTCCAGTAAATAATGGAGTCTCCGGGTTCACAGTGTGATCAAATATCCTGCAATACCTATTCCTGCCCATAGTGGAGAGTTAGAGACAAGGGGAGTAAAACATGCATTTGGGGGCCTATATTGTTATCTTTTTCTACACAGAAAACTGTTTGTATCATTTACTGCTTATGGTTCATGCAAAGTGACATGAAAATAAGCTAGCAGACCACGCTGACTTCTAGCCAGATTATTCTCTTGGAAATCACATTGCATACTCAAATTATGATAAAAAGGAAGAGAGTATAAATCCAAGATAAGCTCCAGAGCCTGGTGAAACAAATTCTTAAACCATGAATTTCCAGGGTGCCTGCAAAAGTGCTTTTAAAAATACTGACTATTATCTAAATTAGGATTGGGATTAATGACTGTCTGTATGACTGAATGATTCCTCATGAGAGTCATAAAATTTGTCCCCAGTCCTAACCTAACAGAATCAAGTTAATGAGAGTATTTTATAAAATATTCTGAAGGAAATGAGGTATTAATTATTCCCTGAAGAAAACAGAGTCCATCATAGTTTCCTACTGGAACAGTTACTGTTATTTCTGAAATATTTTTTTCCAGAACAATCTCATAATAACAAGCATCATGGGTGATGTTAGCTTCCTCTCTGATGATCATAAGGTCAAGTGACCATGTTGCTCTGGAGCCAGGATGTGCTTTGTATTATTGTGTTATTTGTTTTCTATGTATGTGTGTTTATTTAATTATGATACTTGCTTTCTTTTTAAGGTTATTTTGATCCTGTATATTCAGGTCCACACATATGTCTAAGCATAAAAACATCACACCAGTAGCAGTTGTACATTGAAAGAAAAGGCAAACAACAGACAAGTCATACACATTTACATGACTTTGATACACTGAGCTCTGAAATATGTGTGTAAACTAAATAATCTCTGAGATCATTTACATTATTTAAACATATGTAAATGAAAACCTTATTGAAAATATATCAAGAAATACACTACTTAAAATTTCATTGTCCACTTATCTATTCACTGAACAGAAACATTTGACTTTTCACTGTTTCAAAACAACTGTTTGAATTCCCGAGAGTATTCTTATGTTCACAAGAACTCATGGATATGAAGGAACACTGTCACCACGGAATATCAGCTTAATGAGCTGGTTCTTCTTACCTAGACAACCCTGGAAAACATCTATTATAATCCAACATTTGGTCAAACCAAGTATATATGCTTGCCCTACAAATTATTCTTTTCCAATTGAGTGGCACTGGGAATATCAACCACCTAGGACAGGCCTCATGTTCAGGAGTAGTTGATCAACATCTAACAGACTACACAAATATTCTTGTGTGTGCTTTTATTAGGTTACAGCTTGGTGGGGGTTTGGTGGGAGTGGTTTTATTTTGTTTTCTTGGGTTTTTTGTTTGTTTTCTGAAGTTGGGTGAATAGGGAGGAGGAGAGGATCTAGAAGGATTTAGGGGAGGTAAGGAATATGGTCAAAATATACTTAAAATTAAAAATTGTTTTAAATAATAAAAATATAATACAATAGAAAATAAAAATGATTATCTCAAGTGAGACCCCATCCATGTATTTTGACTCACGCCAATCTACCCAATATATTTCTTGATTAGGTAATCTTTAAGCATGACTAGCAACTCTATGATCTTCAGAGAAAACATTTGATCCTTCTCAGGATCCACTTGTATCCCAGAAAAAGAATATTCAGAAAATAGAAATCAAGCAATGTTACATAGGAACCAGCAAACAACAAATCTGAATCATAGTTTCCAGTCAATGTACAAAATATTTATTGCATAACCAGTATGCAGAAAAAAATTGAACCAGGTTCTATAAATACACAGATAAAGACGACAAAAATAGTTTTCTAATTTATCGTGGCACATGGGCATTAAACATGTCGTTTTATAGGTGATGAGCACTTCCAAGGGAACTGGTGAGAGTACGATGAGAATGCACAAGCGGGGACTTTGCCCAGTCCGTGAAGAGGCTGAGATCAGAAACTTAGATGAGAGTTACTCAGGAAGAGATGAAGGCAAAGCAACCCGACCAGGGGAGAAGTTAGGCAAAGATTTAGAGGCAAAGCACCATGGGAACAGTCAGCATAAAGGAAGCTCAGACCAGTGACAGCATAAGAAGGAGGAGCAAACGAGGGTGGGAAAAGCTTCCCCAGAAGCCGTGGATTATTAGAAACCTCAGTGCCAGGAGTGGACCACCTCCCTGCAATACAGCACCCCGCCCCCCAACAATGTGGGCCACCGCCACTGCTGTCGGGTGCCTGCCAGAACTAGATGAGGAGAAACGTATTGCTGGATCCATTTCCAACTCCTCTAGAAACTATTTCAATTACCTTCATCGGACACAGTTTTTAATACACTCATCTTCATGACCAATTTAAGAACACAAAGAAGAAACTGCACAGCAAAACCACCATCACAAAAATCAGAAGGGGTTTAGAAAAGAGAGAGGAGTATTTGAAACATATGTCAGAAATGGTAGCTATAGTACAAGTGAGAGACAAAGACCTGAGTAAGAAATGTCAAGGCTGAAGCAGATGATTTTACAATATATACCAATCACTCTCAAATATACAAAGAAATGGTCAATCCCCCTCATAAGTAAACTTTATACAAACTTTAGTCTGTTGTAAGGTAAATGACACTGAAATATATTTTTTGTCCATCAGAATGATATGGGTTAAAAAATTGTGAGAACATTTTCCCAGTGATGCTATGTAGAAGCAACACTAGGGTATGGATATAAACAAAACTAGAGCAGTTGCTCTGAAGGAGAATTGCCAATACATAATAAAGATTTCTTTATTAACCTATGTGGTTACCCACTGACCCAGCACAGGAGTTGAAACAATTGCCGGAAATTGTTCTAGGGGTTTACTCTAAGAACATACTTTCAGCAACATGAAAACACACACAAAGAAGTTATTCACTAAATGTGGTCATTTAGCAGTATGAAAAACAATACAATAGAGCAAATATGTTGAATAAAAAGATGTATCCAATGCAGGACCAAGCAGCTAGAAAAAAAGGATGCAGGAGTAATCTATGGACTAATGCAGAGTGCTTTTCCGGATATGGTGTGAGGTGAGCGGAAGCCCCATGGAAGAGTTAACTTGGAGTGTAAGAAAGAAGAGGTGAGAAGATACACATGGATTTGTTGACTGTTGGGGAAAAATGAGAAAGAATAAAGTGAAAGCTTTAAGAGTGTTTATCTACAGATGGTGAACAGAAGCAGGGTGGGGAAGGAATGGGCGTGTGGGAGAAAGGACCGGGGGAGTGACAGTTCTTAAGTAAAACAAAACTTGTATGGTTGTGATTTTTTAGGACTGTGTTAACATTTCTCAGATAGAGAGAATAAATAATTAAAGCGAAGAGGAAGAAGATCCAAATGGAATATGAGTTTTTAAAAGGACAAATCAAACTTTAAGACAGGTAAGGAGCCACACTGAAGGGTGTGGTGGTGGCTACTAATGATGTAACTTTTGAGAACAGCAGCTTGTCAGCACAGTGTAAGTCCAAAGAAAAAGAGAAACTGAATGTGGGTATTGGAGCTAATAGCTTTGTTTCAAGAAAGTTAGTTTAACTTTCTTGAAACTGTCCTGTGTATTCTGTGAACTGGCAGAGGTATTGATGAAAGGGATAATATGAACAATAGGTTGTTGTTTGTCGGTGAGAGGAGTCATTGATAAGGAAACCAGAAAGAGTAGAATGCCTTCTGTAGAGGCTGGGTTGGAGTTGGAGGTGGTGCTGGAACTCAAGGTTTAAGAGTATGTATACCTGGATCTAGGAAGGAGCTCTAAGGTCTGTGCATATGTGCGCATTCATATATGTATTTCATCCCCTGAGCTCTGGAGATGGTCAGGAAGCAATTGTAATGCCAGCAGCAAGCCAACCAAGTGTCCATTATCTATGAAAGCTGTTTTAATAAAATGTCAGTCAAATGAACCAGGACCTTTAAAAGGGTACATTCCAGGCAGGGAGAGGGAAACAAAAGGATAATATGGAATATTTTGTGGTGTCAGAGATTAGAAAATGTTTGAAATATGGACTGCATCAAAATGATGCTGGAGCCAGATGAGTGGTTTCCCAATGGTCCGATAATGACAACTCTTGAGCACCACAACAATGACTAGTATTGGATTTTCACCGATAGAAAAAAGTAAAATCTACAAGTTCTCTAAGATGAAATATGGTAGAGAGAAGAAGCTTTGCTTTGCATTTGGCTCCAGTTAGTAAGTGTAGAAGGGATGCTAGGAAGAGTGGATCACCATCCAGCAAACACTGCAATAACAGTTACTCAAGCAAAAATCATCAATGGAACCCAAAATGAATACACAGACTAAGTAAGTATACAAACAGATTTTTCAGAGGGTGAAGAGAGGGCTTAGCAGCTAAGAGCTTGAACTGCTCTTGCAGAGGGACCTGAGTTGGTTCCCAACACCTGCATCAGGCAGCTCACAACTGCCTATAAATCCAGCTCCTGGGGTACTGGGTCCCTCTGGCTTCTGTGAGCACCGAAACTTACCCAAGAAAATAATAAAAATAAATCTTTAAAAAAGAGAGAGTTTTCATAGTCTCAAAGTATCTTTCCATGTGACACTAGTTATAAAGGAAATATATATATATATATTGGAGAAGCTTGGCAGACATCATCTACACCAAATGGTTAAAAATAACATTGCCAACAATGGGACAAATTAACATTGAAGGCTGCCAGCTTGGAATGGATTCAGGGAAGTGAACTATCGTTATTTCGTGTATTAAAAGGTTGAAGTGTGCAGGTCTGAAAGTGTCTTTAAATGCCCCTGCCTACACAACAGCCTCACAATGTGATATCCCGAGAAGGACACAAGATAACTTCCGTGGTATTCTTGAAGGAATGCACAACCTAAATTTAATCATGAGGAATCATCATGCAAATTAAGAGATCTTGTATAAAAGAACTGAACTGCACACTTCAAAACAAGATCATGAAGAACAAAGGAAGATGGGGGAACTGTTCCAAATGAAAGGAGACCAAGGAGATGAGGTCGCTTAACTTGAGATGTAACCCTGCATTCATCAGGGGTCAGGAAAATGGCAGAGAACAACTAGCAAACGTGAGCAAGGTCTATCAAACACTTAAGAGAATTCTATCTGTGCTAGCTTCCCAGGCGCAATAACTACACTCTGGTGACCAGCTGAATTACACACTTCTAAAATTTCTGTGTTAAAGACCGAATCTTCCAACGTTTCAGCGGAGAGGGTCTTCAAAAGAAGTGTTTAAACATTAAACTTACCTACCTCTTGTTTAATTACTTCTTCTTTGCCATCCCCTTCCTCCTCTCCCTCCTCCTCCTCCTCCTCTTCTTCTTGTTTGATTATCTGAGACAAGGTCTGAAAGGAAAATTATTGGCTCAGGACCCCCAAGTCCAAGTTCTCAGCACAAAGGAGGTTTATTTGCCCCAGGGACAGAGGGCAGGGAATAAGAGACAAAGACAGGAGATGGAAGATGAGGGAGATGGGGAAGAGACCAAGGGAGGGGGCAGGGGTCTTTGTCCCAAAGAGACAAAGGTCTGCCTCTGGATAGAGAGGAGACAGATATGGCACACAGGAAAACAGTAGTTTATGAAGGTAAAGGGGAAAACTCCTGTTAGAATGAGGTGCTTAATTTTAATTGGGCATGTTAATTAGGTGAGCTGAAGGGGGCTTTTGATTGCTGGACTTCGATGCTTTGATAGTTGGACCTTGGTAGTTAGCCTCAGGTGGACTAAGGACAAATAAGGGAATAGACCTTGAAGGCTAGCTTTAAGAACATAATCTAATGGTTTTCAGCAAGGCAGAGGGAATGGGGGAGAAGGGCAAGGCCTGTCAGAGCCACATGCTGAGTGGGCTAGGGCCATATAGGTCTCTCTGTATGGCACTGGCTGTCCTGGAACTCGCTATGTAGATCAGGCTGACATCGAACTCACAGAGATCCAGGTGTGCTGGGATTAAAGGAATGTGCTACCACACTCAGCCTTATTACTTCATTTCAAAACTATCTCCAAATAGTCACATTCTGGAGCATTGGAAGGTTAGGTCCTTATCATAGGGATTTAGATTTAAGTGAGGGGGAGGAAGAAGAGAGAGTAGATAACTCTCTTTTTGGGAAAGTCACATGGAAACCTACTGTTTTATAAGACATAGAACCCCAGGGGAAAGCCAGACATAGTGGTACACACCTCTCTGTAACCCTAGTACTGGAAAGGCAGAAGAAAGCAATCTCTGGCCAATCAGTGAGCTCTAGGTTTAGTTAGACTCTGTCTTAACACACACACACACACACACACACACACACACACACACACACACACACAGGCACACATATATACACACATGCATAGATATGCATGCATATGTGTATATGATATCTTTATGTATATATGACAAAGAGCAATAGAGGAAAGACAACCTGAAACTGAGTTGACACTATTCCACTCTTAGGAAACACCTAAAGTAATTTAGTCAAATCCACCGAGAGGAAAGCAGCAATGTGGCTTCCTGGGGGTGAGGCTGGGAGAGTGGGGGAACAGAAGAAAGCATTTATTTATGAGAAAGTATGTGTGCAGAATTTCAGTTTTGCAAAAGGAAAAAGTTGGCGAGGAATGGCTGTGCAACCGTGTGAATGTGCTTAACTCCACAGCATATACACTTTAAAAAGTTGAAATGGAAAATTTCATGATATGCACATTGTACCACAATTAAAACAAAGAAGAAACATTGTACAAGGAACTTTGGCTGTAGAGACAGGAGACGACGCATGGAGAGGATGCCATATGATAACAAGCAATGACAACAGCAGGCTAGCTGAAAGGACACAGTACCAGAGAGTGCCAGCATTCAGAAGCTGGGCATGCAGGAGTCTCCTCTACAGCCTTCGGAAGAGCCTGGCCTTGCTGACACCTTGATTTCAGACTTCCAGAACTGGGACAGAGTAATTTTTACTGTTTTAAGCCAAATAAATAAAGAGAGGGGAACTCATGAGCCTTGGAGCCCCTGCTGTAAGCTCCTGGGATATATATTACTATATATATATATCCGAGCTATATATCTTGCTAGCTTGGAATGGATTCAGGAGTGTGAACTATCATTATTTCATGTGGATTAAGTGCTTGAAATGTACAGGTCTGAAGTGTCTGTAAATGCACCTGCCCAGACAACAGCCATGTCTCATTCTTTTCCCTGGGGGAATATATCTGTCCCTGTAAATCACTGCCTAACTGGAGAATTACCACAAGGAAAGGGGAAGCAGGCAGTCTGCATTCTGGGATCCTAACCCACGTCTCTACTATTGACTTTCACCAGAGCAGGAGCCGTGTTGGGAAAATGGCCAAGGAGGTAGGACACCTGTTTTTGTTTTGTGTGTTTATCTAGTCACCTGTTTTCTCATACTTAACAAGTATTAAGTGCCTTGTATGTCCCAAGGGATAATTTATTTAAGTGATAAATATGCATTTCCCACATACCAGCCACTTGTCTACATGCTGAAGATACTGTCACGAACCAGACAATATTCCTACAGCCACTGTTGTGGTTTTATGTGAAATGTTCCCCCATAAGCTCATGGATTTGACCTCTTGGTCTTCAAGTGGGAAAGTTAGAGAACCTTTGGGAACCAGGGTCTTGCTAGAGGAAACAGGTCACTGGGGTGAGCCTTGAGATGTAACGGACTGGCCCCACTTCCTGCTCACTCCTGCTTCCTGACTAGAGATGCGCTGGAACCAGCTGGGCTCCCACCATCATCCCTTCTCTGCTTATTGTGATGTCCTCTCCGCCATGATGAACTGAATGACCCCTTGGCCCAGAAGAAGCAGCGAATGCTTCCTCCCTTAAGTAGCTTCCTGTCAGATGATGTATGATAAGACATTTCCTGGGGAGAAGTTACACCTATGTCTACTCACAGATAAGGAGCCCATGACAAATCAAAGTACCCATACCACCAAAGTCCACCTTGGTGAACCAATGAGCTTTCTTGGGGTTATTTACAGGTGTATGAATGGGGGGGGGGTTGTTACAGGGGCAGAAATGACTCAAAGACAGCTGCATCAGCAAAGACCACCCCAGCATGGGTGACAGTACACAGAAGCTGGAAAGCACACCGCACAGCTGCAGGATGCTGGGCAGGTCGGAAAGTGTCCCATTCTAATGGTGCTGTTGGTCTCAACCTCTTCCAGGCAGCTTGGGAAGTTTCTGCTTCTTCCAGGCAGCTGGTCTGGCCTCAGAGTTTTCTTTGCATCTTGTCTTGTCTGAGTGTGACTCTCAGCAGTTTGGCTTGTTTCCTCTTGGGAAAGGGGTAGGAGGAAGCTAGTGAATCTGGTCAGTTTCAGAGACTTCCTGAAACTATTTTGAGTTGTTTGCCTTCTGGCTTAAACTTCCCTGCAGGATAGAACGTTTCAGTCTCAGAGGAAATGGACACAACATCATTAAAAGGCTGTTAATATGACAACCACTGTGAAAATGCCCCCCTTTTAGAGCTGGAGAGATGGCTCAGTAATTAAGGACCCTTGCTGCTCTTCCAGAGGACCTAAATTTGGTTCTTAGCACCCACATTAAATAACTCACAACAGACTGTAACTCCATCCTCAGGGGATCTGATACCCTCTTCTGATCTTTGCAGAATATCTTTGCACACACACACACACACACACACACACACACACACACACACACACACACACACACACACCCCTACCTCTCTTCTTGCCCCTCTCAGATCTTCTGTTGGAGGGAGTTAACTGACAGCCCAGATGCTGTGCTTAGAAATACAGCATTCCTAGCCGGGCGGTGGTGGCGCACGCCTTTAATCCCAGCACTCGGGAGGCAGAGCCAGGTGGATCTCTGTGAGTTCGAGGCCAGCCTGGGCTATCAAGCGAGTCCCAGGAAAGGCGCAAAGCTACACAGAGAAACCCTGTCTCGAAAAACGAAAAAAAAAAAAAAAATACAGCATTCCTGCCCAGGATCCATTCCCACAGGCTGGCCCAGTCAGTACCTGAGCATGGAAGAGGCAGTAAGGCAAGTCAGACTCTGGAAGACGGGGATTCTCCTGCATGGCTTTGCCCATGAGATGCCTTGCTTTCCCAAATTGTTTTAAACATTTATACTGCAGTCTCTGATCTTCCTTCCTTCTTTTTTCATCCTTCCTTTTCTCTGAACTCCACCAGGGTCTAACCTTTCTTCCATTTTCTTCCAGTTCCTTTCCAGATTCTTTTCCTGGCATTTCCCCAAACAGATATCCAAATGAAGGGACACTGGCCCACTTGAGAATGTGGCTCTGCTAGGCCTTGCCCTTCTCCCCCATTCCCTCTGCCTTGCTAAAGACCATTAGATTACATTCCTAAAGCTAGCCACCGAGGTCTGTTCCCTTATTTGGCCACTTCCTCCTCCTGAGGCTGACCACCAAGTCCAGTAATCACAAGCCCCCATTTGACTCACCTAATTAACATGCCCAATTAAAATTAAACACCTCATCCTAACACAGGGTTTCCCCTTCACCTTTACAAACCACCATTTTCCTATGTGCCATGTCTGTCTCCCCTTTTCAGAGGCAGTCCTTTGTCCCTCCAGGATGAATGTCCCTTCCACCTTTCGCTTGTCCCCTTCCCCTTCTCCCTGTCCCCCATCTCCTTTCCCACCGCATCCTAGCCCATTCTAGCACAGACCTCCCTTCTTCTCCTCTTAAAGATTACACCTGCAAGGTCATTTGCTGCTGTTTTCTGTCTGAGTCAGAAAGCAGCCACTTTAACTTTTCTTTCCTGCTTAATAAAGGATCTCTTTCTTGGGTATGGTTTGTGCCTTATCCAGGTCCAAGAGGAAGCTCCAGATGTGCAAGGCTCTCCTCCACTACAAGTATAAACTGCCTTCGTGTCTACTTCTTAAAGGGCCCTGGTATCTGCCTAGATTTCTCTCTATGAGGAGTGGTTAAGAGCCAAGACTCTAGAGACAGAGCCCTCTGCCACTCACTAATAAGCTGTGGTCCTCCTCCTCCTCCTCCTCCTCCTCCTCCTCCTCCTCCTCCTTCCACCTCAATTTCAGCAGAGATAGACTCAGCAGGAGCATCTGAGAAGTGGAAGCATCAGTAGTAAATTAATCTCATAAAGTGGTGGAGAGGTTAAAACACATAATATGCAAAGACCTTACTGTGGTGTAAGGGTGCCAGGTCTGCATAAAAGTCATCCCAAAGGGCTCATACTTTTGTGAAGATCGATAAAAATGAGTACAAGGTGGCAACACTAAAAGAAAATAAGGAGGGCAGAGATCAAAAAGACCACCATGTTAAGACTGGAGAAGGGCTGGTTAGCAGAAGCAAACAGCTGTGCACAGGCCTTAAGGCAAGAATGCATAGAGCAGCATTCAGAGAGAACTGATCAGGGAGGTGGCAGGCTGGTGAATAGAGAAGAAAACAGGTCAGGAAACCAGGGAAACGAATGGGGGCCAGAGAAAAGAGTGTCCGTCCTCTCCGCCATCACTACGTCACTTGATGTGCATTTGGAAGCCCCTGAATTAAGTGTCAGGGGCTCTGATAATTGGTTTTTCACTTTCTAGACACATGAACAGAGGTAACTTGAGGGAACCAACATCCAGCCAAAGATACATGGGAGACAAAATCATTCTTCTAAAAACCCTTTATCATTTTTGTTTCCATAGACCTTGATCCAATTTTCCCCTTACTTTATCTTTTCATATATAAACATATTTGTGATTAGCATAGGCTTGCTTTTGAGCCTTACCTACTAAATGCTTCACTTTTCTCAAATGTATTTATATTTGAGAAGTGTGTGTAGTTGTTTTTTTTTTTAACTCTTTGGGGGTCTGACACCCAGCTCCCAAATAAATACAGGGAGACTTATACTTATTTATGAATGCCCATCTTTAGATTGGCTTGTTTCTAGCCAGCTTTTCTAACTTCAATTATCCCATTTCTTGTTAACTACATTTTGTCTCTGGGTTTTTACATTTTTTTAGTCTATATATTTTTCTTCTTACTCTGTGGCTGGCTGTGTGACTGAGTGGCCGACCCCAATGTCCTCCTCTCCTTCTCCTTTCCTTGCTCCTTGCTTTTCCTCTTTCAAACCTAGATTTCTCCTCCTACTTATTCCCTCTGCCTGGCAGCCCCACCTATCCCTCTCCTGCTTAACTGTTGGCCATTTAGCTCGTTATGAGACTAATCAGGTGTTTTAGACAGGCAAAGTAACACAACTTTATTGAGTTAAACAAAATGCAATGTGTCTTTGCATCATTAAACAAATAGTCCACAGCATGTGTGTGTATGGTTCACCGTAGTAACCAAAGTTTTGATGACCTGAAAATAACAACACACCAACTACTCTGTGACTGGCAGTTCCTCTAAGTTCTGCTAACTTGTTTGGCTAAACTTAACTGCCCCAGCTGCTCTGATGAGCATCAGTGAGTCTTCTGGATAAAGGGGTTGGGTTTGACAACCACTGTAGCAGTTTTACAGGGTAGTGCCTGAAGTGCACAGGTAAAGACAGTTTTGTTTTACTTTGTGGTAGTCTAGTGTGGAGCTATAGAATAAAGGTTTGCACATTCAAGGTCCTAAACTGCTGTGGGATGTCTTCTGTATGCTGTGAATATATGTTGTTCCCATTGGTTAATAAACAAAATGCTTTGGCCTATGGCAAGGCAGCTTAGAGGCAGGTGGGATATTCAAGCAGAGATACAAAAAAGAAACAGGCCGGAAGAAGAGATGCCAGCCCGCTGCCCAAGGAGCAACAAGATGCCAGAAGACCAGTAAAGCCATGGTCATGTGGCAACATTTAGATTAATAGAAATGGGTTAATTTAAGATGAAAGAGCTAGTTAGCAAGAAGCCTGAGCCATAGGCCATAGAGATTGTAATTAATATAAGCCTCTGAGTGATTATTTTATAAGTGGCTGCGAGACCTCTGATGGGAGAGATTAGTCCGGACTGTGGGGCTAGGCAGGACCAAGAAATTTCCCCCTACACTAAGCACTCCTTCACTCTCTTTAACAGAGAAATCTTCAAAACAAGCTTTTAGCTGTATAATTCACCAAGGTCTCAGCTTCTTCACTTACAAAAACTAGTCTACTATGCTCCTTATGCCTGCCTCAGGAAACTGAAGGAGCTGCTTCTTCACTAGTGGATTCTCTGGAATCTGAAACAATAATCCCTGAGACAATATAACAACTTTTAGCACTGTCTTAAGGGTACCCCTTTTAGCCACAATGTCAGTAAGGGCAAACAAAAGAAAAAGAAAATCTTATCTAACGAGAATTCCAAATGGGGAGCTGACAGAGTAGTGAGCCAGCTAGACAAACTGCTGGGCTTTCATCTCTCATTAGAGCCCTGAGGATAAGGACAGCCTCTGTAGCCAAGTTCGCCTGCGCAAAATTACAAGGGACACTGGTTTCCAGGACTCAGGCTATAGTTTATCTACATGGGGTCCTCTGGTAAGGGATTCCTTCCTCTGCTAAACTATGGACTCCCCAAGAAGCCCAGAGATTTCCTTGCTGTCTCTGCCTCTGGTGGGAATTGAGGCCCTGGTACCCTTCGTTCAGCCTGTAGCCTCAGTCAGTATTTGCATAATCAACACTCTCTTTCTCAAAGATTGGTGGGCTTGGTCCCGCAATTACATGTGATGGGAGGAGAGGCCAGTGGAGACTGACCTCAAGCTCTTTCTGGAATCTTAACATTGAAGAGAAAACTATGTCAGATACCAGTGCTTTTGACTAGACAGAAGGAGCAAGAAGAAAAGTTTTTAGTTTTAGATTATCAAAGAGTACTTCCTGCCAATGTATCAATTATTCATTTACGGAAGAGTGTAGATGTTGTTTTCTTGCGGTTATCAAGTTTCGTTACTCCTCAAAGTCATCTGCTTAGGTGTACTACCCAATTACAGAGGAATGACATCTGGAGACTATTTATGGCTAAAGCTGGATAACAGGGACCATGTTTAATGATTGCATTTGCAATAGCCAAAAACTCTCAGTAGTCAAGAGCACTTGCCACTCTTGCAAAGGACCTAAGAATGGTTGTCAGCACACCACGGCAGCTGACAACTGTCTGTAACTCCAGTTACAGATGCAGGGGGATCTGATGTCCTCTTCTGCCCTTTGTCGACACTAGGCATGCCTATGGTGCACATACATACATGCAAGCGAACACATACATACGAATTTTTTAATCTTTAAAAAATAAAATAGTCACAAATGGACAAAATACGTGAAATCTTGGTTTACATGACACTGGACATAAAAGAACTAAGGGCAGTGATCTCAGGGACATGGGTAGAACAAGGGTAGATAAGGATTATAGTGATCCTGTCTTAGAGCCCCCAAAAATGTTTCCAGCTTCTGGTGCAAAGTGGAGTTCAGTGAACTGTTTGAGCTAAGCAGGAAAGGTGAGAGTCTGGTGATGTTAATTGGTAGGATTCTTAAGACCGAGGCTCAAAGAGGAAAGAAAGAGTGAGCAAGGAAGAGAGTAGGGGGGGCGCATACATAAATACCAGAAGGGGAACATAAGCAAACTTCGGAGGCCTACAGGGGCATGCTTTGAGTTGTTGGCCAAAGCATACACACATACACACACACACACACACACACACACACACACACACACACACACACACACACACAGTCACAGTCACACACACACATACACATGAGAACAAATAACTGTCTAAGGGGGTGCAACAGAGACATCATAAAACAAGTATCTGAATCTCACACAGGGCCAAAAATAGTGCCTGTTCCCAACATTCAAGGGTCAAACTGGTTTTTGGAGCAATGGATGGAAATAATTAGTGCTGGGCTGGTAACTGTCTTAATCCTGGCTAACACATCTCTACCAAGCAAACAAGAAGAATTAGACTGCTTTTGAGGAACTTAACTACATTCCAGAAGTGCCCAGTACTATTTACAAAAAGTATCAAAAATATTCAATACTCAACGAGGTTAACTTCAAAATGGCGAAGAGAGCAAGGGAGAGGAAGACAAAAGAAGAATGTGTGTGTATATATATATATATAATATCATATATATTATATCTATATATCATATATATATATATATATATATATATATATATATATATATATATATATATATATGAGGGCTATAATGGGGAGATAGGTCAAATAACTAAACTGACTTAGAACTGACACAGGTGCTAGAATTAGCCAAAACATTATGCTGTGGGATGTTCTATATGGCAAATGTGTTAATAAATAAAACACTGATTGGCCAGTAGCCAGACAGGAAGTATAGGCGGGACTAACAGAGAGGAGAATGGAGGGAACAGGAAGGGAAGAAGGAGACACTACCTGTAGCCTCCACCAGGACAAGGAAGATGTAAGGTACCAGTAAGCCACGAGCCATGTGGCAAAGTATAGATGAATAGAAATGGGCTGAATATAAGAGTAAGAGCTAGAGAACGATAGGCCTGAGCTAATGGCCAAGCAGTTTAAATAATATAAGCGTCTGTATGTTTATTTTGTAAGTGGGCTAAGGAACTGCCGGGGCTTGGCGGGACCCGGAGAGAAAACTCCAGCTAGAACATTAAACCAGGTATCACAACTGCATTCTACATAAAGTAGATTAAAAAAATAACTAGGGACATAGACGATATAAGCAACCAAAGCAAACCTCAGAGGTGAAAGCAACAATGTCTGAAGCTCACTGCTTCTAACTAGTCCTTGAAAATAATAGCAGATTGCATACTGTAAAAGAAGATAAAAATAATTAAGAAAAGACTGCACACAACGAAGTTTTTAATATGAAAAGAACAGAGTCAAGGCAACCATAGTAAAGGGGCAAGAGTCTGAGAAGGGAAAAAAAATCAAGTGAGAGTCCTCATGGAGGACTAACCGATTGTACACTCACAAAAATACTGAATAAAACATGACACCCAGAAAGAAATAAAAAGATGATCAGCAAACTGTGAAGACGGAACACTACAAACTATTCAAAATGAAATAGAGAGGAGAGAGTGTAAATACACATCTACAAACCAGCGTTACACTGTGGGCTATCTTCTAGAAGCCTATCCATTTAACTGTAGTACCCGGGATGTGTGGTGTGTGCCTAGGGATGGCGGTGAGTGGTAAGGAAGAGACTCGGGGAAGAATACCCAAAGAAAGATCTGAAATGTTCCCAGTTTTTTGGAGATAATAAAAACAAATATCCAAAGAATCCAGACAACTTTCAGCAAATAAACAGAAGGACACATCATAATAAAACTGTTCAAAAGCAATGATAAGGAATTAATTGTAAGGGCAGCCAGGAGAGTGAATCACTCAGAGACAAAGCAAGATAAGGAAGAGAACATATTGAGGGACAGAAAGAACACAAGTGAAACATGGGAGAAAACATGAGTGGAGATGGCAGAGCTGCACTTTAAAGTATTTGAAACAAGCCATATTGTCTCAACCTAGAATTGTATAACCATTGAAAATGCCTTTCAAAAATGAAGGCAAGCTAACATTTCACATTCAAATACTGGAAAGGCATTTTGACAGCAAATCTTTAGCATAATAAATGTTACAGGAAGTCCTTCAGATGGAAGTCTGCATCTATTAAAGAGGGACGGAAATGGCAACTCCCCAGCAAATATGTGATGGTTTTTCTGGTGTAAATCACATTAAAAAGATAACTAACTGGTCCCAACAGACACTAAACAACAAAGGTGGCACCGGGAAGCAGTGATCAATCGCTGGGGAGACCTTGGGGGGAAAAGCCAAAAAAATTAGGAAATTAGCTTGACCTGAAACTAGTTTCCATCAGTCAACTACATACAAATTATGTCAAAGCAGTTCCTGCCATGGAAGACAAGACAGTTATATTTCCGACACAGTACCCCCCGTAAATGGATCAAGCCAAGACCAAATGTTCGAGACAATGGCATTGAAATTAAACAGGTTTTGGCACTGGGGTGATGATAAACAGTGCAGGTACCCCTTCATTTAATGCATCACTGGTGCATCCTTTGCAGCCACATGGACAGATGTTACAAGATTATACACATGAGTTGCACAAAGCCAAAGCAAACCCAATGGCAGTAGCAGCAAAGGAGAATCTCACGAGATCAGTCTGAAAGATGTGGAGTCATAGAAACGTGGATCTGGAGAGAAGACTAGGGGAGCTGAACTGCTTTTGGAAGATCATGACCACCTTCGAATTCAGATGGTCTGACAGAAGAAACAATTGCACTTCTGTGGCAACAAAAGGCACTATGGCTTCACAGAGAGGAATGCTCAAGTCAATTCATAGTGAGATATGGGTTAACCATTTCCTCCTGTGAACAGCTTGATTCAGTGGGTCAGCTTCAGGAAGCAACAGAACTTTTTCATCCTGGGTGGTGTGGCTGGCATCTGTACCATCCTATTGCTGCTGTGTGCTTACTAACAGGTAGGACAGCTCCAGGGACTCTCACAACTGCCACCTTCATGCCCTGATGAGGAATTAGAAAACTAGGAAGGAAAACGGACTGCCCAGGATTAGCCTACCAGTCAGATGAGTTCAAATCCAAGAACAATGGTGCTGTGACCTAACTGGATTGAGTTGAAGCCAATTTTTCTGTGCTACTTTGCAAACACACATTGTTCTTTTTGATTGTTTGATTGGGTCTTTTGTTTTGTGTTTTGTTATTTGTGTTTATCTGAGACACGGTTTCCCTATGTAGCCTTGGCTGCCCTGGAACTTGCTCTGTAGACCAGGCTGGCCTTGAACACACATTGTTCTTAATTTGAAAGTGAATACAAATAGCAGAAATGTTTTCATCTGTTTTTGCCTCCTGAGGCAGTAGATAAGCAATTGAAAACAGAGTGCTTGGGCTGCAGTAAGTGATGAAGCCTGGTGGCCAGTGGGCCGAACAGCTGGACTCCTCTCTCACAGTGCCAAGCTTCCCACAGCCAAAGACTGTTTAACTTTCAGCACACAAGACTGGGTATAAAAAAAAAGTAATGGCAGACCAGTAACACCACAGCCATGTGGCAACATATAGATTAATAGAAGTGGATTTATTTAAGATTAAAAGAGCTAGTTATCAAGAAGCTGAGCCATAGGCCATACAGTTTGTAATTAATATAAGCCTCTGTGTGTTTACTTGGGACCAAGCAGCTGCAGGACTGGGCGGGACACAGGAAAACTTCCGTCTGCAGGGAAGTGTGTTCATTTGTTAAGTTCTCTAATGGGGCCAAAACCCTAGACAAAGAAATACAGGCAACTAAAGAATGCTGAGAGTGGCAAAGAGTCTTCTGTAGGGAAGAGTCTGTCAACTAATAACAACTTGATAGCCCAATACCAACTAGAGACATCATATACATATAGATAACAATATATGGATTCAGCAGATTGTATTTGCATTTATAGTGACACATATATATTTATATTTATATAAATAATTTATACATATTATATATATATATATAAAACAATTAAAAAGAGGCCAGAGGCCATGAATTTAAGAGAGAAGTTAGGAGGTTTCAAGGTAGGGGTTTGAGAGAGTAAAAGGATAGGGAAAATGATGTAATTGTATTTTAATTTAATTAATTATTTTAATTTAATGTAATTATATCTTTTATTTTTTTTAAAAAATTTCAAGGTATTAGCCAGGATGGTGGTGCACACATATTTAATTCCAGCACTCAGGAAGCAGAGGCAGGTGGATCTCTGTGAGTTCGAGGCCAGCCAGAGTTACACAGTGAAACCCTGTCTCAACATAAATACATAAATAAGTAAATAAATAAATAAATAAATAAATAAATAAATAAATAAATAATAACCTTCCCTTAATAAGCAAGGAAACAATTCCCACCATCATTTATATTCAACATTCTACTGGAGGTTCGAACCAGTGCAAAAAGGTAAGAAAAACAAATGAAGGCTACTCAAGTGGGAAAGGAAGAGTAAAATTCCTGTCCACAGACAATGCACTCATCTAGGTAAAAAGCTCCTATGGAAATCCCACTCAAACCACTGGCTGAGCTTAGCAAGGTGTTGGGGTTAGGAAACTAACACACAGGGGGCTAGAGGGATGGCTCCGTGGTTAAGACCACAAACTGCTCTTATAGAGGATCCAACTTCAGTTCCTAGCACTCATATTGAGTGGCTGACAACCAACGCCTCTGGCCTCCATGTGCACCCACAGGCGCACACAACTAAACATAAATATTTTTCTAAAAAAAAAAGAAAACTAACATGTAAGAATCAATTATATGTCTATCTGCAATCCCCACTCATTAAAAATTGAAACAAAACAAATATACTCGTACCAGTACAGAATATTTAGGGATAAAATTTATAAAATATGTGCGTGAGTATACATTGAAAGATACAAAATATTTCTGAGAGAGATTAGAGGTCATAATAGGGAGAGGTTTGCCATGTCCATGGTAGAGCTTCTTGTTTAGATGTCAACTCTTCTCTTTTGTTTTGTTTTATTTGTACAGGTTAGATATAAAACTCTTAGCAAGCTCCTTCACTGACACTGGCAGATGGATTTCATAATTTATGGAAATGAAAGAATCTAAACACATAAGCATCTGAAATAAAAGAATAATTTAATTCTAACACTGTCTCATTTCAAGGCACAGTAAAACCACAGCAGTGAATAAGAATACCCAGTATTGTTTGGTCTCAGAATGGGTGAATATGCCAATAATACACAGGACTCAGCACAGAAATGGACCTACACGTACAACAGAAGACGTATTTGGCAGTGACACAGGACAATTTAATAAAGAAAGAGTAATCATTTCCACAACTTTTGCTCTTCCCAACTGGATATAAACACAAAATGCATAATATCTAAGATAAAAAAAATCTGTGTATCTTGGATAGAGCTCAGGCAAAGATTTCTTTTTCCAGATGTGATACCAAGAGGACCATTTAAGAACAAAACAACATCAGAATTTTTAAAAGTGGGCCAGAGAGGCGGCTTCGCAATTAAAAGCCTCTGCCATCAAGCCTGAGGTCCTGGGCTCAATCCCCAGGGCCCACCTGGTAGAGCGAGAGAACTGACTCCTGTAATTTATCCCCTGACCTTCACACACATAATGTGGTAAATGTGCCCACCTACAGACACACACATGTAAATGAATACATCTGAAAAAAGTAAAGGGTTTTCCTTGAAAGGCATTTTAGGAGAAAAAGAGGATGCTAGAAAAAAATACTACCCATCACACAGTTAAAGACAGAGCACAGCACATAGGCACATGAAAGCAAGTGCATTGTTAGTCACTGGGAAATATAAACTAAGTCTGCAGTGAGCTACCACCACATGCCTTTGCGTGTGTCTATTATTAAAAAGACCAATCATATCAAATTTGATAAGAATGTGGAGGAGCTATTATTCTTACATATTGCTGATAGGAGAATAAAATGGCATAAGCACTATTAAAAATATTTGACCATCTCCTAAAATGTTATGCATTTATATGACCTAGCTATTCTACTTTAAATATTTCTTTCAAAGAAACTCAGGAATGTGCCCATATAGTAACTTTTACATGGACGTTCATGGAAGATTGATTGATAATAGTCCCAAATTTGAAAGAATCCAAATATTCATCAATAGACGAACAGCTAACTTGCCATATATCTGTATAATGAAATACTAGTCAAAACTGAGTGAACTTTCATCCAACAATCTGTTTGAGTCCCAAAATTATTGTAGCTGATGGAAGAAAAATTTAAAGTATCTACTGATTTTATTTACATAAAATTTTAGGGAACACAGATTATTGTATTGTGATAGAAATTTTGTCAGTGGCTGTCTGGGGGTGGGGCTAGAGTAGCGGGAGGACAGAGTTATAAAAGGCGAGAGGAAAGTCCTAGGTGACAGATATGTTCATTGTTTTGATTGCAATGATGGTCTCATACGCGTGAATCAAAATTTATGAAACTATGACAGATATGTTTAGCTCACTGTAATGGTCCAGGTATATGTATTTTTTAAACATCGTATAAATGTTGAAGAGAGAACCACTGACTTAAAATGGAGGCCTGAAGAGAAGAAGCAATGGCTTCCCTACACAGGATTTAATGACACTCCTTACCTCATCAACCTTCATACACTTCAAGGCCCTGTCTCTAGTTCAGCTCGATACCCTGGCCCAGAGGTGCTGATGACGTTGCTAGACTTTGTGAGGCATCTTTAGCATCCTACTTCCATGCTTCTTATGGTCCCATTTTTATCTTGTCAATTTTAGTCCATCAAAGAACATTTTCTTATCTATCTATCCAACTGCCACTTGTCCTATAAACATTCCTTACTGTAACAGTTTAAAACACAAATAGAGAAGCATCAAATTTTTTTTTTTTTTTGGTTTTTCGAGACAGGGTTTCTCTGTGTAGCTTTGCGCCTTTCCTGGAACTTGCTTTGGAGACCAGGCTGGCCTCGAACTCACAGAGATCCGCCTGGCTCTGCCTCCCGAGTGCTGGGATTAAAGGCGTGCGCCACCACCGCCCGGCGCATCAATTTTTTTTTTTTGTGGGGGCTATTGTATAAAAACACAAGACAAGCATGTGTTCCTTTCCCCAGACCTCAGTCACAATTTCTACAGAAGAAAATGGTTTGTTTCTTCAGAAGACACCAGAGAAGATTATTGACTCATGGTAGATCTCTCAAACTAAATACGCTAATATTTGGCTTCCAAAAAAAAAAAAAAAAAAAAGCCCCACAAAAGAATGTTGTAGCAGAAATTAACTGTCTTCGCAGAGTTTATTCAGGTATGATGAGAACCCTGATGAGACCCACCAAACACTAGCAGCATCTCATGTGTGTGACTCGTGGCTGCAGGAATGATCACAACAATAGCAAAAGCAGTATAGATATGAGCATTATAAAATTGTGAAGCTCTTTGACAAGAAGATGAAGGGGCTGGGTAGAAGCCTGATGCAAGGGAAACTCCCACCAGCCTACAAGGATGGCCTCAGCTAAGACTCCTGGTAGCAATGGATGCCTAGCCTGAACTGGTCATCCCCTGTGATATGACTTGTGACTACCCAATCCAAGAGCCTTCATCCAGTGACTGATGGGGGCAGTTTCAGAGACTCAAGGCCAAACATTGGGCTGAGCTTGGGGAGTCTTACTGAGGAGAGGGAGGAGGGATTGTAGGAGCCAGGGAGGTCAGGGACATTGCAGGAAAATCCACAGAAATGGGTAGCCTGGCTCATGGGATTTCACAGAGTCTGAACCAACAAACAAGGATAGACTTAGGCCCTCTGCATATATGTGACAGTTGTGTGGCTTGGTCTATTTGTGGGACTCCTGGCAATGGGAACAGGGACTGTCTTTGGTGCTTTGGCTGACTCTTGGGAACCTATTCCTCATGCTGGATTACCTTGCCCAGCCTGAATAGAGGGGGAGGTGCTTGGTCTTAAGACAGTTTGATATGCTGTGCTTTGCTGATGCCATGGAAGGCCTGCTCCTTTCTCAGCAGATATGGAGGAGAGGTGGATTGAGGTGGGGTGAGTGGAGGAGGTGAGGAGGCAGTAGAGGAGAGGAGGAGAGGAAGGAGGGGAGACCACAGTTAGGATGTAAAATAAATTAATTAACTAAATTTTAAAAAAATTGAAAAGACAAATACTACTTTATTGTTTAAAGCAATGTATTAGTATCCCATTTGGCTCTGATATTTGTTTTCCTGATCAAAAATGAGCCAAGATAGGAACACAGGAGTTATTTTATCATTAAAAAATTCAAATGCAAAAAAAAAAAAAAAGGTGAAGAGCAGAGGGCCTGTGGAGAAGGCTTCGGCTAGCATAAACCCTGAGAGGTTGCCAACAGTGGCATCTGTGCTGTGGTGGGTGGGATCTGGGCTTCCTGAGATCTGAGTCATCACCTGTGATGGTACCTCAGTGCCTGCAGCTGCCCTTCCACATGGCCCTACTAGGTTCCCAAGTTCACAGTGACATTCCCAACCCTTCATCTTAACGTAGAAACAACACATCTAAAACAATGCAATTTCTTTTTTTCCGCTTCTCCACATCCATGTATTATCCCCTCTCCCGTTCACAATTCAACTTAAAAACAACTACGAAACAAAGCCACAAGTGTGTCCCATCCACTCCTTTCTGGGAATGTACTTTCCCACATCACTCTGATGTGTAAGTATGACACGGTAATGTAGCCGAGTGGTGCCAAGCATGAACTCGGTAGTCAGAGAGCCTGACTCTCCCCTATAAGATCTCTGACCTTCCCTTGGCTTGGCTTCCTAACAATATAAGGATGACAATAACAGCACTTCTGGCCTGGAGACCACAGCTCCCCAGGAGTCCTCCAGGCCTTCAGCACCACATTTGGACTGCGGAGGCACGCCACTTGGTGGCATGAGAAGCTACGAGGTCCTCAGCCTGTGTAGCGTGCAGGGAAAAAGCAGCTCCCAAGCAGGTAAAGCTGATCAGATAGGAAGAGAGAAAACCAGGGCAGTGTCAAAGAAGGGCTTTAGGGATGATGGGAGGTGGAAGGTGTGGTCAGCCATGACAATAGCCAGCAGCACCCATCTACTGCCCATCACTGCTGCTCTAAGAGCTGTGCTCAGAGCTTATCCCCCCTCCCAACGATTCCAGAGCTAAGTGCTGTTATTACTATTTCTAATTCCCTAGTCGAGGCTCCCACCATTTCTAGTCTGGATTATTACACACGAAGGAGAGGGACACCCAACTTGCCTTCCTTCCTTCAGTCTATTTTCTTTCCACACAGTTCTTTGCCATGAAACCCCATTAAATACAAATTAGTTCTTATTCTGCATCAGATTTTTCAATAGTTTCCCCTTGTTCTTAAAATCTAGCTCTCCAGACATGCCACATGCAGCTCTTTTAGATCGAATAATTTCTCTCATCATTTTCACCCTTCCAGTTAGAATCCCCAGAGCAGTAGGCTATGTGACATTCAATATCCTAAGTTTCCCAAATTTATTCTCACCTTCAGACTCACATTCTCCTTCCCACACCCACTCCCTGACCATCATTTAGGTAATTCCTACCTGACTCAGACGGTACCTATGAAATCTAATAAATTTCATCTTCATTCTGATAATGATGGCTAGTTTTGTATTTATTTAAATTTCATTTTAGCATCTTTGATTATGAGAAGATTTCATATTTTGTATTCTTTGACTTATTTGTAATATCTCACAGGTTCCCCTCATTTATGATTTAAGCAAAATCCTAGACCCGTGTGATTTTATGCTTTGTAAAACTTACCTTTTGACCACTATATGATGGCTTTCCTGTCTCATGTCATTCTTTCTGATTGGTGATGACATTGGAGCAGAGAAAGATGAAATAACGTACTAGCAGTGAATAGAAGGGCATTTGCCGCAGCCCATGCCCTTAAGCACTACCCACCCTACCCTCTACAGTACATTGGAGGCTTATCAGTTTGTATGCCATGGTAACTCAAGCCTCTGCAACAACACCTGGAACAAGGCACATCTTCAACAGAAACATGATCACCTTGGCCAAAATCCAAGTGTCTGAAGACTTCCAAACTCATTTCTGGACAGTTCCTTATCTTAGGAAGTGGGAAAATCAATCCCAGCTACTGCTAGCCCAGAAGACCAGACCACATGGGATGAGGCATGCTGGCTTTGCTTTTCAAACTAACTGCTGACAAGTTCCTTCATGATGTCCTTCTGGGAAAGAATACAAACTACAAGCTAAATATTATTAGGAGGGTTGAAGTTAGCTGAAACCCAAGTATGCTGATTTCTAATTAGTGCCTCACAACACAGGATTCTTCATAATCTTGATGAACTTTTTAACCTGTCCAATGCACAGTCTTTGTTTTATTGTTTGTGCTAGTTCCAGGACCTAGATGAGTGCCAGGCGTATAACAGGGGCTTAAAAATACTTATTTGAACAAATGAATGTATGTAGTGGCACTCTTGCTGATGTTTCAATGAAAGACTTGTAATGAAAGAAACACAGTGGATGATCTTCAGGCAGCATTTGACACAACTGAAGTTTTCTTCCTTGAGATCTTCCTGGGTATTGTCAACCAGAAACACTTATACTCCTTTTCTGTATCATTTTGGAGACCTTGTCTCTTCTGGGGTTTAAAAAATTTCTTACATCTTCTTCTTGCTTCTAGACATCTTGTCCTGCTCCTAAATTCTTATCTACATATTAATGATTTTTCAAATTCCAATCTTAGCTTTTATCTGTTCATGAGCTTGACATGCAAGTGTTCAATTGAATCTTTAACATCTCCACTATGAGACCAAACTCATTGTGTTCAAAATAGGAACTATTACCACTTTTTGCCCAAGCAAACAAACAACAAAACCCAGAGAAATCCCTGTCTGCGCCTCTGCCTCTGTTCTCTCAGTGAATGTGCCAGGGGTTATCCATCCAGGTGTCTAAGGTAGATCCAGACCTTACTCTTAACTCTCCCCCCTCACCCACTAGAGCCCAGCTTCTTAAACTGAGGGCCACATAACTGAATGTGGGGATCATGAGAAATCTGGCAAGAGTAAAAGGTTTCAGAATGTACGAACAAAACTTAATTGAAAACGTCAAATGGGCAAGGACTTTGAGATGTGTTTGGCAAAGCTCATCCTTGCAATGTGCAACCTCACTGCAGCCTTGGTTCTGAACACACAACAGGCACACTTTGCACTGTGCATGCTGTCCCACCACCACAATGGCAATGAACACTCTTGTATGCCTCCACTCAGATTCAACACTATTATGTGTAGAATTGCAGTGTTTTTACTGCACATGCTCAGGTTTATAATCTTATACAAATATAATAGTTTACTTACAAAAAGTCTTTTTTTTTTTTTTTGGTTTTTTGAGACAGGGTTTCTCTGTGTAGCTTTGCGCCTTTCCTGGAACTCACTTGGTAGTCCAGGCTGGCCTCGAACTCACAGAGATCCGCCTGGCTCTGCCTCCCGAGTGCTGGGATTAAAGGCGTGCGCCATCACCGCCCGGCACAAAAAGTCTTTTAATACTATCCTACCATCATTCCTCAGTGTGTAAGTGTCAAATTAGTAAATATTCTGGATTACATTTTTTAGAATGTTTGCTGATAGTTGTTTGAATGAACAACTTAATAAAGACATTATACCTAAGACCACCCATTAAAGCATTAACATTGGTTCTTTGCACCCCTCCTCCCAAAAAAGCATTTGCAATAATAAAGCCTGGATACAGCATTTAGCAATAGCAAAGGTGGCAGAGACTTTGGGAATTGTATGAGAGGCTGAGGATGAGTCAATACTCTGAGCTGGGGCAGCCAAAACTCTGATTCAACTTTGATAGTACTGGCCTGAGCTATGGTATCAGGAGGAAGGATGTGATGGATTTTCAACACTAAGTGTTGATTATAGCACTCTGGGGTATTGTGGCCACTTCCAGGCTTTTGTTGTGGTAAAGTTGCAGACAATCCAAAGAGAGTGACTAAAATGATATTGGAACATGAAATCATCTGAACGAAAAGAGAGTAACTCAACCCAAAATATCCTACTCCACCATGTTGGGTTTTTTGAGTTGAAGGCCTTTGAAAAACAGCACACACAGGAAGGGTTCTTGGCCTTTCCCATTTCTTCTGAAGGCAGAATATAAATTTCCTGTGAGAATGGTGTGCCCTCTCTGTGCCAGGAAGAGGAAAATATTCTTACCACAGGAGACAGGAAGTCGATCTCCTGAGATGAATCTGTACAAATAAACCTCACTAAAATAACCCTTATCTTCCAGTAGTTTGCCCCATATATTTCCTAGCCACTTTTGAGCAATTTGTTGTCTCTAGCCCAAGCCTTTGTCCCCTATATCTTTTTATAGTTTTTCATTGATCCCTCTTTGTTAAAATGGTATGTGCGTGTCTGAGTCTAACAGCTTCTTAGGCTTTTCAAGTCTGTGAACACTCCCATGCTGCATAATAATATTATTTTTTAAGCATATTTCTTCTGTTCTTAATTTGCTACTCTTTTTTTTTCAGTTTAATTTACTGTCTTCAGGAGCAGAACCTTGTATCGGTGGGAGGTCTCTTTCCTTTTCTAGACATGTGAAGTGAGGAAAACTAAGGGCTCAGTACAAATAAGAACATTGTCTTTGGCAGATGGGAGCCAACACAGAGACCCACAGCCAGACATTATGCAGAGAAGAGTCTAAATTGGAGGTTTCCATTGGGTCCCTCACCTCAGAGCTTGGGAAATCATGCAGAAAAGGGGACAGAAGGATTGTAGGAGTCAGGATGGATGATACCAGGAGAACACAGCCCACTGAACCAACTCACCAGGGCACATATAGGTTCACAGAGACTGGAGTAGCAAGCACGGGGACTGCATAGGTCTGCACCAGGCCCTCTGCCTTGTATGTTATACCTGTTAGCTTGGTGTTTGTGTGGGACTCCTAACTGTGGGAGTGGGTGTATCTTTGACTCTTTTGTCTGCTCTTGGGAATCTTTTCCTCCTGTTGGGTTGTCTTGTCAAGCCTTGGTGTAAGGCCTTTTGCCTTGACTTACTGTATTTTGTTTTGTTGTGTTTGGTTGTTGTCTCTTGGAGTCCTTTTTTCTGAAGAGAGAGGGAAGGGGTTGGATCAGGGGGAGAGGGGAGGTAGAAGGGAGCTGGGAGGAGTAGAGGGAGGAAAAACTGTGATCACGATATATCGTTTGAGAGAAGAATATTTTCAATAAAAGAAAAAAGAACACTGTCTTTAATTGAAGGCAATCCCTTTTTATCTTGAGTTTCTATAGTTAAGATTCTTCTGTCTCTTAAGCTCACATACAGGATCTACAAGAGTGCAGGCAATGAGGCCCAAAAGGACTTGTTGATTGGTCAGGGACTATAGCAACTGAGGTTCCTTTTGTTAAAAAAGAAAGAGAGAGAGGGAGGGAGGGAGAGAAAGAAAGAAAGAACATTTTTCTTATTCCTATTAATGCCACATAATTTGTATATATTTAAAGGTTGATTTCTTAATTTCTTTCAAGTCCTTGGAATCCTGTGGAGAAACATTTAGGGGGTTTCCAAGTTGAGCAATTTGCTTTTTTCCTGCTTTTCTCTGGGAAAGCTCATTAGGTGCAAAGATGCATATCTTCTAGGCTCCCTAAATATGTGTGCAATTCCAAGCTTTATAGCCCTTACTAACTGTAACTAGCTTGTATAAAGCTGTTCAAAGCAGCTCCTGTGGCCTATTTCTTTTTTTTTTCTTTCTTTCAAGATTTCCAAGTGCCTCTAGAATGGATTTGTATACATAGTGAGTAGCCAAACCATGACTATGCTGAGAGGGAAATAGTTCTCCCAGAGCATGGTCTCTGCTCTCACTGTAAATTGAGATACTAGGTGGGGTAGCATGGAATAATGGGGTAGTTGTCATAGGACTAAGCAGATACCATAACAGGCTGCTCAGTCTTCTCTCAGAGATCAGGCCTCAGTTTCAGTTTCCTGAGACTGAGCAAGCATTTTCTAAAAGAGCCATGAGCAAAGGACAATCAATCTCCAACAATCCCAACAGCAAGGATGAGGAGGCCTGGTACATGCAGTCCAGGCCTGAGCCATAAACAGCTCAAAATGATAACTAAATAAGGACAAAGCCTGGGACTTGTCCAGGCTTACCTCAAAGTAGGAAAACTGTACCCTGACCAGCCTCTGACTCACCCTGGCCAATTAAAATGTACTAATAAGATTGCCACTTGATTGAGCCAATCATATCTAAAGTGACCTAACTTCCTTGAATCCTCTCTTAGTTAGGCTTAAAAGGAGCCCACACATCCCTCTTGGGGTCTCCACCATCTTACCTTTGCATGGGATGGCAGGGCCTAGCATGCTGGAATAATAAACGCTTTTGCTGATTACATACATGTATGGCGGTCTTTGGGGGGACTTCCCCAGGACCCTAATAGTTGACTGCTCAATTACAGTTGAACATGAACTAGCTTGCCTCTAAATGCTGTTACTAGGTGCTCTCTCTAAATATTAGCCATTTTGTCACCCTTTAATCGTGGATACTCCATTTCTCCCCAGAATGTTTTAGAGGACTTCAGTATTCCACTGAAGCGGGACAAAAAAGAAGAGACAGTGATGATGGTAGCACAGCTCATGACCATTTTCATGAGCTATTTTGAAGTCAGCCATCCATCATGTCTAATGCACAGTAAACTTGGAAGTAGGTACCCCACCCCCAACACTGAAGTAAAGAGAAAAATGTGTCTGCTCCTCTGAATACGAACAAGAACATTAAGCAAGACCATGAAAGCCAGACTGAACAGCTCTGGGGACTTTCAAGTGATTGACAGACTAATCATTCTGAAAAGACTCTCAAGTGTTTAAACATTTCTGGTGTAAATTGAAAAAAAGAAAATTATGACCACAGTTGAGAACATACAGCATGGTTACTGAAACTACTTAAATTTAGGACATTCTTTCAATGTTAATAATGGCAAAATTCAAAATTTGTAATCATGTGTGAAGTTTACAAGATGAATTCCTTATGCCTTTATACAGTATGATTGCATGGTTTCTAATCCCAACCATTAACAACTACAAATGACATTTAGTGAGCACTTACTGTATGCCAGGCTTGGTGGTAAGAGCTTATATAAATTCTGTAACTAACTATAACACACCTGTGGGATTGTTTTTAAAAAGCCTTAGTTTTTCCCATTTAAAAGCCATGATGAAAACACTTGACATCCTTTGAGTGACAGCATTATTCTAAGGGGTAAATGGAATCGTTGCATCTAATCCCTTAAATAAAATTATCTAAAACTTGGAAGTACAGCAAAAGACTATATCACACAGTCACTCAAAGACTTAAATAATAATAACCATAAACCTGTATTTATGGTTCATGAGATTCTCTAGGTGAAGTAAACTGAGGTCAACAGACTTATTATTGATCAGGCCTCAGGCTCTGTAAAATTACTTTTTTTTAAGTTAGGAAGTTGATATGCTGTGTAAGTTGCTTAAAAATTATTTTTGCTTGTGGAAAAGATAAGCCCAAAGATCGTGATTTAAACATTTGTAGATCATTAATCAGTTTTATATCAAATGCTACCATTTTATTCAGACATCCCTTTCTGTTTTCTAAGTCTTTTATTGCTTCCTTTATACCAGTTTCAGTATCTTTCTGGCACCATGATTAAATAGGCAAATCATTGACACACAGAATGCTAAATATTTAAATAAGAATTATGTACTTAACATTTTTAAAAATTATACTTGAGTAATACAATGATCCTCTGAGGTAAGTACTACAGCCACTGTTCTTGTACAAAACTTGAGAAGATGGGTCCAGAGGAGTTCATTACTGTCCCCCAAAATATATAAATAGTAAGTGACAGACTCAGCAGTCTGATATCAGAATTTTCTCACGAGAAGGCTGAGACATAAGAGGTAAATAATGCTGTGAAAACAAAAGAGAGGGGAAAATGGGTGTTAGTAATTGATAGCTTGATTATTCTGGATCTGATCCCACATGCACAAGCATCTATGCTTTGCTGTGTATAATGTGCAGGCATTGGTTTAAAGGAAAAAAAAACTCATGGAGAAGGTGATTTAAATAAATGTTCATTCTTATCCCCTTTGCTAACCCAGTAGGGTTACATCACAAGAAGCCCAAACCACAATGAGACAATGCAAAACTGTTCAAAACCATGAAAGGAACAAACTCATTTTCTCTCCTACATCACATTTTTTTTCTTCTACTGAGTCAACAAATGGGTTTGCTAATTACCAGGCTTCCAAACCTTTGCTTTTACTTTCACGGTAATTTGCATTTCAAGGTCATTGGAGAAGATTCCTGGACAGTAATTCAGGGGATGAGTCTACTGGTGGTGGACTAGTTTGCTATTTATACCAGAAGTCAGTGTGAATCGGAACTGACTGGCACCTGGCAAATGCAGATTTTTTTTTTTTTTTAGCACTTCTGCCAGACCCCTCATCGAAGATTGTGGTGGATTAAATGAAAATGGCCCCCACAGAACTCTCTGCTATTCTCCAGCACCGTGTCTGCCTGCGTGCCACCATGCTTCCCACTATGATGTCAACTGACTAAACCTCTGAACTGTAAGCCAGCCCCAATTAAATGTATCCCCTTACAAGAGTTACTGTGGTCATGGTATCTCTTCATGGCAATAGAAACCCTAACAAAGACAAGGACATTCTTGGTAGGAGATAAAAGCCAGTTGCCCATTTCCCGTTCTAGATCCTAAAAGTCTGTCTGAAAGTCATGCCTTCTCATGGGACCAGTCTCTCCCTCTCTTCTTAGAACTCTTCCTTCCTCTGGCTCTTGTTAAGTTATAAAGAATTTTCATATGTTCACATGACTTGCCTCCATGGTTTCTAGTGATTGCTTTTTTTTTTTTTTTTTTTTTATTTTGCAATACAATTCAGTTCTACATATCAGCCATGGATTCCCTTGTTCTCCCCCCTCCCGCCCCCCTCACCTTCTCCCCAGCCCGCCCCCCATTCCCATCTCCTCCAGGGCAAAGCCTTCCCCGTGGACTGAGATCAACCTGGTAGACTCAGTCCAGGTAGGTCCAGTCCCCTCCTCCCAGGCCGAGCCAAGCGATCCTGCATAGGCCCCAGGTTTCAAACAGCTGACTCATGCAATGAGCACAGGACCCGGTCCCACTGCCTGGATGCCTCCCAAACAGATCAAGCCAATCAACTGTCTCACCCATTCAGAGGGCCTGATCCAGTTGGTGACCCCTCAGCCATTGGTTCATAGTTCATGTGTTTCCATTCGTTTGGCTATTTGTCCCTGTGCTTTATCCAACCTTGGTCTCAACAATTCTCGCTCATATAAACCCTCCTCATTCTCGATAATCGGACTCCCAGAGATCTACCCGGGGCCTAGCCATGGATCTCTGCATCCAGATCTCTCAGTAGTTGGATGAGGTTTCTAGCATGACAATTAGGGTGTTTGGCCATCCCATCACCAGAGTGAGATCTACATGAACAGCCTGGACATGAGTGGGGGTAATGAAGGGCGAGGGTCAAGGGAGATCCCAGCTGGATCAACAACAGAGAGGGAGAACAAGGAATAGGAGACCATGGTAAATGAAGACCACATGAGAATAGGAAGAAGTAAAGTGCTAGAGAAGCCCACAGAAATCCACAAAGATACCCCCACAACAGACTGCTGGCAATGGTCGTGATTGCTTTTAAAATTGTATAATACCCAAAGTCAAGCATATCAGGAAACTGCCCTGACACTCCTTAGCATTCAACTTATAGATTTGTCATTTTTCAAAAATATAAGCAACTACATATAAGCACTGGGCATTGTCCATGGCATATTCACTGCCATATGAAAGAAAACGAGCTGTAGTAATAAAGATACAGGGGAAGGTGTGGGGAAGGAACCCTAATAGAAATACAGGCCCTGCCTTCTGCCTGACATGTCCCTGTACCTTTTGTAATTTGCTTATTAAATTCTTATTTAGCTTACATGTATTATTATTTAGCATTATTTTTAAAATAGCCTTTTTGTTTAACAATTTTGAGATAGGTTAATGTCATTTGTAAGAAAAATATTGTACTCAATAAAAACTGAGGAGAACTTTGCAGCTGATTAAATTTAGTAATTTGTTTTCAGAAACCCATTATAAGTTGAAAATATTGTAAGTTCAAAGCACATTTACTATACCCAACTACTGAATATCATAGGCTATTTAGCTTGGTTTACTTTAAACTTTCTTAGAACATATTACTTTAGTATATAGACTTGGTGTAAATTGCCTAACAACATGTAAATTGTTGAATTTCTTATGTATACACACAGAATTTTTTTATCATGATGGGATATGAAAACACAAAGTACAAAAATCCACAAAATGCTATCAGCCCAGTATACTATAGGCTATTGTTTGTTTTTTGCTGTGTCAGTGTGGATGACTGAGCACTGTGACTCTTGGTTGGCACCTAGCATCATCAAAGAGGATCATACTACATACAGATTTGATAAAGATCACAATTCAAAATTCATAGGACAGTGTTTACTGAACATGTGTCACCTTTCAAGCATCAAAAAAAAATCAAACATCATAAGTTGAACCAGAGACTCTCTGTGTAGGCAATAAATTTTTCTAGAATGTTGTTCTCTATTTCTTATATTTTACAGGTAGCAGAGCTAATAACAATGGTATTCAGGACTCAAATCAAAAGCATTAACTCCAAATTTGCCTACATCCATTTTACTATACATATTACCTCCCATGAATACTCTTTCAGAACCAAATCTTCATCATCTTGGCATTCTTAGCAACATGCAAACTTCTTGTCACGTTGTGGCTACCTTATGTGTTGAATGAATGGAGTTACACTTGATTGGAAATTGTCCTGAGCTCAAAGAGCTGAGATAGGACCAGGCAAGATTTGGCAGCCTCTGCAAATAAGGCATTTTACATAATTGATGTATTACTTTAAATGAGTCTAAAATTACATTTCCCTGAACTAGTAATTCTTTAAATACAGGGAGAAACTTTATCCCTGAAGGAACCTGTGATAAATTTCTTTAAACAATAATTAGACCCATTTTAGCTTTTGAATAAATCTAGATTTTTCCCATAATGCATTTATTTAAAGCGGGAGTTGCATATTGGTAGCCTTAGGTTAAATTTGGACTTAAATATTGAGGTAATTGTCAACATTTACAAGTAGGAATTTTTACAGGAAACTTTGGACCTTTAGTCCATTATTGTCATGGTGGTGTGCAGGCAGACATGGTGCTGGAGAAGGAGCTGAGAGGTCTATATCTTGACTTGCAGGTGGCGGAAACAACTGTGTCCCACATGGAGCATAGCTTGAGCATGTAAGACCTCAAAGCCTGCCTCTGTAGTGACACACTTCCTCCAACAAAGCTACACCTATTCCAACAAGGCCACACCTCCTAATAGTGCCACCCCAATGACTATTAAATATGTAAGTCTATGGGGGTCATACCTATACAAACCACCACAGTCCTCCATAAGAGAGAAGTTATACCCCAACAAATCTCCACCACTTCTGTGATCTGAACTCAGTAGGTTACCATTAGATAAGTCGGATCCAGACTTGATTCTTTCAGTTTGTCTAAGTTCATCAGGCATTATGAATATATAAATCCACAAAATCCAGCAAATCCAATCAAACATCCAGAAATGACACACCTTAGCTTTCACCTACACTAATAACAATTCATATTGCTGACTCTCATATAGATGAATCTTGTTTGTGTTATAATACCTCCAAATATATATAGGAATAAATTCAACCTAGAAAGGGAAAGACTTCTACAGTGAAATTTTCAAAGCACTGGTAATAGAAAGAAGGCAGGAAAAAAAGATGGAAAGACTTCCTGTATTCATGAGATAGAACTAATTCCTGTTTAAAACAAACAAACCAACAAACAAACAAAAAAAACCAGATGATGTTCTTTATAGAACTAGGAAGAATAAACATAAAGTTTATATGGATGTATAAAAGACACAAAACAGCCAAAGCGATCTGGAGCAAAAAAGAATAGAGTCGGAAGTTTCACAGCATCTGATCTCAAGACATCCTATAGAGTCATAGTGACTATGGCAGGTGTACTGGATAGTTTTATGTCAACTTGGCACATGCTGAAGTCATCTGAGAGGAGGGAACCTCAGTTAAGAAAGTGCCTCAATAAGACCAGGTTGTAGACAAGCCTATAGAACATTTTCTTAATTAATGAACGATGGGAAAGGGGGCAGCCAATTTTGGGTGGGACCATCCCTGGGCTGGTAGTCCTGAGCACTATAAGAAAGAAGTCTGAGCAAGCTGTGAAGAAAAAGCCAGTACACAGCTCCCCTCCATGGCCTCTGCATCAGCTCCTGCCTCTACAATCAGGGCCTGTGTGGGTTTCTGCCCTCACTGCTTTTGATGATGGACTGTTAAATGGAACTGTGAGTGAAATAAATCCTTTCCTTCAAAGTTGCTTTTGGTCATGGTGTTTGATCACAGCAATAGTAACCCTGACAAAGGCAGTAGGATAATGTTGACAGGAAAAAAGAAAAAAAAAAAGCCAGACATGTGGACCAACGGAACAGAATAAAGAACTCAGAAGCAAACATATACAGCCAACTGAATCTAGACAAAGCCTTCAACAATACATTGGAGAAAAGATAGCCTTTAACAAATGATGGAGGGGAAACTGAACCCCTATGTGCAGATTAAACTTGACTTCTACCTCTTATCCTGTACAAAATTCCACTCAAAAATGGAGAAAAGACCCCAAAGCACATGAAGCCACTAGAAGAAAACACAGGAGAAACACATTCAGACCTTGGCTTAGGTGCTGGTTTTCAGCACAGGAGCCCCACAGCACAGGAGCAAAAGCAAGACCCTACCATTGAAAAGCCTTTGCCCAGGAAAGGAGACCATCAGCAGAACAAAGACTCAGGCTACAGAGTGAAAGTGTCTGTTGTGTTCCTCTGACAAGGTGTTAATCCCCAGAATGCAGGAAGAATCACATAACTTAACAATTCAATTAAAAAGAAAAAGCAATCTGAACACATTTCTAGAGAAAGAGATACAAACTTCCAAGTATCAGATGAAAAATGCACATTATCACTAGCCAGCAGAGAAATGTATATCAAAACACAATGGAATGTCGTCTCACTAAAGTGAGAGTGTTTTTTTTTTAATTAAGTAACAAATGCTGTTGAGAATTTAGAGAAATGTCAATTCTTATATGCTGTGAGTGGGCTTTAAAACTAGTACAGCCATTATGAAAATTGGTTTGGAGTTTCTTCAAAAAAATACATAAATAGGGACTGTGAGATTTCTCATTGTGTAAAGGTGCTTGCTGCCAAGCCTGAATTGGATCTCTGGGATTCACATGGTAGGAGGAGAAAACTGACCCCTGTATGTTGTCCTTTGAACTCCATATATGTCATATAGCAGACACACACATGTGTACATGCATGGGCAGGCACACAAACACACAAAATAAATGAAGTCTATTAAAATCCATAAAAAAAATAGAACTAGCACATGGCCTAGTCACCCTGCTCCTGAATACCCAAAGGAAATAAAAAAAAATCAACATCAAACTAGTCCCTGCACACCCATGTTTACCATAGTGCTATTCACAATAAGCACAATGCTAAGTCAGCCAGTGTGCCCATTAACAGAAGAATAACAAAAATGTGGGACAAGTACACCACGGAGCATATTCAGCAGCCAAAAGGGATGAAATTCTGTCATTTGCAGCAGAATGGATGGACGTAAAGGATATCAGTGAAATAAGTCAGGTACGTAAGGACAGCGTGTTCTCTCTCATATGTGGAAGCTAAAAGCATCAACTTGGAAGCACAACAGTGACCCTAGAGACCTGGAAGTCTATGTGTGGGGACAGCTGGGAAAGATGAGGTTGGATTTTATCAATGCCAGCTATTTGTATGTATGAAAACATCAGAGCAAATCCTTTCAATATGCACTATCAACGTGTGCTGATCGCTCTTAAAAGAAAAAAAAAATCTGGGACCTAAAGTGGAGACTAGGGAGAATGGAGAGGAGCCAGAGACAAGGAGGGAAAAGGATTTCCTCCAACCCACTAGTGATTTGACTATAGCTAGCAAACCTTGTGCTAAAGATTATGATGATACCTTTATTCTGTGGTGTGTATGTGAACACACACAGGGTTTAAGACCTTTCCAGACAGTTGAAAACATTTCCAAATGTCGCTTCTGGCTAGTGCTGTCATAGCCAATTGTCTTTATTGCTATTACTTTTTAAAGTGGACTCCTTCACCTTCCTCTTGACAGAAATATTCAGGAGGCTAGTTTAGAATCAGAATATGCATGTCCCAAATATGGCCTTTTTGACGTTCCTATGAGTACTCAGGCAAGATGAATTTGAACGATGTCAGCAATGCAACTGAGAAGCCCGGTGCATGCTGGGCAATGCCAAGGTGGGTTGTGTTATTCGTGTCTGGTAGTGGCAGAACAGATGCTCTGTTGCCAGGTGACCTTGTCTCATGTAGGAAGTTACGATCTTTGCACATGTGTCACTTATATATGCTTGATGGTGCAACCAGGACTCAAGAGTAGAGTCCTGTACCACATCACAGGTTTACTGGGTTATATTTTCACCTGACTCCTGATTACAATGCCATCAGGCAGAAACCTGACCTCAGGATGCCCGGCTGGCACACCAGCTGCCTCACTGTGTTATAATCAATCACTCCTGGGTGCCTCTGGGGCTCTGAGGCAAACTTGAAAGTTCAGTGCCCACTCAGCATCTCACAGCACTTCAGGGCACATTGAAGCTTCCTGTCTATGGTGTGGCTGCAAGTCAGCAACGCCATCTGTGGCATGCTGGCACAGTGCAGTGCATGTGGAATGCAGGGAGGCCAGTGCTCTGTAGCTGTCTGTCTCTCTAGGGCTGAGGCCTGAGAGCCACCGGAGGCCTGTGGTGTGGCAGGAGCATTTACAGCAGACCACACAAAGGGTGTGCATCCTATTCCAGAGTGATCTGAAAACTGTCTGCAAATACTTGAGGGTGCAGTTACAGCCATTGTTTTCTAGAACATTCATGCCCTCTTCTTCTTGTCACAACAGAAAGGGGATGTCTGATGGAGAACTACTGCCCATAGCCAGGGCCTAAAGCTACCTCCATCTTACTGGATTACAAGTGACTAGGTTGGCTATATTGTGGAAATTATTTGGAAGGAGTGTGAAAGAAGAAGAAATAAAACCCATATTCCCTACGGATTAAAATAGCTTTAGTGTAGCTGGGTGCTCTATTGTGGAAGCAAGGAGCTTGCTTTTTCTAACCATAAATAGCCTTGGAACCTAAAACTGTGCCATCCAGGTTGTGCTCTATCTGGCAAGCTTCCCCTAATCTCTAAAGCTCCTGCCAAAATATTTGGCTGAATCTGATGAGGAGGGGGCACTCAGCTCTTCTGAAAGATTATATTCTCAGCCCTAGGAAAATTGATGCCTCTGGGCTGGAGAGATGGTTCAGTGGTTAGGAACACAGGCTCCTCTTGCAGAGGACAACCCCAGATCCCAGGTCAAGACAGTTCATAACCACCTGTGACTCCAGCTCCAGGAAATCGGACGCCTCTGGCCTCTGTGGGCACCTGCACTCACATGCACATCCTCACGCATATACACATATTTTTTTTTAATCTTAAAGAAAATGAAACCCCATTCTCCAAATCCACAAGATCTGAAGTCCTAGGTAACAATTTTGGGCAATGTGGCTACTGAGCTTGAGGTTGAAGGAGGCAAATCTTTGTCAAATGACAAGCTAATGGAAAACATACTCTGTCAGACTCTGGCCACAGAAGAGCAGACTTTCCAAGGTTCCCTGGTAAACAGACTTAGAGACCCCCTAATGAAGTCATCCCTGAGAAAGAAGCCGAGGAAGGATGGATTGGGTGTCGACTTCTGTCAGAAAACAACCCCTGCATTGCATCTGAGCTATGATTATTACTCTGTTCAGAGCACACAATTACACACAGTATCTCATCAATGGCATCCAAATACACACTGAGAAACAGGCATGCTTCTTCCATGTTAAGCTGATGCTCTGAGGAGTTTTCTCAATTCTCTCACCTATCCTAACATTTACTGAGTTGCTCTTCTGTTTCAGCAATGACAGTCACTGGGGATCCAAAGATAAAGGAGACAAAGTTCCTGACTTTGAAGATGTCATGATCATATCAGCCTGATTTATAGAGACAAGTACATCAACCAAAAGATGACTGGAGAGTGCTCTGTGATATAGTGTTTTATTCCAGTGGTGTCTCTCAATCTGAGGGACAGTATACTGCTGTACCAGGGTAAGGCTAGAGAAAAGACAGTAAATTTGGCCTGGGACCAATTATAGAAGACATTTTTAGGGCATGACCTTGAATCAGGCTCTGGTTGCAAAAGAGTTTGCCAGGCAAAGAAGGTAGGAAGAAGAGCTCTCCAGAGAACTGTGAGATTGCATCCATCACAACGAAGTCAGAGTCCAGGCCTATCTGACTACGAAGTGCTGATCTTCTCCATCAACATCTAGGATTTCAACCCTGGAGATTTTCGAGTTCCCCGCTGGTCTTTGTCAGACACCAGCTCCCCAGTGGGCATCTGAGGAAATAACTGAGATGACCAGACTGTGGCTTTCACCTTAAATGGTAGATCTCAAGGCAACCCACAGGTTCTGAGAGCTATCGCCATATCCTAAACATCCCCTAAGTTAAGACAAAGATCCCTAGTCACTCTGCCTTTTCATTAGCCTCTAAAACCAACTTCTCCTTTCATGAAATCAATGAAAGAACTCTTGGCACCTTGTGGTTTCTTAGTGGCTAACAAGAGATAATATTTAGTAAGTTTTTGCCAGAAGCCAAAATGCTGCTATTATATAAACTCATTCAATAGTTAACATACATAGAGGATTAAATATATTATCCCATTTAATGGATGCAGAAAGCAAGGCACTGAGAAGTCATGTCTACATGTCTGAATGTGGGTCCTGTGGCCACATGTGTGCTCAGCACTGGATGTGCTAAGTTAAGATTAGCTGTAGAAGTACCTTCACACAGTGGTAAATACATTGGCAAATTGTTTGAATCGGAGCCATGAGTCAAAGTCAAAGGCCTTCATTTTATGTTGTGTCTCTGTGTGACATGCCTCCTAGTCCAGTTAGTGGTCACTAGAGGTGGCAACTCAGACAGACCTCAGAGCCAAAGGAGGGCAGTGTCTCCACATGGCACAGAGACGGAGGTATTTTGTCGTATCAGTGCTTCCAATCCACCCCCTGCCTTTGATCCTGAAGAGAACCCAAGAACAGTGGCAATGTAATGGAGCTCTTCCTCTATGCTAATAACTCGCCCCTTGGGTATCAGTACTGTGAGGCACTTTCTTTCTTTCCCCTGGATAGGAAATCCAGACTTCCCAAAGACCTGCTTACTCTGTCACTGTTGCCCCACAGAGGGCTTTATGGTGGATGGTGGTTCTTGTATGCATTGTTGTCCTGCCGGGAGACCACTCCCTTTCATAAAACACATCTGTTGTTGGTTCCTTGACACACTGGCTGCATCACTAACAGACTTTCCCCCAGAAGAAAGCAAACAAGGCTTCCACAGGGGAGGGAAGCATTCTGTTAACTAAGCACCCGATGATCAGCTTCTGACTACTGGCCTCATTTCCAGGGTTTAACACTTGAGGATCTCCAAGGCAATTCTCAACACCTTCCCCCGCCTCAGCTAGAGACAAGGGCTTCTGCTTCTATCTGGTTGGCTTTGGCTCAACTCCCAGTTTTCTTCTTTCTCCAGACTCAGGAAAGTGTTTTAAGGTAAGTTTTGTTATTGCTCAGGTGTGGCAAGGACAGCAGATCAGGAGATAGCAATCAGTGAAAAGAAAACCTGCTACAGTCACAGATGCCAATAGAGTGAACAGGCTGTGACGTTACAGCCACGTGGAAAAACACTAGGGTCGGTCCAGAGGTAGAGAGGAGGGGAAGTGAGCAAGAGTTTTTTTGTTTTTGTTTTTGTTTTTGTTTTTGTGGCAGGAAGGCAGGGTAAGCAGACTTAGCCTAAGACAGTTTGAGTAGTTTCACTGGGCTCCAAGGATGTCAGTGTCCGATACTGGACCATGGGATAATGGGGATGGAGTAGGGTCTAGGTATGAGAACTCCACATAGGATGCAGTTGAAACAATACTGGATTTTGGATTAGTTGGCTTGTATATACAAAGCATGCTTGTAGACATGCCCTTTGCTGTCTCTGGGAGTTGGCTAGCTTGGGGAACAGCAGTCCCTTTAGAATCAGCAAAGCTCAAGATGTCAAAGCATAAGATAGAAAAATCAAGAAAAGACGATGGCTGGTGTGGAAGAGAGCCGCTTGAATGCCTTGTGCTGAGGAAGCACGCCTCTCTCCAAGTCCTGCCTTAAGCATCTTCTAACAGACTAAAGTGCTCTGACTCATCCTAGAAACACTCCATTTTCCTCTGATTTGCATCTAAAAATTAAAATATCCAAATTCAGCAGTGCATTTGGAATTCACACATCTTTGCATGTGAGGCTGACTTCCCTGAATCAAACAAAACTTCCACTTTCGAAGAAGAATCTTTATGTCTCTCTGCATTTCTGGAAACAGGGTTATAGATCCCTAGGTCACATAGGAAAAGTCAATCAGTTATCAAGCCCATCAGCAGCCCGATCCAACCAGTCATCTAATCATTAAGCAATTAGGCTAAGGCCATGTACTCTCCAAGCCAGTAGCTCTCAACCCCAGATGCAAATTAAGATCTTCTGGGGAGTTTTTAAAGTACACTGACATCCAGGCCCTGTGGCGGGTCAATTAAATCAATTGTTGAAGATGTGGTTTAGGTTGCAGCATTTTTCAAAAAATTTTCCATGTGATTCTAATGTTCATCCAGGATTGAGAACCATTATACTAAGTGAATTATTAAACAACTTGACAATGGGCTCTTAGAGTAGTTGCTTAATAACCAAAACGGTTGATGTAAAATTAAAATGTCAGGTGAATTTGGAAGCATGCTGGTTTTAGGACACAGTGTTCTTTTCCTAGAAGAACATGGATGGAAGTGCCCGGTGTCTGTTGCTTCCGGTGGATTCAACAGTGTCTTCCTTCCCTTTTGCTATGTGAATGACTAGCCAGATGAACCTAAAGGACAGCCTCTACTCCCGTGACTCTGTGAAAATCAGATTGGAGGTGACACCGGCAGATCTCAAAAGCTATGTTCTTCACTTCCAGATGCCGTTCCTGTGGGAAACCTGAGACTGACCTTGCAGGTATGAGACAAACCTTAGCTTTTGATGGGTTCTGAACACTGCACCAGGAGGGACTGGGGCATCTGACTTGGGTCTAGAAAAGCAGTACTCTGTGAATTTTCTAGATGCCTTGCCTAGCTCCTGGAAGTCCAATTACTTAGATGAGCATCAGCAAATCATTCACTCAAGGCAACTTTTTCCATGCATACCATGAAGAGAAGCCTATCTGCCTCAAGAATCCTGGAGATAACCATGAAGCCATGGGAAGGACAGTGAACTTTACACATGACTCCTAGGGTGGCTGGATTAACTCCTCCAGAATTTTCTGATTCAGAAATCTTATGATTTTATTCATGTGAATGTATACTTTGGCTGGATCCATGGAGACTAGTTATGAAAATCTTTCCTGTCTACCATGCTTTCTCCTGCTCTCTTTAAACATCTAAAATGATAGTTTTATTGGGAAGAGGTATATGGGAATGAATTAACTGGGCTTTGTCAAGGTCACTGAGAAGTCACATTCAGATTTTCTCATATAAGATGTCTGTGAATCAGCAATTCATATTACTATGGAAACAAAAAAAATTGTACTAGGTCTGAAAATCTGTAAAGTATAAGACTAGTTGGAACCCTTCAGTAGAAAGCCTCACCAGCAAAGTGGATCGCATAGAAGACAGAATATCAGATTTAAGGACAAAGTAAAGGAACTGGACTATTAAATAAAAGAAAATGGCACATTAAAAATCATAAACAGAATATGCAGGAACTTAGGGACACTAGGAAAAGACAAAATCTATGAAATATGGGCATAGAGTATCAGATGTAGAGAGTAAAGAGGAAATATGAGCCTTGTTCATGTGACAGGAGAAGATGGTACCATTACCTGAACAGTAAATACCAAGAAAGTTTGCTTGCTCTGGAAGTATTGTTACTATTGTTAGTTCTTTGAGGGAAGACGCTTGTTACCATGTCAGAAATACTTGATAAATTGTCTTAGATGTAGTTGCCCGTTGAAGGAGAACCCCCATCTAATGCTTCAACACACCAAGTGAGAGTCAGGACAGCTGAACTCTCACCTTTATCCTACTCTGCTGCTCTCTGACTCTGAGGCTGGAACAGAGATCCAGCCTTGGAGTGGGTAACTGAGCTTGCAAGCCTCAGTGATGCTTCTCCCTGGAAGCTTTCCCGTGGGATTTCCTGATGCTTATCTCTGGCTTTATTGAGATATTCCTGGCAAATAAAAATTGTACTTATCAATACTCAGGAGAGCGGGCCCTGCACCTTCCCTGGGCAATACAATAGAGCCAACCCTGTTGGCAGAGGGGTGGGCGAGCCAGCCTGACATTGTGAGCATGGGAGAGCTATCCCCCTTATCCATCTGTCAGGTGATGGCATGGGTGGTAGGGAGATGCCCCATTAAAGCCTGGGACAGGTGGAAGAGCTGGCCCTGAGGTCATAAGAGCAGAAGAGCTGTTCCTGCCCCTCATCAGTTGCAGCACTAGGAAGAGCAGCCCTACACCTTGCCTGGGCAACACAGTATAGAGCTGGCCCTGAAGGGCAAAGGTGTAGGTGGGAGAGAACCGACCCTGAGGATGTGAAAGCAGGAGAACTGGCCCCACCCCTTGCTCATCACTGACTGCAAGGGGTGAACTAGCCAGAGTAATGCTGGAGAGCTCACCCTGGCAGTGAAGAGAGGGAAGAGCTGGAGTGCAGACTGACCCTGCAACTACCCAGGCCTAGAACCAGGGTTATGTGTTAGCCTACCCCAACACATAAATTTTAAATTTTTTTTTGTGTGTGTGGGGGGAGGGAGTTGAGTGAGATCAGGAGACATGATGTGAAAGACACGAAGAATAAGTAAAAGGAAAGTTTAAATAAATAAATAACATTGTGCATATCTACCATGCACAATTCGATGTCATGTTTTGATACATGCTATGAAAGTGTTATCATAGTTGAGCTAATCAATACATCCATTGCCTCACAGCTACTAGCTTGTGTATAATAAGAACATTTGAGATCTTCTATCATAGCAAATTTCAGATATAAAATACATTAACTATAGTCACTATTCAGTACATTACATCTTCAAAACATTCTCAGCCAAGGCTGGAGAACGGCTTAATTAATGAAATGCCTCTTGTGTGAGCTCAGATTCATAGCACTCATGAGAAAAAGCCAGGTACAGCAGCCTATGCCTGTAATTCCAAAGCTTGAGAGGCAAAAACACGGGGAAGCCCTGGGACTGGCTAATAAGCCAGGCTAGCAGAATCAATAAGCTACCCCGAGTTCAGTGAGAAATTGTCTCAAAAAAAAAAAGAGAGAGAAACAGACAGATAGAACAAGATTGAGAGTCTTAAGGAAGACACTCTAAGTCACCTCTGACCTCATGCACAGGTTTACTTATGTACATGTAGAGTACGGTACACATAGGGGGGAAACATACTCATCCTTGAGCAATCTAATCAAACAGTGATTCCTTCTGATCAATTATCTGTTCATTCATAACCATGTTGGTTCTCCCTGCATATTCTTCTGCTTTCTTCACTGTCTGTCTTGTATGCAGCTGTGGGTACGTAAATTCTAATTCCCTTCTTTGATGGCTTGAAAGAAAATGGTCCCCAAGAGAAGTGGCACTAACGGGATTTGTGGCCCCGTTGGAAGAAGTGTGTCACTGTGGAGGCAGGCTTTGAAGCCTCATATGTGCTCAAGCCATGCCCAGTAAGATAGACTGCTTCCTGTTGCCTGCTTATCAAGATGTAGGACTCTCAGCCCTGGCACCATGTCTGCCCGCAGGCCACCATGTTGGACCACAATGATGATGGATTAAACCTCTGAAACTGTAAGCAAGCCACCCTAGGGAAATGTTTTCCTTTATAAGAGTTTCTGTGGTCATGATCTCTTTCACAGCAATAGAAACCCTAAGACAGAAGTTGGTTCCAGGGACTTGGGTATTGCGATGATAGGCCTGACCATGCTTTTGTTGGAAGGAATATGGACCTTGTGACTGAGGATTAGAAAATCAGTTGAATTCTTTAAGTGTTGCTTAATGGGACATCTTAGTAGGAGGATGGAAGACAGTGGTGTGTGTGTGTGTGGTGGTGGTGGTGGGGGGGGAACCTGAACTGTGAGTGTCTAACTCAAGAGGTTTCAGAGAAGAAGAATATTTTGGTGAAGAAAGTGGCTGCTTTTTGCCCTTGTCTGAAGAGTCGGTTTGAGGCTAAAGTGAAGAGTTTTGGATAATTCCATTGGCAGAGGAAATCTTAAAACAGCCCAGTATAGATTCTGCCCAGTGGTTATTATTGGTAATTCTAATGAAGATTTATAATGAAAAGGAGCAAGCTGAGTAAGAAAAAAATACAAGATGTAGAAGAATTTGAGGAGAAAAGGAACACCAGGAACGGAGTTAAATGGAATAGAGTCAAGTCCTGTGTTCAAGGAGATAGACAGATTAAGACATGGAATAAAAGGAGTTGTGACCTCAGGGCAAGATCCCACACAGGTAAGTTTCCAACTTGTGGAAAGGAATTAAAGGAAAGCTTAGAGCCAGATGTTGTGGCACACACCTTTAATCCCAGCACTCAGAAGGCAGAGGCTGGTGGATCTCTGAGTTTGAGGCCAGCCTGGTCTACAGAGCAAGTTCGAGAATAGCCAAGCTTGGGCAGTGAAGGAAACTATGGAAAACAGAAAAGCTGGTGAAGATGTAATTGAACAAGGGGGCCGTGTTCCAGCCCCAGCAAACAGTAGAACTTGGCAGCTTTGGTCATATGATTCTGGCTTTAGAGCCAAGTAGTGATTAAGGAAAGCTGCCAAGCATGTGTTGGGGGTGTCCCTTAATGGAGGCCTAGAGAGTCCATTGTGTGAAGCCGTGAAGGTGAAGCCTGGATTGCCTGGGAGATCCCAAGACATTGGAAATGCCAGAGCCATGAGATACCTGCTGAGGAAAGCTGCTAACAAGGAGTGGAGCCAGCCTAAGAGAAGGAAATATGTTGCAGTCAATAAATCTGAAAGGAAATGGAGATCTGAAGAGCATTTTGACATCAGACATGGAGATTTAGAGTTTAGAGTTTGCCCAGCTGGTTTCTGGTCTTACTTTGGTCCAGTATTTCCTCACTATGCTCCTTTCTCTATGTTTTTGAATGATAATGTATATCCTATGCCGTCTATGTTGGAAGTAGGTGACCTGCTTTTTTATTTTAATTTTACAGGGATTACACTTAAGAGATTGGATAAATCTCAGCAGAGACTTTGAACTTTAGACTTTCAAATAAGTTAGAGACTTATTATAGAATATGGGGACTTTTGAAGTTGGACTGAATGCATTTTTGCATTATGATATGGCTACAAGCCTTTAGGGACCAGGGAATGGAAGCTGGTGGTTTGAAAGAAAATGGCCCCCAAACGGAATGGCGCTAATGAGAGATGTGGCCTTGTTGGAGGAAGTGTGTCACTGTGGAGGCGGGCTTTGAGGGTTCATATATGCTCAAGCTACAACCAGTGAGGCAGACCATTTCCTGTTCCCTGTGAGTCAAGATGTAAGAACTCTCAGCTCCTCTAGCACCATGTCTGCCTGCATGCTGCCTTGCTTATCACAGTGACAATAATGGACTAAAGTTCTCAACTGTAATCCAGTCCAATTAAATATTTCCCTTTATAAGAATTGCCATGGTCATGGTGTCTCTTCACAGCAATAAAGACCCTAAGACAAACTGAAGGTGAGTAAATTCTAATTTCCTTCACAGTTGAAAATCTTTAGTAGCTCCAGGCAGTGATGGAGCATGTCTTTAATCCTAGCACTTGGGAGGCGGAGGCAGGTGGATCTCTGAGTTTGAGGCCAGCCTGGTCTACAGAGTGAGTTCCAGGACAGCTAGAACTACATAGAAAAACCCTGTCTGAAAAAAATAAATAATAAATAAATAAATAATAATCTTCCAGGGCAGGGCTCATGGTGGACTCAGATGCCAACAGCATGGAGTCCATTGCTACTATGTATTTTAATTATTTTGCCAAATAAATAACCAAGGTAAACTTATTAATAGATGAAAACCTGATCTTGAATCCTCCTACTTTTCTGTCTCTTTGGCAGCCAGGCATGGGATACACTTGGGGGAGGGGAGGAAAAGCAGACATCTGTAGGAAAGGACTCAGCCTTCCCTCCAAACCGCAATTGTGTCAAGCTCCTCCCCCATCTCCGTAGTAAGAACCTGATGGCCAGGTTGATGGTTCCCTTGAAGCCTCTGAGCTTTCTAGGCAGCTCACCTTTCAGTCAATGAGAATGCTTCTGACATTGTGGCCCCCACAAATTCCTAGTTTGGCCTAGCTGCCTGTTTCAGCATTCAGTTATGTGACCAGACTAGCAAGGATTACAGCGTGCTGGGGTCCCACACCACCTACCCTCTCCTGCCGAGATCTGACCAGAGCCGGTGGGTCCATGGAAAGTGTCCTCTAGTGCTGCTTGGGGAACTGGTGCCTGAGGGGGTGGCTGATGGCGCTGCAGGCTCCTGCTTGCTGTGAGCACTTCCATTTGTAATAGACTAAAATACTCAGGGCTGTGGTGACTCACGCCCGCATGACATTTGCCTAATTAATTCTGGCTGTTAAATTCCCCTTTCTCTGGTCCAGGAGGGGATGACCTGGAGCTGTGGGGGAGTGAGAGCCATGGGAGATCCAGCTGAATGAGTGACAGAGCCAGTGGGGAGATGGGGTGAGAAGGAAGGGTCTCTTTCGGGAAAGTAGCTGCAGTGGGCCCACCCTTGGCTGTTCAGAGGACCTGGGAGAGGGGCTTACAGCTTTGCACCTGTGCTGTTTCCTGCCAGGCAAAGAAGAATCGCCAGCATGAAGGGTGACAGGGAGGGAAACCACCCTCTCAGTCTAGATCCTATGTAACACTGAAGCCCTCCTAGCAATGAGCTAGACCCTGTTAGGGTGAGTCAGGTAGAAAACTGGCCATCTACGTGTGTTTGTGGAGGCTCTCTGCTGGGACTCGTCCTCAGAGGCATTACTGTGACCAACAGTGTTCCATTTTGGAGGATTCTGATGAGGCTGGGTAAATTATTGGGATGCAATTTTAGGACACATTGGATAACATAACATACTTGAAAAGACAGGTGGCCTCCAAGACAGGACAGTGGCAACCAGCCTGGCAACATGATGTGGTTCTAGAAGCCTCTGTAGCCTATTTCTAAGAACGTTTTCATGCCTCTGACACTTTCTCCAGCTCTGCTAGGCAATCTGCCCACCCTACTCTTTGCAAATAGCTTTAAACTCCACTTCATAGTAAACTATAAGTCCCTGCTGAGTTGGATTGTGCTCTAAATCCACTAGGACACTGTCTACAGGAGCATCCATCCTTCCTCCCCAGCCTCTGAGTCCTCCTTTGGCAATGGCTTAACCATCTCTTTCCTTCCCATCATTGTCTCATTATGGCCTGTTTTCCCCATCACAAACACATGCCCAGGCCTCTGTATCTTAAATATTCTCCCGCCATCCAGATCCCCTCTTTCACCATGCTAGATATTCCCTCCCTTCAACTTTTTGAACAAGCAGTTTTACCTCAACTACATCTACTCTCTGTTCTCCATTGATGCGTCTAATTATTGTATTCCCATTCTTTTTTTTCTGTGTGTGTTTTTTAATAAACATTTTTATTTTATAAATAATTTAATTTTACATATCAGCCACAGATTCCCCTGTCTTCCCTCCTCCTACCACCCAGCCTTCCCCGCCAACCCATCCGCCATTCCTACCTCCTCCAAGGCAAGGACTCCCCTGGGGATTCAGCTCAGCCTGGTAGATTCAGTTGAGGCAGGTCCAGTCCCCTCCTCCCTGCACCAAGGTTGAGCAAAGTGTCTCAGCATAGGCAAGGTTCCAAAAAGCCAGCTCAAGCACCAAGGACAGGTCTCGGTCCCACTGCCTGGGGGCCTCCTAAATAGTTCAAGCTCATCAACTGTCTCACTTATCCAGAAGGCCTGGTCAAGTTCCATGGAGGCTCCTCAGCTATTGGTTCACAGTTCATGTGTTTCTGCTAGTTTGGCTATTTGTCCCTGTGCTTTTTCCAATTATGGTCTCGATATCTCTTGCTCATATAATCCCTCCTCTCTCTCGCCAGTTGGACTCCTGGAGCTCCAAGAGCTGTCATTGGACCAAGAGTAACCTCAGGAGACAGGGAATCTGCCAGCCCTCATTAGACCAAGAGTGGATTTCTGAGAAGTAGAATCTGCCACCTCTCATTGGACCAAGAGAGGCTTCCTGAAACACAGAATCTGTCAGCTCTGACTGGACCAAGAGCCCTGATAAGACCAAGAGTAGATCAGTGAGTCTCAGAATCAACTAGCTTGGGTTGACCCAAGAGAAGCTCCCTGAGACACAGACTCTGCCTGCTCCAATTAGACCAAGAGTTAAGATAGGACCCAGACGGACCCCCTGAGACACAGACACAACAAGCACAGAGTGGACCAACAGCAACTCGCTCAGACACAGGCACCTCTTATACCTATTAGACGAGTTGGGCAGACTTCAAGGCAGAAGTACATACAACATAAAGAGCAATACAGCATCATCAGAACCTAGCCCTCCTCCAACAGCAAAACCTAAACATCACAAGGTAGAAGAAGCAGAAGAAAGTGACCTTAAGAATAGCATCATGAGCCGGGCGGTGGTGGCGCACGCCTTTAATCCCAGCACTCGGGAGGCAGAGCCAGGCGGATCTCTGTGTGTTCGAGGCCAGCCTGGGCTACCAAGTGAGTCCCAGGAAAGGCGCAAAGCTACACAGAGAAACCCTGTCTCGAAAAACCAAAAAAAAAAAAAGAATGGCATCATGAAGATGCTAGAGACCTTTCAAGAAAAAATGAAATTGAGGAAAAGACAAACAAAAAAGTGGAAGAAATCAATAAAGAAATGGAAAAAAAGACAAACAAAAAATTGGAAGAAATCTATAAAGAAATAGAGAAAAGGACAAATAAAAAATTGGAAGAAAACAATAAATCCCTTAAAGAAAATCATGAAAAAGCAATTAAACAGGTGAAGGAAACAGTTCAAGACCTGAAAAGAGAAATAGAAACAATGAAGCAGACACAAACAGAGGGAATGCTGGAACTAGAAAATCTGAGCAAACAAATAGGAAACACAGATGCCAGCATACCCAACAGAATACAAGGGATGGAAGAGAGTATCTCTGGTGTAGAGGATACAATAGAGGAAATGGATTCATCAGTCAAAGAAAATACCAAAGTCAAAAAAGTCATAACACAAAATGTCCAAGAAATTTGGGACACCATGAAAAGACCAAACCTAAGAATAATAGAGATAGGGGAAGTAGAAGAATACCAACTCAAAGGCACAGAAAAGCTATTCAATAAGATCATATAAGAAAACTTTTCCAACTTAAAGAAGGAAATACCTAAGAAGGTACAAGAAGCCTATAGAACACCAAACAGACTAGACCCCCCAAAAAAGTCCTCTCACCACATAATAATTAAAAAACTATATTTCCATTCTACCTTCTCACTCCAAAACTGTCATAAAGGTGCAACATGGCCTTCACCCCCAAATCCTGTCCGCACATTTATCTCCCCATCTCACTTGGCTTCAAAGTAGTTCTTGACCTTGCTTGAATGGTCTTCCTTGAACTGTCTTCTGGGCTGGGAATGTTATCTGCTGACTTCCAGTCCCTGAATGATGTTTCTCATTCCCTTCCAGGGCCTCTTTCTTTACCTGGCTCGTGAGTTCCCATCTCAGCTTCTAATCTCCATCCACACTCTCTCTTTCCACATTCCACGTCTTGATAGCTCCAGATTTCTATCCTGTGCCCAGGTCTATTTTATGCTCTTTTTCATATATTTTCCTTACATTTTAAAATTATTTTTAATTATGTGCATGTAGATAGGTCTGTGCACATGAGTGCCTATGCCAGAGGAGGCCAGAGGCATCAGATTCCCTGGAGTTACAAGCATGATTGAGCTACCTGATATGAGTGCTAGGAACAGAACTTAGGTCTACTGCAAGAGCAGTGTATGTTGTTAACCACTGAACCATCTCTCCAGAGCCTTGCTTCTGTTCTCTTAATTGGCTTATTGCCCAGCCATACCCCCTGCCAGAACTTTACTTCATGCCCAAACCCAAATGTAATACCTTCAGTACCTGCTATTTCTATATGACATTCTGTAATAACTTTCATTTATTATTTCTTTTTAATATTGTTGGGGTGTGTGTGAGAGTGTATGTGTGTACATGGATTTGTGCACACATGCACATTATCACAGCATGGATGTGAAGGTCAGAGGTCAGTTTGGAGTTAGTTATCTCCTGCTTTGTTGAAGCAATAATCTCATGTGTTTCTTCTTCATGCACCAGCCTCCAGAGGACTCTTCTGTCTCTGCCTCACATCCTGCCATGAAAGTGCTGGGATTACAGACACAAGCCACCATATCTAGCTTTTAGTAAGTTCTGAGGATAGAACTCAGGTCATTGGGCTTGCAGAGCAAGTGCTTATATCTATTGAGCCATATCACCAGCCTTTCTGTAAACTTGGTGGCTCAGTGTTTCTTGATTTTGCACTTTCTTCTGTCTTAGTTTATGTATTACCCTTTGGAGGTTCTCCAACGCCCTTACCTGAAACAGCAACCCTATCTCCATCTTTCATTAATCACCATCCCCGTTCCCTGTGTCTCATAGAGTGAATGACAACTAAACATTATTGCATATATTTAGTTTATATAACCCCCTCCCTTAAAGGCTGTATTCTGGCAGGGATTATATCTCATTTACCATGCGTCTCCAGCACCTCCAATGATGTGCAAGTATACTAAACATTTGCCAAGGGTGTGAATGAAAACACCATCCCAAGGTTATGCAAGGTACTCTACAGGGCTGCTTTTAAAATGCAGATTCAAAGGCTCAGCTCCACCAAATCAAAACCAGTTTCTAGGGGTGAAGAACAGGAGCTGATGTTCTTAAGAAGTTCTCCAAGCTGGTTCTTATAAAAACTCTTTTCTAACAAGATGAATGTTACTGACTCCAACCTGCACAACATCCTTCCTCATTCAGCATCCTTCCTCACTCGGACACCGTTAGTTACGCACAATCCTCTATTCGCACCTCATCACTTTGCATCATTTGCTTGAATGTTTCTGATATCACCTCAATGTGTATCTTCCTTTTGCTTTTCCAGTGTCTTTCTATTCCTTTTTTCTTTGCGGGAGGGGGGGTGGTTGGGGTTTTTTGTTTTTGTTTTTAACTTGGATGGTTTCTTAATCAGTATCTCTGCTTCCAGTCTCGACCTAACACAGTCCATTTTTCCATCTTTCCCTTGGATTGAACTTCCTAAAATCAAATTTATGATGTCATCCTCATTGAAAACCTTTAATCTAATCCCTTACTGCCTTTGAAATAAGAGTCAAAATTTTCAGGATGTTTCGGCTAACTACATCTCCAGCGTCCACCCTCCTTAACCAGCCTCATTCTCTAGGCTCCACCCAAAGCAACAACTTGCATTACCCCAGGCTTACTGTCTCCTCTCATAGCTACATGTTTACAGCTGCTTCCCTTTCTGTCTGGAATGTTCTCCCATACCCTATTCTTAGCCTATAGCTATGAGCAACTCCCAGTCAGAGTTTCCTCCTCTCTCAAGTCCAAGAACCTAGGTCATACCTTGATTAGAGTGGTTTATCCTATTAAATTGTAGGTCTCTTGCATTAATGCCTGTGACTTTGAGCTCTGAACCCCCAGGACTATCCTATAGGCGTAAGTGTACCAACTGGCCATGTCTCTCAAGTCAGAGTTCATGTTGAAAGTTTGTAAATAGCCACAGCAGAAGGATTTATACCACAGAGTGTGGCAAATACTATAAATCACCACTTTCTCTTTTTTTTCCACCAGAGAGATAATTGTTGAACACTTAGTGGCATATCACTGTCTACTGACCACCATGTTGAATTTCAAGTACATACTTGATTTAAACAATGTTTGTGGGCTGTCTGTATAAGCTTGGAAATGAAGAAAGTTGTTTTTTTTTTTGAGTTAAATTTTTCTCCTTGAAGCTTCCAACTTCACATTGGTTTCCCATAGGACACGCTGCCCACCTGGTCCCTCTTTCATGAAATAATCCTAAAATAAAGAAATAGATGGTAAAATATGTTTTACCATAGTCTTATATTTCCCATGCTAACAACACTCCTCAATTCTGTCAGTCAATCCTCACAACAGGCACCACACTGGCCATGTCCTTGGAGAGACTGTGACACATTAGGGATTCTTTTTAAAAGCCATGACCCCCAGATGTGACAAAATGCTCTAGGGACCATCTGCCCTGTGCTGACCACAGCAGACCCATGAACTCCAGGAAATGAGATATGATGCTTCTGTCATTGAAGCCTGAGCTGTGAGCTATGCTCAGACGCACCCACCCTCACAAATCCATCATGCACTTGAGTACTAAGTGGATATGGAAACAGAATGCCAGTTTCACATCTAGCCTTATTGAACTTTATCTCATATTTCTCTAGCCGCAGTTTTCTGGGCTATTAAGATGTTATTTAATCGTGATTCTGCCATCTCTCGATGTTTTTGTCTGCACTGGCATCTGGATTCTGAATTATGCATTAGAAATTCATGAGCAGGCCATAAAAGAAGAGCCATGGGAGGGAAAGAAGCTGGCATTCATCACGAATGCCTTCCATGTGCAGGGTGCCAGGCATTTTCGGATATCTGGCCTTCTTTAATTCTAATAACTTGCAAGGAAAGAGTTGACGATACAAGGTCAACAGATGGACAGTTCCCAGCATCCCAGAGTGTCCAACTTGTCCAAAGTAAAGTGGATTGAAAGCAAAAAAAAAAAAGTCTTGTAACCTCCATGTCTCAGTGTGCATGGTACTGTTTCCAGGGGAGCATGACTGAGCACTGGTATGAGTGCTCATGAAACACTGCCTCAGCTCTCAGTACTTGGAAAATAAGAGAGCCTTTATATTCCCTCACTTTCTTTGAGAGACTTCTTTCACCACATCCAGAAAATCTCTTCAGAGTAGCCAAGGAGTGTCCCGCACTTCCTGATCACAAAATAGAAAGCCACAGAGGGAAACCAGAGAAATCCTCATTATCTTCACAGCATTCTCTGGACAACCAGGTGCCAAGCTCTGTGTGAAGCTTGTCCTGCCTGTGTCCTGGCTACCATTCAGAGGGAGCCTATGAAATAATGGTATTTTTCCTGCTTTATCGACTGTGGAAACTGAGGTTTTGAGACGTTAATTCACCTGCCCAGGATCATAGCTAACAAGGGGCCTTCGTATTTATATGCATGCCCCTGGTCTCACCCGTGAGCTCAACAGAGAAGAATCACCGAATGGGGGTCACAAGCTTGGATGGCCTGATCAGCCACTTGGAAAATTTCCAGCCTCATCTGACCTTTTCTCCAAGATTCTCTAGGTTTTCTGAGGGCAACGCTGTATTTGCAATTCAGTGACATTCAGATCTATGTCTAAATTTCATTTATTGTTTAAACCGATTATAAGGAGAAGGAAAATAAACAAAGGACGAGGAGACTGGAGAGGCTGAATCGTGTCTGTCCATTCCAGAAGTGCAGTTGTTCTCCCTGGCGGGGCTGTTCTGGCTCTGGAAGTCTAATTTCTTCCAGTATGTATCCATCAGAGGATGTCAAACTGGTCAGCGATGCTGGCTCACCAAGTCGCCCGTATGTTATGTCTGTATACAATGTCATGTCAGTGACCCAACCAGACCAACACATTCCTGCCAGGTTTGTTTCCCCAGACAGATCTAAACCCTATCTGCTCCAAAGGAAACAGTGTCTTTATTTCCTCCACTAGCTCTCTCTAATGCTTTCCCTCCTGCTCTGGACAGGTTCTGCCCAAACACTGTCACCACTGTGAGAGGAAAGCTGCCATCTGAAGTGAAGTGTCACACAGCAGGGGGCGGCACTAGCTGCAAATGGGAACTCAGGATCTTAGAAAACACAACTCCTGGAGCCCAAAGGCTTAAGCAGAGAAAAAATGGTGCTAAGACGTCGGGGTTTAGCTTGGACTTGTCCATTTAATCTGCATATCACTGCATCTCCAGCTCAGTCATCAGAGCAGATGCCCACGTGAGCCTGCGGGTATGATTTGGCTTGTCATCTTCCTGATGCACCTTCATGGCCTTCTACTGCCTGCTCATCCTGCCCAGCCTAGGATCCCCCCGCTCCCAAAGCCTTCCATAACTCTCTGGGCCTTCTTGGTCTGCTAGCCCAGGCCAGTTTTGCACAGTTTACATTCTTCAATTGAAAGACCAAAGTGCACTTGCTGAAGTAGCTGCCAGATGGCTTCTTGATGACCAGAAAGAGTTGTATTCTCTGATTATTTGGCTTTAGGGCAACAGACAGGGGCAATGGTCAACTCAGTTGGTACCCCAAACTGTTACTTTTAGCTAGATTCCCGACCAGAAGACTTGAGATCCTCTTTATGCCATTATTGGACCCACAAGGTTCTGAAGCTCTTCAAGTCCACCTAGCTGGTTTTCACTAGGATGTGCTAAGCTAAGTGTGCTTTAGGGCCATGAGGAAGTTGAGAGTATAAAACACTCACTCCTGATCACACTGTGACATAATACAATGGGAGACAATGATCATAAAGAAACATCTCTCTAATCTCACTACCATGAGGACACCTGAAAAGCCTATTGACAAGAATCAGCCAATTATCTTTGGCCCAAGACCACCATAGTTCTTAGAGAAAGTAACCAATTCTTCTTCACATCCCAGATTTAAAAGACAGTTTTTTGGGCAAAGTTTAGCTTGAAATCCCACTGCCCACAATCCCATGAATGAGGAGAAAGGATCTGGGAAAATACTCTAATTTGGGGGCTTCCTGCAGTCAAACCACTAGGCTTCTCTTCATATAGTTGAGTTCCCTCCCAGAAAACAGTATACAGTTTCTGCTCACTTCAACATGCCTTCCTTCCTTGGGCATGCAGGCGCCTGGTTGTGTGCTAGATCTTAAGGATGTAAAAATAGCTAACAGGACTTCTTTACTCAAGCACTTTATAATCCAGTGAGAAGATCCAAACTTCTTATGTAATCATGTTATATATGCGAGTGGAGAGCTTTGTACAAGGTTCAGACAGAAGCACTGTAAAGGAGGAAGTTGCTGGTTCTGTTGGTGTGGGGGCCTTCAGCAAGGGTCCTAAACAGGAGATCCTGCCACACTACAATCCAAAAGGAGTTGGATGCTTCCTGTTAAACTGATGGACTGAACAGACCATCTCCTCTGTCTCTGGAAACCTTACCAGAAACAACACAGGGATCTTTTTCAAAAGGAATACATCTTGGAGGACACAAAGAAAGGGGAAGGAAACAATACCAAAAGAGAAAAGCAGATGGGCTTTTGCTAACAGACTCAGCAAAGCTACGAAGGCTGAGCTCTTTGCAGGCAGTAGACATAACTGTACCGCAGAACCCAGGAAGGTACGAGATGCCTCCAACAGTAAGGTTGAAAAGGAAGCTGAACGTAGAAGAAATGGCCAACAATTAAGAGTCAGGAAGCACCCCCTGGTGTCTTCCTACTCTCCACCCCGCACATGTCCAAGGCTTCGATCTTGCACCACAGCAGAGGACTCCACGGGGTGGACTAGAGGGATGCTGGGATGGGGGCGTGGGACAGAAAGGCTAGGGATTCTGTCCTAACAACAGGAACTCATGTCATTCTGCAGGCAGGATTTCAAGAACCTTCTACATCTGCGGCCAGAACATTACTACCTGGTTATTGCCCCGTCACAACACAACAGGTCCTGCAGTGGGGCAGCCTGGCCAGCTCTCCTAACAATGAAGCTATTTATAGTTGGCAGCTCCCATTTATCAGCATGGAGTTCTGGGGCCTGCTTTTCATCTGGAAGAGGACAGACCAGAACTTGCAGGTGTTTGAGAAAAAAACCCTCATATCAAAACTCCACTAGCCCACTAAGGAAAATAAAAAACAAAACAAAACAAAACCTATGTAGGTAAAAAGGTATTTAGAGGACTTTCAAGACAAAGACACACATATTCTCCCTCTCTCTCTCTCCCTGCCTCCTTCCTTTTCCCTCCTCCCCTTTCTCCCCCCCTGAATGTGGTGTGTGTGTGTGTGTGTGTGTGTGTGTGTGTGTGTGTGTGTGTGTGTAGACAGCCAGACGAGGGGAGAGAGAATCAATATTTTTACAAGAGTTTAATTGTTGAAACAAAAGCGGTGTTCCCTTTAAAGTGAGTGAGCATTCAGAGAATCAAATATTAAAGCTCTCTCTGAAATGAAAAAAGCATGAAAACTTTGAAAGCATGAATGTATTCTTGGTAGATAACCTTGAAGAAATTTCTCACAGAACAAAAAAAAATAAATAAAAAATACAAAGACAAAGAATACAGGAAAGGAACAATATGAAATTAGGAAAACAGCTCCAATACTAAGGAATTCCCAAAGGGAGAATGGCAAATGAGAGTCAGTCAAGCTTCCCCAGGTCTCCAGGAAATGATCATCTGGATTGCCACGATACATGAAGTAGGCAGTACCATGGAAGAGCAAAAACTCACATCAAAAGCTGTCACTGTGAAAATTTCCTAACTCCACAGAAAGAAGCCCCTTTATGCTTCCAGCCAAGTCACATACAGAGGACTAAGAGATAACAATGCACCAGACCTGCTTCGTTGTCCCTTCTCTGACCACTAACCCATTGGCAATAACACCAGTAATTAGGAGACATGAGACACTGATTTTACAATTATGAGGGAAAATAATTTCCAATCCAGAATTCTATATATGGACAAACTGTCAATCAAATGGCAGAAGAGAATACGTGCATTTTCATGCTCTGAAGTTTTCAATATTTAATATGCCTTATATTCTTCTCTAGGGTGTGGTCTGGCAAAGAGAAGCAATAACAATAGATGAGACAATATGGGATTCAAGAACTAAGGATCCAGCACAAGTAAGGAGAAGAGGGAATTCTGAGATGACCAAGAAAACTCAAGACAGACAGGTGCTTGGCAGGTCTGTGCTGTGAACGGCACAAATTGAAGAAGAAAGAAAGGACACCTAGATTGTCCCAAGGTTAAAATGAGGTGCATAGTACATTGAGAAGATGTACATGTGTGGAAGAATCTATAGGTAGAAATTAATGTTAAGTGAACAAGAAAGTACCCAAATGAAGAATTGAGACGATTATTAACTCCAGGGAAAATTAAAAGTTGTACAAGAAAGGAAATGTAATGATGCTTTTACTACAGGGGCATGCTGTGAATATAGTCATAATTATGTAAACACTGAACAGAGATCTAACTAAAAATGATGATATAAGTCTACTGGGAGGTTGGGGAGAGGAAAATTGTGGAGGCAGGGGAAGGAGGTGCTAAGGAGAGAGAAATCTTCTTCTCTCATAGTGAGAATTTAATAGGTAATTTCTAAGACTTGAGAATGAAGAGGTTGAAGGCGAAGCTGTTTTGCAGTGTGGAAGTAAATGCCCAAAGAGTAACAAAAAACGGTTGCCCCCTGGGGAAGGAAAATGACAGAGGACGAAGCAGGCACATTAAGGATATTTTACTTTTTATAACAAGGTTTGGAACTATTTGACTCTTTAGAACACAAATAACAAACTAAAACATGAAGCCATAATTCTGTGGATGGAGAACTGCAGCAGCCATCTCCAGGGCCGAGGAAACATTGCATATAATTGTCCAATGCTGGATGCTGAGTGGTGAGCACTGGGAGTCTCCTTGGAGCCCTAGAGTGTGGCAAGACATGAAGACGTGAGCAGCACTCAGATCTGAGAACTCTGCACACTAGGAACCAGGCAATCACTTCCCGGAGGCAGTGAGACATTTCTGAAGGAGCCATGGAAAATGGAAGGTTGGTTGGTGCCCTAAAGTTGAGCTGGCTTTCAGAAAACAGAATCTAGAGATACAGAAAAGTGGCCCATTGGCCAAGTTAAATTCTAGAATGTTCTTTCAGTGATCTTAGTGGAGAAAATATTAACCACAAGAAATCAACAAGGGTCCGTGGTTCAAGAGAGAGTCACCACAAAACAATCCTCTTCCTTCTGTAGTGTGGTTATAAAAGAGCAAGAGAAAGCTGAGCACAAGGGTCTTTTAGTTCAGTTAGGTATTTTCTTTTTGCTCTACTTATAAACAAGATAAAGACCCATGGCATTGTTGACAGGATGGGGGTGGGTACTATTTAGCTGACTGGCCACATAGAGTGATACATGTGGTTAGCTGGAGGGTTCAGTCTTAGCTTATTTTATGTCCCAAGGTAGTATTGTAAACCATAAATAAGATGGTGACATTTTAATCAAGCTCCCACAAGTCACAACTTGAGAAATTTGGCTCATACTTGGGATTGGAAGGGTAGCCTTCTAAGTGATCTTGCCATAGAGGAAATAATGGGTTAAATCTAACAATCTAAGCTCAACAGAAACTAGAGTATGTATATTCCTCTACCTGGCCCACCATCATTGGCCATCTGCCTAGATTTCCTTGTGTCTACCAGACCCTTAGATTCTGGATTGATCTCTTCTGGTCTTCAAAGGCAGGTGGGGCTGCTTTTGTGTGAAACCTCCTCAACCATTTTTTCCCTCACCCCCAAGTGCTTACCCAACACAGACCCAGCTATGAGCTTCAACTTCTCACTATAACCACCCTAGCTCCCCAGTAGCATCAGAATCTAATACTCTCCCTTTGGGTTCTTACTGGACCCAGTTAATATGTCTTAAGGTAGTATATAGCATTTAGGTCCACCTTTTTTTCCTTTTATTAACCAAGAAATATAACAAAATAGCTAAACAGGCCATGGAGACTGAGTTTCGATTCCAGCTCTCGCTTACAGGTTATGTGATAGTGGGTACATTTTGACTGTTTTGTCCTTTAGTGTCATCTATAAAGAAGTGTGGTGACCTTTCCTAGCTCATAAAAGGATAACAGGATTAAATGACTCCATATTAACAACTAGGACATGATAACCATAAATTGCTTTTAGATAACTCTCATTTGGTCAATGCCCACCCTGTCATTCTATCTCTATATTGTATTAAAATTATTTTTTAACCACATAGCAAGTGTGAAGACACCTGCTCATAGCACCCCAGTTTCTCCACTGCCCCTAGGAGAAGTCCCAGTTCCTCAGACCACCTGCAGTTCCTTATGACCTGACTGTCCACCTCACCAGCCTATACCCTTCTCAACACTCCTCAGGGCCCAGACTCCAACCCTGCAAGGTTAGCTTTGGGTGGCCACCAATCTCCTCTAGACCTTTGCACTGGGACATTCGGTTCCCTCTGAAGGCTGTGGCACTAGGCAGAGCGCCTTTCATGGCGAATCAGCTAGGAGGAGCAGGGCAGGACTGAAGAAGTCATGGCAGGTGCCTCATGTAGATACTTCATTATAGGCCATGTCACCTCCCCACTGCCATCACTTGCTGCCTTCACTTAAATGACTTCTTGCTGAGCTACTGACACCTGCCTGGAGAGACATTTTACTCCTTGGAACTGCTGGGCCCTTTGGACAGCTCTGTTACACACACAGCCTCCTCTTTTCAGAGGGGATAGACCCAGTTAGGGTCTTTTAACTCTTATAACACCAGACCCGAGAACAGTGGCCAAGAATGTCTTCGAGGTCGAGGAGTCTGTTCCTCCACATTCTGAATCACCAGGTCCTGAACCTGGAAGATGTTCTCAAATCCTCACTCTGAATAATCTGAACGCATCGCCCGCCTCACCAAGATGGCAGTGACTAAAAAAAACGCCACCTTGGAATGAAAAGAAACAAGTTTATATTACCCTCTGTGACACCCTGTAATCATGACTTTACTTTAAAAATATGAAAAAAAAAACCAAAGAGAAATTGCTATGTAGATCCTCCAACTTTGCTGGGAGTGTGAGCTTCCAGGACCCAAGGGCCATTCCTGATGCAGGGGCTCCAGCTACATGTGAGTGGAACGGCAGTGCCATCCAATGGCCATCTCATGTAACCGCGGCAGCTCCACCCTCGTCCCGCATCAGTATTTTTCCTATTGCTTGGCACAAACCTGTTTTCCTAAAGTCTTGGGATGTGCTGCCTTCCTGCACTCCCTCCTTTCCTCTCTAGCCTCTCTCCTTTTCATGTCTTCTGTTCAGCGTTGGAAAGCTTGGTGTTCTTTGCAATTTCAACAGTACTCAAAATGTTGTCCAAGACCTTCCTAGAGGGGTCCCTAAGGTTCACACTCGTTCCCGAAGTCAGAATTGGTTTTATGGGAGGATGATATTTTCACCATTTGATTCTTACTCTTTGATGAGTATATGCTGGAGTTTCCTAGAGAGTCTGTGAAGTATGATAACGCAACCAACTGAAGCAGACGCAGATATACAAATCAAGCTGTCTTCTGTTAGCCAAAATAACAGAGGCTGACAAAATTTTTAAATATCATCCATTAAATTCCTTTGTTTAATTATTATTATTTTAGGAAGGCTATTATTATTATTTTAGGAAGACTGTATTATTTATATTAACAGGTAGTGAGTCATCATTTTAAATGAACTAAGAAATACTTTAAGAGTAGATATTTTTATTTTTGACTCTAAGAAGGACTGAGAGACAAAGTTCTTCTGGGTCCTCTATAAATTTAAGAGTATGGCCAAAATGACAGGTGCTGAGACTAAGCAATTTAAGAAGCACTGCCTGGTGGCCCCAGTGAAATGTCGAAGTGTGCTGCTAACATCATTTCTCTAATGAATAGTGTGTAGGGGAGCACTCCCCACCCCACCCCACCCCCGACCACATGGATGGAATGCAGAGGGATGTGGGTCGGGTTTTCATCATGTTTCCAAAGGTATCTGTGAACAGCATCCATCCCTACAAAAGCTAGCAACATGTAAAACTGGTGTGGCAGCCTCAGAGCGGCCTCATTCCTGTCCCCCTCTGGGTGTGACCAGCACAGGTGACCAAATTGGTCTGAGTGGAACACGGACTGGACATGGAGGCACTTGCCTCTAGTCCAGGCTCTCAGGAGGTGCAGGCAGGGAGATCATGAGTTTGAGACTTGCATGGGCTACATAGAGAGACCCAGTCTCAAACCACAAAATATAAATAAACAAACAAGAAGGAGCACATATAGCTCAGATCTTTTCAGTGTTTCTCTTCTGTCCTAACGATAAGAAACCAGACACAAGGTATGGTTTGCACTACGACTGTCCTTAAAAGGACATATACTTAGTTCAATTCTTCATGAGCTAATTGAAAACTATGCTGTATATCTTGACGAGGAGACTCACTTGAAATTAAAAAAAAAAATCATTGCCTTTCCAATCTCGTGAATGCATCAGGGCCATACACTTCACGTCTTCTTGATCCTTCATTTTGGTATGTTTTTCAACCCATAAATGAAAGATTTAATACTGTGACATTTTCAGTTAAGTACAGTTTGGGTTATATTCCTTAAATATATATACATCTAGATGTGTGTATATATAAATATATATAAGATGTTCTAATTTTATGAAAACTCTAAACTCACGGTTGCAGATTTTTCCCTAGTATTCAAAATTTGTTTGAGAAAAAATTTTAAATTTTTCTTGTAACTTTTCAAAAATATTTTTATTATTAATTTATATTTCTATTACAATTTCACTACAGCTTTACTGACATAATTCACAGGTCACAACGATCACTACTTCATACAATTTGATTCTTTTGGGTTTATTTCTACTTGAGAAAAGTCACTATTATTTAATTTTAGAAGTTTTTCTTCAGCTCTAAAAGAAATCCTTTATGGATTTCACTCTTTTCCCAATGCCCTGCAGCCCAGGCTAGACTCTTGCGCTTAGTAACCTCCACTTCCTGTCTATAGACTCACCTACTTGGGACATCTCATATAAATGAAATCATATTTTATCTGTGTAGTAATATCCCAAATCCCCCTATGAAGTATTATACAATGTTGAGGATTTTTTTTCTCTCTAGCTTTGTTCACTTTGCAGACTATCCTACAGGCTTATACTTATTGTAGCAAGGGTCAATACTTTCTATGATGGTTGGAATAATACAGCATTACATGGACTGGTCATACTTACCTATTCATGAGCCGATGGATAGTTGGTATTATGTGTAATGCCATGAATTTTGATAAGCTGCTTATAAGCTTTTGTGTGGATATATATTTTTCTCCTTGATATAGAGAATATCACTAGACAAGCTATTGCATGATAATTCTACGTTTAATATTATGAGAAACTGCCAAACCGTGTTCCCAGGGGCAGCATCATTTCACAGTTAACCAACCATTTTTCCACATCCCGGCCTATCTGTAGTACTACTGTTATTTTGTTGTCCTAGTTCATTGTAAAAGACTCTGTTGTGAAAAAAATTCCTAATGACTAACAATGCTGAGTGCATTGAGTTTTGAAAGTCGGAGATTCTGGACAAATTTCAGTTTTATGCTTCTTCCCCAGGATTACTATGTGATCAATTAAATATTCTCTCAATTGGAAAACAGAAAATCTTTGTTGAAGGTGATCAAAAAGAGCCCCACTGATACCTAGGGTATATATTTTAAATTTGTATTATTTTTCTAATTTAAAAATTTATTATTCAATTATTTCTTTCCTTATAATCTGACCGATAAAAATTCCAAACAATGTCCAAATCTTTTGTTACTGTTGTAATTTCCTGCTTCTTGTCTATGAACTGAGATGTTATTTAGTACATGGAGATTTATGGCAGTTTCAGTAGCATTGTGAATTACGTCCTTGCTAATTAAAGAGATCTTCTTTGTATAAAATTATTTATGCCTGATACTATTATTATTCACTTGCTTGTTAGTTGCATTTGTGCAAACTTTTGTCAAAAGTTTGCTTATAATTTTATTTTTGGTTTTCTTTAACTCTATTAGATAACATATATGTTGGGATTTTAAGATAATGAAATCAGAATCCTGATTTGTTACATTTTATATTGTCAGGTTTTGTGAAATTCTATACTTTAAAGACATTTTGTCCCTTGATAATGCCTTTTTATCTGATTTACAGTTTTAACATGTCCATAAGATATCCCCGAATAAGCCATTGGTTTCTGAGGACTTTTCAAAAGCATTAGGGACTCACATTTCTTTGAAAGGAAATCCCCTTTGTTTGATGACACTTTGCTCCACTCTACCCCTGTCACTAATGCTGAACCATCCATCCTTACAGTACCCAGGACCTGCATCTGCATCACAGTAGTTCTGTTTACTATTAGTGTATCCTCCTTACATTGACTTTGATAATTAACTTGTATTTTAAATCCTCATACACTGCTGTGATCACATATAGACCAAATATTTAGACAACTCCTTTTTGGCTTCAAGTCATCATCGTGGCTCTGTGTCTGACTTTGCTAACTTTGAGCTTTGGATTTTTACTGATTATTTCTTTGGAGTGAATCCTACTGTGGTTTTGAAAATAAATATATGTTAGTAGGGTATTTCCTGAGCCTCTAAGTGCCTAAGAAGATCTTTGTATTACTGCATATAAAAAGCTTAGATTTATACAAAAAAAAACCTTACATTGTAAAATTTTCTAAATTGTGTTCCCTTATTTTCTGGAATTCCTATGGATTCCTATGAAACAAAGGAATACTACTCAGAAAGAAACATAAAACCTTGATTCAATTTCAGATTATTCCTATAATAATTACATATTAATCATTCTCATGATGTATTTTCTGTTTATAAGATGTTAATTGTGGTATGTGGCCACTGACTTAAAAGCAGCTTTTGAGGAAAAAGAAATACTAACGGACAAAAACATTTTGCTTAGTTTTAGTGACAGACAATAAAACATACTTCTTATTTAATTATATTACAATTAAACTCTCTTAATGAAAAATTCAACTTGTAATAGAAGTCATATTTCCATTAAAATATATTATACATGATGATTTTTTCTTTCATAAGCCATGTTAATAATATTGATATTTAATGTGTTTAAGATTGATAGCATAATTTCAAAACACCTCATAGAATGCCAGGATTTGTCTGTATCTCCCAGTTGGAAATGTTCATGATGTTTAAATCATATTATTTGACAGGTCCTGAGTGATAGCAGTTCTTCTAGATGCTTCAGTTGGCCATATGGACCTTTTTAGTTTTTAATACCAAATCTAGCACAGAGCTCAGCAACACATACCAATTCTAACTGCTTTCTTTGTGTCACATGTGGATGATATGGGATCTTCCATTTACAAGAAAACTTTTGACCTCAATTGTCATTATATGGACATCTTTAGGGAACATTTGATATGATAAACAGGCATTTCATATTAAGTTAAAATTGAATGTTAGTGTTATGCCAATATAAACAACTCAACAAAGATGTATGAATACAAAATTACAACCCACAGTAAAGTTCACACATATAAAAATAATGACAATGACATTGATAACTATTCTCCCTGACAACCAGAGGTGATAGTTCACATCAATTGCAACATACATTTAATTTGGAAATATAAAAATGTCTTAAAATGTAGAAAATGCCCCCACATTAGATATTGATATTGTTTATAATTTTGACTATCATTTCTCTGATGTGTCATTTCAGATTTCACATTTATCTTTTTTATATTTATCTTAATATTTCCTTCAACTAAAGATATGAAAAGATTATGAAGAAAAGTTAAAGAAATACTTAAAGATGCACATTGCTAAAGTGCCATCTAGACTTGTCTGAGTTTCCAGTCTTGACTAGAAATAAGAGTTCCTATTCTCCTGGCCTTACCAAAATTATTTAGCATTTTTGTATTGTGGATCCAATAGATGAAATAAAATCAAGTGGTTTTAACTTTCATCTTGTAATCTAGTGAGCGTGAGTATTTTTGTGAGTCCCCTACATTCCATCAATAAGACGATCTGGTGTAGTTGTTTACATGTGAATAATACCCACCTGTCATGTATGTTAAAAATCTACTTCCAGCATCCCATTTGCACTTGATTTTGCTCATGCTTTTATCATGAAAGTTATTGTTCACAATGCAACACAACCTGCAATCTTTCCTTCCCCTGATATTTTCTCCATACAACTTCCTTTCAAGATTCTCGTTATTACCCTCTTTGGGCAAAATTATTTTGAAGTTCCTGTCTATAGTTTTTAATGTAGCTTAAAGTTCGTATTGCTAGTCGGGCGCTGGTGGCACACGCCTTTAATCCCAGTACTCAGGAGGCAGAGTCAGGTGGATCTTGGTGAGTTCGAGGCCAGCCTGGGCTACAGAGTGAGTTCCAGGAAAGGCGCAAAGCTACACAGAAAAACCCTGTCTTGAAAAAACAAAACAAAACAAAACAAAACAAAAATCGTATTGCTTCCTTGAAGTGTGACTCACAGTCTTTCTTTGATTTGGAGAAAATAGTCAGCCTAACACCAAATACCTCTTCTACAACCATTTTCCTCATTCCCTTCTTGGAGCACAGTTAGTCACATGCTTGCTGGACTTTCACCTGGACCACGTGACTCTGCATTGTTCTACAGCTTCATCGTTTTCTCTTCCCTTGACTCTAACGCTGATACTTGTCTTATCTAGTGTTCAGTTCAGTTGTATCTAAGCCCATTTAAGCATTAATTACAATCGTGTTGTATGGTCTTAATTTTCAAATATTTCCTGGTTCTTTCAATCATCCTTACTTTAAGGTCTACTATGAATTTTCTGAACTCCTCTATCTGAATTCATCATGGACTTGTTTCTGTCTGCTTTTATTTTCTCTTGTTTTACATGTGTCTGGTTATAGTTGGATAAGTGTTGGACATTGTGAGTGACAATTAGCATGCATAGTTGAGGCCCTGTATAATGTTATCTTTCTTCAAAAGCAGTTGGTTTGTTTCCTACGGGCTGCTAAGTTAGGAACACTGGCATCCCACATCTCTTACTGCCATCAGATCCTCAGATGAATCAAAGCCTGCATTACATCCCTATGGGAGCCAGTGCTAGGTGATGCTTGCACACCAAGTACAACCCTTCAGAGCTCCACCTATAAGCAGATCCCCTTCCACATGGTTAAACTCTTAGCTCCAATGTTTGAGTCCTACCCAAAGCCCACAGGTCTAAAGCACAGTTTTTTTCTTTTCTCAGATGAGTGCTTCTGTGATTGAGAACTGTCCTGGGAAGCAAGGCATATAAAACTAGACTTTTCCCTTTGTGCTTTTCTCCCAGATATTAATCCTAGAAATTCTTGTGGATGTGAGGGCTGTAGCAGGAGTTTTTCTGGTCCTGCCTGGCCCATCATGGTCAGGACAAATTTCTCACCTGCCAGTCCCGCAGCTGCTCAGACCCAACCAAGTAAACACACAGAGACTTATATTGCTTACAGACTGTACGGCCGCAGCAGGCTTCTTGTTATCTAGTTCTTATATCTTAAATTAACCCATTTCTATTAGTCTATAAGTTGCCACGTGGCTCGTGGCTTACCGGTACTTTACATCCCGCTTGTCATGGCGGTGGCTGGCAGCGTCTCTCTGCCTCAGCCTTCCACTTCCCAGAATTCTCCTCTCTCCTTGTCCCACCTATACTTCCTGCCTGGCTACTGGCCAATCAGTGTTTTATTTATTAACCAATCAGAGCAACACATTTAACATACAGAACATCCCACAGCAGAGGGCCTTCAAGTTTCTTCAAATAAAGCATTCCAGATTTTCTTGTTCTCACTGAGAGAGAAGAGCTCTTACTCTATCATTGCTTAGGATCTGAGTGTTCTCAACCTAAGGACCATGACCCCATTGAGGGCTGCATATAAATATCCTGTGTATCAGATATTTATATTACGATTCATAACAGTAGCAAAATTGTCGTTATAAAGTATTAATGAAATAATTTTATGGTTGAGAGTCACCACAACATGAAGAACTGTTTTAAAGGATCGTAGCATTAGAAAGGTTGAAAACCACTGGAGAAATACCAGCCTTTTAATATGTCTTTTGATGCATATAAGATCTGAAAGAAATGATCAGACTATATCCAGGTAAACTCAAAGTCACTAATTTTAACTAAAGTGTCCATGTTAATGCAGACATCTCTGCTTCCCATGCAGATAATGGAGCTGTTTTTTGTTTATTTCTTAGACAATTAGATTGGTTCCATTTCTCCTGGTAGTTCATGCAGAATACCCATCACCGCATTTGGGGAGCATACAAAGTCCACACACACAAATCTTCCAGTCTGTACTTTTCTTTTATCTGAATTATGAGACTCTTACCAGTATTGCTACTGATTCTTTACAGTTTTGATTCTGCTTTTACTATCGGTAAAATTTTAATTTTACTGATAAATTTTAATGTGTAATATTTCTGTTGCAATTTACTTATATTTTTTCTATTCTACTTAAATCTTTTTTAAACATTTCATGTCAGTTTAGTCTTTTTTGACTGTCTCTTCTTAATGTGTGAACTTCATATCTTTCTACTATGTAAGGCTTCTGCCGGGCTTTGTGAATACTTTCCATCCTACCACAGATTATCTTAACACATACATTTAGTCTCTGACTCTAATGGCTGCTAGGCATTCTTCCTTTAAATTGACTCATGATTGGACTTGGGCAACATTTTGAAATGTATGTATACCAGGAATGACTATGTTTAGGTCTGTAACTTATAAATAACCCTTAATCACAATCAAGAATATGGCACCAACAAGTCAAGAGTAAAACTTAGTGATCATACTTCATTCTTGAAATCACCCACAAAGATGTATTCTAATTTGTTTGTATATGTGTAATAATTAAAACTATCAAGAAAATAAAAGTATTCTTATTTGCAGTTGACATGACTGAACACAAGAGACCTCTTTCCCTTCAAAAGAGAGGCAAGATCCTGAAGACTCCACCAGAAAAACTATCTAATAAACACATTCAACAAAGTAGCAGAAAACAAAATTAACGCACCAAGAAATCCTTCTTATATTCCAACAAGAAACATACTGAGAAAGAATTAGAAAAGCAATCCCCTTCATAGTCAAAAAGTTTCCTTGGAATAAACCTAACCAAAGAAATGAAAACTTTACTAGAAGATGGAACAACCTCCACATTCATGGACTGAAAGTGTCACTGCTGTGAAAATGACCGGTCTGCCAAAATCAATCGACAAACTCAATGAAATCCCTACCAATAGTCCAGTGACTCTCTTTACAGAAATAGGGAAAAGTAAATCTTAAAATTCACTTGGAAGCATAAAAGACCTGAGTTCACCAAAACAATCCTGAGAGAAAATGGCGGTGTGGAAGCTGGAGATAACATGATACCTGATTTCCAGTTATACTACAGAGCCATAGCAACAAAAGAAATGTTGTACCAGCGTCAGATTAGAAGTGCAGAACAATGGAGCAAAACAGAAGGTCCAGATACAAATACCACACAGGTACAGTCACACAAGTGTTGGCAAAGTTACCAAAACTACACATAAGAGAAAGAACAGCCTCTTCAGTATGGTGCTGGGAAAATTAGAGATCCATATGTAGAAGAAAAAAACTGACCCCTACCTCACACTTGGTATGAAAATTAATTCCAAAAGGACCAAAGACCTTAATGTATGACTTGAAACTCCAAAACTTACAGAGGAAATTCTAGGAGGAAAGGTAGGAGGGAATGCTTCAATATACCAGTACAGGCAAGGACTTTCTAATATGGACCCTAGTCACTCAAAAAATAAAGCCAAAAATTGAAAAATAGAACCACTTGAAATTAAAAGGCTATGCATGTTTCCTATATAGTATAGTAAACAATTAATTGAGTTAAAAGATAGCCTTTATGAAAGGAAAAAAATCTAGATGTAGCTATGCATCTAATAGAGGGTAAAAAGAACTAAAAAATAAAGGAAAGAAGGAAGGAAGGAAGGAAGGAAGAAAGGAAGAAAGAAAGAAAGAAAGAAAGAAAGAAAGAAAGAAAGAAAGAAAGAAAGAAAGAAAGAAAGAAAGAAAGAAAGAAAGAAAATTAATCAAAAACACACAAGCCAAAACAAAGAAAAAACCCACCAAATAACTTATTCAATAAGAGGGCTAGAGAAAGGAGCAGACAGTTCTCAAGTAATAACAACATACCAATAAACATCTGGAAAAACGCTCAGCATCAGCAGCCATCAGAGAAACACACACACACACACACACACACACACACACACACACACACGCACGCACACGCACACGCGCACACGCGCGCGCACACGCGCGCGCACACACACGCGCGTGCGCACACACGCACACACGCACACGCGCACACACATGCACGCACACTCACACACACGCACACACACGCATGCACACACACGCACACACGCACACGCACACGCACACACACACACGCACACATCTACAATGAGAGTCCATCTCATCCTACTCAGGAAGGTGGTCAGCAATGATGAACAAATGCTGGTGGACAAGGAACCCTTGTCAATTGCTGGTGGGAATGTAAGCCAGTCCGACCACTGTGGAAATCAGTACAGAGACCCCCCCCCCCCCCCCCCCCCCCCCCCCCCCCCCGCTGCCGCCAAGCTAGAAGGGTATCTACTCTCTGACCCAGTTATACCACTTGTCAGTATTGACCCAGAAGACTAGAAGTCAACATTTCACAGAGATACTTGCAGATCACCTTTCAAGGTAACTAAGCTTTGGCACCAACTTACTCAATAAAGAAAATACGGTTTGTATACATATGCTTTTTTTTTTCAGCCCTGAAGAACAATTAAAGTTATGCTGTTTGCGGGAAAATAGATGCAACTGGAGATAATCATATTAAAGAAAATGTCAGTCCTCAAAAGACAAATACTGCATCGTTTCTCTCATTTGTGAGTCCTAGAATAAAATCACAGATGTATTGATGATATGAGTGTAGACTTGAAACTGGCTGGGGGTGCAGAAGACTAGTGGGAAGAGAGAGTGCTCAGAAGGGGCAGGTCACAGGGCATGGCGGGGGGTTAATGCGCTCAAAGCACATTACATACTTGCATGAAAAAGGCCTTCTGAAGCCCTGTATAATAACAGAAAAGATCTGAAACAGATTAAAAAAAAACCTGGGGCACTTAAAAAAGCAGCACCAACGTAAGCAGCACAATACACTTCAGTTTCCATTACCATCTATGTACTCACCAAAAACAAGTACCAAGAGAACATTGGCCTAATTGTTTTTCCTCATTTAAGAGAAAAAAACGATAAGGAAGATATGTTCAGTGCAGGCAAGTGTAACCTGTTTGAAAGAGGCATGAGGGCAGAGTTAGGAATTACCTCTCCCACTTCATCCACAGACTCAACATTCAATTTTAAGGCCGATGATTCATTTGAATTCAATGCCATCTGTAAAAACACTAATTGTTTCAGCTTCCAGATTGCCTACATTTTATGAGTGCATTAATGTAAAACCAGAGCAAGTATACACTTCATATAAGAAAAAGCTCTTGTGTAAATTCAAGGTGGATTATCAATATTGTTATTTTCACAGTAATTGTTTTCTTCTGAGCTTCTCCAGGTCAATAGTCTATTAACTTCAGAGTGCCTGTGAGAAAAATCCAGCAAGGAGTCTATTAGGATTGATGCATCATCAGAGCACAGCTGATTCACAGAGAAGTGAAGTCAGAGCTGATATTCGATACCACAGCTTGCACATGAACAAAATTACTAACTTAAATGGACTTGTTGTGTTCTTATGTGCATATTTGGCCTTGTTGTCTTTTTAATTATATAAAAATTTTTTTCTACTTTCCTTTAATTTCTGTGCTACTCTCATTATTAGATGTTATTTTGTCTGATTTAGCAAACGTCAGTTCCCAAGATTGCCACTGAGAATACATGTGGTAATTACAGCTCATGTTACTGGGGATTCTACTGATAAGAGTCAGAAACCACACACACACACACACACACACACACACACACACACACACACACACACACACGCACTGTTCCTCCTTAAGCTTTGGAATGGATAAAAACCAACAAAAATCATAACATCAGACAGCTCCACTGCTGCACAGTTCTCCTTGCTTGGATGATACAGATCTGACCAGACAGAAGGAGATCCTGTGGCTTGCACTTTGCACTTTCACTTCTATAGCAACAGAAAATTTTCATTTTAATTTTAAAAACCTAACCTTTCTACCCTCTTGAAACAATGCAGAAAGAACACTTCCACTAGCACGGATTTTGAATTTTAGCATTTTTTTTTTTCTGAAGCAAACTGTCTTCCATAATTGTATGTTTTGGACATTTTAACATGAAAACAGTCTTTAGTTCAAAGACCTGGAACGATTTTCTCTGCACTGTATTATCTGGTGTTGACTACATTGCAAACTCACTGATTAGAGAGGGCTGAAAACACAGGAGTAGAGTGATAGTAACTCCAGATGATGCCAGAGAAAGGGCATCTTCATCCACTTTGACCTATTCCTCCCTAAATATGGATAGATGACTTAGTTTGGGGACATCAGTGATTGGTCTCCAAATTTCCACTGAGCCAGGTTCACAAAGGACCTATTCTTTGGTTTGTTGAGTCAAGGCCTCACTATGTAGCCCTGGTCAGCCTGAAACTCACTATGTAGACCATGCTGGCCTTGAACTCACAGACATTCACCTGTCTTTGCCTTCTGAGTGATGGGACTGAAGACATGCGCCATTGTGTGTAGTTGGAAGTTTTTCTGTGTCATGCCTGGTCCTGCAGTTGTTCAGACCCAAGTAAACACACAGAGGCTTATATTATTTACAAACTGTATAGTCTATGGCAGGACTCTTACTAGCTACCTCTTATATCTTAAATTAACCTATAACTATTAATCTATGTATCACTACATTTTGTGGCTTTACCTGTGTCCCATTACATGTTGCTCCTTGGGTGGCTGGCTCACATCTCTTCCCTTATGCCTTTTTCTTCCTGTCTATCTGCTTGTATTTCCTACTTGGCTATAACCTGACTTGCTGCAGGACATAGCAGCTTCTTTATTAACCAATCATAGCAACACATATTCACATCATACTGAAAGACATCCCCCAGCAATTGTGCCTAGCCAAACAACTATTTTAAGACATAATGAAGGAAACTGAAGTTACTGTCATTACCGTGGTATTATTTTAGCAAATACCCACTGCTCATTGCATAATAAGACATCAATGATGGGGACACTAAAGAAATGAATAAAACATAGTCCTTACAGCAAAAAGCAGATTTTTGAAAGTACATGCATGTGTATGCATTTGTGTCTGTGAGTGCAGGTGTGAGTGTCCCATGCAGCTAATGTGGATGTCCCATAGAGGACAACCTCAAGCATTGATCTTTACCTTCCTTGTTTGAGACAGGGTCTCTGTTGTTTGTCACTACATACTTCAGATGAGCTGGCCCACAGGCTTTGGGAGATTCCTCTAGCTCTACCTCCCATCTCACTGGGATTACAGACACTGACTACCTTGCCTGGTTTTATATGGGGGATTCAAACTCAAGTCCTCATGCTTGGGTGGTGAATGCTTAACCAACTGAGCCATCTCCCCAGTTCTCAAAAGTGTTTTAAATGGATAGAAAAAAAGTTGATTCAGAAGAAAGAATTTGAAGTAAAGTCTGGAAAAGCATCAAGTAAACACAAGATGTTAAGTTAAAATTCTCAAGAGATTGGAGGCTTTGGATGAAAGCACAGCAGCCTACCTGCCCAGGAAAATGTAGTGATATCATAGCTGACATCTGCATAACAACTTACAACCCAGGAAGTTCACATCTCTCCACTGCTATGCTCTTTGCTTTTTAATGATATGACCCTAGCTAGACCATTATTCTTATATGAGCCTTGGGTTTCTTATAAGAATGTGGATAATAGTATCTATCTCTTAGAGTTGTTTAGGATGGTGCCTAATGTGCAGCATTTATAATACTTTCAGTGAAAATTAAAAGGCATCACTGAGATAAATTAAAGATTATGAAATAAAAAGAGTGACATACCATATTCATGGATTAGAGTAGTCAATATTGCTATGAAGTTATACATGCTCCCCAGGTGGTCAAGCCAATTGAATTATCAGGGGTTTTTTTGAGATGTTGTCAATAAAACCTTATAATTTGTATGAAAATACAAAGAACATAGAATAATGAAAATACTGAGGATCAAGTTCAGTGAACCAATTGAAAGCTATGCCAATATAAATATTACTCAGTGTTGGTGAAAAAAATCATTAAATAAAACAATAAGTAATAACAGTATAGGAATGAACCCATGCAATCTTGAAGAATACCATCATAAGTCTTTTGAAATAAGTACCATTGAATCAATGGCCATTACTATGGAAAAAACCAAAACTGACTCCTGCACATTGTAGCATGTACAAAAATTAATTTAAGATATACGATAAATTTACATTGAAAAATAGAAAACATGAAAATTTCTAGAATTTGCAAGTTTTGGGATAGGTAAAATTGCCATAAAACAACCATAAAGAATATTTTAATTGAGCTTCATTAAAATTAAGAACTATTACTAGAGTGATCAATGAGGACAAAAAAGAAGATACCTGCAAAATAGATACCAGACAATGCATTCACATCCAGAATATAAAGAATTCTAAAAAGATCAATAAAAGTATAACACACAAGGAAACCAACCAGCAGAGGTGGACTTCCAGAAGGGATTATGCAACTGGCTAGCAGACATATGGAAACCTGATCAGCAGTGTGAGTTATCAAGCAAATACCTCTACTAGGATGGCTGAAGTTTCTAAAACAGCAGTGCTGGGTGCTGGGAAGAGTACATGGCAACTGGAACTCTCACATAGTGTTGCTAGTGGGAGGGTAAATTGGTAGGGACATGCTAGAAAACGAGTGTTGTTGATACTAATGGTAAACCCATAAATTCTAGATCTAACACCTTCCATCCATCATGGTTCTATATCAAAACTGAAATAAAACATAACCACCAAAAGTCTTGCACTATAATGGGATTCCATTTTGGATCCCTAAAAGTACAAATAGGGACACTGTTGTCTCCATAATCTGAGCTGAGCAAATCTTAGGAGTGATCACAGGTGCTATCCAAATTTGCCTGGGTAGCTCTCAGTGACTTCACTGAGGCCACCATCAGTCATCCCTGTCATTGCTGGCTAAAATGACATGGTAAATTGTGGGCATAAGGATGAGATTCTGTTATTTATCAAATCCTTTGGGGTGATCACTGTTCTACACCTTCATGAGAATGAGAATTTGATAAATAGTGCATCAGATCATGTGATGGGCAGTGTGAAGAGTAGGAACTAGGTGTTCATTCATGAATGAGACATGGAAATTCTTGCTCTCATTGGAGATGAATAAAACAAGTTATAAAATTATACAGTGTGTTTAAAAGTGATGTCTACAATGGGAAGAGATTAACAGAGTATGTAGATGGACAGTGCTGGGTGGGATCTGAACACTAGCTAGTAGGTTCTCTGAGAAGGTATCATTTCAGTAGAGACTTGTAAAGGAGGGAGTACTTGTTGCCTGAAGAGCCTCCTGTGAGGCAGAGAGAACTGCCAGAGTTCAGAGGCCCTGAGACCAGAGGTGGCTACTGTTTTTAAGGGGTGACAAGGCTGGAGTTGGAGTCAAAGACTAGGAGTCAAGGTCACATAGCACCATAGTTTAAATGCTTTAGAAATGGAGGTCCAGTTGGTTTCTGTTTTCAGAGCTATCCAATTAAAGGGTTTGGAGGAAGAGGAGGAGGAGGAGGAGGAAGAGGAGGAGGAGGAGGAGGAGGAGGAGGAGGAGGAGGAGGAGGAGGAGGAGGAGGAATGGGGACTGGTTGGAGTTTGTACCTCTGTGGTGGACCACCATCTAGGAACAAAGCACCACGCTGAGGGTGACTTGATAAAGTCAGAACTAAAGCAACTAAAGAACTAAAGTTTGTTCATTTGTTTCCATCCACTTATTCTCCAGTATCTTGTCCACCATCCTCAGGTCTCAGGTACCCCTCCCAGTCAGGCAAGTTTCTGATCTCACTTAGCTCCAACCCCAACACATTCTGTCTCTACTCCCTTCCTGCCCTCCCTCTTGGAAGCAGGCAGAGAAGGCACAGATTTTTATTTTTGCACTTTTGTGAAACGGGTGAATTATTTTTATCTTTATAAATTATTTCCCATTCTTTAAAAAAATATCTCATTTAATGAGATATGTTTCTAAGTGACTAGGGTTATGCATATTTCAGAAGACACCTTCAGGGACCATAAGAGAACCTTGCCTGGAAGGAATGTTTTCAACTCCTCCATTCTGCATCTAGCCTCAGATGCCAGATGATATCCCCAGAGGCTGGGAAGGTGGAGGGTGCAACCTAAGAAGGGTGGAAGGAAACTGACTAATACCCCCAGCCCTCTCTGAGGTTGTTTTCCCAGCTAATCACATCAGGAAATGCTCTTTCAAATGGAGTTGGCAGGCGTTGAACTTGTCCTCAGTGTTTTAAAGCAGTAGTGAGATGGGTTATAAGGTCAGGAATGGTCCAGTTGTTCCTGGGTGTTGGCCACTCACCCAGTGGGAGGCATTACTTGCTCTGAATGTCTGCAGCTGGTTGTTATCACACTTCCAGAGCAAGCTAAAGATGAGAGCCTTGGGAGTTGCGGAGTGCTTGCGGGGCACACTCACCTCTTGGAGGTAGGTGGGAACCTCTGAGGTTTCTTCACTTCTCTAAGGCATCTGGATTCTCTCCTTTTCTTCACATTTTGCTTTCTTTTGTGTGTGTGTTTTTCATCTTCCTTTTCTATCGTCTTCATCTCTATAAACAGTTTGCCAAGTCTGGAACACTATAGCTCAATGTTGGATAATTATGAAGCTTTGAAAAGTATGATCACACCAAAGACTAGGGCCAGGCATAGTGGCTCATGCCTATAATACTAAGCGGGGACAAGAGATTGCTGTGGGTAGAAGGCCATCTTGATGCTGAAAAAGTTGAACTGGGCCATGCTAATCATTACTGGCTTGGCTGGTTTACTCGTACTTCAATTTAAAAGTCTATTTCACAGCTCTGATGGTAAAGTTTCAGGGTATCATGAGGAAAGGTCATGAACTCTAAAGGAACCAAGAGGGATTTTCCGAGTCAGCTGGTTTAGAAGTTCACTCTCTGTGGGTTGAGTATCTCAAGACATCTCAGACTTTTAGATGTGCTACACAAACATTGTTTTCTCTTTGAGTTATAAGAAAGGTAGGGAGAATGAAGCATCTGGTCTATCACGTTGCATGTGAAAAGTTGAACAGTAATAAAGTAAAGTGGGTTGGTCTGCTGTTTTGGGTGGGTAGGACTGCAGTCTAGGACAGATTGAAGCCCTTTCTGGGTGTGGCTTGACTTAGTTCTTCCTCCATTGGCTTGAAGTTCAAGGTCATAATATTAAGGGAATACCTGGTGTTTTAATACTTAAGTTGAACTAAGTTCATGATCCCTTGCCATGACCTTCAAAAAGCTTCAAGTTTTAATTTCATAAAATCAAAATGTCTTAATATGGGTCACCAAAAGCACCATGGCTTGATGGGAGTCAGTTCTGGGCTTCCACTTCCCTTTCTCATCTCGATGCAGGAGCCCCTCTATCTGTGGATGACCGAGTTGTCTGAAATGCCCTTTCCTCAATCTTGCTGATTATGTCCATTGGGATGATGGCTCAGATATTTTACTGAAGTCTTCTTTGTCACCATAGCTCACCAAACCACTCGACCACATGCTTCTTCTTAAAATGTGCTGTTAAGGATCTCTGCCACAAGGATATAAGCAGGGATCTTGTATGAACTGATGCCTAGGGGAAGGCCTAGAACATAAGCGGTATTTCCATAACAGTGTGAATTAAATGAAATTTCTCCTATTACAACATTAGCTATCATAGGTGACTAATATACGATTCCATTGTTGGTTACTAATTGGTGAGGTTGGTTATCAGCCTTTTCCAGGCTTCCATCTGGCTGGGATTCATGGCTATCTCCAGCAGCCTAGAGGAAAACAAAAGGATTAAGTAGGACAGCAGATTGGGAAAGAGGTTTGTTTAGGGGTAGGTAGGAGTAAGGAGCTCAGGTTGGGGACATTGCCGGAGTGAGGATGTAGAAATCAAAAGAGGCAGACAGAAAAGAGGGGCATTTGCCATCAGGACAACTTTCCCTTTCTTCACTGGCATCCTCAAAGCAGAAGCTACACATGGGCATTTGCAGAGACAGCCAAGAGGAGCTAGAGACAGAAGGCCACTTGTGCATTTAACTTAAAGGTGACATTCTTGCCATAGCATCACTTACATACAAACGCCAAACACGGACCTTCAGGATTCCTGTCTTTGTGTACCAATTGCTAAAAGGAAGTTCAGCGAAGCCATATGAAGAATTACTGTACATAAGCTGGAAACGGACTCTGAAGAAGTGGATTTCTGAACACTTTAGAGGCCCAAGTCCGTCTGAAACCATTCATGTGGTGAATCTGGAGAAAATCAAATGGGGAGGGGGAAGGAAAGAGAACGAGGTGGGGAGGGGAGGAAGAAATGAGGGCGGGTGGCAAAGAGAAAGCTTTGAGGAATTCAGTAAGAGTGATGCCAATGCTCTTGGGGATGATTAGCAATAGTGACAGTTCTACTGCACATGGAGAAGTGAATAAATACCAAACCATCCCACAACACGGAGGTGGGAAGCACTTAGCAGACAGCATCTGCAGCAGACGGCCCCAAAGGAAAGGCTGAGTTCCTCAGCCTCCGAGTATCTCTGAACTTTTCTTGATGGTTCTTTGGGAAGGGACCACACCCTTCCCATTTGCCTGTTCTACAGGCCTGTGACAAAGACTTACGTAAGGCACATGCAGAAAAATAACAGAATCTCTGGGAAACAGCTCTTAAAGGCTTATTTAAAAAAAAACTGCATTGCTAAATTTAGGGCAATGATTCAGAAGACACCCCCACTCCGTCACATGCACACCTCTCGAGCTAGTGCTCCACACACGTTTAACTGTTTTTCTTGGCATTTTAATTTTTTTTCCAGCTTCAGCACAGGGTTTTGCATCTGCCTGTAAAGGTTCTTGCTGTAGGGATCATTTGCCCTTTTTAAAAAAAAAAATGAAATGATGGCTTAAACTCACATGAATAAAATATAAGGCAGAGTATAACAACTCCTCACATGGATCAGAAATTTGGGAACTGCATGGCTCATGAGGGAAAAATGTATTCTCTGAGGACCTGGGGAGTTTAGGGGTAATTCTTAGCAGTCACAGGCCATCAATCTTCCAAATGTCACACTGAAAACAAGCACTTGACATCAGTCGTGCTATTGGCTTTTTCGTTTGATCGTTTCTATGCTGTGTGGATGAAGGGGCTGTGTGGCAGCGGAGGGTAGGAGTGTATGGCAAGGCCAGTGGGCTCCGGTCCAGAGGAGCCAGTAGGTCAAATGCCAACGAGCATGCCACTGCCTCTCGAAGCCTTCATTTCCTCATGTATAAACTTGAGAGGCTGGGACTGGCTCAGTTCATCCCAAAGTGATACACAGAGATCTACTGAAGTAACACAACACGACCTTGGTCCCCTTGGTTCACTCACAAGGCTCAGTGACATTTTAAAGACCCAGCTGTTAAGAGAAGTGAAATTACGGAAAATTTCCAGGAAAATAATGGGTGCACCTGGAAAGTATTATGTTAAGTGAGGTGACCCAGACCCAGCAAGGTATATTCTTTAATATGAAAATCCTAACTTTAAATGTTTGTATGTGTGTAAACAAGAGGGTGTGAGTGGGCGTGGGCCATGAAACTAGACCACGGGAGGGGGACCAAGAGGTGTTGAGGAAGGTGGTGGGACAAGGGGACACATGTGATATGAAAACAGAAAGAGGCCTGCTGGGGCGGGAAGGATACAAGAGGAGATAAAGGGAGGAGGGGATAAGAGAGAGGAGAAGAAACAACAAACAAATTTTCTTTGGAAAACGCTACAGTAAACCTAATATTTTTGTATGCTAAATAAAAATGAAATTTTAAAAACAATAAAAACCACAGAACTTTGGTGATCACATCATTCTCCAAACTAAATTGCTCATGAAACAGGCTTGCATTAGTTTCCCTGTTCCAATAGCCTTTTTTTTTTTTTTTTTTTTTTTTTTTTTTTTGGTTTTTTCGAGACAGGGTTTCTCTGTGTAGCTTTGCGCCTTTTCCTGGAACTCACTTGGTAGCCCAGGCTGGCCTCGAACTCACAGAGATCCGCCTGGCTCTGCCTCCCGAGTGCTGGGATTAAAGGCGTGCGCCACCACCGCCCGGCTCCAATAGCCTTTTAACTTGTCTGCCATCGGGTCCTAATGTTCTCCGGGTTCACGGTTGAAAACAAGCCCCTGAAGTAGATGTATGGACAACCTTGTGAGCTACCTCCAGCTCCAGCTCAGTTCTGCCACGAGAGAGCTTGCAGCTTGCAGGTACAGTGAACAAGAACAAGGACCTTGCCTTCCAGCTATTCCCAGTCATGGTCTATGCTGGGCTCACTGATAGGAAAGTGGGTGGTCTATTCTGCTGATGACATCTCCTTAAATGCTGAGGGGGATACCCCAAAGGTTGGTGATTGCTTCTGGCTCACCGCCCCATAAAGAGCTCATCCTCTCTCCTCAGCTGTTGACTTTGAAATACCACGTATCAGAAATATGTGACTCTATGATAAAATATTGAAAGGAAACTGTCATTGTTTTTGCAACAAATCCCCTCTATACTGAACCGAGGGAGCTCTATTCTGGTTCTGGGGAGGACTATAATGAAGCGGGCTATTATGGGATAAGACAATGGTTGTCAAGGATCCTGCACTTAAGTGTCAGGAGTTTCTGCCTGTGACTGGCAAGTCTGAAATCGTTTGGGGGAAATGCATTGCATCGAGAACAGGAAGACTCTTGTTTGAATGCCAGAGCAGCTTCAAATCTGGTCCAGAATATTTTATCAAAACGTGTCTCTGATTTGGGATTCTCTCTTCTGAGCAAGGCAATCGCAATCTGTTTCAAGCTTTATAGCTAATGGTGCCACCCACTGAGCCTCCATATGGACCTGTGAATAGGGACATTTGTTACAATTTTAAAGTGGCCCCTAACTGTGCCATAGGCACAATGGTACATCATATCAAGCTACTAGAGATATAACCTGAAGGCAGGAGCAACAGAGGGAAAAAAGCTGGCAGAAGAGATGATGTTTCAGGATACCCTGGTGACCGGTGGCTCACCTATGACACACGGAACACCTCCAAAGCAACAGCCCACTTTAATGAAGGCCCAGGAAGACCACGCCTCTCGACTCTTCTCCCCGTACAGTGTTCACAGACATGGCATTTGATTGGAAGAGCCATAAAAGGAAATGCAAAATAATGAAACAAAGATGTGGGGAGACTGTAGGATGGGAAGAGGGAGAAGAAGGCAACTGATGAGCAAGAAGAACAAAGGATGATGAAACGGAGCAAATGTAAATTAGAGACAGTTTCGAAGTAGAGAGGGATTCAATTTCAAGTCTAGGGAAATCAAATGCCCACTCCCCAGCCCCCATATGTGTAGCAGCAGGCAAGAGAGAACATTGTTCCCTAAAAAGAGAGCGATGTTAGCGCGAGAGAAGTGGGGGAGAGAACAGCTGCTGTTACATGACTGCATCTTCCTAAGCTGGTTGACCGCTTGCCCCCGGTGCGTTGCCGGCAGCCAGGCTACACCCTCCTGCCACGGACTTGGAATTCGCAATGGCCTTTTGCATCAGACTTTTGGAAAAGTGTGGGGTAGGCTGATTCAGCCACTGAACCTTCAGTAGTCTGGGGTGGGTCTTTGGGAACAAAATAGGAGGAGAGCCACGAGGCAGAGCCAGTTCTCGACGCATTTGTGTCCCCAGTTCCCGACGCATTTGTGTCCCAGGGAGGCAGGAAAGCCACGCAGGTACCGGATCTTAGCTCCTACTGGACCCTGTCTCCTCCACATCCCTCTCCTCCATGGCCCTTTTTTATTTAATTGAGCAATGAGCGCACCCCGCTCATCTTCTCCTTCCCTGTGGCCACTTTCTCATGGCCACACTGAGACCAAAGCCTAGCGCATGAGCAGCTGCCTTTCAAGTCAGCGCTTTGCCTCTTTGTCCTGCACTAAGCCAATCATGCAGACTTCTGACCTCACACACACCAACCAATTTTCCTTCTTTCTTTTCCTTTCTTCTTTCTTTCTTCCTCTCTTCCTTTCTTTCTTTTTTTCCTTCTTTCTTTACTTATTTATTTCTTTTCTTTATTTTTTGCTTGCATGGCTGATGGCTAGAGAAAGATCTAGCCTATCTCCCTGGCCCGAGTTCTCTTGCATTCCAGAAACTGGTTCCCTTTTGTACACTCTCTGTTTCCGTTTCCCTGCTGAGGTGACTCGGCATTTCCCCACCTTCTTCAGCCCTTTCTTACTCTTGCCCTTTGTCCTACAGCTCCTCCCTCAAGAGACAGCTTGTCTACACCCAAGACAACACAAAACTGACCCCAAACACCGGGGTCTTGTACATGAACGGCACCTTCGGTCACCACAGAACTTTAAAGAACTTGCATCTCCAAAGAAAGGTTTCACCTTGCGTAGGAGAGGAGGGCTACAGATAGTCATGTGACAAATCGTAATTGAAAAAAAAAAGCTTGCATTGACAGCAATAACGAAGAAGATAAGGCATAAAGAAAGAGAAAAAATGTAAGGAGAGAAAAAGGGAAGATTCAGAAAAACTGGCCAAAGCAGACAGACATTTCTAGGTGAACCAATGAAAAAGCCCAGAGGAAAAACCTAAATAGTTTTTAAGAACAAGAGTGAATTATGATCAATGGGTTGAGGTTTGTGTGGCTAGGATAATGTCCCTTTTCACCCCTCATCAAAAGCTTTTGTAAAATCTACAACAAATCTTTGTGAACATCTTATTTTGTAGAATTTGAAGAAGCAATTTTCTGTCTGGTTCACTTAGATATAGACATCAAGTTCCCACTATATCAGAGAGGCCCTCTTAACTGAGCCAGTCCATGGCAGCCATGATCGAGACCCACAGAAGTGCATGAAAATAAATACCCTGAGTTGAGGAGATGGCTCGGTGGTTAAGGCACTTTCTGCTCTTGCAAGGGACCCAATTGTGTGGCTAGTTTTATGTCAACTTGACACAAACTATAGTCATTTTGGAAGAGGGAACTTTAGAAAATGCCCCATCAGACTGACCTGGGAGCAAGCCTGCCCGTAGTACATTTCTTGTCTGATGATTGATGTGGGTGGGCCCAGCTCACTGTGGGTAGGGCCACCTCTGGACTGATGGCCTGGGTGCTATAAGAAAGCAGGATGAACAAGCCATGAGGGGCAAACTACCTAGCAGCATTCCTCCATGGCCTCTGCTTCAGTTTCTGCCTCCAGGTTCCGGCCTTGAGTTCCCGCCCTCACTTCCTGGATTATAAACTATAAGATGAAATCAACTCTTTTTCCCCCAGGCTGCTTTTGGTTGTGGCATTTTTATCCCAGCAATAGAAACACTAAGACACCAAGCCTGGTTCGCAGCACTCACATCAGGTGGCTCACGGCCACCTGTAACTCCAGCTCCAGGAGTTCCAATACCTCTGGCTTCTACAGGACTCTGCACTCACTCGCACATACTCATACACATAATTAAAAAATAAACCTTTAAAAATAAAATACAGACCCTGGAAACCTAGAAATATGGGGAAATAATCCTGGCTTTCAAAGGGTTGAAATTAACGGAGGCAAGACAATGTTGTCTTGTTTTAAAGTGATGATAGTGTACCAACAAATCGATGCTTGCAAGAGAGAGATTCAAACACAAATTTCAGCTCCACATATACCAGTCTCACTTCTGTCTCATCTCAGAGGACATAGTCTGGTTTAAAAACACCAAAGACAAACAAGGAGGTGTCTTATAGATACAGCTTTACAATCTGAATCTTAACTCTGACCTGACTAGCTGTGTGGTCCTGAGCTAATGGTGTAATTTCCCTGGGGTGTGGTCCACTCTCTTCTCTGAGAACCAGAAAATAAACAAGATTCTGCAAAGGTGGGAAGATTTACTTAGCTTCAGGTACGTGACAGCAGCTGGTAACTGCGCAGTTCCCCCCTAGACGGGGTCAAGAGCGAACGCTGCGCAGGCAGTGGGACTTAGGTCTTCTGAAATCAGATCCCCAGGTCGGCCTCCACATCCCAAATGCTCACACATTGACACCCTAAGGCTCCCATCAATGTCTGCCCGGAGTTCACCTGACTCGACTTCACTATGACCCCAATCCTTGAGTCAGACTGCCAGGCTAGTGCCATCCTCTCACTTTCTCATCCCCAGGTGGCTCAAACCTAACCCTCATCCTTCACCTCCCCGTATCCCAAACCTTCTGCTGTGCCCTCCCAAATTCCTCGTCCATCATTAGCAACATCCCCATGTCTCCAGCCCTTTCTCTGAACATTTTGTCCAGTTTCTTGCTCTCACCAAAGTTGGCTTTCCCCAAGGGCACTGTGGCCAGTAGGACGTGGTGTATTTCTCCCATAGCCATTAGATTTGGGGGCTTGAAGGCGTATGGGGTGCCCCATCTGCTTATCACCTTACTTCTTCCTAAACAACTAATGCTTTGAATCTGACGCCATTAGCTTCCTCCTCTCCTTACAGCTGTAACTTACTGATATTTGGCTCGTTGTCATGTTCTCCAACATTACTTCTTGGGTTTTGGTGATTTTTTTTAATACATTGGAAGATAAAACTATGTGCCATTGCTACTTTCACATTTCATTAAGTGCCTCTGTGTTGATGATTTTGTCCTCCGTTGTCTCTCAAGCTGTCACTCCTATAGTGACCAATCTGTACCTCACCAGCATAAGCCGCTGCAACTCTTCCATGATGCCCCAGTTCTCTTAATATAGCTTTCTTCTCCTGTGTTCCAAATCCAAATTTCCTAACCAGAACAGGACCTATAATCCATTGGCCTAGCTACCGCTTCGCTGTTCCCACCCACTTACACCTCTTTCTCTCCTTAGCCAGCTCCTTCGGCAAGTCCACCATCAGCAACTCCTCAGCAGAAATCCACACTGTTCATATACCTTTTGTTTCAGCCTATTTATTTATCTCACCTCCAAATGTTTACTTCTCTTTGCTGCTCTGGCCTATGAATTTATGGTAATTGACAGTGGCCAAGAACTCCCACAAAACCACACTGTCTTGTCTTGCCTTACATTCACATTCCTAACCTTGGGAGGAACCGGAACGCTGCCCGGCATCCCTGCTTCATTTCCCCAGATGTCCACCCTCCCGTGCTACTAGATTATTTCACACCTTTCTCTTTCTCCTCACAGATCCAACACCTCTGCCCCCATTCTCACTCTCAGCAGACGACCTTGCTTCTTACTTTCCTGGCAAAATTGGAGCAATCAGAAGAGAACTTCCACAAACTCCCACCACTTCATCTACCCACCTCCAACCATCTGGATCCATATACTCTGCCTTCCCCCGCTAACTAAAGATGAACGGCATGCTCCTCTCTATAGCCGATCCCACCCCTCCCTTGTGTAATTAAGAATACTTAGCTGGGATAAGTTGAGGAGGGTGTGTGTGTGTGTGTGTGTGTGTGTGTGTGTGTGTGTGTGTGTGTAACAGAGTTTCTTTGTCAGTTTTCTATTGCTGTGAAGAGACACCATGACCATGGTAACTCTTACAAAGGAAAGCATTTAATTAAGGCTGGCTTACAGTTTCAGAGGTTTAGTCCATTATCCTCATGGTGGGGAGCATGATGACGTGCAGGTAGACATGGTAGCTGAGAGTTCTACATCTGGACCCACAGGCAGCAGGAAGAGAGAGACACTGGGTTTGGCAGGGGCTTCTGAAACCTCAAAGCCCATCCCCAGTGACATCCACTCCAACAAGGCCACATCTCCTAATCCTTTCAAATAGTGCCACTCCCTAAGCATTCTAATATATGAACCTATTGTGTTCTTGGGTTTTTCACCTCAAAACTATTTGACAAAAACATCTTAGTCTAAGTTATTTTCAAAGCTTTGTTTTAGCTATGATGCACTCTGAAACCTGTGAACACGTCTCCCAGTGTTAAGGTTCAAAGAATTGAGGCTAGTTGGGCTACTGGGGCTCAACTGTTTTTCTTAATCATGAACCTAAGCCACAGTCTATACGGCTCTTCCATAGAAGCTCACGTGTTCTAGCAGTGTGACACTTCCTTGTTTTACTTTTATCATCAAAATTCTATTTAAACTAGTATTATTATTATTAATTAGACAGTACAGCTTAAGAAGAAATCATCTTCAAAATAATCCACAGGTAAAAATGCTCTTAGGAAGGAAAGACTAAAAGTTTGTATGGAAAATTTAGATGATAAATTTGAGAAAATCTGTCAGGAGATCTGGTTTTTATTTTTATGTTTTTTAAAGAAGGAGAAAATAAGGACTATAATCCATCTGGCACTTAGGAACTGTATGAAAAACAGACAAAAGGAATGGGGAAATTTTTCTATGAAGTTAAAGAAGAAATCATCTATACACGAAAAACAAAAACAAAACAGATTTCCAAGTTAAAGAGCCCACTGAATCAACCAGTCAGTTTTCATGGAAAATCCACAGGCCAAGAATCATGTGACATTAATATCTAACCATCTGCACTTAAAACCCAAAACCCTCCCAGGCGTGGCCTGCCTGAGACCCAGTGGAAAGAGGCAGTGGGACTGGCGGATACTTTGCAGACTCTGCTAATTATACAGTGCTGTCCTGTGTCACCAGCTAGCGTGATACAGTCCTATGTGGACTTGACCGTCTTCTCAGCTAGTATACTTCATAGCTACAAATAGTCCATAGAAACAGACAGGCATTTTACTTAAGCCTTCTACTACCGCAAGACAGGAACCTTTCCAATCTTTTATTGTTCTAAGTATGCTACTGTGAATACCTTAATGCCTAAACTTTAATTTAAATTTTAGATTATTTCCTTACGAGGATTAATATCTTTAGAATATAAAGAAGGAAGAAAGCTTCCCATATGTAATTCTCTGGAGGTTTTTATTTTTTATTTATTTTTATTTTTATTTTTTACAAAACTTGACTTCTACAATTATATCACCATCTCCTAATGCAGCCAGGAATACTTGCACACTCACGTTTAACTACACTCTCTCCAGGGTCAGTAGCTTCCAGCTCAACTGGGTTGTTATTGGGGAAATGCTTTGCTAACTTAGGAGTAAATAGCTTTATATTTTTATGTATATATTTACTTGTAACCATTTCTCTTTAATGAATAGTCTTTGATATGAAATATCTCCCCTCCAATCTACTTTATGATTTTTCTTATTGCTTTGAAGGATTTCTCTATATTAATCTTTTGTCTGTTCCTTGTTTGACTTTTAGCTTAGTTTTTAATATAACCCAGACTTTAAAAATCCTTATGTAATCGACTCAGCTATTTCTTTGGTGGTTACTTCTGAGCACACACTTCAATTTTTGTTTTGTTTTACTATGATTAAAATTTTCATACACAGAGCTTCAGAAAAGCAAGTGCAGACTTTAAAGAATGCCTTCTTTGTTTCAGGAAATGGAGGAAGAAGATGATCCCACCAGGAGCACCTAAGAGTAGTTTCTGTGACGAGTGGCTCCCTGTACACTGATAACCCATCTCTGATACATCCACACTGAGCAGAGTTTTTCCACCGATGTCTCATATTTCACAAACTGATTGATGTCAATACATTCCACCCTGAACTATTTTTACCATTTTCTTTCATAGCAATACTATATTGTTTTAGTTATCGTAGCTTGTGTTTTAATATTTGCGGGTAGATGTTTTTCCCTGGTTTTCATGATTTGTGTCCCCATACTTCTTAATAAAATTTAAAACCAGCCTTTTCAAGGACTTTCCCAGATACCGAAATGCTATTGGGATTGAATTCATGCGAAGTTGAAGTCCTTACACGGATATTTCAGTTTGGAATGTGGTAGTTTTCTGCGTTTACATTTATAAAGTTTGTAGTTTAATACTTGTACTGCATTAGTAAACCACTGACTGTTTAAAAATGCTAAGCACTGTCTTGATGGTATTGTGTATAACAAGATCAATGCTGGAAGACTAAAAGACAATGAAACCAACTAATAAACAGAGCAAAGAAATGCAGTAGGAGTTCCCCTTCGCCATTGCTGTCTTTAATAAACCAATCTGCTCTCTTAAGCCTTTCTTTTTAATAGTGTTAGGCTGTTTTGCTACATAATTTGGTCTCATTTTTATTGCTTACTATTGGTTTTAGTATTTGTAAATGTGTATATTTTACAGGCCATAGTAGTGGCAATGTGTGCCAGTGATATCTTGAGATTCAGAGAATCCTGCCATAGGTCATCTTCCCAAGACCACTTCCAATGACAGGGGTCTTCAATTGGGTCACTCAGGAGATAACTGAAAATGGTATTCCCATGGTAAGAGGAGTTCTGGAAGTGGGCAGAAGTCCGGAACTCAAACAAGAGAGTGGGCATAGCTGAAAACTAGTTTTGCTTTGATTCAACAAAGAACCTGAAGATACACCACAAAATTACCCACTTGGAAGCAAAGAGGAAGCCTTTTGTGCCAATAGGTCTCTGGCTACTAGCTGAGATTTGCCCTTGGAGACAGGGGCCCTCTTGGGCCCAAAGTTTCCTTGGGCTGAGCACTAATTTCTGTTGGAGAAGCAGCTGTGAACGCTGTCAGGCACCACAAACAGCAGCCAGGAACTAGGCGCATGCCACCCTGTAAAGAAGACTCAGGTAGGGCACTCTCATTAATGAGTGTGGATGACATGCTAAGCTCCTTCACATTGCCTGTCTGTTTCAAAAGTCACAACTCCATGAAAGAAGTACAATGATCACCTTCATTTACTGGGCAAGGGAAGCCAACAGTTTGAGTTCCCCCCAAGGGCTCAGGTTTTCAGATGGGGTGGGCTAAAAAACATGTATGAAAAAGGAATAACTACATTTATGCTTTTGTGAAACAGAATGGACAATCCATTTATGTTCATATCCTTGGAGACTAAAGACAAGGACTTGAAAATAGCTGATTAGAGCCCATCTTTTAAAAAGTGCTTTATAATAGCAATACTTCTCAAATGCACTTGTGAGTCTTAAGCCCTATTTTTTATTTCATATTTTTGGAGAGAAGGGGGAAGACAGAGAATCAATTTAGTTATTGGAATATTCAATTAAAGCACTACACTTTCCCACTCCTTTGATAATCAGTGCTAAAAACTGCTAAGAAATTATCCATTAAGCTATAGAGAGGCCAGAAAACCTGTCTTAATATAACAATACTAAACCTTCTGGCTGTGTGCTAAGCACTTCGTGCCCATTTGTGAAGCCAGTGCTAGTTTATAGCACACAATGACGATAAGGAGGCCAGGACTCCAGGAAGCCTAGTAACCTGCTTCAAATCTCAGGACTGACAAGGGATGAGCCTGGGGGTTGAACCCAAACTGCCATCTGACATCAAGAGTGCGACTGGACAGCAAGGAGGAAATGCACATTTCACGTCGTCGGTGATTCAGCTCTCAGGCAGTGGTACAGATCTCAGTGTGGGTAAAGGAACATTTCTATCTTCTTAACTCTCTTTCCTATGGGCCATATCCAAAGGCTATGGGGGAAATTTCATGAAGATACTCATTCACACAGTGCATCACTGAGCAGGGGGATATTCCTGAGATAAGAAGGAAGAACCATTATGACTTGCTAAAAATTAACAAGGTATATTTCTAAAGGAAGGGCCCTGAGCTGCCACAGGACTGAATGCCTCTGACTTCATAGCTTGGACAAGATCTTCAAATCATGTTTTCTGGCCTAGGGAAGACAAAGTTTTGTGACTAAGACTTTTATTGCTATGGGAACCATGCTAGCCCCTCATCCTGGTTGATGGCTGCCCATGATGCTACTGGGGTTTTCCTTGCATTCTCTACCAACCCTGCGCTTCCCATCACCAATAACTTAATAATTGGTTGACTCCTAATGCTCTGTTTTGGGGGGGCATTCTTTAAAAGAAGCAAAACTATTACTGGCTAGATGGCTTGGCAGTCAAATGTACTTACTGCTCTAGCAGAGGACCCAGGTTTGGTTTCCAGTACTCATGTCAAGGTTCACAACTGTGCATAAATCCAGTCCCAGGGATCTGCCACCCTCTCCTGGCCTCCACGCGCTCCTGTGTGCAAACGATACACAGACACTCAAGTAAGCACACACACATATAAATAAGTAATTGGTAAAAGCTCACTTCTACTGTTTTGGGACAAGTTATTTAGTTGCTTTAGGTATTAATTTCCTTATTTTTGAGATAATAACCCACCACTTTGGATCACTATGAAAGGTAAAACCATTATTATATTTTATATTAGAAATACAAAGAAATGGGAAAAGAAATATTACCACCCAAAACTCTTAACTTTCTATGGCCTCTGAGATGAAGAACAGACCCTAACATTCAGACCTTCCTTAGTTGTCCCAGGTTCCCTTTACAGCCATCTTTCCCTCGATGCCGCACCCCTCCTGAACTTGACCTTCACTGTCTCACCTTTATGCTTTTCTCATGGAACTTTCATGCTTGCATGGACCTCTCTAACATGTGCACAAATCTTTTTCTAATCGTGATAGTTGCATACACTCCCAAAAGTATGTGAATCTTATACAAATAAAATCTGGAGAATAGTTATGGGTCCTTAAGCAACCCATTCTTCAATGCACCTTATCATTTTTGTGGATGAAATGCCAATTTAAGAATGTTTCCTAATGTTAGCAAATCATCTAAGTACATGTCTTGGTAGGTTCTCAAAATAATTGATGTACTGTGTAATTAAATAGAACTCCTCTGATATTTTGCTTAAAATCAAATAAAACAAACAGTACTATTAACTCTCTAAATAAAAGCTATTATTCTTTGCTTAGAGGCCTTCTTTGAAAACCCTCCTAATTTTTATTCCCTTCCCCCAAGGTAGCTCCTATGCTGCTATACAATAGAGATGATCAGTCTTTGCGTTTTTAATTTTTGGGTAAGTTGAGTGATGTATTATGTAGCCCTTTGTGCATGACTTCTTTTGCACATCATCACACATGTGGGATTCACTCACATTGTGTATGGCAGCAGTTTGTTCTTCGCCATTGTGGTTTTCTTCTAGCTTATAGATCACAAAAATTAATTTTCATAATTTGGAAGCTAGTAAGTCCAAAATCAAGGCATGATCAGATTCAGTATTTGATGGTGGCTAATTTTCTAGTTTAAAGATGGTACCTGCCAGCTGTGCAAGACAGGAAAAGACAAATTAGCTTACTTGGATTTCACTACAAAGCCCTTCTCAGTTTCATGAGGTCTCTGCCCTTTGATCAGTTCCTGGAAGGCCCAACACCCACCCTTAATTCCGTCACATCTGTGATTGTGTTTCAACATATGAATGTTGAGAGGACATCGCGTCAGCCCCTAGCAGTTGGTGACCATCACTCCTCATACTTCACCGCAAGCACACTACAGAGCCAACCCTGGACCAGGTGCCATGATTGCAGACTCCACACTTCCGGTGCTGCAGAACGCCTTAGTCTCCATCCAGCAAGCATGGCCTTTTCACTGCTTTAGTTGGAGCAGAACTTGCCCTTCACACAGACTCCTGAAGACCTAAGCTTTAACGATAGGTGGGGGCATGGCCCTTAGAGGGCCAGGCATAACCTAAAAGCTGTCTTAAGGGAAGTGTGTCCACAATAGAACTCTGAATTTAATATAAATGCAACAGAATTATTCAGTGTAACTTTTTTGTGACTCATTTTTATTAGGTCATAGACTGCAAAGAGCCAAGTCAATATGAAGAATATTTTCCAGTATCATTCACTGTTTGCCATTATTTGACAGTTTTCAATCATACGAGCATACCACTCATTTGTTTATCCATTCTATGGATGACATTTACAGTTTCTAATTTGGGGCTATAATGAACAATATGATAGGAACATTTCCACCCACATATGTGCACATTCTTTTCGGTTATACATAGCAGTGGAAATACTAGATATGGTACACCTGGTTTAATTATAGTGCATACTCCAGCTTTCCAATGGTGTTCTACCTGTTTACATTCCCAACAGCAGAGTATAAAAATTTCAATTATGATTTTTGGCTGTATGTCTAAACCTGCACCATCGGCCCTCCTGAGACTCAGATTACCAGATGCAGATATGAGGCTGCGCAGCCTCCATGATCTAAGGAGTTAATTACTTACAGGGGGCTCTTAGTTATGAGGAATTATGTAGATAAATGCAGAGGTCTCTATACTGTCTGTCAATGGTGCTGTGTCTCTGCAGAATCCTGCTATAGTTCTGCCATAGTTATGGTGACGATTGCTGTGATAAACACTGTCACCAAAAGCAACGTGGGGAGGAAAGGGATCATTTAGCTTACATTCCTTGAACCACTGTCCTGTGGAGAAGCCAAGGCAGGAACTCACAAGGCAGGAACCTGGAGGCAGGAGCTGATGTGGAGGCCCTGGAGGTACACTGCACACTAGTTTGCTCCTCATGGCTTGTTTAGCTGCTGTGGGATGTTCTGTATGGCAAATGTGTTGCTAATTAGTCAATAAATAAAACACTGATTGGCCATTGGCTAGGCAGGAAGTATAGGCGGGACAAGGAGGAGAATAAAGCTGGGAAGTGGAAGGCTGAGGCAGAGAGACACTGCCAGCCGCCACGATGAGAAACAGCATGTGAAGAGGCCGGTAAGCCACGAGCCATGTGGCAAGGTATAGATTAATGAAAATGGATTAATTTAAGCTGTAAGAACAGTTAGCAAGAAGCCTGCCACGGCCATACAGTTTGAAACCAACATAAGTCTCTGGGTTTACTTGGTCGGGTCTGAGAGGCTGTGGGACTGGCAGGTGAGAGAGATTTGTCCTGACTGTGGGCCAGGCAGGAAAACTCAAGCTACATTTAGCCTTCTTTTTTTATCGCTCCCAGGATCTCCAGCCCAGGGCTGGCACCATCCATAATGGGTGAGGCCCTCCCACATCAATCACTAATTAAGAAAATGACCTACAGGCTTGCCTACAGCCTCATCTTATGGAGACATTTTTACAATTGAGATTTCCTCAGATGACTCTAGCTTATTTCAAGTTGACATAAAAAAAAAAACTAGTTGACACAATATTATTAGTTTCCCATTTCTCAAAATTCAAAGTGGAATGCACCAGTTGCTAAACTTATGTGCCACAGAATTTGTTGGGGTCCCTCCCTGCTAGATTTTTGACATGTCAGCCTCCATACTCCAGCTCCAACTGCCGATATAGTCAAATGACTAAATTAGAATCTGAGGACTGAACCCAGGATGGCATGTTTTCATGGGAAGCCAAAGTACAACTTGGAAGCCAGAGGAATGAACTAGAGGTTTAAATACAAGCTAAGGACCAAATTGCCAATTAGCATATATACCTCCAGGATTGAAGAGCTAAAATTAAAATTGCAGTTATTAAGTAGGGAGTTGGGCCCAAATTCACAAGTCAGAAGGTCAGGAAAACCAAGGACTGTGAATTTCCCCAAGCTCAGGCTGGAACCTGGGCCTCACCTTACAAACTAAATGTGCATGCTGAAAGTGCACGGTTGTCTCCAGTGTCCCAGAGACAGTATCGCTGTTTTGGTGGCCTCTCTCGATTAGAAAGGGGAATTTTTTTCTATGCATTACTACACGGACATTTTCTGTGTGTTTGCACATGCATGAGCATATGTATGCATGTGTGTGTGTGTGTGTGTGTGTGTGTGTGTGTGTTTGTGTGTGTGTGTGTACACACAAAGATGTGTGAGTATGAGCCCGTGTGTTTGCAGAGGCCAGAGGTCATTGGGCATTTTACTGTATCACTCCCTATTTTATCCCTTTGAGACAGGCCCCAGCAATCCTCCTGTCTCCCACTCCTAGCAATGGGGTTTCAGATGTGAACAAGGCCACAATCAACTTTTTATGAGGGTACTGGTAGCTGCGTTTATCTACTAAGCTATCTAGCCCCTTTCTCTCTCTCTCTCTCTCTCTCTCTCTCTCTCTCTCTCTCTCTCTCTCTCTCTCTCCCCCCCCCCCCATCCCCATGGTGTGTGCATGTGTGTGTGTGTTTGGTTTTTTTTTCTTTTTTTTCTTTTTTCTTTTTTCTTTTTCTTTTTTTTTTTTTGTGTGTGTGTGTGTGTGTGTGTGTAAATTAACCTGGAGCTTACAGTTTACTCTTTGGTTAGACTGGTTGTCTAGTGAGCCCTGCCGATTCTCCTGCATCCATCTCCCACCACTGAGATTACATGCCACTACATTCAGCTTTTTCCATGGGTGCTGAGATGTGAACTCAGGTCCTCACGCTTCTTGTACACCAGGCAGCTTACCCACTGAGTCATTCCCTCAGCATCCCACATGGACATTTTCTACGCCAGTCATTTGTTTTCCAATGTAGGTTTGCTAATTCTCAAGGGGGTCTCTGCTAAATGCAGTGGTAGCTAATAGGAAAAAGTGAAAATGTCATCTCAGGAAGTCTCGCCTCCCAGACCTCGCTTCTCAGCCTTCATGCGGAGCTAGAACAGTGTAGAGAAGGCATTCTGAACAAAAGTGTGGGGTCAGACTCACGGATTTGTAACTCACAGCGACTTCCTTTGCTTTGTGACTCTTAGCTTCCTCATTCATGAAACAAAGGTGGCCAGGACTCCTTGTGAGGACTGAGAATGGTAACACAGTTAAGTGGCAGCACAATAAGTCTCCTGGGCCATGCCTTCCCTCCCGCTTTTCCTTCGGCCTCATGAAGAAAGATGACACATGACAGAACAGGAAAATGACTAAGGAAGTACTGGCCCAGCCAAACACATACTCCACGGGCATTTGGGGCCTTCGGTATGTACAGACAGGTCTCAGGACATCTGCTGTCATCCCTTCCCCGACCTAATGTGGTGCCTGTTGGAACCAGTATTTCTCAGAACATTAAGTAAAACAAGGAGTCTCCTGAAATCATAAGGTTCTAAACTTAGTGAAGTATCCCATCCAGTAGACAGAAGTTTATCGCCTAAAGGAGAGAGATACATAGATGCATTCAGTGAAACAGTATGAATACCTGTGGGCAAAATGCTTGTGCTTCCACTGTTCCAGCTTTCCATGCATTGGCGCCCACTGCCCCACTCGGCAGCTCAGGATGTTTCACGTAAAAATTCCTGCTCAATTTTTGCACAGGACATCCTAGTTCACTACTTTCTCTCAAGGAAGTAGGAGAGCAATGTCCTTGGGAGCTTTTGTTCACTGTGCTTTCTTAAGTTGTGTGATGGAAGATCACGTGACATGTTACGGTCTGGTGCACCGCTACCCAACACCCAACACCCCTGTCAGCAAGCAGAGCCTAAATGACCTGACCAGAAAGATGACTCTCTGCCAGACTTATTCATGGTCAAAGAATCAAAAACATTGCCCTCTGGCCTTCCTTGTTTCAATCTTCAAAAGTGCATGTGCATATGAGTGTGTGTGTGTGTGTGTGTGTGTGTGTGTGTGTGTGTGTGTATTTAGTGTATCATATTTTAAAAGGGATTATGTAAACAGAAACTCCAAGTTTATAAAATATTAACAAGTTGTTTTCAGTTTTTTCTTCAGTTTTCACAACTAATTTCTATAACACTACAACTAATTTTTATCATACTTTCAATAATCAACAATATTCTTTCGTATTTATTTATCCTTTGAGAATTTCCTAGATGTACACAATGAGTTTCGATCATATCTATTACCCCAACCCCTCCTGGAACTGACCAAATGTGTCCTCCTCCCAACTTCGTGTCCTTTCCATTTTTTTAAACCTCATTGAGTCCAGTTAGTTCTGGTCGTGGGTTCATGGGCCTAGCCCCATCCACTGAAGCATGGACAACCTACCAGGAGTCACAGCCATGGAGAAAATGACTCTCCCTTCCCCAGCAGCCATCAGCTGCCTCCCGTTAGGGACGGGGCTTTACATGGCCGTCTGCCACTCCTTCTAGAATCCAATAACCTAAAATCTTGCCCAACTCGGTCCATATAACAGAAACTGTAAAAGCCATTGACTTTTTTGTTTTGTTTTGTTTTTCGAGACAGGGTTTCTCTGTGTAGTTTTGGTGCCTGTCCTGGATCTTGCTCTGTAGACCAGGCTGGCCTTGAACTCACAGAGATCCTCCTGGCTCTGCCTCCCGAGTACCGGCATTAAGGGCGTGCACCACCGTCGCCTGGCGCCATTGACATTTTTAGCGTGATGTATTCAGTCTCAGCAAAGGCATCTGACTAGCGAAGTCTTACACAAGGTCTTCGCTCCCCACCTCCCCCAGCTTCAAATTGAGTCGCTCAGATGAGAAGCGTGCTATCAGGGAAGTTGTAAATAACATACTGGCATTTTCCTTGACAACTGGGTATTTGGCAAGCCTTCCTTTTGTTTTAAAATATTGGAGTGATAGTAGAGTCAATGGTTGGAAAACTTCTCCATTACTCAACCAGCACGCACTGGCAAAGAACATAAGATCATTGAGTTTATTGTTCCCTCACTTCCCAGCAGCTTGATTAACCAGCGATGATTCACACACATTTGTACATATAGACTATAAAATGTTAGCTGCATCTGCAACACTTTTCAGACAGTCTGGGTTTGAAAACTGAGCATATTTTTTTTTAATACTTATCAGACAGAGGAACAAAGCAAGCAAATATTTTGAGTTAGTAATTTTTCACATTTTCAATCACTTGATCGTTGACACTATTACAGAGGGGATATAAACAGTGAGAAAGTGTTTCGTGGTATTACCAAAGATGCTTTGATTTTTGTATAATTCATTATAGTTGTTTCTTCAGAATATCTTAACAACAAAATTTTCATAACAAATAACACACTTTCTCTATTTCCTGTGTGTGTGTGTGTGTGTGTGTGTGTGTGTGTGTGTGTGCGCGCGTGCGCGCATGCACAAGCATTTGTCTGAGGCCAGTGTGAGATACAGAGTAGGACCCTGTTTTCACTAAAAAAAAAAAAAAATTACAGTTAAGAAAACACATTAAATACCAAAATTATCTTAAATGCATGTAAAACTTAACTGGCCCAAATTCCAAGCTGTTTTATAACTGGCTAAAGGTCAGCCTGTTGTTATAAATCATTTAAGAGATGTTTTGAGTTTCTTAATTCTGATTTAAGGCTGATAATTTAATTGCACTCTCTGTTTTTTAATGACAGGCCAGATTTACTATTTTTTTTTGCTAGCAATGATTATGTTATTATTTTTGTGGTGTTTGTGGGCAGAGTCAAGGGTGCACGTGTATGTGGAGGTTTGCATGTGTATATTGGTATCTGTGTGTGTGGAGGTCAGAGGACAACTTGGGTGCTATTCCTCAGAAGCCTTCCATCTTTTGTTTGAGACAGAGTCTCTTTTGGGACTGGAACGTCACCACACAGGCTAAGCTAAACTAGTTGACTTATGTCAAGGGATCAGCCTCCCTCTGTCTCCATCTCGTCATCACTGGGTTTACATGTACATGCCACCATGCCTGGCTTTTATATGTGTGTAGAGGATCTGGATTCGGGTCCTTACCATTGTGAGGCAAGTCCTTTATGGACTGAACCATCTCCCCAGCCCCCAAGCTATTATCTTAAATAAGTTTTGCATAACAAATAGGGGTTTTTTTTGTTCAGTGAGTTGCAATTCATTCTCAAATTCGAAACCTATTATCTTTACTGTTTTCATCACAGGAGTAGCTTCTGCATTTTTTATTTTATTTGGCATAAATATTATGCTTTTGTTACAAAATTTAAAATCTGCTTATACTTATTTTTACCTAGAAATAATTTAATTGCATTATCATATGTATTTCAACTTACTCACTGATTACAGTTTACATAAACATTACCTCACATTGCTCGCATATTCCAATAAATGCATTCAATGTTTTAGTAAAACAACCATTTAACTAAATTAGCAAATCATCACCACGTAGATCAGTGATGTGTGATACTAAAATGATACGCAGTTTCGATACCAGCTATAGAGCACAGATGATATGGTAGCTAGATGAAATACAATCCTACCAAGTCCACGAAGCTATGCCTAATCGAAAAAACACGACTATAGTCTTGAACTTGAAAGTAATTAAATGAAAGTGCAGTTTTTCAATAGTGCTAGCCACGTTTCAAGTGCTTAGCAATCCTATTTGACTAGAAAGAAGGCAGATTTTGTTGTGTCTTCTGTTTTCCCAATCTCTCCTCTACCACTTTTTTTTTTTAATTTTGTGTCAAACAGGGTTTCACTCTGTAGCCCACATTGTCCTCACTCGCAGAAATCTTCCTGCCTACGTTTCCCAAGTGCCGAGGTGAGTCATTTCTGCCACCGTGTGCTCAGTTCTTTAGGCCAAAGGGGAAGGGTTTGTTTGTCCAGCTGGGTTCCAGGTCATCGACTGGGCCGTAGACCATGGCAGTTCTTCTCGGCATCCCACAGACAAGAAGGGAAACAGCTGCTATTCGTCTCCAGATCAGACATGTCTCTCTCTCCTCTCTTCTATTTCATTTTTCTTCCTAGCTATAGATCTGCCTCCCTTTGAGAGCTAAAGCTAGCTTGTGATCCCCCTGCTCCCCCATCTAAGCGAGTAAGTGGATTTAAAATTTCTCTCTTCAACCCCACACACATTACATACATTAGTTACTGGACAGAGAGGAAGCAAGCTGGAACCTCAAGGAGACAGAGGCTCCCCCCACTGCTGGAAGATGCTGTGCTGGCTGCTGAGGGAGAAAGGTCCTCCACTCTCAACTCGGCTTTGAACCTCCAGCCTATAATAATGACCTGCTGGATGAAATGTGCCTACTGGTATGCCGGTGCCGTAACAATGATGGGCTAACCAACTGCTTTCTGACTGGATTGAAGCTTGTCCATAAAAGGAAATTCAGGCCTCGTACTGTAAACCTGGTTAAGAGTCCACAGTTAGACAGGTCATAGGTTATTGCTGGGGCGGGGTGTATGCTCAACTGTTGTTTTGCTAAGTGGATATGGTATCGAACTGATGTCTAAATACTCATGCCATGCCCACAGGTTAGTACCGCTCCCACCTTCACCAGGGAGGCTCCTTTTTTTGCAGTGTGCAGTATTAACAGAGAGACTCATAACTGGTCAAATATGGGAAATATGTGACTGTTGCCTGCTCAGTCCTAAATGGGACATCTATGTCATCTTGTATAAAACTCAAGGAATGTTTTGGAAGAGGAGGTAGGAAGAATGTAAGCACTGGAGGATGGACAGTAGGTAGGCTACAGCAAGATGCTGTCTGAATTTGGTCCAGCAGTTCATTCATGAGCTTACCACAACTGTGATTATGGTACAAGATCAACACAGGATCAGGCCTGCCAGCATTTCATCACAGAAAAGGGAGGAGCTCATGGGTCTCACCAATCCCGAAGGGACTAATGGCAGTTAAGGGTTGCTTGGGGAGGGTGTGTCATGTCTATCAGTGATGTGGCCTCTGATATGTTGCCCATGCTTCATTAAAGGACTGCCCACCCATGCTCACATAAGCGATGCAACTTAATTCAGTCACACACACACACACGGGGGGGGGGGGGGGGGGAGAGAGAGAGAGAGAGAGAGAGAGAGAGAGAGAGAGAGAGAGAGAGAAAAGGCATGAAAATAGAAGGGAGACGGGAGAATGAGGATTTCACTGGGAGGGGGAGGGGCTATGAAAGGTTAATAGGGTGAAAAACTGCTAAAATCCACTGATATGTGCATGAAACTTTCAGAGCATAAAAGAATATTTAAAAATGTTTCTCTCTTCAAGGCATTTACTGCTGTCTCCTGTGACTTCTGTCTTCTTTGGCTGTGCTCTGAATAAAACATCATTGGCTGGCCTAATGAATGTCACTGACTCTAAAGTGGTAGGATCCTGCTGAAAGTTCAGGGAGAAACAGAAACACTGTGACTTTTAGATTAAGCTGCACACACCTGCCAAGGTTCACTCAGACCCCACACTAGAGATGCTAGACATACCACTTAATTGGGACTAGCAGGTGCAGGTGAGAAAACCCAGTGAACTGTGTCTCAGTGGGAGTGGAAGAAACCATACTTCTTGACTATTTAATAAAACTATGGAAAGGGCAGGGATGTTGCTACTCTTGAGGCTGGCAAGTGCTGGATCGCTGTTTGCATGGGTCTTCTGATTTCCTGCCCTCAAACAAGCATCCTCCATAAGGCTGACTTTACAGGCACCATCTTTCTGCCTCAGATAAGGGTTTCTTTTCTGAATGTCTTTTTGAAATGTCTCCAAAGAGTAGTGAATGAACTAGTTTATTTAATTTGCTCACCTGGGTCAGGGTTAGGAATGGGACCTGGCTCAAAGAAAGAGCAGAGGCTGCAGTTAGAGGAAAAGCCAGGAGCTGGAAAGACAAAAACACCAAACACAGACCTAACTCATAGGAGAGCCCCTTGTGTTCCCTGGTCCCCTCCATCTAAATGTCAAGAACATAATGTCTTGTGTTCCCTGGTCCCCTCCATCGAAACATCAAGAACACAATGTCTTGGTTGAGCCAAGATTCCTGAATTTTTGGACTCTAAAGTTATTTCATCTATATATTTCATCTATACTTCCAATCAAGGCCAAGAAATGGATATGGGCTTTAGAATGCTTGCTCATGCATATTTCCTTTTCTAGCTACATAAAAGTAACACGGTCTCATTGCTCAATTAATCAAATGCTTTTCATGTTGTAAATCATGAGCCCAAAACCAAACATACAAACAAAACCAGACTGACTTAGGCTAAAAACAAAGTTACATGCTCATGTAACAGAAAAAGAATTCAGGGTTGTCCTGCAGCAGATGGTTAGGTCCCACAATTCTTGTTTCCCTGATTCATTCTCCATCTTTTGTCTCTGCCTTCCCCTGACTAATGCTTCCTATGGCTAATGTTCTACCCTCCTCTCCATCACAGCAGAATGTGCATCTTTTCCAAAGGGCCACTGTAGCTGGAGTTTTCCTGTTCCCACCAGGCTCACAGCCGCTCAGACCCAAATAAACACACAGATGCTTATATTAACTAAAACTGTTTGGCCTAATGGCTCAGGCTTCTTGCTAGCTAGATCTTACACTTAAATTAACCCATAATTCTTATTTATGTTTAGCCTCATAGCTTGATACCTTTTCCCAGTTCTGCCTTCATATCTTGCTTCCTCTGTGTCTGGCTGGTGACTCCTGACTCAGCCTTCCTGTTCCCAGAATTCTCCTCTCTCTTTGTCCCGCCTATACTTCCTGCCTGGCTACTGGCCAATCAGGACTTTATTTATCAGTCAATCAGAGCAACACATTCACAGCATACAGAAAGACATTCCCAGCAGGCCACAATGGTTGTGGAAGTGGATCTGCTCACCTGTGCTCATTTGGTTGTGGGATATGAGTAAAATGAATCTCACTGAAGACGTGTGAACTCAAAAGACACCAGGACTCTCCTTGAGGGTTGTGGTATTTTCACTAGAAAAAGAAGATGGTTGCTGGGAAAATAAAAAACACCAATCTCTGATACACAGATAATTTAAAAAACAAAGAAAAAATCCATAATCTCCCTATCTAGACACAACTATTGTTAGTATTTTGGCAAATTTACTTTTGTTCTTTTCGTCTGCATAATTGTAATGAGAGTCTGTTTAGCTCCCCTCTACACTGTCTTCCTGAACATTCTACCCAAAAGCATCCCACATACCTCACAATAATTTTCCCAACTACAAATTTAGCAGCCACATACAAGTAAGCTATAATTTGCTCCCATGGACACTGGAGTGCTTTCTTTTCCTTTAAAAATTATAAATACAACTGATATATATATATAAATATATATATATATATTTTTTTTAATATATATATATTAAACATGTAAATTCACACATTCAGGTTTTTCCATTGCTTATATTGCTTCTTTAGAATAGTTGAATTTTCTAAGAGTTAAACTATTAGGTCAAAAGTTATATGCATTCATGATATTTTTAAAATTTTGACCACCTCACAAAAATAATATACCTATTCATAAGGCTATGATGACATATTAGTAGTCATCTATATCTAAGGTGTTAAATGGAAGCACATGAATAAAGATGGTGTAAATAATAATTTATTTTAGTGTGGGAACAAATACTGCAAAGATTTTTAACCTTTGATTGCACATCAGTTTTGCAGAAATCAGTCACATCATGCAATATTGTCATGCAACCATTCTATTCTTTTTAAAAAAAAAATTCCAACTGCAGAAAACAACATAGTATGAATTTATTTAGGAAATTATACTAATGCCACAGTATGGCGTGTTTTTAAATTTCATCCACTTCTCAATTTATTAATACCTTCTTTCAAATATAGTTAATTACACTCTTGGCAAAATTTCTCCCACAAAATCATACATCATGCATTTCTTTGTTCCTTGCTTCCAATCCATCATGAGTTTAAAAAAAAAAAAGAAAAAGAAAAGACAAATCTCCCCGATACGCTCTTGCTAACACAATGTTCTGCCCATGCGTATGGACATATTACTGAATACTCAGAAACTGTGGACCAAAACACAATTGTTTTTCATTAAGTTGTTCTCTCAGGAATTCTGGCCACAGATACACAAAATTAACTAAGACCACAGATAATAGACAAGTGGGGTCATGGCTGTGACCAACCTGACCTTGAGCTTCTTACTTTGGGGCTGGTTTGTGGGGACATGTTAACCCTGTGGCCCTGTGATAAAATACTGACAGAAACAACTTACAGGAGGGGAGGCTTATTGCCGCTCACAGTTTCAGTCTATCACAACAGGGATATGTGATGGAGCTGCTCAGCTCTGGGCAGCGGAGCATATGATGGAGGTGAGCCAGGAAGCAAAGGGCGTGCTGGAATCAGGGGCTGGGCGGATCTTTCAAAGGCCCACCCCTGGTGCCTACTTCTTCCAGCTAGCCACCCCCACCCCCCAGGTTCTTTAGCATCCCCAAACAATTGCTTTAACTTCTGCAAAATGCCTGTGTCATTACCTACAGTGATTTCAGCCAGCAATTGCAACTCTGTATACAGTTACCTGGTGGGAATTCTGTTTCCCCAACAGGCATCCGCTCTGTTGCTGCCGCTAAAGGTAACTTTAACTAAATCTCTATCGTTCATTTATAAATGAGACTTGAAATTCAAAGGCTGAGGTGAAAAACCTGTGAGCTCAGGAAGGCTGAGTAGCAAAAAGTTGACCTTCTCTCCTTGCTTCGCTCCACCAAACCAGAAAATCCTGCACCACTCCAAATCCCCTCCCAACTGCATCCTGTGACTATCTCTATCTCTCCGCGATGCCTTCGGATGCTCTATGATTACTTCCTGCCAACTAATTGCTAACTCAGCCTCCTGACTGAAGGTTAGTTTTATTTCACCAACGCAAATGTAAACTCGGGGTTCACAGTGTGATCGAATATCCCCCAACAATCAGTCACCCAGATGCCTTTCGTAGGGCTGTATTCTCTACTGGAACCCTGCTGTCTATGTTCCCTTATTTAATTAGTCCTTCTTATATGCCGAAGTTGGGAAGAACAGGCACCAGCTTGTCATCAATAGTTACTCAGTGTCTTGGGTGAGTGAGTAGACTGGTTACCTGCCTGGAACCCCCTTTCCTCTGAAGAGGGTGGGGACAGATTCCTGTACTCGTCAAAGAGCATCAGTGCTGGAGCAGAGCTAGGGAACAGGATGTAGACAAAGATTCCGAACCTGGTTGACTAAGAGGCTTGTCTGTCTGGTCCAGGAGGCAGGCTGGAGAGACCTTGGTGATGGGAGGATTGAATGAGCCTGTTGCCAGGCAACGCTGAGCCTAGTGTCTTGTGCTGTGGGTTTTGAAGTCTTAACAGGCAGCACCCTCCGCTGGTGGGTTTTGCTCCACCTCTGGTGGCTTCTACACCAAAGGCAGGCCCATCAGGGAGGCCGAGTCTGGACACCTGTTTGGAGGGGGAAGGGAGCAGGAAGGCTCCTCCAAGCAGCACCAGAGAATGAGCCAAGGGCATAAGCAGTTTTACCTCCACAGTCTTTAGGTTTCGCTAAGTTCCCTACCAGACCTGGTGGCACTACAAAGGACCCAGGTGAGCCCTTCATTAGGAAGATCACTGGCTGTCTTTCTGAGGATGTGAGAAGAGACAAAGAACAAATTCTTTCAACAGTCAAGACTCCGTGTTTGCCCGGAAATCTTTTCCCTCATCCCACCTGAGCGGCAAGGCTCGCCATCTTGACTGACTTTGGGAACAGAAGCAACCGCGGCTTAGATGGCATACTACCCGGAAGACACGCTCAGAAGCTTGCCACTTCCTCATACATAGTTCTAAGTAGACATTTTAAATGTTTCCCTTTGCGGAAGCCTGGCCACAGTTAATACCCAATGTATGGCATATAGGTGTATGGCATAGAGACGTGAACCTGTGGGAAGGAAGACTTGGACTCAAGTGCCTGGCGAGTTACTCAGTAACTTACTTTCTTTGAAGCAACTAACTAGGCCTGCCTCTTCCTGCCTTGGATAATTAATTTACTTACTCATGCAGCTGTTTCAGAAACTTTTAGAGTCTCAGAAGAAATCTGTGAGGAGGGGGTCTCCACATTCTCAGCTGAAAGTTGGGGAAAGAAGAAACAGAGCATACCTTTGAGGAAATGCCTGTAACTAAAACAATTGAAATGTGGATGTGCATAGAAACTTGGCAGTCGCTTCATGGAATTTGAACCCAGAACTGAAGGAACTCATCTCATCTTTATCCACCTCCTCAGTGATCTCTGATCGTTCCTAGGTCTCAGGTCCTGCTACAGCGTCCCCACATCTTGCCATGTCACAGCTCTTGTGCTTTTTTCTATATGTTATTTCTTCACCTCCCTGGTACTTTTTTTCCTTCAAATTTCCAGCATTAGATCACCTCCCTAGAAAAGTCCACAGAGCACCCTGCAATGCTTCTCTTCACTGGGACTTTCAACACCACGATGTCATTTCCTGTTTACTTGTTTCTATATCAAATCAATGGGGCAGACATTGTCTTATCTCAGTGTTCCATAAGTGTTGGCTTGATGGACAGACATACAGATGGAAAGAGGGTGGAAGGGAGTATTTATATGATAGGTTGGAGAGGAGTGATGAGCATGTGAATAGTTAGATTTTAGACTGAAGATTGATACACTGGTTTTCTTGTTGCAAGGACAAAACACTGGCCAAACGCAAGTCAAGGAAAGGTTTGTTTGGCGGCTGGGTAGAGGAAACACGGTCCACCCTTGGCAGGGAAGGCACGGTGGTGGGAGTGGGAAGTCATATTGCACCCACAATCAGGAAGCAGAGGGGAATGGGCAGGGGGACTCAACAAGCATCCTCAGTTTCCTCTTTTAATTCTTTCCTAGCCCCTAGTTCATAAAGATGATGCCACCCACATTCAAGGCAGACCTTGCCTCAAGCACACACACAGACAACCCACTGGTCAGTCCCCTTGCTGATCCTAAATCTCACCAAGTTGAGAACACTAACCTTTGTAGGGCTGGAGCGGCGGCTCAGTGTTTAAGAGCACTGGCTGTCATCCTGAGTATTTGACTTCAATTCCCAGCACCTACATGGTGGCTTACAATGGTCTGCAACTCCAGTTCCAGGGGATATAACACCTTCTTCTGGCCTCCCCAGGCACTGGACACACATGTGGTGCCCCAACACACAGGCAGGCAAAACACCCATACATGTAATTTATTTATTTATTCTTTTATTATTTATTTATTTATTTATTTATTTATTTAGGTTCTTCGAGACAGGGTTTCTCTGTGTAGCTTTGGAGCCTATTGTGGAACTCACTCTGTAGACCATGCTGGCCTTGAACTCACAGAGATCCGCCTGCCTCTGCCTTTTTTCTTTTTATAAAATTATTCTTAAAGTTAAAAAAAGCTAATCATTAAATTGGGAAAGTAAGTAAATGAAATAAAGCTAATTTGTAGAGAATCTTTAAGAGCTTTGGGAAACACAGATGATCTCAGGGCATCTGATGGAAATGGAAGGGCGTAGCTGAGTATGTATTACTGAAAGTTTTCTTTTGGAAAAAATAACAACAGAGTCTATACTAAAGTTCATAAATGCTGCTCCTCAATTTGATAATAATATTAGTTTGACATTATTTATATTTAAGGTATAAATGCCAGCATTCCTCTCTTCTTAGTTTCCACTTATTTCTTTTTTTTTTTTTTTTTTTTTTTTTTTTGGTTTTTTGAGACAGGGTTTCTCTGTGTAGCTTTGCGCTCCACTTATTTCTTAATCGCTATAGAAGATATTATTTTAGAAGTTAATAGTTATAGTAAATGTGATATACATATGCCCATCAGTATGTCTGTTCTTATTCATGCGTGGGTGTGTGCACATGCCTGTGTGCACACTCAGAGGCCAGAGGAAGGCTTTGGGCGCCCTCCCCTATCACTCTCCCTCTTATTCCTTTGAGGCAAGGTCTTTCCCTGAACCTCGAGCTGGAATGTTTTGGTTAAGTTGGTGACCAGCAAGTCCCAACAGTCCTCCTGTTTCTGCTGTCTCCACAGTGCTGGCATCATAGGCAAGCATGAGACCATGCCTGGCTTGTCACATGGGCCTTGGGACCCAAACTTGGGTCCTTATGGTTATGAATCAAGTACGTTCACCCACGGAGCTATCTGTCCAGGCCTCAGGGTGATTACTCAGGTTATCAAAATTTGGTTGTTGTTAACTAAATACTTCTGTGATTCTGGCCCCTGAAGACAACAATTTAATAATAATAACCCCCTTTTCCCCCTAGAATAGCGCCATTAAAAGAAAAAAATTAAAATTAGCGGAGTTTATTTGAGCAAAAAAAACCAACTAATTAGTCAGGCACACTCGGTACCAGAAAAGCCTCCGTGAGCTCCACCTAGTACTGGAACAGAGGTGGTTTACAGGCTGGACATGGAAACAAACCAGAGAAACTGCTCAACTGGGCACATGGAGGACGCTGGACTCTTTCGGCACGGTCCGCTCAGTTAACTGTCTGTTATTGAAGACTGACTTTTAGTGATTGCTGAAGGCCAGCTATTTGTTGTTAAAATATGTCCTAAGATTACGACTGCTGGGAGGTTGACCACGTTCCAATGATGGCCTTACACCCACGAGTACGTGGAGAGCACCAGTTGGAATCAGGGAGCCGTGTATAAAAAGACAGAGAGAAGATGCAGCGTTAGGAGGAGTTAGAGCAGGGAGCGAATCTGGGAGGAGTTAGGGGGAGGCGGAAGGGATGCATATGATGAAAATGCGCTATATGTGTGTATGAAATTCTCCAAAATTAACAAGGCTTCCTTTTTCATAGTAAAATGATAACCAGGAAGAGACAGGGAGGGGATTTGCTGGATGGTGGTGATATTTTCTTTCTCTGTATCAGGTTTAGTTACACAAATATGTTCACAATGTGAAAATAAAGTAGAGCTATATTTTGGAAAAAAAAGATCTAAATTTGCTTATATATGTTAGGTTGCACTTTGCTGCACAGGAAAGAACCTTGTGGAGAAATCCCCAGACTAGCAACTCTCTGCTTACAAGAATTGCAGTTTGCTGTGTGAGTGAATGGAGGGAAAAGTCTCTTTTTTTAGAAAATGAGTCCATATGAAAATTCTTGCTGAGAAAAAGCTAAAAAGATCTTGATGTAAATTCAAAGAAGTTGATTTAAAAAGAAAAGCATGGCCTTTAAAAACTAGGAAGGAAATGGAAGCAGGATGCTGGGGGATCACAATCACCAATCTCAGATCACACCGCAGATTCACAGTGGCACAGATGGTGTGATACGGAGACAAAGCAGACATGTAGACCGATGGAACTGCACAGAGGACCCAAAATTGAACCACACAGTCACAGCCACCCGATTTGGGACAAGGCTTTCAAAATATAGATTGATAAGAGAACAAGCAATCTATTTAATAAGTGGTACTAGGAAAACTGGGTCCTACATGTAGAAAATGCAATTAGAACCATAGATCTCGTTCTGCACAAAAATTAAAGTGAACAAGACCTTAATGCACAACATGATACCCCAAAACCGCTAGAGGGAAACATAGGCAAAACACTTCAAGATACAGGCAGAGACAAGGATTTTCTGGAAAGGACTCCAATAGTATAGGGAATAATCTCAAGAATTGGTGAATGGATTACATGAAATTAACATGTTCTGAACTGCAAAGGAAATAGTCACCAGAGTTAGGAAATAGCCTATCGAATGAGGAACAGGCTTTGCCAACAACAAAATAGATAGGACACTCACGTCTCGGACATATAAATACATTCAAAAACTAAACATCCAAAAATCATCTAGACGACAGATTTCAGATAATAAACTGAACTGACAATCCTCAGGAGACTACAGTCAATCAGTCCTTGAAAGGCATACAACACCCCGCAGCTACCAAAGAAATGCAAACTTAAAATACTTTGGCATTCTGTCTCACCCTTTTTCAGCATGGCTGTCACCAAGAGAACAAATGACAGCAAATGCTAGGAGGAGAGTGTGAAGAAAGGGCCCTGTGCACACTGAGAGCGGGAGTGTGAACTAGCGCAGCCAGTGTGGAAATCAATACGGAGATTCCTCAGATCAGAAACTAGAGTTGTCTGTAGTCCAGCCATACCACTCCTGGGTACATACCCTAAAGACTGGAAATCAACACACCGTGCTTGCACATCCACGTTTATTTCTGCACTCGTCACGGTAGCCAGGAAGCAAAAGCAGCCTATGTGTCCCCTCAACAGATGAAAGGCTAAAGAAAGCGTGGTGCAGATGCTCAACGGAATTTTGTGACTCCGTAAGGCAAATTAAATCACGGCATTTGTAGAAAAAGGGATGCAACTTGACATGGTTATGTGAATCAAAGTAAGCCGGATTCAGAAAGACAAATACTGTATGTAGTCTCTTAGAGTCAGAGCCTAGACTTAAAACTATATATATATATTCACATTCATGTGTGTTTGTAGATCATGAAACTAGAAAGGTGATCATGAGATGAGAGGGAAAGCTCTGAAGGGAAGCTGGAAATAAATAAGACATTAAAAAAGGGGGAGCCGGGCGGTGGTGGCGCACGCCTTTAATCCCAGCACTCGGGAGGCAGAGCCAGGCGGATCTCTGTGAGTTCGAGGCCAGCCTGGTCTACAGAGTGAGTTCCAGGAAAGGCGCAAAGCTACACAGAGAAACCCTGTCTCGAAAAACCAAAAAAAAAAAAAAAGGGGGGGGGGGGAATGGTAGTAGGGACTAACTGGAGGAAGTGAGGGAATCGATAGGAAGAGGAAAGGAAATGGGAGAAAGAATGAAGGATTATGACATATATATTATATATTATGTCGTTTCTATATTTATTATGTCATATATATAAGTATATATAGCTAACATAAAAATAATAGAAACGAGCAGGGTGTACTGGCTAGTTTTGTGTCAACTTGACATAAGCTAAAGTCATCTGAGAGGAGGGAACCTCAATTTACAAAATGCCTCTTAAGATTGGGCTGTAGGCCAGCCTGTAAGGCATTTTCTTAATTAGTGATTGATGTGGGAGGCCCCAGCCCATGGTGCATGGTGCCATCCCAGGCTGGTGGTCCTGGATTCTATAAGAAAGCAGGCTGAGCAAGCCAGTAAACAGCAACCGTCCGTGGCCCCTGCATCAGATCAGCTCCTGGCTCCAGGTTCCTACCCTGCTTGAGTTCCTGCCCTCAGTGCTTTTGATGATGAACTGTTGTATGGAATTGTGAGTGAAATAAGCCCCTTTTCCCCTGAGTTGTTTGGTCACGGTGTTTCATCACAGCAATGGTACTGTAACTAAGACATGGGGTGTCTGTAGAGATTGATGACGTACTGACGCCTTTTGTGCGCAGTTGGGTTTCATAACAGCTCTCCAAGGTAACTTGAAATTCTTGCAGATGAAGAAGAAGGGCCTTCAGGAGTCATTATCTGCTATTCTTAGAATCACACGGGGCAGTGGAAGATCGGGTGCTGCCTGTCCCCCTCTTGGGTTTTGGTGGTGGTGGTGTTATGTTTTGTTTTTTCTCTGTTTTCTCCCTGCTCACCGACTGGCATATCTTCAGGTAGAGTCAGGGCGGTATTCACCTCTGACTCACTGACTTCTCTGGATTTCCTGCCCAGTGGGTTGTTGGTGCTCATGTCCTAAGTAGAGATGCTAAGTCTGCATGGTGCAGTCTGGCTCTTGTGATTTTGCCACGTCCACGAGGAAAACATGTCCTGGGTCGTTGTAATCCCAGAATGGAACTTACGGTCAATATCAAAACACTAGTTCTTCTCGTGGAATAGTGCAGTTCAACAGGAATTAGTTTTCAAAATTAAAACATTTCAGTGTCTGATGATTTTTTGCTGGGACTTTACTTTCTCCCCTCCTCTCCTCTCCCTCCTCTTCCTTTCTCTCTCTTCCTCTTCTGCTCCCTCTGCCTTTGAATAGAAGCTTTGTTTCTGTCATGATCATCCATCAGAAGGAGTAACTCTGTCATGTACAGCAATGTCATCCCTTTTCCTAGTAGTTGAAACATTGACAATCTGGTGTACCAGAGATGTTAATGACATTGAAGTATACTTTTTATGCTAATAACAACACTGCTCTGTTGATTAAACAAGCTGGGTCTTAAAAGTAAAGTGAAGAGAACTACATGTTAGGAAACAGTTCATCATGTATGTTTTGCAGGTTGGCTCATGTGATGGACCTGAGATGTGAGCAGAGGGATCCTCAGTATATAAGCTGTGCCAGCTCAGGAAGGTGAAGGGCACATCCAAGGCTAGATATGAGCCTATTTTTATATATGAAATGTGCTTCTAGCCATGGATGATAATATGCACCTATGCCATGCAAAAAGCATTATAGAGCAGTGTTCAGTTTAAATCTATTTCATAATATGAGTATAAGATGTTCATACACAAAATCTAGTGACCTAAAATTGATAGTGTTCTGTGTCGGATGGGGAGAGGCTGTTGTTACTAGAAACCAGAATTGTGAGAGAAGACGTCTATTTATTGAGTTCACTCTCAAATGCCATCTCACTTCTTCAATTTTCTTTTGAGATTTAAAGTGAAAAACTCTAAAGACTGAGATCAGATGTTACACAAATTACCACTTAATGGAAGTTGATATGCATACTTTCCCCCCAAAAAAGCTTAAATAAAACTGATTTTGAAAATGTGTTTCTGAATAAATATAATTACTGGTTACTTATGATTGAAGAATCTCACAAATTTTAAACTCAGTGTTTTAGTATGATCATCCTTGTTCACATTAAAGGGTGGTGACCAAAAAATTGGGAGATTACAGCTAGCACATACAGTCTATTAATTAAACATTTTTCTTTCTATATGCCCTTTCCAGATTCCTATTTTACTGGGTTTTGCATTATTGCAATGAATAGCCAAGATAAGTCAACCTAAGCAAAGAAAGGCTTATTTCTCTTAATTCGTATTTCTCACAATTTTGGAGGTTTCCGTCCAGGATTGGGCACAGTACATCACAGTAGGGTTGTGCAGTGGAAGAATCTGTTTGCTTTATAGCATCCAGACAACAAAACGAAAGAGAGGAAAGGCTGAGTCTCCAATATCTGATGCAAGGGGTAGCCCTCATATGACCAGAAGACTTCAAATAAGTCTCACCTCCCAGTGGCACCATAAACTGAAGACTGAGTCTTCAATACATTGAGTAACATTCCAGATCAACCATAGACACTCCTCTCACCCCAGTTTGTATTCTTCCTGTCTTCTGGGTGCCTCCTTGGCCTCCTGTGACTTCAAATGATCTCATCTGCAATGGCAAGGTCTCAGTGGGTGCTGAAATCCTTTCTGAAAAAAGTCACTTTCTGAAAGTGACTTTCTGGTCTAATCATTTGCCCCCACTTTCTCCATCACGGTTATTGTAAATCAACCCTCTTCCCAGCATTTATTGAAATATAAAAATGCATTTATTTTGTAGGCTTAGCGGAGATACAATTTCTCCTTAGATATTGAATAGCTGTCATTTCTATGGTAATTTCTTTCCTTCCTGAAAACAAATTGAGACTTATAAGTAGGTTCACTGTGGGGCAATTTGTCGCCCACTTTAGGGAAAGTATCTCTAATAAGTAGATGGAACAATGAATATCCAACGAATCTGTGAGGTTTTTGGTGTTGAAACGACTTCGAGTATCAAGGAAGAGGTTAGCAGGCCATTGTGTCAGTTCACTGCATCTAGTTGGTGATTAGCGAAGATGGCTTCCAAGACTCTTCTGCCATTCTGTATCTGTGAATTGGTGCGCAACATATAATTCCAGCACCCAAGAAACTAAATGCTTTGAGTTTGAGGCTGGCCCTGGCTATGTATTGAGAGCTTATCTCAAAAGAAAACAAACAAAAACAACCCTGTGAACTAAAGAAGAGATAAGTGGCCCTTTATCAACTTTCTGACTTGGAAATATTTAAACCTAAATACTTTAAATCAGACTTTCATTGATCCAGCCCAGCTGTCTTCATGTCTATCATATCAGATTGAGTGTCAGAATAAGGATATATAACTGATAGGTATATTTCTTATTTTCAATAAACTTGTTCAATAAATATGATGTAACATCAAGCTGTCTCATTCATCAGTTGATCATCTACCTAATGCCTATCCCAGGCACCATTCTAAGCACATAAGAGCCTCAGAATCCTGACAATGTCAGAACAGACACATTGCTCACAAGAAAACCCGTGTGTGTGCTAGCAGAGTCCTCGAGGTAGTCTAAAATCTCCCTCTCTGGTCATGATCATGCTCTGTTCTTTACCCAGCTTTACATTTTCTCTCCAGTGAGGAACAGGAAAATTTTGTACAAGGATGTTTTTACCCTGTCTGTCATTATCTTAGAGTTGCCCCTAACTGTCTGATAACTAATGACCTTAAAAACAAAATGCCCTAAAATCTATGCTAAGAAAACTGAACTTTAAAACTCGACTTCCCTTAAAATGTGTGTATCTGCTGCACTACCTTTCTAAGACATGCCATGCAGCAGTTGAACTTGTATGTATTCTGTTGAGCCCATATTCAGATAATTCCCTCGCTGTATTTATTATGCCCATGAGAGCTGATGATTAACTCCAACCTCTTAGAGTTAATTATGCTTTTTGCACCAGTCTTCTCTGAAGGCAACTTGGAAATCGTCTTGCCTATTCCTAATTAGGAAATATAAAACACAATTCTGAAGATATAGGAATCACTTTCTCCTGCTTAGTAAGACTGGCCTACCAGACTTTTAAAACAAGTGTCTTCCTTAACACTAAACTTAAAAATTAACTTTACTGCTAAAGTACAAGAAGAGAGCCTATTAAATAATATATCAATCTCTTCTTAACTTCTAGTTCCTTGTGTTACACTTTTGAGAACAGAAGGGAATTTTGTTTTATTTGTTGGAACATTTTTAATGAATGCAAATGCCTGGTAAGTTATAAAGACTGTTTCCTAGGGCTCTGCTTTAGTTAGTGCTTCTACTGAAGTGATAAAACACCATGACCAAAGCTAGAAGAATGCATTTATTTCCCTCACTTCCACATCACAGTCCATCATCAAAGGAAAAGAAGGAAGAAGTGATGGTCTCCAGGGTTGCATTGCCCAAAATGAGCTGGGCCTTCCCACGATAATCATTAACCAAGAAGGTGCCCTACAGAATTGCCTACAGGCCCATCTTATGGAGGCATTTTCTCAATTATGATGTCCTCTTTCCATATATGTCTAGACTTGTATCAAGTTGGCAAAAATGAACTAGGCTAGCAGAAGAAAGAACTATATCAATTAAATGGTGTTAAAAAAAATATGGTATCTCTGCAGCTCTTTGTGGGGGCTGAAGTCTGACAACATGGTTTCTTCAGGGTTGGTTCATCCTGAGAGATACAACAGAATCTGTTCCAGGCCACTCAGTTTGCCCTGTAAATGGCCATCTTCTCCACAGCTCTCTGAACAAAGGATTCTCGCTTAGCAAGGATGCTTCAAGATGCAATTTATGCTGTGGTCTAAATGTTTCAATGCACCCCCAAATTTGTGCGTTAAAACCTGAATGAATCCTAATACGGATAGTGAAGATGGAGGCCCGTGGTTGGGAATTAGTGCTGGCTTGATTGTGAGACTGTTTGTCAGCAGCCTGAAGTCTGGAAGACCCTCATCACCACCTGGCCATAATGGACCCCTGATTATCAACTTTCATCCACCAGAATTATGAAAATCAAACAAATTCCTGTTGTTCCTAAGCCTCCAAGAACATGATATTCTGTTATAGCAGCCTGTACTGACTAATACAATATATGTGAATAGACTATTGTTCTGCAATTGCCTTTTTTATTAACAGCTCAAAGAATATCCTTATAGGTATTTAACAAATTTGCTTAATTGCACTCAACTGCTATTTAGTCTCCTAACATATAAACATAATTTGTTTATCTATTCTCTTTCTCGTGAACATTTAGGTTGTTTCTAAATTTTTGTTGCTACAAATCATGCTGAAATTAATATTCTCATGTTATACATATATATATTTTTTCTCATTAATAGTTTAATTTCCTAATGGGATAGTCTCCTGTTGACTGTAGCAATTTAAAAATTATCTTATCTTCAATCTTGCTATATTTGTAGAAATATCCTATCATGCTAGTTTTTAACATCATTATAAAATTTATTTTTTTCTAAAATACAAAATAAACAAATGTTCAAAAATTGTTTAGTGCCCACGTCTCATCTGAATTGAAGATATAAGGGGAGAATGTACTCATGCTGACTTGTACGATGCTCCCATCCTCATACTTTATTAATTTTATCATATGAGCATAGCATCTTCATCGCGTTACTCTCCAAAGAACTCTACCAGTCATTTACACTCCTTCCAGCAGAGTAAGAAAATTTCCATTTCTCTACACACTTACTAACAGTTCAAACAAGCTCATTTATTTGACATTTTATTTCGAAAAAAAAAAATTCACACCAGCAGAAAAGTTTTAAAATGGCATACTCACGTTAGTCTTGTCTGATCTTCACCTGGATCCAGCAATTCATTAACGCTTTGCAACACTGGCTTTCTCTCCTTTGACCCTCTCTCTCCCCTCCTCTCATACTTTTACTACTTCCATCATTTTGCCTCAAGCCGTTTCTAAGTTGCAGACACCGTGACCTTTCAGTCCTAAAAATTCCCAAATATAACTCCCAGGAATAAAGAACGTCTCTCATGTAACCATGGTAAAATTCAGGAACATTAAAGTTTATACAGAACTATAAGCTTCACCCGCTTTCCCATAAGTCCTTTTTATCACGTTTCTTTATTTTCTGATCCAGGACACACATTGCATTGAGTTGTCCTGGCTCTCTAACCTCTTTTCATCAAGAACAGCTCGTGAGATGTTCATGACCTTGACGTATTTGAAGAGTGTTACACTGCTGTGTGTGTATATTGCTTTGACTTTGCTCACCATTGGACCAGGCTGGGCATCCTCAACAAGAAGTGCTGTATAACTGATATGGCCCCTCTCTCAGCATCAGCAGGGTCTTGGCTTTTATTATGTTTGCCAATCTAGTGGATGTGAGGTAGAGCTATCTTTTGTTGTGCATTTCCTTTATTACTGCTGGGGCTGGTCATCTTCTCCTTTATTTATTGGGAATTTGAGTTTCTTCTAGATTTCGTTCATCATTTGTCTGGTTTTTAAGATGTGTTTTTCTTATTAATTTGTTTGACTTATTTCTAGATGATGGACACTAGTCCCTCGACAGTTATAGATGTCACAAATGCTCTCTTACACTGCCACGATGTGATCTATGCTACCCTTTGCTTTACAGATCTTCAAAGACATGGGGTTTGGGGACAGGGTTTTACTGTGCAGCCTAGGCAGACCTTGAATTTGATATCTGCCTGCCTCATGCTCCACTATGTCGTGACTGAAGGCACATACCCAATGCACAGTCAGATCTTTACATTTGTGATGTGGTTTAATTACACCTGTTTCCTTTACAAATATTTTGGGGGTGTCTTTAAAAATATTCTAGGGACTGGAGAGATGGCTCAGTCATTAAGAGCCGTGACCACACACATGGTACACGGACATGCATGCAGGCAAAACTCTCATACACATAAATTAAAAATAAGTAAATTGAAATAAAATAAAATTAAAATGCTCGTTTATGTTTTTTCTAGTCTGAACATTTTGATGACCATAGTCATTTAGTGCTTTATGATATGAAGAATGAATCTGATTTCAGTTGTCCCAACACACTTAGCACACAGCTTCTTTCTCCACTGACTTGTCATGGCTTTGCTGTTATATATTGAAAGTCTATAAATGCTTGAGTCTGTTTATGGGTCCTTTGTTTGGTTTTAAAAGACTGTTTATCCATCCTTATGTCAATATAAAATTGACAGTAACTTTGAAATGATGTGTGGCCTCCCGGACTTTGCTCCTGGTTCAAGCTACCCTCCTTGTTTCTATTTCATTTTGCTCCCTCTCAATTATTGGGCGGTCACAGGCCTTTAACCTTTTTGTATAAGCTTGGGAGTTAGTTTTCCAAGGTCTCTTAAGTGTGAGGTCTTGATTGAAACTCCATCGACTTGATGGAGTAAGTAACAAGTAATTTGGTTCTTAGGGTGATGAGTCCTTCCAACTGTGAACATGAATCTGATTTATCTTGTTGGTTTTAATAAACTAGTCTTGTGTTTAGTTCCCATGGTTTATCAATTTTCTTAGACATTTTTGTAGATAAGTCTTTTAATATCTTGGAAAGCTGTTAACATAGAAGTCTTCTGTGATTCCCAAAGTTATGATAGTTCTCTCTTCCAACAAGCAATAATGTAGTATATGTCAGTTGTGTGTCTTCTGATTCACTGTAATTCCAGTAGTCCATATAGACAGAATTAGATCCCACCTCCAGAGGTTCCTAAGACTACTTCCTCCTCACTTCAAATGCCAATCACAAGCTCTGGGATTTTTTTCCTGTGTTTTAGAAAAACTAACCATAAGATAGAGTTATGTCCTTGGGTTCGATTAATTTGCTAGAATGGTTCACAAAACTCAGGGAAATAATTACTTATGTTTTTATTACAAAAGATGTGTGTGTGTGTGTATGTGTCTGTCTGTCTGTCTGTCTGTATTTGTGCTGTTGGCCATTGAGCCTACAGCCTCACACACCCTAAACAGGCATTCTATCATTAAATTATACCCAGATCCCACAAGTGGTATTTTAAAAGATAGAGGGTAGAGGGCTTCATGAATCTTTACCTCTAGGTGAGAAGCTACCAACAGTTTGTGGGTCTTGGAGGAAGGAGAATCATTTTCTTCAGGAGTGTGGCTTCAGATAGAGTGCCCATGTTCCAGTGGATGTCTCCACACTCATGTGTGTGTGTGTAAGGATGGCATTCATTGAGCTCAGTGGGTTATAAGGCAGGAGGAGGAGGCAGCACCAGAGTGTTGCGGGGGAGGGGAGGGGAAGATGTGTTGAGGAGGTCTGGGGTGAGCAAGGCAAGAAGTGGTGAGCGGGCCTCCACCTACTCAGCGAAGCAATCAACTGAGTTCCTGACAGTCTTAGGACCAGGAAATTCTGAACTGATACGAATGAGGACAGATGGGAGCTGGTTAAAGAAAATCAAAGAGGAGCAAGAACTACAAAATACAACCCAGGCATGGTGGGAAAACTGAACCAGAGTGGTTTCGTGCGGAAAGGACAGAGAGCAATCAATAGTAAAACAGGTATCCTTGTTAAACAGGAATGCCTTTTCTGGTCCGAGGAGTGAGTCCTTCCGTCATTGGCAGTGTTTTCACAGGCCGTTGAGTTTGTAGTTCACATCTGAGTACTGAGTTTAGCAATGGCATCTGCTCGAGTGTTCTAACAATTAAACTGATTCTTAACACCAACTCCTTCTAAGCAAGAGTTTTTAAAGGTCTATTTGGAGCCCCTGTGTAATCTGTTCTGGTCATAGCAAGGAGCAAGGTCGTATAGCTTTACAACGTGCATGCACCGGGATTCTAAAACATGTGTAAATACCAAGAGCTATTCATTCCTGGTGTATTTCTTTGTATATTACACAGGCACAAAATGTTTCTTTAGCCAAGAAAATATTAGTGGGCTTTCAAGGAACCATCCCTTCTTTGGCTCCATTACATTCCTTCTGGCCAGCTTATTAATAGTTTTACCCAAGAACTAATGATGAACATCTGCCAACCCAAGCTGTCCCACACTCATTCTCAGATCATTCTCGGTCTTCCCTGAATGAAATCATGATTTCCCATACACTGTTCCAACTTTTACTCTATTTTGCAATTGTGACTGCCTAACACTTATACATGCATGACATCAACAACTGTGGAATATTCTTCCACACCAAACAGAAGCAGAGACAGCTGTGCCAGCCACGTTCTAGTCACTATTCTTGGACAAGTTAACTTCTTCAGTCCTTATCTTAAAAAAAAAAGAGTTAATAGTCATCATCATTTGATTTAAAAAATAAGATCTTTTTAAAGATTTGTTTTTATCATTTTATTTGTCCGTGTGTGTCTGTGTGAATGTATGCTATGTTTGTGTATGGTCATGAAAGCTGGAAGAAGGGCATCAGATCTTCTGGTGCTGGAGTTGCAGAAGGATCTGAGTTGTTTGCTATTAGTGCTGTGAACTAAACTCCAGTCCTCTGGAAGAGCAATAAACATTCTTAACCACCAAATCATCTCTCCACACACCACCACCAAAACCACCACCACCACCCTGACACTCCCAGGTATAGCCCAAGCTGGCCTCAAACTCATGCTCCCTGTGTCCCCACCTGTGGTGATATTGTGTTCCCCAAAATTTTGTGTTCCCTAATAAACTTATCTGGGGTCAGAGAACAGAAAAGCCACTAGATACTTAGGATAGGTAGTGGTAGCACACGCCTTTAATCCTAGCATTCCAGAGGTAGAAATCCATCTGTTCAAGGATACAGCCAAGCACGGTGATTCACGCCTTTAATCCCAGGGAGTGGTGGTAGAAAGCAGAAAGGTATATAAGGCGTGAGGACCAGAAACTAGAAGCATTTGGCTGGTTAAGCTTTTAGGTTTTGAGCAGCACAGTTCAGCTGAGAGCCATTCGGATATGAGGACACAGAGGCTTCCAGTCTGAGGAAACAAGATCAGCTGAGAAGTTGGCCAGGTGAGGTTAGCTGTGGCTTGTTCTGTCTCGCTGATCTTCCAGTGTTCACCCCAATAACTGGCCTCAGGTTTGATTTTATTAATAAGAACCTTTAGAGATTCATGCTACACCCACCTGTCTGTGCATCCTACTGGTGTATACCATCACAACTGCCAGTAGCTCCTCCGGGTAAAAACAGACTGTTTCTGTGGATAAGGGGTGATCTGTAAAGCCTTATCTAGTCTTTGTATTATGCAGGTCATGGTCACTATAGATTCTGGTGACTATATGTGGTGGTTTGGCCCGTATATAAGAAAATGGCTCCCAAGGGAGTGGCACTATTAGAAGGTTCGGCCTTGTTGGAGGAAGTGTGCCACCATGGGGGCTGGCTTTGAAGTCTCTTTTGCTCAAGCTTCCCTCAATGTGACTTTCAGTTGACTTCCAGTTGCTTGCAAGGCAAAGGACTCTCAGCTGTTTTTCCAGTACCACATCTGCCTGCCTGCTGCCCTGCTCCCTGCCATGATGATACTGGACTAAACCTCTGAAACTGTAAGCGAGCCCCCTCAATTAAGTATTTTCCTTATAAGAGTTGCTGTGGGGGTTCGGGACTTAGCTCAGTGGTAGAGCGCTTACCTAGCAAGCACAAGGCCCTGGGTTTGGTCCTCAGCTCCGGTTTAAAAAAAAAAAAGAGTTGCTGTGGTCATGGTGTCTCTTCACAGCAATAGAAGAAACCCTAACTAAGACACTATATCAAGTGAACTTTTATTGAGTGGAAACACATAAGTGAACATCTATACTAAGTATATCCAAATCAGCACTGATGAGCTAATCTGTGAAAACAGTATCAGCCCAGAAAGAAGCTTTAAGTAATCTAACAAAGAAGCCCCAGCTTTGACTTTGAATTATGAAATAAGGACATGAGATTGTCGACTGTGATGTAGAGTAAATTCCTAGGAAGCCAGATGAAAAGAGCCCAACTTATTTGGAGCAACAATGTGAGCTGGCATAACTTGTCTTCAAGCATTGATTCTTCTCCAAAGATATTTCAGTTTACCCTACTTGGAATGTCAGGTTCCTCTCAGCAGAATGTGTGTGAAACTCTCTCACAACTGGTTGGCTTCTCTTGTGTCTGCTCTCTGTATTGTTACTACAATCCCCTTGTGCACATTTAGCTGGTCTGAATATCCTGCCCTACATCCATTACCTATTTAACGCGAGCCCTTTCAGAGGATGTAAGAGAAGACTGGTTGAGACAATTTATCTTATGCCCCGGGTCTGAACAATTCATGAATTTCTTTTTAGTCAGTTCATTCCACCTCCTTATGTGTCAGAAACATAGTACAGAATACTGAAGATACCCAGCACATGCTAATCCTGTTTTTCTGACTTCTTCAAAGGTGTGCAGACCTGAAAGTGAGACCCAGAGACCGCACTGCAATCCTGTCTGGATACTCAAGGCTAGGATTCAGCAAGTTGAGTGGTTAATAACCATTCTGACTTTTATGAAGATGTTGTACGAATTATCCTTGAGGTTAGAAACTCAATGAAAGTATAGAGCCAAACCAAAATTTTTAACTACTGAAAATTATGCTAACAACCATCTTCAAAAAATACAGAGGAATAACCAGTCTTCAAATATTTTACTGATTACATACTAGCCTTTATTCTATTTGTAGTCAAAAGTTAGATCTTATTTCTCTGCCTGTCTAATGCTTTTGAATCAGCCACAGTTCTTGTCAACTGCCAAGACAACTCCATCCCTTATTATCTATTGCCATCATTCCCATTCCACTGCTCAGCTGCAGAAGTCAGACTTCAAGATGCTTGATTGGCGAATGATAAGGATGGACTAAAAGTAGTCATCTAGATATTCGGATTATCTAATGGAGTTAGCACACAGACCCTCAGGCTTGTGGCTTACAAAGGATGCTTATGTCCAGCAAGGCATGGCTGTACTTATTACTACTCTTTGGCCTCATGTATCTTGAGAACGCTATTTAACAGTCACACCCTGGGTCCAAATCAGGTGGAGTCGGAGAGAATTTTATAGATAGGGGATTGGAGAGATGGCTCAGTGGGTAGAGTGTTTGCTAGGTAAGCAAACACATGAGGACCTGATTTTAGATTCCCGGCACCCACATAAAAGTCAGCTGTGGCAGCACGTACTGACAGACCCTAAATCAGGTAAGATGGACACAGGAAGATCCTGGGGGCTTGTCGGACAGCCAGCCTAGCTGAGACGTGACCTCTAGATTCACCGACAGACCCTGTCTCAAAAGATAAGGTGGAGAGTGACAGAGAGAGACTCCGTGTCCTGGTCCAGCTTCTGCACGCACATTCACAGGCTGTTGCATAAGTCACATGTTTAAGAAACGTTGTCCCAACCAGTGTTCTCTTACATCCACTGAAAGGCTCGTGTTGAACAGTCAATGAATATAAATATAGCCTGGAATATTTAGACCAGTAAACACAAACACACACACACACACACACACACACACACACACACACACACACACACACGCATGAACACATGCATACAACATACCCCCATACATAGAAAAAAAACACACATAGAAAAAAAAACTTTGAAAAGATAAATTCCTACACGGCACACTTTGGAAGGATTACAAGTGTCCTTTGTCAGCATCAAATGTTTCATGAAGCCACAGATTCCTCACAGTCAACGTCCAAATCCACAAACTACTGATTTTATAAGAATCAGTTGAGGAATGACTGTTAGGGCAGATTTTGAATGAATTCGTTAGAGGATAATGATGAAGCATGAGATGTTCACAGCTGATTTTAATGGACTTTGATACAAACAACACAAATAAGCCCATTGGCACCTGGGCAAAGCGTGCTGTTTTATTTCCTTCAAATCACAGCTAATGATCCAGGCAGGTTTAAATGAACCAAACTGTGGCTTATCCGGAGGAATTTAATCTCTCTCTACAAATGACACTTGTGGCTTAAGTTCAAATCCTGTGAATGGGAAAAGCAGTGGCAGAGAGGAGACACCTGGGAACTTTATGGGTGGGACCCAGGTGAGGTCCAGTTACCACATTCTCCTGTATAAGGAACTGGCCTCTTTTCTGGATGCTGAGACTGTTCTCAACTTCTGGAGTCACAGCTTGCCAAACACAGCACAAACCCCCATCCTTGCCGTCTGTACTTCAAAGCCAACCCCCGGGAGACATTCCCTCAAAGTTAAAGTCATTTTAGCAGTCAAGTGACATGACAGGATGTCTGGCTTGGTTTGAGTTACCCCAGGTTGGCTTTGTTCTTAGGAAGAGTCCGTCACAGGAATCGTTTCTAAGGATTCCTTTATATAATAAAAATCAAAAAGAATCTTTCTCTAAAGATGGTCTTCTCAATCTTTGGTATGCCTTTGAGGAAAGAAGAAAATAGACCTTTTTCATCAGTGTCCCTGTGGAATCCTGCACAGAGCCCAGCACAGAATTCTATACCCTCTCATTCTCGGAAACCCCCTGACCTAAGGAATCCGACTATTGGCCAGCCCCTACATTTTTACCTTACCCTTTTCCAATTGCTTGTGGCCTCCGAGCAGTGAGAGGCCAGAGTGAACTTGCACACCTGGACACTCTCCTTGGGATTACTTTGTCTCACAACACATCAAATACCTAAAGTACATGGACCGCCCCACGGCCAGAAACCAGGGAGTGAGGGGGGTGACCACTGAGCCTGGCTGTCTTTGATGGTAGAATAGGATGTGGGTGGGCCCACCAGCCTGGGTTCCACCCTGCTGCTGCTGCTGCTGCTGCTGCTGCTGCTGCTGCTGCTGCTGCTGCTGCTGCGCTGTGAAGTCCAGGGTGCCTTCGCTTCTCTTAGCAGCAAGCCAATGGCGCTCTCACTCATTATTGGAGGAGGATGGGGCAGGCTCCTTCTTGCAGGTATCATGCTTGGCTTGGTGTCGTTGGAGGTGATTGGAGCGGGTAAAGGCCTGGCCGCAGCCCTCACACTGGTAGGGCCTCTCCCCGCTGTGCATCCGGATGTGCTGCGCCAACTCGGATGCGATGCGGAAGGCCCTGCCGCACTCGGCACAGAGGAAGTCCTTGTCCCCGGAGTGGATCTGTTGGTGCCGCTTCAGGGTGGAGGAGCGGGCGAAGGCCTGACCGCACTCGGCGCAATGAAAAGGCCTCTCGCCGGTGTGGATGCGCTGGTGGCGCAGGAGGCGCGAGGGCTGCGCGAAGGCCACGCCGCAGTCGGTGCACTTGAAGGGCCTCTGGCCGGTGTGCAGCGTCTGGTGCTCCTGCAGGTTGGAGGCTTTGGTGAAGCACTTGCCGCAGGTGGAGCAGGGGAAGGGCCGCTCGCCCGAGTACACGCGCTGATGCTCCACCATGCGGCTGGCCACGGAGAACTCGCGGCCGCAGGAGGCGCAGCGGAAAGGCTTGGCGCCCAGGTGCGTGCGCTGGTGGCGCAGCAGGGACAGTGGCCTGTTGAAGGTCAAGCCACACTGGGCGCACGGGAAGGGCTTGTCGTTGCTGTGCATGTTGCGCTGGTGTTTGCGCAGATCGGAGGAGCGCACGAAGGCCCTCCCGCAGTCCGGGCACCCATAGGGTTTCTCGCCGGTGTGGGTGCGGATGTGCTTGCGGTGATCGGAGGACCAGGTGTACGCCTTGTCGCAGAAGGGGCAGCGGTAGGGTCGCTCGCCTGTATGCAGGCGCCGGTGCTGCTGGAGCGTGCTGCGGTGGGAGTAGGCCTTCCCGCACAGTTGGCACACATAGGGTTTGGCGCCACGGTGTTCTTCGGGGACCTGAAGTTTGCTGGACTTCTGGAAGGCCCGCCTGTCCTGCACACACCTGTCAGCGCTCTCTTCTTCCTGCCCTCTGCTTCCTGGACCTACCTGGCCCTGGACTTTTCTACTGCCCTGCGCTTTTGCCAACGCTGCTGCCGGGCTGGCAGGAGTGGCTGAAGTCTGAGCTGGGGAGCTCTTGGACCTGGGAAGGTGCTCCAGAGAGATCTTGTCTGGGGAGGATGCATCTGCACTGTTCTGTAACCAAAAAGACCCCCCACTATCCAAGAAACTGGTCGGGACTTCCAAGGTTATGTCCTTGTTTGCCTTCTGGTTCCCGTCATTGCCCGCCGAGTCCCTATGAGGCTGCCTCTGTGAGAAGCCTCTGAAAGGGGCACTGAGAACCTCCTCTAACGGAGGGAAATCTTGAGTCTGTGTTATCTTCGATTCCCTTTTTCCCCGGTTGGTGGTCCTCCTAGGCTTCTCCCCAGGTTTCTGCTCCACATAGCCAGGGCAGAAGGACCCAGACCATTTCTCTTCTTCTTTGCAGTACTGGGTGTCACACTGCAAGTCGGTGTTGTTCTGGGTTCCTAGAGAGCCACCCTCCCTACCGTCCTCATCCTCACTCTCCAAGTTCATGCTCCACATCTGAGTGTCATGAATCATAGTACCAAGGGACTCCTTGTTCCACCTGTCCTGGGAGTCCATTTGTGACATAGTGTGCAGACACTTCAATCGTCTGCTCCTCCTAGAAAGAGCTTTTGCTTGGCTCAGAGTTCCTGCAGATGGGGGAAAGGGTGGAGAGTAAACTGTGAGTGTATTTAATCTCCTTCATAGCCAGAGGATATGGGGTTCCCACCATGGCTCTTTTTCCTACTGACAGCCAAGCCAGGTATATAGTCCAGCATCATGGGATGAAGGAGGCTATGGACTCTGCTGAAACTGCCATGGTCACCCATCTTCCCTTGGGAAATCCTACTTGCTAGAAACCCAGAGAAAGTGCTATCAGAGACACCTGGAAGGCAAGTGGGTTATCCTGTAATGGTAATCTGAGGCTGCCTCCCAGGCATTGGGCTATATAGGCCACCTCTTCTGAAGGCAAAGAATTGTCCCCAGAAAATTTGGATGAGAACATAAGACACCAGATGGGTTCCCAAGCCACCTGTCTGCTTATGCAGGGCCTTTACTATCTTTGCAATGGATGAAAAGGCCCTAACTGCCATGAAGAGTGAAGAGAGGAAGGCAAAGAGAAAGAGATGCCCACCTAGAATTTAAAAGGCTCCATTTTAAACATTTGTGGGAATTTATATTCTATGTTCGTTCACCTTTAGCTCCAATGTTTAACCTTCCCCTAAGTGTGCCATGTGAATCCCCACGGCACCACAGGCCTAGAATACCCTACATATCCACAAGGGTATATGTGTTCCCCAATTTGACAAGCATGGACTTAAGGTTTGGACAGCAAGGCATGAGATGTAGAAGCCATTGAGATTTATTTTCAATTTAATTTTGCTTTAGCTTGAAGACACAAAGTCTGCTGATTGCCAGTTAACAAGAAGTGTATGTGTGGGTGAGTGGCTTCCGAAGGGGGACCTTAATGAAGGCCTTGGAGTGAGAATGGGAATTAGTCACTGGCCAGTGGGGTGAGCTTGCTTTAGTTCTGAGGGAACATCCTAAGAATGCCAGATACAGTGAACACTGACTTCCCCATTTTGGAGAGTACTCACTCTGTGCTGACTGCTTCCCAGACAGACACATTTTCACTTATTCCTTCCAGCGACCTTCCAGACGGAGATCGATATAACTGTGTCTTTCCTCCCATCTTCCAGACAGGACCTTGAACCTTAATGAAGTTTTCTGCCTGCTCAAGGCCATACAGCTCACAGACATCAGCTCTGGGATTTCTCTCAAATTCCATGGCTGTATGTTGAACCCAATATACCTCTTAGCTGAGGCCTCCAGAGCAGGGTCTGTGTGGGGCTGGGCCGTGCCAGGAGCAGCCACAGCATCCTGGCGGGAAGAGCTGTCTCTCTCTGCAGGCATCAAAGCCCCTTGTGTTGCTGCGCCAGGGAAACCTTGGCTGTGCTGGCTCAGCATTGGACTCCTCCCTGTGCTCACTGACCCGGATTGCCCTCTGCAGGAGAAAGAGGCCAGGGCTGACTGAGTCAGGAAGCATGCTGTATAGACTTCTGGGGCCAGGAATGTTAGTTGCTGAAGAGTAACTGCCACTAAACTCCCCGACTGCTTGCACGGCTTTCCACGCCCACCTCAGCAGGGATGACAGGAGCTGTCTTTGAACTTGGTATATCCTGTACCTGTCTTACTCAACTGTGCTCTCCATACTCCTACCTGCTTACTGTCCAGAGTGACTGTGTGTGTGTGTGGAGCGGAGAAAGGTGGAGAGGAAGCGTCGCTTTTGAGTCTGCATATAGAAGCTGTGGAGTAAGGGAAGGCGTATTGTAGACCTGCCTGTGTCAGTATGTCATGTCCTTTTGTGTCCTGAAGCCCAGGGAGTACTCCTCTGAATGCACTGGCCTCATAACGTGCCAGAGTGTGGCTGGTGTATGTTTTGACAAGAAACCAAGTCTGAAATATGTTCAACACTAGGGACCTTAGAGAGCAGCAACTGTGTGTGTGTGTGTGTGTGTGTGTGTGTGTGTGTGTGTGTGTGTGTGTGTGTACCTGTGAAGAGACACACAGCTAGCACACTCCAGATGACGAGCATGCTGGATCGGGTCTGGAGTCTCCCAGCTGGGAAATACAGGGGTGCTGGGTTTGTATGTAACAGATGCCCAAGGTCTCATCCTCTCTGTACCAGCATGCTATGCACACTCCTCCTAGTCTACTCTGTGTACTACTCTCCTTACCCATATGCACCCTGTTCTCCACAGCCTGTATCTTGTTCCCTTCCTCTGGGCCACAGGTAAGCCTCCTCAGAGTATCAGGCAGGCTTCTGCTAGCTTACCTTTCTCGGGAGCCTCAGGCCAGATTCCCTTTCCTGACAGAGAATCCCTTTTCTTGTAAGCCACATCCCCAGGGAATAAACATAGTCACCCTGCCTTCTTCCTTCTATTGAAGTTGAAGGCTTTTGCTCTTTCTCAGAGGGAAGGCTAGGAGACCAGGGTACAGTTATCTGGCAAAGTCTGCACAAATACACCTGGTCAGACAGAGGATCCCTGAGAAGGAGGTGTGGCTGGAACTGCTACTCTCAGGATGTACAGGTTCGGAGGCCAGGAGAGCACAGCCCTTTGCTGGACTTCATCCACACCCATCAGCCAGCTGTGGATGGCGCCGGGGTTCTCCCAATGCATACACAAACACTCTTCAGAAGCCTGCTCCTGTCCCTGCACTCCTCCAGCTTACCCTGACTCCAGCCACCTCCTACCTCCTCTACTTAGGCCCTCGCTCTTCTTTACCTCTGGCTTTCACACAAACATCTGCTTACCTGGAAAATGCGGACAACGGTGTGAAGCACCCTGCGCAGGCTTCCGTCACACTTGGCCTCTCAGCTCCTGAAACCAGTTTCCCGTTAGCAGAGATGACGTCTTTGTGTCTCACCCTTTTGTGTCCCATGCAGCAGCTTCAGCAAGAGGCTCAGGAGGTGGGGCCAACATAAGACATTCTACCTTCTTGCCTGCATCCGTGGAGCGTCCCTGGGAAATACAGCGGGGCTGCCCTCTCTCTGCCTGAACTGAACTGAACCTCAGGCTCTCCCAGTTCCCGCCTTCCCTTCCTGCCTCAGCTGGCTCTCCTCCCTTCCACTCCCTCCGCAGAGGCCTCTCAGTCCTCCTGCAGGTGGCCCTGGGCCTCCTGTTTGCTCTCACCCGTTCCTCCCACAGAGCAAGCCCTTCTTCCTTCGCTCCATCCCTGCTGTGCTCATGATCTCCTAGTTTTATGTCGTTTTCTGAGGGAATATTTCAGGAAAAAGCCTGTTGCACCCTTCCTTCACTCAAGTGCCCACCTTCTCCCCTATTCAAGTACCCACCTCCCCCTCACTCTAGTACCCACATCCCCCTCACTCTAGTACCCACCTTACCCCCCCCCACCCCCTATTCTAGTGCCCACCTATACAGAGCTGTGGGTTGAGCAGGGATAGAGAGTAGTCCTCCAATTCTTTTATGACTCTAATTATTGACTCAGAAATGTTCGTGGCAGTTTAGCTGGTGCATGAGGTACAGGGATATGGTTTGTGGGTAGAGTCCAAGTCTGCCCTGGATCTCTCTCCATCACTCAGCACTAATTCCCATGCCAGTCTACTATGATGAGAATAGTTGCGAGGCACGGTCGTTTTGAATTGATAGGCACTCAAAACTGTAAATGGAGGTGGAGTTTTTCTGGCCCCACTGGCTGGTCCCAAATAAACACACAGAAACTTATATTGGCTACAAAATGTTCAGCTGATAGCTCAGGCTTATTATTATTATTTTTTCATTGTAAGGACACAGCAGGAAGACAGTCTTCTTTTTTTTTTCTTTATTAAGAAATTTTCTACTCCACATACCATCCACAGATCCCCCTTCCTCCCTCCTCCTACCCCCAGCCCTCTTTGCCAAGCCATCCCGCATCCCCACATTCCCCAAATCAAGGTCTCCCATGGGGAGTCAGCAGAGCCCAGCACACTGAGCCTAGGCAGATCCAAGCCCCTTCCCACAGCACCAAGGCTGTGCAAGGTGTCACACCACAGGCACTGGATTCCCAGAAGCCTGCCCATGCACCAGGGACAGATCCCGATACCCCTGCCTGGGTGCCCCCACAAACAGTTTGAGCCAAACAACCGGGAAGACAGTCTTCTTAAGGAGCCAGAAGCAAAATAAACAAACAAATAAATAAATAAATAAAATAAGGGGATCTCTTAGCAGACATTTAATTTGCTGTTACTTTAATTTTAATCTTCTATTTCAAATATGGTGAACAAATGTTTAAGCCACGAACCCTGTGTGTTTGCTGTTGTTTGTTTTGTTTAAGCCACAAACCCTGTGTTTGTTTTGTTGTTGTTGTGACATCTTGTAGCTCAGGCTTATTACTAACTAGCTCTTACATTTAAATTAACCCTTTTTTTTTTATTAATCTGTGGATTGCCACGTCTCACGGCTTTACCTGTCCTCTAGCATCTTGCTTCTTGGGCGGCTCACTCGCGTCTCTCCACTCTGCCCTTCTCCTTCCCCTCTTTACTTTGGTTTTTCCACCTAACCTTATCCCGCCTGGCTATTGGTCAGTCAGCTTCTTTATTAAACCAATCAGAGCATCATTTACACAGTGTACAGGAATATTCCACAGCACAAAACTAATGTGCTAAAACAAAAACAAACAAACAAATAAAGCCCCACATGCTTAATAATCTTTTGTTGGAGTGAATGCTTAGGACATTAAAATAGGAATTTGAAATGTGTTACCCATGATACCACTATGTGGCCGAACTCAATGCTGGTTGTCAGAAAGGTTCTGGGTCTGGGTTTGGATTTTACCACCCACTAGGTTGACCTTGGACAAGTTATTTAATATCTGTGTCTCTTAGCTCCTCATCTAAAAAGTGATGTCTCGGTTTGGGTTTTTATTGCTGTGAAAAGACACCATGACCACGGCAACTCTTACAAGGAAAACATTTAATTGGGGAGGCTCACTTACCTTTTCAGAGGTTCAGTCCATTGTCATCATGACAGGGAGCACGGCTGAATGCAGGCAGACATTGTGCTGGAGGAACAGCTGAGAGTCCTACATTTTGCAAGCAACAGGAAGTCGACTGACAGACACACTGAGGGAAGCTTGAGCAAAAGAGACCTCAAAGCCTGTCCTCACAGTGACGTACTTTCTCCATCGAAGCCATGCCTCCTAATTGTGCCACTCCTTTGAGGGGCCATTTTATTTCAAACTACCACAGTAGGGATCAGGATAGTATTACCATCAGGGAGAGCTTGGAAGGATTAAGTTGATGATACACAGCAAGAAACCAGCAAGGTGTCCGGAACACAGTAAGTGCACAGAAAAATTAGCTGGTAAATTTTGTATGGGGGAGTATACCTGTTATCCCAGCCCTCAGAGGGTGAGGCAAGAAGATCGCATGTGAAGTTAACCTGCATTATACAATAGGTTCTTAGACCTGTTTTGGAGGAAAGGAAAGAAAAAAGAAGAGAAGAGGGATGAAGGGAAAGTGACTAGATGGTTTCATGACTATGCTGATGTCGTTGGTTTCTTGGATAAGGTGTCTCTTTTTACGCCCCTATGGCCCTTGTTAGTGCTATAAAACTGATAGGAACATTGGCACCCAACAACAATCCTTTGGGTGTGATCCAGAGAGCAGATTACTCTGCTCCTTGGTGTTTTGCAAGTATGACTTCAGAGGTAAGAGGCATGAGGTGTAGATGAGCATCCTACTCTCCAAGTCCAAACGGGGTTCCAGGAGCCCACATCCCAATGCTTGTCCATAGTCAAAGCGTCTCAAGTGACAGTATCCTTCAGGCTTTGGGATTTAGATAGTTTACAGGAAAGCAGTGAATTCTTTGTTGATTTGTGAAGAGGCCTATGGAGTTGGATGCTGGAGTTGGCATGTATGTGACAGATACCTCAAACACTCACCAGTTCTACCACTCAGCTAATGCTAACACAACACCTCAACGTCTCAGCTAATCCTCACCACACTCCATCGCAGTGGTCACTGTCACTGTTGGCCTCATTAATGCTTGTGGACACTGAGGCCCAGACCACTGAACTATCTTATCCAAAATCAGGGATACAATGCAAATTCAAGACATTACGGTTTTTACTCTTTTTCTTCTCACATGCATTTTGTTTAAAGATTTATTTGTTTTGTGTAATTGAGTGTTTTGCCTGCATTTATGTTTGTGCAGCACCAAAGGCACGCTTGGTGCCCACAGAGGTTAGAAGAGAGCATCAGATCTTCTGGGGTCATGGATGGTTGTAAGCCACCATGTGGGTGCTGGGAATCAAACCTGGGGCCTCTATAAAAGCAACTGGTGCCCTTAACTGCTGAGATATCTCCCCACCCCTTCTTTTTGTGGCCTCAGTGATTACATCTGGTCTTGCTCATGCTCAGTAGGCACTCTACTGCTGGAGCCGTAGCTCCACCCAGGGTCCTCACTGTTAACCTTGGCCTCTGCTCGATTCCTGATTCATTCTCCCTTGGAAACTTTTATTGCCTATCCTCGGAGCTGTGTGACTGTGCGTGTGGCTTGGCAGACACTACCCTGGAAGACGTTCTTGTCTCTGCACTTGGTTGACCTGATTTCTACCCACCTAACCCATTCTCATGAACCTGAACTGTCTGTTCCCTTTCAGGAAACTGTAACCAGTGACTAATTTCCATATGCCATGGGCTCTCCATGTGAAACTGACCAGACTCCTCTCTGGTTTCCAGGACATGTTGGCATTCTTACCATCTCAATGTATGAGATAGGTATCCTTGTGGTAAATAGGATCTGAGGTGGCCTAATGTACTACCTACATCAGGAGATAATATGAGCCCCCATGTCCCTGAATTTCTTTCCTGCTATGCCCTCTGAGCCAAATATTTTGTATCTTTTCTGCCTGAGATTCTTTACCATATTAATGACCTACACACAGAGGGTAGGAGAAGCCTGAGAACCGAATTCTGGAATATCTTGAATCCTGGGTCCTTCGCACTTTGGGCAACACAAGCACCTTGTCTGTCTCATTTTGTCTTCATAGATCACTCTAAGGGCCACAAGGCATGAAGAGTTGGCCTAGACCACACTTTTGCCCTTCCATTCAGGAACTGAAAACCATGGAGGTGGCTCAGTTGGTAAAGCGCTTGCCATGTGACTCTGGATCCAGAGCATCCACATAAAAAGCTGAGCATCTGTAGTCCAGATGCTGAGGAGCCAAAAGAGGAGGATCCCTTGTGTTTTCTGGCCAGTCAATTTAGCCTAATTAGTCAATTCCAGGCTAGTAGGAGATACTGAAAAAAAAATCAAGGTAGAGAAGCAATTAAAGGAAACACCCAATTTTGACCTCTGGCTTGTGTGTGTGTGTGTGTGTGTGTGTGTGTGTGTGTGTGTGTGTATGTTTGTGTGTGTGTGTACATACTTATCCCCACATAAACACACACACAAGCACATACAAGAAATGCACACAATAAATAAATAAATAAGAAATCTGTCATTCTATCCAGTGCCTCAGGCATGCAAACAAGGGAGGTATTGTCTTAATTTCTGTTTGCAGGTCGCCTTTAAAATCTGGCATTTCTCCCCTGAGCTGTCCAACTTGGCAGTGTGCAAATAAGGATCTGCCTGCCTGTTGAAGAAGAAGGAAGAAAGGAGCCATTGAGGGAGAAGCCTGAAGCATAGGGATGGGATGGGGCATTGGCCTCTTAAGAGGTGCAGTGGTAGAGCTCAGTGCTGCCTGTCAGCCACACAGGCTGGATAGAGCTGAGTGGCGTTGCTGGAACAGAGGCCATGCTGTCTCTCTACCTTCAAGGATGTTGTGGACTCTTAGTTGAGTTCATGAACTGGTGTTATGCCTGGACCCAGGACTAGACTGTGATGCCTGAGAAGTTCCCCAAGTCCTGTCTATATCTTTGCAGCTAGGATTGTCTCTCCAAGTTCCCTGTTCTCAGTGGCTAGCTGTCAGCACAGGATCCTGGCTGCTCTCAAACACATATGGCAACAATGGGTGAGGTACAGTACCATCTATTTTATGCCCTAGCCCTTTATCACCCTTGAAAAAAGAATCAAGGATCCACTTGAGTATCCTACATATGGATGAATATTCTTATTCTATCAGACAATAAAGCTCATTAGGGAGAGTATACCCACAGAAAGCAAAACTCAGTCCTAAGATGATTCATCACTCAGTTTTAAGTGACTTGGTTTTAAATCTCAGTTCCAATTTTTTTGGTCTTGGTCAATGTATTTAACTTCTTTGAGCCTCAGACATCCCAGGTATAAAATAGGAATAAGAATATCTTCATGAAGACAGAGTGTGGTGGCCCACACCTGTAATCCCAGCATTCAGGAAACTAAGGCAGGAGAATCTTGAGTTTAGTGTCTGTCTGGGATACATATTATGTTGAGACAAAAGCCAACCTAGGATACATAGTGAGACCCTTTTTAAAAGTATATATATATATATATATATATATATATATATATATATGTGTGTGTGTGTGTGTGTGTGTGTGTGTGTGTGTGTGTGTGTGTGTGTGTAATTTAATTATATTGTTGTGAAATAACATTAAAACATTTTTAGAAGGACTAAGCACAGTTTTAGCTATATAGTAACCATTTGTACCAGCTGGTTTGTGTCAACTTGACACAAGCTAGAGTCATCAGAGAGGAAGGAGCCTCAGTTGAGGAAATGCTTCCATGAGATCCAGCTGTAAGGCATTTTCTCAATTAGTGATCAATGGAGGAGGGCCCAGCCCATTGTGGGTGGTATCATTCCTAGGCTGGTGGTCCTGGGTTCTATAAGAAAGCAGCCTGAGCAAGCCATGGGGAGCAAGCCAGTAAGCAGAACCCCTCCATGACTTCTGCACCAGCTCCTCCCCCAGCTTCTTGCCCTGTTTGAGTTCCTGTCCTGACTTTCTTCAATGATGGACAGCAATATGAAAGCATAAGCAAAAACAAACAAACAACAACAACAAAAAAAACTCTTTCCTACTCAACTTGCTTTTGGACATGGTGTTTCATCACAGCAATAGAAACCCTAACTAAGACACCATTCTTTATGAATACATGCAAGTGTAGTGTGTGAGTATATGCATTCATTTATGTGCATAGATGCATGTATGAGCACATGGCACATATGGAGACCAGAGATTAACCTCAAGTGTTATTCCTCAGGGGCCTACCACCTTGACTTCTAAGACAGGGCCTCTTATTGGCCAATAAGAGTTCACTTATTGGAGTTCACTTGAATAGTCTAGGCTGCCTGGCTAGCACACTCCAGGGATACCTATGTCTACCTCACCAGTGTTGAGACCACAAGTGTCTGCCACCAGGCCCATGTGTATTGTTGTTGTTTATGTCAGTACTGGACATTAAACCCAGGCCCTCATGCCCCTACATCAAGCACTTAACTGACTGAACTGTGCCCACCCCCAGCCTTCTGGTTTTTCAAAAAACTCATAACTCTTACATTTTATCCTTGAACTAGTAGGAGCTTGCCAATGTCCTTGCCTCATCCCTACCACCCTAGAAGTTGCTCTGAATTGCTCTGATCTCAAAGGGAGTCCTTCTTCTGGCTCTGATTCTTCTACCTTTGCTTCACATGTTCTCATCGAGAGACAATCCAAACAGTTATTCTGGGAGCTAGGAGTGCTCCCAGAAGCAATAATGTCATAAATATGTGACCTTCATTGTGTGTTACCCTTGGCATGTGTGGCAATTAATGATGGGGTGGGAGGTTCATCCTGTAGATGAGATGTCAAGCATCAGATGGCTTCATAGGTCAGCTCTCCCAGTAGCTCTTTCAGATCAGAGCCCAGCTGAAAGCTTTCTCTTCCCTATCCCACACCATACTGTCCTCTGCACAGTAAGATGGCCCAGCATGCCTGCCCTGGAACCTGGCTACCAGGTAAACCTTGTCTTTACTCCTTGTAATTTGTCTAAACCTTCCTATGTCTTAGTGGATGATAGATTAGAACCCATGGAGTTAGGAGGATTAAACAAGATGCTGTACTTTACAGGACACACTAGACAGATAAACAATCGATATTAATGAAAATATAATTTGGGGTGGGGATCACCTCTACCTTCAGTCCAAATACCAAGACCACTACCTCTGGCTCCCACTGCCATCTTTTCCTCATGCTATCCAAGGGCCTTACCCAGTGAATTATCTAGAACTCTTGGGTGAACTCCCAGAACACCACCAGCCTTCCATTAGCTCCCAGCTTCCATTAGAGACCCGTGTTGCACTGTGGTGGCCTTCCTAAGAACTTCTAAAGCCTGTAGCCCATGAATATGAGAGAATTAGCTACAAACAGTGGATGGTTATTAAGAAAAAAAAACGAGGCCAAATATTCACGTTCTCTATTGGTTTGGCTTAAGGTTTCCTTGGTCCAGGGGAAACATACCTTTCCAGGTCACAGAGGCCAGCCCTCTTTTCTCCACACCCCCATCTCAGCTGTGGTGCCTTGAGATGTCCCTCATAAGTCTCAGGGATTTGAATACTCCAATTGGTAGCCCTGTTTACTTTGGGGAGGCTTAGGAGGTGTGGCTTTGCAAGAGAAAGTGCGTCACTGGGGACAGGCTTTGGGGTTTCAAAAGCCCAGTTTTCTGTGCTTTCTCTCTACTTCCTGTTTGTGGTTCTAGATGTAAGTCATCAGCTGCTGATCTGGCCACCATTTCTCCCTGCTTCCTGTTACTTCCATTCTGCCTCCATAGACTCTAACCTTCTGGAAATGTAAGCCCAAAATAAACTCTTTCTTCTCTAAGTTGTCTTGGTCATGGTGTGTTATCATAGCAACAGAACAATAATAGGGCATCAGTCTTGGGACCTTACAAAAGACACTTTTGTAAGATTCCTGTGCTTCCAGCCCTCCTTTTGCCTTTGCTGGTCTTTCCAGGCTCAGGGATGAAAGGTTTGGGGAGGTTATGAGATGCCACATATCTCTAATTGGTGAACAAATTGAAACAGAACACTCTGATCTCATGTCCACAGGAATCTCTTTATTTGTGGATTACCAGAGTCCTAGGGTAGAGCAGAAATGATTGAGAAATCAGATTTTAGAAATCATCTGATGCAGCCCGCTGTTTTCCGGATGTTGAAATATGCATGTTCATTTGTTTGCTCTGTCATGCATTTATTCATTCATTCAATATTTGTTCACTTCCATTATGTCAGCGTTTGTCCAACTACCAGACAGAACCTGCAAATAGGACAAGGATCATTTTAGAGCCACAGCCTACATTCTTTTTAGAACAGACTATACCAAAAATGTCACACACACACAGTATAAAACTGACGGTTTAGGTAATTTTGATTTTAATTATATATATGAAATATGTATGTGAAAGTTATAATGTGTCTTGATTCTTTTCTTTCTTTTTATTTTTTATTTTATTTTATTTGTTTATTTATTTTGTAAACTTGACCTAAGCTAGAGTTGTGAGGAGGGGACCACACCTGAGAAAATGCCTCCATAAGATTAGCCTGTGGGGTAGGGAAGCCATGGAATTTTTTAAAGGGCAGGTCCAATCCATTGAAGGTGGCACCACTCCTGAGGTGGCGGTCTGTGTGTGTAAGGCAGCAGGCTGAAGCTGGGCATGGTAGCATATACATTTCATCCCAGTGCTGTGGACATTGTTCTGTATAAATAAAACACTGATTGGCCAGTGGCCAGGCAGGAAGTAGGCGGGACAAGGGGAGAGAAGGATTCTGGGAAGTGAAAGGCTGAGTCAGGGAGACACTGCCAGCCGCTGCCATGACAAGCAGCATGTGAAGATGCCGGTAAGCCACGAGCCACATGGCAAGGTATAGATTTATAGAAATGGGTTAATTTAAGATATAATAACAGTTAGCAAGAAGCCTGCCATGGCCATACAGTTTGTAAATAATATAAGCGTCTGTGTGTTTATTTTATAAGTGGGCTGTCGGACTGCCGGGGCTCGGCAGGACCCAGAGAGAAGCTCTCCAGCTACATCCCAGAACTCAGGAGGCAGGGGCAGGAGGATCTCTATGAGTTAGAGGCTGGCTTAGTCTCATGATGAGCTCTAGGCCAGCCCAGAGTTACACAGAGAGACCCCATCTCAAAAACAAAGCAAAACAAAATGCAAACAAGCAAAGAATTTCAGAGTGAGTATACCTGAACAAGTTATGAGAAACAAACCAATAAGCAGCATTCCTCCATGACTTCAGCTAGGTTCCTGCCTCCATGTTCCTGCCCTGACTTCCTTCTGTGATGGACTATGATATGGAATAGTACACTGAAATAAACCCTTTCCTCCCCAGTTGCTTTTGGCTATGCTGTTTAATCAAAGCATTAGAAAGCCTAACTAAAACATAATGAAAACTGTGTTTTATATTCTGGTTGTTTTGATTCATGATCAAAAACACTTGAGGTCTTGGAGGTCCCCCAAACTATATAGGTTATGGCCATTGTCCTTAGTTGCCCACTAGAATTGGATAATAATATCATGTTGCTGAAGACACCACAGACTTTGGTTGCAAAATACAGAGAAATCGTGGTAGAACTGAGCTGGAAGCTTCTACCTGCTGGATAGCCTTCATAGTGCTAGAAGTCACTCTACAGGCGAATTGGGGAGAAAAGTCAGCAATGGTCTTTCCCGGCTGTGGACCTTGAAGCAAACAATGGCCAATGTAGAAAATCATGTTCGGTAAAAGGTACTGAGAACAGATGACTATTTAGCACTCAGCCTTTAATAAGACATGCACACCACCCTTCCATGGCTCAAAGAACATGATGGAAAAGAGGACTGTAAGGGCCTGAAGGTGGGAAGGAGGGCAGTGAAATGCTCTCTGATGGACAAGGCATGACCGAGGCACTCATCAACTGACCACAGCTGTGGTTGCCTGCATAAGCCTGTACAAGTTAGAGCCCATAAACATTCATTGATGGGGAGGGTCTCATGGGGCTCCTACCCTGTGAGGGGAGTTAATAGTAGTCTATAGACTTTTGGGAAGAGGAAGTCATTGTCTTTAGCCACGTATCCACCTGTGAGTTACTTACGACCCAGCGGACAGCATCAAATCCATGCCCATGCCAGTGACCCTGGCTAAGCCCAGTTGGGCCACAATACAAAAGCAAAAACATAACAAAAAAAGTGTGGAAGCGGGATAGGGAGTTGGTTGAAGATGGAAGGAGACTAGAGAGATGGAGGTAGGAGAAGGTCAAGGAAAGAGATGAATGAGATCCGACTGTATTATATATATATATCAATGAAATTATCAATTAATACATTAATTCAAAAACAAAGCACTTGAAAACATCAACTTTATATTAACCGTGTTGTACACAAGCATAGGGGGGGCCTAATTATGATAATTCGAGGCTCACTGAGTCCACATAGCACCTAGAATCTGCATTCCAAAAAGTCCCCTCATAATTCTGAAGCATGAGTCACACCTGCACCGAGGAGAGGCCAGATACTAACCTGGCACGTGGAGGAGCCGAGTCCTGTCTTGCTCTGCAGGAACTCAGAGCCATCTGTAGAGACGGCGTTATGACGGCAATTGGGCGGGTAATAAAAAGAAAGGGATAAATGGCTTTGCCTAGACTTTGAGAAGTCTTCCCTTAAGAGAAGGCTTTTGCGCTGGCTTCCAAGGATGGATTTTTGTGTTTGTCAAGCAGAGGACAAGGACAAGTGTCTCTCAGCTTTTAAATTCCTCTGCATCTTTTCTGGTCTTCACATAACCTCCTGGAAGAGCAGCCCCAGTTCTCTCTGGACTAGGCCGGCACCTCCTGACTCCCGGTACTCGGGCGCCCCCTGTGGCTCACAGGAACATTGCCACTGGGATCCGGGCTTCCACCACCGCTGCTGAGAAACCCTAGGCTCTTCAGTCTTCCCAGGTCACACCACCTACAGATACAGGCAGGGGTACAAGAGGCCTTTTCTTCCCAAGGCCCCCATCACGCCCACATGCCTCTCCTCACAGCTGTCTAAGTCGGCTGCCTGAACACAGAAGCAATTCACAGAAGAGAAGGAAAGGCGACTGAGGTTTCCATAAAAACACACCCCCCTCTTCCTCTTTCAACCGCTGCGTGGCACATGGCTGGAGAGGGCCTCTCCTCATCCAGCTCTGGCTGTGGGTATGAAGCCAGGTTTCTGGAAAGACATTTCCTTTTCTGAGGCTGTATTTCGCTGAACGTGTAGATTCTCCTGGCCAGGGTGAACTGAGGCCAAATTTAGCCTCACACCACAGCAGAGAACTCGCAAGGCACAGGGCAAGAGCTCAACGTGTAACAACTGTGTGGATTTGGAGATAAGAAAAAAAAAAAAAGCAGAAAGGAGAGTCCCATTGCCATCTATGCTCTGTGACTCCACTCAGCAGTTAAGGTTGTTTGCATCTCTCTCCATACGTGGCCCCCAAACTGAAGGTAGCATCTGGGCGCATCTGACCTAGCCATTGCTAGCAGAGCAGAACTGGCCATTCCTTTTTCTAGGTCAGTTGTTGGCTAAAGCGACAGCTTTAACCTTGCTGGATGGTCACAGCGTTAGGCTGAGAGGTGAGAGTGTTCCAGCACACGTTAGGAGAGGCAGGGAGCATACAGAGGGTGTGGTCCTGGAAGGCTCCTATGAGCTGAGGCCAGTCCCGCTGCTGACCACACTCCCTGCTGGATCTACACAGAGAGCACTCTTGGATGGGAGATCTGGACAGCACGGCACCTTGTGATCATAACCTCTGAACCCGGGAATGACACCTACGTCCTCATCCCCCCCTCACAAGTCAGTCCAGTGGAGAGGCTGCTGGTAGACGGTGCTGTCATGGCTAAGAGGCCTGCCCTGCCTCCCTTAGAGCTTCTTCTCAGCCCCAGGTTCGAGATCCTTCTCTGCCCTCTTCACCTCCCCTCAGCCCATTCACACTGCAAGCCCTCCACACTCTGGCTCCCACCCCCCAGTTGACTGAAACTGCCTCGGGGGAAATGATCTCCATATGGGATGCTCCAGAAGATTCATGGTTTTCCAGCCCCTGCTCAAGCTCTTAGCCTCAACCAACTGGGAGGTCTTTCCCTCCTGAAAACCCTTTCCTTCCTCGGCCGGCCTCCTTATGTGACACTATGACTCCCATTGTTCTCCACCACTTCTTAGCCCCAAATTGCGGGAATTTGTCCTAAGCTGGCTCTCCTCTCCTTTCTTCCTCTGGCTTCCTCCTCTTCTCCCTCCCCCTCCCCCTCCCCTTCCCTCTAGCCTTCTGTCTCCCTCCTCTTCCCTCTTCCTCCCTCCCTCCTTCATTTCCCTCTACAGTTTGTACATTATCTCATCCATATCTATGGCCTCAAATCCCTTCTCTATTCTCAAAACTACCAAATATACATCTCGGAATTCTAAATTTGTATATTCCACTGCCTACTTAACTCATTAACATTCTAAACTTAACCATCGCAAACTGAATTTCCCAAACCTGTTCCTCTCCCAGACACTGCTATCTCGAATAAATGCCACCATCAACAATCCAGTTTAGGAGTTAAATTTAGGAGTTATCCTTCCACTGTGGATTCTCTCACCCTCCTATCTCATGAATCAGCACATAGGAGTCCTGCCCTTATTTGGGTTTTCTCAGTTGCAACCACCACGGTAATCTTTTTTAAAAGTCATGAATGCACTCAACAAACCTGTATTGAGAACTTGCTATGAACTGTTCCAAAGTGTGGTGATATAGTGGAGTTTTTTTAGAAAATAAAAAATAAAAATGAAAAAGGAGGGAGGAGCAAAGGAGACAGACCCTTTTCTGGGCTTGTTCATGGTCTTGGCAGGATCAAGAGGAGGCTAAGCAGTCCTTTAGAGGGTGATAAAACCCCTGAAGTGCTATCAAGAAGACTAAAACAAGGAGCATGGACAGAACAAGAGAATGGAGCGGGAGCCGCCAGGACATGACCAAGGGGGCCTCTGAGACATTCAGCAAGGAGCCAAAGGAGGTGAAAAAATGCCTTTGGAGAGAGGGAGGTGTTCCACACAGAATGGGAAATTCAAAGGCCCTGAGTTCAGCTCTCACCAGGCCAGTTGTTGTCATAACTCACAGGGTTCACAGCTGAAAGACTGTTGAGGACTTCTCTCCACAGGTAGCATGTATAGAAACTTGCAGTACTGTGAAAGCTAGCCAACAGGAACTAGCTTCCAGGTCAGGGCTAGCTTCATTTTCCCATGCACTGTGACTTGGGTATGTGACGTCTCCAGCAATAGGGTCTTACCATCAAGTTCTTAAGGGTTACCAAGAATAATAGCAATAGCCGGTTCCTCAGAACCTCACTAATGAACAACTCCAAAAGAGGTAGCCTGCATCGGACACTGGACCTTTTCATGTGATAGCCACCGTGTCTGGGGGAGCCATTGTACCCATTACAGGATGATGCCATTGAAGCCACTGTATATGTATGTGTATATGGATATATGTATGTGATGTATGTGTATGTGGTGTATAAGTTTGTGATGTATATGGTGCGTATGTATATGATGTATATGTATAATGTATTTATTTAGGAAGCTTCTACAGTAGTAGGTTTCCATACAGCATCCTCAAAGGTCTTTAGTGTGAGTCCGTCTCCATATTCCCCCCTTGACCTGATCTCCCGTTCTTCACCCTCATTGAACCCTTCCATTGTTCCCTTTCCCCCTTCATACTCCCTGTGGTCCATCTATCTCTCCTTGCAGTCTTACCCACATGGCCCCTCACTAGTTTCCTGCCTTCTGTGGTTGCCCCAATTTAAACGCACATATATAAAGATTCAAAGCTATAAGAGAGAACATGTGGCATTTGTCTTTCTAGGTCTGGATTACCGCAAAATGATTTGTTTTTAGCCTCATCCATTTACTTGAAAATTTCATAATTTCAATTTTATTTTTTTCTTCTGCAGCCTCCTTTTATTTTTAATTTTTGTAATATTTTACTGATTATTTGGGAATGTCACATCATGAACCCCGAGCACCCTCACTTCCCAGTCCTCCCAGGTCTGTCCCCAACCCTTGAGACATCTCCCTCAAAAAAGAAGAAAGAAAGAAAAAGAAAACAAACAAACAACAACAAAATAAATCAAGTCCAATTTGTGTTGCCCATATACTCACTGGAGCACAGTCAAACTCCCAGTGGCCAGCACCTTAAAGAAAACTGAGTTCTTCCCCACCTGAACCGAACCCCCACCAGAAGCCATCGATTGTGAGGAGCTACACTTCAGCATCCCTTATCACAATTTTAAAGAGTTCTCTTTGATGCTTTCTGTCTAGGCTGTTACTTTGGGGGGGGAAGGGTGTGGGGGTCGTCACAGAAGTCTTCTACGTCCCTCTTTCTTTCTGTAAGTCTGCAGTCGCTAATACCATGGCAAAGGTAGATTCCTTGACCTTTACAGTCAGAGGGAGCACAGATCATGGACTTACACATACATGGTTCCTGGAGACAGCAAGGACTGTGAACGTTCTCATGGTCTCTGGTGTCAGCCCATGCCACTGACCTCAGCCTGGTCTCTGGTGACAGCACAGAACAAGGACATCAACATAGCCTCAGGTGGCAGCTAGGGCCACTCACATAAACATGGCCCTTGGCAGCAGCACAGTCCATAGACAACCACATAGCCTTCGGTGGTAACACGGACCCCAGCTACAGTCGGACCCAGACATGACCCTTGGAGGCAGCATAAACCCAGACATCACCATGGCCTCAGATGGCAGTGCAGGCCACTTTCCATTTTCTTTACAAATGAGTAATATTCCATTGTGTATGTAAACCACATTTACATTATCCATTCTGGACATCTAGGTTGTTTCTACTTCCTGAATGTGGTTGAATAGCGCGGCAATGAACATGGATAAACAAGTGTCTCTGTAACAGATGGAGAGACCTTTGTGAATATGCCTGGGAGTAGTACAGCTAGATCTTATGGTAGATCTGTTTCTAGCTTTCTGAGTAACCTCCACACTGATTTCCATAGTCGCTATACTATTTTTCACTCCCACTAACAGTGGATAATGTGACCTTGCCCTGAAACCATGTCAGAATTTTTGTCATTTGTTTTAATGATCTTAACCATTCTGGCTGGGTAAAATGAAATCTCAAAGTTGTTTTATTTGTTTATTTATTATTTATTTATTTTATTTCTATGATAGCTATGGACACTGACCATTAAAAATAATTTTAGCCATTTGTATTCCTTCTTTTGAAAGTTCTGTTTAGCTCCAGGCCCCAATTGTTAATAGTTATTTGTATTTGTATTTTTAGTCCTTTGTGTTATAGATAGCAACCCTCCGTCAGATGTGCCGATGATGAAGACTTTTTCCCATTCTCCAGGCTGCCTCGTCACTCAGATGATGGTGTTCTTTGTTGTACAAAAAGGCTTCAGTTTCATGAGGTCCTATTTATCAGTAGTTATTCTTAAGATGTGCAGTACAGAGGTCCTGCTCACAAGCCCTGTGCCTATAAGATGAAGCACATTCCTGCTTTCTCCTCTATCAGGTTCAGGATATCAGGTCATGTGCCTCATGAGGCCCTTGTTCCATTTGGAGTTGGGCTTTGTACAGAATGGGAGACAAGGGTCTAGCCTCATTCCTGTACATACAGCTATCCAGTTTGGCCCGCACCATTTGTTAACGACATTATCTTCTCTCCAATGTGCATTTTTGGCCTCTTTGTCAAAAAATCATGTGGCTATAAGAATGTAGGGTTATATGTGGGTCCTCAATTCCATCCAATTGATCAAGAAATTCAAGATCTTCACTGTGGGCCAATTAAATGTGAACCGACAGAGGAAATGAGAAACATACCACAAAAGAGGCAAAGAGAACTGAGCAAGAGGGGTTTGAAAAGAGATTGGAAGATGGGATGTCCCGAAGCTCAAGAGAAGAAAATGGCCAGGAAGGGCACGGCACATTGTGTCCAATGATGCAAAGAATTCGTGTTAATAAGGTTTCAGAACTGTCACTCATCTAGTCACATGGGAGCAAAGCCTGACTGGAACAGATGTAAGTCAGGAGAGGAATTACAGTCAATGAGAAAAACACATCATTTTGAGAGCTCTACTGCAAAGAAAACAGGGACATGACTGTATACTCAAGGAAATGACGAAGAATGAGATCCAGGGCCCTAGTGATGGAGTGTCTTCTGCCCAGGGAGTCCATCTACAATGGTAGGAGGAAAGGGTAAGAATCGGGACACCAACCAGGTGTGTAGGTCGATGCTGAGAGTCAAATTGAGGAAGTTCACTGTGAGGGCTACTTCTTCTTCAAGGCGGTCAGCTGAGAAGGCCAATGAGAAAGAAGGTGTGGGGAGTCTAAAGAGAAAATGGATGTTTAATATTCGTGTAGTAGAATGAGTGGTTCCATAACTGCCAGACATCACGAAAGGCCCACCTGAGGTTAGGATTGTGAGGTAAAGTTAGATGGGCTACGAAGAACGTGTGCTTTTCTTTAGCCAAGGTTAGCTATGTGGGTGCAAGTATGGAGGGGGCACAGGATTTATGAAAGACAGAGTTTTGTTGCACAAATATAACTAAGTTAAATAAATGAATGAGAAGAAGTACTCAGGGGCCCTTGGGAAACAACACTGAGAGGCAGTGAATACTGCAGGCTATTTGGCATTCAAAGCTGAGCTGTTATTCGATGTGTGTGTGTGTGTGTGTGTGTGTGTGTGTGTGTGTGTGTACACATGGTGCACGAGCACATAAAGGAGCACAATGCATGTGTGGAGGTCAGAGGACAAATTTTGAAAGTTTGTTCTTTACCTTCCACTGTGTGGAGGCAGGGTCTCTCTTGTCATTTCTGGGGCCATGCTGCATACCCCAGGCTAGCTCATGCATGAGCTCCCAGCTGATTCTCCTGTCTCCACAGTAGGAGTGCTGGGATCATGGATGCATACCACTACATCCAGCTCTTTACATGGGCTCCAGGCACTGAACTTGTCAGGCAGGCATGTGTGGCAAGAACGTTCCCCCACTGAGCTATCTTCTGGCCCAAAGCTAGGCTGTTTAGACAAAGAGGGAGAATGATCTGAACTGCAAGGGTGTGTGAAGAAGGTATCCCCCCTCCTGCCCCCACCCCTGCCCCTCAAGAGGATATGGAAGAAAAGTTACTCCTCGAGAAGATGCAGAGGAAAGCCATGCTCAATGAAAGCAGAAGGGGAAAGGGTGGTCCTGCGGCCACGAAACTGTCTCATCCTCTGTAGCATATGTCGGTCCCTCCCACTATGCTTTGAAAACCAAATCCCGTGGCCCTGCCACTTAACTCCCTACATTTCAGACGAGGAGCTGTGAACCTTTCTGGATGATGAGTATTGAGGGCTACAGGGGTTGTTCTTACTGATAGTGGCACCCTGGCAGGACCTGAGGGGCATGCTAAGGTGTTCAAGATGTGTTGGAACTAAGAATGAGAAGGCACTGAAGGGTGTGTGTGTGTGTGTGTGTGTGTGTGTGTGTGTGTGTGTTTAATCTTTAGACAGTGTGTAACTCGTGTACTAAAAGTAGCATCAAATTTGCTCTCTATTTTGTGTTTGGCCTCAGATGAGCATGGCTTTTTGGAAGTTGAAATATATCTAAATGCTCTCTGGGGAAAATTTCGGACAGATTTCCAGGACCTCTGGAGCCACAGAATGTCCTGAACTTTTAGCCTCTGGCCGGTCATTCAGTTACCCACCTTTGCAATCAGCATTCCTTGTCCATTTGATTCTGAAGCCAGAGTTGAATTGAAGAGCTTTCCAGGTCTCCTAACAAACAATAAACTTCTAAGCTTCCTCTCTCTAGTTTTACATGACAAAGTAGTACCCAAGGCTTGCAAGACCACAGTTCTCTGCATGAGTTAGGCACTTCCCAGGTGCTGGGTTCACATCCTAACACAGAGTATGCTGCCTGTGTCTCCTTAAGAGAAAACAGGGGCACCGGCTCCATAATTCTCTCTGACACAAAGCTAATAGGTGGCAGAGCAAATATTCATACTCCTGTAGCCTGATACCAGAGTCCACGGTCTCATTGATACTTACACCACTTCTAAATCTGGTTCTCTCTAAGTTAAATAAGATTAAGTGCTATTCAAATAGCACAGGCAGGAGGCATGTTTCATATGTGAAACATCACTGACCAGAAGACTTCATGGCTGGGACATTTGCTCCTGACCAGGCCTGGGGCCTCAAGAACAAAACTCTGCGGGCAGTGGGTTGTAGAAGGATGGCTGCTTGCTTTTGGCTACCACTGGCCTGGCCAGCAGGGGTCTCAGTAGTTGTTTTCTGTGGCCAGTAGCTAAAGTTTCATAGTCCACAATAGCGTGTATGTACTGGCAGCCATAGATCCCTTGTGTGCTTCCTCCCGGCACATGTACGGACTGCCGATAAAAACACACCCCCAGGTATGTTTCACTACCACTCAATGATGAGAATGCGGCGCCTGAATTGTTCCAGAAAGCATCCAGCAAAGATGAAACTCTAGAAGGATAGGTGTGGTGAGAACTTTTTCTTTCACTTTATATTCTGCCTTTTCCACTTCTTCTTTAGTGGGTGGAACTCTGATTCTATCCCATCAGCCTTGGATGTGCTGTTCCTCCCTCTAAACCCCTCTCCAAGCCAGGCATGGCTATGCTGTAGTCCAGGCACGCCAGCTCCTTGCAAACACTCTGCACCACCTCAACTCTGTGGTCTTCATCATTTCTCTGATTCTTTCTATCTTCCAAAGTCAGTCATGAAGACTTTTCTGGACACTTTAACAGACTCCTCTCACTCCTCTCTTCCATCACACATTGGGTGTGTCCCCATAGACTTCAAGGTCGTACATTTTTTTTCATCCTATGAAAAAAATAGAGACTAAGCCAAGGCCAACAGGGCGATACCCCAGCACTGTACTGCTCTCGTAACTTTGCTCAGAGGCCCTGCTTTGCCCTTATTCACATCGTGACCTGCACAAATTGGCTGTCATTCCTAGGTTTGCAAGAACATTAAGTTCTTGTATTTTCTTATCTTGATTTGAACTTGTATTTCTCTATTTCTCGGGTTATGCCAAGGTTCTTGAATCCTTCATAAGCCTAAGAGGTCTTGTCCTTGGACGTTTTCCACATGGAGAGCCAGGGCCACATCTGGGCTCTCTCAATCTGCAAGTCATAGGCCTGTTGGCTCCAAGATGTCTCTGCCATCCTTGGAGCTTAAAAATCATGCAAGGCTATGCATTCATTGTAAGAGAATCCATTTCTTTCTGGAGTGCTGACACTGGCCTTGAGGTATGTAGGGACCGATGTAGGAGTAGTGATCTAGACTCCTCTTGCTGTGATGGTCTGGAGGACTCTCTGCTGGGGAAGATACATTCTCTGCCTCCAGTGACCTCTGGTCATGATGCAGTTCCCACAGCCCCAGGCATCCTTCTTGTCCTTTCACAGCAGACATGGAAGCCCCTTAGCTTCAGAATCTAATTGTTAGCCAAAAAAAGCTCCTTTTGCTTCTGCTTGAGTCTTCAATTTGCCCAGAAATTAAAAGGAAATGTTCATAGTCCATCTTTTGGGAACAACAAAGAAGTAGATCAAAAAACAAATCAATCAGTTTCCATATTTTAAAAAGTCATATCCAATTGCTCGTCTTTTTGATTGGAATTTTCTTTCCCATTATTCGCATATCTTACTCCAGTTTATCCTTTAGAATTCTGCTCAGATGACACTTCAGATAGAAATTGCTCTTATTCATTGATTACTGTGACTTCCCAGCACATTCTGTATGGTTCAGATCCTCACTGTTCTCTCTGGGCCCATGCTTACTTAGCTCCTATCAGGTGGTCCATAAATGCATGCTAACTTGAACCTGATGATGACAAGGGATGGGTGAACATTATCTGCCTGCTGGCTGGTGGCTGTTTGGGAACAGGGAAGACATGCTTGAATGAGAGGTATCAAGAGAAGCACATGACCGTGGGACACTATAGCTCTCAAAACACAATATTCCTGTTGCGGGAGATTTGTTTGTACTGTCGCCCTGAGACCGCCAATGGAGTTAAGCCTTGATTCAGAGGGTGGAGTCCACATTCAGCTGGCCAGAATAAACCATAGAGTTTTCTGCTGGACCTCGATGAAGATAGAGAGACAGAAAGAAATAAAAAGGGGCTTGGAAAGAGTCTTGGGCTTTTTCAATCGGGGCAGGTGGAGGAGAGGGTCAGCTGATCGTGTCTGTTGCTCTGTGGATCTATCAGGTTTATGCCCCTAATATCTGACTCCCGAGCTTTATTTATTAATAAAACAATAAAAAAACCACCCACTATATATACCATTGTTGAGGAGAAACAACAAGGAGAGAGGGAGAGAGAGAAAAGGGTGGAGGGAGGGAAGGAGGGAAAAAGATTGGATAGGAGTGTTTCCAGCCTCTTTGCCCTAGCCCACCCAGCTTCAGGCCTAACAGGCATGGGAAGAACAGTGGACTGTCTTCAAGTAACCAGCAGGTGGCAGCATTCACACATGGATGAGGAACTCCCTACCCGTGGACAAACCCAAAAGTGAATTTTCTGTGCCCTCGGAAAGAGGACTGTGATTTGGGCACCAGCCTGAGCGTGTGATTGGAGGCACAGACAAAGCTAGGATGCCCGCTACTCTGCTTACAGTACGTGTCCGTAACCATTTATGCTTCCAGTTCTTCCTATTTCCAAGCTTAGGGGTCTTGAATTGGAGGAAAAAGAAACAAAACCTTAGCCTCGAACCAGTGACTTGGGACCTCCTGGAAACCCCCAGACGATCCTGAGGGAGGCAGCCGAACTGCTCTGTGAGACTGACACGCAAAGGTCTTGCTTTGCAATCCCAGAGTTGAGTACGTCCATTAGGAAAACGGAATAGAGGCCACAGCATGCACTCCTGGCCTCCCCCAGGTCTCCTCCTGGGGGGTTGAGCAGGGAGGTGTCTTTACCTCCTAAAGCCTGCAGCAGAGTTGCTGCCTGGAACGCCAGAGTCTTCTGGAGTGCAGCCACCTTCCCACAGTAGCCTCCCTCTCCTCTCATTCTTTCTTCGGCTTTACTGGGTAGCCACCCTAACACGGTTCATGCTGCCACCGCACACCAGTTACTGTTCACCCCAGTCTATAATAAATGTGAAGAAGAAACCCATGCTGAGGGGTGATATTTTCCAGTCAGCTGCCTCCTGTCTGGCAGGCAATGTTTTCAAAAGTTGCTTGTGAAACCAAGGCCCATGCCGAGTATCTCAGGGTTCACTGGGGTACAAGCTGACAAGGCTACCCATTCATGGAAAACCTTGGTCTAGAGTGACCGCCTCTGGTCTTTACAAAAGCTGCTCCTATTGCTACTGCTTCCTTGTGCCTTGTCACGTCGCTACCACAGTGTTGGGCAGTAAAACCCAGAGGAAGGAGGCGCGGACGCCATGACAGAAACTTAGAAGAGCTGGCCAGATTGGGCCCTGCAGGAGCCCACTCTCAGTGGCTCCCTGCACAAGCTTCGATCCCTGCCTCCACGCCTCTGGTCACTCTGCCAAGAAGTATTTCCTTCACTGAGACTCTTCCCACCCACCATTCAGATCTTACGTTTCCAGGACATCATTTCCCAGATGCCTCCTGGGGTCTTCAATTTCCCTCCCATGTCAGTGGGGGTATTCTGTCTTCCAGCTCCTGAGCCTTTGTTTTGAATCTGTGTGTAAACACATTCTCTACACATAAGCCTCTTCTCAGCTGCACTAGAAGCAACTCTGAGGGACAGAGACAAATCTGTTAAAATGTGTTAAATCCCCTGCCTCTGCCTCTGGTGGCTTGGGGGAGCATGATGGAGCTGGCACACAGTAAGAAATGGGAAAAGTGCTAACTACTGTGAAGGTGTGCCGGGAGGGAGCAGACGGTGGGGAGGTAGCGGTGAAGGCTTCATCCTGGAGGAGGAAGGAGTTGATCTGAGCCTTGAAGAGCGGATTGCATGACGAGGTGAAGGGTCACCAGTGTGTGTGATCCTTTCTGAAGTGATACTTGTCTTGAATTCCACAGCGGGATAACAGTGGTCCATGGGTGGGGTAGGCCAGCCAGCATCCATAATCTTGTTGATGCCCCAGGTTAACCCCCAGGTTGGGGCACACAGCAGCAGTAGGATCTAGGTTTCTGTTCCAAGTCCATTTCACACCAAAGAAGGACATAGGACCTCCAACCCAGTGTGTTTTGGATAAAGTTGTTATAGGGATGATGCCTGGTGGCCATACCCAGTACTAGTACCCCAGTACTAGTGGTACCCCAGTACTAGTGAGAGGAGTGGTGAGCAGTAGCATCCCTGGGACCGGAGCCCAGGACACTGTACTTTAGTGAACCTCCTTCCCTCTTCTCTTGCCCTTAAAGTAGATTATTGGCAGACTCTGGACTTCAACAACCTGATCCTTTTCCTTCAAAAGTCTTGGGTCTTTGTTCAGTGGAGGCCGAGGCATTTGGAGAAGTCAGCAAGTAGGATGGAGAAAGGGGCGACAGGGTGAGTAAACCTTGTCCCCTTCCTGTGCTGCACTCTGAATACTGTGCTCCCACACGTCTTTCTGAGTTTATAAAAGACAAGGAAGGTTCAACCAGGAATTCCCCGCACAGCCACCCCAGCCATAGTCCCACAGCGGGTGTGGGTAATGTGGACAAGGTATGTTGTTGCAAGCTCGCAACTTGTTCGGCACTGGGCCCTTCAGCTGTCTGGTCTTGCCCCCCGTCGTCTGGAGAAAACGGCCACTCAAGGGCAGAGTGTGCGTTTCTTTCCGCACTATGTGATGACACCCTCTCCAAAAGCAAACAAACAAAAACATATCTCCCCGCTCTGCCTTTCTTCCTCCTTCAGTGCCTCTCTGTGGCCTTTGTCAGGCCACATTGCTAAACTCGGAAAAAGAGAAAAGTCATAACCTTGTGGGAGCAGGCTCCTTCCTCCCAGTGGGGTACAATCTGGGCATCTGGGATAACCATTGCTCAGAGCCCAGCCTGGCTGGCCATCAGCCAGCACCCTTCCTCTCTTCTCTAGGCCTTCCACCGACTCCTGTGAGTCACCCAGGTAACCAGAACAACATCAGTGAAAACAAACAGCTTGTCACAGCAGGTGGAGGTCCCAGCCCAAGGCATAGTTATGACAGCAGTTGAAATCCCACAAAGTCGGGCCTGTCCCTGAGACAGTAGGAGGATGCCACAGCAGTGGCCCTGGGAGTGGCAGCAGGAAGCCCAGAGAAGAGCCCTATTTGCCATTTCTGACATCAGCACCTTCCAAAACCTTTTTCACAAAGAGGAACAGGAAGGGTAGAGTGGTACCAGGTGAATTCCCGCAAAAGAGTTGCACCACAGGCCCCAGATCTTTCCTCTGGCCTCATCCCACATTCACGTCCCAGGCTCGTCCCTCTCCTAACTCTGAACCCACATGGCTGAGCTGGTCCCCTGAGGCAGCACCTTTGGACACGGTTCCGTCCTGCCTGCCTTGGACTCTTACATTCCTAGTTCTTCCAATCTTACGTTCCTAGCCACCATTGAGTGGTGTGGTGCTTGCTACCTACCTGGTAAGCATTCTGTGGACATCTTCTGCCTGAAAAAAAAAAAGGAATGCTTAGATTCCAAACAGCATCCCCAGGGTGTGGAAAGCACAGGCTGGCTGCTGCCTTGGAGGGCTATCTGGGTGCTTGTGCAGCCCTGGGGTGGAGGAGACACTGTGGACACAAGCTCTGAGCCAGGACCTTAAGGCGAAGCACAGACTCCTTGCTTAGAGTGCTTCCTACTTGCAGGCAGAGTGAACCACATTGTTGACATCTGCGTGTGTATTTGGATACCAGCACACACACACACACACACACACACACACACACACACACACACACACACACACACATGCAGCATGTGCTTCCCCAACAGCAACTCTGGGTCTTCCTTAGCTTTGAACTCTTTATCACAGCGCCTGGCCCATTCCAGGCACCCAGTGGGTGCGTGTTCAAGTATGTGTCCTTCCTCTGTGTCTGCTTCCAGGAGCCCTTGCTATCTGTCCATCTTCTGCTGTAACTCGGCTGCTTGGGCAGTGTGCTGCTCAGGCCTTTCTCTATAGGAGCCCTAACTAAGGAAGATTCTCTTCCTAAGCCCTAAGCGCAGGAGCCATAAGAATGTATTCTCTTCCTTTTTCTTTCCTCCCAACATCTCCTCCATAATCTGAGTGTCGTTCCCTGAGCCCTTGTAGCATACAAGATTCTGCACACAGAGACGACGTGTGTCAGATGCACTGATGGACTGTGTGTTAATAAATGGCTTGGAAAAATATCAAGGAAAAGCATTACCTTGAGTTGGCTTCTTGTATTCAACTCACACACAATGACTATCACACACACACACACACACACACACACACACATACACACACACATACACACACACCATCTTTCCTTCACTATCCCACCAAGCTGTATAACAGGATCAGCACCATCCTAGGCAACTGGTGAGATTAATACCATGTTCCCTCCCAGAAGCCCAGATCCCCTTAGGGAAGCCACTGTCTCTTCAGCCATTGGTTTCTGAAGCTTCATGTTGCTCCTGGTGGTAAATGCACTCTACAACTGGCATCCTGGTCCCAGCTGACTCAGGAGCAGACTGCTGTAAAGAACCAGGATATCTCCCCAGACTGCCACAGGGGCTAGCAATTCCTTCCTTGCTATGGTTAGGATGAGATTTCTTGTGTAGGGGAGGTTTGATCCCTGCAGTGGCAGAACTGAGATCTAGTAGAACCATCACAAGATGAGACCTAGTGGGAAGAACTTAGGTCATGAGAGGTGTGCCCCCAGAAGGGATTACAGAATTTCTCTGAAATCATTCCCAAGAAAGGAGTGTTAGAGAAGGGGTAAGCCTGACCCAGACAGCTCTCCTTGGCTTGCTCTATCATGAAGTACTCCTTTGCTCTAGAACACACTCTGGCCATTGCCATCCATCCTTGTGTGATTTGACACAGCCAAGATGGCCCTCACCAGAGCTCAACAGCACTATGACCTCAGACCTTCGAAACTACGAACCAAAGCTTCCTAAGTAGTCTGCTTCAGCTGTTTCATTGTGGTAACAAAAACTAATGCACACTTGATCTACTTCTGGGTATCTGCTTAGATGAGTGCTGGGTGATATGACTGAATCCTCATATATCTGTCACAAACACACTCAAGAAAGATATAGGCCCTCACCTGAGCCCTCATCAGCCATACATGGAGCATCTTATAGTACAGATAAACCTGGAAGACAAGCCTGTGGAGCATCAGCCATGCCCAGGGAATGGGGACCCTAAAAACTGTGATGGCTCACTCTACAGCTCAACCCTATACCTCAAATGAATGAGAATCCATGAAAAACGCCACACAGGGTACCAAAGACTCCATGTCCCATTGCATCAGGCCGGATCAGTGCATACTGTGAAATCCCTTAGCCTCGGCTGGGTTGTAAGCACACGTTCAACAGCAATTATTGCAGAAAGAAAGGGAGAAGAGAGGAAGGGAGGGGAAAGAGCTCATCAGTTCCAATTTGAGCATCTAAATGTGGGCTCTAGGGAAGGCAGAGGGTAGGGAGGCAGTCTGTGGGCAGAGAACAGCCATGCAGCTATGGTAACTCATGAACGCAGCCTGGCCATTTGAAGCAGACTTTGCCTCACCTTCTGAAAAACTGGCTTGACCTGAATATCCAGAGTAGGACATGGACAAGGCAGCTCTGCCTGTGAGACTGTGTCCCCTAGTCAAGGGAATGGTCTTGCTTAAGGCTGCTCTGTAATGGGGGGGGGGGGGGTAATAATAATGGGGGAAGTATAATGACTACCATCAACATTTACACTCCAGATGAGCCTCGGTGCGGTATAGCTTCCCCAGGGCAGAGCCCCTGCCTGTGCCTCAATGTTTCGTTCACCTTGAATTGAATTCTGGGTCAGGTTCACACTCGAGTAACTCACTTAAATGCTGGGAGCATGGAGAGATCTTCCAGGTTAGGACACATGACCACACTATAACGGTATTTTGTTGGTTTTGTCTTTTTCTCTCCTAAGTGCAGGGATGAAGTCCAGATTGCTGAAATGACTTGCCGAAGACCACGAAAGTAACAGAGACATAGGTCTTTTGATGCCTAATTCAGTGTTTTGGCATCACACAAAAGCTGCCTCTTTTGAAACTTCAAATAGCGTCCTTTATCTGGTCTGAAGCCTGGCATGGAGCCAAGGCAGGAGGGGGACCCAGGAGCAGTCAGACACAGTGCCTGTGTTCCTCCAGGTACACTCCTCGGGAGTATGGCTGGGCCGTTAGTCTAAGGGCAAACTCCGTGACTGAGAACGCGAAATCAGAAGTCAGTTGGGTTTAAAACCTACACACTGCCTGGACTACCTGTGACATGAGCCTGAGAGAGACGTAAAACCTCTGACTTTCAGTTCCCTATCTATAAAATGTCACTGGAAAAGGCGGCCACTTCATGTTCCGTTGAGTCAGGTGAACCAGCGTAAAGCACTCAGGACGGCGGTTGGCACAGTCAACGCTGTGTTTAGTTTATTGTTGTTAATGCTGGTTGTTCTCTGTTTACGTGGTCACCTTATTCTTATGTTAGAAGGTTTTAAAGCACAGGAAGAGGAGGAGGGAGGAAGAGGAGGGCTTGACCTGAGGAGCTGAAGGGAAGAGGGGAAGAGGAGGGAGGGAGCGAAGGAAGCAGGAGAGGAAAGGGAGAAGGAGGAGGAAGAGGAAGAGGGAGAAGGGGAGAGTCAATTATTTATGAAGAGCTGGCAAGCCATAGGCATTTGTGGCAGGCTCTAGCCCCCCAGCCACATGCTACTGCGCCTATGAAGCCAAGCCAGGCATTTGAACTGGGCCTTCTTAGAAACAGTTGCTACGGAGCCTGGTTCCTCTCTCCCACAAGGCTCTGCTCTTATCCACCCTTCTGTCCCGGGAACACACAGGGCCCAGTGCAGCATAAGCACAACACAAAGCCCAGGAGAAGCCACTCTGTGGCCAGGCAGCCAGCAGCTCGGCGCTGTCTCAGATGCAAGGTAGAGAAACACTTGCTTCTTGGCCTGGCTCTGAGGTCTAACAGAAAGTTTTCATACCTAGAGCTCACATGAGGCTTCCGAATGGGGAGAACCTAGATGCTGGTCCACTAAGGTAGCCTTCTTATTCTCCTGTTCCTCCTCACAGGATCCAATCAGCTCTTTCCCAGCCGGGATCCCCAGAGAGGTGCTGGTATTATTGTTTGTTTGCTTTTGTTTGTTTGTTTGTTTTATTTTCTTTGTCCCCCAGAGGTGAAGTGTATGAGGAAGGAAACTCAAGTGGACCTTGTTGTGGTGGAGAATTGTTTTTGATGTGGAAACAGAGGGGCTGGGAGGATGTGAATATGTCCCTTGTGTGTATGCAACACCCTCTCTAGAGAGAGGATTGCAATTGGTTTATGGAAGAAGCATTGTAAGATTCCTATTAGTTAGGAATTATTATATGCAAATCCTCAATCCTCAGTGACTTAGTACAATAGATGATTACTTCTTTGTCTTGCAAAATGCAGCCTGGGGATGTTCCCAGGCACTCAAGCTGGTACACTGGTGGAGGGAGGTGTTCTTCAACAAGCAGCTTCCAGACTCAGTGGGAGTCTAGACACCCAGCCTCAGATAGAGATGAGCAGGCACGGAGTCAGCAAGTCGGTCTTGAGAATGGTGTGCATCGCTTATCACTTTGGTCCACGTTACACTGGCCGGGACTCAACCTTGAGGCTCCTCTGCCCTCAGAGGGTCTGGATAGTCTAGCTTCTGTTGGAGCATTCTTCCCAGAAACTGCACAGTGTGGGCAGGAAGCATGACTATGGTAACCTCAGCCAAATAGGAAAGCCAGCTCCCAATAAGAGACTTTGTGGATGGAGGTTCACTAACAGGATCTCAGCTGTTCCTGAAGTGGAGGAATAGAGGGAAACAAGCTACCCAGGACATGCTCAGCTGAGCCTCATGACAGACAGCACCCAGGACAGAAGACAGAACGAGTGGCTACTGACCAACAGGCAGCATAAAAACATGGAAGACTGGCATGGACCTGAAAGGGTGACATCGGGGGGCATTGATCCAGGGTGCCTGAAAGATGCTGGTGTAGGAGCCCTTTTAAAGCTTTGTTTGAGTAGAACAGGTAAAATTTAAGTCTGCCCCCAGGACTAGATGGTGAGATGTTAGTAAGTGACAGGAAAAACGATCCTTCAATTTTTATTTGTCGAAAAAAGCAGGAGCATGACAGGCTAAATCCCCAAAGGACAAGCGATGTGCAAGCCGTCAGAAGGCATGGACATGAGTGGATACATTTTATTTTTCAAAATAAAACAGGTGAAATTTCTTAATGTTGTCAACGGCAGGCAAAACCTGTGGCTGCATGATTATTTGACATGTGTGCTGCACACCTGTTGTATGTTGAGTTCTATACTGGTCTCAGGAATGCATCAGTAAACAGAGTAACAGTAGTCCACGCCTTCTTCAGAGTGACAGGTATACCAGGGAGACATGAGTACTCTTGACAGATGGATGATAGATAGATAGATAGATAGATAGATAGATAGATAGATAGACAGATAGAACGTTCTAAGTCAAAAAAATATTTTAATAAATTGGTTGCTATAGACATGGTATGGTAAAGAAATGGGCCTGAGGATACACAGTGTTAGAGAAGAAGGACTTTAATTTTAAAGACAGGAGCCAGGTAAAGTTTTATGACAGAAGAACTCCTTAAGCCATGTGATTCCTAAGCAGAAGAGCCCAAGAAGGAAGTGTGGCCAGTGTGTTCCCAGAACGTGGAGGGCATTATACCTAGTGTGGCAGGATGGGAAGAGTGTTGTGGGGTATTTGTATACTGTGTGAAGATATATGTGACTGGTTTAATAAAGAGCTGAAATAGCCAATAGCTAGGCAGATGCATCACAAGTTCAAGGCCAGCCTGGGTTACACATTTTGCAAGGTATGGTGCTGCACACCTTTAATCCCAACATTTAGGAGGCAAAGGCAGGAGAATCTGAGTCTGAGGACAACTTGGTCCACATAGAGAGTTCCAGGCCACCCTCTCTCAAAGAGAGACAGACAGACAGACACACACACACACAGAGAGATGGAAAAAAATCAGGATTAGTTAAAGTCATCGTTAATAGCTTCCCACTTCTGCATGGAGCCTCTCCAGGCAGTGTTCCATATTACTCTCGGGTGGTTCTCCTTGTGTCTAAATAGGATCACAGCACTGGCTTATTTAGAGTCTTCACGACTCTTCCCCCACTGCCTAAGGAATAAAACCCAAGATTCTAACTGTGTCTTCTCCAGCTGCCTTCCCCTGGAGTTCTCTGCTCTAGCTACCCAGGTCTCTAAGCTTAGCCAACATTAACTCTCACCAGGATTTTAGTGCCCTCTAAACAGCTCTGAAACTATCCATTTTCTCCTGTACTGTTCTTGTTTGTTTGGTTTGTTTGTTTTCAATACATGTTGCTGGGTGTTTCTTCTTCTTCTTCTTCTTCTTCTTCTTCTTCTTCTTCTTCTTCTTCTTCTTCTTCATCATCATCATCATCATCTTCTTCCTCCTCCTCCTCCTTCTCCTCCTCCTCCTTATTCTTCTTTCCCCTCCTCCTTCCCCCCTTCCCCCCTCCCCCTCCTCCTCCTTTTCACCTCATCCTCCTCATCCTCTTCCTCCTCATCTTTATCCTCTTCCTTCTCCTCCTCTTCCTACTCCTCCTTCTTCTTATCTGTACCACAAACCAAACCATAAAATGCCCAAAGGCAGAGATAGAGTTTCTTTTTTTATCTCTTATTTTACTAGTGAGGACATATATTGTCTCCAAGCAAGTACTAAGTAAATATTAGTTAAATGAGTGAAAGAATTAATGAGTTAGTACTAGTTTCTCTGCTTAAAATGCCTCCTCTTCCTGTTTGTCCACCGGGCAAACCCCATTCATCCTCCCAAGCATCCATCTCAGACGTCAGGCACGCTGAGAATCCTTCCTGCTAAGGCACACTGCCCCCTTCCTTGAAGTTCTCAGCACCTGGCACAGCTCTCCACAGAGCATTCGAGGCTTTAGATGTACTGCCCTACCTGTTTGTTTATTCTTAGTCATCTTTGTGCACCGAGGATCATGGCAGGTCACATACCTGTGTCTGATGTCATCTCTTACAAAGAATGAATAAATGCAACTGATAATACACATCCCAAAGAAAAGGAAACATGTCAGGAAGAAAACAAGGAAATAAAGAAAAGATGCTCCTTCGGCCTTGGCGTTTCAGTGATGATTTGCATCTATGAGCAGTAAGGATGGAGGAGCCGCCGTTGCCCTTCCTTCTCCGAGTCTGAACTCTGCTAGACGCTATAGGTGATGTCTTATTTGATGGTCTTGCTTCCAGGACAACCAGACCCCTTTGTTGCAGGTGGATTATCATGAGAATGAGACAGTTATCTTCTGAACCTTCAGTGAGCTCAGCCGAGAATGTTCTAACCTCTCACCATGCTGTGTGATAAGAATACATCCTTGGTCACACCATAACATACAGTTTGGGCTTGGGGTAGCTTTTCTTCAGTCCCTTCTATCTGGGGTAGTTTCTGTTAACAAAGGATAAAGTCACCTGGGAAAAAGAAACCTCAACTGAGGAATTGCCACCATCAGATTGGCTTGTGGATACATTTGTAGGACATTTCCTTGATCAATGATTGATGTAGGCGGGCCCAGCCACTGTGGGCAGTGCCAACCTTGGGCAGGTGGTCCGGGATTGTAAAAGAAAAAGCAAGTCATGTCGAGCAAGCCAGTAAACAGCCTTTCTCTGTGGTTTCTGCTTCAGTTCCTGCCTTGACTTCCTGCTTTCCCCAGTGATGAACTGTAAAGTATATGTAAAAACAAACCCGTTCTTCCCCGAGGTGTTTTTGGTCAGTATTTTATTACAGCAACTAGAGCGTAACTAGACCGGGTGGGTCTCAGCCTTGGCTCTTTTCAAAGCCGTTTTGATTCAAGAGCCACAGACACAGCACAAAAAGACCTGTTTCTGCTCTCTTTTGCAGCACAGAAGTTCACCAGTGTACTAAGGCCACAGTTGATGCTGATTCAGAGTCTGAATTCTCACAGAGGCCTGGCGCGGGGTATGAGTTGCATGGACAGGGATAGAGCATAGAGAAGACAATGTCTCCCAGCTCTCGGCCTCGTTGCCACTCTGATGCTCCCATGCTTGGCTCTTCCTGTGTGTTTTCCTAACATCCCATCCTCCCACTGTGCTTTTCTCCCCTGATTCTCCTACTAGATGGTCAGGAGGCAATTCAGCTCACAGTTAACTGTTGGAACCTGTGAGTTTTGTGTTCTGAGTGACCCCAGGCCATTGTGGTCCGTAGAATCTACAGCAGTATCTTTCTTTTTGGCTGTCCAGCCCAGCGGCATGGAGTCATATTTGTAAAAGAACTGACCCAACCTGCACTGCATATGAAGACAGAGAAGCTTGTTCCAAGCCCCTTCACCTCAGGACTGATGCTATTCAAGTATACGTATTGATACTGGCCATTTAAAAAAAAAAAAAAAAAAAAACAATTAACAGCACTGCTTCCACGGCACCCACCTGGAGAGCTCCCTTGACCTTTAAAAACCTCACCTGAGAAGCCATCCAATAAATAAAGCCAGCTGAATTTGCTCCGTGGACAAGAATTTAATGAACACAGTGTTATTTCCAGGTACCTGTGGAGTAATAAAGAGGGTTAACCACAGGTCTCTGTCCTTAATGTTCCTACAATGCAGTGGTTCAGGAATGACTTACATGTTAAAAACAACTCACATACAGCAGTCTATGACCAGGGACTAACTCTATATGCAGTCATACCAGGACTGAGGATATAGCAAAGTTCTCTTCTGCTCACTGGGCCCTACCTAAGATGCCTGAGGGTCATCTGTGAGTAACTACCTTTACAAGGGTCATGACTTGGCCCTGAGGAAGGACATCTCCCCCAACTAGACTCACTTGGCTTTGTCTGGAAGACCCATGGTGAGTACCAGAGATGATGTCATAGAGGAGAATCCTAAAGGATGCCCTTGGTCTTACATTACTTCATTTTGCATTGAGCACAGTGAAAGCAATCACATTGGAATTCCTACAGTGTTTATGTTGCTTTGCAGATGAGGAAATTGTTGAGGACCAAAGCTTGCCAAGGGTCATACCCAAGAGTGCACCACAGAATTAGGATTAAAGAGCGTTTACTTCTCTTAGCCCTCTCTGCTAAGTTGGCCTCCAATACAAGGCCACTCCAGAAATCCCACTGTGACCAAATCAACAGGTAGGAGACATCCCTGTGGTTAGATGGGGACCTCACCCCTTCACTCCCCTATCTATTCGAAGGCTGGTGGTGTGTGCTGTGACCATCCACCATGACAGGGTGCTAGCCTGGTGTCTGTCAGCCCCATTTGATTTTCTCTTCTATCCCATTCCTTCCCCGATACAGGGAGACAAGCATCTGTGGTGTTTCTCTTTGAACTATTTTGCAAGCGGCCTTGATTTGACCTTTAGCCAATGTTACGTTTCTTGGCACATTTTCCATTTTGTTTTAAGATGACCTCTATTCCCAACGCCATCTCTGAGTTCCCTTTTCTTCTCACTCATCTTGACTGCTTACACGTGAGGTCCTAATGGACAGGTGGCATTGTCTAACTGAATCCTCCTTGATTTCCCACCTCCCACCAGATTTCTGCAGGGGCCGTGGAGGCTGAAGGTTGCCCTGGTATAGTGTTAATCTTCATTGCCAACTTGACAACATGCAGAATCACCCGAGATACACTCCTGGACATGTCTTTGAGGGTGTTCCCAAGGAGGGTTAACAGCGGATGGAAGACCCACCCTGAATGTGGGTGGCACTGCCTCACGGACTGGGTTACAGACGGAACAAAAAAAAAAAAAGGGACAAAGAGAAAGCCAACAGACCCCTGGCACTCTCTTTTCCACTTCCTGGTCTGTTTAGACATGAGCGAACTCCTGCTACAACTGTGACCCGATCCCACCGCCATGCCTTTCCGGCTGTGACTCACTCTACCTCCTGAGCTGTGGCTCGGAGTACCCGCTCCTCTCTTAAGCTGTTTCTTACCAGATAGTCACAGAAGTAAGAAAAGTGACTAAAACTCCTGCCTACCATTTCCCCGGCCCAGATGGATTCTACTTCTTCATTGTGCTCCATCTTAGGCTCAGTGGGAGCGGTGTGGTCTCTGCAGTCCTTCTGTCTAAAGCATGCACTCAGAACAGCACAAGAAGAACACTACAGGTCCTCACTAAACTACATGCTGAGTGAGCCCTCGATGTTTATAGTCCACACATCTACCAAACACAGCACGATGCTCCAGGCACAAGACAGGTGAGATCAAGAGGGCCTCTCCTGCTCACCCTGCGCCTCATCTTTTTGCCAGTCCATAGGGAATCTTGATCTGAACACCTTTGCTGAACAGTGTTGCTGAGGTAGAGTCCTTTGAGGTCACATGAGGCATTTCAACTTCAGTCTTCTGAGGTTTCACTTCGAGGACCTTTGGACTTGTTACTCATTTGCAGGCCCACAGATCTTGTTCTGGTCTCTTTCAAAGACTAGTGTTTTTCAGGCGAATTGGTTTTGGGTGTTTTTTGTTGTTGTTGTTGTTTTAGGGTTTTTTTGGGGGGGAGTGTTGTATTGCTCCACTGCCAGATGCCTTTGGTTTCACGTCTGATGGAGCTGAATGTCCTTCCAGTACTGTGAACCTTTCCTCCAGTTCTTTGCATACCAAATGACCGGGCTTACTTAGCTGTGAGTGCAGGCTGACCACACATTCCCAGGCTAGAGTTCCCGCCCTGCAGCCCAGGCCCCACTGAGCCCCAGCAAACCCCTTTCCCCAAAGCACACTGCATACAGGACCAGGCCTCCACTAACTGCCTCCTGCTTTTCTGACGCACAATATCTAGTTTGGGAAATATTTCCCTGGTGGTTATGGGATTAACTGTGGCCTGCAGTAAAAGGTAAGCCTTTAAACAAAGGTTTTTGCATTGTTTTTACAGGAGGGAAAATAAAATACAAAACATACTATCTATTAATGGGCACTTTAGGCTCAGGGCTCTAGCAGTTCAGTTAATCAACAAGGATTTCCTCAGACAAGGAGGTAATCGAATCCAGGTTGTCATCCATGCATTTCTCCTTCTCGTCACAGGCTCCACTTCTGAGTGCAGTTGCCATAGCAATGAGATGATTGCAAGAGAACCCGAGAGATCATGCCTGTACATGAGATGTTTATGAAAATCCACATCTCTCTCTTTCCCATTTCTCTCTGCTAGAAAGAAAGAAGAAACTGGGCGAGAGACGTGACCCCAAGTTCTTTCACCATCTCGTATGTGTTGGGTGTGGGATTATATGCTTAGTATGTGCGTCGTGCTAGACATGCGTGCGTATGCTTGAATTTTGTGTTATAAAATATAACGTAACAATGAGAGTCTATAAAAACAAAAGTGCTCGGTTCAGTAATTTCTCATAAGACATATCAAATCAAGAAACAGGCATTACCAGAACTCCAGACGTGGCACCTATATCCCCTCAATTGGTGTCTCATCTTCCTCCTTCGAAGGAAATACTATCCTAACTTAAGAAAAAAATCACTTGCTGCCTTTTCTTTGCAGTTTCACCACCCCAAACACTGGGGTGTCGTTTGATTGTTTTTGACCCTTGTGTGGCTCCGTATCTTCTGTTTGTGTCTTGCATAATATGAGGTTTATAAGCTATACTCGTGTTTCCATTTGTGACTGTGATTTTCACGTTCGTTTTGTTAAGTTTCATTGTATGCAGAGAATCTAATATTCTTATTCATTCGATTATTGGTGGACTTCTGGGTTGTCTCTAGTTAGATGTTAATCATAAATAATTCTATAACGAATGTTCTTGCACATGTCTTTCTGTGTCCAACTCACATTTCTGCAGGTCTGTACCTGGAAGTGAACTTCATCAGTCATGATGTACTGTAGCCAATGATGCTAAACAATGTTCTTACACAGTGTTATGGATTCCTGTCTCTCCACAGCCCCATCAATGTTTAGCATCCTCAGTCTTAGAGGGTTGCCTATTCTGAGGGGTGTATAGTGGTGACTGAATCTTTCTCTGCCCTCAGAACATTCTACAATGTGACAATCCCACTTTCATAGTTTTGACTAATCTGTAGCTGTTTGTCATGTAATTTAGATACAAACAGATGATGTGTGTATTGCAAAGTAGCCCATGTTCTGTGGGATATGTTGTCACTCTTATGGAATCTTTGGGTAAGCAGAAGTTACTAATGTTCACATGGTCCAGTTTATCTGTTTTGCCTTTGTGAATGTGTCATTCACGCCTTGTGAAAGTGCTTCCTTTATACCTAATCTTAATGCTGCCCCCTAGCATTGTCTTCTGGACAGTTCACTGTTAACCTTTCATATTTATGACTCATTCATTCCATAAATTTGTTCTTAGCAGTTTAAGGCAGGGTTTGAATTTCTCTTTATATTCAATATGGATGTCCAAGGAGCCTCACTTAATATGTTTGTTGAGAAGGCCATCCTTTCCTGCTACTCCACGGTGACAGCTTCATAATAAATGGGGTGTCCTTATGGACTTTCTCTTTTGTTTCATTGGCCTGATTTTCCATCCTCACCCCAATTCCATAATCTTAATTACTGTGGCTTTATAATTAGTTTTCACAGCTGTCAGAGTAAGGCTTTCCACTTCGTTCTCATTCAAGAGTATCTTGGATGTCATTAGTTAACATTCACATTGTCATAAAAGCACTAGAATCAGATGTTAATTCACACACACACACACACACACATACACATATACACACACAAATAAACACACATGAACACATACACATACACACAAATACACATACATACAAATAAACACACATGAACACACACACACACACACACACACACACACACACACACACACAAACACTGTAGATTTTTTGAGACATTCCATTTAACTCTGTAAATCAACTTGGGGGAATTATATTCTGACACTTTTAATTTTACTTTCCATTATAACTTTTTGAGTTTTCAAACATATTTTGAAATTTACTAATAATTACTTTATTGCTAGTGTGTGATAAATTTCTGTGAATTTGCCCTGTGTGCTTAGAAAACAATTCTAGCCTGAAGTCAGAATGCATGTTTCATGCATATCCGTTAGGTCTAGTGTGTGGATTGTGTTGAGATCTACATAGTGAATGGCTTTTGTCTGTTTGCTTTGTTATTTACTGTGAGAGGTATGTTTTATAAAACCTACCCGATGCGACAATAGTATTGTTTTTCTATCACTTACAACTTGTATATTTTGAATTTATGTTAATAGTGCATATGAAATTAGAAGTAGCATATCTTCCCGGCAAATTCAACTTTGTCATGACGAAGTGGGTCTCTCTTGATTTGTGATAGTGACTTCCTGATGCATTTATTCAGAATGCACATCATGCTGTATGTACATATACATACATATACAAATATATTTGTGTGTGTGTGTGTGTGTGTGTGGTGTGTGTGTGTGTGTGTGTATGTGTGTGTTTTGTGGTGGTGATTACTACAGTTAAGCAAACTAGACCACTCACCATCACCCACAGCTGTTGTGTGTGCATGCAGGAGTGTACGTATGATAAGAGTACTTACAATACATCCGCTTGGTAAATTTCCATTATACAATGCAGCATGATTAACTATAGGCCTTGTGCTGTACTTTGGATCACTAGGCTTCTTCATCCTACACAACTGCAAGTTTATACCCTTTAACCTGCTTCTATTACCCTTTATTTCTGCTGTTTTGTCATTCATATATTCTTATTTTGTATGACTGGCTTTACATTGCTTCTAGAACAGTAGTTCTCAACCTTCCTAATGCTGTGACCCTTTAATACAGTTTCTCATGTTGTGGTGACTCCCAAACATAAAATTATTTTTGTGGCTACTTCATAACCATAATTTTGCTTTTGCTACTGTTATGAATTGTAATGTACATACCTGTGTTTTCCGATGGTCTCAGGTGAACCTGTGAAAGGGTCATTTGACCCCAAAGGGGTCATGACCCACAGATTGAGAAACACTGATCTAGAGGCATATTCTTCATTTAAAGGGTATTTACATATCCCTTTGCTAAGGAGTGGGGATAATTCTTGTTCCAGGAAGTTTGTGCAGTTTTGTTCCCACATAGGCAATCGCCCTGGTCTTGGCAGGGCCCGGACGATAGTCTAGTCCTTTAATTCCAGCTCCAACTTCTTACGACTTGCTAAATGGCCCAGGCTTGAGCAGGCCTATGCTTCAGCTTATTTCTTTGAGTTTCCAAATTGGTTCTGTGATTCCTCACTCTCTTGTTGTCCCTCAACAGAAGGGCGATTCCAATTACCAGGAAAAGTACCCTCAATTATCTGTTTGTTTTTCTAAGTTGGGTAAGGACCAACTCAATTTTTTTTCTATTTTACACAAAAACACTTTTGGCCAAGTTTTTTTTTTTTATGCTTAAAATTGAACAAGAGCTATAGATTGTTAGCTACAAACATCAAAACGATACTCAGATTGTGAGTCCCTTAAAGATGCCCATGGTGTCCTCAGCACTTGGCTTAGGAAGTGTCCCTGCAGGGCCTGTTGAGTTAAACAGCAGGGAGGCCAAGGGGTGAAGCACTCAGAGGGGAGTGGAGACCATTTCTACGCTTTGTGCATTCCTCCAATAAAACATCCCCATCAATACATTCACGCTCACACCTCCATTTTCACAATAAAACTTGTGAGCAGCATCAGTATAACCCACCAGTAAGTTCGGGGCCTGGATCCTCAGTATCCTATAGAAAGACAGAGAAAATCGAGGGGCTATGTATAGCACAGGAAAGAAATCACTCACCGCTGTGGGCTGAGCAGCAAGAATCTCACAAAAGTACAAATCATATTTATAATGAAACTATACGCCTTGGCTTCCCTGTGACCTATGGATGCTAAAGACTCCTTTGAGCCTTTTCCCTATATGTTTATCTAACCTACAAACTGCAAGCCACCTTATAATCTCATTTACTATAGAAAAGTTCCTAACCAAAATAAATAAAAGAAAAACGTTTTTATTTCATCTTTCAAATCCTTTGAACAATCCAAACTTCAAAAACTATCCATGTGCAAAGCTACGAAGACACTGAGCACCAGCCTCTCTTCGGAAGCCCAGGCAGACCCTAAGATGAAATATTGTCCTCCGATTACCTGTCTCTCTCCCCTTCTCCGAGCCCCTGTGCTTAAATCGCTGATAAAACATTTTCTCAATGAACGCCAACCATGCTTCATCCTGACTTACCCTGAAATACTTCCCTGCAGTGTAGTCAAGGATCCCAGCTTCACCTGAATCGAGTTTTCTCAGGGATGTGGAGGGACCCTTCCCAGACGTCTGTCGTTGGCAGCATGGCTCTGTGTCTCCCACTTCTGCTCTCAACTCCTCCCAAATCTCCTAAGAGGTCTGCAGGTTCAGAGCTGATCTAGTTTCTGTCCAGAAGTCTCTAGTGCTGTGGAGGTCAGTTAGGTATTGGTCCAGTACAAGAGGTTACTACCACTTAAACTTCAATATGCCTGGAAATGGACTCAAAACTCTTCTTTTTACTGGTTATTTCTATTTTCTGTGTTTTATGCTTCATTTGGTGCCAATGGCTCCCCCTTGTTACCTACACCACAATCCTAGTCATTTTTAAATCCCACCCTGTGTCAAATCACAAAGTCTGCTGAGTCTGTGTCCTAAATATTTCTCATCTTTACCCCTGTCCAGATGTTTCTCCTCTTCCAGGTCGAGGCCTCTGATTGCCACACACCTGGAGCTTAGTTCTGACCCCCTGGTTGGTCTTTACTCCTTGTCTCTGAGCTATCCTCCCATGGAGCCATCAAACATTAACTTTTGCTCTTTTCCTGTCTTCTACTGACGGTCTAAGCTCCCTGCCCCTTCTCCTAAGAGTTGTTATAATGTGGCCCTTCTCTGACCTCCGGCCCTGTTCACATTCTTCTCTTTTGCGAGATTCATAGTCTAAAACTACCAAATAAGCTATCCTTCTAAGCATTATTGCATAAGTTTATACCCCTCACCTCTTTACTTGTTTATTGTGTACGTTTTCTTCAAGAGTCAACTCCACCAGACTTCTCTGCCTAGTCCGATGGTGCCCCACTGTGCTCCCATTGCAGAACGAGATCAAAACATCAATCCTGCATTGGAAGAAAGCCGATTGTAATGCTGGAGAAATTGGATATCCACATGTAGCAGACTTAGTGTTAGTCTCTGTGTCTTGCTTTGGACAAAAATCAATGCAAAACCGATCAAAGACCTTGGTATTAAACCTGAATCCTTGCTAAAGGGAAACATTTCAAGATAAAGGAATATTTGAAAATTTTCTGAGTTGATTCCAAGAGCTCAGAAAATACTAGCAAGAATTGACATGTGAGATTATATCAAATTAAAGACTTCTTGTGGTCCTACCTCAGCCCGGGACTGTGTTGATGTCTGTGGCCTGTGTTGCCACCAAAGGCCACATGGTTGACCAGGCTCTGGGCCACCACCTGTGGCCGTGTTGGTGTCTGAGGAGTGTCCCATCACCAGGCCCATGGTAATCTGAGTGGCCTGCACGGCCACTCGGGGCCATTTAGCGATGTCTAGGTCCAGGCTGCTGCCAAGGGCTGTGTCTGGGTTTGTGTCCCTACTATCGCCGGGAGCTGTGTTGATATCCATGGTTCTGTTACCACTGAATGCTGTGGCTGCTCAGCGTCTGGGCTGTCGTCACCTAGACCATGTTGGTGTCTGAGAGCCATGCTGCTGCCGGAACCACACTGATCTGGGTGGCCTGCACTGCAACTCAGGGCCATGGTGACATCTGGGCCCAAGCTGCTGCCGAGGACCATATCGGGGTCCATGGTCCTATTGCAGCTGGGGTCTGTGTTGATGTCCCTGGCCCGTGTTACTACCAGGGGCCATTCAAACCATTCCTGTTGAAATCTGAGGGCAGTGCTGAGTCAGCCCTTTCCTTCGCTGCCCTCCCCCACCCCCGCCCCGCGAGATCTGCAATGGGAGAGATGGCCCTACCCCATACAGGAGAGCTGGCCCAGATGACCCTGGCCCTGGGAGAGCTGGCCCCATCCCTCACCCCAGGCTTGGGAGAGCTGACCCTGATGGTGTGGGCATAGGAGAGCTGGCTCACCTGAGGGGGGTGATCTCAGTGAAGGCCCAGACTGACCAACTCAGCTGCCACCCAGGCCCCCATCCAGTGCTTTAAGTTAGCCCACCCCAACATCTACCCCATCTAAGACCTGCTGGATCACATGAAGATCTCCATGACTCAGCCAACAGCAGGATACCCAAGAGGAGTTTATGTGAGGGTTCTGTATTGATGGGATTTCAGGCGCCAGAGGCCTTGATCATGGCCAACAACTCATCGCAGTGGGCAATTGCATGTAAAGCTGTTTGGACAAAAAGTTATACTGCATGATACACAGTAGTTCCCAATGCCACTAACGTGAATGAAGAGGTGATGGAGAGGCAGGAAAGATGGAGGAGCAAAGTGGTTGTTTTTGTTTGTTTGTTTTTATTGGGTGAGGGCACTGCAAGGGTGAAGGGTAGATAGGGAGGGACTGGAAAATGAGTGGGATTGGGGTGCATGATGTGAGATACTAAAAGAATCAATAAAAAATTATGTTTAAAAAATCCACAGCAATGATGACAGATGTATTACAGGTGGTTGTTTACACTCCCCTCGAACTGTCTGAGAGGTTAAGTGGAACTGAAAGGACAGTGGTTCAAATACAGTAAAGAAGAGCAGACGGAAGTGCCGGACTTCCACCTATCTCGGTTTTACTCGGAGTCAAACTCGATTAAAATAATGTCTCGATTAAAAAAAATTAGGAAATATCCTATGGGGAATAGAAAAGAGACTCACAGAATGTGCAATACACGTGGATACTGGCATGATGCCGAGTATTTCTATATTTCTGAAAATGTCATGACGAAACCCATTGCTTTGTATATTAATAGGCGCTAATAAAATAATTGTCAAATTAAAGTGGTGTTTTTTTAATGTCTGTCACCTTCACTTGGAAACACTCCTTAGTGGTAGCATCTAGTAAATCTCAGTAACAGTTCAAAGACCGAGAAGAACAATAGTTTTTAAGATCACTAACATCAGGGGTTGGAGATGGCTCAGCAGTGAAGAACACTGGTTGCTCTTCCAGAGGACCTGGGTTCCATTTGAAGCACCCATATAGCAGCTCACAACTGTCTGTAACTCTAGTTCCAGGACATCTGACCCCCCTCTTCTGGCATTCACAGGAACCAGGAATGCAAGTGATACATAGTAATAATGCGTGTAGGCAAAACACCCACATGCATTAAACAATAAAATAAGTTAAATAGGTGTCTTAGCCATTTCAAGTTGCTTTATTGTTCCTTGGTGGCTGGGGAGGGGGGGGGCAGGGGTTGTTATTGTTGTTTGTTTGGGTTTTGGTTTGGTTTGGTATGGTTTTTGTTTTTCTGAGACAAGGTTTCTCTATGTAACAGTCCTGGCTGTCCTGAATTGGCTTTGGAGACCAGGCTGGCCTCGAACTCACAGAGATCTGCTTGCCTCTGCCTCCTGAGTGCTGGGATTAAAGGCGTGTGCCACCAGGCCCGACTGTTCCTTGGGTTTTATTCTCATGTCTTCATTGTTAATCATACTCAGTTATAAATATTATACTTTTGAAAATCTATTCTATTTTCTGGGTTATTAACACCTGTTTATTGTATGATTTTACAAGTAGACACAGGCAAACAGTACAAGGATTCTGAGCTCCCAATTTCTCTTTAGAGCCCTCACGTACTCCAACATTTTTTTTTCCGTCTTCTTATTCTATCACAGAGATTTCTGTTTCCTTACTGTGTTTCATAGCATGGTGCTTCATTTATTACTAGGTCCCTTTTATTAAAGCATTATCTTCCTTACTAGTGGAATTAGGACCTGCATGGGTTTTCACCATCCTTCGTCCCACGAGCAGACCAAATCCAGTGTGTGTGTGTGTCATGGAATGACAGCCCCGGATCTGTAGAGGAAAACTTGCCCTCGGCTGAAACGACAGCTGCTGGAGCTCGCTGGGTTCTCTTCGCCCTTAGAGCCATCAATCCTGAGACCCATCGCCAACTTTCTTTTGCCTTTGCTCTGAACATCCCAGCTTCCCTCGGCTGACTGGTTAATAAAAACTGGCAGTGTCTGTTTCCGTGCCTGTCAGCAATGGTGTGAAGAAGCAGCGTGCTGGGTGGAGGGGTACCACTGGTCTGGCCTCCATTTGCTTTTATTATTTTATCCTCGCTCAACCTACAGTGCTCAAAAGGCAGCCTCAGAGCTGCTCTGTCTGTCTGAATGCTCACTAACCAGCAACCCAAGTCTCCATATTCTCACCAGCGATTTGCTCTTCGTGGCAGAGTGAATTCCCAAAATCTTCCCATAGCAATATTTATAGTCTTACATGTTGTTCTAGAACCTTACTATCCCCCAACAAGAGGTGAAGTCTGTCTCCCATCCCCCAGAACCTGGATGGGCCCTGTGGCAGCCTTGGTGGGTATAATATGGTAGATGTAGCATAGTTGACTTCTGATGTTACTTCATAAAAGTCCACCTATACCTCGGTGGTACAGCTTTCCTGAAAGGTGCATAGCTGCTCTGAAGCTGGAAAGATCTTGTGAGCCAGACTGGGGGTGTGGGCATGGAGGAGAGGGGAGGGGGTGTGGAAAGGAATAGGAGAGGGAAGGGGAGGGGAAGAGAAGAGGAGGAAGGAGAGGAGGGGAGGGCAGGAAAGAAGAAGGGAGGAGGGAAAGGGCAGGACAGGAGAGGAAGTTCGGCATCTGCAGCTATAAACGGCAGACAGAGGGTGCGTGCTGGGGCCTCCAAAGCTCATGTACTCAAATATCTCGTTGGAGCGTTAGAGCAGCTCCACCTGATATGGTTAGCAAAGACAAGCTGTTCTTTTAACACTCTACTGAAAGGGAAGGTTTATGAACATAATAAATGTGACTTTACGCCACTCTGTTTTGGTATGGGATTTTCATGCAGGAATATGTAGGGGTGGTAGCCTCAATTATCAGAGTTCAGGCCTAAAAGGCATTATTTAATATTTAATGCCTTTTCTGAGGAAAATAAAAGGTAGAATTTTTTAGATTCTAGATGTGTCCTTGGATTGTGCAGTGGAACACTAAGTCCAGAGGGTTTCAACTGTGTGTAAAGTCCACTGCATGAAAATAACACAAGCCATTTTTCAGGGCTCCTGGGAGGCTGGAGGAAGACAGAAGACGTAAAGAGTAATTGATGTGGTCTAGACAAAGTTTCTTTACCACTTCCATTCATGACCCTTTAGCCCAAGAAGTTTTTATGCAATTCTGGGGATATGTATCTATATCTATCTATCTATCTATCTATCTATCTATCTATCTATCTATCTACCTACCTACCTATCTATCTAAAACAGTTATACAAATCAAACACTGATAATAAATTATAAAGAAATTTATTGCAAAATAATTCCTTTGCATACTTATAATCTTACCATTTATTAAAGACTAAAGCAAATTTGTATACTAATGAGGCAGATATGCCTATTTGTTTCAAATAATTAATGGCTGAATATTTGGTACTTTTAGGACTTGGAGTGTCTTCAATGTTTTTCAGAGTTCATCAGTATTGCAATTTCATAATTAAGAATGACAGTTTACATAATTTATGTAATACAAATTAGCAGAAATATGAATAGGACAACTTCAGATGGAAATCCTGACCTAATTAATCCCAAGTCAAAATTCATTTAATAATTTTTTTAACGACACTCAGTAACTCAAATAACCATTTTTAAGATCAAACCTTCTAATAACAACATAATCTAAATATATCTGAATTTGATAATTACATGCTTAGGAATGGTAAAAGTCTTTGTCCTCCATAATGAAATGACTTTATTTCTATATGAGCAGAAAAAATATATCAGTACAGCACAAACATTTCACTTCATAGCATTTCATAACATACACTAGTCTCCAGTCTGAGCCGAGGTGCTTTGGGCAGTGTTGGTTGGCACCGAGGGGCATAGCAGCGTGGACAGTGAAGGTGTGTCTGTCCTTTGTTCCAGACCAAGGGGAAGCGACACAGTGCAACATGGGCGGTCACTGACAGAAACGCCTTAGATTCATTACACATTAGATTTTGAATTGATGTTGTTGTTGTTGTTGTTGTTATGCATTTAGAAACCATTCACTGTCGGCAAATTTTCCACAACCTCCGCATTCAGTTAGCTAACTCCACATGGAGCCAAGACCCATCATCTAAGGACTTTGGTTGTCGCTACCCCCATGAAGAACTAACAGTAGCTGTGGTTGCCTGCAACCTCTACAAGATCAGGCCACCCATTCTAACACAGAGTAGGAAGTGGTTCATGAGCCCCATCCCTAACTGAGGAGCTATGGACAGCCAATGGCGTCTGGAAAAAAGAGAGTCAGCTTTCCTTAAGGGCATGGCTGCTAGTAGGTGGACCATGCTCCAGGATGGCCCCACTCAGGAGTATGTTAACAGCACACACTGGAAACATGACAGGATATTTATGATTGGTGCCTTCACACTAGAGGGTAGAAAAATCCATTACTGAGTCAACAAACAAACAAACAACTACTAACTACACAGAACATGGTTTCCACACAGTGCATGACTCTCCAGCCAGAGACCTTTCTCCCCCTTCCCTGCTCCTCCTATGCTTCCAGCCTGAGCTCTCTAGCACAGGTGAGTGACTGTCCATGGTGCTGCCCTTGGAGCCTGTGATTTCAGAGGGCCTTCAACTCTGGACCCTGGTGGTAATAGAGTGCTTGTTGGTTTTTGTTTGTTTGTTTTGACTTTTAATTAGCATACAAAATAGTGGGCGTCATTATGATTTTTTCCTCTTATTTTTTAAACTTATTTTTCTCTCATACTATTATGCTTTACTCTTTATATTTATGCATTTATTGTGTGTGTGGTGTGTGTGTGTGGGGGGGGGGGGGTTGCTTACTTGCCATAGCATGCATGTGGAGGTCAGAAGACAACTTAAAGAAGGTGGTTCTTTCCTCCTACCATGTGGGTCCTAGGAACCAAACACACACACACACACACACACACACACACACACACACACACACACACACACATTGCACTTCATTCATATCCTCTTCCTCCTGCTAATCTTCCATTGCTCTGCCAGTTTTTTCATCTGGCTCCAGTTTCATTCCTCCATGAACATGTCTGCAGAGTCTATGATTTACAAAGCAAGGCATGCTTCTCGTTAGGTCATCTAGACTTTTTCTTTAGGTTTGAAACGTTTCTTGTGGGGTGTTATAAAGAATAGTCCTAAGGGGGATGGAGAGGGGGTTCAGCAGGTAAGAATGCTTGCTGCTGAAGCAAGAGGACCTGAATTAAAATCCCTAGCACCCACAGAAGAGCCAGGCAGTGCTACACATGCCTGTAACCCCAGTATTAAAGAGCAGAGACGGAAAGACCATGGGAGCTCACTAGACAGCTAGCTCAGTCAAAACAGCAGTGACCTTCAGGTTCAGTGACAGACCTCGTCTCAAAAATAAAGACGCCAAAATTTCTCCTCTGACTTCCGTATGCTATACATGTGCACCACACATGCATATACTATATACTACACTATATAGAGAGAGTGAGTTCTAAAAGTGACAACCACATTGATCATCTCTCTCTCTCTCTCTCTCTCTCTCTCTCTCTCTCTCTCTCTCTCTCTCTCTCTCTCTCTGTGTGTGTGTGTGTGTGTGTGTGTGTGTGTGTGTGTGTGTGTGTGTATGTGTGTGTGTGTGTGTGTGTATGTGTGTGTGTGTGCACATTTCTTAATAAATCCTGAACTACCAACAGGCCTTCCTAGAGCTTTCTGGGGGTATTTTACTCATGGGCAATGCAAGAAAATCATTAACACTCTTGGGTATGATAGACTGTGCTCCTGAATGATTCATTGAACATTTATGTTTGCTGTTACTGGACCAGGGCATAGACTCCCATGGTCCACTATCCTGGAAAGGGGACCCTTGGGTCAGGGAGCAAGGCAAAAACTGGCTTATGAAGCTGGGGGTGAGTTGGTCCATTCTCCCTGTCTTTCCTCCATCTTCTCTCCCACCTTTTCTCTCATTCTCTCCAGGCATCTTTCTTGCTATGCAAAATCATAAGTGGATATAGAATGGCAATGTTGTTGGCAGGTCCTGTGAGACCCAGAGGAGGGAATTCTCCCTCATATTTGCCTCAAAGTCACCCATATGTCAGCCCTGGTGAGATGGTGAGCAGAGGGCTGTCTCTAAAGCCACACCTGGGTGCCAGTCCATCCTGTGACCCTTGATGGCACTACATTGAATTGGTCATTAAGTGACGATTTTTCTGATCTGTAAAACTATAACTGAGCCTATAGAGAGAGACTCATGATGAGGATTATGTGAGGTGACACATATTGGAGAGGATTTTGTCAACTGAAAGACAGTCTACAAATGAAAGATTACTCTCTTCTATGGGGACCCCAAGAAGACACTTGAGGTGGTGACAAAGTGAATCAAAGGGACTATTAGGTGCGTGCTTCACCAGGCAGGATTCAGAGGCTCCCTGCCACAGGCTGGAGTCATTGGAACGTCGGTTGAGAAAATATCCCATCAGATTGGCCTATGGGCAAGACTGTGGAGCATTTTATTAATTAATGATTGATGTGTGGCCAGGTGGTCCTGGGTTGTGTAAGAAAGCAGGCTGAGCACGTGATGGGGAACAAGCCAGTAAGCAGTGTTCCTCCAGGGCATCTGCTTCAGTTTCTGCCTCCAGGTTCCTGCCTTATATTCATGCCCCAGTTTCCTTCAATGGTAGACTGTGATGGGAATGATAAGCAGAAATAAATCCTTTCTTCTCAAGTTACTTTTGGTCTTGGTGTTTCATCACAGCAATAGAAACTTAACTAAAACAGTATTTTGTATGAGATGCTAGTCCTGTAGAGTTAATACATATAGCTTGGGAAAAAAAGACTCAACTAAATGTGTTTCTGTTTAATTCAACACATTGATCAAACACCCATAATGGAACTGTGAACAACAAATTCAACTAAGACCAATATAAGTGAAGTGTCTGTTTCCAGGGATTGTGAAGCATAGTTGAATGGCACATGGGAGTGGTTCAGGTTTCTTTCCTGCAAATCCATCAGGGTGTTTTTATACAACATGACTGTGACTTTCTAAGAATGGAAGAGAATGTGCCGTAGTCACCAAAAATATCCAGATGTGGAATCCAGTTTTACTCACCACAAGGTCTGTCCTAATGGTGCCAGGACTCTGAGTTTACAGAACAAGCTTGAAGGAAACACCAGTGTGGGTATCACCTCCACACTCTTCATCCTACCATAGTACTGGCAGCGTGACCAGGGGATGATGTGCGTATTAGTTACTTTCTGTTGCTGTGATTAAAACACCATGACCCACAGTGACTTATGGGGAAGAGAGCTTATTTTGGCTTTGTTCCAGAGGGACAAGAGTCTGTCCTGTCAGGGAGACATGGCAATGAGCAACGAGCATGTCAGCTGGAGCAGGGAGCTGGGAGATTACGTTTTCAATTGCAAGCACAAAGCAGAGACAGTGGACTGGAAGGGAGATGACTCCATGATCTCTCAAAACCCACCCACCCCACCCCCCAGTGACAGACTTCCTAAAGCTCCCCAAACAGCACCACCAACCAAGAGTTCAACTACTCAAGCCTATAGGGCTCATTTCTCACTCGAACCAGCTCAATGGGAAACTCTCAGGACACAGCAATACATGCAGGTATGGGAGACAATGGCAGCACTCATGGATGCCAAGCGACGGCTGCCTTTTGACAACGGACTTGTTGGAGAACCATGCCAGCCTGGAAATCGACACAGGTGCGTGCTTCACCGGGCAGGATTCAGAGGCTCCCTGAGCCGGTGAGGTGGCAGGAGAAAGAAACGCAGCAGAGCCTGTGGTGAGGGAATATCCTTTCCACTTAGGCTTTAAGGAAAGGGGGAGGATTTCTTGTCAGAGTCTTGGGGGAGGACCTAGGTAACAGCTGCACTGACCTGAGGGTACAGCATGTCCTGTCTTGTGGATATAAACAGAAGCATTCATTTCTGCCAGCCCCAGGCAGCTTTGTATGCCAGAGCCCAGGGTTTATCAGTCAAGCTTACACATGAAATCAGCCTCCCCTCCTCCTCTCTCTCTTTCTCTCTCCTTCCTCCCTCCCTTCCTCCCTCTCCCCTGTACCCCTTCCCCCTCCAAGAAGACAGTTTGGTCTGGGTTGCCCTCTGGGATTTTCCTCTGATTTCTCTTTCTCTCACGCGATGTTCCCTGCCCAGGCGTTACATAACAGCCTGGACTGCAGGGAACACCTATACAAGAGGCCATGACAGTTAAACAATGGGCAGGCAGAGGCTGCCCTGAGAAAATGGAGTCATTCATGGGCTGTGTGAGAGGCGGCTCTGTTCCCAACTTGGCTCCCTGGTAAATGAAGTACGCTGTGGACAAAGAGGGAAACTTTACACTCTAGCAATTTTCCCACAGTGGCAGGCTCACAGAAAAACAAGGCACTGGTTGGCTTAGAGGAGAAAAGGCAACCATATCCATAAACTTTGCTTTCTCCCCCAAGTTGTTGTCTAGTGCCAAAACCACAGACTAATCTCCCAGAGAGAGAGCAAGAGGGAGCGGCTGCCGCTGTCTGTTTTCATCGCTGTTTGCCGGGCTTTCCTCTCTGAATCATCATGTATTTGACCTTAGTGTTACCTCCCCGCTTTGACGGGAGTGCTGTCAGTCCGAGCTGATTGGTCCGAGGGAAATAATGATGTCTTCCCCAAAGGCAGATGCTCTCCAGAATCCAGGAGCATCTTTCCAGACACATGCAGCTGGAGCAAGAAAACCCAGAGAATGTATAAATGCCCTTTGACTGAGTCTCCACACTGATGCTATAGATTTAGTGCAGGCTTCACTTACAAACTGTGACATGCTTGGCATGTCATCAAACAGTTGCAAATGTCTTATGGTGCATGCTTCATTTCAAACTAAGTGACATGCCAAGAACATAACAAAAATCATAACAGAATCTTCTATGCTAAAATCAATTTCCAAACAACAGCAAGGACTCATCTGTCTAGGGAGATGCATCGCTCTTGTCCAATGTATGTATCCACATGGAGAGATTTTGAAGTCTACTCTAGAGCTTCTGAGCCCATGGCATTATTACCACTGAGATTTCTACTTCAATCCTTAGGTGCAGAACGGATGCTGATGTAGGTAAGTCACAATACAGTGAATATGAAGATTCCTCCTTACCCATCCTGGAACCCTGTTTCCTACCCAGCACCAGGGGTATTCATGGGGTGAACAGGGTAGAGAATCAGGGGACATGAACTACCTCCTGAATGAGGGCTGGCGAGATGACTGAGTGGGTAGAAGCACTTATTACACGAGCCTGGGGACCTGAGTCCCATCCCCAAAACCTACATTAAGGCTGAAGGAGAGAACCGTTTCACAAGTTGTAGCTAACCTCCACATGCACACCACTGCAGATGCTTGCCCCTCCCCCACCACGTGCTTACACATTCTCTACACACACACACACACACACACACACACACACACACACACACTAATGATTTTGATATTTAAAATTACTTCTTAAACAATAGCAGAACACTGGTCTATTTCTCTGGCCTGAGAAAATGGCACATGTGACATAGACCTGATCTGACAGCTCAGCCACATCCAGGGAGAGCCAATCCTCTGGGCATGAAGCCAACAGCACCAGTAGATGCTCCATGCTGAAGGAAGTTGTTTAAACTCTAGAAGCCTGCTCATGGGCTTGGATCCTAATTTTAAAGGCCACACTTGATGTGACCTCGAAGAAGAAATCTTACTTATGTGGCCATTGTAAAGATCATCAGGTTTAGAAAGGTGGGCAGGGACAGGTAGGTGAAACACCTGTCAAAGGAAGCAGGCTGCATGGGAACTCCTTCCTAGAACAGCCTCAGCCCAGAGAACCTGCTTAAACCACAGAGCACTTGCATGGGACAAAGGACAAGCGGCAGTGTTCTGTCGTCACTGTTTTTGTTTTGTGAGTACAGTTCTCGATGCCTCGTGAAGACTGTGAAGTAAGTATCTCAACATTTCATGCCCTGAAACCTGGAAACGAACACCCACATTCATCCCCGGTACCACTCCGTCCACAAGGCTTCAGCTGTGTTCTTCAAAGAGAAGCCTTTGACCCGCTGCATCATGACTCAGCTATCAATATGTAACCTGTACCAAATCCATGTACTTCCCAAGATGCTTCCACTTCAGGGTTTGAGTGAACAATGAAAAGCCCTTGGGCCTTGCACAAGGGCACAGAATTATAATCCCATCATGTGAGAGGCAGGAGATCGTGAGTTGAAAGCAAGCTGGTGCTCTATAGGGAGTTCGAGGACAGCATGGGCTACACAGGGATTCACTATCTCAAAACACAAAGACTCTTGACTTGTAAGTGATAAGACACTGAGATTTTCTGAGCACTCATCATCTTGTGGGAACTGTGCTAAACTTGGACACCAACAACACTCACCACAGAGTGAAGGAGAGAGCAATATTTGGGCTAATCAAGGCAAAGCTTTCTGAGGGAAGTAATGTCTGACTTCAGTCTTGAGAATAGATCAGTCAGATGAAATTGTGAGAGTTCACCTAGGCAGAAAGGATGGAGCATGAGAGGTGTGGCCAGGCATGAATACCCACATGCCTGATGATTGCACTAGGTCCATGTACCTGCAGTATTAGAACATGTGCTAAAAAGAGGAAAGGGGGACAGGCAGTAGGGTGGCTCTCCATAGTGTTCCTAAGTAGCCATGAAACACCATTTTTCTTCAGTAGAGATATCTGGGGCTCAAAACAGTCACTGGCATTTTAATCCCACAAGCAGAATGGTAAAGCAGAAAAGACCTGTCATTAATTCCTCCCAGGTTTTTAGGTCAGTAGTCTCTATAATTGCCTTGTTTTTCTAATTTGAAGAGAATTCCTCAAGCAATGAAGTTTGTGCTTATATAACTATTTTTCTGCTCCCTTCTGACCTTTGACACTGATATTTGTTGAAACAGCTATTTTTCACTAAATTGATCTAGACACTCATTGACTAGCTCGTTGAGCAAGGCTGGTCAGAAGGGCCTTGGCTCTGAAGCCGATAGAAGCCACCCCCATCATTTCCTTACTGCAGTATGCTTGGAACTGTGGAAAGTGCTTCCTCACTGGAAGTCCTCACTATGAAGGAGATGCTATTAGCATTCCTATCTTGTAGATGGAAAAGAAAAATATGGCTTTGGAAAAGTAACAGCTCAGAATGTCAGAACCAGGATCCAAGTGATTTAATTCTAGAATCTCCACTCTTGGCTATCTCATGCCACTGTGGTTATAAAACGCTTCTTTGCAACAGCAATCCAGATTTTAGACCAGAAAATATTTAATATTCCCTGGATATCCAGGGAAGTAGACAGCCGTAAGTGTTCCAAAGGGGAAAGCTTAATTCAGCAAAGGTTTTCTATCTGCCAGGTGGAAGTCTGATTCACAATTCCTCTGAGAAATTAGGGCGCCTGGATATGGTTCAGTAATAGGACGTGGGCCTAGCATGTGAAAGGCCTTGGGTTTGATACCCAAGACTACAGACCAAAAAAGACATTGGAATTTTAATTCTATTTCCCTATAAAACCCCATTCTCTAAAGCATGGACTTTAGGTAATCACAATGCATCCACGCTTATTTGTTAATTGTAATAAATGTACCATATCCAACTATGATGCCATCGACAGGAAATGCCATCTTTGCCATTTTTATGTACATCTAAAGCTGCTATAAAGAAATAAATGTATTAAAAACTCATCCTTCAAAGCCAAATGTATTATCTCTGGATTCTTAGACCCTTCCAGAAGTAATTGATTAACTATACATAATACGATGGTTTAGGTTTAACTGAGCGGCAATGGTTAATGATTAAATGTGTAAGTTCCTAAGCTGTATAGTGGAATGTTTATATATCTCTAAATTGAGAGAGAGAGAGAGAGAGACTGTTGATTCCTTGTTCTTATGTTATTACTTAATATCCAACTCTCAAGAGTGGTTGGATTGTAAACTTAATGTCTGAGGTTAAAGAAAGGGCTTCCGGAAGGCTGTCATAAGTTCAGGCTAATAGTCCAGTCTTTCTACACCATTCATTCTCAGGCACACCAAAGTGTTCTTTGGAGCTGAAGACTTCCCATCCTGACGGTCCCCAATGAGGACAGGGAGACGTGATTTGAACAGTGTAGCTTTTCCTTGTTATCTGCCTAGTCTAGCTTGCTCCTAGGCACATTAGAGGGAGCATGCTTCATGAACTCCTTTCTTTAAGCAAAATTACTCCACTGCATTTTCCTCTCCATGCCTCTCTCCAGGAGGAGTTCTAGGGGCCCTTTTTGGAGTCTGTGTAGCCAAGCAGGAGGCCAGCACCCCTCCAATGGCGAAGCTACTCAGAACATCTCAGTCCCAGGGTCATGTCCAGACAACACTGGTCTTGTCTTCCAAATGTTAGTGTAGAACCCAGATCACTATGAGGGAGTTATCATCCTGGAAGTCGGCAGGGGCTGCATCAGCTCATCTTTTATTTCCCACCTGCAGGCCATCTTGAGGTGCAGTGGGGAGCAGCTTCCTTGAGAAGAGCATTAGGATCTGAGGTGGGGTCTCCAATTTAGAAGCAACCAAGGGAGGGCAGCTCCTCCACAGCATCTCAGTGTGCCATACAGTACTTGAATAAAGTAGTTCTTGGGCAGCAGACAAGTGTGTCTCTCAGTGCCGTGGCGCTTATGGGGTACCCCCATACACATCTACTCTTATGTGGACTTAGGGATCTGTTAAATATTCTACAGGCTAGGATCTAGAGAAAACAATTCCTTCTTTCTGTTTCAGCTTGTTCAAAATGCCTGGACTCGGGACATGATCTTTCTGGCTGTCTTCCTAGGAGGGGCTTTCTGCCTCAGTTGTTAAATCTGGTCACTTTGGCCATGCATGAAGAATGAGAATGAGTTGAACAGCTGTGTGGGTGTTTGGTGAGAGCCCCTCACTTCCTGTGTTAATGAGGGAGGTGAGGGCCAAGAATAGAGATGAGCCTGAAGATGCAAACTCCTTAATACTAGAGTGTTCTCAGGACAGGCTCTCCTACTCACCCTTTCCAGGATGGAACAAGTGAAGGGTGGATATGGCCAGCCATTGGCCAGCATCAGAATGGGACCCCTTGGAAGCCTGTGTATTATAAAGTGATGTAGACGGTAAAGGAAGACAGGATAGGCCAATTATGCAGCAAGGTTCACGCTACAGCACAAGGTCATATGGCTTCCAATACAGGTTATATCCCACTCCAAAATTCAAACCCCTGCGCTTGAGAATCGAGCACTCATGCTGGGCTATGGCCAGCTCCGGTTGCAAAAAGGAGGGTAATGGACCCCCGTGTCAGTTAGGTCCGAATGTCTAAGTTCTACATTGCTAATGGGCCTGAGAGCTCATTTCAGATGTGATAACAATGCTAATGGAAATGCTGAATCTAGGGGCTAAGAGGATGGCTTAACAGTTAAAAATTCTTGCCGTGCAAGCGTGAGGATTGGAGTTTGGATTCCCAGAACCCACGTAAATTCAGGGTGAGGCAGCCCAGCTGTATTTCCAGTGACCAGAATTTGGAGACGGGGGGGGGGGGGGGGGGGGGGGGGGGGGGGGGGGGGGGGGGTGTCTCTGGAGCAACGTGGCTAGCCAGACAAGCGGCATATGTGAGCTCTGAGTTCAATGGCAAGACCTTGTCGCAATGTAGAGTGGAGCAAGATAGTGGAAGACATTGGACCAACCTAGGGACTCCACACAGAGGCAAAAACAAATACACACCTGCATGCATGAATGCATGCACATGAAGAATGTGGGCGGAGCTGATATTTGGAATCTGCCATGTTCCTAGCCCTGTGTTGCAGAGAGAAAGACAGCAGTGTCCAGAAACCACACATCTAACCAAGTCATGGACACGCTGGAAGAAAGGCCCTTTTTGAATCCGTTTAGGTGCCTTGGGCTGTGGGACATATCTAGGGTACCTAAATAGAAATAAGTATTGGTTATCAGAGTGGCGCGGTCAGGCCCCTTTCCAGCCAGGAGGTCATCTGGGGGCTCCAGGAGTTACTCGTTTCAGCTCTGGTGTCTAAACAGCCGAAGTGAATTATTCACTTAGGAGGCTGAAAAACAACCATCTCCCCTGGATTGTGAAATGGAGTTTTCCAAAGTAAAAAAATGTCTTAGTCACTTGGAATCTGACCAAAGTCAACTCTTGGCCCTGACCCACCCATGTGTCTGTGCTGGAAGAGAGCAGAGACAGGGAAACCCCAAAACAAACAGAAAAGTGGCTTGTCAGCCGCAGGATGGGCAAGGCTCTCACGGGGGCAGGTGCACTCCAGGTGAGGCCGGGTTTGGGGAAGCTTAGGTGATGAGCGGGTCACGGAAGGGCTGTCAACAAGCATCTGTTTGGGTCCAGGCCTGAGTGAGTCTGTGACTTACATAACAGCTTGGCAGGCAGATGCAGCCAGGCGGAAGCACACACGGTTTTCTAGCAGCCTATAACCATCTTTGATTTCTCTGTTTGCTCAGCAGCTTTCATGTGCTGGGGGAGGCAGCTGTTCAGAAGGGGGTGAGGCAGGATTCCAGCGCAGTGCAGTGCTCTCACCCCTCTGGCAGAACAAACAGGCAAGGAATCAGTGACTGCCACAGGGACTTGGCAGGCTGGGGGAGGAGCTGTCCTGAGGCCTGGTCCAGGGCCTGAGGGCAGAGATTAGCCTACAGGTGAGAAGGAACTGCAGGAAGTGTGTATTGGGGAAGGGGGTGTCCTAACACCTGACACTTTTGGCCATCTTGCCTGGGGGAACAGTGGTGTTCTCCTTTTAAATACAGAGATCACCATGTTCAATGTCATGTCCATCACAAAAGGCAGTTTGGGGAGGGGCTTTGTGGCTTACTAAACCATGTTTCCCTATATGTCCTCTACTCTACGCAGATACCAGGCCGATTATGCTGGATTCTGGGCATGGAGGGAAAAGAAATTCAGACCATGACAAGCTACTTGACTGAAAACACAAATTTGCATCTTTTCTTTATCCTAATTTGATTCTAGTTGACTAGCAGCTGGTTCCTGTTCAAATGACTCCTATTCTCCATTTGCTAGAGTTCTCACACTCAGATCTCTCATGAACTCACTGCACTCACCTGGTTCTTGCAGACATGCTTAGGATTAAGTCCCTGCTCCATCCCAGCTGTACCCAGCTGAGATAATGATCCACTTACCTCGGTGAGCTAGTAGAGTCTAGGTAGTAACTATTGCAGAGGAAGGAGGTGATATGTCACTAAGAACCAGAAGGTCTTTGATCATTTGTTTATTCATTCAACAATTTCCTTCAGAAGGCTCACCTTGGATGTCAGCCTGGTGGTGGTGATTTTGTCAAGAATACAGTACTGGTCCTGGGGCTTCCAGTACCTGGTACTTAGCTCTTATGTTCTTCTATAGGTGTTAGGATTAATGAGTAATTGTGCACATGAACTGTTGATCTTGGCAGTGTGGTGCTAATACCAAATACTCCCACACCCTCATCTATTTACTGACAGGACACACTTTGTTTTGCAAGTGATTTGTGTGACCTTGTAATGTGCTCAGATGTTACTGAATGTTCTGATATGTTCTAACCCCCCACCTGAATCTCAACTCCTTGGCCATGCCACACCACATAGATGACCTCTTGGTATTTACCTCATTCCTTGGACTTCTGTGTCCTGTCCCCAAGCCTGTCATGCTCTTGACCTTGCCCCTCCACTTTGCTTCATTTCCGTTCTTCTCAAGGCCAAGCATGTAACAGGAGCCTTCTACATTTAGAGAGAGAGAGGAAAAAATATTGCCATGCTTCTAACTGAAAGCCTAGCTGAGCCCAGGACCTGCGAATTCTCCCCTCCATCTTCCACACCTCTGCAGAGCCCAGACTGTGGGCCAAGGCTCCCACTAGATTTTTTTTCTTTTTGTGGGGTCTAGCTTTCTATTGACATACCATGCTCTTTCTCCACTCTAGCTACTACCCATACTGTATTTCCTCAAGCTTTCGCTGTTTGAATACATGGAAATTCTTCTGCATCTCAAACGAAAGCAGTGCCATCTGTTCGTGACATGGAAATTCCAGAAGGCCTCTGAAAAGCAAGCAGGTCTTCCTGTAGAGCAGTGCAGACACACTTCCATGAGCTTCTGCTCGGGAGGCAGATATGGTTAGGAATGGGCCAAGGGGTACATAGTCATCTGTGAATTTGTTCATAACATTTGATTTCAGAAATTCTATCTCAGATTTATTTCAGTGAGCTCTACCTTCTACCTTTCTTCAGTCTCAACCTAGTACCCACAGGGTAGCCACAGTCTCTAGAAATTCATGGTTTAATTCGTTATACCAAATACCCACCTACACTGTGCCTATAACACCTATTGACAGGCACTTGGAGCCCTACAAATCACTAAGAAACAAAGTTCACCATGTAGATCCGGCAGAGGGGCACTAAAGTACAAACCTCAGGAACCATAGGGAATCCAAGGCCGTGGCAAGAAAAGGTCTAAGACAATGCTTGTGAGTAAGTAAATGGGCACTTCATCTGCTCACATGCAAAAGCAGCCGGTGGCTCTGTGTGATTTGCAAGATGTGCTGTTTGGGCTTTGTCAACTTGACATAAACCTAGATGTATCTGGGCAGAGGGACTCTTAATTGAGAAAATGTTTCCATGGGAATCACCCGTGGGATACTGTCTTGATTAATGATCGGTGTGGGAGGGCCTAGCCCACTGTGGGTGGTGCCACCCCTGGGCAGGTGGTGTTGGATGGTATAAGAAAGCAGGCTGAGCAAGCCAGGAGGAGCAAGTCAGCCATCAGCACTCCTCCAAGGCTGCTCCCCTAGTTCTTGCCTCCAGGTGTCTGCCCTAAGTTCCTGCCATGGCTTGCCTCAATGATGCTTACAAGCTGTAAAGTGAAATAAACTGTTTCCTCCCAAAGTTGCCTTGGTCATGCGTTTTGTCCCAGCAACAGAAACCCTAATGAAGACACAAGGTAAAGTCCAGATACCTCACAATGGCATTCCAGGCTGTCCATGATCCAGGTCTTGGCTCCAAGGTGACTCCCCTATGCTTCACTTATATTCTAGCTGTAGGCACCCACTTGCTCTCCAGATGAATCACTCTCTTTTCCTCATGCTATTTTCTTTCTCTGGGAGGCCCAGTCCCGGGTAGACCTCTCCAAGACGGGTGGAGGCTTTTCAGGTGTGTCTGTTTCCTGTCCTGAGCACACCTCTGCTGCTTTCCACCAATTGCTACAGTCTCCCCACTAGGCGAGTTTCCTGCGTACAAAGACTGGCCTTCCACTCGAGCAAAACACAAGAAACCTGTTACATAACCAATAACCGCTACACATTAAGGATTGTTCCAGAAATACTGTTGTAATCAAGATAGTCTTTGTGTAGGATGTGAGAAAATCCTGGAAAATGAATTGTACAATACTTGATGGAGAAAAGAAAAGGGATGTTCAAACTAAAATAATATACATGGACTTATTTCAAAGGGTTCAACAAACACCAAGAGTTAATCAGTTCTCTCCCTGCCCCCGCCCCCCGTATGTGGGGGGGGGCAGGGAAGGGAGCAGGGAATGTGTACGTCACAGCATGTGTGTGGAGGTCACAGGACAGTTTAGGGGAACTGACGCTCTACTTTTACAAGGATTAAACACAGGGAGGCAGGCTCTGCCGTAAGCACCTTTACCCTCTCAGCCTTCTCACTAGCCCAATTTCACCAATACTTAATAACGTTACTCATTTTCTGTATTCCACTGCTTTCCTTTTTTTTTTTTTTTTTTTTTTTTTTTTTTTGGTTTTTCGAGACAGGGTTTCTCTGTGTAGCTTTGCGCCTTTCCTGGAACTCGCTTTGGAGACCAGGCTGGCCTCGAACTCACAGAGATCCGCCTGGCTCTGCCTCCCGAGTGCTGGGATTAAAGGCGTGCGCCACCACCGCCCGGCTCTGCTTTCCTTTTTAAGTGTTTACTCAAGAATGTTCGTGTAGGCTTTATTCATAATAGCTTCAGATTAGAAACAACTGATGTCAATCAACAAGATAATTGATAAGGAAATTATGAAATATTACAATCATGGAATACTACTCAGCAATGAAAAGGAAAAGCTAATATCTAAAGCATACTGAGCTTTTAAATGACAGATACTAAAAAGTACATTCCAAGTTACTTTGTTTGTATGAAGTTCAAAGCCAGTTCTGTACAGGGATGGCAGTCAAAGCGGCAGTTGCCAATTGATGGCAAGGGTCATGGGGGAATTCCTGACCATGGAAGTATGTCAGAAGTATCCTCTGTCATGACACAGAAGTTGTTTACTCAGGATCATAAATTTATTTGAATTGTTTGAGTTAGTAGACAATATTCTGTGCATTTCAATGGAAGGAAACATTAAGAAACTTTTAAAAGTTTTTTGTTATTACTATATCCCTGAATTCACTTGAGTTGTAGTACCAAAGTAAAAAGCATTTATGAAAAATCTACCGTGAATATCATACTAGATGGTTGAAAATGGAAAACGTTCCCCCTGTGGCCCAAGCAAGGTGAGAACGCTCACCCCTTTCGTTCAGTTGTCTACACCAGTCAGCGGAGCAGTCAAGGGACCAAAGCAGCGGCCCACAGGGAAGACAGAAGCAAGTTTGCAGATGACATGATTGTCTATGTGGAAACTCCAAAGACTTGATGCAAACTCTATTAACACCAATAGATGGGTTTAATAAAGCTGCAAGATAAAGACAATTTCTACACATGAATAATAACCTTTCTGGAAATAAAAGGAATCAATGTATCAGTCCTGTTTATGACCATACAAGTGAAGGAGCTAGGAGCCAACATAACCAGCAGGTTTCCAGCACAAAGGACAGACTCCAAGAACCATAAGACGTTGCTCCAGAAGCTGAAGAAGGCGCACCTGAACAGATCACAGTGAGTGACACTGTTATAAAACCCATCTCAGTCAGGGGATCTTCAGACCAGTCTCCAGAGGAAGAGGAAGATGAGCACAGCTTCAAATTCTCATGGAACTCCAAGATCTGAGACAGCCAACTCAAGCGTGAACAGGGAAAACATAATTGGAGACACCACGCTTTCTGATTTAAGATGGTATTTTGAAGTTGTGGTAATAGAACGTCGTGGTACTGGGTGTATAGCAGGTCTGCAGGCCCAGGAAGCAGAAGCAACCCCAAGCATGCCAGCAAAGACACCAGGAAGAAGCAAGGTAGAAAGGACAATTACTTTCATTCGTGGTGTTGGAAAAACTAGATTTCTACATGAAAAAAAAAAAATGAATGAAATTGGACCCTTTACCACACGCAAAACCAACTCAAAATGGATTGCAGAGCTAAGCATAAGAATCTTAGAAGAAAATATCGGGGGTGGGGGAGTTCCTTGAGGCTGGGCTTGGCAATGATACCTCTAGGTATGACGTCAAAAGTTTGGGTTATAAAAGTAAAAGTAAATAAATGGAACTGCATCCGACTTAAAATAGTCTACACTGAGAGTGAAGCAACTAAATAAAAATAATTTCCCCTGCAGAATGGGAAAAAATGCAAACAAATCCATATATGTAATAAGGGATTAATATCCAACACATATAAACAATTCAGACAACTCAACAGCAGAAAAAAACTTGACAAAATTGAGCAAAGGTTTGGAGCACAGTTTTCTGAAGAAGACATCCAAATGGACACAATATATATATATGAAAGCATGTTCAGCATCAGTATCATTAGGGAAATGTGAATAAGATTGAGCTTTCTGATAAGCAGAACTGTTATCAATAATAATGAGTGCTGGGTAGTGGGTGTAGAAAGAAGACATTCTCTGTGTTGTTGATAGGAGTTAGACAGCATAAGGGGAAGGTATGGAAGTCCCCAAACAAATTAAAATTAGAGTAGAGAACTACCATAGCACACCTCAATCTCTCTTGTGCATGTATAGATATATACATATGTATATATTCTTCCATCTCCAGAATAAATGAAATCTTCACCTTGGAAAGATGGCTGCATTTCCACATTCACTGCAGCATTATTCACAACAGCCAAAATATGAAACGACCAGTCTCCTTCAATGCAAAAGGATATTAAGAATTTATCATATACAATTTCTACACACACACAATTATACATAGCAATGCAGAGATATGATGCAACCTTAAAACAGGAGCTCCTGCCATTTTCAATGACACAGACAAACCTGGAAGACATTATGCTAAGTGAAATAAGCTATACAAGAAAGGGGAAATGCCACACATTCTCCACTAAATATGTAGTCATTTTAAAAATGCTGAGATACACGTAGATTGAGAACCAGATGGTGGTTTCCAGGGCTAGCATAGGGGAGGGAGGGAAACAGAGAGGAGTAGGTCAGAGGTTTTAAAGTTTATAAGGTATATGCACAAGTAAAGAAAAGAAACAGAGTTCTGAATAGAGTGGGGATTGCAGCTAATAATAGTCATTTTAAGATGTTTGTTAAAAGAGTAGATCATAGGTACTCTTGACACACACACACACACACACACACACACACACACACACACACGCATGCACGCACACACGCACATACTCCACTAGCTTATATTCTTGTAGTTCAATTTCTCGTATACTACAAAAGGGACACTCTATACTTGTTTTCATTGAAGTCATTGACCTGCTTCAAGGACTTGTCAATGCCAGGACTACATGAGTGCTCAAAACACTTAGCCAGGTGATTTGGATTGTGCTGGAATTTGGGTAGCGGTACTTTGAAACATTCCAACAATATTTGCCTAGCCTAGTGATAAGTGCTTGATGATAAACGCTTGGCAAAGAGGGTGGAACTCAAGGCTCCTTTATCTCAGAATCCAGGCACCAGGGGCTGTAGCACGGCATGCTCTGATGGAGGTCCCCAGCCCAGGGCAGCTTTGTGCTGGAAATGGGATGTTGACTCCAGGTCAAAGGGCGGAAAGGCCTGCAGATGGAAGAGAGGGAGGGCACATCTGTTGGATTCTCACTTGCCACCCACTTACAAGTCTAGCACAGACTAGCCACACTGCTTTGTGGAAGAGAGGAACTGTAGGAAAGCCAAGATTGTCCCAAAGCAGCTCAGAAAGCTAATATGAAAATGGGCATTTTTCAGACTTTAATTATGTTTAAATGTGCTTTGACTTCTGATCGTTTCATCCATGTATACAATGCATCTGGTCGTTGTCCCCCCGACCCAGACTCTTTTCCCCCCGACTTCCGTCTGCAGCCATACTTCCTTACACACCTTTCCCCCTTAGTCATTACTTGTGGTTTGGTTTTGTGTCCCACAAGGTTTAACTGAGCCATCTGTGTGGCTCTTGACTTCGCAGTAAAGCCTGATGGGCTTACCAGTCCAGTAGATACACAGCTAGATACCAGCCCTCCCCCTTTCCCCAGATCTGTTCATCGCTAATAGACCAGCAGTAAATGGAGGATCTGGGAGCCTCTTTCCCACCCATAGCTGACTGTTGGGTGGAGCCAATGCCAGTAGGTCCACACAACCGCTGTGAGGTCATGACTGCCACGGCTGTGTTGTTCTTAGAAGATGGTATTTGGTAGCCCTTCCCCCTGTCTTCCAGTTCTTACATTCTTTCCAGCCCTCTTGGACAATGTTCCCCGAGCCTTAAGAAAATGGTACAAACGTCTTGTTTAGGGCTAAGCCTCAACTGCTCTTTATCGATAGAATCGTGTGTGACTGGTAGTATGCATTCAGCTTTATTCACTGAAAAGAAGGGGTTTTCTGATTAAAGCTGAGGATAGCCTTTCTCTGTGAGTGTGAACATTTTTAGAAGGCTGTTTGATGATATGTCAGTTCAGGTAAACATTAGTATTCGGTATCCCTCCCCTCAAATCCAAAGACTTCTTCAGTCATGACTTTCAGACCAGATTTGCAGTACTAGGCATGGATTCCCTCTTGTTGGAACAGGCCTCAAACCTTCTCAGTGAGTAATTGGTTTTCCCCACTATGTTTGTGCCCCTATTGTGCCAACAGATAACGTCTTGTCAGGTAGGCCGGTATTGTGGTCCACAGACTTCACAGCTGAGTAAGACTAGAGATGGCTTTACCCATCCTTCTCAGCCCGCTAGCAGCATGTATACCCCCATCCAGCACTATGAAGGCTAGCCAACAGGACCAGGGAGCTTCCAGCTCAGTTCTAGCGTGCTTTCATCTTGCATCTACATTGCATCTACATGGCATCTTCTGAAATAGGGTCTTATCAATAGAAATTGTGAAAGCCTGTATTATTGGGGCCCTGAGGCCTCCCTGACAACAGTTCCTATGGAGTTTACCCAGATCTGGCATGGGAGGTTAGTTCTTTTAGATTAGGGTGATAAAATTTATTCCATATTTGGTCAGATGCTTGGTATAAGAAATCTGAGAATATACGTTTTTAAATCCAAACACACTGTCATTGTTCATGATTTACACAATAGCAGTAAATTGTCATTGCTGAGCATACTTTAAAACCTCTGAAAACTGTGGGCTAAACAACCTGTGTCACTTAAGGGAGTTGGGCTCCGCATTTGAGTACCAAGGAATAGTACAGAGATCAGTCGCACTAACCTAACCTGAGCAACGCAGGGAAAGCGTCTCTGTTTGCATGTTTCCTGGCCAGCAGCTAAGAATCCCAGGGACTCTACTCTCTCCAAGTCTATTTCTTAGTGACTCAGTAGTCAGCCCAGAGGACCGGGAGGATGAAAAAAGGTGTGAGTCAGGGAGCACAGGGCAGAACAGAAGCGATTCCTGCCTGAGCTCTACAGTTCCTCCTAGTGAAGGTCAATTCGGAAGGGGAAAAATAAATGTAAGAAGAGCACCTTGGCGAGAAGGAGACCTACTGTCTTCTCATGTTAGGGCAAATTCCTTCTTGCAACTCCATTTTCTCTTCTTATCCCTCAGTAATTAAATACCTGAATGTTTCATTTTCCCATCTGAAAAGGTCGTCCTTCAGTCATTCACATTATGGAAAATTTAAAACTCGTGGAAGAAGAAATAAGCCTTCGTGTTTATTCCTGACTAGCTTCCCCTGGCTTCCCAGCAGGGCTCTAGAAAGCCGAGGCTATAAAATGCAGCACCATCCCCATTTGCCAGGCCCAGGCTTAGGTAAGAAATGAGAGTTCTGGTGTTTGTCAGACAGTCCATGTTTGGGGGCTCATTCGATGCCTTTCTCTATTGTCTTGTCTCCAGTAGACCTGGACACCAGATGGGAAGCAGAATGTGATATCTGGGGTGGGAAGTCAGCGTCAGAAGCTGGAGGACACAGTAACTCTGTTCCGTTGTTACTACTCAGGCTGTCTTCTGAGATGAAAGCTTTGGCTTAGGGCTCCTTAAAAAAAAAGTCAGCTTGAGACTGAAGAGATCAATTCCCCAGCAGCTAAGAGCACTTGCCTCTCTTGTAGAAGACCTGAATTTGGTTCCCAGCACCCATGTCGACTGACTCACAACCACCTCTAACTCCAGCTCCAATGGATCCAGCACCCTCTTCTACCTCCTTGGGTACTGGCACATGTGGAATATATGCTTAGAAACACACATAAATAAAAATAAAATAAATCTTATTTTTAAAGGCAAATAGTCTGGTAACTGGTGATTCTTTGGAAAGCTCCTATATCCTAAAATTTGTCTATATCCTAAAATTTGTCTTCAAACTGAAAGTTATTCATAGTCCCAAATTGACTTCCTTTCTTAATCCTAACCACCATGGTTAGCTTGAGATCTTTTGAGAAGGTAAGTCCGTGGAAGAAAGTCTTGTAGTTGGCCAGGAGCTCTGTGCTTGACCATTAACTCTGGTGACAATAGGCACACCTCCACAAAGAGACTCAGTCTCCTCGTTTGTAAGATGAGACGGGTAATGCCATGCGGTCTGCCTGCTGGGGTAGAGTGAGGGTGGCTGGGAATACAGTGGATAAAGGTAAAGGCTGTACCACTGGCCCAGGTTGGATGTCCCTACTCAGAATCTGCAGAGCTGGGCTCAGGGCAGGGCACTTACAGGTTATAAGTTATAACAAGCAGAGGGGTCACAGCAGAGGTGGTAATGTTTTCTCTCCCACTGTTTCAATACCTGCTTCTTTGGAGTTTCAAGAAACGGGATCTACAGCTTCCCTTCCCGGCACTCACCTGTGCTTGCCCAGCCTGAGCTCATCCCATGGGACACGCAGAGATGCCCCTTGGGAGAATCTACAACAGCCTCTGCCAGTATCATTACTGCTGACTTTGTTCTGCTCCACATCACGAAAACAACAATCAAAGAGTCTTCTTGTACTTGACGGAGAATTTTCTCAGCACCCAGTTCTTGGGAGTACGTGCTCCAGGAAGGGCTGGTTGGCTCTTAAGGGCTTATTAGTTCACTAATTGGAATACTTGTGGCTCTTCCGGCCAAATGTCCAGAGATACAACATTAAAGCCTTAAGAGAATACAAGTAAACAAACAACAAAAACAAAAACAGTGTTTAACTATGCAACCCAGGCTAGCCTTGAGCTCACAATGTACCCCAGACTAGCCTCCAGCTCACTGTATATCCTAAGCTAGCTTGAACTGACGGCAATCCCCCTGCCTCAGCCTCCCAAGTGCTAGGATTACAAGTGTGTGCCACTATGCCTGGCTCATTAAAGCCTTTTGGTGAGTTGCTGGTGGCTCAGAGAGTGAGGCCTGTGGGTACAGCTGGCTCAAAACTGAAGGTCTGGAGCCTGCCTGACTCTGGCTCCTGGGGCCATCACCTCCTTTTCTATTATCAACAGATTGGCATTTCCATGTGAACGAGCCAGGAAAAGAAGTATTTCTGGGCTTTATGGGCTTTTCGTTCTCTTTTCTTTAAAAATTGGACCAGAAACTCCAGTTCTTTCAGCCTCTGTCTCCTCTCTGGAATCTTTCTGGTACACATTGCTGCTAATGGGACCCTGGGCCCTGCCAGCCTAAGGGAATAACAGGTCCATGGGGCATCAGTGGCCTAATGAGGAGCCCTGAATGGAAATGGGAATCAAGCCTGCACCGCAAATGCTCAATTCTCTGTCAATTGTCCCGCTCACTTGCTTCTTGGGTCCCCGAGTCCAACGCCAGCAGAAGGTGACCTGCCAAACTGATACCCCATGTAGCTCAGGGACGGGCACTCAGATGGCATCCAGAGCACACTCTCAATTCATTTCCTCTCGGTTCCACCTCTGCCAAGACACAGCAAGTAGGACAGGGAACTGGGTGCACATGACTGGGCAGAATAAAGAATCTGAGTGGCGGCCAGCAGACTGTCATTAAGTTTTTTCAACTCCCAACCAGGCACTGGGAACTTCTATCAGCATCTTCGGTGGAAAAAGAACAGGTACAGAGGAAAACATGGGCCCCAAACCCAGGAGACATGAGCAAGGCTCAGCCCTGGGCAGGTTCTTTCAGGAGCTCAATTAATGCTCTTCAGAGCCTCAGCTGCCTTACTTGTAAGGTGGAGGTGGTAACCTATGTGTTACCTACTCCCTAAAGCTTCTTGGAGGACTTTGTGGCATACTGCCTGGGAAGCATTTGTCATCTAGGGCTCCCTCAATGTGAAGTATTACTAAAGGGTTAGGAGCCTTTTAAGAGGGCCTGAGAGATGGCTCAGTGGTTACAGGTACATACTCTCTTGCAGAGCACCCAAACTCGGTTTCCAGCACCCATGTCCGGTAGCACACAACTATCTGAAACTTCAGTCGCAGGGGATCCTATGCCTTTTTCTTTTTCGGGTCCAAGGACACCTGCACTCACACGTGTACATATCCCACCCCCACATACACATAATTAAAAGTAAGAATGAATCTTTAAAAATAAAAAGCTTTTAAAGTCAAATAAGCTAGTAGCACCTAGAGGTGGTAAGGCTAGCGCGTAGGTGAGGCGGGCATGGGAACGAGGTCCCTCCAAACCTGCAGGAGTCACCCCGTAGTAAAAGACATTTGCTTGCAGCAAAGTGAGTGAAGCAACTTCTCTGGGCTGGTGGTAAAGAGCTGCTCAGCAAGGAGCCACCGGAATGAAAGCCAGAGAAGATGGGCGGGCTGGGGAAACACTGGGCAGGGTTAAGAAGTCAGTGTGAAGACGGCTCACTATGGCTCAACTCCCTTTAGACCACGCAGCTTTGTGTCTGCCACACCATGCTCTCTTCGTGCCCTCATTTGCATGGAGATTCTGTACAGGGACAGTTGTGTAGATCAGAGGACTGCAGTTTGCTTTTTAAAAGAGGACATTTGGTAGAGCATGGTACACACACCTTTAATCTCAGCACTGGGGAGGCAGAGGCAGGTGGATCTCTGAGTGGTCTATGGGTGAGTTCCAGGACAGCCCAGGGCTACACAGAGAAATTCAGTCTCAAAAAATAACAACAACATAGTACTTTTTTTTAAACCATGATGTTGGATGAATCAGTCTTTGGTGTCTTTGATTCATATAAATAAGTTTCATCTGAGTCTAATTTGAGGTACTGATTACCATTTAGTTTCTAGACCAAGAAGGCTAAGAGGGTACCTAAACTATATATGATGAGGTTCCCAAGGCTATATTAATTCATGGCACCATTTCCAGGCATCCCGTTGGCAATCCATGAACTATTTCACTTCTAAATGACAGTAGCTTTGCCAGTCTAAAAAAGCTGGCCTGGGGCCTGGGGAGACGGCTCAGTCAGTATAGTGCTCGCTTTGAAAACACAAGGACCTAAGTCTGGTTCCAAGAACCCACATTAAATAATCTCCTTCCACAAAGCACTATGTAAACTGCAAATAGAGGAAAGCAAGTGATAGTCCTACCCAACTGTGATGCCAAATGAACTATAACAATGACCAGGACAGCAAAAATAACCCTGAAGGTTCAATAGTGACATTCATGTCTTAGTGGTTACTAACGGTTGTCTAATGGGATGTAAGACTCACTCAGTGGGAAGAAAATCATGCCTCTTACTAAAAACCTAGGCAACTACCTAGGGTTAGTGAGGTCACAGATCTTAGAGGAGAGCCTACTACCACCACTTTGCTAGATTGGCCTAATCCCAAACTGCATTCTAAAACTTACCTTTACTGTTTGGCTGGAAACTCTACCTCAAAACTCCTCCTCTGGCCCCTCCCCCCTCTCCAAACCCCACCCCCTCAGAAAGATTGCCAAAAGTCCAGGCTCCTCCCCGACCAAGCTCAAGCCCATGCCTACAGGGTATTTAAGCCCAGGTCTCTAGACCAGCCACTGACATTGGAGGGGGGGGGGGCTGGAAAGTCACCCAAAAGTGCTTGGTCCAATAAACCTGATCTTTTTAATTCAGTTTAATCTGGCTTACTGGGTTGGCAGAGAAACCCACTATGGGGTAAAAGAGAAGCCTATCACTTATGATCATAGGTAACTGTAGCTCTCACTCCTCATCAGAGAAACCTCTCTTTACAACAAATAGAGACACAACTGTTACAGGAAACCACAGCAGGCCATAATGCAGAGATCAATGGGTCACACGGGCTCTAGTCCCATTGGAGAGATCTACAACCCAACTCCTGCATCCAAGGCTCAGGAGAGGGAACAGGAATATTATAAAGGCTAGGGGACCAGGAAATCTGATGTGAGAGTGTGTTGTAGAATATTATTTTAAGGTGTGCTATTTTTATTTATGTTGCATTTGCTTGACTCAGTAAAGCTATGTTACTGTGCCTGTCTAAAACACCTGATGGTCTAATAAAGAACTGAATGGCCAATAGCGAGGCAGGAGAAAGGATAGGCAGGGCTGGCAGGCAGAGAGAGTAGGAGAAATCTTGGAGATAAAGGAAGGAGAAGGACCCAGAGAAGGAGGAGGACTTCAGGGGCCAGCCACTCAGATACACAGCAAGCCACAAAGTAAGAGTAAGATTTATAGAAGAGAACAGGAAAAGCCCAGAGCATGCTGTAGAATATGTTTCTATATGCTGTAAATATGTGTTACTCCCATTGACTAATAAATCAAGCTGCATTGGCCTATGGCAGTGGGATGGAGCCAGGTGGGGAAATCCAAGAGAGATAATGAAAGAAAAAAGGAGAGTAAGGGGAGATGCCAAACCACCATCCAAGGAGCAACATGTAATGGGACACAGGTAAAGCCATGGAACACATGGTGATACATAGATTAATAGTTATGGGTTGAGTTAAGTTGTAAGAGAGAGCTAGCAAGAAGCCTGAGCCAATAGGTCATAGAATTTGCAATTAATATTAAGCCTCTGAGTGATTTTTATAATTGGCCGTGGACCACGGGGCCAGATGGGACCAGAGAAACACGGGACTGGGCCAGGATGGGACTGGAGAGACTTTGCAGCTACAGAGGCAAAAGATAGACAGGGTAATTTAAGGTTAAGAAAAGCTGGCAAGAAACAAGGCAAGCTAAAGCTGGGTATTCATAATTAAGAATAAGCCTCCGTGTGTGTGTGTGTGTGTGTGTGTGTGTGTGTGTGTGTGTGTGTGTGTGTGTGATTTATTTGGGAGCTGGGTGGCAGGCTCCCCAAAAGAGCAGAAACAAACACACACTGATACCTCAACAACATGGCTGCCTAAACAAGACCTGAACAAGACCTGAAAGAGGACGTTTCACAGGCTCCCACCCCTAGACAAAGAACTACAGGTGACTAGTGACTGCTAGTGAAAGAATTGGAACCTCCCAGGGATGAGCCCCCTAATTGGTTATTCAATACAAATAGTCAGCCCTGAAAGTATATACATGCAAGCTACACTATAGCCACCAACGAGAAGGTTATATTTACATATCTATGCATATATACGTAACAAAAATCATCAAAAAGAGGCCATCAAGTTGAGACGGAGTGAAGGGCAAGGGAGAGATTGGAAAAAAAACATAGGGAAATGGGGGAGTGGTGTAGTTATATTTTAATTTTAAAAATTCAATTAAAAAAAGAGCAAAGCCAAACAACAGACAAAAAGAAGGAGGTGATTGTGCATACTGGGGAATCCTGCTGGGGAAGAGGAGATAGGCAAGTCCCTGGTGCTCCCTAACCAGCCAGCCTAGGCCAATAGGGAAGTGCCAGCCTGGTGGCACTCACAAAGGGTGACACCCAAGGTTGTCCTCTGGCCTCTAAATGTATGCACACACACACACACACACACACACACACACACACACACACACACACACACACTCACTCTCACACACACACACAAATACACACATATACACACATACACACACACACATCTTCACACAGAGAAACACAAAAAAATTTAAATAATAATAATTTTAAAATAATAAAAATTTAAAGGTGGCCTGGATGAGGTTTAAAGCTGGGGGAGTGTGAAGGGAGAGAGATTTCACAAGGGCTTTACTGATGGACATAGATCCCAAGTGGGGATAAGACACAAAGGAAGCCAGGCATCAATGAAATCTTCAAACCAAGACCTAGAAGTTGGAGGGCGTAAGGAAGAGGGTGCTTGGGCTGGCCATAGTTGGCAAGGGTGGGGGAGGAGGACGGGTTAAGGGGGAAGAGTGGGTAGAGGGAGAGTGAGTATAGTATAGGAATAAGGCAGCCAAGAACCCAGTCCATGGCACTTTGCCTCCCTCCTGTTCCCATGTGGCTGTCCCTACTAAACACTGGCATCTTCTCCTTGTCAATGGCAACACCTTAGAATCCTTTCTCACCTCTAAACCTCACAGGAGCCACTCCAGAGAGTCAAAGGTATATGGCAAGGCAGTCATCATACATCATCTTGGAGCTGACAACTAAGTGAAGAACCCACTCCTTGGTTAGTTGTTTTCTGTACCCTCGGGCAGCTGTTGGCATCAAATATCCAATAGCAACCACAGTAGAATACCTACAATGAAGACATCCACAGGTGTGTTTGGTGACAGTAATTTCCTATCTCCACTGTAGAGAAGAGAGGGAAAATGTTAATTCTGAACTAAGCAGAAGCTAGTGGTCAACTCAACTTACAAAGAAATTGTTACCTTTTTGAGACCTAGTTTTCTTTGTAAGTTTCAGACTCAGTAAGAGTTTATGGCTCTGTCAGACCATGGTGACTTCTCCCACTGTCCCCATGCACATTTCCACTATATCCCACTGTCCCTGTGCATCTAAAACTAGGCAGGAAGCTCTGGGTGTCTGCCATAGACTCTTGATGAGAAAAAATGTCCCAGGATTTTCTGTCTGAATTGCTGTGGTTTTTAGCATTTGTGATGAGGGATGTCAAGCCATGCACAGATAATTGCAGCAGAAAACTGGCTCCAGCCGAAGCTCCTCAGTATGGGAGAACTATGAGATACAGTGAGCCAGTCCATCGGGGAGAAAATCCAGGGCTGGAATTGTGACAGTGTGACAATGGTCTCTGGATGAGAATGAGGGGTTCTCACAGGGAAGGAGGACCCCGAGTTCCTCTGCAGTAACCTGAATCAAACTCGAATGAAGTCAAACTGCTCCACTGCTCCTAGGTCCAGGATAGGCTTCCTGTGGGTCCCAGTTTGAAGCACTGGACTGGTCTACTGGGCTGATCCAGGGTAGCTGTGAGACTGCCATGCACTTGGCACACTGCCTTACCTCCCTGTGAATGCTAGCCATGAACTTCTGTCAGTCAATGTCACCGGGGCGTTCTTACAGCCTGACAACCCTGACTAATCTGCCACTTGTTGAGAAATTGAGAGCAACCAGACATTTCAAAACCCTGCATGAAAACTGGAAACATACGATACAAAACACATGCAAAATCTCAGGTCTTCTCTAAGTTGGACATTTGAAAATGAAATAAAACCATGAGAAAGTTATAAATATTGAGATACTCAGAAAGAAACATTTACAAAAACACAATATTCCAAACAAAATTATTTGGTGTTTCACTATGTGGAGGAAGGAACGAAGTACGTTAGGACAATATGAGCCTAAGGCATGCCTTAATGCGTCCTCTGAAATGCCCCTTTACCAGTGACCCTCCTTTCCACCTATTCCAGGACGTCTTGTTGAGACTCTCGATGCTGTACTCCTCTGTCTCACAACTAGGATGTACTGGCTGCTTCCTAAGATTCTAGCGTGAGCACTCTGATTGGCTCCGCATACTAGAAAAAAAAAATCACTTGTCCTTTGTAACTATGTTCTTGCTGCCTCTTTGCCTAAAATCTCTTTGTGGCCCCATTTCCTATGATGCCTCTTTTATAGTCCTCCCTCAGGGGGACCAGGAGCCGTTTCTCCCAGCCTGTGCCTCTCCCATCCATCCCCTCTGCCCTCTCTTCATGCAGAGCCAGTGATCTATCTCACCCCTCGGCACAGGGTTCTCCCTCATTAGGCCAATACCTTCCATCTACAGACTGGTACGTGAAGCCGTTCCTGAACACCCTGATCCTCGCTGACCTCTTCTCCGGGAACTCCACAGCGCTTAGCAGCTGTCGTTCACAAATCTAGTGCCATACAGAGCCACTGCTTCTCTCCATGGGCCAATAGAGAGAAGAACTAGGCTACATAATAAACCACTTGATTTTGAGTATTCGAAAACTATGTTTTTGTTACCATTGAATAAATATCCAAAATGTTACCTACTAGTCCCTGGGGCAGCTAAGCAAAGCTGAATTGGTGTAGCTGAAGTTTTCCTGGTCCTGCCTGACCCACGGTCAGGACAAATCTCTCCCACTTGTGTCCCTCAAGTAAACACACAGAGACATATTACTTATAAACTGTATGACCATGGCAGGCCTCTTGCTATCTGTTCTTATATCTTAAATTAACCCATTTCAATAAATCTATACCTTGTCACGTAGTTCATGGCTTACCAGTGTCTTACATCATGCTTCTCCTCATGGTGGCTGGCCGCGTCTCTCTGCCTCAGCCTTCCACCTCCCAGAATTCTCCTCCTCCTTGTCCTGCCTACACTATCCTTCCTGCCTAGCTACTGGCCAATCAGCATTTTATTTATCAATCAATCATAACAACATATATTTACAGCATACAGGACATCCCACAGCAAATTGGGACTCTTATTTTACCAAAAAGGAAGTGAAAAGGATGTCATTTTAATCTCCAACAATAGACATGTAGCCTGAGAACTAAAACCCAGTGAGATGGTTTCTACAATCAAAAAGGGTGTTGATCCAGATGCAATGAACTATAAACAGGATTTCTAACAAAAGCACACACGAAACTAGGTATAGTGGCTTACACGTATGATCGCAGCCCTTGAGAGGCTGAGGCAGGAAGATTGCTACAAGTTTGAGGTCAGTGTGGGCTACAGGCTACATTGCCATTAGGAAGCAAGAATTCCCAGGAGCTGTACATTAAGAATCACTAGAAAAGCACACTGAGCTAGAAAAATAAAAATAATGACTGAGCTGGGATCCTGGCCTTTCCTGGGCCTATCCTTCATTTGCTACAGTGCCCCAGTCATGCCCCTTAATCTCCTCAAACTTGGATTACCCCATCTGCAAACAATACACATTAGATTGGGGACTTGGGGATTTCCTAGCACTGAAATTCTTGCTTTGTTTGGCTTTTTAAAAATATAATGTTTATATTAATTATTTGAGAATTTCACATAATTCATCCCGATCACCCTTACTTCCCAGTCCTCCCAAGCATGCCTCCCTACCCCAACCCATCAGAAAAAAAAAAAGTCCAATTTGTGTTGCCCATATGGTCACTGGAGCATGGTCAAACTCCCAGTGGTCAGCCCTTAAAGAAAAGTGAGTCCTTCCCCACCCCACCCCCACCAGTTGACATCTTACTGTGGAGAGCTACACTTCAGCATCCTTATCACAATTTTTAAGAGTTCTCTCTGAGGGCTTCCTGGTTGGTTTTTTGAGAAAGGGTCTCTCTAGGTAGCCCTGGCTATCCTGGAACCCACTATGTAGACCATGCTGACCTTGACTTTACAGAGCCCCACCTGCCTCTGCTTCTAGAGTGCTGAGATTTAAAGGGCTGGATCTATAATTTAAATTTGAATGTCTGTTATTTTGCTTTGGATAATTTCTCATTAAGTTAAAAGAAACACAGAGCTGTCTTAGAAAATGACAGAGGATGTAGTCTACTTGAGAATGCTTCTGTCCTTCTGTCTGCAGCAGTTGACCTCCTGTCCCATGAGAGAAGGGGCTTCTCTGGTCACACAGGGCAAGGCCTGACTTTAAGTCCACTCTGAGCATTAGTGCAATCGTGTTTCCAAACTGGGGCTCGTTTCTGTCAAATTCACCACTTGACTGGCAGGTGTTTTGTCCTTCTGAAGTTGTTTCTTTTCAATTGGTTCACCTTGAAGTCAAACCCAATCCTGTTTTGCTTCATTCCCAGCGGGTTGTTGAGCAGTTCGACTCCTGGAGCTTGTCCTTTGGCTGTGTCTGGCTGCTTCTGTTCAAGTGAACCCTCCTGATCCCCTGCTAATCTCAGCTGCAACTTCTCACCCTTTCTCTAGTGACACTTTGTCTTAGTCAGGGTTTCTATTGCCTTAATGAAATGCCATGACCAAAAGGCAAGTTGGGGAGGAAAGGGTTTATTGGGCTTATACTTCAGCATTGCTGTTCATCATTAAAGGAAGTCGGGACAGGAACTCAAACAGGGCAGGAACCTGGAGGTAAGAGCTGATGCACGGGCCATGGAGGGGTGCTGCTTACTGGCTTGCTTCCCCTGGCTTGCTCTTTCTTATAGAACCCGGGACCACCAGCCCAGGGATGGTACCTCCCATGAGGGCTGAGCCCTGGCCCATTGATCACTAGTTGAGAAAATGCCTTACAGCTGTATCTCATGGAGGCATTTCCTCAACTGAGGCTCCTTCCTCTCTGATGACTCTAGCTTGTGTCAAGTTGACACAAAACCAGCCAGTACACACACTAAGCCCCTCTATGAAGTGTGATGCCCACAAGGGGTTAATATTCCACAAGCATATCAGAAAATTGAGTGGCTGAAAGACTTGACTATCTCAGTGGAATTTTGTGAGATTCAGAACATTTTTTCTCGATTTTTCTATTTAGAAATCGCATTGCTTTTCCATCACTTCTGATAAAACATCATGACCAAAAGTGACTTACAGAAGGAGTTGGTTTTGGCTTCCAGTTCCAGAGGGATAAGAATCCATCACCCTGTAGAGAGGAGGAGCCACAGCAGGGAAGCATGGTTGAGCACTCCAGTCACCCTTGGCAAGCAGGAAGCACAGAGAGCCAACTGGAAACGAGGCTTTCAATCAAAGCTTATCCCAGGGATATACTTCCTCCATAAGGCTGCACCACCTAACCCTCCTAAATAGTGCACCGACTTGGAACCAAGAGCTCAAAGGCCAGAGACTAAAGGGACATTTCTCACCACAGCACCCTTCAAACCCATTCTAATCATGATATCCTAGAGGGTATGACGTGCCTGCCCCTCAAGCTTATGAAATCTGTCTCACAAGCCACCACCAGGCCAGCTTCTTCTGCAGGCTGGTAAGCCATATGCAGGACACTGAGTGTGGACTTACACTGAGATGATCTTAATTCAAGTGTACCAGGTCCCCTGCTAATGTAGATTCTGTGACTCAAAGTTCTTAAACCCAAGTCTGGGCTCAAAGTCAGTACTCTGGTAAAGTACTGCTATGGGCCAGGGATGCCTGCCACAGTAAGCTCAGGGATGGGCAGCTTGGGCCTGGGCAAAGTGGTAGAAGAGTGTTTGGGCTCTAAGGAGTCTCTGTCCATGCATGATGCCCCTTCCTCATTTCTCTGACATCATAAGACCTCTTCACTGAGTAAGCAATTTTCTTCATGAAAATAAAACTGAACAAGATAAATCAATGAAACATTCATAGGTAATGCATCCAATATCAGCTAATGTTGGTGACTAGTAAACTGAACAGAACCCCACTCTGAAGATGAAGTAGGCTCTGCTAACAGTAAAGGCATGGGGCCCACAAAGACCTCTGTTTCCTCTGCTCTGGGCCCTTTCTCACCCAAGATATCCTGACTTCCATGTTCCCTTCAGGGATGAGTCAGAACTCCTGGGTCTGCTGTTAGCATATGTGTATGTGTGTGTGTGTGTGTGTGTGTGTGTGTGTGTGTGTATAAATGCCTGGATTCTGGGATTTTTATATAGGGGCCATCTCTTAAGATATATGCCCCAACATGGTAGTCATGTGATGTGCAATATTAAAGATGCATTACTATGGATATTTGTTTAATGATGCAAAGATGTGTTGCATTCTTTTTTTTTTGAGATAGGGTTTCTCTGTGTAGTTTTGGTGCCTGTCCTGGCTCTCGCTCTGTAGACCAGGCTGGCCTCAAACTCACAGAGATCTGCCTGGCTCTGCCTCCCGAGTGCTGGGATTAAAGGCGTGCATCACCCAGCATGTTGCATTCTTTTATGCTGCATTTGTTTAACTGTAAAGCTGTGTTACTATGCCTGCCTAAAATGCCTGATTGGTCTAATAAAGAGCTGAACAGCCAATCACTAGGCAGGAGAGGGAAATAGGCGGGGCTGGCATGCAGAGAGTATAAATAGGAGAAGAAATCTAGACTCAGAAAAAGAGTGAGGAGCAAGAAAAGGAGGAGAGGAGGACATCAGGGGCTAGCCACACAGCCACCCAGCCACCCAACCAGCCATGGAGTAAGAAGGAAAGAAAGATCTATAGAATAAAGAAAGGTAAAGAGCCCAGAGCCAAAATGTAGCTAAAGAGAAACAGGATAATTTAAGTTAGAAAAGCTGGCTAGAAACAAGCCAAGCTAAGGTCAGGCATTCATAAGAAAGAATAAGTCTCCATATATTTATTTGAGACCTGAGTGGCGGGTATCCAAAGAGTAAAAAACAGAACCAACTACAGTCATGTGTTTCTATACCGTGGTGAATGTGATGCTGTGCTTTAAGAGACCTACATCTCCCTAAGTGAGACCAAAGGAAGCAGTATTTGGGTTGTCAGAATTCATGCTTCCATGAATCCAGGGGGCTTTAGCCTCCAGGACAGAATAAGGATGCTCAAATCAGAACTCCTGTTACCTTTCCTGAACCCTGTGCTTGGAGTTTTCTTTCTCCTTGGGGTTGGAAATCCCAAGTCAAATCCTACATGTCTCAATCCTGTGCTCTACAACCTGGTCTTTGGCACTTTACAAGTGGATCCCTGAATACTGCTCTTGATGTATGGAGAGTTGGAGGGAGGAAAAAAGCCTTTATCTCTCAATAAACCTTGGCTTTTGAGGTAAATTCCTCCCCGCGAACTCAGCAAGTGCAGTTTGAAGCAGAAGACTAGCCACTGATCCTCATTTTGGGGCCATTTCCCCTCAGGCTTTGGTGCCCATCCCTGAAGCAGTTACAGGATTCCTTCGACAGTTAAGAACAGGACTTGCAAATGTTTGGAAATGTATATGACAGGCTGGTTTTGAAGTAATGCTTGCCTGTCACTACCTGTATCAACTGCAGCTAAATCTATCTCAAATGTACAAAGGTTTTAACATGACAAAGTTTATTTCTTTCCCTGTATTGGAACAGAAGTTGGCAGTCTAGGATCCATGGATGACACTAACATCTTTTTCTTTTTTTTAAGGTTTACTCATTTATTTAATTTTTTTTCCATTTTACATACCACCCACTGTTCCCCCACCCTCCCCTTCTCCCACTTCCCTTCCCTCCCTCCATCCCACCCTCACCCACTCCTCATAGGAGGTAAGGCCTCCCTTGGGTATTCAACAGAGGCTGGCATACCAAGTTGGGGCAGGCCCAAGCCCCTACCCCCTTCATCAAGGCTGAGTAGGGCATGGCACCATAGGGAATGGTCTCTAAAACAGCCAGTTCATGTCCGATTGCCAAGGGACTCACAAACAGATCAAGCCACACATCTGTCACCCTCATTCAAGGGGCCTAGAAGTGTTCAACATCCTTAGCCATCAGGGAAATGCAAATCAAAACAATTCCAAGATACCATACCTGCCAGAATGGCTAAGAACAAAAACACTGATGACTGCTTATGAGAGGATATGGAGCAAGGGGAACCCTCCTCCTCCACTGCTGGTGGGAGTGCAATCTTGTACAGACACTAACATCTTTTAAAATATGGGTCCCATCATAAAGTCTAGAGGAAGACAGCCACTTCTCCACCATCTCCCAGTGAAATAGAAAAGGTGCTGGGAAAATGCCTACCCAACTAATTCCTTCAAAGGCAAGACACAGAGTCTTCAGCCAGATGGAAAACTGTTCAATTAAAATTCCCTTCCTACTATTGATGAGGAAGCAGATAAACAAGTGCTCTGCCCCACAAACATGGTGACTTCCCACCATCAACCCTTAACCACTCATAGAACCCAAACAAGCATCAACTTTAGAGCTTGTCCAAACTGTACAAAAGCACAAATTTAGTAATTTTACTGAAGTATCTATTCCCAATACTTTGATAGTCCAGAGACCACATTAAATACTAACAAGAAACATCACAAGGGACAAAGGCTTTGTTTTGGCTGACGGTTAAAGGGAACACAGCCCATTGTGGCAGGGAAGGCAGGCAGCAGTAGAGTAGAGTGTGACCATGATGTCCATAGTCAAAACACAAAGATGACAGGGAATAGGGTTTAGCTTGAAACTGCTTGAGACTGAGTGTTCAAACACATAAGCATAGCTGGGCAGTGGTGGTGCAAGCCTTTAATCCCAGCACTCAGGAGGCAGAGTCAGGCGGATCTCTGTGAGTTCGAGGCCAGCCTAGTCTAAAAAGTGAGTTCCAGGACTGGCTCCAAAGCTACACAGAGAAACCCTGTCTTGGAAAACTAAACTAAACAAACAAAACCACATAAGCACATGGAGGGCGCTGCACATTCGAAGCACCAGATACCACATGTCACACAAGTTGGGTTGCTTTTTTCAAAACAAAAAAAAAAGAAAAGAAATCTGTAATTTAAGTGACTCAAGAATGTATATAGAACCTGAGTAATCTTCAAACCATGAGAAATCAAATCTGTAATAATCTTCCAGGGAAACCCCAGGCCAAGATTACTCCATCCGGAAGTTTAACCAAAAAGTCAAAGGATCAATAATTCCAACCTTACACAAACTGTTTGGAAAACAATGTCTAGACAGTCAACGATGCAGAGAAAGAATTCTCGGCAGGAACAGCATGTGCAGGGACCCAAAAATAATGAATTTGGGCTCAGGGAATTTGTTGGATAAAGTCAGAAGATGAAGTTGAAAACTCAGAGAGAGAAAGCCAAGGAATTCTTTCTGTCTTACAAATAATTAGGACCTAATCTACAAGGACAGATAAGACCAGTGTTTCCTTATAGTGAGAGTTTGTGCTGCTGGACTGACCGATGAGGACATCTGGCTTTCATATATTTTATATACGTTTGTGTGTGTGTGTGTGTGTGTGTGTGTGTGTGTGTGTGTGAGAGAGAGAGAGAGAGAGAGAGAGAGAGAGAGAGAGAGAGAGAGAGAGAGGAGAGAGAGAGAGAGAGAATAAGCAACAATTTTTGCTAATGTCTTAGAAACCAGGAAGTTCCAACCACCACCACAAGTGCCTTTAATTGTATTAACCACAGGGACTCATCCGTCCTTGGATGAGCTGAATGCAAGCTGCCCCATCCACACTTGAACCAGGTATTATTAATTATGATAATAACAGCTAATGTTAAGTGAGCATTCTGCCAGATACTGTACTCAGCATTTGGCATGAATCGCCTCAGTCAACCCTCACAGCAACTCTATGAAGCTAATGTTATAATCCACCTGCTTTTTAATGCTGAGAAATAAGCCTGGAAGCGATTAGGTGGCTTGCTCAATATCACTGAGTTCCTAAGTGACCAAGAGAGTTTCCAGCTCTCCGACTGTAGCATCTATGCTCTTGCCTCCTGAAATGTCCTGTCCTTGGCAGACAGCACTAATCAAGCACCTATGCTCTTGCCTACTGTAGAGTCCTATCCTTGGCAGACAGCACTAATCAATCACTGTGTTCGCTTTCACATAGCCAAGGATAGGTCTTACAACTTCTTTTAGTACAGTACTCAGGAAGCCACTGTAGATTGATTGGGGATATGGAACTAATGACCTCCCTTGTAGTGACATACCTAGGGATGTCATCTCGGACAGTCTTGGATTCTGACTCAGCACTACAGGCTGTATAGGTGATGTCTAATGCTTCCTTACCATCACAGGTCACATTTACTTGAAGCCTATTGACTTCAAGTTTGCATGTTGTAAGACTCCCTAGTTTCCCTTCCCAGGCCGAGCCTCATCAATTTGGTTGGGACAGAAAAACTACAGAAGATCCGAGTCATCCACAAGCTGTCGACATGAATGTAGCATCTCTGAAGAGGGACTTCGAGAGGAAACTTGCAGGCTTGACTCCAGAAAGAAGCTATGGCTCTGTGCCATGTGTGCTCTGAATATCTGGATTTCTTGAATTAATGCAAAGCTAGATGCATCGCTGAAGAAGCATTGAGCTTATTTGGATGTTGGAAAGATGAATGTGTTCTGGGGTATTTTCTACAGTACATTAAAGGTGCCTCATCTTTCCATACAAAGGACATTTATAGATAGAAACCTTCCAGGCAGGCTAGTCCACAGCCACCTTTTCTTTCACCCCCCCCCCAAAGTCCACAGCAGTCCCAGTGTGTCACCAAGTGTTTGCAAGTCAGGAATGGTATAGAGGTTTGGGGTGGGTCAAGAATAGAAAACGGAAAGTTCAGTGTTGAGATGAGGGAAGGAAATGGATGGGGCTCACTGGAGATTCACAGAGAGGGTGATGCTGAGATGACTCACCCTGATTTAAGGCTGGACCTGAAAGGGCAGCAGGTACTCAGGGAGCAGAGTTGAGGGCAGCACAATTCTGTCTCAGCACCAGAGCAGCAAACAGGTAGAGAGAAAAGGCACAGTCCAGAGCCTGGGAGGTTTGGGTACCATAAATATTGGAAGTTGTGCCAGCAAGGGCGAGAAGTACAACTCTAAGATGTGAGGGCGAGGTGCTGGTGCCAAGACAGAATAATGGCAGGAGATAAGCAGGGTGTTCTCCTAGCTGCTCAATGGGTATCTATAGCCAGATATGTTGGCTTACCTATAGTCCTAGCACTTGGAAGGCTGAGGCAAGGAGGATCATAAGTTCAAGACCAGCCTGGGTTACACACATTGTTAAAAAAGGAGGGGAGATAGATCTCCCTACAGACGGTGCTAATAAGAGAAAATACAGCCTAGTTAGCTCCTGTGAAAAGCCCAGATACAGAGACTAGACAATATGTGGGACTAGAGAGAGGCAAGGAGAAACTTAAAAGTGGACACTCAAGTTCTGCAGCTCTAGCTCCTCAGAAGAGCTGACAATGGAGCAGACCCTGAGAAACTGTGGATGCTCAGCATCCATGGTGCTCAGCATCCATGGTCCGTCTCCCTCCCACGACTGACTTTTCTGCTCCCACTGACGGCTGCCATTTTCTCTGATGTGTGGCCCATCTCTTCTAGGACAAACCTCAGCTCCCAGGCCTGTAAAGGAACCCATTTGTTGCCTCATCTCCTGGTCTATGCGTCCTAGGACAGTTGATTTTGTTGAATTGCCCCAGACTTACCAAGGTCACCCCTATCTATAGTATCGATCAGTATAGATTCTACGCTGAAGTCTTAAAGTCAGACACCATTTGTGTGTGTGTGTGTGTGTGTGTGTGTGTGTGTGTGTGTGTGTTTTATTTCATCATGAGAGTTGGTCTTCTGCCAGTAGGCGGGCGCTAACCAAGGAAGACTGTACCTGGGCTACTAGGGTGAGCAATGCTCTTTCCTTGAGGCCAAAATTCAAGTACTTCTGTAGTTAACTTGCCAATTTCTTTCCTCCGTGGTTCAGTTGCTTTTCATTCCTAGACACGTTTTGAATTAAATGGACAGAATGTCCATCCGAAAACTAACCTGGCCCTCCAGATAATTCTACAAAATAGGACACTCCAGTGCTCACACCAGCACTGACCTGGTGTTTCCCTCATCCAAACTGACTGACACCTTATTTAATCCACCTTGAGTAGATTGAGCTTATAGCCACCTTTCATGCCAATGAATATCTCCCATGATCTCTGTCTCAAGTGCCATGTTGGTGCCTAGAATCATAACTATGATTGACATTTGTTGAGCCTGCCTCCATTTGTCTACTTCCTACATCCGGGTTTTGAAATCAACGCTGCATTAGTTTCTTTCCTCATTGCTGTGACGGAATACCTGACAGAAACAGCAGAGCAGGAATTTCTTGTGGCTCACGGCTTGAGGGACACAGTCTACCGTGGTCGGGAAGGCGTAGCAGTGGGTGACTCAAATTGTAACATTTCAGTGAAACAGCGAACAAGCTGGGACCAGGTAAGCTCTGCCCTTGAAGCCCTCTACCTGCCAGGTAGGCTCCCTGAACTGAAAGGTTCCAGAACCTCCCAAAAGAGTGTCACCAGCAGGGGACTAAGTATTCAAATACATGAGCCAGTGGGGGACATTCTACATTGCAAGTATAACAAACTCTCCAGTGGAACAGTTGAAAGGGACTGAAAACATTTAATAAGCTATGGTGGCTGTCTCTACTCCATATCTCTTCTGTCTCTCCAGCATCTTTATCCGCTAGGCCCTGTATCTGCTGACCCTTCCTCTCTGGTTCTGTCCTTCACAGACCTCCTGCCTTGCAACGAACATTTACCCCAGCCATCTTGAGAAAACTCTTCTCACTCAAGCTCTCCCTCAACACCCGCTAGCCCTGAGGCCAATTTTCCCTCCATGATTGGTCAGGTTCCCTGGATGGAAATTGGATTGTGACCTGGAACATCCTGGTCAAAACCAGAAAAAGGGACTTCTCTACATTCTCAAGGAGGGCTCTCAGGCAAGCAAGGACCTTGCCACATGACTAGACTGCACTGAAGTCCCCAAACACAGTCCTTGGGTGTGGTCACTGATGGGGTATCGGTGGGAAGCACAGACTGAGCAGGGGTCCACAATGTGCTTCTCACACAGAGCCAAACCAAGCCTTCTGAAACATCTGGAGGAAAGGAGGTAGAAAGATCCTGGAGAAGAGTGGGGAAGGGGCCTCTCTAGATGGCTCAGAAGGTAAAGGCCTTGCAGGCCAGGTCAACCCCTGGACTCCACACAGTGACAGGAGAAAGCCAGCTTCCCTTTTACCTCCATACACACTGTGGCATGCACATGCCTCCACAAATGAATAAATAAACTAAAAAAGCAAGGAAGCAACAACAAAGATCAATGGAATTTCATAATTTAAAAGGAAAGATAATCATGGGGAAAAGATTCGGCTGAGAAGAGGATGTAGAAGAAACAGGAAGCCAGAACAATGAGACTCTGTCTTAATAAAATAAAATAAAATTTAAAAATCCTCCATGAAAATATAAAGTGCTCCTAGATGATATCTACACACAAAACTGATAGCATATTGAAATAATAGTGATCGCATTTTAATAAATAATAAATAAACAGATAGATAATATTGACTTATTTAAAATATTTTCTTATTATTTAATAGTCATTTTTAGATTGTGCTTTTTTTTTTTTTTTTTTTTTTTTGGTTTTTCGAGACAGGGTTTCTCTGTGTAGCTTTGCGCCTCTCCTGGAACTCACTTGGTAGCCCAGACTGGCCTCGAACTCACAGAGATCCGCCTGGCTCTGCCTCCCGAGTGCTGGGATTAAAGGCGTGCGCCACCACCGCCCGGCCTAGATTGTGCTTTTTTAATAGTGTTTCTGTATATTTCAAATAATGGGTTCTAAAAATTGCATCAAGTGTAGCCTTTCAAATGAGGGATGTATTATACGTTTAGAAATATTTAGCCTTTGCTGGGTTTTGTTCATGAATAAAATTCTGGCCTTGCAAAAAAAATGCCGAAGAAACGTGGAAAGATGGGTGATGTAGAGACCCCGATACTGCAAAGCTGGGCGGAGTGACCTGTGTTGCTGAGAACCAGAAATTCCCAGCCAGGTCAAACGCGGATTAGCAGTCAGAGCCAGCAGGTGGCGCTAGAGTAGAGGCAGCGGGAAATGATGACTGCAGGGGTGACAGGCGCCCACCAGGTCCTTCCGTTCCACGCGTGGGAGGCAAAGGCTTGAAGAGTACTTTGGTCTTCACATCCCTGAACATCCATCCTTGTCTGAGTTGTAAATTAAAGTGCATGTTCTCCTGCCTCACAGTGACTAAATTCACCAGCTGGCTTCTGGTTAACCTTTTTAAATAAATGGTTCTGGTGTGGTATTAGGCAACCGTAGGTGTCACTGACCTGGGGGAAGGGAATGAGCTGTTTGCTTCCCGTTTTATGATTGAGTGAAAATTCCATACTGTGACCCCATATGTAAAAGCCTCGTCCTGTGCCTGGCAACCAGCACATCCCCAGCCTTCCCCTACCTTGACTCTGTTCACTTCTCAGCCCCCTTGTCTACTCCTTGGTTGTCCTGTGTCCCTCAGAAGTGAAGCTCTTGGCCCTGTGAAAGCCAGCAGCCCCTCTGGCCAGAGACCTTTTTGTCCTCCAGCCTTTGTTGTTCCAGATTTCTCACTGTGAGGCCTCAGCAGTTGCCAGAGGCCACCCCAGGAGCTGGGATCTCAGTGCACAAACAGAGTATTATGCATCTGCCCTCTCCTAGGGGCAGCCTGTGCCCCACACCCACACAGCCTCCAACTGAGCGCACACGCGGGGACACACACACACACACACACACACACACACACACACACACACACACACGGTACCCCCTTCCTCACAACGTGTTTCTCATCTGCCCAGGAACAGTCTCTCATTCCTCTTTCCTGCCTGTCTAATCAGTTTTGCCCCTGGGCCTCGGCATCCGGGTGTGCAGGCCAGAGGTTTACAGTTGATCAGATTGTAGGGAACAGTATGTTTCTCCCCTGCCACGGCTTGTTTTCTTCAGGGGCCAAAGCCAGCCAGCAGAGCCGTCTTCCTCCTGCCCTCCTTCTCTCTCTTGCACGTGGCCTAACTTCTGCTGGGTGCCCAGAAAAGTCTGCAGAACTGGCTTTCGGGGACCATGTGCTTCAGGAGAATTGCTGCCCGGAGACTGGGTGCTGTGTCTCTGAGTTGCCAGTGTGGAAGAGGCCCGAGGAGGGTGGCCTGATAGGGGTGGTACAGACCCCGGAGCTCTGGCCAGATCAAACACGTTTTTGCTGCTGCTGGGTTTTTTCCTAAGCTGAGCAGGTTTTTCTCAGTCCAGCCAGGCTGCCATGAAGTTCTGGTTCCTTTAAGCAGTAAACACCAGGGTTCTCAGTCTGCACTCTGGCTCCTCTTCCTCATTTTCTTTCAAACTGCGATTTGAAAAGCATTGGAAAGCTAGGACCAGAGAGAAGGCTCAGAGTTAAGAGCACTTGTTCTTGTGGGAGACCAAAGTCCTGGATTTCGTTCCCAGCAGCCACATTGGCATAAGTGTTATCTCCAGGGTTCTAGATGGGATTCATTTCCTCTACTAGTTAAAGAATTAAAAGGTGGGGAAAAAAATCTCCAGCTGGACAGGTAGCAGCAGAGAAATCCTGAACACAGCACACGGACTCAGCAGTTGAAGAAAGGCATGTATCGGGCATGAGGAAACACACACATGAAGCAGACACACAGAGAAAAAGACCCTTCACTTTGTGAAGGGAGATCTCAGGAAACCGAAAATCCAGTTTCTTCTAGAGGGTTGGGGTTAAGTCCCCTCATTTAGGGTTGGTCTGTTTGAAGAAAGACAAGATGACTGACTAGCCAAGAACTGTTGTGTAACTGTGTCCTGCTCGGGCCTTGAACTCACTGAGCCCGTCCATCAACAAAGGGCCTACTAGCAGGAGAAAATGCCCACAAGGCCTTTGTTTTAAACTGCCAGGCTTTTGTCTCTGGTCGGGAGGCTGAGGCAGAACCTGGTCTTCTCAGAAGTTCACGTCTTTATCACCTAGCCATGACCGCCTCCCTATCTGTCTGCCCAGCAGGGAGTCTGTCTAGCTCACAGCCCTCACTCCCACCCCTGTAACTCCAGTCTTAGGGGATCTGATGCTGTCTTTCTTCTGACCTCTGTGGACACCAGCACAGACCTGGCACACATACACATATACAGGCAAAACCACTCACTCACATAGAATGAGTTAAGGAAATCAAAAGGAACATTTTTAGATGCAATAGCAGTGATAAGTGTAGGTCATGCAGGTAAAAGAATCTTTTTAAATAGTGGTTGTTGGGCCTCCTGGTGTTACTAGGAAAATTGGGGGTCCTTCTTCGAGTCCTAGTCTCATCAATAAAAAGCATTTTTAAATGGACTCAGTAAAAAGCTTGAAGACGATTTTGAGAGGGTTTGAGAGAAAAACAACAGAGTAGATGAGCAGTGAGTCCTGGCAGCTGTGGAAGAAAGACATGGTAGAGAGGAGGGAGGTTTCTGAGCTAGGTCGGCACATTCAGCAATGGAGGTCATAGAGCCACTACGAGGCAGCTATGGGGAAGGAGAAGAGCTTCAGAGAACATGAGGAGACCCAAAGTGCCAGAGAAAACATGCTTAGGCCCCAGTATCCAAAAGAAAAAGATGGGAAAGAGAAGAGACCTTTTCTCGAGGTGCAGCTCCTTAAGTGACCACAAGGAGGCATGATTTTAGGGACAACAAAGTACATTCTCTCATTAAAGGATAATTATTCCTCCCATCTTCTTAGCTGGTCTTTCTGAGGCATGGTCTTTCTCGCTAGCTGACTGACAGGCTCAACTGGATTAGCTGTTAAGGAAGGAGACAAGAGAATGAAATGCTCTAAGCTTTGGAGCACACCAGAAGATGACCTCTCCACCCGGGGCCAGAGATATTCTATTTTTTTTTTTTTAACCAACTGTGAGGAGTGGAAAAGCTGGTACCTCCCAGGGAAAGGGGAGGTGGGATCTAAAGCTTCAGTGGCCTTGAAGGTTACTGAAACATTGAAACAGTCCCCTCAGGAGCAGGGACCCTAAAATCATTTAAGAGATGAGCTGAAATTATATTATAGTGTAGATATTACCCATGTCCACCATGAAAACCCGGATCAATTTTAAAGCTGTTCACCAGAGGGATAGTGTCTAGGGGAGGGGTTTTAGTCCAACCCTTACATACAGCTTCTAGGCAGAAGTGATCATTAGGAGAAGCCATAACAAGGAAGCAGGAACTAGAGTTCTCTCCTGGCATTCCTGGCCTGCAGTAGCAATATACCTATAACTGTTGCTTTGGGGGTCTCTGCCCGGAGTTGCCTAACTGGTCTCTAGCTGCTGTCTTCATCCCCGCTGCGTTCTTCAGCTTTGTTCTTTCCTGTCTTTATCTTGGCAGCAGCAGATAAGAAATTGGCTGCAGGGCAGTCCATGAAAATTTTCCATCTTATTACAGTAGTATTAAAATAAATGTTTTCAATAATGACATTGAAATGTTAATAATTAAAGCCACGGCTATGTTTACCCCTAGAGGGAGACGGAGTCACTTGGCCTACATCAAATGTCCCAGAAGAACTGAAGCGAGGTGACTGAGGAGTACAGAATGTGAGGCTGGCCTCCAAAGGATTGGGAGCGGAGCTGGGGTGGGCTTGCTTCTGGTACTCATCCAGGTCCGCTCTCTTTACCTATTGGTGACGACAGAGGTTCCTCTTCCTAGGTCACCATCCCTTCCGTCTTCCCCGGCACTAAAACTTGCTGTCAAGAAAGGGCCTGAGACCCGTAACTCATATCTTGTGTCAGCAAAGGGAGAAAAAAATTTTTTTGTAATCCAAGGGGGACCTTTAAGTGACTGAACAGCAGCCATGTTTTGGATGAGAAACTGAGGCCCACAAGCTAGCTAATGTGTCTCACCTGAGGTTCTATGGCAGAGCAGAGCTGGGTAGACAATGGCTGTTCTTTCGGGTCCCAGAAGAGAGTCCTCTTTTCGCATCTCTAAGCTGTTGGCTCTGCAGGTTGAGGATCCTGCTAGAGAACTCTAGCCAATGCCTATACCTGGACAGAGCTCCCTGGGAAGGTGCCGTGGGCCCCATCCTGAGAATTTGACTGAAAGACAGAAAGAAGGGTAGAAGAAATGCTTAGACTTCTGTGCTGCCTGTTCTGACAAACCACCCATGACCTACAGGCACAGTGGCTGCCTAGCGGAAGGCCATTGGTTAAGCAGCAGGCGCAAGCATCTGCCACGTCATAGCTGCCTGAGATCCACATTTATTTTGTGTTTGGACTAAGCAGGGATGTCCAGCCTTTTGTCAGTGTGGCACGGCATTTATAGTCTGTAAATATGATGGGCCACACTCACCGCTGTGTTAGAACGCATGCAGCCTGAGGGCCACAGGTTGGACATGCCTGGGAGAGTTTGGCAATTAGCCTACCTTGCCCAGATAGCCCAGGGCAAGCACTGGCATAGTCTTTGTAATAGTTGAGCTAAATTGGAGAAAATACAGAGTTCAAGGCAGATTCTGGACTTGGGAGCAGAAGAGCAGGATCTATGTTTCCTCTAGCTTTTACCGTGGCTGATCAAAGTCAAGTCGAGGTTGAAAATGAGAGCTCTTATTTTTTCCCCCTGCAGGCAGAATCTTAAGGCGACATTTAGCCAGAGATTTTTATGTCAATTTGTTAAGCACCACACTCAAAACCATTTGTTCTAGTGCCCCCACCCCACTTCTAAAGCTGTGTTTTCAGATCCTAAGGAGCCACGGATTACAGGGCTGCAGCCGTGACGGCTCTGAGGATAACTGGAGAGGAAGCACTCCCGTGTTAAACGCACGTGTCAGCGATCAGACAGGGTTTCTGCAAGTCAAGTGTGAAAACTGAGCTTCCGAGGGTGAAACTGTGGTGTCTTTTCCAGTTGCATAGGGCTGACCCTATGGCAGAACACAGAGGAACGGTGAGTATCTAGCAGCTTGTGGGATGCTGGGTATGTGGTTTGAGAGAAAATGGCCTCCCAAGGGAATGGCACTAATGGGAGGTGTGGCCTTGTTGGAGTAGGTGTGGCCTTGTTGGAGTAGGTGTGGTCTTATTGGAGGAAGTGTGTCACTGTGGAGGTGGGCTTTGAGGTCTCATATATGCAAGTCATGCTCAGTGAGACAGACTACTTCCTGTTACCTGTGAGTCAAGATGTAAGAACTCTCAGGTCCTCCAACATCATGTCTGCCTGCATGCTGCCTTGCTTCCCACCATGACAATACTAAACCTCTGAATTGTAATTAAGCCACCACAATTAAACGTTTTCCTTGTAAGAGTTGCTAAGGTCATGGTGTCTCTTCATGGCAATAGAAACCCTAACTAAGACACCAGGACACCCCCACACTTCTCTCTTTCATACATCCCTGCCCTCTGATTGCCCTTCTGCTGGCCCTCTAGTTGTCTACTTTCTTGTCACTTAGGTTTGCTGGCAGTTTGGCCAATGACCTTTCTATCACCTTCTCCTTACACTTTTACAGCCAAAGCCCAGCTCACTCAGCAGAGAGTGCACTTGTTTCAGCTCCATGGTCCTCAGCAAGCCTTCAGTCATAGACCTCTGACTTGTTGGACTGTAAGTTCAGCACTTTCCTTACACACACACACACACACACACACACACACACACACACACACACACAACTAACGTGCTTTAGAAGTTTATTTTAAAGGGCTGGAATGGAACACGGTGGTGAAGTGCTTGTTTAGCATGCTCAAAGCCCAGAATTCAATCCTGAGAAAAGGCCAGGTGGTGGTGGCACATACCTTTAATCTCAGCACATGGGAGGCAGAGCTAGGTAGATCTTTGTGAGTTCAAGGCCAGCCTGGTCTACAGAGTGAGATCCAGGAAAGGCACAAAGCTACCTGTCTCGAAAAAACAAAAACAAAAAAAAAAAAAAAGAGATAGAGAGAGAGAAGAAAGAAAAGAAACAGAAGTAAACTTTACAGTTCATTTGACATCCACAGTCAATAGTATTGCTACAAATAAACAGTAATCACAAAGATACCAAAATGAAAGAAAGCATAAGAAAGTTAACTTTAATATTTTGCATGTAAAATGAATCTAATAAAACTATGACAAGACATTCCTTAAAATTTTATTTATTTATTTATAATGTGTATGGATGTTTTGCCTACCTGTATGTCTATATACCACATGCATGTCGGGCCAGAAGAGGGTGTTGGGACCCCCTGGGACTTGAGTTACAGACATGTGAGCTACCATGTGGATGCTGGAAATGGAACCTGGGTCCTCTGGAAGAGCAGCCAGTGTTCTTAACCACCAAGCCATCTGGTCTCAGAAAATGAGTTGTTTAATGAGAAAAAGGAAACTTCATAATCTTTCCATGAAGACAGGAAAATCTGACTCTGTGTTTTCAGTTCAAATGGCTAGGAGGAGCAATGTCTAGTAGGGGCAGCTGTCCGCAGGAGCCAGCGCCTGTACTGGGGAGCCAGCTCTTTCCCTAGCTGTTTGGCTATAGGTTGGTTTCTCGGCATGTGCGTGCCCTGGTCCCCTGTTTGTGAAACACAACTCGGAACAGCAGCGCTCTCGGCTGCTGAATGAGTCAAATGCAAACACTTAGGTCAGTGCCTGGCACTCGGCTCTCTGAGTATTTGCTGCAACAGGAATTGGTAGTCAGAGCATTAGAATTAAGGGCACTCGTGGGTTGAAAACTTCTACTCACTACAGTAGAGTCAGAACAATAAAACAAAACCAAACCAAAGCCTGTTTCTCCCCTGTAGTACATGGGTTACTAGAAATTAATTCCTAATCCACATGATGAAAAGTGGCTCCTGCTAACAGATTCTCCTCTTAAAAGGTCATCTCCAGAACCTGGTCCTGGAATGTGTGGAGACACCTGCTGACGTCTACAAAGTAAAGAAACACAGAGTCATCATCTCACAGGTGCATCTGGTTTACAAAAACAGAGATACTGTTTGCCGTGTGCTAAGAACTGTATGTTCAAGGTGATTTGTAGGAGCTTCTTACTCTGATGAGTTTGTAGCAATGTACTAGTGATGATGAACAACAGTTTTGGGTATTTGGGTTTAGTTAAATGCTTGCGTAATTAAAGGGCACATTTCTGGGTCACTGGGGTAGATGCCAGCTACCCCCTTCTCAGCATGAACTATTTGCTCTGTGACATTAACTTATCTAATTCTGATAATAACATAGTAGTCTAGGTACTCTGTCTTCATCATGCTGAGAACAACTGAGACTCCAAAGTCATGTGATTTATGATTATACTACTAATTATAGGCCTGAGACGTGTTCATCAATGCCTGGACCCTACTTTCCAAGCTTCTCTGCTTGGGAATTACTAAGACCCTGCCTTAGCCCTTGCCAAGACCTGTGGGTTCAGAGCGGGGGACCAGGGTGGAATGCTCTGCCCTCTGAGAATTCTATTGGCTCAACCCTAGCTGGAAAAACAGAAGCTGGGCAAAGGAGTTTGGGGCATGGGTGTGCATGTGGAGGGGTAGCCAATGGCCCAGCACCTGGAAAGAAGCCAGGGCACACTCTCCCCTGTGCCTCCCACCCTCGGGCCTGGAACAGCTCCCAGACCCCGCTCCCTTCCTTCCTTCCTTCTGTTCCCTCCTCCTATTCCTGGTATTACCCCTCAGATGCAGGCATGGCCCTTCCTACCTCCTTTCTTATACCAGAAATCTCATCTACTACTAGGTCTATACAGTATATTAAAACAAAACAAAACAACTGAATTAACACATACAGGTCACTAAGCAAGCATGAATAAATGCTAGAAGTTTCTTTGACTACAAATTCCTTATGCGAAGATTGTATCTGAGTTGCCTCTTTCTCACTGGCACTTAAAGAATCTGTTGTTCGATGTTTAGTAGGAAGGATCAGCAGGGAAGCAAACATTAACAAATAATGGTTGCATTGGGTTCTTATTTACAGTCACAGTGTTCCAAGGCACTTAGAAATGAGTTTTACCAAACCCCAAATACTCTGCTGAACATCTATGAATGACATCTCAGGTCCGGGGAAATCTTTGTATTCTGTCTCACCCTCTTTTCAATTCTATGTCATTCTAGAAGCTCTCTGGTTTGCTAGGGAAAGCTCTAGAGGCATAAGGTTGGCTGTAGGGAGCCATGGGGACAAGAGACAGGTGGAAGAAAAGTAAGAGATGCAGCAAGGAAGTAAGACTGAGCACACGTGTCTGCCAGGAGGCTAGGATGGGCAGTGAGGGCTATGTCATGGGGCTGTGGCTTCAGTGAGGGCTCCAGAAGCCAGAGCTTTGTGTTGAAGAGTATAATTACCCAAACTTCTCTCTGAGTCTGTTTAAGTCTTCATGGCTTTTGAATTTTTGTTATTGTTGTTGTTGTTTTTCTTTTCAAAACAATTGAAAAACTATGCCTGCTCAAGGGAAGCTTCCAAGGGCCTGAGGTTTGGAGAGACAGTGGTAAAAAAGAGGGAGGCTGTATTGGATAAGAGCCCCTGGGGGGAGAAGGAGGTCTCTGTGAAGGTGTTCCCAAAGGCCCAGGGTCAGAGGGCTTTATGAGAAACGTCACTACAACAAGTGAATTAATTCAGTTCTTAGAAATGGATTCACAGAAGCCCTGGGCGAATCCTAAAGAGCCGCAACCTCACACTGCTGTGGAGAGTCTTACTGTTCCTATGCAGCAAATGTCCTCAGAGGACCTCTGCCAGATGACAAAGGCACTCTGTGATGGGAAAGGGCTCCTACCCCAGCTCTGCTGAGTCACCTCATGTGATGGTTAATCTGGGTTGTCAACTGGACTAGATGGCGATGGAAATTAGTCAAGCACACAGCTAGGTATGCCCGCGAGCATGCTTCAAAAGAGGATTATATGAAGGAAGATGTACCCTGAATGTGGGCAGCACCAACCCGCATGTTGGGGACTTAGATGGAGTAAGAGGGGAAGGAAGCCACCCCCCAGCACAGGCGTACTCTCTCTGTGTCCTGGCCTCCACGTGAGCTGCTCTACAGGCTCTCTCCACCATGATGAACTGAAATCACTGTGGAGGCAAAATAAATCATTTCCCCTTAGTTGTGCTCATCGTTTCTATCATAGCAGTAAGAACGGTACGTGTTGGCTCCAGAGAAGGGAGGTTGCTGCAGTGACTATCTTACCGTGTGGTCAAAAACAGTGGTTTGTGGGAGGATTTAGAAAACCTCGCAAGTGCAGGCTGGAGATGATGGCCTGGAATAGTTGAAGCAAAGCTTAATGGAAGACTCTGGTGAGAGCTCAGAACACCAGAATGCAGATAATGATGTGGACAGTGAAGACTGCTCAGGACATTTCAGATGGGAATGAAAACTCTTAGTTGGACAAGTGAGCCAGACGGTAGTGGCACATGCCTTTAATCCCAGCACTCGGGAGGCAGAGGCAGGAGGATCTCTGTGAGTTCGAGGCCAACCTGGTCTACAGAGCGAGATCCAGGACAGGCACAGAGAAACCCTGTCTTGGAAAAAAGAAAGAAAGAAATTCGACAAGTGAACGTTTGTGTAACAGTGGGGCAGAGAACTTATCTATATTCTCTCCTTGTGCTGAGACTGTAGTTGCACCAAGTTTAAAGATGAAGGGCTAATGAACTCGCCAAAGGAAACTTCAAAAACACCCAGTGTTTAGCAGCGGCATTGGCATGGCTAGCCACCTCTAGCCTGCATTATACTGGAAACTGAGCAAGAAGAACAGTTTTTCAAGAATAAAAGCGTGTATAAGGTTAAGGACAAAGGAAACGTGGTTACTGTTTTTTAAAAAGAACCAGAAAACACACACATACAAGCAACATACAGACTGAGCAGGTTGTAGCGACATACTTAGTATTTAGGAATATGTATGTATGTAGCAATACTTAAGGAAAAATGGCATGCATTTGAAAGAGAGCACAGAGGGATATACAGGAGGGTTTAGTAACGACTACACCCTGGTTAACCTGTTCAATCTCTGCTCACCATGTTTCTTCGCTGATCCTTAGGAACGCTCCTTATATCCCAGCCTTGCTTAAAGAATTGGCTACAGTATCCAGTCTCAGTATTCCTGTTTGGGCCATCCACTACTGAGAACATCTCTGTAAGAACAACTCTTTTATTTTCCATGTCTTCTAACAGCTGTGAATTCTAATGCCTTTCCCAATAAGCTTCAATTTGTGCCTTTTGCCTAAGCCAGGTGCCTAAGCCATCTCCCCATTATCTCAGTCTCATTCAATATCTCATTTACTCAGGCCATGCTGTTTCAGCCTGACCCTGGGACTCATAGCTAATTCACCTGGGACTCATCCTCAAGCTCTTCCAAGCCTCAACACAGCGCTGGGGACAGAACGGAATTAGTCTTGCGTGGGTTTCTGATTTTAACACTTCAAATCTTTAGGTACTTAAGATCAAATATTCTCATGATCCAGGCTATTCTATGCTATAAGGACAGGGTGGCAGCCCTTAAGCATGTTGTTAAGGATGTTACAGACAGCATCCATGTCTGGTATGAAAGCAGGCTCTGACATATTTACTTACTCTGTCAAAACCTAAATTTAGATGAAAGGAGTGGTCCCCTCTAATTGGGCCCAGAGTCTGCTCAACAATGGCAGTACCAATAGCAGCCAACATCCTCTCTATACTCTGAGACAATAGCTAGGCACTTCTCAGGCATTTTCGTACTTACTGTTTATCATGGTTGTTCTGACAATGGGTCTTAGACAAAGTAATTTGTTGTAAGGTCATGGATCTAATGGACTTTGGAACAGGACGTGGACCCATATCTGAAAGAAGCTGAAATCTAAACTGTCAGTCAATTATACTATGAACCTAAAGCATTTTCTGTAAGAATTAGCCTCTGTTAAGCACCCTATTGTGGTTAGGCTCCCCAAACACTACTTGGTTCCTTTAATCTAACAGCCTGGTCTTTAAGTTAATGAGGTGTCCCTGGAATCTGAGTGTTGAGCTTATACAAAATCTTAAATACGTAATTTATCGTATTGCATTTATTTTATTTTTTACTTTGGAGATTACAAAATAATTGCAACATTTCTGCCTTCCCTTTCCACCCTCCAAGCCTTCCCATACTCCCCTCCCCTCCCGCCTTCAAATCCATGGCCTCTGTTTTCATTAATTAGCTATCCCCATAAAGTCTTGCCATCATGGCTGCCCAAATATGAGCTGAACAAGAACATCACCAGCGGACACGCCTAAGTGAGCAGGACCTCAGCCCTACACAAAGAACTAGAGGCCACTAAGGAAGTCTGGGAGGGGGAGAGACGGTCCTCTACAGGGAAGAGGACACCAACCAGTTGTCCAGTGTCAAATGGACAGTCTTGAAAGCATGCATACAAATAACCTTATATTGTATTATTGTTAGAGTGGCATGTACTATTCTTTCCTCTTATTTAAGCTATTGTTCCCGTCACTAATCAGTAAATAAAATCCTTAGGTTTAATACAGGATTGGTAAATTTTGACTTTCCCCCTTCCTTCCTGACCCCATACCTTTTCCTTTTGGGCCACCAGCTAGCTCCTAAATCATGACATGGAGACTTGTTATTACTTATGAAAGCTTGATCTCTCTCTCTCTCTCTCTCTCTCTCTCTCTCTCTCTCTCTCTCTCTCTCTCTCTCTCTCTCTCTCTCTCCCCTCTCGGGAAGGGTTCCCTCAAGTTCCCAGTTAGATGGACATTAGCAAGATTGGCTAACGTTGGCTTGGATAGCATTGATTGAAAGCCAAGGAGAAATGGGATTAGAGGTTTGAGGGGAGGGATAAATGACAACCTAGAATACCACGGGAGACGCCACAGCAAAGGGAAAGATAGGCAGGACTGAAACAAGGGCCCGGGGCAACATAGAACATCCCTAAGTATCAAGACACCAGGCAAGGCAGAATGGAAACGGTACCCATCCCATCCCCAAGTGTTCTGAGCCAGCTTTAAACATCTAACACACACACACACACACAGCCTGTCCAGAGTTCAGATTCAATCTTCAGCTAAGTGAGGAACTGTTATTTGTCAGTTTTACCTAATTGTGTTCTTATCTAGCGATGAGTTCCCCTGCCTCTTTTAAAGTCCTTCCCTTGTGTTACATCCTTCTGGGCTGCCCCCCTGAACTCTGTACTGAGCTGTATCGGTCAGCTGGTTTTCAGTTGCTCTCTCTGGGTGTGCAAACGACTGAAGGGCAGCCTAGGCCAGGCCTTGAGTTCAGGGAATCTTTCCAGGACTTTAATCACCTAGGATTTCATTTCATCAAAGGCATGTTTTCATCTGTCAACCCATTGTCCTGGCCCAACCCTTCCAGTTCCTGTAAGTTACATTTGGGCAAAATAAAGATAACACTTATTAATTTCTCTCTTTCAAATAATTTGGAAAATGTGACCAAGTCTTTGGAAGGAGGGAGGGCTCTTCCCCTAATCTCTTTGATAGAGCTCTTTGTGAATTGTAAATTCCTGGTACTATTTCCTTAGTGTGGTAGCATTTTTATCATATTTATTCCATATAGCTTTCTATTCTGAAGCCAGTCATTTCTGCTTTCAGACATTTTCCTAACCTTTCAGCCAGATTTTTAAAAATTGCCTGTATCCTTCTTTTATGAATATGGGTGTTTGGCTTTTGTGTATGCCTGTACAGCACATGTGTTCTCATCTGGTGTGCAGTGTCTATGGAGGCCAGAAGAGGGTTTCAGAGGCCCTGGCACTGGAGTGACAGATAGTGTGAGCCATCATGTGAGTGCTAGGAACGGAACCCTGGTCTTGTGGAAGAGCAACCACTGCTCTTAACCACAGAGCTGTTTCTCGAGCCCTCAGATTTTTTTTTAATGATAGCACCCCACCCTATCATGGTACATTTGCAGAAGCAAAGCCGTGTGTTTCTATTAACCAAGCAACATTCAGATTCCAGGGCCTTGCCCCAGGACATAATCTAGGGTGCTATGTTGCAATATGAACAACTACTTTAAATTAGCACAACTATGCTATTAATCAAACAATAAGTCCTTTGTCAAAATCTAAATGTTCCTTCCCCCAAACACCTAAGAGCTCTTGAAAATTATTTATTTCCTTTACTATTTTTGTTTTGTTTTGTTTTGTTTTTTGAGACAGGGTTTCTCTGTGTAGTTTTGGTGACTGTCCTGGATCTCGCTCTGTAGACCAGGCTGGCCTTGAACTCACAGAGATCCGCCTGGCTCTGCCTCCTGAGTACTGGGATTAAAGTCATGCACCACTGCCTAGCTTATTTTCTTTACTAATTTTTATTGTAAGTTCCTTTTAAAAGTTACTTTTGTTGTAAATTTCACAACAAAAATTATTTTGTAAAACCATTTTAGTGTAGCGTTTAATGCTATTAAATACATTCACAATGTTGTGCTATCATTTCCACAGCCTTTTCATCTTATATATCAGACAAAACAGTAATTCCTGTTTTCACAGACCCATCCTTGGCAACCACCATCCTACTTTTGTGTCTATGGTTGGGACTGTTTAAACTGCACATATAAACAGAGTTATGTGCTATTTATTTTTTGTGACTAGTTTGTTTCACTTAGCATAATATTTTATCTTTTGTTGCATACATCATAATCCAGTTTTTTTTAAATAAACTTATTTATTTTTATTTTACATAGAAGAGTGTTTATCTTCATGTATTTCTGTGTGGCATGTGTACCTGGTACCCAGGGAGGCCATTAGAGAGCATCATATATCCTGGAACTGGAGTTATGATGGTTGTAAACCACCATGTGTGTGTTGGGAATCAAACCTGGGTCCTCTAGACGAGTTGTCAGAGCTCTTAACTGCTGAGGCATCTTTCCAGCCCTAGAATCTGTTGTTTTTCAACCTAAGCTTCCATTGTGTGTTCGTGAGTGCACACGCACACATAGCTGTACACCACATTTAGCTTATCTAATCATCTGCTGGTGGGAATTTAGATTGCATCCATCTTATAGTTATGAATACCACAGTTATTAATATGGGAACATGTTTCTTTCAGACCCTGCTTTGATTATTTTGGGCACATGTCCAGATGTGGAGTCAATGCATTCTATGGTGATTCTGTTTTTAGCTTTTAAGAAATTGTCGATTTTTTTTCACAGCAGTTTTATTTTTACATCCCTTCCAGTTGGGTGCACATCTTCTCTAATGCTTATCATTTTTATATTTTCTTTTGAGTAGTGATCCTAAGGAATGTACCTCCTTGTAGCATTGAATTGAATTTCTCTAAGGATTAATGACATGGAGCTTCTTTACATGTGCTCACTGCTCATTTGCATATTTTCTCTGGAAATTTTTCTAATCCTCTGTGATGGTTTGAATGAAAATGGCTCCCTAGGCTTATAAGGAGTGTCACTATTAGGAGATGTGGTCTTGTTAGAGAAAGTATGTCACTGAAGGTGGGCTTTGAGGTTACGGATACTCCAGCCAGGCCCAGTCTCCTCTCTCTCTCTCTCTCTCTCTCTCTCTCTCTCTCTCTCTCTCTCTCTCTCTCTCTTTCTCTCTCTTCCTCTGTCTTCCTGCTGCCTGCCAATCCAGATGTAGAACTCTCAGCTACCTCTCCAGCACCATGTCTGCCTATGTGCCATCATGCTTCCCACCATGATGATAATGGACTAAACCTCTGAAGTGTAAGCCAGCCCCAATTAAATGCTTTCCTTTATAAGAATTGCCGTGGTCATGGTGTCTTTTCCCAGCAACAGAGTACTGACTAAGACATCCTCTTTTACCCATTGTTTAAATCAAACTGGGTTTTGCCACTGTCACTGGGTCTGAGGAGCTCCTATATAGTGTAGGTATCAATCTGTACCAGATTTATAGTGTATAAATATTTTCTTCTCTAGTTATTTTGGGGGGGTGTTTTGTTTTGTTTTAATTTTACATGTATAAGTGGCTTGCATGCATGTCTGTGTACTATGGAGGTCAGAAGAGGGCATTCCTGCAACTGGAGTTACAGACAGTTGGAATTCACCATGTGGATTCTAGAAAACAAATTTAGGTCCTCTGGAAGAGAAGCCAGTGCTCTTAACCACTGAGTCGACTTTCCTACTCCTGGGTTGTCTTTTTTAACTATGTGTTATATAACAAACAGTTTCCAGGGAAGCTGGTTAAGACACAGATGTTAAAGGGAGGTAAAACAATATTTCACAACACAATAGTAAAAGGAGGGGTGTGAAACAATAGGAGGTTCTAAGGTGGAAGCTCATTAAGACACAGGATATTTACAGGGAGATAAAACAACAGATGTTCTTGGGGGAGATGAAACATTCCACCCAGCGGGGAAGCTCCTGAACCTCAAGAAACAGACAACTCAATGGCCTCAGAAGTTTGTGAAACTGACCAGATCCACTACGCCTTTCTCCTCAAGCATATATAAGAATAACAACTACCGAGAAATACCGTCAGACAAGCTGAGCTGCCTGTGAATAAAGACCAGCTGGGCTTCCTGGAAGAGCCTCCGACCAACCCAGCCACCTGGAATGACACTCTCCAACCTGTTGAGCTGCCTGCAGGCTGTGCAGTACACTCCAATTACTCGGCTTTCATAAACTGTCATCCAAGCCGGGGTGGGTTTTTGTGAAGCAGCTGCCATTGAGTCATTTCTGATCCTGTAAGTAAACCATCCTCCATATTCCCATAATTAACCCCAATGAAATTCATTGTTTCATTGGACTTTGGTGGTATCTGCTCTTTGGTCTATCATTAGTTCCCTTTCTTGCGGGGGTGGGGGGGGTGGGGGGGGGGGTGGCGGGGTGGGGGGGCGGGAATAGACATTTGTTTATGTCTCTCCAAGAACAGTGCCACTCAATATCATGTTGATAGAATTTTTTCAGGCACAAAACTTTTTAGGTCAGTTTGTCTACATTGTTAAATTGCCTGTAGCTTTGATGTTGTATTCAAGAAATCCCTGCCAAATCCTGTAGTAAGTAACGCTTTAATCCTGTTCCCTTGTAAGAGTTTTATGATTTTAGGTCTTACATTTAGGTCTTTGGTCATTTGAGGGTTAATATTTGTATGTAGTGTTAGATAAGGGTCAGCTTCATTCTTAGAATGAGAATGTCTGGTTTCTCCAGTGCCATCTACTGAAAAGGCTCTTTTCCCCATCAGTGGTCTTGATACCTTTGTTATAAATCATTTGAGAGATATGAGGCTTTATCTCTGGGATGTTGAGTCCATCTACTTGGGCCATATGTCTGTCTTTACATCAGCACCATTTTGTTTTGCTTAGAATACATTTGTAGTGAATTTTGAAATCAATAAATGTGAGTTGTCTTAGTTAGGGTTTTTATTGCTGTGAAGAGACACCATGACCATGGCAACTCTCACAAAGGAAAACATTTAATTTGGGGTGCTTACAGTTTCAGAGGTTTAGTCCAGTATCATCATGGCAGGACATGGTGGCATGCAGACAGACATGGTGCTGGAGAAGGAGCTGGAGTTCTACATCTTGATCCACAAGCAAAAGGAAGTGGAACTGTGTCACTGGCATAGCTTGAGCATAGGAGACTTCAAAGCCCATCCCCACAGTGACACACTTCCTCCAACAAGGCCACACCACCTCATAGTGCCACTCCTTCTTTCAAACCACCATGTGAGTCTTCTGGCTTTGACCTTTTTCAAGATTCTTGTGGCTATTCAGGGTACTATAAAAGTCCATGTAAATTTAAGGATGGCCTTATCTACTTCTGAAAAAATATCTTGTACTTTTGTGTGAATTTCTTTCATTTGTAGTTGCTTTGAGTAATATTGCTGTCTTACAATATGACATCTTCTAATATATGAAAACAGCATACATTTCCATTTATTTATGTCTTTAACTTTTTCAGCAATGTTTTAACACCCATTGTACAAAGCTTTCACATCTCTGAGTCAATTTCCAAGTATTTTACTTTTTGGAAAGACTGTAGTTTGAGTATGGATAGTGTCTCCCAGAGATCCATGTATTAAAGATTTGATCTCTGGGATGGTGTGATTTAAAGGTGGTAGAACCTCCAAGAAGTAGGGCCTAGTAGAAGGTCCTTGGGTTATTACATCTTTGAAGAGGACTGTGGGACTCTGGCCTCTTGAGCTATCCTTGTTTTCTGACTCAATATATAAATGGTTTGATCCATCAAAATCTTTCAATTTTGAAGTTTCCCTCAACATGGTACCCAAGGGAAAGGAGCCTTTTGGAGCCTCCAAAAACATGAGCTGAAATAGTCCATTCTTTTTATTTAAGTTAACAGCCTCAGGTGTTTCATTATAATAATATATTTGATTTATATAGCAAATAAAATTGCTTTTGTAGTTTGTTTTTCAGATTATTTATTTTTAATGCTCAGAAATAAAACTGATCTTTGTGAAAAGAACTTGTTTGTTGCTACCTTGCTGGGTTTTTCTATTCATTATAATAATCTTCTGTGGAATATTTGGGGTTTTAAAGTCCAAAATAAGCTGCAAAGAAACAATTTTATTTTTCTTTTCAATGTGGATGTATTTTATTTTATTATTCTATGTTTGCATAAGTTTTCTAGCTAGAAATTCTAGTGCATGGTTAAGTAGAGGTGGCGAAAGTAGGCATCCTTGCTGTCTTTGAGGGGAAGTGTCAGTCATCAGTGAATGTGATATTACTGTGTGGATTTTAGTATCTGGCTTTTACTATGTTGAACAACTTGAAAAGGATTGGTGTTACTTCCAATTCCAGTTTTTGGCAGAATCCACCAGGAAAACTGTTGGGCCCAGAACCTTTCATTGTGAAGACCTGTCTGTGTGTCAATCAATGGCTTTGCTGTTCATTGGTCTGTTCAGATTTTCAACTTTGTGAACTAAGTTTGGTAGGCTTTGGGCTTCTAGGAGTTTGTCCATTTCTAGGTTATCAGTTTTTTGGAATACAGTCACTCATAAAACTCCCTCATAAATCCTTATTTCTATACAATTGTACTAATATACCCAATTTCATTCCTGACTTTAGTAATTTGAGTCTTCTCTCTTTTTCTTTTTACCTATAATTAAAGATTTTCAATTCCACTCATCTTTTTCAAAGAATCAACTTTTAGGTGTATTGATGTTCTGTCTATCCATTCTGTTTTATTGACCTCTGGTAATATTTTCTAGCTCCTTCCTTGTACTGGCTTTGGAGTTACTTTTTTTTTTTTTCATTTTTCTAATTATTTTTGTTCCTTCAGTTGTAGATCCAGGTTGTTGATTTGAGGGGTTTTGTTGTTGTTTGTTTGGTTGGTTTAATTTTGTTACATGTGTTTATTATGTGTGTGTCATAGTGTGCATGTGGAGGTCGGAGGCCAACTTGTGGGAGTTGGTTCTTTCCTCCCACCATGTGGGTTTCAAGGACAGAGCTCAGGTGGTCAGGCTTGGTGGGTGGCAAGTGCCTTTATCCACTGAGCCATCTCACTGTCTGTTTGTCTGTCTGTCTGTCTGTCTGTTTGTTGAGGCATAGTCTATGTAACCAAGGTTGGTGTAGAACTCATGCTCTACCTGATCTTCCTGAGTGCCGGGATTCTAGGTGTGTATCGCATGCCAACCCTTCTTATTTTTTTCACAAATATAAGAATTACACTATAAATTTCCCCTTAGCACTGCTTTCACTATATTCCATAAGTTCTGTGTATTATATTTCCCCACTCATTCATCTCTAAACATTTTCTAATTTGTGTTTTGAATTCTTATGTGAGCTATTGGCTGGTTAGGATTCTGTTGTTTAATTTCAACACATTTGTGAATTTTCTAATTTTATTTCTCTTAGTGACTATCTTAGGATTTCTGTTCCTGTGATAAGACTCTAGAGACAAAAGCAACTTTGGAAGGAACGGATTTATTTGGCTTACATGTCCTGGGTTACAGTCGACTGAGGGAAGTCAGGGCAGGAACCTGGAGTCAGAAACTGAAGCAGAAGCCATGAAGTAAGGTTGTTTACTAGCTTGCTCCCCACGGCTGACTTAGCCAGCTTTCTTTGCTATCCAGGACCACCTGCCTAGGGATGGCACTGCCCATGGTGAGTCTGGCCCACCCACATTAACAATTAATCAGGAAAACGTACTTGCCTACAGACAAATCTTATGGAGGCATTGGGTCAATTGATAATCCCTCTTCCTAAATGACTTTAGATTGTGTCAAACTCACTTAAGACTAACTAATGCAATTAACCCTGTGTCCACTTGACACACAAACACCTAACTGTTCAACCATAGACTTTCCTATCTTGTCCATCCCCGAGATCTCATAGCAATATCACTATCACTATATAAAACATTCCAACTTTTAAAAATCCCACAGTCTCTAAAAATTCAAACACTTTAAAAGTCCAGTCCCTTTAAAACATCCAGAGTCTCTTTCAAAGTTCAAAGATACTCTGAAATTACAAAATCCATTAGCTGTAGGCTCCTATAAAATAAGGAATGAGCTATATTTTCTTATAGCAAGAGGGAAGAACTGGGGCACAGTCACGATCAAAGCGAAGGCCAGCAGTGTGAAGTTCAGTCTCAGGCACCTGGGACTCACGATCTTCTGGGCTCCAAAGGAGCAAGGCAGTTCTACTTCTCTGTTGCTGCCACTCACAGCACCTACAGCTTGTCTCATGGGATCAGGCTGGCTCCCCTTCACACCTACTGCCATCCATGACGGTCATCCCAGGGTACAGGCATCTTCAAAATGTTGGGGTCTTTGCTGCAACTGGGCTGCACCTGCATCAATAGCCTCTCCTGGGCACTCTTCAGGGACTCTCACCGTTCCATATGGTGCCAAGCTTTAACTTTTTTCTACAATCCCTTCAACCCTGGGGTTTCCACTGCAACTGAGGCTGCACCTTCACCAATAGCCTTTCCTGGCTTCTCATGCTGTCAATCATGTCAGCTGTTCTCCATGATCCCTTCATGTTTTCAAAACAAGTACCTGCAAGACTTTTGTGCATTAATAAGTTCAGCTCTCAGCACCAGGCACAGCCTTGGCCCCCCTCTGGGCCACAACTTTTGTATGCTGACCTTAAGGAAATGCTGGAAGAATTTGCCTCAGTGATGCTGGTCTCTTAATCACAGCTGATTCTTCAGCCTCAGCTGACCATATCCATTGTCCCAGCAAAGCAAAGGCTTTACTTTAGTGATTTTGGTCTCTTGTTAATTACAACCATGTCTTTAGCCCCACCTGACCAGAACCACATAATCTTAATACAAAATATCACTGAAACATCCCCATTAGATTCTTGACTTCCCTCTGAAATGTTACAAGCCAGGCCTCTGTAGTATACATTGCTCTCAGCATGCTTATCTTCCAAGCTCCCACAGAAAAGCTCACTGGGTTCTGAGCACTCAATGGCTTTTCCAGCCCAAAGTTCAAAAGCTACCCCAGTTCTCCCTAGAACACATACATGGTCAGGTCTATCACAGAAATATCCTATGGACCTGGTATCGATTTTTGTCTTAGTGTTTCTATTGCTGTAATAAAAATACCATGACCAAAAGCGACTTACAGATAGGTGAAAGGGTTTACTTCAGCTTCTATACCCTGGGTTAACTGTGGGAGCCCATTTTCAGGTTCCTAGTGGCTTTACCCAGCAGGTCTGCACAGAGAGGATGATTAGGACCACGGGCCTGAGTGCCGGTGTCTGAGATGGTCTGCACTTGGCAATGCTGGGGGGAGGTCTTTTGCTCCACCCCTTGGCGTTTCTATAAATACCTTAGGGCAGAGACAGTCAGGGAATAGGTTCCAGGCCCTCTTGGGGCTATCCTGTATTTTCTATCTGTTTATCTCCATGCTCTAAATCCTTCTATCTAATATTTCCTACTACTCTCACTCAAGAGCACTCTGGGAAAATGTGGGGGTGGTGGGTAGCCTCCCCACAGTTAACCAACCATGCTACAGTACATGGCCTCACACTCAGAAATATACAGGCAGCACAAGTTGTACTTAATAGTTTTTTAACTGAATGCAAATTTGGGTATGTATGGAGGTGGGGTGAGTCTTGGAGGGGATAAGGGGAAGATAAGGGGTAAATATAATCTAAATACATTAGATGAAATTCTCAACAAATTAATAAAATGTTATATTAAAAATCTCCAAAGAAATGAAATACTTTATTTGATTTTAAATTATGTATACTTACGTGCATCTATATGTTGGTATATGCACATGAGTGTAGGTGCCCACAGAGAGCAAAGGAGGGCATTGGATCCCCTAGATCTGGAGTTGTGAGCCACCCAACATAGGTAATAGGAACTGAACTCAGGTCCTCTGCAAGAGCAACACATGCTTTTATCTACTGACCCATATTTCTAGCTCCCTACTAGAATTCTGTCAGACAAAATGAAGGATAAATAAACCTGAGAACTTAAGATTTATTGCTGTCTCATTTTGGCTTACGAGTCTTAACTTTAACTGGCTGAGCCATCACTCCAACTCAAAAATTTACTTTTTATTTCATGTGCATGTATGTATACCTGAGGATATGTATGTGTACCACTTGCATGTGGGTGCCCACACAAGCCAGAAGAAGGAGTCTGATTCCTCAGAGCTGGAGTTTCAGACAGTTGTGAGCTACCATGTGAGTGCTGGGAACCGAACTGTATCCTATGAAAGAGAAGTAAGTGCTCTCTCTTAACCACTGGGACACCACTCTAGGCTCTCTCTCTCTCTCTCTCTCTCTCTCTCTCTCTCTAATAATTAGTTGCTACATACTGAATTCCATACATCTCTGAAATGTCATCCAACAATCATTCACTCATTCACCTAACTAACATTGTCCAAAACAAGAAATCTCCATGGACCAGGTATTCTGCTAGCTCCTGGGGCACAGAAGTAAAAGCCGACCCTACCCACATATATCTTACCATCATCTATTTTAAGATGAAGATCTTCTGAGCCAGGGGTGCCGTGGCAGGCTTCTTGTGATCTAGTTCTTCTATCTTAAATTAACCCATTTCTATAAATCTATACCTTGTCACATGGCTTGTGGCTTATCAGTATCTTACATGTTGGTACTCATGGCAGCGGCTGGCAGCGTCTTCTTGCCTCAGCCTTCCACCTCCCAGAATTCTTCTCCTACTTGTCCCGCCTACCCTATCCTTCCTGCCTGGCTACTGGCCAATCAGAGTTTTATTTATCAATCAATCATCCACAGCAGAACAGGGTTCACAGAAACAGAAAAGCTTCCTGGCTCCTGAGTCCTTACACTTCAGTTGGGAACCAATCAGCAAAGACAAGTCATTACAAAGTGTGGCGTGACAGGAGAGTGCTGAGACCAGGAGCAAAAAGCCGTGCTGTTAGAGCATCTCAGACTCCTCACTCAAGAGTCATCATTAGGATCTGAAGGATAAGAAGGCACTGGCCATGTAAAAAAGCATGGAAGCCTGTGTGCTGTTGACATCATAAAATGCCCAAGACTACTGACTTTACAAGAAAAAGGAGGGTCTTGGGATTCCAAAGCTATGGGGGTTCACAATCCTAACAGTACAGTCCATGCTGTGTGAGGGAGGCTATCCTGAGGCTGCTTCAAAGGCAAGGGTGCTTAAGGGAGCAAGATTGCATCTCCAGCCAAAGACAGGGACAGAGGAGGGGTCACATTTACTTCAGAGGGGTGGGTGAGGACTACCTCAAGCCCTCAGTGACCTGAGGGCCTTCAAGCGGGCTTCACTTCTTAAAGCTACACCTTCCAACACTGCCGCTCTGAGGACTAAGTCTCTTAACACATGGGAGTCTCTGGGGGAATACCCAAACCATGAACACTGTTTCAAAAACGGGAACCTGGGTCTTCAAAGTCCTTGAAGCAGAAAGCAGCCTGTTTCAAGAACTGCAAAAACATGGATGTTTCTAGAGCCTGGTAATTAATACAAGGAGATATTGTAACAGTAATTCTTGCTTGATAATTGTTTTGTTATATGTAATTTTACTATGTGAAAGTTAAAACCTTCCTTTTTGAAAAAAAAGAAAAGGGGAAGTGCTGTGGATATCACTCTGTATAAATAAAATGCTGATTGGCCAGTAGCCAGGCAGGAAGTATAGGCAGGACAAGCAGAGAAGAGAATTCTGGGAAGTGGAAGGCTGAGGCAGAGAGTTGCTGCCAGCTGCCACCATGAGAAGCAACATGTAAAAGATACCAGTAAGCCACAAGCCATGTGGCAACTTATAGATTAATAGAAATGGGTTAATTTAAGATATATGAACTAGATAACAAGAAGCCTGCTGCGGCCATACAGTTTATAAGTAATATAAGTCTCTGTGTGTTTACCTGGTTGGGTCTGAGCAGCTGCAGGACTGGCGGGTGAGAGATTTGTCCTGACTGTGGGCCAGGCAGGACCAGGAAAACTCCAGCTACAAGGAGACAATGCAATGTGCTTCTAGAGAGAAAATCTGGGGCCAGCACACTCAGGCCTTGGTGAGCCAAAGTAAAAAGTATGTGATAAACAGAAGAAATAGAAAGAAAGAAAGAAAGAAAGAAAGAAAGAAAGAAAGAAAGAAAGAAAGAAAGAAAGAAAGAAAGAAAGAAAGAAAGAACAGTGTGAAGATACAGGGATGTAAATTCATTTGGCAGTTGGGGCAATTGGTGTGTGAAATGGTGACCTGCAGTGTGGCCACACACTATCCATACCCAATATGAGCTAGCCACCTGGGGGCCTCAGCCATTCCCAACCTACTAATAAACCCTGCCTATTTAGGTCAACCCTGTCTAAAGTGACCCTGGATCATTTGGACAAATGGTCGTTTCAACCATTCTAATGAGCTCCTGCAGCAAAATTGAAGAGGATATATTGCAGACAGCAGCTCACCCAGGGGTGCTGGGCTGGGCGAAAACAAATTCTTCTGTTCTTACAGTATAAATAGAAATTCAAGACTTGAGAACAGCAAGGACTGCTGGCCAGCAGGAGATGGGCAGACGGCCAACGGTTCATGTTTGGATGACAGGGGAAGAAAGGATAAAATGTAAGTGGAAAACAAGAACTCTCTCTTCAAACAGCTGGGAAACACCCTCTGCTTCCCTTCGCTTCCCAGCTGGGCAGGGCAGCAGCAACGGGACAAGAGGTCAGGAGGAAGCATTCAATCCTGCACGCCCTGCCTGCTACCAGGAGACCTGTTGGGGTGTATGCCACCAGGCCGGATGCCGGAAACGGGAGACACAGAGGATATGGTGCCCAGTCCCTGCCGATGCCAGGGCCTGCCCTGAAGAATGGACGTCAGCAAACAGAAAGCCATTCATGCCCTGCAGCAGCACAGTTCCCATGGCAACCAACAATTTCCCCTGCAGCTCCACATCCCCTTCTTTTTCTTCTAACAAACTTTCCATTGGGATCTAGTCTACACTTGGATGAAATGTAGGTTGGTAATAGGTGCTGGGTGGGGGTGAAGACGGAAGAGCGTTTTCAAGAATGTGAAGAGGGGACCTGGTTTTCATGGAATGTGAGAAGGGAAAGCCAGAGAAGGTCCTCAGTCCAATCTATAATCAGGCTGTGGGTTTTGATTTTCGAGTCTATCTTTCTTTCCAGTTCTGACATTTGTCCAAGACTTTCATAGCCAAAGAGACAAATGCTACTGGTCACTTGTCCTTCCTGGCCCTTCTCTAGCCATCACTCTTCACGTCTGGGAGGCATACTACCCTGTCCCATACTGTTCCCAAGCCCCTTAATGGCCCTTCTCCCAAATCAGAGCTGGCTCGAGTCCCTCTGCCCCTTTCAGTGGCTGCCTGTTAAAAAGAGGGAACAACACCCTGGGAATGCATGCTGATTCCTGGTCCCATCTCCAGGATTTGTTGTCATTCAGCCTTGAGTAGAGCTACAAAATCTGCATATTTCACAATCACGCTAGTTCACGCAGGTTCGGACAGATGCAGTATCTGTTACTTCCCCAGGGGCCAAAATACCTAAGAAAACAAGTTAAAGGGAGCAAGATTTGACTAAGGTCACAGTTTCAGAGTTTTTGATATACCGTGGTAAGGAGGGTGAGATGGAGCAGTGAGCTCATGTCCTAAAGGTGACTGTGAGAGCTAATTATCAACTGGATAGACTCTAGAATCACCTGGGAGATGGGCCTCTGCACATGCCTGTGGAAGATCCTCTTGATTGCATCAATTGAAATGAAAGGACCTGACCACTGTGGGGGTGGCACCATTCCCTGGCTAGGATCCCGGACTACAGAAGTGGAGAAAGAGAGCTGAGCAGCAGCAGATGTCCATCACTTTCTGCTCCTTGATTGTGGATGTGGCGTGACTAGTTGCTTCAAGTTCCTACGGTGTAGCCAGAAGTTTCTCCAGGTCCCACTCGGCCCTACAATCCCATGTTTCTCTGGTCTCGCCCAGCCCGCGGTCCTGCAACCATTTACAAAAAAATTCCTCAGAGGCTTATATTAATTACCAGTTGCATGGCCTATGGCAGGCTTCTTGCCAGCCAGCTCTTATAACTTAACCCATTTCTATTTATCTATAAGTTGCCGTGTGGCCGTGGCTTACTGGTACTTTCACATCTTGCTTCTCCTGGTGGTGCTGGTGTCTCTCCCTCCTCTCCTTTCTTCTCTCTGTCTATCTGCTTGAGTTTCCCACCTGCCTCTAAGCTGCCTTTCCATAGGCCAATGCGGCTTTATTTATCAACCAATCAGAGCAACACATATTCACAGCATACAGAAAGACATCCCACAGCCCTACCGCCTTGACTTCCCTCTCCACACAGACTTCACGCTTGATCTGTGAGCTGAAATAAGCTCTTTCTCTCTTGAGTTGCTTTATTGGTATATTTTGTCACAGCAAGAAGAAAAGAAGCCAAGATAGCCAGGAAGCAGAGAAAAGGAGTAAAGGGGCTAGGGAAAAGACACCCCCAGCATTATATGTCTGTCTTCCAGGTCAGCCCCATTTCCTAACTTTTCCAGAACCTCCCAAAACAGCAGCCCCAGCTGGAGACCAAGCTTTTGACACACTTGCCCATGGGGGATATTCTTATCCAAACACAACAGATTAGTGAACACACTAGGGAAGCCCGGCTGCCAGGGCTTACCTAGCTCCGAACACAGCCAAGGCTACAGGATAAGCAGGCGTCCACGAGGTTGTGGCTGGGTCCAGCTGGGTGGCAGTAACATTGGACAATTGGCCCTCTTGTGTGAGGCCCCAAAGATGTATCCCTCTCGGGTCCTTCAGAGCCGGCAGGTACCCTTCAGTCTCTTGACTGACCCCACAATGTTTCATAAGGAGGAGTTCCAGCTCTTTTCCCGGGGAAGTGCATGCTCTCTTCCTTCCTCATGACTACAAACAATGGCGGTCACACCACGCTTGACTCACGTGGCTTGACTGGTTGTCATTTCTGACTCTGAACGAAGTGAGACCCAGGCAAAGGCAGGTGAAATGAAGCAGAAAATGAACAGGAATGAGACTGAGAGGAATGCCCCCCCCCCCCCCCCCCCCCGCCATGCTGGATGTGAGGTCATGTTCTGTGGTCTTGCCTGTTCTTTCTCATGGAGATTATAGTTTAAATGGGGCAATCTCTGTGTACAGTGAAGCCTTTGACCCCAGACATTAGCTGATGTTGAATGCCCTAATTAATAGTAAAGGATTTAAGAACTTTTAAGAAGGAATGTTTCAATCTTCAAATAAATTAGGGGGTGGGCATGATGGTACAGGCCTGTGATTCAAGTAGTTGGGAGGTTAAGACAGGAGAATCAGGAGTTTAAAGTCAGCCTGGGCCATACAGCAAGACCCTGTCTAAAAAATGATAATAAATAAACAAAAGTTTCCGTGGGGAATGAGCCATCACAGCATATTAAAGTTAATTCAGAGCTGGGCTGAGGAGACGGCTTAGTGGGTAAAGGTCCATACAAGGACCTGAGTCCAGATCCCCTAGCACCCATGGAAAAAAGTCAGCATGCGGTGGTGATCACCTATAATCCCAGCAGTGGAAAGGCAGAAACAGAAAGATGCTGTGGACTTGCTGGCCAGGCAGTGAAGCCAATTGATGAGTTCCAGGTTCAACATGAGACCCTACCTGTAAATAAGTAAGTATGTATGTAGATAGATAGATAGATAGATAGATAGATAGATATGAAAATAGAGAAATAAATAAATAAGCAATCTGGAGAGTGAAAAATGACTACACCTGATGTCGACCCTGACCTCTGACCTCTGACTTCTGCAAAGCTCTTGAACACAAATGCATGCACTTGTGGGCACACACACACACACACACACACACACACACACACACACACACAGAGAGAGAGAGAGAGAGAGAGACAGAGAGAGACAGACAGAGAGACAGAGAGAGAACAACACTAAAACTGACACAGAAAGTTCCCTGAACAGACCATCATCCACTCAATGTTTACATGTTGAAAAACTAAGCACTACTTTTATAGGACTCTGTGTAGATTCCTAGGTTTTTGGGGTTTTTTGTTTTGTTTTGTTTTGTTTTGTTTAATCCATCATAATTTCCCATATGGCACTAGCCATTTAGTAGGTATTCAGATTATCAGTGGTAATCAGTGGGTTTTAAAAGGGAATTTTGATTATTTTTAACGCCAGGAGCTTTCTTCGGGCTAGCTTACTAAATGCTGCCTGCGGCTGTGATACAGTGACAGAGAAAGGATCTGCAATGCTTCCTTGGTGTGTCCCCGAGGAGCTCACCACTGTAATAACACTCAGGAGGAACTAGCCCGGTACAGCCCTTCAGGCTTCTCCAAGACTGAGATGGCCACTGGTTGAGCTTTCAGGCGCCTGGGTTGAAGAACTAAGTGAACTGATTGAGAGGGGGAGGCGCTGGGCAGAGCAGGCTCTGGACTCCAGTCCCTGAGCTGGAACCATGCGTCTGTTAACTATGACTTCCTACAAAGTCGTCATCCTACCCCCGTGTGTACAGTGAGGAGCGGATAGAAACCCCTGTAGAGATACTCTGAGACTCAAAGGAGAGAATGCACGCAAAGCGCTCAGAAGAACTCAGCCACCAAGGGGAACACAATTCCACTGTGGGGAGTAACCAGAGCAGGGCTGATTCACAGCCTCACAACCACACTCAGGTGGGCTTCCACCTCCCATGAACTGTGTCCAGGTCTCTTGCACAGGCAGTTTTTACAACTGAATTTGTCGCTAAATCTTCAGGTATGACAGAAGATACCTAAGCAGGGTCCTTCACTCTGTCTCATTTGTAACAATTCCCTTCTATATATTATCACCTACTCCAGTGGTCGCCCCCTCCCCCAGGCCTCTCAACCCTCTGGCACCTGAAGAGTGAGGGAAAGAGGGCAGGATGTAGCAAACGCCTGCTATAAAATCGCAGTTAAGATCCAGTAAAGAGCATGGGACGTGGGTTCAAATGGTTGAACAAAGGCACCCACACAGACATGTTCTTGCAGCCCTGAGAAAGAAGAACCAACTTGTCTTCAGGGGATTCCAGGTCCCACATTGGGGCCCTGTGAACCAAAAGCTCAGTGGGTTTTGAAGTTTGGCATCTTAGAAGGGAAAAACAAAAACAAAAACAACGACAACAAAAAACCACCTTGTTTTAACTTTTTAAAACTTCCAGCATCGGCAAAAGGAAGCCACAGAAGTCAGGGACCAGATTGTTCTAGCTGTGGGACTCTAGATCTTTTGGGGATAATAATAACTTCCCCAGCATTCTTCCCTCTCCTGATAACATGGAATGGGTAATACGCATTTTCCAGAGAGAAAAGGGGGTATTTTTAAAATGACACTTGAGTACATCTATATTAGGAGTATTATTTAATCCTGAAAAGAAATGTAACTCTGATTCATGCTATAGCATGGGGAACCTGGAGAGGCTGGCACTGAGGACATAAGCCAGCCTCAAAAAGCAAATGCTGTTTGATTTCACTGACAAGAAGTCCCACAGAGGTCAGGTTCACAGAAACAGAAGTAGCCTGGTGATTGCAGGGCTTGGGAGGATGAAGAATGGACAATTTTTGTTTAGTCAGTACTGAGTTTTGTTGGGGAAATTGAAAAGGTCCTGGAGATGATTGCCCACCACCTTGAATGTACTTGATACCACTGAGCAGAGCATTTAAAAAGGGTCGAAGCAACAGCAGTGTTTCCTTTCCACATGTGTCTCACCAGACAAAGGAAGATTTAGATCCACCCTAGAGTTTTTATTCCCGTGTCTCTTCTTCACCCACACTGTATTATAACTTTCAGAACAGCCACCTTCCACGATCATGGTGGCAACAAAATAGAACACTGAAGGCGTTTAAGGTAAAGGACCCAGTAGAGTGTGCATGCTTTTTCTCTTCTCTTCTTTCTAGAACCATCTGTTGTACTTACTTTAGAATGATGATTTAAATCGAATACATTTGGACATAGCAGGTATTAGACATGCAAAGTAGTTGTATCAGAATGGACACCAGGAAAAGAGGAAAGCCACACTTATAATAACTAGGAAATATTTTTCTGTCTGGTCACCTGCAGTAGAAATCCTGAGACTGGCCGGCAGTGGTGGCGCACGCCTTTAATCCCAGCACTCGGGAGGCAGAGGCAGGTGGATCTCTGTGAGTTCGAGGCCAGCCTGGTCTACAGAGCAAGATCCAGGAAAGGCGCAAAGCTACACAGAGAAACCCTGTCTCAAAAAAACAAAAAAACAAAAAAAAAAAAAAAAAAAAGAAAAGAAAAAAAAGAAAGAAAAAAAGAAATCCTGAGCATGTTACTCACTGAACACTTAGTTTCTCCCTCATCCCTGAAACTAGCTCAGAATGACTCCTTAAAAAACCAAATGCTCTGTGGTGATGGCACCTACGTAACAAACACAAGCCATCTCCTTCTTACAAAGGCCTTAAACAAATACATCCGATAATTACAGGTCAGTGGCCCTTCAGACATATCCGTGAGGCTCCCGGATACACCACTGCGTACTTTCCTGTGGGTTAGAGTTCTCCATTGCCGCCGCCCCTTGCTCTTTGTCATTTATCTGTTTGTTGAGGTCTTGTGTTCAGTGAGTTCCTCAGAAATGGAATTTCCAACTTGTGTTTGAACGGCACCACTGAAGTTTTACACCTAAGCACAGCCCAATAAGAGCTGCCAAAGAACAATGGGGTGCTGTGGCCTAAACTAGATAATAACCAGGCAGTCGCCACTTATTTCCTGGGCCTCCATACGCTCTGTTACCACCCCCACTTTTCCTGAAGTATTGGGCTTTTCTGAGTCTAGTATGTTCTCTTCTGTGCTTTGGAGCTGCCAGGCAGCTGCCTGCTCAGAGAGTCCTGAGAGACAGAATGGTGCTCAGCATCCAGAACAGCAGCCCAGACACAGGCTCCTTCCTCACACTCTGCCATTACTGGCGACTTTCCCAACCAAGCCACTCTCTTTCCTTAGCTGGCTTCTACACCTATCAACTCCATGCTCTTCAAATAAACCCAGACATATGTAAAGGTCCAGGGAAGCCTGCATATCTTGTTTATGCGATTAGACTGGTTTTAATTGGTAAAATGGTCCAATAGTAACTTTGATGTTACGTGCAATAAAAAAAAAATCTGAAACATCTAGAAAGGGAATGTAAAGCAGTGGATGAAGTTTCTGCTTCCTCTTTGCACGGGCTGCTCTTCTGCCATGATGGCCCACTGGCCCTTCCCGTGCATAGAAACAGACTTTACAGTATTTTTCATCAGAGCTTTGGGGCATCTGCTTTGACTTTCCAGTTTGCTTTACTAATCACACTATCAGGATGCAGCTCCTCTTGAAGATCCCCAAAGGAGGTGGGACAAACCAAAGGAAGGGAAGGTGACTCAACAACCATGCCTTTTCCTGGGCACCATCCAGAGTGACTTTCTAAGAGATAGATGGGTTTTCAGAGCCAACAGGTTTATGCTGCAGCTCAAAGCATTTCTGTCTACTTATCTCAAGAACCAATGTACCTGCCATTTCCCAAAGATAGTTTTAAAGATATTGACATGGAATTCCAATTTTATATTTCAGTGGCCTTCAGCTCTTATTTATTTAAGACAGGGTCTCACTACGCAGGGTCTCCCAGCCTGCTGTGGAACCTGAGGTCTTCTTGCCTTGGCCTGCTAAGCACTAGGATCACAGATGTGTGCCCCCACACCCTACTCACACTGTTTTGAATGTAGCTCACAGAAAGAAATGGGCTTTTATACCACGACACCGTGTGTGCTTTCATGTCGATGAATTCATAGAATTGAGGCATCAATGGGCATTTCACCCAGAAATGCTTGTCCCTATCATATATTTATTTGCTCTTCTGCTATTTTACCTCCTTTTCTCACTCCGGTTCTACCTTTAAGATGGTAGTTTAGAAGTTAGGTGTGGTGGTGCACATCTTTGACTCTGGTACTCCAGAGGCAGAAGCAGGCAGATCTCTGGATTTCTGTGAGTTTGAGGCCAACCTGGCCTACAAAGTGACGTCCAGGTCAGCCAGAGCACTGCATAACAAGACTGTCTCAATAAGGGTGGTTATAATCCATTAAATTTGTGCCAAGACCCCCTAATAGGTCTTCCCATGAAGTCTGAAATGCAGTGCTTATGATGCCCAGTCACTGGGTTAAAACCCAAATCCTTCACCCCGGGGGACTGCAGTCAGGTGCAAGGGTCCTTCTGCAAGAGATAAGAGTGTCCAGGCAGATGGATTTCTCACAGCCTCAGAGAGAAAGGGCCTGATGTGACAACACAGGAAGGGATTGGGAAACATGTGTGGGTGAGCCTTAAGCCATGGGCAAAGCTTAGGTCATGAGTTTGCTCCTCAGCAGAAAGGATGGGCCTGGATGTCAGCAGAGCTTGCCCTTCTTGGATGCCACTGGAAAGACTAATCAAATCAAACCTAATTTGGGCAATTAGGGGAAGAAGCAAAAACAGGAAACTCTGTGGTCCTGGTAAACATTTCTACAGGGGGAGGAGTCTGGATTTGCAACCACTTTAAAGAGAGAAACATCAGGAAATGTTTGTGCTCACACATGACCTAACCTGTACTTTTCAGAGCCCGCCTGGCCCGTGGTGGTCTCACAATAACTCACTTTTCTTGCTCTGTTGTCCAGGAAGCTGGGGAAGAAACTGTTGGAACCAGTGGTCTGCTCTCTTGGTTGTTGTTTTCTTTGTATGTATCACAGAGGTCTGAAGGAAGGTACCCTCTTGGAGCCTGCGCTCAGGGCTGTTCATGGTCAAAGCCAGGATGAAAGGTACCAATAACCGCTGAGGTCATGGAGGGAAGCCCTCACATTATAGTGACAAGTCCCATGCACCGTCCAAACACCAGTTCCTTTCTGTAGCTCATGCTGAAATAATTACATTTTCCAGGGTTCAGAAACCAAACTAAGAATTCACTTTCAAAACAAAACAATGCCTGTCTGTGCAGACTCCGGGACACTCCCTAATGTGATGTAGCCATTAAGAGAATCACTCAGCATGCTTCTCTAAGGCGTGCTCAACCCTCTAAGGCAAGGTTTCTCATTCTCCACTCCCTATCTCTCACAGATGAATCTAATGACAAGAAGGTGTGGGTCTCTCTCTTCTACCTCATGTAGGTACTTGTGTAATAACAAGATTGTTGTTTCCAGAATAAATATGGAAGTGGCCACCCCTGGGATCCATGGGTGCAAACAGGTTATCATTGCTTTGAGTTAAAAGACAGCATATTAGGCTGGGTCAGGGCTTAAATATCACTTTTTTCCCCAGTCCCTTGGCATAGCTGAGGACACTCTTTATTCCCAAGATCACCTCCTTCAAATAACTCCACGTATTATAACTAATACATTTCTATGGTGAAACACCATGACTAAGGCATCGCACAGAAGGCAGGGTTTATTTGGGGCTTACAGTTCCAGAAGGACAAGGGTCCATCACCACCACGGTGGGGAAACATGGCAGCAGGCAGACATGACAGTTGGAGCAGGAACTGGGAGCTCACATTAAGCCGCCGACAGGAAGTAGAGAGAGTGCATTGGCGACCTCACACGGCTTTTGAATCTTCAAAGTCTGTCCCCGGACACACTCCCTCCAGCAAGTCCACACGTCCCTAAGCCCTCCCCAAGCAGGGCTACCCACTGGAGACCAAGTTTTCAAGTGCCTGAGACTTATGGGGGACATCGTGTTCACACGACGACACTCCATTTCCTAGATCCAACAGATTATCCTTACCATAGAGGTCAACAGTTCAGTTCTCTGTGTTTTTCCATGTGGAGAATATTCCATGTTTCTAAGCACATTGAAACTAGCCTCCCCTTCTTTTTCACTAGCGGATGGGGTTGTCCTCTGTCGGCTCACTGATCACACTCTACTTTGTGAACATTCATACAGACAACAGGAGAACCAAGCTAAAGACAGAGTCTCCTCCTCTCCTGAGTCAAGGTTTAACTGGAATGGTGAAGCATAAGTTTCTGAAAAGCAATCTTACCAGGTGAATGAGACTTAGTTGAATTTTCTCAGAAGTCTCCTGTGATTGGCAACACAACTTGGCAATGGCAGTCTCAGCTGCCTGGAACCAAAACCTCCCTATTCAGCAGCCTGAAATCACGTGGACGTGTTATCTTACATAACCTGAAGTCTAGGAACAGCATAGGTTCCAGGAAAGAAACGGTTCAGTGAAACTCAGGTATGTTCCCAAGCACACAGGTCTCTCTGCCTTTCACTCTGCTGTCCTCAGTCCCAGCTTCATGGGAAGGCTCCTTCTCTTCTGTGTACTAAGATTCATACCACTCATATCAGGCTACACATTTCTCGTTCACCCCTAGAGGCAAACAACGAATGAAAACGACTATTTCCAAAGCCTTCTTTTCTAAGCTGGTTAGGTCAGTGTGCAGCAGGTGTTCTTGGATGATGCAGTAGGAGTTGCCAGAATCCCACATACTGGCTTGTAGCAGTACTGTTGACACTTTGGGCTGGGTGATTGTTTGCTTGCAATGGCTTTTCTGTGAGCTGTCGGGTGTTTGGCACCATCCCCATGGTTTACAGCACAGTACCTTCACCAGTCATGAGATGCAAGACTGGCTCCAGCTATTGCCAAGAGTTCCCAAGGAGCAGGGAAAAATCATCCCAATGAGAAAGACTAAACAGACCAGTTACCATCTCCTCTGTCATTTCTAAAATGGGGATCATAATAGGATCACTCTCAAATGGCCATTATCAGAATTAAAAGTTAACTTATGCAAATATGTAGGGTGTAGAAGGCAGATTATAAATGCCAACTGTCACTCTTATCTACTAATTAATATCTGGAATGTAGGATATACTAAATAAACTTTTCCCAAATGAGTTCAGTAGAAAATAATTTAGATCTATGTAATAAATGGATCAGCAAAATAATATTCTATAATGGTATTCCTGCTGATTGTCCAAAGTTGAGATCATTACGAAGGTATGAAGCATATCATTTCTTCTCTTGAGAAGATATCTGCTGTCCTGGAATGTAAGTCAGATAGATAGATAGATAGATAGATAGATATAGATAGATAGATAGATAGATAGACAGACAGACAGACAGACAGACAGACAGATACCTAAGTACATTTAAATTTGTGCGGCCACTACACAAGAAAAGGGTAAGCTACTGGGGACTAAAGACCTGAGTAAGCCTGCTGTGCCCAGTATCCTGGACCAAGATGATGTTCCTTAGCTGAATGTCATGAAATTAGAAATGCAGCCTAAAGTCCAACAGATCAGTTTATCCATCGACCAAATTTAGGGCCTAAAAAAATATCCCAGGTAGAGAAGTGATCACTACAAAGCCTTTCAGGCAAGAAAGGAAATGGCACAGTGCTACTTCATGGCCACCTCAGCAAATGAGCTAAGCATCCATGGCCGTCTCAGCAAATGAGCCAAGCATCCATGGCCATCTCAGCAAATGAGCCAAGCATCCATGGCCGTCTCAGCATCCATGACCATCTCAGCGAATGAGCCAAGCAGAAACAGGGAATAGACAGGGCGGACACGGCAGCAGAGATATACCGTAAGAATGGTACTGAACTCTCTAAGCATGGTGGTTAGACCATGCAAGCACTATTTTAAACTCCACTCGCGGGTCTGGAAAAAGATTGTGCTGTTATTTGTGAAAAGGTCTCATTGCAGTCAAGGATAGCCTAGTACCCAGTATATAAGCCAGGCTGGCCTTAAGTTTATGGCAATCTTCCTACCTCAGCATGCTCGGTTCTAGTCATGAGCCTCCATACCTGGCTTAAGATTTTAAAAACAAACACTTCACACGTAAATCTTTAAGGACAAAACAAAAAAGAGACAGGAGGAGTCACTAGGTAAGACGTACTAGAATCAGAAGAAAATGACAAGCTGAATATTTTTTTGGGGGGTGTCAGAAGGAAGCTAAGTTCTTTTCACAATAGAAAACTGCATTAATCAATGCCTTAATGAAAATCCCTCACTGTGTGGCTTCATCAACAAATGCGTTTTTCTCACAAATCTGGAGGGTGGGAGCCCTGGCTCCAGGCGCTGGCTGTTTGAGTGTCTGGGGGGACTCTCTTCATGTCCTAAGGAGCCTGTCCTTAGCACCCACTGTGGGGAGGCTCTGTCTCCTTTCCTTCCTCCTACAAAGAGACTGTTTTTGTTGGATGGTGGTCCCATCCCCATGACCTCCTGACCTTAACTACCACTTCAAAGGCACTATCTCCGAACACAGGCATATGAGAGGGCTGGGACTTCTGCTAATGTGTACAAATTTTGAAGTATATAATTCTACTGCTCTACAACGGAAATCAGTGGAAGAGATAAAAATGCTAAAATGAAGAACTGACACATTGTTTAGGAGCCAGGTAATAAGACGTAAGAAGAAATAGCTAAAGGTGAGATGTGAGCTAGGAGCAGAGATGATAGGGGTTAGTGTTTTATTTCACTGTATGCCTTATAGTCCTATCGGCCTTTAAAAAGTCTGAAATCCATCAATTTGGATAAAATATAAACTGTATTGACTTCAAAATAAGTGACCCCTAATAATTATTATCTGCCTATAGAACTCAATTCCTCCATGAAGTTCCGGTTGACTGATCAAGGCTGGATAGAAGAGGAATAAATGGAGTGTCTTGTCATTTATTGTCACACCCAGAACACTTCTGAGAAGGAATGGAAGCATTATTGGCAGTGACATGAGCTAATAGGTGTGAAAGGAACAGCCCCAGACACACAGAGGTTTGCATCCAGCCTCCTGAGGAGACAACCAAGGTTTGGCCCTACAGAATAAATCCTGATGCAGGAGGACCTCGGTGATCACAGCGCAAAGACTGGCCTCCTTTCCAGCCTGTGGAATGGCTGATACACAGGCAATCTCAAGTGACATCCACAAGAGACCACAGCAGTGGAGGAAGGTACCCTTGAGAACTTCACCAGACAATCCCAGCAGGATTCTGTGTTCCTCCAGTCTTCCTGCCATCCTTGAAACCTCTTTACTGAAAAACTCACCACATTCTTGACACTGAGGTTTAAAAGTGAACAACAAATCAGGCAAAAGCAAATATCTTCAGCATGTGATAAACCAAATTCTCATCTCTGGATTCCTAACAAAAACGTGGAATTTCAGCTTTAAAAAAAAAATGGTGAAGTGTAAAGCAATTCACCAAACAAGAGCTGAATCCACAAAGCCTATTAAAAATGTTTGGCCTCATCAGCAGCGAAAGGCTTTCTTCCAGCGCAGACCCTGTGAACTCTCTCCTGGTCTCTGATAGATGCAATTGAATTCACTTCAACAAGCAGTTATGAACCACTGATCATTTACCAGACCAAGGCCAGGTGTTAAGGATATTAAGATAAAGAAAACAACTTAGGCCTCTGACACACAAACAGGCTGGAAACTTCTATGACCCACAAGTCCGCAGTCTTTTCTTGGAGAGTTGGTAATTGGAAAATGAAAGCATGTTTAAGCACCCAATGCCTGATCTCAGCATCCTCGCCAACACTGTACAGAAGGACGGTTCCTCCCAATGGTTTAGTTTTAAGTCAACTTGACCCAAGCTATAGCTGATTGAGAGGAGGGAACCTTGATGGGGACAATGCCTCCATGAGATCAGGCTGTACACACACCTGTAGGACATTTTCTTGATTAGTGATGGATGTGGGAGGGCCCAGCCCATTGTGGGTGTTTCCATCCCTGGGCTGGTGGTCCTGGGTTCTATAAGAAAGCAGGCTGAGCAAGCCATGGGGAACAAGCCAGTAAGCAGCAGCCCTCCATGGCTTCTGCATCAGCTCCTGCCTCCAGGATCCTGCCCTGTTTGCGTTCCTGTCCTGACTTCCTTCAATGATGAACAGTAGTGTGGAAGTGTAAGCCAAACAAACCCCTTCCTCCCCAAGCTGCTTTTTGTGGTGGTGTTCCATCACAGCGATAGTAGCACTAAGACACTTACACTTAGTTGTAAAGCCAAGCATCCTGAGCTGAAACCCCCTTAGAAGGGACTCTTCCGTATTTGCTTTTGGAACTCCCTGCCCCCCATTCAGTTCCTACTGTCACCTCCCCTCTTCCAGTGTCAAGAAGCAAACCCCCTTCATGCCACTGTGGGTTCCCGACTCCCGGGTGTACCTCTGATGACTCTGAGCATCGGAGTGAGCTTAGGGTTATCCCAGGCAAATATGGCCTTAGGACTCAGCTAAACTGCGCGTGAGTGGCATAGCCATGTGTTTAAAGCAAAGCAACTAGAGAGATTAGCTTTCCTCCTAAGATGTTTAATCTTGGTTGCTAATCGACCACATCTGGAATCAACTAAAACCCAGGCATCTGCGCACATCTATGAGGGGTTATTCTGATTGGATCATTTGAGGTGGAAGACCCACCCTAAATCTGGGCTACACCTTCTGGGGCAGCCCACATAAAAGGACATGGAAGAAGGAAGCTTTTCATGTTTGCCTGCTCACCCTCACTCTCCCTGGCAAACTCATCTATCCTGCTGCTGAAGAATTCCTTTGCTGGCATTAGAACCTACTTCTTCAGGATTCCAGTGCACACTGAAGACCAGCTGAGACATCCAGCCTCATGAACTGAATACCTATCAGATTCTCAGCCTTTCTTCGGGAGGCAGTCATTGTCGGACTACAGGATCACAGCCTGTAAGCTACTCTAATAAATCCCCTTTTAATAACTGCAGATTCATTCTATCAGTTCTGTTCCTCTAGAGAACCCTGACTAATACACCTCCCAGACCTGCCAGCCATGACTCACTCCCTCCACTTTATCTACAGCAATCAGACATGATAGGAAAGCCAGAAAACATTATACAACCTGAGGGGACCGCAGCACTGCATTGCACTATTCGTGAGCCAAGAAGATGGAAAAATGATTTTTGAGTAAGACAGTGCTTTTTTCTCTTTTTCAAATTCTTTTTCATATTCTTTTCTAGATTAAAACTAGGAAAACCAGTGTCCTATTTTATACACGAAAAACTAAGCACAGAAAAGTTGAGAAGCTGGTCCAAAGTCACAAAGCCAGTGAATGTAGGTGTCACGGTTTGGACACTAGAAGCTTGGCACCCAAAAATGCTACTTTGTCACTAAAACTGGAAATCACAGCTGGTTAGGGAAAGAGTCAGAGGGGACTACCTGTAAGATCCTGGCTCACCAATTTAGGGGCCTGGCAGTACATCTCCTGCAGCTCCTAAGATAACACAGACATGATCTGCAGCAATGTTATCTCCACAATGCCTGTATGTATGTCACTAGTTTCCATAGTTGTGTATGCCTGTGTACATCTGTGCATGTGTGTGCACATGTATCCATTCTCACGACCCATAGACCCCAGTCTCTGGCATTCGTTCTGAAGCTGACAACTTCCAAAGATGTCACCACACATCCTCTGCATCTTGCTCCACATGCTCACTGATCAATCAGTTGCCTTTGTTCATTACCAAAGTGACCCACATACTGGAGATACAAATAGTGCCCACATCTCTGGCTCCAAAAGAAGAACCCTGGGCCATTCTGTTCATAATTTGACAGCAGCTTGAAGAGAAAGCACACTAATTTCACATGCTTAATATATTTCAGCCTTAGAAATAGAATGTTTCCTACCCAGAAGAAGAGCAGTGTATGGAGAGAGAAACCACACCACAGGATGTGAAAGCTCCAAAGGCCTCCATGACACAGGAAGTTAACATCCCAGGACTGACAATGCCTATGGGGCTACAGTTGGTGACTAAACTCCGTGGGCCTCAGTGTCCTCATCTGTGGAATAGATCTGTCGTGGAGAAGTTTGTCTGGCAAAGCACCACAATGCAGCCAGTGTAGTCTTTGCCTCAGATTGTTTTTTTTTTCTAGCTCATACCTAGAGAAACAAATGGTCAAAAGAAGAGGTTTTCTCCCGGAGTCTTCCCACTCATAAAGGCACTCAACAACAGCTTTAGCATCCATCAGCAGGACATAGAGATGAATGACGAGTGCCTGGGAAGCATCATGGAGTGTCCACAAAGTCTCTGGCTTTGCACAAAGCTTCAGAACACATTAGAAAGTTCAAGGAGGGGCTTAGGATGTTGTTCAAAGGTGGAACAATTACCCGGCATGCATGAGGACCCAGCTTTCATCCCCTATACTTCAAAGAAATTCAAGTTGGCAGGGTCTGATGGTGTATACCTTTGATCCCAGCGCTAGGGGTTAGGCAGGAAGATCTCTGATTTCCAGTCCAATCTGATCTACATAACAGGTTTCAGATACACAGAGAGACCCTGTCTCAAAAAAACCAAATAAACAAACAAATTAAAGTTGAGAACTATAAAACCTGTAGAAGAAAACATATACTCAAATTCTAACCACTTGAGAATAACCAGAATTTTCTAAGACTCAAAAAAACATGAAGCAAATGAAATATTTATCAGTTAGATGTTGTGAAAAAAAAACCCATTCTCTACAAGTAGCATCAATAAGAAAATGAAAAAGTGAGCAAATAATTGGAGAAACTAGTCTTGATTCACTTACTGGAAAAGAATTTGTATCCAGCTAAGCACCCAGCAGTTTTACTTCTAAAGGTTTATCCAAGAGAAATCAAAATATATACCCACATAAAGACTTGAACACACAATCAGGTTGATCATCCATGGACAACTCAAATTTACATCTAAATAGATTGATAAAACTGTTGGTGGCACACACATATAATCCCAGTGTTTGGGAAACTGAGACAGGAGGAAGATGTGGATTTAAGACCAATCTGGGATAGATATTGCATTCCCTCAAAAACCAAAATGAAAGACAACAACAACAACAAAACTATGAACTGTAAACATACAATAAAATACGATTCAGATGTGAAAATGAACAGACAATGTAAGTCTCCACTAACAGAAGAGCGGGTAAGGAAAATGGATAAATTTGCACAATGTAATACTACTCAATAGGAAAAATAATAAGATTCTATAGTTAGAAATGTCATGAATATTATTGTACTAAGTGAAAAAAAAGCCAACTGTGAAGACAATCATAGGATCTCAGTCATACACAAATGTATGCTGAGCTCACGAAAGTAGGTAGTGGAATGGTAGTTACCAGGTATTAGGAAAGGGATATGGGCCAAAATCACAAAATTTCAGATAGCCATAAGATTAAGTCCTGAAGACTGTGGTGATATTGTGTTCCCCAAAATATTGTACACCCTAATAAACTTATCTGGGGTCAGAGAACAGAACAGCCACTAGATACAGAGGCCAGAAAATGGTGGCGCACACACCTTTAATCCTAGCATTCTGAAGGCAGAGATCCATCCGCATCTCTATGAGTTTAAAGCCACACTGGAAACAGCCAGGTATGGTGACTCACGCCTTTAATCCCAGGAAGTGATGGAAGAAAGCAGAAAGATATATAAGGCGTAAAACCCAGGAACTAGCCTGGTTAAGCTTTTAGGCTTTTGAGCAGCAGTTCAGCTGAGATCCATTTGGATAAGGACTCAGAGGCTTCCTGTCTGAGAAAACAGGATCAGCTGAGGAACTGGCAAGGTGAAGTTGGCTGTAGCTTGTTCCACTTCTCTGATCTTCCAGCATTCACCCCAATACCTTGCTCCAGGTTTATTTTCATTAATAAGACCTTTTAAGATGCGTGCTACAGAAGATCTGTTATGCAGCATGGTGGATATAATAATAAAGTATCGAATACTTGAGAACTGCTAACTGAGTAGCTTGAGTGTTCTCGATACAACAAAGTAATGAAGTACATGTGTCAGATAACTTGATTTAATCATATATATGTAATCTCACACTACATATCATAAGAATATAAACTTTTTGTCAATTACTGCTTAACAAAGCTGGGAGGGAAATTAACAACACATCAACAATCCTGGAGTTTTCTACAACATTCAGCCAGGGATAATTCCCTTGGAAACTATCACTGAAGGGCTTCCACAAACCATGGGCTGTCTCTAGCAAACACATGCCCATTCAGTGAAGAGGTCTAAGTTGCCTTCATTTAGATAAATGAGTAGGCTAACAAAAAAGGGTTGAGTTGAAATATGATCACAGGCTTGGGAGAAAACTACAAACTGTTTCATTAATTACACTTTCTCTAAGCCAGTGGTTCTCAAACTTTCTAATATTGCAAGCCTTTATATAGTGCCTCATGCTGTGGTGATCCCCAACCATACAATTATTCCATGGCTACTGCATAACTGTAATTTGGCTACTGTTATGGATCATAATATAAATATCTGATATGTGACCCCAAGAGGGTTGTGACCCACAGGTTGAGAACCTATGGTCTAAGCTCAACCTCATTTCTGTCAATCAGAAACATCTAAAGAGTGCTATGTGCTGTGCCTTGAGCTGCTCATCCTGCTAGCTCCCACCTACCCAGCACTTACTATTGACTGGGGTTTCAGGTGTAGTATATATAAATATAAGTTAATCATCATTGTGACCTTTGAGAGGGTACTATGGCCATCTCCATCTCCATTCTGTGGCTAGCCAATTGAAGGGCAGAATGGTTCAGTAACTTCCTTATTGTCACAGAACCCACGGTTGTAGGACTCAGAAGCCATTAAATCTTTATCATAGATTGCTGATCCTGTTTTGGGCAGGATGACAAAAAAGTTTAAGTCTAGTCATGCAGGGAAGTGGACTCTAGCTTATTCAAACAGGCTTTGGAAAAAGGGGGACCCCTTTAAACTCTTCTATCTGACCTATACCCTTTCTCTACCTAAAAACAGCTAGGTCTTTGTGATTAGCATATTATTTCCCACCAAAGGAGCCTCATTAAATCCCTGATTCCTGCTTTATAGAGGGAACCGAATGGATGCTTTGTAGAGTTCTTGGCGAAGAAGCAAGAACTTAATGTTCATTCCCTCATTTCTTCTCTTAGTCCCTTAGCAGTCATGTAAGCGATCTAGAACCAATATTACACAAAGCTTCATGTTGGGATGGGTCAGATCCTATTCTCAGTGTTGAGTTCTGATGATTACCACCTCCCATCACAGACTTCCTGGTTGTTGGCAAATTCCACTTCCTGATATGGACCATTCATTACAGAAGCAGCTGGCCCTGTCCTTCCTGGTGTGGACCATTCATTACATCAGCAGTTGGCTCTACCTCTGGGATGCCTCTGAGAGCTGCTTCCCTGATGGGTGGAACATGGTTCTCTTGAGGTGAGGGTCCAAACAATCATTCAGGAAAGAACCAGTCTCCCCTTTCCTGTTCTCTCCACCCGTCTCTGTGTGCTATAAGGAAATGTTGAATTGATGGGCTGGGTCGTACCCCAGGGACCCTTAGCAAACTGTTCCTCCACGCTCCCCTTGCTTTTGAATGGAAAGAAAATGGGTGGGGTAGACATCTTGCACAATTTGAAAACAGAATTCAGTTCAGTTCTATAAAATAGACTCTGAGTTTACAGCATAAATAATGGCATTGGAACACAGAGATTGGAGCCAAAGAGACATGAACAACTTGTTCCTGAAAGTCCTGGAATGTGAGCAAGAGTGAACACGTGAGAGGTTGGGCTTCCATAAGCTGAAAAGCTGCACACCCCTGGAGAGGAAGAAGTCCTGGAAAGCTGAGCCTTGTCTTGGGTCTGTACTGAGCCTCACACACAGTAAGCACACTTCATGTAGAAACTCCCATCTGTCCTACTTAGTAACTTAGGAGAGTTACATAGTACCCCTGCATTCAGAATAGTGCTTGGTGCAGAGGAAGCTTTCCAAATGATTCCCAACAAAAGAATGATGCTGAGACCTTTGCAACGTAAGGGGCTGTGTCTTGTTATCCAAGTCTGGAGCCTGATAAAGTCTCTTGGTTGATTTTCAGGAGGAATTATTTAACAATCCTTAATACATAATTGAATAAATGAGAACTACATCTATCTTATCAGGTTAGAGGTCTATTAAGAAACACTTGGGCTTTGTCTACATTCTAACACAATCAGAGGACAGCTATTTGCCCCCAGAACAGTTGAACTATTTTTCACTCTTTGGAGAAGTGGTTGTTAAGGCATGTTTCAGCATAACCCTGGTCCTTGTGGGCTTTGAAGCCTTCTTCAGTAGAAACAATCACACTGCGTTGTCGTTTGTATGCTTTTCACTTGTGTTATTTACAAGCTTAAGTTTTGTGGTGACATTGTGTGGAGCAAGTCTACTGGCATAATTCTTCCGAAGGTCCAGAAGGTTGCATGCATTTTTGTGAAATGATGTATGTATTAGTTTTTTTCCTGGTGGTTGTGAATCATGCCTGTCAAAAAATACTCAAGGGAGGAGAAGTCTCAGAAGAAACAGACCATCATGGTGGGAAGGTCTGGCGGTGGGAGTGGCTCAGTCCACATCGGCAGAAGGGTGAGGGGACTCGCCAGGAAGCAAAGAGCTAGGGTTGGGACCGGAAGTAGATACACCATGAAGTGTCACACCCAGGGATATACTTCTGCTAGTGAGGCCACAATGGCCAAAGATTCCATAGCCTCCTACAACTGGGGATGAGGTGTTGAAGTCCTTGGGCCTACAGCAGACATGACAGATTCAAACCACAACAAGGCGGTTTGAAGTAAGAGGCATATCACTTACATAGAATACTTTAATAGACTTCATGGACACAGCATAATGTAAACAAAACCTGCTTATGCCTTGGGAACAGAAGTCACATAACTACATTACTCACTTTATTGTCCTGAAGTGGCACTGAACAACAGTGCCAAGCAGAATGTTAAAACAATGACCCATTCCGGTATATAGGCCTACCTCAAAGACACAATGGATTCAGTTCCAGATGTCTGAAATAGAACAGATGTTGCGATAAAGTGAGCAAAGCTCAAAGGAGGAAGAGCTGGATTTCCTCCTAAGTCTTTGTCCAGTCCCCCCCCATCCTACCCCCATGTGACTCCCCCACCCCCCACCACACATGTAGTATCATCTAATCTTCAACTTGACACTAGTCATCTGTCAAGGCAAATCTTTCTTTAAAGAGCCCTGTTAAGGAGGCCAGGCCGAGGCTCTGTTTTGACAGGAGCTGTATCTAAGTGAGGCTGCCTATGTCCTTGGCTTTGGCTGTTCCTCTTATGACTCACCAATAACTTGAACTTCTCTGATGTAACAAGTTTTTGGAAGTTCTGTTGAACGGACAAATACTTCCCAGGACAGCCTGAGATGCCCAGACAATGTACAATATGCAAATTGACAAAGATCAGATTAACCTAGCCATGCAGAAAATCTGGAACTTTAAAGCAAGCATGCCTAGGGCATGCTTTGACAGTTTTCTGGGGCATTCCATTTCTGTTGTCCTGAGTCTTTAAGCTACTAACATAAGCACAAGAACCACAGCGCTGCAACTATCATGAAGTCAAAAGCAAGCCATAGCAGGAAGCAGGAGCCAGCACACCCTGAACGGTTTGCAGAAACTCCCTAGGGACCCAAGGTTGCAAAAAAATCAGTGAAAAACACAACGCACACGCCCCTCTTTCTCTACTGTAGAGTTTTCTAATCTTTGAACTTGTCAGTTGCTGCTTGTGACATCAATCCTCCATGAAGATGCTTCACTTTTCACTGGTACATGAAGCCATTCCTTGGGAGATAGAGGTTAGAGTTGTGAGTTCCTGAACCTTCTGCCTTGAGCTTTAAGCCGAAAGACCCCAGACAACATATTCCTACTCAGTTAAGGTCAGAGATTAAGGTATGTGTTCACACTGTGGGGATATATACTTATGTACGTATTATGTATTTATTTAAAGGACCCCTGTCCTTGAGCGCAACAGGAATGATGCTGCCTCCTAGTGGGAAAAAAAGGGAAAATCAAGAGAAATAGCCATTTTACTACAAGCTATCTCAGACTCTATATTAAAATAAAAACTCCATTCTCTCTGCTTTTTAGGGATCTGATTCTGCAAGGTTTTTACAAAGTCTCTTTCTAAAGGTCTATACCTCTTCCTTGGTAGCCCATTCAAAGCTACCAATCGGCATGTTTTTGATAACTTCCTATATGCTGGAACATGTGTAGAGAAACATGGGCAATGCTAGGTGAGATTTCTCCCAGATCATGTATAATTCAGTAGGGAAGACCAGTGTGCACCTTAAAAGCAATCCAGACAGCCAACTCTTCATCTGAGTGACTCATTCTATTGTATGGAGTCCATCAGGTACATAACCTCTTGGACTCTGGCCACAGAAACAAGCTCAAACTCCACACTTTGGCTTTCAAAGATTTGCCAAATTTCTTGCTACTTCTCCATCACATTCTGTTTGAACCACAGTTTTAGGGTAGTCCTCCAGGGAGCCAGTCTCAGGCATATCACTAGAAATCTAGCCAAGCATAGAAGGCAACATTGTCATAACTCAACTGGGAAGGACCTTAGGTGCATTCCTTCGATATGCTGTGTCCTCCTTAGGGTTACTGTTGCTGTGATGAAATACCATGACTAAAAGCAGCTTGGGGAGGAAAGGGTTTAGTTAGCTTATACTACCACATCACTGTTCATCATTAGAGGAAGTCAGGACAGGAACTCAAACAGGGCAGGAACCTGAAGGCAGGAGCTGATGCAGAGGCCATGGAGGGGTGGGTGCTGCTTACTGGCTTGCTCCCCATGGCTTGCTCAGCCTGCTTTCTTATAGACCCCAGGGCCACCAGCCCAAGGATTGACACCTCCCCTGTGAACAACTAGTTAAAAAAATGCTCTACAGGCTTGCCTACAGCCCAATCTTATGGAGGCATTTTCTCAATCGAGGTTCCCAGGTGACTATAGTTTATGTCAAGTTGACATAAAACTAGCCAGCACATACTGTTAAGAATAAGCATTGGCATCCTTGTGACTGCTTTAGGAACCATGAAGCAATGTAAGGAGAATGGGGCCACCTATCTGAATGACTTTGCTTGAATGAACTAAGAAGTTGGCTGGCCTGGGAAAATCCGAACACCTGTACACTGTGTGGACACACCTTTCCTTACCCACGGTTGTAACAACTAGCTTCCACTCAGAGAAAAACTAGACAAAATGAGTTACAAGGACCACCTGACTACAAACCAGCCCGGAGTAGGGTGCAGTCCATGGAGTCATCTATCATTCTCTGGGATCCTGAGCTCTCTCATGCCTTGTGCATTTCTGAGACCACCCCACTGATATCCTATACCAAGTTTTGATCATCTCAAAACTCAGTGGACACTATTTCTTCCTCCTTAGAATCCTTTCTATTGCCATACTTTGCATCGTTGCAGCATGGCTATGTTAAGGGTTTAGCTTTCATGTCCTCACTGTGGGTGATGTACGTCTCTTGTTGCACCATAATAAGCTCTTGACTCCCCGAAACTGCCAGTAGGGGAAACCTGCTGATGGGTGAGGCTGTGTCTTAATTTTCAGTGTACTCCAGCATCTCTCCTAGCTGCTGGTTTTTGGTTCTTTCTCTCTCTCTCTCTCTCTCTCTCTCTCTCTCTCTCTCTCTCTCTCTCTCTCTCTCTCTGTGTGTGTGTGTGTGTGTGTGTGTGTGTGTGTGTGTGTGTGTGTGTGTGCATATGTTAATATGTCAGTGTTTTAGGAAACAGAGAGAGAATCACAAAAAATGCCGGAGTAGGTTGGATTTATAGAGAAGACTGGAAGCCGGGCATTGGTGGTGCATGCCTTTAATCCCAGCACTCGGGAGGCAGAGCCAGGTGGATCTCTGTGAGTTCGAGGCCAGCCTGGGCTACCAAGTGAGTTCCAGGAAAGGCGCAAAGCTACACAGAGAAACCCTGTCTCAAAAAACAAAAAAAAAAAAAAAAAAAAAGAAAGAAAGAAAGAAAGAAAGAAAGAAAGAAAGAAAGAAAGAAAGAAAGAAAGAAAGAAAAAGAAAAAGAAAAAGAAAAAAAAGAAAGGAAGGAAGACTGAGTTGAAAAGGGACAGGTTGGGTACAGGGGAGACTTTCCTTCCAGGACAATTGTAAGCCAGACCATGTGACCGTGTGACACAAACAGTAGAGGACATGAGCCTGACCGTGAGAAGCAAACATTCTTCTCCATATCTAATCAAGATTGAACAAATTCCATTTTCTGCCTCCTTTTGTCCTTCCCAGAATGTCAAAGGAAGTAGGAATATGCCACAAAATGTGCAACTTGTGAACACACAGAAAGTTCTTTTCAGTTTCAGCTCTGAAATCAAGTCTTTGGGGGCTGCATGAATTCTGAGAACAAGCTCCTTTGCATATAGCATCCTTCTCCCTCAACCTCCTACAGAAGTTTCTACACCCAGTGTCCTGCTCAAAGAGCATTTAGTGTGAGCTCAGAGCAGCTAGACTTCAGCCCAAATATCCTTGGCCTCTGCAATTACAGCATCTACCGCAGGCCTCACCTTTCTGTTGGTGGTCTATTCCTTGAGGCTTAGGTTGAAGATTATTTTGTAAACAATGTAGGGATTGCATTTGAGAACAGTGGTCAGGGCTGTTATCTGGTCAGTTTGGGAGAGAGTGGAAAGTGTTGAGCAAAATCTTTTTTCTGGACAGAGTTATTTTGAAACAAAGGCATTCTAGCTCTCGGGAGAATGAGTCAAATGATAAAGAAGGCAATGTCATAAGAGATTTTGCTGGGAAAACAACTTTAAGACCACATTTCAAGATAGAAGACATCATACGATATGCTTCTGTTTCTCATGCATCTGCAAAGCATATGATAATGTTTTTAGAATCTTCACACTAGGGCTGAAGATATGGCTCAGTAGTTAAGAGTACTTCTTGCTTTGATTCCAAGCAACCATGTCTGGTGGATCACTGACACTCTCTTCTGGCCTCCACAGACATTTGGGTGCATCTTCCCACCCCTCCAAACATATAACTTAAAATAACAAAAATAAATAAGTAAAAGCTACCACTAGAGAACTTCTAAAAGATAACATAGGAGGAAATCTCTCTGACCTTGGGTATCCCACTGTTACTTAGATTCCACACTGAAAAGATACACCATAAAAGGAACTTCATTAAAATTGAAATCTAGCCAGTCAGGGTGCTTAATATTTGCAATTTCAACACTCATAGGCTGAAGCAGGAGGACTGGAAGTTTGAGACCAGTTGAGACTACAAAGAAAGGTATAGATAGACCAACCTGAACTATACAAGACCCCACCTCAAAAAAAAAGGTATAGACCAACCTGAACTATATGAGACCCCACCTCAAAAAAAAGGTATAGACCAACCTGAGCTATATGAGATCCCACCTCAAAAAAAGCAAACAAATAAACAAATATTAAAACTACTCTATTTAAAATGACATTGATTAATGGAATCTAAATATTTACTTCCCACCATGTATCATCTCCCTGCTGGGCATTAGATCATGGCACCTAATCGGATTCTCTATTACAGTGTATTGAAACAAGAATACAAACACCTTAGGTTCACAGTAAATATGACCACAGGGCTAGCCCTGGTAGTAGGGGGGTACATGTCTGCAATTACAGCACTCAGAAGGCAGGGGCAGGAGAGTTGATTGGGAGGGCAAGGCTAGCTAGCACTGCTACATGACAATCAGCCCAGGAGATCGTCCTGGGCTAAGTGAGATCCTGTGTGAAAAGAAAGGGGGGGGGGGAGACAAACCATAGAAAAAACTTTTAATCAAGATGTCTCAATTTTTTATTGAAATTCATAGATAGAATCTGATACTTATGAATTAATATTGAAGTGCTAATGAATCATAATACAATACATTCATTACTTGGTCTTCATTGACTCTTAAACTGTTTTTTAAAAAATCCAAGGATGTGGATTCAGGATAAAGAATATTAGTGTTTTGAAGGGAGTCTTCAACTATATTTCACTTCAAACTATTGTGTTGGGACATTTTTGTTGCAGACAGGATCTCACAGTTATAGCTCTGGCTGGCTTGGAACTTACTCTGTAGACCAGGCTGGCCTCAGACTCACAGAGATCTACCTAGCTCCACTTCCTAAGTGCTGGGATTAAAGGCATGCTCTGCTATACCTGACTGTACTGGTCATGCAGACTCAAATTTGAAGACCACTTTCTATGAAAACTTTGGCCATCTCAGACTCCAATGAAAACATCTAACATAACGTGTTACAAAGATTCCTGGGGTAAATATCTATAAAGTATATGACACATAACTGGGCCTTAGAAGATGAAAATGATGATGAGGAGGAGGAGGATAAAATCCAAACCAGATTCCAGAAGCTGGGGCTGGGAGATAACTCAGAGGTAGGATGCAGGAAAGTATGTGCAAAGCCCTATGCTCAATCTCTAGTACCGAATAAAAAAAATTAATAAACAGTTTTTAAAATGACTCAAAAAGCTGACAAGGACCAGGCGATTCACATGCTATTTATTCTTGAGAAATGTGCTTCCTTCCCTATGATAAAATTTAAAGTCTAAAGGAGGAAAAGGGTACCTCAATTCCTTCCCACATCGGGTGCCAGGGATAGATGGCATTGACAAACCTACCCAGCACTCTTCACTTGCCCTGGCCTGGGCCTTGAGTCCCTCTGCAGACAGCCATAACTGTCTGCATTTGATGTTGACACTGGAGATAAAACATACCCGCTATTCTTGATTTAAAGACTTGACATCCCCATCCCCTCCAGACCAGAAAGAGTGACTCCAGAAGAGCTAATGGTCCAAGCTTAGTCTGGAGAGAAATGGATAGGGTTTTCCTAACCGGTCAGTCCCTGGTTGATTTGGTCTTTATTTAGTTTAACTCTGTTCTTCTGTTCCTTTTACGTTTGGAAGTATACTATTGATCTCTAACTCACTTCAAAATGGGGTTTGACTTCCCAGACCCTGGAGTCACACACTCCCTTCACTGCCTTATAATTAAAGATGGTCTTCCTTGAGTTCAGGAGGTCTTGGACTCTTTCTGACCAAGAGACAGAACAAAAGTTTGCCAAGTCAATAGTCTGGTGTTCCGACTCAACTAAAGCTAATAAATAAACTCGGCTTAGAAACTGCTTGAAACCTTGATGTTAGGCAATGCCCCTGACCAGTGACATCAGAATCTCTGCAGATGTCATCCAATCAAAATTAGAGATAAGGTCCCTTACATTATTTTAATGTGGGGCCAAGAATGACAACCTGTCCTGACCTTAAGTGAGAGACTTTGTTAATGGACAAAGTATCCCTGCTGTTCAGTCGCTGAGGCAGAGGTGTCATTTGTGGTTTTGTGACAGGGATATGGGGTAGGTGTGGATTTAATGCTATCCCATGCCTGCTCAGCTCTCTCACAGTGAAAATGCATCCTGCCTTTTGAGTGTCCACCTGGACAGTAATACACTTGGATATTAATACATTTGAGTTAGGACTTAAATCCACCTTAGTCATAAATACAAAGCATGTTGTGTGACTCAGTTACTATGCACTACATTTTCTCAGAATGTAAACAATAGACTCAATTTGTGTTTCACTCTGTTTGGGGGTGAGTCACCTGTTAGGGTAGTCCCATCACTAACGTTAGTACCATTTGCAATATTTGAGTAAATTACACTGGCGAATATGACTTGTATTGGTAATTTGTGGGTGTGTGTTTATGTGTGTGTTTATGTGTGATATGCATAATCATGTGTGTGTGTGTGAGTGCAGGAACAGACCACGGACAGTATGTTAAGGTCAGAGGACAACCTCAGGCGTTGGTCTTCACATGCCAGTGGGTCTGAGACGGGAATCTCTCCTTTGTTGTTCTCCACTGTGGTGGCAGGCTAGCCAGCCTGGGAGCTCTGAAGAGTCTCCAGCCTTCGCCTCCCATGTCACAGCAGGAACTCTAGGACTGCAGACATGTGCTGTGCTGCCCAGCTTTTATGTGTGTTCTGAGGACCTGAGTTCAGATCCTCCTCATACTTGTGTGGCCAATGCTGTAACTGTTCAGCCATTCCCCAGCCCTTTATTGGTAATTCTGTGTATATGTGAGGGTATCCAGCAATCTCATGTGCTTGAGTACTTACTTAGGAAGTACACATCCCCTGTTAAAACATGCATTTCATGCTTCTTTGTGGTAGAATGTTAATTTTCTAACACTGTAATTCTAAAGCCATATGATTCGTGAACTTCATCTGGTATTATGAAATATTTCTTATAAAAGAGTCTTTGGAGTTGACGTGGGGTCAAGAATTCCGTGTCTGGGGATCCCTTCCTGGTCTGTGTAAGGCAGGTCTCGGTTTTCACTTCTGTGTATTGAGCATGGCGGCTCCCGTAAGGCATCAGCGAGGGCGTTAACCCTGAGCAAGTTACTTGATGTCTGTACTCTTCAGTTCCCTCATCTGTAGGCATGGTTTAATAACAGTCCTTACCTCACGACTGTCCAGAGGATAAATGAGATCGACTGTGAAAAGCAAAGTCCCCGGCATGCAGGAAGAGCGGGACAGAGGGCACCTGCTTTGATGACGATGACGATGAGCGCCGTGACGACAATGGTGATGATAAATGAGGTGGCACCATTCAGACAGAGAAGCCTCTTTAATCCTGTCCTCGGCCAAGCATGTCCTCTCTACCCTTTGCTTCCTTTCCCCAGGTTGGAAACCACCTAGAGCGCATGCCTGGAATGCCCAGTCCGGGGCGGGTAGCCCATTCAAGCCCTCTGCTTCTGCATTTGTGGTTGTTTGGAACAGTCTCCCTGGAGGCAAGCTGAGGAGCTGACGTCCTTGCTGCTGCTGCTGTCGTTACTAAATAAACTGTTAGAGGTGTGATCACAGTGTCAGCACCCCAGGAGCGGAGAGAATTCATACCTAGAGGCATGCTAGTAGGACATGACCCACCAGACACCACCTTTTTTTTCTGTAGGTTTGGGATTGCCCCGTTTTCTCATTTATTCTGTTTTCTTATAAACTCGGTGAGGGACCGCCTTCTCTGGAGAAGAATAAGTTACCAGCTGTCACTTAGATGGAACAACTAACACCCCTCTTCAAAGGCCTGTAGGTAATCTCAGCCCATGTCATAGCCTCACACCCAACTCCTGCAACCTCTCTCACCTCCAGGGATGACAAGAGACAGGCTCGCCCGCCATTCAGGAAGTGTGCTGTCTTTTCACCACCCAATTCCATCCACTGTCTACGCCACATAAGCTGTCAAGTCCTGTTGGCATAACCAACCAGTCTGTCCAGGAGCAGACTGTCTGTAACTTTGTCTTTCACAGAAAAGTAACATGTCTAGAGTAACATGGTGTTGGGGAGAGCCCAGAGCCAGCCATGGACTTCCAGCTGAAAAGGCAGGTGTAAGCACCCGGTCTTTGTAACTCGTCCTTATAGATAAAACGCCAATCTAAACATTACAGACTCTCAGAACCAGATTTCTCTCTCTCTCTCTCTCTCTCTCTCTCTCTCTCTCTCTCACACACACACACACACACACACACACACACACACACACACACACAAAACACCATCTAGCAACAATCTAACAATCTTTTTGTTGTGTTGTTTTTAAAATTTTTTTGTTTTTTACTTTTAAGATTCATTTTTATTTATTGGAGTGTCCTTTCTTTTATTTATATATTTTTTGTTTGTTTTTACATCTGTGTAGCTGGAGAGCTTCTCTCCAGTCCCACCAAGCCCTGGCAGTCCCTTAGCCCACTTATAAAACAAACACACAGACACTTATATTATTTACAAACTGTATGACCGAGGCAGGCTTCTTGCTAACTGTTCTTATATCTTAAATTAACCCATTTCTATAAATCTATACCTTGCCACGTGGCTCGTGGCTTACCAACATCTTCACATGCTGCTTGTCATGGCAGCGGCTGGCAGTGTCTCCCTCCTCAGCCTTCCAATTCCCAGAATTCTCTCAATTTTCCTCTCTGTTAATCCCACCTATACTTCCTGTCTGGCCACTGGTCAATCAGTGTTTTATTTATTGACTAATCAGAGCAATTTGACATACAGACCATCCCACAGTACATCTGGACCAAAGTTTCCCCTCCCTCCTCTCTCCCAGTCCCTCCCCCTACATTCTATCTTTCTCCTCTGTTTCTTTTCAGAAAAGGGCAGACCTCCCATGGGTATCAGCCAGCCATGGTATACCAAGTTGCAGTGAGACTAGACACTTCCTCTTCTATTAGGGCTGGATGGGGCAATCCTGTAGGAGGAAAGGGTCCCAAAAGAAGGCAACAGAGTCAGAGACAACCCCTCCACCTGCTGTTAGGAGTCCCACAAGAAGACCAAGTTACACGTCTGTAACATATGTGCAGAGGGCCTAGGTCAGTCCCATGCAGGCTCCCTAGTTGTTGATTCAGTCTCTGTGAGCCCCTATGAGCCTAGGTTAGTTGGTTCTGTGGGCTTTCTTGTAGTGCCCTTGACTTCACTGACAACTCCTATAATCCTTCCTCCCCCCTTCCACAGGACTCCCCAAGCTCTGCCTAAAGTTTGACTGTGGGTCTCTGCATCTGTTTCCATCCCAGAGGCAGGATAGCCCAGAGGCATAGAATAGAACCAGACACCATGACTGGCAAAACAGGGGTGGAAAAAGTTAATGAAATGATTCCTAATGATATTCTGCTCTACTCATAGGTTGGTGCCTAGCCCAACTGTCATCAAAGACTTACTCTTTTTATTTTATGCGTATGAGTGTTTTGTATGCCTGAGACTTTTGGAAGCCAGCAGAGGGCACTACACCCCATGGAACTGGAGTTACCAGTGGCTGCAAGCTGCCATGTGGGTGCTGGGAACCAAACCCAGAATCTGGATCCTCTACAAAAGCAGCAAATGCTCTTAACCTCTAAGCCATCTTTCTAACACCCCAAAAATGTCCTCTTACTTAAGAAGACTTAATGGCTGGGTGTGGTGCACAACTTTAAGCCCAGAACTCTAGAGGTCTCTATGGATTACTGTGAGTTCAAGGCCAGCCTGATCTACATAGTTCCAGGACAACCAGAGCTATATAGTGAAACTTTGTCTCAAAAAAAAAAAAAAAAAAAAGGAATTTATTGGATAGTTACTAATAGCCCAAAATTTTATTAAGCTTTTTATAAAATTTTTCTTAATGAACAAAACCCCTCTTTGAGTTAAAATCTGAGATAATCTCATTTTATAGATGAAAGACTTAGAGATGGAAGTCCAGTGGCATAGCGCTGTTTGGTATGCTCAAGGCCCTAGATTCAATCCTCAGCATAGAGAAGGAATTGAGGGGGGAGGGAAGGAGGAGGGAGGGAGGGAGGGAAAGGAAGAAATGAGGAAGGGAAAATGAGAAAAGAAGGAAGAATGGAAGAGGAGGAAAGAGAAGAGGGGAGGGAAAAAGTTCAGAAATGTTGTTACTCATCCAAGTAAGTGTCAGAGTATAGCGTCACTCCAGCACTCTTGTTCCAAAGGCTAGATCAGCTGCCTGTCTCTGTGAGTTATTCTCTTGAATGCTCTTATTATGTCATGCACCTGTCCCTTGTATTTGCTTCTGGCATAACTATTGGTCTTTTCTAAACCCTGAGTTTGACCACAACCACAGACTGACTAGACCAGCACTACCTAGTGGAAAGACAGCATAAGTCACCAACACAGGCCACACTTTTAATTTAGGCTTTCCAGGAGCCACATTTTTAAAGATAAAAAATAACTGTGTGAAGTTAATTTAAATAATATCTTATTCAACCCAGAGTATCCAAAGAGCTGCCATTTCAATATAAATCTCTATAAAAGTATTAATGAAACAGTTTACACACTTTTGGACTACATCCTTGCAATATAGTGTGTGCTTTACACAGATAGCCCATCTCAGTCCTAACTGCCCCATTTCAACTGTTCAACAGCCACATGTGGTGAGTCATCACAAAACTGACTCTGGCAAGTATAAATTCGTACATCCTTTTCATAACCTTAGGAGCTCAGTTTGAGGGTCTCACAAGGCTCAAAGGGGGAAGAGTTGCCAACATGAGGTGTATGAGACTCAATAAGAGAGACAATTAAAAGAATAGACAGCACCATTTTAATTTACTCCTCATCACCTAAGGCAGACTAGAAGCAAAATGACAGACTTGGTGTCACTCCAGAACAGGTGCCATGAACCCTCACACTCTTGGAGTGGTGCTGGGCACAGTGTGAAGACCAGGCAATTCCACAGCCCTGGCCAGAGAACGACAAGAGGAGAAAGTTCACCAACATCAGATAAGGCCACTGTCACCCCCAGTCCTTCTCATGTTCAGGTCACTCTTGCCCCAGACTGAAAGGCAAGGTATATGAACTAGACCGCATGTGGAGAACACAGAGATATTCCAATGTAGTTTGGCCATGCCGCACGGTTTGCAGATGCCACTGTGTACAGTGGCAGGAAGCTGCCTTCTTGCACTCAAGCCCATATGCAGTGAACCCACCATACTGCAGCTCAAGTCTGCATGCTAAGGTATCTCTGTACCTTGGCATCTCTATATCTCAACCCACAAGAGACATGAAGTAGGAAGCTGTTTTTGACTCCATTATTGTGTGTTTAGAAGCTCTTTTTAAACTCTTTTAGGTCTTATGGAAATTCGAGAGCCCCTCATTGGTACACCAAATGTAGTTTGAAGTTTTCCTGTGTCCTACCCAGTCTACAGCCACTCAGACCCAAATAAACACACAGAGGTTTATATTGATTACAAAATGTATGACCATTAGCTCAGGCTTATTACTGACTAGCTCTTACACTTAAATTAACCCATAATTCTTATCTATGTTTAGCCACATGGCTTGGTACCTTTTCTTAGTCTACCTTGTCATCTTGCTTCCTCTGTGTCTGGCTGGTGACTCCTGACTCAGCCTTCCTCTTCCCATAATTCTTCTCGTCTGCTTGCCCTGCCTACACTTCCTGTCTGGTCACTGGCCAATCAGCATTTTATTTATCAACCAATCAGAGCAACACATATTCACAGCATATAGAACCATATCCCACAGCACTTCAGCATTTCCCTGCATCCCCAACTCAATGAAGACTCCTCTAGTCCAAGGCTTCTTGAATTTTTGTGGGCTTGTTAAAAATTCAGATTTCTATGCTTTCTTTAAAGAGTTCTGGATTCAGTAAGTCTAGGGGGGATGCTGATACTGCAGGTCAGGGGACCACCTTTTGAGAATTGAGTTTCAAACTTAAGTTAACCATGTAGCATTCAGTAGCAAGAACAAATTATGGCTGGGGGTTCGGGACAGTTGGTAGTGTCTGCCTGGCATGCCTAAAACCCCCAGATTCAATCTCACTACGTAAATCTGTGTATGGTGCCACATGACTATACTCCCAGCACTGGAAGGTAGAGTTAGGAAGATCAGAAGTTCTAGGTCATCCTTAGCTATATGGTAAGTCTGGGTCCAGCCTGAGCTACATGAAACCAGCAAGCAAGCACTTTATCAACTGAACCATCTCCCAGCCCTTAAACATGATTTTTAAATAATTGATGTATCTTGGTCTTTCTCTCCTACCTCTCTCCTTTATATCCTAGAGCATAGAAAGAATGAAATAATTGTGCCTGAAAGAGAGTAGGCAGGAGAAAGTAAGGGGTCTGGGGGGCTACAAGAAAAAGGGAAGCAGGGCTGCTGTAGCTCTCCAGGGTTCGTGGTGAAGCATCGGGTGAGCTGGGTGCTCAGGGAGAAAGAAGCAGCATAGCACCTCAGGTCCCTTCTACTGGGCCAAAGCTCAAGGCACCCAAGGTACCTCGTTCTCTTCAGCTGGTCACAAGGACATCTTATGTAGAGATTGTTTTCTCTATGTAAGATGAGAAAACCACAATTAATCTGTATGTGAAGATGGACACTCTCAAGCCGTAACAGAAATCTTGGCTGTCCTGGTATCATTCAGTGTTTGTCTCCTTCCCTCTCTGCCTATGTACAGGCTTTTTTTTTTTTTTTTTTTTTTTTTTTTTGTCTCTAACATTGCAGGCCACGGGGCTTTTGAAAGGACAAGCGTGAGACTTGCTGAGTTGCAAGCAGCTGGGAATTTGGAATGTGTCTCTGGAGATACACACTGAGCCTGGCTCAGAACTTCCAAGAAAACTCAGTGGGAGGGAAGGAAAAACAGAGCAATGACATGCCGCCTTGGAGGGCCCGCCTTGGCCTCACTGGGCTGCCCAGAGCTCACATTCCAGCTGCACTGCAGTGACCCAATGTTCCAGTAAACAAGGAGGGGACAGGATGGACAGAAATCAGATCAGGCTACCTCTAGAGCTTTGAAATCGACACAGGAGGCCTGAGGTGGGGAGGAGAGCAATGAGATAGCCTTTGTACATATCCTGGATCAGCAAGACATATTCACAACACCCACTGGACGCAGGCACCCATACCCACTTCCAACGGGCCTTGAACAGACACCATCACTCAGATGTCCTAACCTCGCAAAGGTCAGAAAACGATGATCTCCCCTTGGACCCTTCCCGAGAATCCCAGATCACATGGGTGTGCAAAGGGTGAAGTAAGGGAACGCTGACTCAGGCTGAGCCAGGACCTTGACTAATGGTGTCCATTCTTTAAGCTCTACTTCTGCCTCCCAGACAGACAGACAGACACAGTCCTTCAGTTCGTCTCTCCATTTGACTTCAAGCCCCTGACTAATGATGCGAGCATTCTTCAGCTCACCCTCTTGCCTCATTGCTGCTCTACCCCTCTTTCCTCTGACTCTACTTCCACTTCATCAGGCAGTAGATGAGCCTAAGCCATGATCAGAGGGGCTTAGTCAAAGTCTGAGTCTAAGTCTGTGCTGACTTACAATGCAAAGTTCTGGAAGTTTCTTCTCAAGAGTGTCCTTCTGCTTGGGATAATCGAGGGCTTTGTTGCTCATCTGTGTAGCTTCCCCTTTCCATATAAACACGATATTCTGTATAACTCTATTCTATATTCTGTGTGATTAAATGACTCAAGACTTGCCGGGCGGTGGTGGCGCACGCCTTTAATCCCAGCACTCGGGAGGCAGAGCCAGGCGGATCTCTGTGAGTTCGAGGCCAGCCTGGTCTCCAAAAAAACGAGTACCAGGAAAGGCGCAAAGCTACACAGAGAAACCCTGTCTCGAAAAACCAAAAAAAAAAAAAAAAAAAACCAAAAATGACTCAAGACTTTATCACCTTCATGTGGCATGACTGGTCACTGAACAATATGCTGCTGGAAACAATTCCTGGACAAAGCCATCAGTCAAAGTATGGGACCCACCTGCTGAACAATTGGCCTGTCTATCATCCTGCATGTGCCTCCCACCTTTCACAGCCTACCCTGCTTCTCGGGTGATTTTCTTTGCTGTGACTGGGTTATCTTCACTTTTAACTGGTCATGTTTTCATTTCCTTATAGAATGTTCAGATTCAGGCAATAACTGTATCTCTCTTTTGAAGCAGGAAAAAGGCGGGTTTTGGATTTCCCTACGCAAAAAGCTGTATGACTCCACCACTCAGATTCTGAGTGGTGTGTTCTGGCAGTTTCAGGAGCTGATTTTCAATTACAGAGACTCAGTGTCCAGTGAATAGTGTCAGCTATGACTCACCAAATGGCCACACCCTAGTTTTGGGACAAGCAGAACAGCATGAAAAATGATGACGTGTACTTGAGTACTCATGGCAATGGCTTCACACTCCTTCCATTCTGTATCTTTGGTGTGTTCTAAATACTATGCCTACTTTTGATGATATTTAGTGCCACCCTACAAGATTCCAATCACCCTGGGTTTTTTGTGTGTTTGTTTGTTTGAGGTTTTGTTGTTGTTGTTGTTGTTGTTGTTTTACTTATTGGGGCTATGTTAAGGCCAGACTAGAAGACACCAAAATATTATCCAAACCCACATCCACCTGCTCCTTTGCAAAACTAACATGGCCTCTAAACATGGGGGACCCTTGGTATTCAACAGAGACCTTTTCTTTCCCCTTGGTTGTCTTCTTCCATAGAATGGGTGATAATTTCACACCCCAGCAAGACTTCTCTCTGATATACCAAGACTTAATGCCAGACAAGCACTGGACACAAATTCTTTGGCTGGGATTTTGATAGGTTATCTAGACTAAGGTTCAGAGAAATCAGAAAACTATGGAACCAGTTATGAGACAAGAGAATATGGTTTAGTGACTGACTTGGGGATTAAAGAGCTTCCATGAACAAGACTGGGTGCCAAGCCAAACTCTTTGAGGCAGAGCTTCCCACAGCCTCCCCGTCTGGAAATAGATGACATCTTCACCTGAACAGTAAAGCTGGGAGACTGGGGGCTTCACTTTCTCACCTTTGCCTCCCAAACATCTCATGTCACTTCAATTGACCTACCTCCGACCACTTTTTCACATCGACAGATTTGTCTGGCTCTAAATTTTTTTCCCTCTTGGTTTTTAATTTTTATTATTAATTATACTTACTTTAAACTGACACATAAAACCATCTAAATGGATTGTGCTAATAAGATGTCACATATCTTTTCATATAACCATATATGACCATTTGTGACAGCACCCATCCTCCCTCCTTCCCTCCCAAACATAACATGGTGGGCACATGGACATGGACTTGGATAGTGGATCCTGCTGAGTTGTTTCTTATTAGCTGTGTGACTCGGGCTATTTTTTTTTTAACTTGTCAGCTATATAACAAGATAATTATCAGACCTCCATAGTCTTGTCAGAAGGATTAAAATAAAATTATAACCCATGGCATATAGAGCTGGCACTTAACAAGTGTGCATGGTTGATGTTAGGCCTGTTGCTGGAGATTGGTGCATCCTTCTCTGGAGTGAGCTAGTCCTGGAACAGTGGGAATAGAACAAATGTCAGAGGCAGAACACTCGGGCCTCCATCAAACCCAGCTTACTCATGTTGGAAAGAACTAGGCTCAGAGGATGTTAACTGGCTTGTCCAAAGTCATACGCCTTATTGCTTCCTAGTGTCAAATAAGAAAATTAATTGGATGGAGCAGTAGAAAGCTTTGGCTTTGAAGTCAGACATGTGTGACCTGCCAGTGTGGGGGCTTTAGACATATGACTGACCTGATTCTGCTTCATTTCCTCATACAGAGCATTGGGATAATGGAGCTGGATAGACAGGCATTGCCTGTGGGGTGAGGGTGGTGTTTTAAATGGGATAAGGCACATCAGGTATCCAGGGAGCCCCAGTCACTTGCTACGATTCCCGCTGGTTCACACTGTGATTAAAACATCCCAGGGCTGGTTAAAACGGGAGGAAAACAGCGGGGGAAATGAGTCAGTTTTTATGGAGATAATGAGCAACGCCTGCATGCTGAAGTGAGGACATTTGGGGATAACTTCTGCTTACCACTCTCCTAACGACAGCTCCACGACAGACAGCGTCTGATGCATTGAGCTGGGAAGCATTCTCAGTCAGTGAGAGACAGACTATGTGTGTATGAGGGTGGGGTGGAGAGTAGGCAGGGAAGATGATCTTAAAGGTTTTTAAATGACCTTTTGCAATACAGTCCAGAACAATTTCAAAATCGTCCTCATTTCTAGGCACAAATATATTTTGAGTTGGCAACACAAAGTGGGAGGTGGCTTTGAGACACATGACGGTTTTTCAGATGCAACCCTGCAATGTTTTTGGAAATAGGGAGCACAGGCAAGTTTTGCAATGAACAGTGAGTTCTAGCATCTATTTTTTTCCCCAAGATGAATACGGACAAGAGTGATGAGACACCCCACAGCAGGCTCAGCCCTGAATGATCCAATTACAGATTCTGAAATGGACCCAGGGACAGAATTTGAAGCCTGACATGGAAGGGCAAAGGAGACACAATTCTGCAACTGAGCAAATGACTGACTCCAGAATGTTCCCTGGAGAGAAACAGGTTTAGAAAATATTGTGTGGCCAGTTTCCAAATGTCCCAGGGGAATTAGGGGTGATATTTCTAGGCATAATTATGATCAAGTGGACTGGGGTTTGTCTTAGTCTGTTTTTAATTTATAATGAACAGAAAAGTATTGCTTATCATTTGGGAGCCTGGGAAGAGCAAGCTCAAAGAGCTACTGAGTTTGGGAAATGGGGATCCAGCCTTTGCTGCCAATGTGGAACCTTGACTACAATACTGTTCACAGGATGAGAATACTGTTCCTTGCATGGCAGAAGAGAAGTAGAGAAAGCCCACTTGGATAAGCCACTTTGCATAGTGACATCAGTCTATTCATGAGACCACAGCTCTCATGACCTCCACGTTATACCCCCAACACTCCACATGGCCATACTGGGGATTGTTCTTACCCTATGAACTCTGGAGAAGATTCAAACTATGGCCAGGCCAGAGGAGAGGAAGAGGCTACAGAATTATATTTACTATTAACCCGGATCCATGGGCAACCTGTACAAAAGAACATAATGCCAAGTGCCATCAGAGAAGGAAAGGACAGCCCGGTGTAACAAACACAACAGCTAAGAAACGTATTCAAAGCTGTGAGTTGGGCCAGATAAGATGGCTCAGCTCACAAGAGCACCCGAGCCAAAGGTGACAGCCTGAATTCGATCCCCAGGAACCACATGGGGGAAAGAGAAAACTAATTCCCAAAAGTTGTCCTTTGACTGCCACATACACACTGTGGCACAGATGTGCTTGCACACACACACACACACACACACACACACACACACACACACACACACACAAATAAGTAAATGCAATGAAAACTTAAAAACACTACAGGATTCTTAAGATTGAGGCCATGTTTTTTCGTTTGTTTGTTTTTGTTTTTTATTGTTTAAGAATTTTTTGCTGGGCAGTGCTGGTGCACACCTTTAATCCCGGCACTCTGGAGACAGACAGAGGCAGGTGGATCTCTGAGATGGAAGCTAGCCCAGTCTACAGGGTGAGTTCCAAGACAGCCAGAGCTACACAGGAAAACCTTGTCTTGAAAAAAAAAATAAACTTTATAAGTACAAGCAATGCATTTTGATCAAATCTATTCTTCTTTCCCTCTACCACCACTTTTTCCTCTCAACTTCATGCACTCATGCTCTTTTTTTGTTTTTAGCCCATAGAGCCCACCTAGTGCTGACTATACGTGCATAGGCGTAGAAGTATCTACTAGAGCGTGGGTAGCCTTTCAGGGGCTAAATCCCTAGTGAAAATCGACTCTCCTTTTCCCAGCAGCCTTCAGTTGCTAATTGTTCCACACATAAGGGTGGGACTTCATGAGTCCCTCCCCCCCACCCACACTGGAAGTTTGGCTGGTTTGATCTTGTGCGGGTCTTGTGGATGCAGTCACAGCAGCTATGGGTTCCTGTGTGAGGCAGCAGTGGCATGTTTCTCTGCAGAGGTCCACCACCTCCAGCCCTAACAGTCTTTCTGCACACGCTTGCGTTCTATGATCTCTGGACCTTGGAGGAAGGGGCCGTGATACAGTTGTCCTATTCCCATTTGTCTTATTCCTTGCACATTGACCAATGGCAGTTATCTCTATTAATTGCATCTACTGAAGGAAAAGGTTTCTCTCTAATAAAGATCAAAGATGCACTACTCTATTGATATAAAGATAAGAAATGGGATTTCAGAGATGGCGCCCTAGTTAAGTGCATATATTGCTTTTCCAGAGGACACAAGTTTGTTTTATAGCACCCATGTCAGGGGACTAACAACCATATGTAACTTCAGCTCCAGGGGATCTAACACCCTCTCTTGGCCTGTTTGGGCAAATGGCACTCAAGTGTCCAAACATACACAGAAACACACACACACACACACACACACACATATATATATATATATATATATATATACATAATTAAAAATACAAATAATTTTTTTTTTGTTTTTCGAGACAGGGTTTCTCTGTGTAGCTTTGCACCTTTCCTGGAGCTCACTTGGTAGCCCAGGCTGGCCTCGAACTCACAGAGATCCACCTGGCTCTGCCTCCCGAGTGCTGGGATTAAAGGTGTGCACCTTTTTTAATGATGAGTACTTAGGGAACAACTTGTTACTATGTCCATCTAGCAGATTGAAAGTATTAGATTATTCCCTAAGACTATAACCTAGCTAGTCACAGGTCTTAGGCCCAGTTAATAATACCAGGCATGAGTTCCATGTTGCAGATCAGGCCTTCAATTCAATTAAAAAGTGGCTGTTTACTCCCATAGCCTTCATGCCACCATTACACCAGTGAGCCTCTCTTTCCAGATCAGGTGTTGTCGTTCATTGGGTTCACAGTTGGGCAAAACTGTTGATCATTTTTCTCCCCCAGTAAGCATGCTCAGTACCATTCGGCACTATTAAAGCAAGCCAATGGGGATGGAACTTTCAAGTCAGTATCAGTTTGATTTATCCACGTCCTTTGAGTCTAATATGTGCAGTCTTTAGCAATGGGGTCTTATCATCAAGTTCTGGAGGGTAACCAAGAGCAATAGTAACAGGCTGAAATGTGTGTGTATGGGGGTGGGCTATAGAACCCCACTGACACACAAGTAAAAAAGAAATAACCCACACCTGGCACTAGACTTCTTATTAATAGCTTATGATGCCTGGAGTGAAGTGCTGCCCCCCATTATAGTTTTCTTAAGCAGCAAATATCCTTTATATATGTATAAATTGTAGGAAGCTTCTACAGTAGCTGATTTTCATACAACTTTTTCAAAGGTCTTTGGTTTTAGTTATCTCTCCCCATACTGCCTCCTCTACCCTGCCCTCCAATTCCCTACCCCACTAAATTCTTCCTCTTCCATTATTCCCCTTCCCTCTTCATACCACCTACATTCTATCCCCCTTCCCTTGAACACCTCTGCCCCCATGGCTCCCTACTAATATACTGCCTCTTATGGGTGCTCCAATTTAAACACACATATAGAAAGATTCAAATCTAGCACTCACATATGAGAGAACATCTGGCATTTGCTTTCTCAGTCTGGGTTATGTCACTCAGAATGATTATTTCTAGCTTCATCCGTTTAACTGCAAATTTCATAATTTCATTTTTTATACAGATGAATAATATTCCACTACGTATATGTACTACATTTTCATTACTCATTAAGTCATTGATAGACATCTAGGCTGTTTCCATTTTCTGGCTATTGTGAATACAAGAACAATGATCATGGGTAAGCAAATATATTGCTAATAGGATACAGTCTTTTGGGACTATGCCCAGGAGTGATACAGCTGGTTCATATGGTAGATCTATTTCTGGCTTTTTAAGAAACAGCCATATTGTTTCCATTGTGGCTACATCAGTTTGTATTCCCTTCAACAGTAAGTAAGTGTTCTCCTTTCCCCACATCCATGCCCCCATTTGTTGTCATTTTTTTAAGCCTTAGCCATTCTCACTGGGATAAGATGAAATCTCAAAGTAGTTTTAATTTGTATTTTCCTGCTGGCTAAGGATGTTGAACATTAAAAAAAAAATACATCTTGGCATTTGCATTTTTTCTTTTAAAAATTCTCTTTAATTCCTTGCCCAATTTTTAAATGATTTGTTTGTTTTCTTGGTTTTTATTAGGACAAGATTTTTGTTACATTGTGTTCTAGTGATTAATGTAGAGAATGCATTGAAAATTGATAATTTGGTTTCCCTTCTAAGATGAAAACAAAGTATTTAACACAGAAGATATTGAAGCAGTAGCTCTTTGGCAGGAACCCTGTAGAAGTTTTCAAGAATCTTTGGAATGTGATTGATTTAGAGTTTTTATTAAGTTGGTTGTAGTGGTTTGACAGAGATATGTGCCGCATAATCTTGGCATTTTAACAGTTGCTGGCACTGTTTAGGGGAGTTTTAGGTGTATGGCTTTGCTGGAGGAAGTATGTCAGTGGGGGTGGACTTTGAAATTAAAAGCCCCAACCACTTCCAGTTCACTCTACCTCCTTCACAATGGAGGTTCAAAGAGTGAGCTCCTAGCTTCCTGTTCCTTCTGCCATGTCTACCACTGACTGCCATGGCTCTCCACCATGATGGACTCCTATAAGCCCAAATAAACTCTTCCTTCTATAAATTCCTTCAGGTCATGGTATTTTATCACAGCAGTAGAAAAGTAACTAACACACCCTAAGATCATGGGCAGCAAACACAGCAAATTAGCCACGGGAACTAATTGGATCTGATTTCTACATTAGATCAAAAAACAGTAAGGGACACAAGTCAAAGCCACAGTTGCCCATTGGGAAGAGTAGTCACGAAAACCTTTTTATTCTTATTTTATTTATTTATTATTTATTTATTTATTTTTATTCATTTTACATACCAACCACAGATCCCCCCTCATCCCTCCTCCTGCTCCTCCCCCACCTTACCTCCTATCCCTTATCCCCTCCTCCAACAAGGTAAGTTCTCCCATGGGGGAAACAGTTAAGCCTGGTACATTCAGCTGAGGCAGAACCAAGCCTCTCCCCACTTTATCAGAGGTGAGCAAGGTGTCCAACCATAGGTAATGGGATCCAGAAAGCTGGCTCATGCACCAGGGATAGATCCTGATCACACTGCCAGGGGCTCCTCAAACAGACCCAGCTACACAACTGTTTCCTGTATGCAGGGGGTCTAGTCTGGTCCCATGCAGGTTTCAGAGCTCTCAGTCTAAAGTTCTTGAGTTCCTTTGAGCTTGGTTCAGTTGTCTCTGTAGATTTCCCTATCATGATCTTGACTCCCCTTGCCCATATAATCCTTCTTCCCTCTGTTTGACTGGGCTCCCAGAGCTCCACCTGGTGCATGGTTGTGGATCTCTGCATCTGTTTTCATCAGTTACTAGATGAAGGCTCTATGGTGACAGGGTATTCACCAATCTGATTACCAGGGTAGGCCAGTTCAGGCATCCTCTTCACTATTGTTAGCAGTCTAATCTGGGGTCCTTCTTGTGGATTCCTGGGAACTTCCCTAGCACCAGGTTTCTCACTTACCCCATAATGTCTTCTATCAAGAAATTTCTTTCATTGCTCTCCCACTCCATCTCTCCCCTAGCTTGACCATCCCATTCCCTCATGTTCTCATCCCCCATTCCTTATCCTCTATTGCCCCCCCAACTCATCCCAACTCATGGAGAGCTCCTCTGTTTTCCCTTCCCAAGGTGATCTGTACATACCTCTTACGGTCTCCCTTATTTCCTAGCTTCTCAGGAGCTGTGGGTTATAGTCTAATTATCCTTTGCTTTACATCTAATATCCACTTATGAGTGAGTACATACCATGTTTGTATTTCTGAGTCTGACTTACCTCACTCAGGATGATATTTTCTAGTTCCATCCATTTGCCTGTAAATTTCATGATGTCATTGTTTTTTTTACAGCTGAGTAATACTCCATTGTGTATACATACCACATTTTCTTTTCCATTCTTTGGTTGAGGAGAATCTAGGAGCATCTAGGTTCAGGTTCTGGCTGTTACGAATAATGCTGCTATGAACATAGTTGAGCAAATGTTCTTGTGGTATACTTGAGCATCCCTTGGGTATATGCTCAAAAGATTGATTCCCTATTTTCTGAGAAACCACCATACTGATTTCCACAACTTTGCACTCCCACCAGTAGTGGAGGAGTGTTCCCCTTGCTCTGTATCCTCTCCAACATAAACTGTCCTCAGTGTTTTTGATCTTAGCCATTCTGACAGGTGTAAGATTGTATCTCAGAGTCATCTTGATTTGCATTTCCCTGATGACTAAGGATGTTGAGAAATTCCTTAAATGTCTCCTGGCCATTTGGAATTCTTCTGTTGAGAATTCTCTGTTTAGATCTGTAGCCCATTTTTAATTGGATTGTTTGGTATTTTGCTGTCTAGTTTCTTGAGTTCTTTATATATTTTGGAGATCAGCCCTCTGTCAGATTCTACTAAGCTGTTACAGTAGCTCACACAGCTAATATATGCATCTTGTTTTGTCTTCTTTTTTCCCCCCTCTGCTCTTTATCCTCTGGAGTGATAAACGTTTAAGAGAGAGAAAGAAAAGGATGTGACATAGTGTGGAGAGACAGTTGTGTAGGTGAAGACAGAACTCTCAAGTGGCTTCAGTATCTTCCCTCTTTGGATGCCCCTCTTAGAACACCCTCTTCATAACGCAGATACAAAGCTTTGCTACAGATGAGCAACTGTCTAAGTCTCTGATCCCCTCCGCCCTGCAGCGGTCTTCCTTTGCAGCCTCCTACCTTTCCCTGAACACCAGCTCTTCTGCCATTTTCACAGTTGATAGAAGGTAGGGCAGGAGGCCTGGAGGCCTCTTTTGGACTCCAATCATGGATCTAAATCCCTTGCTCTTCTAGCCTCTTCTGTTTCTCTCATCTCCCACGTCTCACCAGCAACCTCACACAGAAATGGCAGTGTGAGGAATCTCAAGGTACACGCCACACCCAGGAAAGGAAATTGTAGGCAGGGAGTGAAGTGTGTTTTCACTCCTCGTTCCTTCTCCATCTTAGATTTTTCTTGGTTCTGGATCCTCTCTGCCAGATGCCAGGCTTCATTGTTTCCTCGCATCTTCGGTCACATCCTGCCCCCGAAATTTATATGAAATCCTAAGAGTTTGTCTTTCCTCTTCCTGTTAACCGTGCCTTTCCCTTTTCATACCAAGCTAAAGCCTCTCTTTCTGTAAGACGCCGAGGAAGCTGATTGCCCTATTGTACTTTAGCTAAATTACAGAACAAGCCGACTTAATGATCATCGTTCTATTCTCAGAACTGGGAGTCGGCGCTATAGTGCTGTGCCTCTCCCTAGTCAGCACTTCTTGGGAATTCCACTCTAGCAGGGCCTTTCTGTATAGATCCTCTAACATCTGTTCTCTTACTCTGCCGAAGAGGGAACTTGGAAGCCGTCTAAAAGCTGTAGGGACAGGTGCTTTCCCCAGGTGGGCAGGCAGTGAGGCTAAGTTCTCACTGTTAAGCAGTGACCCGCCAGTTTGGATCAGGTTTCAGCCCTGGCAATGGGTACCATGCTAGGCAGAGTACTCAGGTAGACGGAGGCCCTGTGCTGGCACTCTATTCAAGTCATAGCCAAAATCTACATCTTCACCTAAGAGAAAAATGCATGTTGGTCACCGTCATTTAGGGTTTTCTATCACTTATAATTAATCCTACTCGGTCTTTCAGCTTCTGATAGCAACAGCCAGCATGTCTTCTGTCTTGTCCTCTCTACGTTTGTCTCCTTCCCTTCTTTCTTGTTCCCACTTAGAACCATACTGCACTGAAATAGCTGGGATCTGAGTGGTTATCCCACCCACACCCTGCATTTCACAGTGAGGAAATGGAGGGCTCCAGCCACAGGAAGGAATTGGACTCAGCAGACCTAAGCCAAGGATCCGAACCCATCTCTTGCCGCTCTAGTCCTGAGCTTTCCCTCTGCCACCCACCTCTAAACAAGACCAGTCCCTTCTTAGAATCTTCCTATGAGCATACAGTTCCTTTCCTTCTAGATCAGTCTATACGCAAACAAAATCTTTGTGAAATTCAGAGTTGGTAGGCAAACAGGAAGACCATAGCTTTAAATTGTCTTGTTTTATTTCCCCATCCGTGTGAAAATCAATTACATTCCCCATTACCAGGCTTCTGTGCTACTTGATTTTTTTCTTCTTCTCGGGGGATACTGCTCCATAGAGAGCCCTGTGGGTCTGGAGAAGTCTAAGCAGGACTCAGTCACTGGCCTACAGTTGTCTGAAGACAGGGAGTGCTACTAGGCTGCCGCTGATTGTTCTGATTTGGATGTTACCTGAGTGATGGAAGTCCTGGACAGGCCCTGGCCTCCCTCCCGGGCCTTCATCCTCTAACTGAGATGATGCTCTTCTGGGTCTCCTGCTGCCTCTTATCTTCTCTCTCTGCAGATAGTCATTACCCCTTCCTCCCACTGTTCACAGTAAAAAGCATTTTTCCCATCCAGCCTAATGGGAAATATGGTCATAATACAAGAAATGCTAGTTAGGAAAGAAAGGCAGCTATAATTTTCACTCTAAAGTGATGATTAGAACCTACTCTATGCAAAGATGTTAATGACTATTCAAAGCACCGTGCCTCTTGGGAAATCACAATAATGGGAACTAATACCCAGATGCTATAAATCTCCATCCACTCAGTAACTCCTTACTGAATTCCTGCCACATGGACACTTGGGCTCTGAACACAACAGGCCTCTGACCTCCTGGAACTTGTCATCCACTGATAAACTACAATTACTCAAACAGATGTCACAATTAAAGCTGTGGTAAAGGCTACAGAGGAGAAGTGGAGTTTGGAAAGAAAGCCTATGGAGAATCTAACTGGGGGTGGAGAAGGGTTAGGAAGGGACTTAACCTAGGAGCACCAAGACAGGAATTAGCCAGGCGTTGAGCATTGTGAGCAGCAGGAATAGCTGGGGTAAAGGCCTTTGGTGGGAAGATGATGAGAGTCAGATGGAATGACTAGACACGTGGTATGGCCAGAGTACACAAGCCCATGGGGTCAAGTAAAGAACTCTAGTTTAGAACTGGAGTAGCGGGAAGGCATGAAACATCCTTGACGGAATACCTGCCTGGTGTAACGTATATTGTGAACGATCCCATGGTGATTAAGCCTGACTGTCAGCTTAATTGGATTAAGAAATGCCCAGGCTATCACTGAACTTCGCCTCTGAATATGTCTGTGACGATTGACTGGGGAAAACCTTACTGAATTGTGAGTGTCACCATCTCACAGGTTGGAGTCACAATCTGAATAAAAAGTGGAAAAGAGGAGAAAGCCAGCTAATATTCCCCTTCCTGTGAGTCCTCATCTATTAAGACATGAGTAAGCAGTACGCCATGGCTACCGCGTATGAGAGCTGGACCCACCCCAGTGCACGTACAAGAGCTGACCCACCCCAGTGCATGTACAAGAGCTGACCCACCTCAGTGCATGTACAAGAGCTGGACCCACTCCAGTGCACGTACAAGAGCTGGACCCACCTCAGTGCATGTACAAGAGCTGGATCCACCCCAGTGCATGTACAAGAGCTGGACCCACCTCAGTGCATGTACAAGAGCTGGATCCACCCCAGTGCATGCACAAGAGCTGGATCCACCCCAGTGCATGTACAAGAGCTGGATCCACCCTAATACATGTATAAGAGCTGGATCCACCCCAGTGCGTGTACAAGAGCTGGATCCACCCCAGTGCGTGTACAAGAGCTGGATCCACCCCAGTGCATGTACAAGAGCTGGATCCACCCCAGTACATGTATAAGAGCTGGACCTACCCCAATGCATGTACAAGAGCTAGATCCACCCCAATGCATGTACAAGAGCTGGATCCACCCCAGTGCTCTCCCAAAGATGGATTGAGCCAAAACAATCCCCCCTTTAAGTTGCTTGTGTAAGAATTTCAGTCACAGCAATGAGAAAGTGACCATGGCACCTCATAAGAACAGCTTCCTCTGAATCGGAACCCTCTAATTAACACAATCAGGCAATCAATCAATCAAAAATATCCTTTAAAATCTTTTGTGAGTCTAGCTAATAGGAAGAATAAATCCTTCCCATTCACTGGGTATGTGAACTAAGCTGTACAAGAATTTCATGTAGGCCCCCCTGGATAGAACTACAAAATCTGCATTCTAAATCCACTGCTACAATCAGCAGGGAGGGATGGTTTCTACAAATATCAGGTCTCAGTTTTAAGTAGCACATGCACATAGCACTACCCAGGAAAAGCGATTGATATTAACTGCAATAAAACAAAGATAACTGGCCTTAGACAGGACGGATCTGAGATCTATTGGTCAATATACATAACTCTTTATGGTGGGTGATGCTTACAGCTTCCTGGGCACTTGTTTGAAGCTGATTTATTCCCAGGGCCCAGGAAGAAGCCATGCTTCTTAGAACTAGACTGTCCATCCATATCCTGAAGAGGTTTCTCTCAGGTTGCCACAGCACAACTTGAAATATTCATATTCTCTGTGGGGTGAATTTTGGAGCCTCCATTAAACACAAATTCTAATGGATTGCCTATACTTGGGGGAGGCATGCTTTCCTTCCTTGTGATGCTATTCATAGGCTCCTCGGTTGCTATAGGAAATCTTGACCTTCTGATTCCCAAGCCATATGCATCTCTTTCTCAGCAAACGAAAACACCTTTCTGAGAGTCTAGCATCATCCGGCAACTCCCATCAAAAACCTGAGAGTTATTATGCTCCATGTTTAATTAAAAGTCTAGGAGATAATATCCCAGTCCACAACTCCAGTGGAAGCCCCCTCCTCTACCAGAGGCCACTCTAGTTCCCAAAACCCTGGGTAAGCCCCAGCCTGCAGATCCCCAACACTTCTTCGAAGCCCACCCAGCTTTCCCCCAACAGCCATATGCTGGCCTACAACTCCAGCCAAAGCCCCCTGCTTTACTGGAGGCCACACCAGTTCCCAGAACCCCAAAGGTCACATAGGCCACCAGAACCCCAGCAGAAGCACACTATTAGACCAGAGGACTCTTTGGCCACCAGAACCACAGGTTACCCAGGACAGAAGATGAGAGAGGAGACAGAAACCAAGAGGAAAAGAACACCCACCCAATAAAGACAAACTGATCAATTTGAACCTAAATCTATAATTATTCCAAACCCAGAAACCTACAGGCCTACATAAGAACACAGCAGCCAGGGCAAGATGGCACCACCAGAATCCAGCTATCCTACTACAGCAAGCCCTGAATATTCCAACACAGCTGAAGCACAAGAAAATGACCTTAAAACCAACTTTATGAAGATGATAGGGGTTCTTAAAGAGGAAATGAATAAATCCTCTAAAGAAATGCAGAAAAACACAAACAAACAATATGAGGAAATTAATAAATTCCTTAAAGAAGTAAAAAAATAAACAAACAGGTGAAGGAAATGAATAAAATTGTTCAAAACATGAAAATGGAAATAGAAGCAATAAAACACAAACTGGGGGAATCCTGAAGACAGAAAAATCTAGGTAAGTGAACAGGAACTACAGATGCAAGCATTACCAACAGAATACAAGAGATGGAAGAGAGAATCTCAGATAAGAAGATAAGATAGAAGAAATTGATACATCAGTCAAAGAAAATGTTAAATCTAAAACATTCCTGATACAAAATATCCAGGAAATTTGGAACATAATGAAAAAAAATAAACTAAGAATAATACAACTAGAAAAATAATCCCAGTCAGAAGGACAGGCCTATAAAGGTGCAAGAAGCTTTCAGAATACCAAATAGATTGGATCAGAAAAGAAAGTCCCCTCACCACATAATAATAAAAACACTACAAATACAGAACAAAGAAAGAATATTAAAAGCTGCAAGGGGGAAAGGCCAAGGCCAAGTAATGTATAAAGACAGACCTTTTAGAATCACACCTGACTTCTCAACAGAGACTCTAAAAGCCAGAAGGGCCTGGACAGATGTCCTGCAGACTCTGAGTCCACAGATGCCAGCCAAGACTATTATACCCAGCAAAGCTTTCAATTATCATAGATGGAGAAAACAAGATATTCCATGATAAAGTCAAATTTAAACAATATCTATCCACAAATCCAGCCCTAAAGAAGACACTAGAAGGAAAACTCCAACCCAAGGAGATTAACAACACCTATTAATAAACACAGGAAATAATCCCACACAAGTAAAACCAAAAGAAGGGAAGCACACACACACACACACACACACACACACACACACACACACAGAGAGAGAGAGAGAGAGAGAGAGAGAGAGAGAGAGAGAGAGAGAAAGCAACAATAACAAAATAACAGGAATTAGCTATTGTTCGTCATGGTATCTCTCAATATCAATGGACTCAATAAAAAGACACCATAACAGAATGGATGTGAAAACAGGACCCATTCTTCTGCTACATGCAAGAAACACACCTCAACATCAAAGATAGACATTACCTCAAGTAAAGGGTTGGAAAAAGATATTCAAGCAAATGGAGCTAAGAAACAAGTTTGTGTAGTCATTCTAATATCTAACAAAATGGACTTCAAACCAAAATTAATCAAAAGAGATAAGGAAGAACATTTCATAGTCATCAAAGGAAAGATCCAATCTTTCAGTTCTTAACATCTATGGCCTAAATGCAAGGGCACCCATGTTTGTAAAGGAAACACTACTAAAGCTTAAATCACACATCAACTCTTTCACATTGATAGTGGGAGACATCAACATCTAACTCTCAACAATGGACAGGTCATCCAGACAAAATCTAAACAGAGAAATAATGAAGCTAACAGATGTTATGAACCAGATGAACCTAACATTTCACCCAAACACAAATGAATACACTTTCTTGGCTTCTCATGTAGCATTCTCCAAAACTGATCATATACTCAGTCACAAAGCAAGTCTCAACAGATACAATAAAACTGAGATAACCCCCTGGATTTTATCAGACCATCACGGATTAAAAACTGAATTTCAATAACGACAGAAACAACAGAAAGCCTACAAACTCATGGAAACTGAACAATTCTCTGTAGCAGACTTTCTTTTAGGCCACCATCCAGCTCCCAAATCATGACACGGAGACTTCTTACTAGTTATAAATGATCAGCCTTATCTTAGCTCTTATTTTAATCTGTTTCTCTTTATCTACATTTTGCCTCAGGGCTTTTTTTTAATCTTTCTTTCTTTCTGTATATCTTACTTTCCTGTTGTCTCCATTTCTGATTGGTGGCTGCCTGGCTTCTGGATGTGTCCCTCACATTCTCCCTCATTCCCTTTGCTCTCTTCTCTTGAGCCTAGATTTCTCTCCTGATTCCCTCTGCCATCCAGCTCCACCTACCCCTCTCCTGCTTATCTATTGGCCATTCAGCTTTTTTATTAGGCCAATCAGGTGCCTTAGGCAAGTAAGGTGAAACAACTGTAACACATCTTTACACAGTTAAAGTGATATTCCACAACAACTCTCTACTGAATGACTACTAGAATTCAATGAAAATTAATGCACAACATACCCAAACTTACGGGACACAATGAAAGCAGTGCTAAAAGGAAAGTTCATAGCACTTTCATAAAGAAATTGGAGAGATCTCATACTAGCAACTTAACAGCACACCTAAAAGCTCTAGAACAAAAAGAAGCAAGCTCACCCCAGGAGCCATAGATGGCAGAAAATAATCAAACTGAGGGCTGAAATCAAATAGAAACAAAACAAAAAGAAGACAATACAAAGAATCAATGAAACAAAGAATTGGTTCTTCAAGAAAATCAAAAACATAGACAGGGACCCAGAAGAGAACCAAACATGACTGAACAAAAATAAATAAAGTCAATAAAATGATTCCTAATGTTATACTTCTATTCTCATGAACTAGCCCAATTGTCATCAGAGGGATATCATCCAGCAACCAGTGGGGATGGGCCAGATGTAGAGACTCACAGCCAAACACTAGACAGAGCCAGGGGAACTTCTCAGAAGAGAGAGAGAAAGGATTTTAGGAGCCAGAGGGAGTCAAGGATACCACAAGAGCAAGGCCCACAGAATCAGCTAAGCAGGGTTCATAGGAACTCACAGAAACTAAAGCAACAATCATGGAGGCTGTATGGGTCTGAGCTAGGTCCTCTGCATACACCTTATGGTTGTGTAGCTTGGTGTTCCTGTGGGACTACCAAGAATGGGAATGGAGGGTGTCTCTGACTCTTTGACTGCACTTGGGACCCTTTTCCTCCTACTGGGTCATCACATCCAGCCATGATATATGAGGGTTTGTGCCCAGTCTTATTGTATCTTGTCATGCTATGTTCGGTGAATATCCATGGGATGTCAACTTTTTTTTTTTAAGGAAACAGAGGAAGAGTTGATATGGGAGAGAAGGGGGAAGGATAAAAGAAGAATAAAAGTTTTTTTTAAAAAAGAAGTAATTGAAGTCTACTAACTGAAAAAAAAGTCTAAGAGATATGATAGCTCTAAATACTCCATTTTTATTACCAAATTATGCTAATTACCAAAAATCTATGTACATTAACTCTATCACCTGACCATCCCAAGAAAATATTTTACATGCATCCATCTTAAAAAAAAAACTTTATCAAAAACTGACACAAGAACTAGCCTCATCAATTCCATCCACTATTCACTGTGAGACTGATATAAGAATTCGACTTTATCCATAGGTTATGTTCCAAGCCCTCCACGGATGCCTTGAATTCCAGCTGGTGATAAGCCCTGTATGTGCTGTTTTCCCCTAAACATTCATATATACACTCGTCCTTTCCCACCCCCACTAAGCACTTATCCCACACTATGACAATTAAAATCATTATTTGTTTTCATCTGGAGGCTAGTATTTCCTTTAATCATTAAAAAGCAAGGAAAATGGAACCTGAGCATTGACTCAGCAGTTAAACAAAGATGGGGAGTTAAAGAGCTGGTTCAGCAACTCTTGCAGAGGATGAACATTCCGTTTCCAGCACCACACCGGGTGGCTTATAACTATAACTCCAGGTCCAGAAGGACCTGAGCATTTGGCCTTCGACATCGCCCGCACACACATGCACATACCCCCACCCCACCCCTGCCTACACACATATGTATAATTTGAAAATAAAAATAAATCCTTTCGTAAAAAGCAGATCAACATTATTTTTTAAGGGAGGGGAGACAAATAAAACTAAATTTATATTTCCTGTTATCTCAGTATTTATCGGCCTTAGATGACAAGCTGAGGACAGGAGAATAAATGCAAAATAAAGATGAACAGATCTGTCATCAGAGAACCACAAGCCTTGGAACTCTCAGTCCTCCTGCCTCTGCCTCCCAAGTACAAGGGTTCATAGGCATGTGCCATCACACCCAGCGGAGAAGACTTTGTGTAAATCTGCACTTAATGAGACAGGCAGGCAATGTTCTCTCTTCTTAATGGATTGACCTTTGAGGGCAGACACTGACCGGATGCTAAGATCAGGAGGAGAATCAGTTACGTGGCTTCTAATGCCTGTCTCGGGCAAGTCCTTCTGCTTTTCTGGGACTTAGTTTCCTCATTTGTAGACAAAGAGTTGGACCAGGCCGGGTGGTGGTGGCGGCGGCGGCGGCGGCGGCGGCGGCGGCGGCGGCGGCGGCGGCGGCGGCGGCGGCGGCGGCGGCGCCGCGCACGCCTTTAATCCCAGCACTTGGGAGCAGGGCCAGGTGGATCTTTGTGAGTTCGAGGCCAGCCTGGTCTACAAAGTGAGGTCCAGGAAAGGCGCAAAGCTACACAGAGAAACCCTGTCTCGAAAAACCAAAAAAAAAAAAAAAAAAAAAAAAAAAAAAAAAAAAAGATTCATAACAGTAGCAAAATTACACTTATGAAGTAGCAACAAAATAGTTTTACGGTTGTGGGTCACCAGGACACGAGGAACTGTATTAAAGGGTCACAGCATTCAGAAGGTTGAGAACCACTGGGCTAGAGAAATATCGAGGCTGCTTCCTGTTTTCTCTTTCTATACATGAGTGGTTCCAGCTCTGAAGATGTGGAGATTCTTTCAATGAAATAAAATGTAAACTACTTCCATTTGTGAGCAGCTGCCTGTGTACAGGTAAATCTGTATACTGCATATCAGATTGTATACCAAGGCAATGGCTGGCTGACATGAAAATATTTTGCTTTTGGAGTTTGAATGGAGGTCCCCTGCATGAGTGGCTACCGGAAGCCATAGGTTATTAAAAGTTACCCCAGTGCCAGGCACAGGATATGTCCCTATGAGTTGTTAGTTGGGGACATCTAGGTTGGTTCCAGTTTCTGACTATTATGAATAAAGCTCTTAACCACTGAACTGAACCATCTCTCCAACCTCAGTTCTTACAATTTTTACTTAGTTTTACATTTCTTACACCTTTCTACATAGATGAGCATTTTTTCTTCCTTTCTGCTGGCTACACATTAGCTTTTTGAGATCTGTGATGATAAGCATGCCTGGCTTCCCCATGAAAACATTAAGAATATTTGCACCTATGTTTATGAGAGATACTGATCTATAATTTACTTTTAGAGTTTTTGTCAGATTTTGATACCAGAGTACTGTAAGCCTCATAAATCAGTTTATGAAAATATCTGCGCAAAACTGTGGTTCCTTTTCTGGGGTGCCTGGCAGAACTGACAAAATCAGGGAACCACTGACAGTGCTGGTCGTAGGGTCCCCTTTTTTACACGTTGCTGTGTAGCAGGCTTTCTTTGGGGTCACCAACCAGCTCCCAAATCATGACACGGAGACTTATAATCAGTTATGAATGCTCAGCCTTATCTTATGCTTGTCCCACTAGCTCTTATACCTTAATTTAACCTGTTTCTCTTCATCTACATTTTGTCTCAGGGCTTTTTAACCTTTCTTTCATTCTGTATGTCCTACTCCATGTCTTGCTGGCTGGCAGCTGCCTGGCTGCCTGGCCCTGGGTGTCTCCCTTTCCTTCTCCCTTGCTCTCTCTTCTCTTTCTGAGCCTAGATTCCTCCTCCTACTTATTCTCTCTGCCTGCCAGCCCTGCCTATCCCTCTACTGCCTAGCTATTGGCTGTTCAGATTTTTATTAGACCAATCAGGTGCCTTAGGCAGGCAAAGCAACACAGCTTTACATAATAAAACAAATGCAGCATAAACAAATGTAACACACCAGTACATAGTTAAAGTAATATTCCACAAAATAAACAAATGTAACACATCTTTACATAGCTAAAGTAATATTCCACAACATCTTAATCTAAAACCCCAAGTAACTACTCTCTTGATTGTTAATCTTTAATTCTGCTCTCATGCATTTTAGTAAAAAGGCATACTTTATGTCTTTTACGAGTGTGAATGTGTGTGTGTGTGTGTGTGTGTGTGTGTGTGTATGTGTGTGTGTGGTTTTTCAAGACAAGATTTCTCTCTGTAGCCCTGGCTGTCCTGAAACTAGCTTTGTACACCAGACTGGCCTTGAACTCACAGAGATCCACCTGTTTCTGTCTCCCAAGTGCTGATATTAAAGGCGTGTACCACCATGACTGGCTCATTTACTTTTTAATAACCACTAAATTTCTAAAATTAATTCACTCTGTTGTTGGAGTTAAAGTTCTTATTTTTTGTGTTGTCTTACAGTCTAATCTGTGAGTGTAAGTTATTTGTTAATTTTCCTACTACTTTAACCACTCCAGACAACAATGCTATAAGGGCTCTTGTAACATGGTCCTGAGTATGTGTGAGTTCCAGGTGGTTGGGGGCTGCCATGTGGGTGCTGGGAAACGAACCTGGGTCCTCTGCAATAGTCGTAAGTGCTCCTCCTGCTGAGCCAGCTCTCCAGTCACAGCTGTTCTTGATCTTTAATTTTTCCTTATAGATCGTAGAAACAGTCTGTAAAAAGAGTCAAGTTCAAATTAAATACATTTTTGGCATTTTGACTTGGATTTCACTGAATGATTTAGTTTTTCATTTGTTAGGCAGTATAAAAGGACTCCAAGTGAGCAATCCAAATGACAACATCCAATATCAACTTCAATTTTTGAGGTCAATTTTAGGGTCAAGACGGCTACTGGAGCATTAGCCATCATGTTATGGTTATCGCCTCATAAGTACCCTGAAATTTATGTCATTGGCCAGAGCTCAGAAACATGACCACACCTAGTTCCAAGGCAGGCATAAGTATAGAGCCCTTTAGCTGCTCTCTAGAACAAAATGATATTCTGTAATTAGAAACAAAGGTAAATGACAGCAAGGGACGATGTAAATAGTGACGTGTAATCGAGTCATTATGAAGTCTGTTCTCATGGGCGGAGTGGAGCATCCTGGAGGGGTTGGAGAGAGGAGTAGGGAATGGATATGATCAAAATACATTGCATAGATGCATTTAAAAATCTCAAAGAATAAATTTAAAATACTATACTAACTAATCAAACTTTTAAAAGGTTTATTTTTTAAACATCTTAATGTGAGGCTGGAGAGATGGTTCAGGGGTAAAGAGCATTAGCTGCTCTTGCAAGAGATCCAAGTTCAGTTCCCAAGACCCACATCATGGTTCATAATCATCCACAGCTTCAGCTCCAGAGGATTCGACGTCCTCCTTCGGCATGGTGCGCAAACATACATGTAGGCAAAAATACACATAAAGCGTAAAAGCAAAAGTCTTCTTTAAATTTTTGTATGTGTATGAAGGTTTTGCCTGCTTATATTTATTTTCACCTTGTGTGTGCCTATGGGTGGTTGTGAGCCACAATATGGGTGCTGGGAATCAAACCCAGGTCCTCTGCAAGAATAGCAGGTGTTCTTAATTTCTGAGCCATCTCTACAGCCCCAAAAGCAAAAGTCTTAATGGATCAAATCAAATAAAGATTCAAGGCCATTTCACAGCCTCCCAAGACCCGTAGGAAGAATTTGTAGATTAGAAGAGTTTAGGGTTAAGGCTTACTTAGATTTAGCTTAGATTCCTCCGTATTAAGAAAAGAGGTGACACTTTTCTCAGAGGTGTGAGACATTGACAGTATGGGGAGGTAATAACATTTCTTCTGTAATATTAAGAAAAATTTCAACCCCCAGATACAGTATTATTCCAACCACATTTCATTATGTATAAATATATATGCAAATATATGTATGTATATATGTATGTGTATGATATAAAACACACACATATATATTATATATGTATATATATAATCATTATGGTTTGTTGATTTCTTTTCCAAAGATGCAAAGGTGATTGAAATGTAAGAGTCTGTCAAGAGTCCACAAGATTGCTAGCCACTAACTAACGCACTGCCAACAGTCCTCATGGAGAGTGACACACATCAGGAAATTTAGGGGTGCCCCTAAGATGGCTATAAAATGCCCATAGCCCTCAGTAAGGATCTGCTGAGATCCATCTTATTCACATTGAAAGTAATGACCTTGGAGGAGAAAAGGAAAGGGTGAGTTTCAGAAATAGGTTGCAGAACAGGTTTGATTTTCCTGACCAAGGACTTGGGATAGTAAAGATCAGTGGCAAGGGGCCATTGATCTTGCCAAGAGGCAAGAGACAGAAAGGGAAAGGAGCAGATTGTCAGGGGGCTCATAACTCATCATGGGGCTTTATATTATTAACATATTGGGACATGCCCACCCCCCACCCCCGATAGTCGGCTTCACTGTTGGCAGAAGGAAAACAGCTGATTTACCACATACATCCCACCATGATTCTGCCTTGCCATAGGCCCAGGGCAATGCAACCAGGCCATCGTGGCCTGAGCCCTTTGAAACTACGTCCACCTTTTAGTCTGATTAAATATTTAGTCAAAGTTTTGGAAACCTAATATGGTATGGACAGTAAGTGCAAATAGGAGAGTACCTTTCAAAAGAAGGACATGCTTTCAAAAGGAAGGATTTAACTTCTAGAAAGTAATTCAATGCTGTGAGATGTGGGGGAAAGGGGTTCTTATTCACCATTGGTGGAAAGGTAAACTACTGCAGCCATTAAGTTTATCAGTGTGTTTTCTCAAAATGCTAAAAATAGAACTACCACATGGTCCAGCCATACCACTCCTGAGCATATGTCTAAAGGACTCCATGTACTCTAGCAATATCCGGGCATCCGTAATTTTTTTGTTTGTTGGTGTTTTCTTTTCTTTCATTCTTTCTTTTTCTTTCTTTCTTTTTTTATTTTATTTTTTATTTTTTTATTTTTGTTTTTCAAGACAGTTTTTTTTTTCTGTATAGCTCTGGCTTCCTGAAACTCACTCTGTAGACCAGGCTGGCCTCAAACTCACAGGCCTGCCTCTGCCTCCTGAGTGCTGGGATTAACAGCGTGCACCACCACCATCTGGCAAGGCATCCATGTTTATTGCTACTCTATTCATAACAGCTAGGAAATGGAATAGGTCTAGATGTTGGAAAATGAAATGTAATATAATACACAATGGAATTTTATTCAGATATAAAGAAAAATGAAGTTGTGAAGTTGGCAAGAAAGTTAATGGAACTTGAGAATATGCTGTGTGGGGTTACCTAGGCTCAGAACGACGAATGTGGAGCCTAGTTTAAGTTGAAGTGGGTATCTAGAGGCCAGGAGAGGAAGGAAGGAGCCATTAGGAGAGAGAAGCACTTAATGAAAGACAGCAAGGGACATAGGGGAATAGCATGGAGGGGCAGATGAGGAAATGGTACAGATGGGGAGGGTTAGCCAAAACCAAGGCTCTTTCATATCTACTCATCCATATATAAATGTACTGCTTTACACATCAACTTGAAAATAGAATCTTAAAAATTGTTTGACTGGAAGTATCATGCAGGGTTGGAGAATGCTCCTCCCAGAAGCCACAGGCTTTAAATAAACACACAAAAAGATCCCAGTCCACAGTGTGGAATATCATCCTAAGAGTTCTTGGCCTGGGAAGCCACAGCGACTTCCAATACAGCACAGGTTACTGACATTGTTCTTGGCTGCCCACCAGAACTAAATGGCAAGACCTCCTGCTGAAGAAACAGCACACTTTGGATATAGGACACGGAGGAATGAAGCTGGAACTGAGCCAGAAGCTCTCTCCCTGCCAGGTAGCATTCATGGTTCTTGGAAGTGCTATGTGGGCTCCTGGAGGAGAAAAGTCATCAACAGTTCTACCCGGCTATGGGCAAGTGCCATGATATGTTGCACCAAGACACCTTTGAGGTAATAGTGGCATAACTATTCTGTGGGCAACCAGTTGCTTTCTGGTTGAATTTGAAGCTTGCTCCGCAGAAAGGTATTCATGTCTTGTATTGTAAATCTGACTGGGAAGGTCACAGGCCCTAGCGTTGAACCTACTACTGCTGCCTTGCTAAATGGACATGTAAACTGCCTTTCAAGTGTTTATGTTCAGATCCACAGACCAGTGCTGCTCTCAGCCACGGTCAGAGAAGCTTCTTTTTGTGATGGGTGATAATGGTTGATGCAGCTACTCAAACTAAACAAAATGCTGTCAGTGAGAGTTGAGTAATCAGGCCCAGATGGGACATCAATATCACTCCCTTTCAGGCTTAGGAAGCGCCACACAATAGAGGGCAGAAAGAATGTAAGAACTAGAGGATGGAGGGTGGGAGGGGTGCTAGGCAGTGCTGTTTTCTGACTAGGACTTGCCTGTTGCAGTCATGAACATACACAACCAACTATGGCTGCTTGCACAAAATTTTGGCTCATGTGCACACACACACACACACACACACATGCATGCACACTTTACTCACACCCGCATGCGATGTGGAAGTAGGAGAGGGACTAGTTGTAGAGAAGAAGGGGTCATCAGGAGTGGGAAGAGGGTAAGAGAAGGTAATCGGGAATGAGTAGGACTGCAATCTGTTGCAGACATGTCTTCAATTGTCGAAAAGGGAAACTGATGCAATATTTATTTTGTTATCCGCCTAGCCATTTGCCCTACTAGTGAAACTAATAAGAATACGGTTGTAATAGTTCCAATACAAAGGAAAACTAAAGCAATTCAGTGATGGCCGGGAAGATGGCTCAACTGGTAATGTAGCTGCCACTCAAGCATTAGGACCTGAGTTCAAATCCCATCACATTTATACAAAGCCGGTACTGACTTTGAAGGTCCTCTATGCTGCATAGCTTTCATAGCACCAGAAGGTTGTGTTCCAGCTGCTTGGGGAGAAAAGTTACAAACGTCTTACCCAGCTGGAAAGCCCACAAGTTAGTTTGCACTCATAAGTGCAAAAATTGCATGAATGTGGCGGGGATAGCCAGTCACTTTCTGATTGGTTTTAAGGCCTGTTCCACAGAAGGGAATAGATGCCTGGTACTGGAAATCTGGCCAAAAGCCCATGGCCAGGGAGCTCATGAGCCACAGGGAAGAACTTTTACTGCTATTATTTTGCCAAAAGGACATAGTATCAAGCCGCCTTCTAAATTTGTATCTCTCTACCCATAGACTGGTGCACCTCAGTCCTCATTAGAGAGGTTACTTTGTGTGGCAGATGGTGGTTTGTTTACAGACTCACAACTGGTTTATGATGCAAAGAAGTAAGTGTTTGTGGAGTGTTCAGCCATAAATGGAGCATGTATATCACACCCCCTTCCATCAGGTCTCAGGGAACATTGTGGAGGAAGGGACAGAATGATTGTAAGGGACAGATCAGAGAGAAATGATACCCAGCAGTGTCTTCCAGACACGACAGGCCATGCACCCATGAATTCACAGCAGCCATGGTTGGCTGAGCAAGATCAAACTAGTCAACACTCTATCATGCACAGGGAGGGACACACAAGCCTCCACCCCTAGCTGAGGAGCTAGGACAGTTGCGACTGCTAGGGAGGGACAGCCAGTTTTCTTTACAGGTGTGGCCCCTTGTCAGTTGACCGTGCTCCATTACGTGTCTCCACACCCATGAGCAGCCCTGCTTAGACTCAGTGAGTTATTAAAGAAAATAGTAGGAATACATAAAGGTGACAGAGGGAACCAAGAGGAGTTGGGGGTAAATAAAGGGTGGATGTGATAAAAAAAATATATATACATTATATATACACGTATGAAATTCTCAAAGAGCAAGTTTAAAATTACACTTAAATAAATAACTAGCTAGTTGGGAGTGGAGGCACTTGTCTGTAACCTCAGCCCTTGGGGAGCAGAGACAGGTAGATTCCTGAAGCTCATTGGCCAGCCAGCCCAGCTGAATGGAACACCAGACTCAATGAGGGACACTGTCTCAAAAAAAACAAGGGAGTGATTGGAAGATACCTGGCATTGACCTCTGACCCCCACTGTGTGCGCATACATGAACACTAAATAAATAAATAAATAAATAAATAAATAAATAAATAAATAAATAAATAAATAAATAAATAAAATTTAAAAAATACTAACAGGGGCTGGGGAGACAACTCAACAGTTAAATGTTAATAGTGTTCTTGCAGAGGACCTGATTTCAGTTCCTACTATTCATATCAGGTGACAGCCTGTAACTCCAGCTCCAGAGGATCCAATGCCCTCCTCTGGCTTCCCTAGGCACTACATTCACATGCACAGCTTCCCTCCTTCCATAATTAAAAATAAAAATAATTTTTCCTTTTTTTTTTTTCAAGGCAGGGTTTCCCTGTGCAGCTCTGGCTGTCCTGAAACTCACTATGAAGACCAAGCTGACTTCTAACTCAGATATCTGCCTACGTCTGCCTCCTGAGTACTGGGTGCTGGGATTAAAGGCATATACCACCACCACCCAGCTTAAAAACAAAGTATTTTAAAAGATTTTTTAAAATGATAAAAAGTAATTTCTGCCATTGTTTGGATGTGTACTGCACGGCAGAGCCTCCATTACCCAAAGTAATCACAACTAGCTAAAATGGAAAAATTACAATGTATGAGAGTGTTATCTCCAGCTGTAGAGATGTCAGTAACTCAGAGGCCAGGAAATAAGAGCAGGATTAAAGGACAGAACTGTTAGACTCTGGGAAGCACTTATGGATGGGGAAGACATTTTGCAAATATAGATCAGAAAACTGGCATGAGGAAATGCATACTAACAGTTCTGGCCACAGAGGAGACACTCTAGAGACAGGGTCCCCCTTCCTTTAGCTACCAGTATTGAAACAATGGTCCCCAAGAAACTGGAATTTCCCCCAGGAGACCCACGCTCAAGGAAAGGAAAGGCGAAAGCCCTGATGCCAGCCAGAAGAGGAACTCGTCTCCCAGGAAGAGGTTTTACACAATTCTGACAACTTATCAGACCAACTTGCAGGAAACATTTAGTCTAGACAAAGATGGATCAATGGATATGACCTCACCTTGAGCCACACTGCTCCATTATGCATACTTCTTGTACTCTATTTAAACCTAAGCTTCAGGACAGTACCCCAAGATGGCTTGGGGGTTGCTGAATCTCTTTACTTGATTCTCTTTCCACCATGGCCACATTGATTACATCTCCTTCCTCTACTTTCCACTATGATTTGTCTTTTTTATTGGTGTATTGAGGATGGTGGCTGAGAACAGCTTGTTAGGGTTACCAGAGCCCAGGCTTTTCCATGAAAAACTCCAGCAACGTAACAGCTGTTGAGAAGGGATTCTATCTGAACACCGGGAAGCCTAAGTCTCCAGAAATAGTCTGGCAAACGCCTTCCTTGAAGAAGCAGAAGTCACTTGAGGAAATGAGTCCTTCATTGGACAGAACAGCATTCAAGCTTCATACATAAAGACAGGAAGTAAGCAATCATTTCAATCGTGTGTGCAAGAATCAGTAAACAACATAGCTTCTATTTGTGAGCCCATAACACATTCGAGCACAGTGATAGAATTATAAAAACGATGGTGCTCCCAGTGTGCTGGGAGTTACTTCAGTTCTCGGGCAGTCCTAAGAATGCAGCCCCATTTTAAAAGGTGAAGAAAAACTGAGGGGTGAACGGGAAAACCTAATTAAAGGTAAAAGCACGTGATAAAGAACCCAGAAGACTAACCCAAGTTTATCTGACTCCAAGGCCCATTGGTTAGTCAGCCAAGCGTCTTTCTTTGTTTACTTTGAGAGAGAGAGAGAAAGAGAGAGAGAAAGTAGAGTTCAGTCAGAGCACAATTTGCATAAATCAGTCAACTCTCTTTCTACACTGTGGGTCCTAGGAATTAAATTGAGGTCTACTGGCCTGACAGAGGAATTGAACTGGAGTCTTCTGGCCTGACAGCAAGTGCCTTTACCCACTGAGCCATCTCGTGAGCCCATAAGAGTTAACTCAGATTTTAAAAGAATGAGTACAAAAGACTTAACAGGAGAATAATAAAAGCCAAGATTTAAAAATCATAAAAAACAACAAAGATTATCGTTTTCTTTGTGTTCAGTAAAGGAAGCGCCAAAGGAAGGCTAATTGCTCAGGGCAAGGACAGTTTGTGTAACAGCACAAAATACTAGAAAATGCTAGACACCAACTAGGGATCAGAAAAGCAAGTCCCATCGGATACTTATTTACATTTCAGACGGACTTACAAAATCAATAATGTAGTGTAGCTTGATCTGAGAAAATTTTTTGGCCAAAGAGCTCATTGTATTCTCACAGGGAAGATGGAGAAACCCAGGGTGACTCCCGACTCACTAAGCACCTGAGGTCCAAGAAGCTTAAGTGAAGCATGTTATCGTGAAGGTGAGGTAAACCTCACTACTCTGTCCTCTTTGGCACCTGAAACTTTGGTCTGAGAGCACATGCCATGGTGCTCACAAAGGGCCTGAGGCAGAAGTATTTAGCAAGCTGAAGCTAGCAAGTTTGATACATATGTGTAAATTCCTTCCAGGCAAAATTGTTTGGACTAGTACAAGATGAAGGAGGTGTGTTTGGCTTTCAGTACACACACACACACACACACACACACACACACACACACACACACACACACACACACACAGTTCTAGAGGCATGTCCTTGAAGGGATATTGGGACCTTGGCCAATAATCTCTCAGAAAATGACAGACAAGGACAGAGGCTGCTGCTGAGGGCCTCTGTAGTCTTTGTTTGCAGATGTATTTATGGTACCACAAATTAAGGAAGAAAGAATTGGCACTATATCTGTAGCATATATTCTTTATTTTGAAAAAATATCCTAAATTCAAAATAAAAATAAATTACTCAAGATCTCCAACAAATGAAAAACTGTTGGTAGTGAAGTATCTTGTTAGTTTTGCATTGGTATAACAAGATTATCTGAGATAAGCAACTTAAAAGGAGGAGTGTGTGCTACAGAAGAGAGATATCAGATGGGGGGGTTTTAAATGGTAGTCACATACGAAGAGAAGGGACTGGGCTGTCTCTAAAAGCCTTACAGAAAGCTGCCCCCCCTCTCCATGCCACATGGGTAGGTCAGAGTCCGATGGCACAAACTGGCCTCTGGGGTACCTTTCAGGAGGGGATATGGGAATGGTTGTTCTTTAGAAGCAACCAGGGAATAAAACCCTAAAATATCCCACTATACATAGAAGACCTTGTGACTTTGGCCTAAGGTTTTGACTGACTATGGCTAAGGCCTCAGGCATGTCTGAACCTGGCCAGGGTTGAATGGAAGTTAATTTGCGCATGACTAAAGAGACTGCTGGGAGTGGGAGATAAAGTGTTGTCCCCCCCCTTAGATGCCCACTCTCTTGGTTACTGGTGGAACAGCCAGTCAGGCATTTTCCTGGTGGGGAGGCTGTGCAAAAGTCAGTCACTCAAAAAATCACTGATGGGTAAGCTCAGTGACACAGAAGGCCACATAAGACCTAGCAATTTCACCCCAGAAGCCTATAAAAGAGCCGATTTATTTTTATCCACCAAAAACTGAAAACAAAGCCTTCAGTGATGGCTATAGGCCTACATACAGCCCAGCTACTTGGGAGGCTGAGGCAGGAGGATCATAAACTCAAGGCTTGCCTGGATTACTCGAAGAGTTCAAAGCCAGCTGGTGCAGCCTAGCACAACTCTGACTCAAATACAAATATCGAAGAGGGCTGATGACATAGCTCTGTGGTCGGGAGCTTGCCCGCATGTGAAGGCCCTGGGTTTGATCTCCAGTACTGAAAAGCAAAGCAAACAAACAAATGGAAAACACAGTAAAACCAGAGACGACCCAGACCTGCTGCAGGGAAAGAATGATTACACACATTGTGATGTGGCCACACCATGGAACACTATGCAGTGAGAAGTAAAACAACTTCAACAAATTCCCGAGGAGTTAGAGATTTATTCAGAGCAAAAAAGTCAATCTGAAGGTCACATAATATATAAGTCTATTGGTGTCATTTTTCTTGAAATGATAAACTTTTAGAAACAGAGAACAGATTAGTAACTTCCCTAGTTCAAGGTCAATTAAAAGACAACGTGGGGGTGGAGAGACGGCTCAGTGGTTCAGAGTACTTCCTGCTCTTCCAGAGAACCTCTCTACTTCTTGAAGCTGTTCATGACTGCAATTATCTCAAAATAAAAAAAGGCTTTAATTTTTTTCCAAGCTGTGGGGTAGAAGATAAAGGTAGGAAACAGGGAGCAGAGTGTGCAGTCTGGCTCAGCTCCCTGGGCAAGACTCATCCTAATGAAGAAGACCCCAGGCACACAGACAATGACCAGTCATCCTAATGAAGAAGACCCCAGGCACACAGACAATGACCAGTCATCCTAATGAAGAAGACCCCAGGCACACAGACAATGACCAGTCATCCTAATGAAGAAGACCCCAGGCACACAGACAATGACCAGTCATCCTAATGAAGAAGACCCCAGGCACACAGAAAATGACCAGTCATCCTAATGAAGAAGACCCCAGGCACACAGACAATGACCAGTCATCCTAATGAAGAAGACCCCAGGCACACAGACAATGACCAGTCATCCTAATGAAGAAGACCCCAGGCACACAGACAACAACCAGCCAGAGCTTTAGACCCAAAAAGGCAAGAACTGCACCTACCTAGTGCATGGCTGGGTCCCTGCTGCCTCATCCACACTGCCTGGCATAGCAGGGTGCTTGGGACTGGGGCTCATCTCCGTCTAAATAAGAACATGCACATATTGAGGAACTATGAGCTACCCAACATGCTTACTTGATCAGCTTTGAATACAAAGGACTTATCTAAAAAGTTTCTTGACTCCATTATGTTCCCGAGTTGAAGATAGCAGGAGGATCCTTAGCTACACTGAGTTCAAGGTCAGCCTTGAATATACTGGAGATACTCACTCAAAAATGCAAAAGAGGGTGGGGGGAGAAAGAAAGGAAGGAAGGAAGGAAGGAAGGAAGGAAGGGAGGGAGGGAGGGAGGGAGGGAGGGAGGGAGGGAGGGAGGGAGGAAGGAAGGAAGGAAGGAAAAATTAGCAGTGTGAGGTGGTACATTCTTTAATCTCAGCACACAAGAGGAAGAGGCAGGCAGATCTCTGTGAGTTCCAGGCTAGCCTGGTCTACAAAGTGAGTTGTAGGACAGCCAGGACTATTATATAGAGAAACCCTGTCTTGAGGGAAAGAAAGAAAGAAAGAAAGAAAGAAAGAAAGAAAGAAAGAAAGAAAGAAAGAAAGAAGGAAGGAAGGAAGGAAGGAAGGAAGGAAGGAAGGAAGGAAGGAAGGAAGGAAAAAGGAAGAAAGGGGGAGAGAGAGAGAGAGAGAGAGAGAGAGAGAGAGAGAGAGAGAGAGAGAGAGAAATTGAGCTCAAAAGTTAGACTCCTGCTTTTTCAAGTTATAAAACTTCACATGACTCAAAAGCTGAAAATTAGGAGGTGGTAGTAAATCCTAGAGAGGGGATTAGAGTGAGATCCTACCTCCTCATGGGACCCTGCTCCTACCACCTCTACTGATACCACAGGTTAACCCTCTGCTCCTAGTGCAGCCAAGGAAAACTATGCCAACTCCTCACTCATGTTCAAGGGAGATAGAAGATAAGCAGAGAGAAATGTCCATGAACTTTGTTCCAACAGCTCTAAGAAAGGAAACTGGGAGATGATGCACCCATTGAGAATCTGGGAGATATACCCAATGAGAATCATGAGTTGTCCAGTTCAGGAATTCTGGCTTCAACCTACTCCCCTGATTAAAATAAAGTTTAATTAATTAAGTAATTGTGTGTGGTGTGTGTGTGTGTGTGTGTGTGTACAGATCTCCTGTATCTCACATTAACTCAGAACTGTCAGATCCAAAGGAAACTCCATTTCCCCAAATTCCCAAAGACAGAAGGGACAAGTGGCTATCTGTGGTGCCCATGAACATATCAAAGCACATGCTGGCCTCCAGGCTCCCTCAGTATCACAAGCACCAGTTACAGATTTCAAAGTCCAGGTTAGCATCCTAGCTCTTCTCACCACCTCCTCCCCTACCCTAAGTTCCCCAGCTCACGGGCTTCCCCCACCCCAGCTACTCATTCTCCTATAACCCTTCTATTTTGATATGCTCACTCTCTTTGTCTTCTGCTCTCTGTCTCCCTCCATTCCTGATCTCCCTCCCTCCAGCCCCACCCCTACCCCGGTCTCTGCTCCTGCTTCCTGCTTCTCTTGTAGCTAGGTCCAGTTTGCTGGCCATGTTCAGTCTACTACTTTCTCTCTCTCTCTGGACTTTTCCAGATGCCTCTGGCTTCTCTCTCTCTCTCTCTCTCTCTCTCTCTCTCTCTCTCTCTCTCTCTCTCTCTCTCTCTCATATCTACAATAACACCTCCCCCCTTAACAAAACCATGAAGCAGTCATGTTGTCAGTTTATGCAATAACTAGCCAAGGATGACCTTGAACTTTTTCAAAAATTGTTTATTATTTTCCAGAACTTCATTCTTGAGCACTGCATCTACATCACTCTTGACCCTTGGCCTTGAACTTCTGATCCTCCTGACTCCACCTCCTAAGTGCTGAGATTACAGACAGGGCTTCAGGGAGCGTGTGAAGAAGTCCTGAGTGAATGTGTATTGTTTGACATGGGCATGGTCTGGTCAAAGACCACAATACCTCAGCCCCATAGGTGTGGCTGAGCCCCTGCTGGCCTCAGAAAAAGGGCAAAGCCTTCCCTCCTGGTCTGAGCGGCAACAGTGACAGTCTGTCCAGAACAGAACCACCATGGTTCTGTTCCTACACTATTTATGGCCTGAAGACTGCTCCCCTGCAGAGACTGTCCCTGCTGAGATTAGCTAACCCCCACCTCCTTGCTGAGCTGTATACCATAAACCCTGCCTCCTTGTCCAGCTGTGTGCTGTAACTCTGCCTCCCCATTCAACTGTTTATAATAAGCATGCCATGCTTCCAAGGTGCTGCAGCTTCTCCACCAGAGAGCCCAGTCCATCCGGTCTTAGCTTGTCTGTGTCTCTGTCATGTCCTCATTCCCTCATCACCCCTAGTCAAGCTTCCAGGACCTAAGTCGTGCAAGGACAAGGCCCATGGCCACCAGGCTCAGTTTACACCTGCTCCCTTGAAACAGAACAACACCTCTCCTAAATATCTTGCATGTACAATGATCGGTAGGGATATTTTTTTTAATATATTTTTATTTTATTGTGTGTGTATGGGTGTTGTACCTGCATGTCTGTCTGGGTACCACATGCATACCTCATACCTTTTAAAGCCAGAAGAGGGCATCTGATTCCCTGGAGCTGGAGTTACAGACAGTTGTGAGGCATCATGTGAGTGCTGGGAATTGAACTCAGGTCCTCTGGAAGAGCAACCAGTGCTCTTTACTGTTGCTAGAGTTTTCCTGCCTGGCCCACAGTCAGGACAAATCTCTCTCACCCGCCAGTCCCAAGCCGCTTAAACCCGATCAAATAAACACAGAGACTTATATTGGTTTCAAACTGTATGGCCGTGGCAGGCTTCTTGCTAACTGTTCTTACAGCTTAAATTAATCCATTTCTATTAATCTATACCTTGCCACGTGGCTTGTGGCTTACCGGTACTTTACATCTTCCTTATCCTGATGGCGGCTGGCAGTGTCTCTCTCTCCAGCTTCCTGTTCTCTCAATTTTCCTCTGTTAGTCCCGCCTATACTTCCTGCCTGGCCACTGCCAATCAGTGATTTATTCATTGACCAATCAGCAACACATTTGACATACAGACCATCCCACAGCACCTCCCTTTTCTTTTCTTAAAAAGGAAGGTTTTAACCTTTACACATCTCCAAAGTCAGCTTGGTATATTTGGGAATTTGGGCGTAGCTTCTCTTACTACTTCCTGCTGGAGGGGGGCGCTGTATCTTATGGGGACACAAAGAATATTTTAGGATTATGGAGTTGTCCATGAGGGTGTATTCGTCTGAGCCAGTTGCCTTGAAACAGTTCTGGATGTTGGATCATCTGGGCCATGGTGTCATCAGAGACCTTTCAGGGGGTCTTGGTTGGTCAAACCTGATGTATCTTACTCTGGAACAAATCCATAGCCTCTTGCTTTCTGTGGAAACAAAAGAGACTCTTTTCCAAAGCAACATATCCTTACATCCAAATTTTGAAGTCAAAGTATCTTTAAAATATATGTACTGGTTTAACTCAGCTTCCTTTACAATCAAACATCTCTCTGTAGTTAAGAATCCCAAAGACAGCACAATCCAGACTCTCTGTGTAATAGTCATCTCTACGTGGCTTATTTTTTATATTAATTTTACTGTCTCTTTAAAGACTTTATTTTTTAAAACTATGTATTTGTTTCTATAACTGTATATATCACCTTTTTTGTCTCTTTCAAGCCTACGTATATTTTACACACATTGTAAACTATTACATCTGAATCTGTCTTATTGTGAATCTATTGCTTTAAACTGCAGCAGCTGTGGCTGCTGGCTCCATCCACCTCAGCTTCCCAACATGGCCGCGGTAGTTTACCACCAGCTCTGGGAGCCATCATGGGTCTATGCTTTTATCCAAGCAGCATGTAGCCCAGAAACCTCTTTTTTTTGTTTTGTACTAGCAAAGGCTAAATCCACCAAGCATCTTAATGTGTCACTTGCAGAGGACTCATTCCCGCCATACTGCAGGTCGAGCGCGCACACTAGGAACCCGCCAGTAGCTCAAACCGGCAGCTGCCGCTCATTTGAGAGAGACAATTAGGAACTGTTTTTAGCTCCGTTTTAGAATCTTTTCTTAGTTCTTAGGTGGAAACTCTTGCCACCACGTTGGACGCCACTTTACCACTGAAATCATTACTCTAGCCCTTGGGAGATTTTTTATTGTTGTTGTTGTTGTTATTGTTAAACACTTTTCATAAATTATTAAGCACACAAATTCAAAATGTATTTATCTTCTGTAACCCAGGGGGCACAAGTCTCTAACAAAGTCAAGCCAACTGTCAATTGGAGACACAGCTGAAGGAAGGTCTTATTGTCTCAGCATCCAAGGAGAGTTCAGAAGCATATTGGAGTGTACACATGTGCTTTTCAGCTAGGTGAGGAATTCAGTATCTCAAGTCCTGTAAAGAGATGGTTTGTTTTTCTTTTTGTTTGGGGGGGTTTGTTTGTTTGTTTTTGTTTTAAGATATTGAAAGAAAGCACCAAGTAAAGGGAACCCCAGTTTTCCTGGCACTGGAGGTGGGGGTGTACATGGTCAGTTATGAACAGATCTTGGCCCCTGGAAGTGGGGTGGTGGTGGTGCTGGAACTGAGATGTAAATGGTGGGCCTGGAGAAATAGCAGGTGAGAACACTGTTTCACAAGCATGAGGATCCATGTAACAAGCCAGCCTTGGTTACATGAGCACCTGGTCACAGCGCTGGAGCAGAGCCGCAGAGACAGAGGGAGCCCAGGATTTGCTGGCTGCTGCCTCGCTCCAGGCTCCGTGAGAGACCCTGTCTCCATGGAATAAGGTTACAAAGTAGTAGCACAAGAGACACCTGACATCCTCCTCTGGCTTTGGCCTTCACACATGGACATACACCCCCAAACACACACACACACACACACACACACACACACACACACACACACACACACCACCCCAGTCTTGCACATCTTGCATTGAGTACAGAAGATGTTTGGTTTCTAGAACCTGACTACAGAGCAGTCTGGGAAGCATGCTGTTCCCAGCCTCTTCTCCCTCAGAGGAAGGCTGGGTCCAGTAAGCGGATCCACACACTGAATAAAAGGTTGTGCTCCAGGTACTCAGCTATGAACTCTGACAGTTCACTGCCAGCACTCAGTGAGGTATAGGTACAAGTGAGGAAACAGAGCCTGGGGAGAGGTCCTGTGTATCCCAGTCTCAGGGTAAGGAGTGAGACTGGATGGGCACGGGTTCTATCTTATTCTGAGCTGAGCTCTCGACCATCAGTTACCTCCTCTTCCCTGAATCTAACCTCGGGTGTGGCCACACCTCCTTGTGGTTATTGGAGGAATTCACTTATGGGATTAGACAGAGAACTAAATCTAGAATGCTTGGCCTCACCTTCTGTGTCAGGAGGAAGGAGGCTGATGGAGCCACACGGGGAGACATGCTCATTGTGAGGGTGAGGCAGAGCTGTGTGTACACAACAAGTCAGAGCTGTGGCTAGAATGTAGGGGAAAGGCCACTTTGCTGATTTGGACATGGGCCAGCCCTTCCTGCTCCTGCAGAAAGGCTGACGCCATTGGTGTGGACTGCACTAATGAGGAAAAGGACTGACTGATCCACCCAAGAAACATCTTTCGTTAGTAGAGAATGCAAACATATCCCAGAGAAAAAACATACATACCGTGTTAAGTCAAGCACGTTGTGGCCTACGATAATGGCTCTTGAGTGTGCTGACAGCTGATAACCGCAGACGCTGGCGTCTGCAGAAGCGGCCGCTTGTCACTCCCCCAGCACACAGTGACTGTGCAGGTTCTCAGACGCCTACCATGGAAAGTGCTGTGCCCCACTGTGTCTTAGATGCTGGGCACTCTCAGAAGCCCCTGGGTAATCTCACTTTCTAGAATGTTTACCGAGGCCTGGATTTGGATCTGAGAAGAATTGGTAAACATGCATACAGCATGAACACACATACACACACATTTGCACTCACACACACACACATTCATACTCACTCACATACACACATACACATTCACACTCATACACACACACACATTTGCACACACATACGCAGACCCTGTAAACACTGGCAGAAACAGAAATATATTCACCACAGTTATACACACCACACATACAGTAACACTCATACCACACAGAAACATGGACACACAAATATACACAGAGTCATAGATACCACACTCACAAGCACATAGCACTCAGATATACCAGACATAGAGAGAAACATAGTAATACACACATAATACATATATGCTATATGCATCACATACATATACCACAGAGACACACAGATAAGTACTTCACACATGTCATATACACTACATCACCACAATGTATACTGCACACGCACCAAAGCAAACACGTAGAGACAAAATATCTCACTGTAACATGCCATATGACACAAAGCTTTGGTTTGTGAGCTAGGAATATAGGAGATAAGTGTAAAAAAAAAACAGTAAAGGAAATGAAAATACAGCAAAAAATGTTATAAACACAAGGAACCTTTTAAAAAAATGAATGTTTGAGATTCATTGTAACAAGGGAATAGTAACAGGAACATAAATAATAGATGTGTAATGGGTTGTCCTGTCCTAACAGCGATCTTTTGTTACTGTTGTTTTGTTTTTCCAAGACAGGCTTTCTCTGTGTAGCCCTGGTTGTCCCGGAACTCGCTCTGTAGACCAGGCTGGCCTGGAACTCAGGCCTCTACCTCCGGAGTGCTGGGATTAAATGCCTGTGCCACCACCACCTGGCTCTCACAGTAACTTTAAAAAAAAAAAAAAAATCAAGGTTCTTCAGCTCCAGCACACTCTCTCTGGCTGCTGGTTTTTATGCTGGACAGCGAATCTCTCACCCCGCATTCTAACCCTCGGTGTCCCTTGAAGAAGCAGCCCTGCACAGTCCCTGCAGCGCCTGCTCAGACAGCTTGCCACCCCCTCCCGTTTCCCCCTCCTTGCACCCTCCCTGCCCAAGTCAGGAAAGTCCCAGGGTGCTTGCCTCACAGTACAAACAGGGAAGTTCAAGGATCCAATGCTGACCACAGACAACCAACTTCCCAGAATCCTGAGTCAGTCAATCCAAGCACGTCATAGTTTAGCTCTATGTGCCTAGGGGGCGCTCCGGTCCAGGAATTGAAAACCTTAACTGTTCCCTTTACTGTTTAAGACCCAGTAGCGAAGGTCTAGAAATTAAAACTAAAGGAGCCAGCAGATGAGATTGACAGCTGGGGGCTATTAATCAAGAAGAAAGATCTTGATACACCTCCAAGACCTACTGTTTCTCTGAACTTCAAAGCTAGAAGAGACCATAGGGGACATCAGGTACACCTTCCCTCCCTCCCAGATGCTGAATCTAAGATTGGAAGATGGAAGTCATATACAAATAGTCAAAACTAATTTGAAGCAGCCATGGGCCTGCAAATGTCAAAGTCACCCTTTGAGGGAGCAATGGGTACCACTTTGATCTCCCTGTCGCATAGTATTTTTCCACTAGTTCAAAATATGGATCTTATTCTGAAGATGACATTTTACTAGAGAATTAAGTCACCACACTTTGTATTTTATTAGAAGAATATAGAAGGACATATAAAAGGCATACGATGCTCCATACAAGTGTGCATTCCCTTACGAAACTCCAAATTCAAAAACACATTACAGTGTGACTGCTTCCTTAGAAAATGTGTCCTTTAGAGAGTTTTGGGTTCCTTTGCGGGTGGTTGTTTGGTTTGGTTTGGTCTAGTTTTTCAAAACAGGGTTTCTCTGTGTAGCCCTGGCTGTCCTGGATCCAGCTCTGTAAACCAGGCTGGCCTCGAACTCAGAGATCCACCTGCCTCTGCCTCTCCAGTGCTGGGATTAAAAGTGTGTGCCATCATATCCAACTCTGAATTTTTCATGGAAAGAAAAGAACGGTGAAACTCACAAAAAATGATGCCGATTGTGTATGAATTTATGTATCCTTCTGGCACCCTCATAATTTATAAACTCTGTGAGTTAATGGTATTTATTTACTTATTTATTTATTTAAACAGCAACAATTAGAGATATCTATGGAACAGCAATGTTGTACCAGTTCTACGTCCCCTGCTAGTTCCTAGTGCGTGAGTCCCTGAACCCCTGTGAGCCCCTGTCCCCTGCTGTAGACAATAATGGGTCTGGACCTGATGGGCTGTGGATCTTGCCAGCAAGGTGAAGCACAGTGGGAATTCTGAAACCCCATGGTGTGGAAGCCACCTTAGGCTGAACAGGCTTGTCTCCACTTTCCTCTTTGGGGCCAAATTACTCTCCTTCCTAGGGGCACGGGTCTCCTCTAGAATATAATACTATTCATCATTCAGGTGCCCTGGGATATTAAATAAATAAGACATACAATGTGTCCTGACATTACCTGTTCCATCACAGGTACTCAGTCTTCCTAGTTTTATCCCGCCTTCTAGCATCACTGTTCTCCGGTTCGACAATTGCATTCACATTATAAAGAACTCACCAACTTAACCTGGTGCCATACACCTGGACTGTGGCACTTGGAAGGCTCGGACGGGAACATCATGAATTTGAGAACAGCCTGAGCTACATAGTGTGTCCTTGTCTTCAAATAAATAAAAGTACACAGCATCCTTCTGCCCCAGGCTATCAGCCTGGGGGTGTGGAGTGGAGGAGGAGGGTTCCTCCTGCCACGAAAAGCCTATTACTTTCAGTGTGGCTGGAGCCAAGGGCATGGTGGTAGAGAGACCCTGCACACACGCTCCAGCGGCAACTGGTGACTTTCAGGAGCAGGTTTTTACCCTACTGTGGCTGGGTTTGATTCTGGTTTGTTCCCTCTGTTTACTTTTGCTCACTTGTACTCATGGCTTACTTCATTTCTCTGTGATTTCATTGGCTCCCTCTCTCCCGTCACTCATGCTATGGTTTCCTGCCTAAGTGTCTCTCAGCTCCCCACCCCCTGCATCTGGCTAAATCCCTCGGGAGGCTCAGCTTTCCTCATGGAAATTTTTCTAACCCTTGACCACTCTTGCTATTTGTTTTTGTAGCACCTTGTGCTTCTCCTTCCTCGAACTTACAAGGACCATTACATAATGCATCTGTTCTGCTGCGCTGCCTCTCCCGCCAGGCTGCAAGCTCCTGGAAGCAGTGAGTTTCTTTATTTGGTCCCTTAGCAAATCACAGGGGCCCCACAAATGGGAAAGGAGTGACTGGATGGGTGAATGAATGAGCAAATGACTCCGAGAGGTCACCGCCATCCACACGAGGTGACTCACTCTTGAGTGACAGGTCTGTCTTTTCCATATGGAGATTCATCTTCGCGCTTTTCTATAGGATTCCTCCAAATTTTCTTCCCTCTACCAGTTTAAAGGAATGAATTGATTTGTTGACAGAATCCTGATTCAAACTTTAGCTTAAACAGTCACAATGCATAACGCCCTCTGTGTTCTCTACGAATGCATTCCATCTACTTATGCAATGATCAAAAGAAGCAGGAGTTGTGGATAATCACAGAGGTTCTATGTTGACAATCTTTTCAGGCAACGAGTCACATTGAATACAGATCCTAGGTTCACCCCGTTGGGTTCCCCTTTGCCTCCGTGAATTCCAACTTTCATTGAACCCCCACCAAGTGAACAGGTAACTGGGCAGGAACTCTTTAATACCAACTCATGTGCTAAACCAGATCAGTCTCTTTGACTTTAATGGCTTCTGCTCTTAGAGCTAGAAAAAAAAAAGTTCTGAGCTGTGGCCCGGGCCACTTTCCTTACTCTTCCGTTTGCGTGTGTCTTTTTAATGGAACAACGACACGGAGGCCACTTGCCTGGGCAATCAGTAGTTTTCCTCTTCCAGCCCAGGCTGACCAAGAGTCAGGCTGAATAGCCACAGGCAGCTGTATAGGAAATATTTTCCAAAATAATTTTCTGAGTTCTGCTGAGTTTGGGTCAGCCCGCAGGCAGGCTTCTTGACAATGAAGCTTTGTTCTCATTTGTTTCCTTCTGATACCTGATAGGCGCTGTGCGATTGTGCTGAGCAGACGCCCTTGCCCACTTCACAACCCCCCAGAGGGATACTGTCATTATGAAGAAAACAATAGGCCAGCCTCATGTGTGGAGGGTATATATATTCAAGGATACAGTGTTTAATTCCCCTGCTTCCATGAATAGTCTTCAAGATGAATAGCTTCAAAATTCCTGATTCTCTTTTTCCCCCTTAAATAGCATATCAAAGCCCTCCCACTTCAGTCTAATTCAGTGCTCATTACAGGAATTCAGATCTCTGCGGGGGAGGGGGGGTGTGACTGATAGGTGGGGCAAGCATCACTTGAGAGGGAGATTTTGGTGGCAACATAGCTCCTTCCACAGAGCAGAGTTCAAATTCCCAGACTTCAGCAAAGCCCTCCCATAGCCCCAAGGAAAGAGAGCTCCGAACTGAAGGTACAACAGTCCGTTCCAGAAGCCAGATGGGATGTCAACTGCATGATCGATCGGACACCATGGGGCAAAGGCAGCTGACACTAGGGAGAAGTCCCATTCCTCTGTACCAGTGCCGAGGCATTTGAGGCATACCAAGCTCTCATTGGTCTATAGCTTGGGGACAGTGGCACTGACAGACATCAGGAATGTCATTGGCAACAGTGCTGTTAGCGGTCCTTAAGTGACTTCTTGGGCAGTGAATGTCAGTAAGAGGGGCATAGCCAAAGAAGAACCATGGCAGAGCCATATGGGGTCACATGAGCACAAGGAAGGGATCCTTGAGGAGTCCGAGAAATAAATTGAGAAGAGAGATCTCACAGTAGTGGAGGGAAGGTCATAGGAGCCACAAACAGCAATTGCCATGATAATGTGACTCTGTCTGAAGCCAAGTCAGCTGTGGTCTGGACAGAACACAGGTGATGAGATGTCAGAGCCAAGAAGGATCTCAGAGTTTATCTAGGCAAAAATCCCAGACGGTTCAAATACAGACAACAAGGATGAAACAGGTTAAGCTACCTACTCTGGTTTCATGGCCAGTCAGCAATCTTGGGAGGGTAGGAGTGGTTCTTCCTGGCCAAGCCTATGATACTGGGTGGATTCCTGACTTTCCATAAAATGTCTATAAGGTACTGAGGCCTTCTGCTATCTGTGGGAAGGAGGGGTCTTCCGGATGCACATCACTTGGAGGAAAATACAAGATACCTTCAGTCAAATGGCACCATAATAGAGTCTGTGGAGCAGCACACCTTTGGGAGGGGCTTTGGGGGTGGAGTCCGCCCAGCACACACTGCCAGAAGGTGCAGTTTTAACTGCAAGGCCAGACAGGAAAATGTGGAGTCTCACAGAAAAAGAATAGTGTGGTGCTAGGAAGACAGACTGGTCGGGCAAGTGCCTGCTGCCCAAACACAAGGGTCTGAGTTCGATCCCCAGCACCTGTGTAAAAAGCTGTGCATGGTGGCTCACACCGATAATCCCAGCATGGGCAGGCGGGAATAAGTGGATCTCTGAGGACGGCTAATAGCCAGCCTAGGCTAATTGGTGAGTTCTGGGTCCCATGAAAAAAAAAAAAAAACCCTCTTCCCCAACAAGACAGACAGTTCTTGAAGAATGACACCTGAGGCTGACCTCTGGTTGGCACAGGCATGTGCACACACACACACATTGCATACACACATACACACATGAATATTAGCTGGATTGGTGTCCAATCTATTCACCTATATATTCCTACTTTATGAGCAAAGCTGATCCTCTATATAATACTAAGTATGGTCTGTCAGTAACTAGAGCATCAGATATCTACCTGTCTACCTACCTATCTATCTATCTATCTATCTATCTATCTATCTATCTATCTATCTATCTATATCTGTGTGTGTGTGTGTGTGTGTGTGTGTGTGTGTGTGTGTATCACACACATCAATAAGTGGTTTGTTTATTTGGGTCTTACAGGAGCTGTTGCTTGTTAGTTGTTTTTGTTTTTTTTGTTTTGTTTGTTTGTCTGGTTGTTTGTTTTAATAAAAGAAAACATCTTCTCTGCCCATTCTGTTTATTTACTCTTGCGGTCACCTGAGGAAATCTGAAGCCATGTGGTTCTGTTGTTTAATGTTGCAATCTGTTACCTCTAGGTTCCCCAAGGTGAAACAAACTGACCCCTTATCCACCAGCTCTTAACCAGAGGAGAGAGACGATAGCCTTTTATCAGGCCACACTCCAGAAGAGGAGAGGAACGCAGTGTCCCTCTGGTCTGGTCTCATGTGAGAGCCTGCATCTTCAAAGCTGGAGCTTCCTGTGGGAGGCCACACTGACCACATGGGAAACAGACTCTTCTGGGCTACAACTCTGCAGTGAGCATGCAGGGCTGAGAGAGAGAAAAAGTCTTCTCCCCCCCACACCCCCTTTCAAGGGGGGGCAAGCAACTCGGTGAGAGCTCAGCCCTTCAAAGCTGTAGAAACACACGAGAGAATGTTCGGTCTTACAGCAGATCGCAAAGCATTCTCTTAGATCTCTCTTTAGTTTTGAGCTGCTCAACTTCACCCGATTTTATACTTTAAAATGTTAATAAGGGGCTGGGGAAAAGGCTTAGTGTGCGAAGTGCTTACTGTACAAGTGTGGGTGCGTGATCGCCAGCAAACAGCAAACTTTAACACAAGCTATGAAGGGTGCCGACAAGTGGCTGGGGAGCAGACCTCACTGGCCTGCTAGCCGAGCTGAAATGACAAGCTCCGGGGTCAATGAGAGACACTGTCTCCAAAAATAATAATAACGAAGTGTTAGGAGGTGCTGCTGGGGAGATGGTCCAGCAGGTAAAAGGATTTGCTGCACACACCTGAATTCTATCTCAAGAAACAAGGTTTAAAAAAGCCAGATGTGGTAGTGTGCATCGGTAATCCCAGCACTCGTATGGAGATGGGAGGTGGAGACAGGAGAATTGAGAGGAGGCACATGGGCCAGCTAGCCTGGAGTATGTAGCTACAGCTGGCAGCAACAGATAGAGAGCCTCAACAAGGTGGAAGAGGAGAACCAGCTGCCGAAGGTTGTCCTCTGACCCCCACATCCATGCCGCAGCACACACGTGCTCCCCCATAACATACTAATAATACATTTTAATTAAAAAAATAAGCAGTGCTCATTTTGGCAGCGCATAATACTAATATGGGACAATACAGAGAGTATTAACATGTCTCCTGATCAAAGATGACACACAAATTTATAAAATGTCCCCCATGAAAAAGAAAAAGGTGGAGAGGAATAGAAAAGAACGCATGGCATGGATCTCGACACGTGTAAGCACACACATATGTACAAGAGAGAGAGAGAGTGAGGTTTGGGCCACATCTACATGGAAATAATGGGAGCTGGAGTTTGAGGGGGGAACAGTGAAATCTCAACCTGCAGCACAGCAGGATTGGTAGAAATCAAGGGTTTTCAGGCTGATGGAAGAACTGAAGACCACGGTTAAACATAAAGAGAATTCATTAGCCTAGGGTCTGGCAGGCAGGCTTTTGCTCTCTTGACCTTATATATATTCATATCATTTTGGGTACATTTTCATATATTTAAAATAGCAAAATGCTTTCCCCCCCCTTTATTTTGCAGAAGAATAACAACAAAAAGGACTTCTTCGGAATGTTAATAAATATTTGAGTTTTGTTTTGTTTTGTTTTAAAACCAAATTTCCCCAGTGCCTGTTTCCCTGTGATGTCTTTTTGTTTCTCTTTATTTTTTCTTTTAATCTTCCCACCAAAATGGGATTACAACTGCCCATGCTGAGTACCTGGAGTACCTGCAGGTACTCGTAAGGGTGCTTTACTAAGTACTCTCTCCAAACAATGCAGAAACTCATGTACCTCTATTATGTCACCTTCTCTGTCTCCTCCAGAGCACCAGAGCCAAGCACATCACCTGGTGATTAGTAAGCACTGAAATATTTGCTAAAGGAGTGAACAGTCCTGGGGCATTCCATCGATAGGGTAACTCTTACTGAACTTTTGAGTTAGACTGACATTTTAGGAAAGCAATAGAAAACGAGCAGTGAGAATTTCTGTTTTTAAAAATGTCCCTAAAGTAACATAGCTAAGCTTCAGCCTGCAGAGTTATAACTTCTGGAAGATAGTGTAGGTACGGTTAATCCCAGTTGCCATACAAGAAACAAGACTGACGTAGCACAGTCACACATAAAGTCAATTGCTGATTCAGAACAAGCCCAGGTATCCTCCCAAGTAGAGAGCTGTCTCCCAAGAACTCAGCCAATACAGAGTGGGCAGTCAGTGGGCTGTAAGGGGTACACCATGGAGTTCTCCGGAGTGTCTTCCTTGGTTTTGTAGAGCTGAACTAGAATACCTGAGGGTGGGTGATTTATGATGAGATTTTCTTTTTTTTCCCCCTCACAGTTCTAGAGAATGAAGGCCCAAGGCCCAGGCATTGACCCCAGGCAATGACCTTGCTGGGTCGTCCTAGGGTGGAAGGCTGAAGGGCAAAAGGAAAGAAGAGATGAACGAGAGTAAACACTATCGCTTTTATAAGAACTCACCTTCTGCAGAAACAGCATTCAAGAGGGTGATGCCCTCAGGATGCAGACTACTCTTGGTAGACCTCACCGTGCTGAGGACCACATCAACGGCACATGACTTTGGGGAAATATATTCAAAGCATTCAAACCAAATGGGGGACTGTGAACATCCTTCCTCGCCATCCTGACCTGCCTTTCTGCACATCCCACTGACCAATGCCGACACCTAGCCTATTGTCTAGAGAATGGAAGCCCCCCAGATGGAGTGGGAAGAGGAATGTACACAAGAGAGGAGGCATACCAGGCTGGCAGTGAGGCAGCTAAAACAAAGGGAGCCAGAGAGGCAGAGCTCTTTGTAGCTCTCAGATTTGACAGGAGTGACAGGGAACCATGAGCATTCTAATCAGCCAGTCTTGGCTTTCCTCTGTGGGCTATTCACTCAGGGCTGCCCCGGCTCCTTTAGTACCTCTCCTACTCAGGTAGGGACCGGTAGTTCATGGTCTTTCTTGTTTACCTGGGGTTAGGAGACTGCTCTGGATCACTATCACTGACATTGTCATCACCATCACCACCAACATGGGCATCACCCACTGCTGTGGGATGTTCTGTATGTCAAGTGTGTTGCTGATTGGTCAATAAATAAATCACTGATTGGCCAGTGGCCGGGCAGGAAGTATAGGCGGGACAAGGAGGAGAATAAAGCTGGGAAGTGGAAGGCTGAGTCAGAGAGACACTGCCAGCCGCCATGATGACAAACAGCATGTGAAGATGCCGGTAAGCCATGAGCCACGTGGCAAGGTATAGATTTATAGAAATGGATTAATTTAAGCTGTAAGAACAGTTAGCAAGAAGCCTGCCATGGCCATACAGTTTGTAACCAATATAAGTCTCTGTGTGTTTACTTGGTTGGGTCTGAGCAGCTGTGGGACTCGCAGGTGAGAGAGATTTGTCCTGACCCTGGGCCAGGCAGGAAAACTCGAGCTACAACCCACATGTGTTTGGTGCTTCACAGTTCACACACTATGTTCATAACCACTTCTCATTCATGCCCACACCAGTGACCTCTCCGTTGCTGGGATGCTGTGTAATGAAGTGACTACATTTTCCTTGGGCCCTGGAAGTGGAAATTTTTAATAGGAGAACAAAGATGAGGCTAGACAGAATACAGTTGAACACCCTGGGAAAGAGAGAACCCTTTGGAGATGATTTGTCCGAGCCACTTGGCTGAGGCCGCTTTGTTGACATTTCTGCAATCATCTTGCTACTGAGATAAGAATGGTAACCAAAATAAAAATATATGGACGTTAGTAATGAAGATAATAATAATTTGCTAAATTTTCCCTTTGTGAAATAGGATTGAGACCCATGGGTCAAAATACATGGGGAATGAATGAAACACAGAGAGCAAGTGATATAAATGCAGACAAATGTTTTAGTGCTTTGAAAAAATGCTTTTATTTAATTTAGCATCACAAGTGCCTTTCAAGTCATTAAAGTAATTATTATTATACCCATTTAAGAATTATTATGTTTATTTGTGTGTGTGCCACAGTGCACATGGGGAGGTCAGAGAATAACTTCTGGGAATATAGATCCTCTACTTCCACCATGGGAAAGTCCCAAGGAAGGAATTCAGTGGCACGGACTTTTAATCCTAGTCTCTATTATACACACTTAAGTTGGAAATTTCTCAGGTAATTTAGTTAAAAATAAACTTGAAAGTTATTCAATGGCATTAAAGAAAAGAACAAGGCAAACACTTTGGTCACAGCTTTGGAACAACATGAAGTCCCAGGTGTCTTAGAGGCCCTCTGTACAAGGTAAACTAAAGACTGTTATCAATGACAGCCCGTGAGTCTCTGTACTCTGCAAGATCCTTTCAAAATATATTATTGAATAAAAATAAAATAAGCAGAGCTCTTATTTATGATCCTTTTAGCATGCCCCTCCACACATACATAGATACACACAGTGAATATTCTTCTGTGGGGCTAAGATCTAATGGTAAAAGGTCAAGATCCTTTTAATAGTTTCCCACCCAGACTGCCCTTTAAATTCCCATGGGTGCCTCTAAAACTACACGATACTCCTTTCCTAGAATCATGAATCTGCATCTTGGGCAGTGAGTGTGTAGGGAGGGGGGTGAATAAGAGCAATATATAAGGACTCATGTATGAAGACCTCATGATGAATCCTATTACTTTTTTTAACCTTGAACATTAATTTTAAAAAGTCTTCATCTCAAGGGGTAGAGACCACATATTTGTGCATTCAAAACCTTCCACTTGCCTATATAAAGAAAAGGCTGAGCCGGGCGGTGGTGGCACACACCTTTAATCCCAGCACTCGGGAGGCAGAGCCAGGCGGATCTCTGTGAGTTCGAGGCCAGCCTGGGCTACGAAGTGAGTCCCAGGAAAGGCGCAAAGCTACACAGAGAAACCCTGTCTCGAAAAAAAGAAAAGGCTGAATACTGAAGGTAAAAGTGTCATGTTGTTACATGGTCACCATGACTGTCATCAACATCCTTGCATATTTGTGCCAATTCAATTTTATAAGACTTCTACAGTGCATCTAAATATATACTATTACTTATCAACTGTGAAATGTCAGTATGAAGGAAAGACTGACGAAAATGAGTTATTTATTGATGACGATGCAGGCCTTTATTTGTGGGGGACCTGCAGAGAGAGGTATCTGCAAGAGTCAGCCTACATTCTATTAACAAGCTGGGCAATTGTAGGGCAAAAGGGGTATTGGGCAGCGAGTTGCAAACTTTCCTTTCTGGCTTACAGTTGGTCATTGCTAGAAATACCCAGCGAGGAGTCAATTAAGGAATGTTAGATGACCAATAAACATCTTTTCTGGGGCTCCCTAGGGCAGAGAAATCAAGAATCTAGAGAAGTGAGTTAACTTACTTCTAGGAACCAAATTCTTGTCATTACTGGGACTGTCACAGTTCAACCAAAGTGAAGGAGTTTACAAAGCTCTATGGCCCTGGCCAACATCCTGACTTCTGTGTTATTAGTTAGGTGAAGGCATAGTTGCCATTTTCTCAGCTAAACAAGAGCAGTGTCCTCACACGGTCTCAGGACAGTCTCTGGTATTAGAGATTTTGAAGGAGGAAGGTCTGTCGTCAATGGCTTCCAAGCCTGCTGATATCAACCTAGCTACCTAACGTTCTCCTCCCAAGATAGAAACCCTAAAATCACTTAAGAGATGACATCAAGTCAATTTGACTGCTTCTGGCTGAACTTGGGGATATAGAGGAGCTTAGGGTTTCAACCATTGCTGATGTGAAGGCATTGGAGGCAATCAGGGGATTATGATAGACAGGTGCTAGATTGTCAAAAAAGACCATCTGAGTATGAACAACTGTAAATGAAAAAAGATAACAGTTGAGTGCACGTGGTCCAAATTAATAACATCGCTACTAAGATCATAATAGATTCAAACCATTTTTGCTATGAAGACCCAGATTCACCGATGGAACAGTGGCACTTCATGTGGGCTTCACCTGATCTGTAGACCTAGTAGAGCAAAGGAGGCAAGAGCAGAATTATCAGAACAATGCGAGCAGTAGCCATGTGTTAGGGAGAGCAAGGCTGTGCTGTAACTGGATTACAGCTGAGCCAGCTGTGATGACCCCACCTGGCATGTCCATAGCCCACCCAGACCCGTAAAGTCTGGCCCACTGTCGGTTTTATATTATTATAAATAATCTTAACTTTGCAGTTTAACAAACTGTGCCTTAATAAACGAATTTTAAAATAAAAGTGAAAGAGCATGACAGCAAAGACACAAAGAGGAGCCCCCTCCCCTCTCCTCCTCCCCTGTCTCCTCCCCTACCCCCTCCCCCTCCCAAACCTTGGCCACTTTTTTTACTGTGCTTTCTTGAGGATTTGGTGACCTCAAGAAACAGAGGAAGAAGTGTGGTGGTATTGTAATGTGGTGGTATTGTGTTCCCCGAAATACTGTACACGCTAATAAACTTATCTGGGGTCACAGAACAGAACAGCCACAATATTAAACATAGAGGTTAGGCAGTGGTGGCACACGCCTTTAATCCTAGCATTCCAGAGGCAGAGATCTACCTGGATCTCTGTGTGTTCAAGGATACAGCCAAGCATGGTGACTCACGCCTTTAATCCCAGGGAGAGTGATGGCAGAAAACAGAAAGGTATATAAGGTGTGAAGACCAGAAACTAGAAGCTTTTGGCTGGTTAAGCATTCAGGCTTTCGAGAAGCAGTTCAGCTGAGATTCATTTGGATAAGGACTCAGAAGCTTCCAGTCTGAGGAAACAGGATCAGCTGAGGAACTGGAGAGGTGAGGAAGCTGTGGCTTGTTCTGCTTCTCTGATCTTCCAGCATTCACCCCAATAACTGGCCTCAGGTTTGATTTTATTAATAAGACTAAGTTTTGTGCTACAGAGAAGTCACCACTTTCTAGTCCAGGTTTGCTTTTTGTGACCAAGAAATGACACTTTCTGGAAGTGGAGCAATTACTCAGTGATTAATTGATTGATCTTCCAGAAGACCTGGGTTCAGTTCCCAAAACTCATAGGGTGGCTCACAACCATCTGCAGCTCAGCTACAGTGGATCCAATGGTCTCTTCCGCCTCCTTGGGCACTGCACCCACATGGTACACATACATACATACATACATACATACATACATACATACATGCATGCATACATACATACATAGAAGCAAAACATCCATACACATAAAAATAAACAAATAATAGTTAATAAAAAGAGATAAATGACACTTCCCTGCTAGACAATTGCTTAGAAAAACTCAGCATAGCTGTTCACCCCCACTAATATGACTAAGGTCTAAATTATAAGCTAACATATTTAATAACTACATCCCCTCTCTCTTTACCCCAATTGCTTGACCAGTTATAACTGCAAACTTCAGCATGCTCCCCCATATTCTTAAGTGTGTTTACAATGGCTCTGTATTATTCTTAGCTAATCCTGGTACAGAAAATCACATGGCCCCTGCTCAGCTTCTCAGAAGTCTGTGCCAGGCGGGGCCCTCACCCAGAGCAGGGGATGGAGTTTCAGAGGGATTTGTTTTGGCATGCTGTCCATGTGGGCTATGTGCACTCTACATCCTGGACCATTAAGTCCCTAGAAGGAGAGGGTGGGCTTGCAACGCCAGTGATGGGGTCTAGAAGAGCCAAATCAGTCCTGGAAAAAGTAAAGCTGGCCCCAAAGAGCTAAGCTTGCTCTCTGCAAAGTTAAAATCCCAAACTTCTGACTTGTAAGGCTGGGAGAGACGTGAGAGGGCCCCATCCTGTAAGAACCTCACTCCAGTGAGTCCACAGACATTCTAATCTCACACTGCTTTTCTCTCCACGGAAACTGTGGACCATGTGCCTGGCCCAAAGCTCTGCTCAGGGGATCTTCTCTTCAGCCTGTCTTTTTCAAGGCGATGGAAGCATTATGCAGTGGCAATATTATCACAGCAGAAAATAGATTGGATATCATTTAGAAATGTACTGTTTGTTCATGGGCAAAGACCTAAAACCATTTGTTGTTGTTAACTCAATGTTTTATTAGCATCAATGATTATACATAATAATGGGTTTCATTATACATCTTTATACGGGTACATAATGTACTTCATCACATGCACCCCACCCCCTTATCCTCTTCTGTGCACCCTGACTCCTTTGAAACTTTTCATTTTACTCAGGATCTCTTGTGATTTTGTTCTTACTTATAAGAAGACTTTAAGCAAAACAAACAAACAAAAAGTAACAATGAGAGCCCTAGTTTAAAAAGATTTAAAAAATATGTCTTCTCAGTACATGTGCATATATATGTAACAGTAATCATTAAAGAAGAGATCGTGCATTTGGGAAGTGGAACATGTGAGGAGCTGGAGTCATGTAGGGGAGGGGTGGGAGTCATATGGATGCAGAACTCATGTATGAAGTTCTAAAAATAATGAAACTATTTTCAAAAAGAATTTAAATAAATAACATCAAAAAATGTATCTGTCTGAACAGCCTGAAAACAAACCTATGTAGCCAGGTTCCCATGCATTTCCTGTTTCCCTGGGGGGTGGTGCTCAGCAGGGCCCCAGTGCTTAGCCTTCACCCAGAGAAATTTAGTGATGAAAATCCTGCACTCTCCACCCAGCAAAAGCTGACCTCTCTTAAACATATAGGTCACAGCCTGCGGTTAGCAGAGTATGGTTTAAAGGTAGATTTGATGGGATGATGCAAATCTTATTGAAGAACTGCTGTTCATGACAGCTGGACTGAAGACGAAAGATCTTCTGGGCTCACTAGAAGCTAGGTCTGGCCAACAGAGTCAAACCACCCCAGGTTTCCAGCTCTTGAGCTGTGTGGTCAGGTGATCAGATACAGCACAAAACAAGAACCCCGGGTGCTGTAGTTGGGCATAAGGCTGGGTGGATTGAGACCTGCCAGTCATTAATCCTTGGTCTAGTCTTTCTATGTTGGCTTCCAAGTAGTACTTCCAAGCAAACCCTGCAGAGAGCAACCATGACTCCAGCAGGGACTTGCTTTGTCAGAAAACATTTCTCATAGAAGGAATAAAAGAAATCTATCTATCTATCTATCTATCTATCTATCTATCTATCTATCATTTTTCTATCTATCATCGGTCTGTCAATCTATCATCTATCTATATATAGAGAGAAAAATATAAATATAGATATCTGTCTTTCTCTCTCCTTTCCTCCCTTCTCTCCCCAAAGCCTCCTCTCTCTCTCTCTCTCTCTCTCTCTCTCTCTCTCTCTCTGAACAAGAGATGAAACAGAAACATTTGACTATCTGGTGGCTTGATGTCATGGTATCAGCATCTTCATCCAGAAACTTACATTCACGTGTGATCAGTCAGCTTAAATTGTCCCCAAATGCAAGGCACTGGTCACAAAGCTCCATCCCTGAGCCTTCCAAACAAGTCAGCTCTGGCCTTTAACCTAACCGTTCTCCCTTCCCCCTCATGGTCAGCTGCTCCTTTGTACCACAGCAACAGACCAGGCCCTTCCTCTCTCAGTGACTTCGAAAGGACTCAGGAGCACCATCTGACTAATCTGGCTCGGGGAGGCACTAACAGAGAAAATGCGCTTGGTTTCCTTTCACTGCCAGCATTAGCTACTGGGTTCCTGTGCCTCAAACTGTTAAAACAAGAACTGTCTCAGCCTGCTCCCCGCCGACCCGCTCCTGGTAGCCACAGACTGTGGCTGGCCTCTGACCAATGTGCCCTGCGGTTACTGTGCCAGTTGTAAACGAGTCTCAAACAGTTGAAAGCTGAGGGTCTGTTCCGGCACCCTCCACAGAGACTCAGATGTGCTGACCTCATGAGTCTGCAGAGGCAGGCTGGCAAGTGTAAACGAAAAGGCCATCTCATGAGATTTCCTGTACTTCCTGCTGCTGCTGCTGCTGCCCGGACCATGTGTCCCAAGAAGAGCTTTGCTCAAGCTAGGTCAGCACTTACGCTGCCAGTTGTGGCAGAGGCCAGGTGGAAGGGGTGTGAACGGGAAAAATAATCAAGGAAAATGCCCTCCAGTTTTTCTTGTTCTGTTTTGAGTTGCTTTGGGGTTTAATTGGGGGTTGGGGGAGGTTGTTCTATCTTTTTCTGAGGGAGAATGAGAAAAGAAGGTTCTGGGTAACAAGACAACGAACTTAAAAATTACTAAGTCAGCTCATGTCGCATCTGCAAAGAGGACTCATGGTGTGCTATAAGCAGCTAGTGTCACTGTGGGACTGGCCCCTGGTGACCAGATGACAGCTCTCAGAGTGAGACATGTAAGTGGTGTAGGAAGCACAGCTTAGAGGAGGCATTGACCAGCCAGGGTTGTCGATCACAATCTCGAAGGCCTGTTTTCTTCAAAGGAAGGAAATGAATGATACCTGACCACCTGACGCCAGGGTGCAAGTGGTCACACAACTTGATTCTTTGCTATTCTATCAGGAGCCAGCCTCCACCTGAATCCCCCCGCCCCCATATCCTGAGCTTCATTTAGGCCTAATCCTGAGCTTCATCTCTCAGTGAATAGAGCCCATCCCTAAGAAAGAGACCCCATGTACTTTGCCTCCTCCACCAGTAGACTCTATCCTTATACTTATTACTGATCCTTTCTCTAGACCCTAGCCCTGAGCTCTGCTTTGCTAGGGAGTTTCTGTGTAGCTCTGCCTAAAGCTTTGTTGTGATAACTGTCACATGGAAACTGTCTCCCAGAGTTTTGCTATGCTTAAATGTGTAAGAAGAATAAACCACAAGGTCAGACTCTGGAGGTCTTTGACCCAGTGCCTGCAACGATGGTATTGACTCAAGTTTCACTCTTCACCTCTCTCGGATGGTCTCCCCGACGGCCATGAGGCTTGTGGAGTCCCCAACCAAGTGGCAATATTGATCCAGTCAAGAACTAGTACCCAAGTTCTTCCCCCAAGTCTACCCATTCCTCCCAGATCCTCCTTCATAAGTGTGACTGTTCCAAGAGAGAAAAGCACCAAGTACAGAGTCGAGCATTCTGGAAGTTGAAAAGCATTCACTGTTCGATGGTTTGTCCCAATGACCAGCAAACTGCAATTTGGGTTGAGATTAACATTAGAAGGATGCTTATGCTAAACAAAACAGATATGCTACTTTAGGGCCCACTGAGCAATTGCTGGCCTTTCTCTTTGTCCACATCCCTAGATGTGAGTCCTTCCTACTCCATTCCCAATCACACATTCAGATACTAAGTAAACATTTAGGGGCTAGCAGTTAAGAGCATTGATTGCTCTTCCAGAAGACCTTGTTTGATTCCTAGTACCCATGTCATGGCTAACAACAGTCTGTAAACTCCAGTCCCAAGGGAACTGTCACCCTATTCTGGCCCTTGCAGGCACTGCATTCATGTGGTACATAGGCATACATGTAGGCAAAACACACATAAAAGAAAAAAAAGTAGACATTTAGTAAAGAAAATTATGAGTGAGTAGCATACAAACTGATCACACAATCTTTTGGGTAAAGTCAGTGTTAGTTAGCCTAACCTTGTGTTCTAGATGTTCCAGCTGTGCCCTCCACAAAAGGTTCTCTGTGCACACATGTAATCGTATGCCCTCCACAAAAAGTTCTCTGTGCACACATGTAATCGTATGCCCTCCACAAAAGGTTCTCTGTACACACATGCAACTGTATGCCCTCCACAAAAGGTTCTCTGTACACACATGCAACTGCATGCCCTCCACAAAAGGTTCTCTGTACACATATGTAATCGTATGCCCTCCACAAAAAGTTCTCTGGGGGCTGCAGAGATGGCTCAGAGGTTAAGAGCACTGCTTGTTCTTCCAAAGGACCTGAGTTCAATTCCCAGCAACCACATGGTGGGTCACAACCATCTGTAATGAGATCTGGTGCCCTCTTCTGGCCTGCAGGGATATGTGCAGGCAGAACACTGTATACATAATAAATAAATAAATCTTTAAAAAAAAAAAGTTCTCTGTACACGCACATGCAACTGTATGCCCTCCACAAAAGGTTCTCTGTACACATATGCAACCATATCCCTAAAGACCTAACTATTAAAGGTATACTAGATCACATGCCTTACTTACAAATCGAAAACATTCTAGTGTCAATTTCTAGTATCTATTATTTTTATTCATTTTTCAGTTATGAAGAGTGATGGGTTTCATTTTGGCACTTTGTCCATCCTTCTCCCCCCACCCTCCACCCTCCCCCATCCCTCTGCCCTGCCTCTTGCCGGTCCCCTCCTTCCCCAGAGTAGTCATGCCATGTGATCTGATATCCAGATGTGAACCTTCTTTAAGGTCTGTAGGGATGGCTTCCCAAGTGCTTACCGTAGCTGCTGTAGGAGTGTGGCCTTTGTGATTAAGGGCAGGCTGCTCAACTCCAGAAAGTACATTCTGTTAAACAGCACAGTGGTGTTAGTTAGTTATTTCTTTTACTCTCTCTCTCTCTCTCTCTCTCTCTCTCTCTCTCTCTCTCTCTCTCTCTCTGTGTGTGTGTGTGTGTGTGTGTGTGTGTGTGTGTGTGTGTACAGATGCATGCATGCCTAGGCACACATGTTAAGGTCACAGGAAAACCCCCCTCAGATGGCTGTCCCTTGCCACCTTGTTGATCTGGAGCTCCTACCCAGACTGTCTGTCCTACCTACACACGAGGGCCCCTATTCACTGAGGCAGCTCGCTGACCTGAATGGTTATAATTTTAAAAGATAAGCAAACAGAAAATAAACGTCATGAAGATGAGACTTTTTGTTTTGTTTTGTTCACTGCTGTCTCTAAAATAATGCCAACACTGAGGAAGCCAGTATATGTTGAACAAGCGAAATCCACACTGATGGTCACTGAATTACTTCAGAGCAATTTTTTTGAATTTGTTTCTAGGTGTATGCGTGTCTGTCTGTGTGCGTGAATGCTTGTGCCCACAGCAGAGGCATCAACTCCCCTGGAGCTGGATTTACAGACGGTTATAACCTGCCTGACACGGGCACTGGGAATAGAACTCAGGTCCTCGGCAAGAGCAGTACACTCCTAACCGCGGAGCTCTCTCTCTAGCCCACATACAAGCATGTTTAAACAAAATACAGTTTGGGAGAATTAAGATGGCTCAGCAGGTAAGAGCACTCACCACAAACGCCCGATGACCTGAATTCAGTTCCTGGAATGCATGGTAGAAGGAACCAACACACGCACACAATAATAATAAATAAGATAAATGTTTTTAAATATATGGTTTGGCTATGGACATACTTAATATAACAGTAATAAAACACAGGTTTGAAACACACCAGTGTGTTTTAAGGAGCTCCAGGATTTACAAACTAAGGGAGAGCATCCAGATAAAAGGACATTCCTGCTGCTACTTATCCACTGTTGTTCAGTATCTACTTTCTCTGTGACTGCATCAGCCTCGCAGCCACAGTATCTTTTCACGAGCGGCTCAATCTAAACATCAAAAACAGCTTGGAGTCAGTATTCTCCGAGCTATCTTTTCTATAGTTTTTGTGCACCCCAACAGCTCTTCAGTCTTTTCTCCAAATCCTTCCCTTCCTTTTTAGATTTGACTTTGTGGATTCTCACCTCATACACTGCGTCTTTGCATTCAGTCTGACCCTGATCAACCCTTAGGAGATATCACTGTCTTTAAAAAGACCTCAGACCCTTCCTTCAAAGATTTCTATATGAAGGCCCTGAAAAGTCATCAGATGTGGATTGGCTCATGTTGAGCCAATCAGCCAGAGGAAGCTTTCTCTGAAGGGTCCTCATTAAAGACACTGACTGACTTAGTATGTTTGCCCTCAGCAACATGCTTACAGCAAACACAGAAGGCAGTCCACAGACTTAACCAATGTCACGCATGTGACTCAGAACGTTTGCACTTTCTCCCAGTTCTGCAACCCTCTCTCTGCACAGAGACGGTGCGGGCTTTCAGGCAGAGACGGGACTCCACTCCTCTCTCTACCAACGCATACTTCTCCTTCTCCAGCTGCAAAATGCCGAGTCATCAGCAAACCAATCATCAAGTCTCCCAGTGTGCTGGGGACTAACTGCAGCCTGGCGACTGCTGCGAGTAGCCATTCTTCACTTCTGCTTAATGACTCGGTTCTTCACTAAAGGGGAAGAACTTATCGTTCAGTCTCTTACATTTCAGTCATTCCTCCTTCTCAGCCTCTGCAGCTCTGGGCCTCCTAGAACACACTAGGTGTCTAACGGCATTCCATCATCCTCTTTACACAAAGGAGACCGTACTATCCATGATCTATATGACCTGCCCCCCATTCAATTACCTTCCCGAATCATCTGCTCACATTCTCCTCATTTACTGGGCTCCAGGCACGCTGGTTGCTGGCAGCTGTAGATCATGTCCAGTTTGCACCTGCCTCGGGACCTCTGCACGAGCTGTTCCGTGGGCCACGCTTTTCTCAGGGCAGCCATGTCTCTTGGTCCCTCCCTTCTTCCAGCGCTACACTCCAAGGTGTCCTCTCAGTGGGGCCTCCCCTGGACGTGCTATCCAGAATAGCAACCTCTACCCTAGCATTTCACATACTTTTGGCCCATTTTTTCCCCTCCCCTGCTGTTTTTACTAGGCACTTTCAAAAGCTATCTCAGAAGGTGGGAAGGAAAACAATGACTAAGAAAACACACTCGGAACAAAAGGAGACTGCCTCACAGGAAGTTAATGTGCTAACCTAAAATGAACACGAAGTGGTGAAATTCTGCCCCCACACAGGGTGAATCCAGCCAAGCCCAGGAAGCAAGTGACAGAAAAGTTACCAATTCACACGGACACAGGATTTTCTAGTGGTATCTGGAGGGTGAGGTAAACCCCCATGTAACAGTGAGAATGACGTAGGCAGTTAAGAGTAGCAAGCAGGGTATGACAGCACATGCATGCAATCCCAGAATTCTGCAGCTGGGACAGATTGAGTGGCAGGGGTTGTGACCAACCTGGGCTACAGTGTGATACCCTGTCTCCTAACAACAAGGAAAAAAAAAAATCAACAAAGAAATACCACAGAAAACAGCTAAGGAGGTGGTAAGCATAACTAAATTCCATATCAATACTAAAGCTTAATGAAGTAGGCAGTAAATTTTCACATAAGAGTGCAAACACGATCCTAGGCATTTTCCACAGGGGTAGTAAATGCTGTCTGTGACTGCCACACGCACACCAGGACACTGCATTGTGCTTTGCAGATTTGCTGGCCACAGTGGGGTCTTGATTACCTGTGAACTCAAGGATAGAAGCCCAGAGGAGAAGCCAGCAGCCGCTGCTAACACAGCAGAGAAAGTGTGGATGTGAAGAGACGTCATCTCCTGTGTCTAAAAATCTGTTATGGGTTTTTTTTTTTCTAAGCACAAACTTCTCTAATTCTTCTTTTGCATACAGAATTCAGAAAGCAATAAAGGAACTGCTATTTGACACTCTAGGCTTTGGGGGGGGGTGGAGGGGTTGTTTGTTTGTTTGTTTGAGACTAGATCTCACTAAAGAGCTTTGGCTGGCCTCCAACTCACTATGTAGACTAGGCTGGCTTTGATCTCAGACATCTACCTGCCTCCAGCTCTGCTTCTGCCTCCAGAGTACCAGGATTAAAGGCTTGTGCCACCACTGTTGGCTTTTAGGCTTATTTTTGATCAAGTAAGGTCATCAGGAGATAAAGAGAGGTTTAGGGAAAAAATAGCTATAATCGGCCAAACTCCCAAGAGCTCAACAAAGGCTGAGTCTGTACTACAGTTTGTAGAGTACTTATGTAGCACGCACAAAGCTCTGGTTTCAGTCCCCAGCGCCACATAAACCAGGCATGGTGGCAGGCATCTGTCACCCCAACACTCAGGAGGTGTCAACAAAAAGATGTGGATTTAAGGTTATCCTCTGCTGCATAGTGAGTTCATAACCACCTTTGTGTATATGGTACCCTATCAATAAATAAATGCAAAAATAAGTAGCTAAACAAATAAATGGTAATTTTTTTCCCCCAGCTCCTAAAGGGTAGATTAAAGTTCAGAGGAAAATACCTATTGAGCAGGGCATAGTGACACACACCTTTAGTCCCAACACTGGAGGAGCAGAAGCAGAGGGCTGGTTCTCTGTGAGTTTGAGGCTAGCCTGGTCTACACAGAGAGTTCCAGACCTGTGCGAGACCCTGTCTCAGAAAAACAAAACAAATAAACAAAACAACAACAAAACCTCAGCTTCATGGTCAGAACTGACCCGACCAAATTGATTTTATAACCAAGAAAACAACAAACTTCTTGTCCCCCGGAAGCCTGCCCTGTAGTTGGGGGAGGGGAGAAAAGAAAAAGTGAATCATATAATGTCAGTATTGATAAGCAGTGTTAAAAAGTGGAACGAACTCTTTGGAGAAATGTCCAAGTCTGACTCAAGCAGGAAATAAACAAGAAAAGTTCCAAACATCTTGAGTGCCAGAAAGTAAAGAAGTATTCAAAACTAAGAAAGAAGGTGTGGGGTGGGGTGGGGTGGGGTGGGGTGGGGTGGGGTGGGGTAGAGTGGACACAGTCACATGAGGGGGGAACGCCAAAGACAGGGGTGTGTGTGTGTGTGTGTGTGTGTGTGTGTGTGTGTGTGTGTGTGAAGTGAAAAGCTGCGGTGGGCAGACCAGGAAGCATTAGAGTATCAAGTAAAGACCCCTCAGTCAGCCCAAGGTCCACAAGGTCCACAGTAAATTCCAAGTAACTTGTGTAGACAATACCCTCTCAGGGAGATGGAGCCCAGGCTCTCGACTGTGGGCCACACCTAGTGATTCTTTCAAAGACTACGGGAGGGAAAGGATGGGGAAAGCAGCCAGAGAGATTAGATAGTAGAGGAGCCTGGCAAAGACTCCCTCAGGCAGATGAGAGAGGTTGAGTCCACTGTGATCAGCTACAGGACAAGTTAGATTCCTGCGTCTGACATGATGAAGAGTGGTACATCTGCCATCTTCACACAAACAAAAGTCTAACCACAAGAACACAGAAAAATCCCCAGGAGAGTCATTTTATAAAACACCAGACTGGAAAGACAGCTCAGTTATTAAGAGGACTTGGTTTGATTCCCAGCAGTCACATGGCGGCTCACAACCATCCATAACTCTAGTTCCAGAGAACCCAATACCACAGAGATACTGGCACATCCATGTTGCTACACTGCTATTCACTCTAGCCACATTCTGGAGTCGTCTCAGGTGCCCACCAATTAATGCATTTGTAAAAAGAATGCATGTATATACAACACGGGATTTCATTCAGCTATAAAGAGGAACAACATCATGCTGTTGGCAGGAAAATGCTCATCATGTCAAGTGAAATAAACCATACTCATGTTTTATTTTATATGTGGACATAAAGGTGAAACAGGGGCCGGGCAGTGGCAGCTCACGCCTTTAATCCCAGCACCGGTGTGGAAGAGGCAGGTGGATCTCTGATTTTAAGGCCAGCCTGAGCTATATATAGAGCGAGTTCCAGGGCAGCTAGGGCTACACAGAGAAACCCTATCTCAAAAAAAAAACAGAAAAAAAGATGGGGGGAGGAAGGAAGGAAGGAAGGAAGGAAGGAAGGAAGGAAGGAAGGAAGGAAGGAAAAAAGAGACAAAGTAAGGGACAGATGAAAGGGTGGTGGTCAGAGTACATTATACACACATATGGAAATTGGGGTGGTTTGAAAGAAAATGGCCCCCAAAGGGAGTGGCACTATTAGGAGATGTGGCCTTGTTGGAAGAAGTGTGTCACTGTGGGAGCGGGCTTGGAGGTCTCTTTTTCTCAAGCTTCCCTTAGTGTGACTGTCAGTCAACTTCCTGTTGCCTGCAAGATGGAGCATTCTCAGCTCCAGCACCAAGTCTGCCTGCATGCACCATGCTCTCCTTCACAATCATAATGGACTGAACCTCTGACACTGTAAGCAAGCCACCCTCAATTAAATGTTTTCTTTATATGAGTTGCTGTGGTCATGGTGTCTTCACAGCAATAGAAACCCTGACTAAGACAGAAATGTCATAATAAAACCCATTACTTTGTACAATTAATACATGCTAGTAACAGATCAGAAAATCAGTACTCAGCTCTTGTTATACGGAAGCCGCTAGGACTGTTAGGGAGAAGAACATATTAGTCAGAATTATTCCTTGGGATCTAGTGAGATGGTTCAGTGGGTAAAGGCACTTGCTGTCAAGGCTGGTGACCTGAGTTCAATGCCTGGAATCCACACGGTGGTAGGAGAGAACCAACTCCTGCAAGTTACCCTCTGACCTCCACATGCAGACCACTGACACATATATGCAAAATAAATAATTTTTAATAAGATCTATCTATTTGTATTTAATGTGTGTGTTTTGCCTGCATGTATGTATGTGCATATGGTGCCTGAGAAGGCTATAAAAGGATATTGGGCAGGGCGTTGGTGGCTCACGCCTTTAATCCCAGCACTCAGGAGGCAGAGCCAGGCAGATCTCTGTGAGTTCGAAGCCAGCCTGGGCTACAGAGTGAGTTACAGGAAAGGCGCCAAAGCTACACAGAGAAACCCTGTCTTGAGAACCCCCCCCTCCCCCAAAAAAAAGGATGTTGGATATCCTGGCACTGGACTTAAAGATAGTGTGAGTTGCTGTGTAGGTGCTGGGAACTGGATCTGGGTCCTCTGTAAGAGCAGTGAGTGCTCTGAACAACTGAGCCATCTCCCCAGAACAAACGTGTTGCTGCTGTTGGTGGTGGTGGTGGTGGTGGCGGTCATTCCTTGGGAGGTCCTCTGTGTGCTCTTCAGAGACAATACATGGTAGGGTGGCAAGTGTGGGACAAGGAAGTCGCTCAGGAGGTCAAAGGTCAGCAACTGAGGCCAAGGTCGTGGCAGCTAAGACTAAGGTGATCACAAGCAGTGGTACTGCGGGTCTTTAACTTCAGAATGAATTTTAAAAACCAAATTGTGGAAGGATTTGCTAATAGGTTGAATAGGAGATGTGAATGAAAAAGCCACATAGTCAACGATGTTATCATTCGCTGATACTGCTGAGCATCAAGAAGAGACTCCCTGCTTAGTTGGGTTAGTTTTCCTGTTGAGAATGGTATTAAGAAACATTAAGAATGGGGCTGGAGAGAGGGCTCAGCGGTTAAGAGCACTGGCTGCTTTTCCAGAAGACACAGGTTCAATTCCCAGCACCCACATGGCAACTCATACCTTTCTGTATCTCCAGTTCTAGGGCTTCTGATACCCTCACATAGATATACATACGGGTGGAACACCAATGAACATAAAATAAAAATAAATTACATATATATGTATACATATATGTATATATGAAATATTAAGAAAGGAAAACTCAGGTGCTATGAGAATCTCTCAAAAATTCAAGCCTGATGATACAATTGCAGATGACAGGGAAGGAGCCTAACCCTGAGGAAGCGCGTTCACTCCCAGGACTGTAGTGCAAAGCCGATACATTTATTCCTGCAAGTCAGAAATAGACGTGATGACAGGGAGCTACAGGCACGCTGCACCAAGCTCGGCTTCCAGGTTTGGACATTGTGAGCTGGGGACTGAGGGGAGGGCACAGGGGACTTCTTTGCATCTTCCTTGAAAGTTCTTATAAATAAATATGTCACTGCTTCAAGGTAAAAATAATTTTAAAGTCAGCTTCTCCCCAGGAGGATGGAATGAGAGCAGACCTTCTACAGAGTGCAGATGACTGAAGTGACGTGGGTTAAAACTGTGATCTGGTTGATACTAAAATCCTCTGAAGCACCAGAAACATCAAAATGTTCTCCCATGGAACCGTAACTATCGCTTTAATCATCGCTTCATGTGGTCTTAGGTTGAGCTGCTACCTCTAAGGAGGCTCCATTCACTACCACCACCTTCAGCCATCTGAAACTATCCCAGGAGCTAACTCAATAGGTCTGTGGTTTGTGATTATGAATGAAATGGTTATCAGCTCCTAAGATGAGATGAAGAAGTTTGAATTAAATACTGCCTCAACCAAAAAGAAGCATGACACAGCACATGTCTACTTTTCCATATGATATATGGATGGGAAGAATGATAGATTTAGGACTGCCTAGGTAATGTTGCTGTTTGCTGGATAAGATGATACGTACCTACAATTCAAGAACTTGAGAAACTAAGGCAAGAAGATTCCAAGTTCAAGTATATACTGAGCTCACAGCAAGACATTGTCTCAAACAATCAAAAACACAGAAAAGAAGAACACTTCATGAAAAAGAGCTTGTGGACATTTTTTTCATTTGGAGATGGTAGCAGTTTGAATGAGAATGGCCCCCATAGGCTCCTGTGTTTGAATATTTGGTCCCCAATTGATGGAACTGTTTGGGAAGGATTAGGAAGTGTGGTCTTATTGGTGCAGGTGTGTTACTGGAGGTGGGACTTAGGTTTCAAGCGACTGATGCCATTCCCAGTGTTCTCTCTGCTTCCTGTTTGCAGTTCAAAATGTGAACTCTTAGCTGTTCCTACCACTGCCCTGTCCCTTCACTGGGCCATCATGGGGCTATACACCCAATTAAATTCTTTCTTTCATAGGTTGCCTTGGTCATGATGTTTTATCATACCACTAAAAAAGTGACTAATACATCGACCTTCATTGAGCAGTCTATCATGCGCCTATTCACTCTGCTGTTGAATTTATGAATGAGTGTGCCAGTTACCTTTTCATCCCTTTGACAAAATACATTAATCAACTTTAAAAACAAAAACAAAAGCAGGTTTATTACTCTTGTGGTTTGAATGAGAATGGCCCCATAGCCCCATATATTTGAATGTTTGGTTCCCAGTTGGTAGACTGCTTAGGATTAGGAGGTGAGGCCTTGTTGAAGGGATATATAACTGGGGGTGGGCTTTGAGGCCCCCGCCCCTGCCCCCTGCCTACAGATCTGGATGTAATCTCTCAGCTACTACTGCAGTACCAGGCCTGCCTGTCACCCTGCTCCCCACCATGATGATTGTAGACTAAGCCTTGAAAACTATGAGTAACCTTCCAATTCAATGCTTTCTTTTCTAAGTTGCCTTGGTCATAGTGCCTCTTCACAGCAATAGAAAAGTAACTAAGACAATTACACTTCCTGTTTCAGGAGGTTTAGTCCATGATCACTTGGACCTGTGGCTTTGGGTCCACATGACGCAGGACATCACAACAGGAAAAGGTAGCAGAAGAGGCCTAGTCACCTTATGCTGGCCAGAAATAAGAGAAGGAAGGAGGAAGAGAGGGAGGGAGAGAGAGGAAAAAAGAGGGGGGGAAGCCTAATATCCCCTTCAGGGTCAGACTCCAGTAACCTACCTTCTTTCCATTAACCCCGACCTTTTATGTCTCTACAGCCCAAAGACCAAGTCTTTAGCACAGGGGCCACTTGGGAGCATTTGCGAAGACCATGGCAATGACTGGGTAGACGGCATGAGACAGGTCGACTCCGTGGACCAAACAGAGGCAAACAAAATGTGCCAGAACCAGAAACAATGGAGAAATGATCATTCTCCCTTCAAACAACACACAGCTCTCAACCCACCTGAAAGGAGGCCTCATGCCATCGTGGATGCCAGCTCTCTGGAAAGATGGCCCAGAGAAAGGCCAAAGCCAGGGAGAGAGTTTGCACCCTTCGGGAGTGCCAGACCCTGAGCCACAGGTCCCGTGTGAGCCTCAAAGCAGGAGGCAGGCTAACTAAGGCCGTTCTCAGTTACTAAATGAGGAACAAGGGCTTCAGAGATAAACTGTGATAGATAAACTAATTTGGTCAGAGGACAACTTGCTAGAGTTGCTTTTCTCCTTCAACCATGTGGGTCTCTGAGATCAAACTCAGTTTATTAGACTTGGTAGTAATCACTTTCCTCTGCTGGCCCACCTCTCCAGTCTATAAACAAAATAGTTTAGAAGTGAGAAAGAGAGAGAGAGAAAGAAGAAAGAAAGTTGAGGAAATCTCAAGGCTGATGCTGTGGTTTGAATATAAAATGTCCACTACAGGATCATATTTTAAACACTTATTCCCTACCAAGTTGCCCTCTGGCCATATGTGTGCAATGGTATGCAGAGAGGTAACTGAAACAATTGTTTTTGTTGGTATGTGTCAGCTACTACAAGTAACACACACACACACACTCACTCACTTACACATACACAAAAATAAGCAAATGCATACATATATAAATGTAATTTTAAAAAAGAACACTTGGGGTCACCTCAGTCCCCAGTCCTCTCTTAATTCCCTTGTATTCTGCACAACTTAATCTTGAAATCTGTTTTAAATCCATGAAAAAATAGATTTTTTAGAGTATAGCTTTAATATATTTTTCACATTTTTCATAACACTCATGATGCTGTATCAGAACTGTCTGTATTACCACTCATACTTCTTCCAAGTTTCTTGTACGTAATTGTCCCTCCAAAAGAGTGCAGTGTGCTGGGTGTGGGGACACACACATTTAATCCCAGCACTTGTAAAACAGAGGTAGGTGGGAAAGAAAGGCAGGCAAACTGAATTGAGGCCAGCCTGGTCTACATGATGAGTTCAAGGCCAGCCAGGGATATATAGTAAGACCCTGTCTTAACAAAAAAAAAAAAAAGAAAAAAAAGAAAACAAAAGAAAGAAAATAAGAATATCCAAGAATATTTGGGAAGCACAAATTGGTCTAGGAGGATTTAAAAAAGAAGGGATAGGGACCCAAAGGAGTTGGGTGGGAAGACAAGATGTAGATCTGGATCTGAGAAGAGTTATGTGTCAGAGGAAGGAAAGAAAATAAAAACACACTAAACAAAACTCTCAAAAATAACTAATTAAAAGGTTGTTGGGTTTTGGTTTTTGTTTGTTTTAATTTTTTTTTAAGTGTCCAAAGCAGAAAACAGGCCAACGGAGTAGAGTGGAAAACACAGATCTTGACCTACACCACCATAGCCACTTGATTCTCAATGAAGGGGCCAAAAACCTTACAGTGGAGAAAAGGTAGCCTCCCTAGCACAGGCAGTGACACGGGCTGAGAATCCACATCTAGGGTAGTGAAAGGAGACATGATCTGTCACTCCATACCAAGATTATTTCAAAATAGATCAAAGACTTTAGCAGAAAACCTGGAAGTTTACAACTACTGGGAGAAAGAAAAATATCAGGAAGCAGTCCAAGATCCACGTGGCCTGGACTTTCTAAATCTCGGGAGGCAACAGTGAGAACTGGCACATGGGATCGCATCAGATCAGGAAGTTTCCCGGCAGCAAACAAACCAATCAACAGAGGAAAGACACAGCGACAGAACAGGACAGCTTTGCCAGAAAATACACAGAAGTCTAAACAACACCCAAAGAACAAGTAATCCAATGAATACATGGACAAATGAACTGAACAGACACCTTTCAAGGGAAGTACAGATGGCCGATAAATATGTTAAAAACTGCTCATCCTCATCAACAGGCAAATGCAGAGCAAATCGTCACTGAGATCCATCTCATCCCGTCAGAACGGCCCATCCAGAAACAAGCAAACAATAACAAGACAGTAAATGTGGCTGGGATGGAGAGGAGCCCTTATAAACAGTGAGGACATAAATTAAGGAAGCTACTTTGATTGTAAGTACATAGCTTTCACAATTAAGGATAGGACCATCCCATGCCCCTGCTACACCACTCCTGGGTACTCAACAGGTATGTAACATGATACCTACATAGACAAGTAATGAGATCAGTTTAGGTGCCCATCAACAGACAGATGGGTAAATAAGAGAGAGAGAAAAATAGACTATTATCCATCCATAAAGAAGAGGGTAGGGTAATAAAACAGGTTATGAAGGAGTGGAGAGGATCCATGTTTATTATATACACATATGGAAATGACCCAACAAGACCTGTGACTGGCAACTAATATATATTCATAAGAACTGAAAAGAGCATGCAAGAAATGCATAGGGAAGTTCTTAGCAAACTGTGAAAGTGAGAGTGCCAGGGAGCTTTGGTTAGCACAGCTTTGATGCATCTTCTTTCATTCATTTCTGATTCTTAAAGGACGAAAAAAAGGAGAATCAAGAAACAATGCCATATGGAAGGTTGCCACCTTCCAAGGACCAACACAGTCTCCATCAAAGGGAGCTGGAGAGAGTGTAGTGGTCTCCCCATGATGTGAGAGTTCAGGCTCTAACCTGGCGTCTTGCAGCCTAAGCTTTCTGCTGCTGCACTGTGTCTGAGCAATGGCTGCTCCTCATCTGTAATCCAGCACCACCTTTGCCCGAGAGTCTTCAGTAGCAGCTGATCTAGAAATGAGCACAGGACGGAATGAGACGGAACAGAGCTTTTGTTCTTGTCTTTCACTAGGTAGCCTCAAACCCTTCTCCAAAAGGCACATTGCATGTCCAGGAGTGAGAAGTCTCCTTTACCTTCTTAGCTTATTTTATCTGGGGCAGAGAGGTGTCACACCCAGAATAATCACTTTCCCATTGGTTCTGAGAGACCTGGATAATCCCTCAGCAACCCAGTCATTCTACCATAAACAGTAGCAGAGTTCTTGCACCTGCTCACTGGTTTATTCATCAATTCAGCATATACCAGATAATTAACAGAGCACCTTCTGTGTGTCAAACATTGTTCCAGGGACTAGAGATACAGAAAAGCACAAAGCTGGCAAAACTCCTGCCCTATGCAACTCCCCTTACCACCCCTGTAGAGACCCACAGAGGTTTCCTAGTGAGAACTTACTCAGGGTCCGAGAATCTGAGCTCGCTTTACCCAGCAGGGTTGCATAAGGGGATGATTTGACCACGTGCATGGTTATCAGGTGTGTGGAAGGGTCTGCACTTGGCTGTGCTATGTGCGTTGATCTAGCAAGTTGGGGGGGGGGGTCTTTTGCCCTGCCCCTTGCCATTGTTATAAAAAGCCCTTTTGAATAAATGGAAAAGGCTGTTGGGTATTGACCCAGGTCCTCCAGAAGCTATCCTGTGTTTCTGTCTTTCTCCTCTTTGCTATCTTTCTATCTAATAGTTTCTTATCCCTCTCTCCTCCTCATGGGAACCCTTCAAAAGGTGGGAGCTGGCCTCCCACACACCCCTGCCTCCATTTTACTCTCCAGCTGCCCCTGCCTCCATGTAGCTCCCTCACCACTGGAGAAGGCAATAAACAAAGGAAGTCAGTAGAAGATGTAGGTGTGGCAAATACTGTGGGGGGTGGGGAAATGAGAACAAAAAGAGACATGGGAAACACCAGGATAAAAATGAAAGGGTGAAAGGAAAGGCACATGGAAATTTGAAAAAAGTGGGCCAGGAAAAGGTCTGGGCTGGGAGTAGACCTGGCATATTCTCAGAGCAGAGAGAGGTGGGTGGACAGTAACCAGTGAGACAAGTCAGAGAGAGTGAGCAGGAAGCTGAGAGATCACATCTCAACCACACACAGGAAGCAACCAGTGGACTAGAAGCAGGGCCGGCTATAAACCCTCAAAGCCCATCCCCAGCGCTGTGCTGCCTCCAGCAAGGCTGAACTTCCTAAGATTCCATAACCTCCCCAAACAGCACCATCCACAGTCCCTGGGGGACCTTGCTCATTCAAACCACTATGAGCAGAGATGAGGTAGACTGAAAGAGCAGGTGGATGGGATGCAGGCCAGCAAGAGCTCACAGGGATGCTTAGCTTCACGTGCCCTTGATAACCAGCTGGAGATGGTAAAGCCAGAAGCGGGATACAGAAGGCTGGAGTTCGGGACCTGGATGTGGTGTGGGGTGTGAATTGGGAAAGGACCTCTTACCCACAGGACTGAAGAGAACATTGAGAGTGAGTGCAGGTGAGAGGGCCGTGGAGCCAGCCACCTTTAGGCACCAGAGCTGAAGAAGCCACAGCCCTGTGGATCATGTGGATGAAGAGAAAAGAAGCAGACCGGGAGCCCGGATGCTCGGTCCTCCCCCTGATGTTTTGCTCATTCACATGATCCTTTCAGTCTCATTCCACCTCTGTCAGCTTTACTCTTAAGTAAATAAAGACAATTTTTATCAAAGTGCATGAGCCAAAATAGATATTTACTATGTAAACACCATCCTTTTAATTGAGCGATTCTTTCAAAACTGCACACTAACGTCTATGCAGGGTAATAGAGTTCGTGAAATCACCAGGACATCAAGCCACCCAGCCTTTCCCCTGATGGGGTGTGTACAGGGGCTGCAGATTTTCTTTTTGCTATTGTTCCGGTCGGGCGAGGGTGTGGGGCTCCTCACAGCACCCCCTTCAGCCTCCCCTCCCCAGCGCCCAGCCTCCGAAGCAGAGAGCAATGAATACTCACATCATTTCACTCTGGTCCAGCTGCCAGGCTGGGGAACAGATGTTGTATTGTTAACACAAAGGAGAAAACAAACAACTCGGCTCTCTCCCGCTCTCCCGCCCTCCGCCCCCGCCCTGGGAGCCCCCCGGTGAAGGGCCCCAGACCGAGGAGGCCATGGCGTTCTCCTGGCACTGTTTACAGAGGACACGGGTTGTGTCAGCTGAGCGGGGCTGGTGTCCGGAAGATGCCCTCACTGTGGCCAGCTTTGAGAAGAGGACAATGGCCCCTCTTCTGCATGGGGCTCCAGTAAGGAACCTACCTGCATGTTAGGGACAAAAGTGATGACCCCCCCGAGACAAGCCTGGGGCAGAAGGAAACCGTTTTCTAGGTTTCTTCATTACCCTGTAGGTAAACAAGATGCAGATTCTCCTAGGGGTTGTGGAGACCCCCGATGCGGCAGGACAGCTGGAGGTGACACACACGCAGCGCACGCGTGTGTCTTATCTGGTCTCTCTTGCTTGTCTTTTAAAGCAGTGGTTCTCAACCTGTGGGTCACGACCCACTGGGGGTCGAATGACCCTTTCACAGGGGTCACCTAAGACCATCAGAAAACATGGATATTTGCATTACAATTCATAACAGTAGCAAAACCACAGTTATGAAGTAGCAATGAAAATAATTTTATGGTTGGGGGTCGCCACAACATGAGGAACTGTATTAAAGGGTCTCTTAAAACTGAGAACCACTGTTTTAAAGTCACTAGTATTTAGTCATGGTGGCTCTACCCTGACGACTTTATCTAATACTAGTCCCCTCCTAAAGGCCCTGCCTCTAAACACCATGATCAGATTAACTTTCTATCCTTTCAATACTCTGCAGTGTGGATTGCATTTTCACATGAGTTTTGAAGGTGAGAAATGATACATGTAGGTAACTAGGTAGGAGTGAGGGGAAGGTCCCTTCCTCTCTGGACCTCACAGGTTTAGCATCGCCTGCCTCCTTTTACTTGGCATGAACTGTCTCCCTAGCTGGCCATGGAGACAGGGGTACAGGATAAGGCGCACACAGGATAGAGTAAGCAAAGGAAATCTTGAAGGAGGCTGTATGTGAAGTGGTGGTAAGGAGGTAGGGGGACCAACCTACTTAAGAAAGGCTGGGCACATAGGCTGGGTGGCTGGAACTGTCCTGATGTTACTAGGGGGCAATGGAGAGAGCTCAGGAAGGAGTGTGACACACAGGAAACAGGTCACAGCTTTGTGATGGGTGAATGGCGAGGGAGAGTCGGTTAAGACATCCATTACTCCAGCACTTTAGGTTGCAGACAGCAAAGTGCGGAGCAAGCATTAGAAATGGTTCAATTGTTATCAATGATGCAAAATCAACCGGGCTTAGGAACCGATTGGGCATGCAGAAAAGGTGTCGGAGAGTGCTGGGGCTGATAGCACTTCAGTGGTTCTGCCCTGGAGAAGGTCATGTCCACCCACTTTCCTGCATATACCCTCCAAAATACAAGTAATATTAAATCATAATACAGATATAAGAAAATCCAACGTGTTTCTGTTTTTTTCACATATGGGCACTCTGACATCTTTTTTTTTTCTTTTTTTTTTTTAAGGCACTGCATTTTCAAAATATTTTCTTGGCACCACAGTTTTGTTTTGTTTGTTTTTTGTTTGTTTTTTTGTTTATTTGTTTAGTATTCCGAGTCTAGGTTTGCTTGTTTGTGTTTCTGGTGAAATCCAGCCCTGGGCTAGAGATACAGAGTTCATGTTTGGACCACTAGGTGGGTGCTGATGCCCTTCACAAAGATGTAGAAAGAGGAGGCACTAGAGACAGAACAGACAGAGCGGTGGGATGAGCTCAGCCTTGGATGCCTGCAGTTGGAGGCATCAATGGAGACAGACACTGCCAGAGGACAGCTGAGGAGATGAGTCTGGAGCTGGAGCAGAGACGGGAACTGGACATCATCAGTGCTCATGTGGGACAGAGTCATGAGAGGGAGAAGGTCACCCAGGGTGAGAGTGTAGAGGAAGAGGGGAGAGAGCCTGGCATGGCATGGACCGAAAAGCCTCAGGGGAGGGGCTGAGCAGGAAAGGGGGCCTGGGGAGCCGTCAGAAAGGCTAGAGTCAGGGGGTACTAGAGCCCCTAAGATTTAGGGAAGTGGGAATGGGAATCCCCGGGAGGTAATGGTCAAGAGCACCAACAGTGCAGACGGACTCAAAGTGGCTAAGGGGGTGGTCAGGACAAATCTGTACTCCACAGTAGGTCACTGGTGGCCCTGCTGAGGGTGGCTTCTGGAAAGGAGGATGTGTGGGAGGACAGACAGCAGATGAGATGGTAAAGAAGAGGCAGCATGATGTGCACTGTTAGTGGAAGCTATCAAGGCCAGGGCAGAAGGATCACATGTTCAAGGCCAGCCTACACAGTGGCAAAGCAAAGCAAAAAGCTGAAAATTAAAGCGAAAAGATCAATGAGCATTTAAAACATACAATAAGTTCATTGGGAGATGGAAGATGGAAGGCTGAATGAATCTCCTAACTGGTAGAAAATGTGCAAAATGGTGGGCAAGCACGTTTTGGTTGTGTTTGGTTTTGGTTTGGTTGGGTTTTAATTAAATGGAGAATCTGCTGGAGCCCAAGAGGCAGAGACGGGGGACTGCAAGTTCCAAACTATTCGGGGACAAGACACTGGTTACAAGAATAATAACTATGGAATCAACCAGGTAATGGTTTTCAGGCCAATGGGGGGGGGGCGGTTAAAAGAAGACATTTAAGGGGGCCAGGTGTCTCAGCAGATGAAGGCACTTGAGTTCCATCCCTGAATCCCACAAGGTGGCAGGAGCGAACTCTCGGGAGAGAACCCCTGAGCATTGTCCTCTGACCTACACACACACACATACACACACACACACACACACACACACACACACACACACACACACATCATAGCGTTACCAGAGCACAATCAATTAATCAATAAAACAAAAAGAAATTTCTATCATTCATAGACACCTAATTTCACCACTTGGAAATGTATATAGCAAGGATGGTGGACACGGAAGAGGGATTTAGCTATAGATTCAAGTAAATTAAAGACAAAAGTAAACAATCACTAATTCTCAGATCATAGTTCATCACTTGACTTAGCAGTCTTCCCCCCCCCCCCCCCAGACAGGGTTTCTCTGTATAGTTTTGAGCCTCTCCTGGATCTCGCTCTGTAGACCAGGCTGGCCTCAAACTCACAGAGATCCACCTGCCTCTGCCTCCCGAGTGCTAGGATTAAAGGCATGCACCATCACTGCCCGGTTAAAAACAGTCTTTCAATGGTCTCCATAAGGTGAACACCGAGTAAAATTCTCATCATCTCCTAGAGAAATGGGAAATATCTGAGAGGAAAAAGGCTGTGATGGAAAAAGGCCGTGATTGACATCTAAAACCTCCTCTGAAATCAGACAGAAAAGGTCAAACTAGTGAACAACAGTAGTGTGTGCATATTATTCTGCATAGAATGGGCCCACCAACAGTCAGGCATAGAGAATGGGGTGTTCAGAGGGCACTCCACCCTCAGCACTGAACTATTTGCCACAGAGAGATTCAGGGAGGAGTCTTTGCCTCCATCTGTGTGCCCACTGATGACCTCACCAAGCTCCATTAGACAGTTCCAATCCAAAGGTCACACAAATGGCCCTGGTTAAACTAAATGGATCACAAAACAAACCCCAAAATCACGAATCTAGGAATGGGGCTGATAGGGAGGGGGAGTTGGTAGAGATGGGAAGGGGACAAGAGAGAGATTATGATCAGAATGTATTATATACATGTATAAAACTGTCCAAGAACAAATTTTAAGCTCATAAAAATTATATGTAAAGCTGAGAGAGGGGTACAGCCCAGTAGGACAGTGGTTGCCCCAAGTTCAGTCTCCTGTGCTGAAATTTGGAATTCTGTATCACCAAGAAAAGCTGAGAGACTTGAAAGCACTTGCCTCTGGGAAGCAAAATATGGGGAGTCCCAAGGCTACTAACCGGCTATGTGAAGTTTGGGGGGAGGTGTTTTATTTATTTATTTTTTTAATCACATTTGACTTGTTTAAACTCTGATTAGCATTGATTGGCTCTCAGGACTAAATAGGTCCCAGTTTTAGAGTAACTCTACCTACAGAGGTGACTCATTGGAAAGGTGACCCCCTGAGATGCCCTGTTCTTGCATCTGGTATGTTTGCCAAGACAGAATCAGCCTGTGGAGAGGGCTCCCTTATCTGTACTGGGAACCTCTTGTCTGCTGTGCTCTGGCCACAGCTGCCTCTGCTGGTCTGTGTCTCAGGAGGAAGAAAGATGGAAAAGCTAAGTAAACGTGGCTGTGGGGGCGGGTGGCGACACTTTTACATTCACCTTAAAGCCATTATCTGTAGATCTCTTGTGACAGAAGTCTCTATTTCAGACAGTGTTGAAACCAACAACTAGTTCCCAGTCTCCCCCAAAGAGGTCAAGACAAAGCTATAAACAGAATGCAATCTGCTACGTTGCTGAAGATGACAGTATCATCTCAGCAAAAGCTATCAGCTAAGTGGTCTAGAAAATGTTCCTACTCAGAAGTGCTGGAATGCTTCCCAGTGAAGGGTAATTCAAAGGACCTTAGCTATCAACCACCTCCAGAGGCTCAGAGGGTCTTGCTCCAAACCAGAACAAGAATTCTGTCTGGGACTCCACCTGCTTACCTCAGTTTACCCTATAATCTTCCTGTAGACGAATGGACGTTAGAGGAGGTGGTGGGGATGGTAATCTCAAGCCTTGGGACACGCCCGCCACTCTAATTGACCTCACAAGGAAGCAAAGGTAAAGGTGGACTGTAGGACCAACAATCCAGAGGCTTTCCTTGGCCTGAGATATCAGCCTTTGAGTTAGACATTGACCCCCTCCAAGTTGAACAAATTGTACATCCCCAGCTGTGTCTCCAGACTTCCAAGTGGATGTTAAATCTACAAAGAGAGATCTCAGAATGATTGACGATTTGCTGTCACACTGGAGGATGAGCTTTCCCAGAGAGAATGAGATCCCTGAGAAGAGAAAAGGCCCAAGACTTGGCTGTAAGGAAACACCAGCCTTAAGACACGGGGAGCAAAGGAAGTAAGGGACTCCTGGGGCCGACACCGGCTCTGAGTGCTGGTCTGGAGTGTCTGGGAACAGGGAAGGAGTTCCCCCTGCTTGCTGAGAGTGTTGAATATGTTATATGCTGCAAATGCTCAGACTGACAGAAGGAAGGGGGAGGAGATAGGAGCAGAGAACAACGGCCCTGGCAACCGCCAGTTGGGGCCACTTCCCGATTTACAGAGGAAACACAGTTTTCTGTCTCCTTTGCGCATCCTGTCCCCGTTCCCATTAGCACAGGTCCCAGGAGAACCTGGGCAATACACGTGTTTCCAGGAAGGGTCAGTAGAAGGCCGCCTACCCCTCTGCTAAGTGGACTTAGTCCAGATTACAGCATGTGCTGCTCTGAGCCAGGTGGCATAAAGGCTGGACAAATATGCACTTTCCCGGTGCTGAGGGCAAAGGTCAAGGGGACTGGGCACTGAGCAGAAAGGTAATCATATGCCCAAAGCAAAGACAACAGGCTGTGGCATCCCCTTTTGCCTACCAAGGGTATTCAACAGAGGTTAGTCATTTTGGAAGAAGTAAAAGTTTCAAGTAGCAAAGTACCAAGCTGGCTCCGAGGAGGGTGTTAATAAATTGTTAGCTTTTGATTGGTTCAAGATCCAGGAAGTCTCACTAGCAAGAGTTTCCCCTCCCCCGCTATATCCTGGTTATACTGGGCTTTCTGTAGATTCCTCCCGGATGGCATTTCACCCCCAGGGAGAATGGAGAGAACCATGAGAAGTACCCAGGCTTTGGCGTTGGCAACCACATTGGAACCCATATGGTCAGTGTAACATTTCAAAAGTTGTATAAACGCCATGCATACCAGTTTCTTTCTCTGTGGTTTTGGAGATGATACTAAGTTCTAAGGGCTGAGTGACTATTTGTCAAACGCTCCCAGCTCCTGTTTTCTGATGCCCAGCTTAATCAGGAGAGCCACCCTCAAACCACCGTCATGGTGGCTTTGCCCAACTCTTTGCCCCTGGGACACGTTGTCCAGATTAACAACGAGCTTTTCTCTGTGGTCCATCAGTAGGTGGTATTCGGCCATCACATTACCAAGCTGCTGCACGCTGGTAATGACTTGCTCTGATCCTTGGATACAAGCTGGCATGCTTTTATAACTCTCTGCCCTTTACCTAGTTCGTTGAGAAAACACCACATTTCTCAGTTTCCTGAGAGCTTGAGCTACATCTCCAGGAGGAATCAAAACCCTCAGTGTAAGGTTGGGGATTTAGCTCAGTGGTATAGAGCTTGCCTAGCAAGTGCAAGGCCCTGGGTTCGGTCCTCAGCTCTGGGGGGGTTGGTGGGGAGACCCTCAGTGTAAACACACACACTCACACCCACACATGCACCCCAAGTGCTGTTATATAGCCGGGTAGCTGTTACAGCTGTAGCCCCTGTGGAACAGCCTTCCTTAGCTGTTGAAAATCATCAGCCATGGGTACTGTGTTTTCTGGTCTCGCTCCTTGGCACAGTGAGTGGTTCCTCATTTGTCCTTTCCCCTCAAAGTTCATGCCCTCAGGCACCTGGCTAAATTTAGCTCTTTTTGGGGACCTTTCCCCGGCTGTCCCACAGCTGTGGTAGTTTTGGCCACACCCCAGACAGGGCTTAGGGCTGGCTCCCCTCACCTAGAGGTGTCTTTGGGTGCTGCTGGTTGCTGTGCCCCTTGCATAACTGGCCCTTTCTGTCACTTTAGGCCAACAGTATTTGCTTTGAGAATCAATTTGTGCTCTTGGAAGCTGAAACTCTTCATGCTAGCTCCTGACCCTTTGGCCCTCCTCTGCTGTCCCTTCCTTCCTTGTTCTGCAGCAATGCTCGTGGCTCTCTTCGCTTCCCATTAAAGCTGGGGAAGAAAGAGGTGACTAGTGACGATGAAGTATTTTCCAGACTTCTCCAGGGGCAAGGCCTCAGATCCCTGAGGATCCAGCACAGTCAGGTGCCCTTCCTTCCTTCCTTCCTTCCTTCCTTCCTTCCTTCCTTCCTTCCTTCCTTCCTTCCTTCCTCCTCCTCCTCCTCCTCCTCCTCCTCCTCCTCCTTCTTCTTCTTCTTCTCTCTCTCTCTCTCCCCCCCTTTCTTTCTTGGTTTTAAAGTGTTTATTTTAGCTGGGCGTGGTGGCACATGCTTTTAAGTCCAGCACTTGGGAGGCAGAGGCAGGTGGTTCTCTGTGAGTTCAAAGCCACCCTGGGCTACAGAGTCTGGGACAGCCAGGGCTATATAGATATAGTGAGACTTTGTCTCAAAAAAAAAAAAAACAGAAAACAAACAAACAAAACTATTTTCTTTTATGTTTGTATGCTTGAGTGTGTGCATGCTCGCCACGTGCACTCAGGAGCCTGTAGAGGTAAAAAAAAAAAAAAAAAAAAAGGCCATCCTCGTAGAACTGGAGTTACAGGTGGTTATAAGCCACAAGCGGGTGCTCTGCAAGAGTCTTGGAGTGCTTTGAGCCGCTGAGCCATCTCTCCAGCCCCAGTTAGGTGCTACTGAATTTTGAGCTATTCTAACTGAACACAACAAAGACTTGAGTCAGAATCTCTTAGTAGGCAGTTAAATGAGAGAAATGCACGTAAAGGCTTTTATAGGTTTAGATGGGCTCATTTTCAAAGGCCCGGAATAAAGGACATAGATAGATCATACTCAGCCTTTTATCAGTTTGCTTATTATTTTCTTCTTTTTAATATAAGCTATAAGTAAATCAAGCAATCAGCAAGCATGCATGAATCTCTGTCTTCATTCAACTAGCTAGGAGCATTTCAGAAGCGAACAAAAGAATGATGTCAGAGTATAGGAAATGGGGCAGGAGAGATGGCTCAGTGGTTAAGAGCACTAACTGCTCTTCCTGAGGACCTAGGTTCAATTCCCAGCACTCACATGGCAGCTCACAGCTGTCTGTAACTCCAGTTAACTCCAGTTCCAGTGGACCTGACACTCTCACCTAGACATAAATGAAATGAAGGCAAAACGCCAATGCATATAAAATAAAAATAAATAAACAAAGGGTATAGGAAATGAGAGCCATCTTAGGGGGTTCAGGTAATACTTAAAGAGGATTCAGTGGGACCTCAGTCCTCCTAGAATTTGAAGACCATATGGTAAAGCCAAATTGACCCACATAAAACAAGATCAGAGCTAGCACTGAATGTGAGGAACATTTTGGAGAGGCTTTGCAGAGGAGGGAGGTTTGCGCTGACCTCGAAGGATAGGAAGGCTTTGAATAGATACAGAAGGGGGAGACTGATAAGCAGGAAAGAACACAATGAGCTGAGGCCGGAGGAGACAACTAGGCGTACAGGGTATGCACACACGTGACTTGGGGGTGGCTGCCTTTGCAGCCAACCGCATCCCAATGGAAAATGCATGTGAGGGAGAGGAGCAGACCAGATGTGGTCCACATCTGCAGGTCCTTGAGGCCCAGCCAAACTCCCAGCCACAGACACCTGGTAACCTGAGAGGGCTCTTCTGTTAAAGAAAGGGAGGCAGGTGCATCTTGCCCTTTTTCTCTTTTAGGAACCACAACGCATGACCTCTTACTTAGATTTACCCTCATCCTCATCAGCTGTCTGTCTTTTCTTCCTAGAGAACCATGTCAAGAGGTACCTGTAAGACCAAAGCACAGGACCCCAGACCAGTGAAATTGTTATGTGCATGTCCTGTCATGAAGGGCTCTAGTCATATCCGGGCAATCCGGGCACAGATACCCTTGAGAGGAATCAACTACTTCGAGGTGGTTGGGGTCATCAAAAGTTATGGCTTGAAGAGACACTGAGACCAAAGGCTATGCCCTGGATCATAAAAGAACATAGACACTCCTGAGTGGCCACTGTCCTGACACGTGACTGGGGCCGATGACCCTGGGGTCAATTGCTGCCACACTTGCTGACCACAGAGGAGGTTGGGCCGATTTTAGGTATTTGGCTGACAGGTCACATGAAGAAACTGCTCCTTTCGAACGCTCTTTCCAAGGGAAACAAAGCTCCCTGCAAAGCTAAAGGTTAGTATGGGATCCTCAGTAACTCTTTAAACCAAAGCAAACACGCAGGCAGACCTTGTTTGCTCTGCACTGGGCTGGTCTCCCGCCCTTGGTCATCTGATTTCCAAGGCTCCTGGTTGATTTCCTCCTGGGGTCAAAGATGAGAACAGGCAGCTGGTACTCAAAAGACAGGGGATGCTAGATAATCAGAGGAGTAATGGATATACAGCAGGACTTTTTTTTTTTTTCCCCAGAGCTGAGGACTGAACCCAGGGCCTTGTGCTTGCTAGGCAAGTGCTCTACCACTGAGCTAAATCCCCAAACCCGACTTTTTTTTTTTTTTAAATGGTGGGATTTTGGTTGGTTTGGAGAAGTCAAGAAGCTTGGTCAGGGCTGGAGAGATCAATCACCAGTTAAGAGCATTGGTTTCTCTTCCAAAGGACCAGAATTTGGATCCCAGCACCCACATTGGGTGGCTCACAGCTGCCTGTAACTCCAGCTCCAGGGGATCTGACATCCTTTTCTGACCTCAGCAGGCACTCCCTCCCCTCCAAGATACACTCATACATATATAAAAAAAAAAAAAAGAAGATATATATATATATATATATATATATAGAGAGAGAGAGAGAGAGAGAGAGAGAAAGAAAGAAAGAAAGAAAGAAAGAAAGAAAGAAAGAAAGAAAGAAAGAAAAAGAAAGAAAGAAAAAGAAAATGAAAGGCAAGCAAGCAACTTAATTAGGCTGGGATGTAGTTCAGCTGAAGAATGTTTGCCTAGCTGGCACAAAGCCCTGGCACCTTGAATAACTGGGTGTGTAATTCCAGCACTTAAGAAGTAGAAACAGCCGGGCGGTGATGGCGCACCTTTAATCCCAGCACTCAGGAGGCAGAGGCAATCGGATCTCTGTGAGTTCAAGCCCAGCCTGGTCTACAGAGCTAGTTCCAGGACAACCAGAGCTACACAAAGAAACCCTGTCTCAAGGAAAAAAAGAAAGACATGGAAACCAAGCCAGGCATGGTGGTACATGTCTTTAATCCCTGCACTTTCCGAGGCCGAGACAGGAGAATCTGTGAGTTCAAGGCCAGCCTGTACTGTATGTGATCCGTTTCAAAACAAAAACAAAGAAAAAGAAAAAAGAAACACACCAAAGAAACATTTGATCGGGAAAAACCCCAAAAAATGTAAATCTAGAACATCTGGAATCTTCAGCAGAAGTGTGTCTCTTCTACCTTGATTTGAGGACTCTATATTAGTAGATGGGAAATAATACCAAAAATAGTCTGTGGAAGTCCAGATATCCAGCACACTAGAACCAGTATTGACAAGCTTGGAGGTAGTAACAGGGTCATGGCCGGGACTTACTGCAGACCGTCAGAACAGCATGCTCCAGACTTCTCGGTGGATATTCTCCAATCTTCCTTACCTTCCAGCCTCTAAGATAAACTGCCTCCTACCCAGTCGTGTCAGTTGGCATAACCCCTAAGTGACCTGCCCTATGGAATTTGCAATCTTGCTTAGGACACAGTACGAGTATGACACATACATACAGCAAAGAAAATAAATGCTAAGGAATTTGGCATTTTAAAAATGCAGGGTAGGTGTGGACCAAGCTTGTGTATCTCAGAATACACAACGAAGGAGACATTACCTATAATGGAATCTGAAGTCCTTAGTCTGACTCCTAGTACTTCCCTGTGCCTGAATCCACCCTCTTTTCCAGCCTCACCTCCTACGATTCATTTCCATAATCAAACTGGTTTGCCTACGCCATGCTTCTCTTACTCCACAGCTGGGTTTTCTCTGTTTCATTTTGTTCGCCGTTGACAGTGTCTCCTTTCTTCTCTGCCTCTTCAAATCCTAACCATGTTCCAGATCTGGCTTGTGTTTCTCCTGTTTCTCAAAACTTTCCCAGCCCAGGCCAGCCTCCCATGCCCCCACCCTCCCCACATTCACAGCCCTCCATGTCCCAGGGCTCATGGCCTGGAAGGTCATTTGAAGGTTTATTTTATTTTTGTTTTATGTGTACTAGTGTTTTGATGCATGTATGTATTTCACCACGTGCCTGCCTATTCCCTCAGAGGCTGGAAGAGGGCGTTGGATCTCTTGGAACTGGAGTTACATTTGGTTGTGAGCTCTGTGTGGGTGCTGGAGACTGCACCAGGTCCTCTGTGAGAGGAACAAGTGCTCTGAACCTCTGAGGTGGCTCTCCAGACCCTTATGACAGCTTCTGGACTTGGACCCTTCTTGACCTTTGACCTCTTTGTGTAGCATCCCTCCAACTACTTTATGCTCTCTATGAGAGGTGACATTTTATATATCCTGCAGCATCTAGCTCAGGGTCTGGCATATGGTCAACGATGATCAATAGCTATTTGTCAAAGGGATGACAGGAGAAAACTTAAGACATTTGTTTGTTTGTTTGTTTGTTTATTATTTGGGAGGGGGTATATGCAGGCAGTGGAAGTCATGCATGCACTTGGAAGTCAGAGGACAATTTTCTAGAGTCAATTCTGTCCTTTCACCATGTGCATCCGGGGGATGGAACTCAGCTCAGCAGGCTTGGCAGCAAACACCCTACCCTACTAACCCATCTTTCTAGCCTTAGAAAATGTCTTACTGTGTAACTGTTTCTTCGTTTGTTCAGCTGAAGGAGTAGGGAGGGTCTATATGGGACGCTTGTTCAGCATTTTCTGAACATGGTATCCCGTAAATTACCTCTCCTTCAGACAGGTAAATATCTTCAGTTTATGCACTCTAAAAATGGGATTCAAAGATGTTTGAAGTCATCAGTAATGAGAGGAGTTGGGGGTGAACACTGGTGTGCCTGGCTGGGAATACCGCGCTTGCTCTCTCCTGCGCGTGCGCTAAGCTCCGCTGCCTCCTCCACCTCAACATCTGCGTGAGGACTGCTGTTGAGTTTCTTCCTGTCAGCCTGTTACATGACTTTCCTCATCACTCTGTGCACTCTCCCTCCTTTAGAGCCACCTTCAAAGGCGTTTTTCCTGGACCGCAATGCAGGTTTTATTTCCATGAAATTCTCATATAGCTCTTAGCCTCAAATTTTCCTTCCATCTTTTAGACCTATAATATCTCACTTACCTTTTAAGATCCAGCTAAAATGAGTATCTCCTCCATGAATTTTCCTGTGACCATACTCTATAACAAAGTTAAACATTCCCAGTTCTGAGTCTCATGGCCCACAGCCTCTTTCACAGTTTAGAACTCCATGCAACTGTGCTTCTGCACAAATAACAGTGTGATTACGCCACCATTAACATTTAACATTTAAATAATGCATTTTGCTTGATATTAGGGTGACTGAGGCCAATGGAAACAGGAATTTGTTTGGCCCTGCTATCATTTTATAGGACCAGCAATGAATACACGGTTCATGATTGACACATATCTCATTTATGCAGTACACGACTGTCCATCTAAAGACAGAGACATCTACGCTTCCTCCTGAGGCAGGCAGGCAGCGATAAAGAATGACATCTACAAAGCTACACAGAGAAACCCTGTCTCGAAAAACCAAAAAAAAAAAAAAAGAATGACATCTAGAGGCCAGCCCTACAGACACACCAAATCTACACACAGCCCCCATCTCAACGGGACTTAAGGTTAGGATCATCTGGACATCCTATGTAGGTTTTTTTTGGAGCTATAACATGGGCAAGAGTCTGCAGAACAAATTTTCTGCAGCACCCCACCCCAAAGGTGGAGCCTGGGCTCTAGTTTTATGCTCTGAGTTCTTTGCAAAGACCTAAAACACAGTGGACACTTAACACACTTTGTGAGTGGATGCTTGCTCGCTTTTCTTACTCCCTTTTAGTTCTCCATCTTGTTTTTTCTTCACTCTCCTTTCATTCCCTTTGCCCATTCAGGACCTGTTGAGGTGCCTAAGGCTAACGGTAACCAGGCCCTAACTAACGAAGAGGAAGGGGTGCCTTTACTGGCCCCCCCCCCCCCCCCCCCGTCCCCAGCCCTTCCCTGCTTCGGCCTCAGGCAACCCATGGGCTGATCCTTGGCCAGTTGTAAGTCTTAATTATCAAAACCCAAGAGTTCCATTGTTTACTGGATGGTCTACAGTTGATGGCCTACAGCTTGGGTATCCGCCCGGCTCCTGTCCCCTCACCTTCAGCCTCATTTTTCCTGGCACCTCTTTCCTACTCCCAATGCTCTCAGTCCTTCCAGAGTCCAGCTGCTGAACCCCAAATCTGAGACGCCTGGCTCTGGAACCCTTTCCTTAAGAACAGCCAGTGGTCTCCCTTCTCACCCACATCCCCACTCTTCCATCCCTAAGAGCCCCAACCATCACCAAGAACTCTGCCTCTGGGAATGGGGTAACATGCGGCTGCAGGGGTGGCCTTTGGGATGGCCCGCCCACATGTCTCTGTAGAAAAGCCTCTACAGAGCTTGTGCAAGATCAAGGGCAAGCTAGGGAGTCATGGGAATAAGTGAGGAGGTGGAAGACTAATGTTGGCTCTCTCGGGAGAACAAACAAAATTCCCTGTCTGATTCAGTTTGGGATTTTGCAGAGCTCATGTTGAACCATTTGTTTTCTTTTGTATCGAAATATACCTAGGCCAGGTATGGAGCACAGGCCTTTAATCTCAGCACTTAGGAGACAGAGGTGGGCAGATCTCTATGAATTCTAGGCCAGCCTGGTCTACATTGTGAGTTCCAGGCCATCCAGGGTTACATAGAAGGACCATGTCTCCAAAGGGGAAAAAAAATAAAATTAAAAATTTAAAAAAAAAACAGAAAAAAAAAAAAACATCATACACCCACATAGTTTTAGGCCTTTGTCCCAGCTATCAGGTAACTAGCTGGTACTCTCTCCCAAAGGAAGCTCCCTGGTCAAGGGTGGGGACAGACCCAGGAGACAATGAGCAGATACAAAGCATCCTTCTGTGCTCACCTCTCCCCAGGCATCTTGCTCCACACTCTGCCTACAGATCTCAACTGGAGAGTCTGTTCCCCAATAGGGGGATGCCTGTTCCCTCTGCCTTCCTGATGTGTGGGTAAGTGGGGTTTGAATGAGGATGTAACTGTTCTCAATGCTAATTCAATATTAATTCTAGATAAGAATGTTGCTTGAGTCTTGTAAGGCAACTGTCTGTGAAATGTTAACCACTGCTTTTGAAGATAATTTTCATGAGAAATACTCAGAAGGGAATGTCAATGGACTGGATATCAAATAACAGATGCCATATGTCATGGGCAAAGATAAAGACAAGAAGAGATGAACAAAGAGCAAAAAAAAAAAAAATCACCAAGATGCCAAGAGGTTGTTGTAGCTGGAGTTTTCTCCAGTCCCACCCAGGCCGCAGCCACTCAGACCCAAATAAACACACAGAGACTTATATTACTTATAAATTGTATGGCCATGACAGACTTCTTATTATCTAGTTCTTATATCTTAAATTAACCCATTTCTATTAATCTATAAGTTGCTACATGGCTCATGGCTTACCGGTACTTTACATCTTGCTTCTCATGGCGGCAGCATCTCCTGACTCAGCCTTCTACTTCCCAGAATTCTCCTCTCTGCTTATCCCACCTATACTATACTTCCTGCCTGGCTACTGGCCAATCAGCGTTTTATTTATCAATCAATCAGAGCAATACATTCACAGCATACAGAAAGACATCCCCAGCAGGTTGTCTCTAAGCTATAGATTTGGGGCCCCCTTTCCTTGTTTCTGGGCTGTCCAGTTGTTTAATATGAGCAAGCAAGGATCTTAGCATAAGTGGGAGGAATCACCGCTCAAATCTATTTTCCAAATGTAGAATACATTTCCTCACATCATCACATTAGGAAATCTCTGTGAAAGCCGAGAGCCAGACATAATGACTCACATCTGTAATTCCAGCACTTGGAAGGCTGAGGCAGGAGGATTGCCATAAATTCTAGGTTAGCTCAGGCTACATAGTGAGTTCCAGATCAACTTGGGCTATGTAGTAAGACCCTGTCTCAAAATAAAGCCTGATAAATGAGAGAAGGAGGAGGAAGGAGAAGGAGGAGGAAGAGAAGAAACTGAGCAGTTTGTACAAAGGCCTCCAGCCACTGCTACCCTGAGACACAGGCTCTCCTCTTTCCTGTTGTTCAACAGTGTCCAGTGAAGGCCTTCACTTTATCTGAGGTCAGAGGGTGAGCTGAAAGTCACATGGGAGAGATTGCTCAGACACTTAACACCTGCAGGAAGCAAGCTCGGAGATAAACCCAAGCTGCCAAGGACTCCACAAGCACAGGTTACCCCAGCACTTGCTCCAGAGACGCCTAGGGAGTCAAAGGGAAGCCAAGAAGGAACTATCTCATACAGCATGAAAACTGTCCCCATTCGGGAGCTGGCAGGTTTCCAAGACAGGAAAGAATGTCCGGGAGAACAGATCAGGTTAGCCCAGGCTCAGCTCAGAGACTCGACTCCCACTACAGCTCCAAGCTTTCTACTCCTTGTCTGATGTTTCTAGCTGCCTTTCTGCTTCTCTTATCTCCTTCACCAACCTCCAGCCCCCACTCTACACCACCCTAATTGCATCACCCTCTGAACTTGCTTCCACACACACACCCCACCATCCCCCGGGGCCTGCAGCTGTGGCTGGGTTGCCCTGGTGACAGTCACACTCCAGTTTTGGAAAAGGGAACTAACTTATGAAGTCAGAGAGGAAGCTAGCTAGGGTCGAGCATGGTGAGGACAGGACAGAGATACAGAGCTTGTGGTGGACTCCTTGGAACTACAGAAAGTGATTGAGCATGTCCAGGCCCAATGCCTCACACACACACACACCCCCACCATGTCTGTTGTCTCTTGAGCAACCCTCATGCAAGGGTCTAGAGAGGTTTGGTTTCTGAGGAGAGAAGCTGTCTGGAGAGAGGAGAGGGAAGGGCAGGTACAGAAGTGTGGTAACAGGCTAAGTTCAGCACTGGAGAGACAGATCTCTGTAAATTTCAGGCCAGCTAGGGCTGCATAGACAGGTCTCACCTATCTCAAAATAAACAAATAAAATATGGCTAATCCCGTGGTGAGAACTGCCCACTCTTTCTCATCGTCCTGAGGAGTCCTCAGGAAAAGATAATTAGAGAATACTGAGAGATAGGTTTAAAAAGTTTAACTGCACACCTAAGAGCTAAGTGTGTGTGTGTGTGTGTGTGTGTGTGTGTGTGTGTGAGAGAGAGAGAGAGAGAGAGAGAGAGAGAGAGAGAGAGAGAGAGAGAGAGAGAGAGAGAGAGGAGTGTTTTCAAACAGGGCCTTCCAAGCAGTGGTGGTACACACCTTTAGTCCCAGCACTAGGGAGCCTGAGGCAAGCAATCTCTGAGTTTGAGGCTAGCCTGGTCTATAGAGGACAGCCAGGTCAGCCAGGATTACACAGAGAAACCTTGTCTCAAAAAACAAAAAAGAAAGAAAACCAAACAAACAAACACACAAACAAATACAGTACCCCGGGGTTGGCCTGGCCTTGCAGCGACTCTCTCTCTCTCTCTCTCTCTCTCTCTCTCTCTCTCTCTGGAAGCACTAGGGATTGAACCCAAAGCCTTATGGTGTATGGAGTGTGTGAGTTCTCAAATGTGCACGCACACACACACACACACACACACGTGTAGAAAGTGCAGCGGGTGCTGTGCAAAGGGGAAAATCTTCCTGGAGCGTGAGATTATTGCAGCATCTGGAGGGAAAGAGCTAGATTTAATCCCAGCTACTTGGGAGGCTGAGGGAAAAGAATAAGAGAAGTCAAGTCTGCCTGGGCTACACAATGAATCCAAGGCTGCCCAAGCAACCTAGTGAGAGCCGTTCTCAAAACGAAAAGTACAAGGGGGCTGAGGATATAGCTCAGTGCTGGAGTGCTTGCCTAGCATGTATGAGAGCCTAAATTCAAGACCCAGAAATTAAATGCCTAACTAATTGTTAAAGAATTCAGGAAAGTTCATCAAGTCTTGGAGCAGTGGTTCTCACCTTCCCAATGCTGCGACCCTTTAAAACAGTTCCTATGTTGTGATAGCCCCCAACCATAGGATTATTTTGTTGCTATTTCATAACTGTGATTTTGCTACTTTTAGGAACCGTAATCTAAATATCTGATACTTGACCCCCAAGGGGGCCGCAACCCATAGGCTGAGAACTGCCGTCTTGGAAGATTCTGCGCCATTATGATTCTCAGCTGGATATGATACTCTGCTCTTGGGTCCCCTTTGTCTGCAAGTTTTCTCATAGAAAATTTGACCCATATATGATAAAACTGTCTGTGTCTTGGCAAAAAAAAATGTAACCTGTCACACACCATTTCCACGGCAACGACACGTTTGCTATGACGGCGTGTGATAGCAGTACAACTACAAACTTCAGAACCAGGCGCCTGGCAAAGGCCCGCCATGAGTCTTCGCCGGGCAACCATCTGTAAAGCAGGCAACCCTGCTCCTCCATGCATAGCTCTTGTGAGAAATGATGAGAGGATCTCCATCCCCTGATGCAGCTGAAGGCCTGGCATGCACTTGGCACTCCGTAGGTGTGCTTGCTGGTTTTTGTCAGCTTGACATAACCCCAGACATATCGGGGAAGAAGGACTCTTAATTGAGAAAAAAGCCTCCATACAATTGGCCTGTAGGCAAGTCTATAGGGCATTTTCTTAATTAGTGATTGATGTAGGAGAGCCCAGCCTGTTGTGGATGGTGCCACCCCTACACAGGTCCTGGTGTGTATAAGAAAACAGGCCAAGCAAGCCATAGGGAGCAAGCCAATAAGTGGCACCCCTCCATGGCCTCTTCATCACTTCCTACCTCCAGGCTTTTGCCTTGCTTGAGTTCCTCCCTGGCTCCCCTGGCTGATGGAGTACAAGCTATAGGATAAATAAACCATTTCCTCCCCAAATTGCTTCTGGTCATGATGTTCTGTTGTAGCAACAGAAACCATAAGGCAGTAGGAGAAGGATGCTGTGATCCTATCAGGAGTCAGCACCCTCTACAGTAGTTTACTCCGAATATAGCTATTCTGAATGGCGGGTTGTCTATGCCTGTACTGCCTGCCCTGAATGAGCCCAGGCCTGTCTGGTCTCAGAAGCAATGATAAACTGCCTCAGAACAGAGTAAGAGCTACGGTATGGACTGTGGGTCAAATTCTGCCAGCTGCACACTGAGAGTGATTCTCATTTTTAAACCTTTTTGGTGGAGGGAGATGTCTGTAATTCCACTCAGAAAATGGAGTCAGGAAGATTAGAAGTTCAAGGCCATTCTCAGTTGTATGCTGACTTCCAGGCCAGCCTGGGCTAAGTGAGATTCTGTCACAAACAAACAGCAACAATAACAAAATCCACATGAAATATGTATCTCTCAGATCTCAGTGTCCACACGTGGTTTTCCTGAAAGGCGGTCACATTCATCCATTTACGCGTCTTCTTCAGCTGCTGTGGTACTTCAGTGGCAGAACTCAGTCGGTGCCACAGAGACCCTGGGGTTGACAAAGCCTAGCACACTTCCTGTCCCTACAGAAGAGATTAGCCAATCCTCCGTTAGGATCAATAGGCCAATGCCAGCCTGGCTCATCATCTCCAGACTGAGACAATATTTTTCCCTTAATCACCGAAACGTCCTCACCAGCACACACACACACACACACACACACACACACACACACACACACACACTCCCTGGCTCCTTCATCAGGATGTTGTTAACACCAGCTGGCCTCCACTCTGGAAAGTGTAAGACAGGATTAGGCTGTAAAGTATGGCTGTTATTTTCTAACAAGCACTGGGGGTGGTACAATTCCAGTCACCCCTACAGAAACCCGCTCAATGCATCCTTTGTTCTCTCAGCCCTTGATCTCTCATTCTTATTACAATTTCTCAGGGCCTGCTGTGTCCTATTTGAACTGGCTCAGTGGGGGGGGGGGGGGGAGCAGGCTTTGTCCACACCTTCAATCAGACTGGAGAGAGGTCAAAAAGAAGAAAATGAGGAAGAAGAAGCATTAAAATACGTACTTAGTACTTACGCAGTGTTACCGGTTACCTCTGGAAGTGTTACCAGGCACTTCCACGGAATAGGATAATGGTCCTAGTTAGGCTTACTATTGCTGTGATAAAACACTATGACCAAAGGTAAGTTGAGGAGGAAAGGGTTTATTTGGCTTATACTTCTACATCACTGTCCATCACCAAAGGAAGTCAGGACAGGAACTCAAACAGGGCAGGAACCTGGAGGCAGGAGCTGATGCTGAGACCATTGGTGGTGGGGGGTACTGCTTACTGGCTTGTTCCCTGTGGTTTGCTCAGCCTACTTACTTGTAGAACCCAGGACTACCTACCAGCCAAGGATAGCCCCACCCACAGTGGGCTGGGCCCTCCCCTATCAATCACTAATTAAGAAAATGCCCTACTGGCTTGCCTATAGCCTGACCTATGAAAGCATTTTCTCAATTGAGGCTCCCCTCGTCTCTGATGACTCTATCTTGTGTCAAGTAGACATAAAACTAGCCAGCACCGTAATGAATAAGAAAGTCCCTGGGAGAGAAAAACAACTTTATAAGACAATGCAGTAAATGCTATAATAGAAGTATGGACAGCATGAAAGAGGGGGGAAATTACAATCCTGAAGAGGAAACATTAGAAGAAATCATAGGGCCGGGCAGTGGTGGCGCACGCCTTTAATGCCAGCACTTGGGAGGCAGAGGCAGGTGGATCTCTGTGAGCTTGAGGCCAGCCTGGGCTACAGAGTGAGATCCAGGACAGGCACCAAAACTACACAGAGAAACCCTGTCTTGAAAAAACCAAAACAAAAAGGGGAGGGGCTGGAGAGACGGCTCAGCAGTTAAGAGTACTAACTGCTCTTCCAGAGGTCCTGAGTTCAATTCCCAGCAACCACATGGTGGCTCACAACCATCTGTAATGAGATCTGGTGCCCTCTTCTGGCCCACAAGCATACATGCAGACAGAACACTGTATACATAATAAATAAATAAAAAATCTTAAAAAAAAAAAAGAAAGAAAGAAAGAAAAACCAAAAAAAAAAAAAGAAAGAAAGAAAAAGAAATCATAGGAAGGTGACAGCCTTGTCACAAGAGACCCTGAATAATGGAGAAGCTGCTGAGGTAAGAGGGGAAGGCCAAAGACTTCACAGTCCACCGAGTCAAGTCACATATGGACTTTGAGTAGGAGGGCGGGCAGGAGCGGACTCCAAGAAATAATCTGGGATCACATTGTAAAGCAGGAGGGCAGGCAGGAGCGGGCTCCAAGAAATAGGCTGGGGTTATGTTGTAAAGGGCTTTCTGTGCCTCTGTCTAGGAGCAAAGCTCCACGCTGGAAGGGATGAAAAGATCTTCAAAGATTTGAAGAGGAGAGAGAATCTAGTGTGTGTTTTCAAGGTTATTGTTGGTTGCAATATGGAGGGATTTACTGGCATGGAGAAAGCTTGAATTTAAATAAACATATGGGGGCTGGAGAGAGATGCTTTCTGCTCTTCCAGAGAACCAAGTTCAATTCCCAGTACCCACATTAGGCAGCTCACAACTACCTGTATCTCCAGCTCCTCTTGATTTCATGGGCACCTGCACACACATGACATTTACTCACACAAATACACATAAGTAAAATAAAAAGAAATCTTGAAAAGTAAATAAGCAGGTCATGGGTAGCAGAGAAGGTTGGTAAGCAGGAAGATCATGATATAGAGTTAATAAGACCTTATGGCATATTGAAGTTAGATGAAGGAAAAGAAAGAGATCAAGCCTGGTCTCTGAAATGGGCATCTAGACAGATAGTAGTATCCAGTTTTGGAAAGAGTAAATGACAGAAGAGCAATATTTCAACGGGGAATGGAAAAGTACTTGGGCGTGATGAATTTGGTAGTTGACATGCAGCATGACAGTTTGGAGTTACACAGGTCTAGTAGGCAGTTACTGACAGTGTGGGGTTAGCCCAGAAATGTACAGCTACAGATATGAATGTAAGAACTATCAGGAAGTGGGGAGACTAGAGAGATGCCTCAGTAGTCAAAAGCACCAGCTGCTCTTCCAAAGGACCTAGGTTCAATTCCCGGCATCCACATGGCAATTCGCAATCTTTGCAACTCCAGTTCCAGGGTATCTGATGCCCTTTTCTGGACCCTGCAGGCACCAGGCATGAATGTGGTGCACAGGCATACATGCAGGCAAATTACCCATCCACATAAAATAAAGTTAAATTAAAAATAAAGAAAAAGAATTGTTGGGAGCCAGGCATGGTGGCTATGCCTTTAATCACAGAGTTTGAAAGGCAGAGGGAAGTGGATCTCTGTGAGTTCAAGGCCAATTTAATCTGCATAGTGAGTTGTAGGCCAACCAGGGTGCGGTGGTTTGAAAGAGAATAGCTCTCATGGGCTCAGATGTTTGAATGTTTTGTACCTAGTTGGTGGAACTACTTGGGAAGGTTTCAGAGGTGTGGACATTCTAAAGAAAGTAAGTCACTGGGCAGGCTTTGGGGTTTCAGAAGTCTCATGCTTTTCCAGTGTGCTCTCCACCTCCTGCTTGTGTTTGGAGATACGAGAGCTTGGCTATTCCTACCACTGTGTGCCTTCACTCCACTATCATGGACTCGAACTCTCTGAAACCATAAGCCCATTCTTATTTTATAAATTATCTTGGTCATAGGGTTTTATTACAGCAATACAAAAGAAGCTAATACACAGGGTTACATAGTCTTAAAATAATAACGATAGTAGTAGCAGGCCAGCAAGGATTAAGTGTTTGCTTCACAAGTCAAACTACTTGAGTTCAGTCCCCAGAACCCACGTAGAGTGATGCTCTATAGCTGTTAAGAAACAACAGCAACTCTTATAAAGGAAAGTATTTAATTGGAACTGACTTACAGTTTCAGAGGGCTAGTCCATTATCAGCATGGCAGGAAGCATGGTGGCACACAGATAGACCTAGTGCTGGAGGAGCTAAGAGGCCTACATCCAGATCTGCAGGCAGCAGGAAAGACAGAGACACTGGGCCTGGCTTGAGCATTTAAAACCCCAAAGCCCATCTCCTCTCCCTCCTTCCTCCCTCTTCCCTTCCCCGCTCCCCTTCCCTTTCCCCCATCCCCCATAACACACTTCCTCCAACAAAGCAACACCTCCCTATCAAGTAGTGCTACTCCCTCATGACCAAGCATTCAAATATATTATCATATGAGGGCCACTGTTGGGGAATACTATTTTAAAGTGTGTTGCCTTTTTCCCTACTGCTTTTGTTAAAATGCCAAGATGTGTTTGATTAAATAAAATTAACCTGCGAGCAGGAAGCTGAGTCAACAAGTAGCTAAAAGGAAGAAACCACGTGTAGCAAGGGTTTTTTTTAAGTGGGGGCTGAGAGAAGGACGCTGGGTTGTTTGGAAGACTCCAGCAAAGGGAGAAGGTGAGCTACTTGCTAGTCAGCCTCCCGGAGTGAGCAGAATTTCACCTAAATCATTGACTCATGAGTTCTTTAGATTTAGATAGTTTCCCTTGGTGGCTTTGAAAGAGTCGGTGCCTGGGGGAACAGAATCCCCTTAGGCTGCAGCTCTTGCGGCCAAACCGCATTGGATAGCAGCGGAGTTGCAGTTGCTGTTTTGGACAGCCTTGGCTTAAGAGGCAGTCAATGTAAAAAAAAAAATAAAAAAAAAATAGGCCATTCCAATACAAACCACTGCAGAGCCCAGAAGGAAAGGGCACCAATGCCATGGAGAACAGTCCCCAAACTCTCTCCTTCTCCAGAGAGAAGGAGCAGAGAAATAATATGCAAAGATTAAAACCTCCTCACACCATGGATTCCCATGAGGCACACTGCTTGGAGAGTCATAAAAATCCACTGGTCTCTTTCCAGAGCATAGGCTCGGGCTAGTGACTTGGGAAGCAGAGATGATTTAGAGTCAGGTGGGTTTTTTTTTATAGCACCAAGAAGAACTCGCTATGCTGCAGAGGGGGGACCCGCCTCCACACTGGCAGAATGGAGTGCTGCGAACAGGAGGGGACCTTGCAGGGCTCCCAAGACTGGGTTTGAAGAACCGGAAGCAGAGATGGAGGCACACACAAGAAGCAGCAGTTCGGCTGTTCTCTGCTTTCTTCGCTTTTTCCACTCCCTTCTCTCTTTTTTCAACACCAGTTGTCTGTCTTGGAAAACATCTGTGTGATGTGTGATCTGGAAACAGACCAGTTGGTTCTTGTCACTCTACAAGGTGTGACATTGGGTCTTATTCGGGAACTCGTGAGTCGCAGGGCTTTCACTCTTGCAGATGTGTTCCACCATGAAACATCCTGCTGTGGGCAGGACTTAAACCATAAACCCCATGGCAGCAAATTCTCTGTATGGAGGTCTGCCGTGAGCTGGGAAAGAGCCAGCCCTCTTCTCTCTGCAGCATATAGCACACTGACCCCAAAGAAGAAAACCCGTGGCTAAGCTCCCAAGCATCGCTTCTAACACAAGCTCTCATTTTTGTTTAGCTTCAGCCAAACAGTAAGGAGTTCAGAAAAAAAAGGCGCCAGGCTACCGGCAAGCTGGGATCTACTTCCAGGTCTATGAATAATCCCTGAGCCCTACCAAATGGAGAGAGAGATTTTCACACTCCGATTTGACTTTCTGACAATATTAATAAGTAGCTTGCTTAAACCTCTGATGGTTTCCTCTTGACCTACTCCTTGTATTTTAGAGAACTATATAGAATTTAAGTATGCCAGACCCCGTGAATAGTATTCTAATATTGCTAAATATGCAAATGACTCAGATTGGGAAGTACTATACAATGACTTAAAACTATAAGCCTGCAGCACCAGAACCTCATAATAGGAGAAGAGAGCCGATCCTAATGCACCAAGCCCTCCTTATAGTTTTTTTTTTTTAATTTCTTATTATTTATTTATTTTTGGTTTTTTGAGACAGGGTTTCTCTGTGTAGCTTTGCGCCTTTCCTGGATCTCACTCTGTAGTCCAGGCTGGCCTCGAACTCACAGAGATCCGCCTGCCTCTGCCTCCCAAGTGCTGGGATTAAAGGCGTGTGCCACCACCGCCCAGCCAATAGTTTTATAATCATAAAAATAAATATTAAAAATTAACCTTCTGTTTATCAAAAGAGAGCATTAAAAAAATGAGAAAGCAAACCAGGATTGTCTAAAAATCCCTTAGACATCAGTAAGAAAAGCAAGAAACAAAATAGTGCAAAAACTGGGCAAAAAACTAGGGATCTGGAGAGATGGCTCAGTGGTTAAGAGCACTGGCTGCTCTTGTAGGGGATCCAGGTTCAGTCCCCAGCATCCACATGGCAGCTCAGAACCATTTCTGACTCCTGTTCCAGAGAATCTCCTCTAGCCTCCGTAGGTACCAGGCATGTTTGTGTTGCAATCATACATGCAGCCAAAACAGCTCCACATATAAAATGTTTAATAATAATAAAACTTAGAATTACACCTTTATTAGCAGTAGTATTGTGACACACTATATACACTTGGTTCATTTGTTCCTTGTTTTTCTAGACAGAGTCTCGCCATATTTCCCAGGCTAGTCTTGAACTCTGAGCTCAAATGACCCTCCCACCTCAGCCACCAAGTACTGGGATTACAGGCACGGACCATCAGCACTAGAACTAGAATATTTTGCTGATTTTTTTTTTCTCTAATAAGGATATTCCCTCAAGGCAAGTCCATTGTTTTTTAATCCTAGCATGGCTTTTGACATAAATAAGATTACAAACTGGATACAAATAATTCTTTTGAACCATGGTTGATTCTGTTTTGATTTTGGAAAATGTCACAATAATGACTTCATCTAGTCTAGCTCTCCACCCATCTGAGTCCTGTGCGATGAATGAGCCCCCTATTCTCAGGACTTAGAAGTGCTCCAACAGAAACATGACAGGAATGATTGCTGCCTCTACCTCAACCATTCCAGAAAGTTCACAACCTCATTTTCTTCATCTTCCTGGGACTACCTCAGAAAGTTGATCTTTGCCCAAGCCATATAGACTCCTCTTTCTGCACACATCATATTCTTTGAAAAAAAATATCTTCAAAGTTCCCAGGTGTGGACAGAAGAGGCCCTTAAAGAAAAGAGGAGGAACTACCTCATGGAGCCAAGGAGGTAGATCAGCAGGAACAATTAAAGAGGCCACCAAAGCTCTCAGCAATGACTTCCAGTCAGTCTCTTGGGGACTGGATCACAGCCCAGGGCTGAGAATCTAAGAATATTCCCTTTCTTTCCATTCAACTTCATTAAGAAAAAAGCATTTAGAAATTGTATTGAAGGCTGGCAAGACAGCTCAGGAGCCACAAAGGAACTTTGCTGCCAAGCCTGCTAATCTGAGTTCAATCCCTGAAAGCTACATAGTTGCACTCCGTGTGTGTCCTGTGGCACATGCACACCCCCTTCTACACTAAATTAATTCATTTGATTTTTAAAAACTATATTAAGTTATTGCCTTACCAAGTCTTTAAGGACCTAAAAGACAATGGAGAAGCCAATGTTGAAGAAAGATATATATATATATATATAAACCCAGATATCTCCTGAGTGCCTTCCAGATACCAGGTAGTAGACTAGACAGTGAATAAGTCAGTGCTTTAAAGGGCTTACAGTTTATTATGGGTAAGCAGTAATAGCTATTGCCAGGTGTGGTGGCACACACCTTTAATCCCAGCACTCAGGAGCCAGAGAGGGGTCTCTGTGAGTTTGAGGCCAGCCTAGCATATATTCAAGTTCTAGGACAGCCAGGGCTACATAGTGAGACCCTGTCTCAGAAACACAATAAACAGAGCAAGATCCAGGACAGGCACCAAAACTACACAGAGAAACCCTGTCTTGAAAAACCAAAAAAAAAAAAAAAAAAAAAAAAGAAAGAAAGAAAAAAGAAAAGCAAAAAACCAAAACTCAATAAACAAACAACAACAACAATAAATAGCTGTGATGTTGTGGAATATCAGTTGAAGATGTGTTACCTTCCTTTATGCTGGGGAATATTTGTTTAATGATGCAAAGGTGTGTTGCATTCTTTTATGTTGCATTTGTTTAACTCTATGAAGCTGTGTTGCTTTGCCTGTCTAAAACACCTGATGATCTAATAAAGAGCTGAATGGTCAATAGCAAGGCAGGAGAGGTATAGGCGGGGCTGGCAGGCAGAGAGGATAAATGGCAGAGAGAAGAGAGAGGAGTGAGAAAAGGAGGAGAGGAGGACACCAGGGGCCAGCCACACAGCCACCCAGCCAGCCACGGAGTAAGAAGGAAAGAAATGAATATAGAACAGAAAAAGGTAAAAGCCCAGAAGCAAAAGGTAGACAGGGTAAGTTAAGTTATAAAACCTGGCTAGAAGTAAGCCAGCTAACGTGGGACATTCATAAGTAAGAATACGTCTCCATGTATTTATTTGGGAGCTGGGTGGCAAGTCCTCCAAAGAGCAAAGAGTTAAGACCACAACAACAGTGTAATAACAGCTTTATTTATTTAATGATAAAATTTCATACGACATTGTGCAAAGCATTTTAACATATATTTTCAATATATATTTTAATAGTCACAATATATAACAATATATGATACTATGTTAAATAATATGTATTTTGTTACACTGGCATCTTAATGTCATAGCTGTTATTTGTTTGCAGCACTATTTACTGGGTGAGAGAACACAAGGTACAACAGAACCCACTATAAGAGAGGGAAAGGGGGACGTGAATAGGCCTACAGGAAATGAATAGTGTGGAGAGGGTTGGAGAGCAGGTGGGACCTGCTTTTATGAGTCACCTCTCACATGCACATATGGCCTTACGTAGCTATGTCACGAATGTGCGTAGATTACCTGATCACAATGCATGCAGATTACACGACCATGCAGCACACAGATTACATAGGACATAAGGCCCTGGAGTAACTAAGCATTTTGCCTGGTTGCTGAAGAGCGCATGTGCGGCCATGCAGATGTAGAGTGGCCAGGAATGATAACATTCCACCCTTTTTACTATTATAAAAAGTAGGGGGTTAGGAGTAGCAGGTGAACGGGAATGGGGGAGCCTTGTCTCCTGGAACTGCTTCCAGCTGACTTGGTGGGCATCGGTTAATTTTTGGGGATGACGAGGGGGACTTTGCTTGAGGTAGCCAGACGTTCTGAGATAGGATGAATTAATTGTCTTCACTGCTGCTTTTTTCTGTCTTTTTGTTTTTTATCGAGACAGGGTTTCTCTGTGTAGCTTTGGCGCCTTTCCTGGATCTCGCTCTGTAGACCAGGCTGGCCTTGAACTCACAAAGATCCACCTGCCTCTGCCTCCCGAGTGCTGGGATTAAAGGCATGCGCCACCACCACCCGGCTTCACTGCTGCTTTTAGCCTTGCGGAATAGTCCATCCTTGCTTGGATCTGACAAGATGCTGGCGAGGCAGAAGAGGAAGTTTAGGAAACAATTTTACCTTGGCAGGAAAGGGGAGATGAGATGAAGGGTGGGATCCTCGAGGGGTCCCAGGATGAGGGAGGCGGGTCCCGGGACCAGGAAAGTTTGAATGATACTTATCTGAAGTGGATCTAACCTGTCCCGGTGGGTCCACGCTGGCTCTGGAGCTTGGAAGAATTTTTAAATTTATGAAGGAGACAAATTTTAAACATATTAAGAAGCAGCCAAAGGGAATTTAAAATCCTGAGCTGGTAGCCATGATATTATAATGTTTAGTACTCTGCTATCAGAATTTTATTGGTCAGTGAGAGAGAGAGAGAGAGAGAAATCTGGAACATGCTTTATTTTTTATTATTATCAATTAGGCTTTCTATCTTCACCTGAGAAACCTTAAGGCACCTGTTTCTTTTTATTATTTCAGCCTCCAGGAGACACAGGTGACTGACTGCTGAGGGCATTTAACAGTAATAAACTGTTAGATTAAAGTCTGTTGAGCAGCAATGTTAGGAATGCACAAATGGGAACCCCCAGCTGGCAGGCCAAGGTACCCCACGAGTGCAGGGAAACATGCTGGGCAGATGGGGGGGGTGCACATGGAAAGTCGTTCACACCCAGGCGCTGCATCCACGTGGAGAGTTTATTATAATAGAGAAATGAGAGAAAGATAGGAAAGAGGAAGACAAGGAAGAAAGAGAAGGGAGAGAAAGCGGAGGTGTGCACACCTCGTAGGAATGGGGAGAAAGAGAGAGAGAGAGGGAAGGGGAGGAGTTTTTCCTCAAAATGAGGCTTTTACGTCAGGATGCAGGGTGGCCCCAAGGGGCAAGTCGGAATACTATTCAAGGGGCGGGTCAGAATATTAACAATAGCACATTTATGAAGAAGATATCATATCCTCCCTCTTCCATAAACGAGTAAATTGAGACATGGAGAAGTTAAGTATCGTGCCTAATGTAGTAAGAACACGAAGTAGGAGTGAAAACTACCGAGAAGGGTCGGTCGGTTGGTTAGACCGCAGGCTGCATAGAAAGCATGCTGGAGCTGGGAAGTTGGCTTAGCAGTGAAGAGCATGTGTTGTTCTTGCAGAGGACACCAGTCATGCGTGTGATGCACACACATACACATTAAATAGATAGATAGATAGATAGATAGATAGATAGATAGATAGATAGATAGATAGATAAATAATTCTATAAGAGAAAGGAAAACAAGGAAGCATGCTGGAAGCCTGAGAAGGACTGCTAGACGGCCCGGAAAAGTGCAAGGATCCATGAAGGAGCTCCTATCTGAGCCATCCTGAAGGTCTGGTTTGTCAGGTTCTGGCTAGAAAGGTGAGGAACTGAAAAGCATTTCAGCCAGGGGTTCTAACTCTTCAGAAGATACAGACTGCCTGTGTCACTGGGGACACATTCAGGAGACAGAGCCAGAGGGGAGGGAAGGCCCACACCATCCAAGGAATGTGAAGATTTGCAGTGAAGGATCCTGAGTGGCTTGCAGTCTGGGACTGACAAGGTTGGGCTTGGACAGAGGTCTGGGAAGCCAAAGGAAGGAACAGCTAGAGCAGGAAGACTCTTGACTTAACTCAGAATCATACTCCAATGAGGGCTGGCTCTTTCCTAAGGCAGGCAAGACCTGGCCACCACTGGATGTGGCTGAGGCAGCCTTGATGACCTGCCCTGCTAAGAGGAGCAGAGGCTATCTCTCCTTCTCACCTGGCCCAGTACATCAGGCTTCTTCCCTGGGACTGTTATCCACCCCACTCCACCCTCTGGAAATACTGGCTTTGGCCTCTTAAGTTTTATTTGATTGATACTTCATCAGTCATTTTATTTGTGTGTTGGTTTAGTGTGTGTGTTGGTATTCGTATGTGTTGTATATGTGTCATGGCACATGTGTGGTGGTCAAAATAAAACTTGAGGGTGTTAGTTCTCTTGATGAAACTGAGGTCAGGCTTGGTGGCAAGTGCCTTTAATTGCTCAGCCATTTCCCAAACAAAGTTTTGTTGAAAAGTAATTCACATAGCAAAAAATTCACTTTTTTGAAGTATGTACTTCAGTAGCTGTTAATATTTTTGGAGTATCATTTAATATATCTCTGTGTTCATCAAACTGAGTACTTTTAGAATATTTTCATGATCTCCAAAAAGAGCCTCTCACCCTTTAGCTATCATCACCCCCCCCCATCCTTCCCCTAGGCTCTCTACAGATTTGCCTGTTGTGAACATTTCCTGTAGATGGACTCACAGGGTATGGAATCCATACAGAGTCTTTAACTTAGCATGTTTTTTTTTTTTTTTTTTTTTTTTTTGGTTTTTCGAGACAGGGTTTCTCTGTGTAGCTTTGCGCCTTTCCTGGAACTCACTTGGTAGTCCAGGCTGGCCTCGAACTCACAGAGATCCGCCTGGCTCTGCCTCCCGAGTGCTGGGATTAAAGGCGTGCGCCACCACCGCCCGGCAACTTAGCATGTTTTTAAGTGTATGTGTTATAGCATGGATCAATAACCGTTTATTTTTATTGCTAGGTAATATGTCAGCCTTTATAACATTTCATTCACCCTTTTGACAGTTGACAGGTTCCATTTTTTAACCTAATCATTATCTAGAAGGGTGAGTTTACTGTGGCTGCCTTCATATAACTGTGACCTGACCTTACAGCTCCACGCCAGTTCCTCCAGCTGAGGTACTGACTCACCCAGTGGCCGGGACGTACTGTTTGCTACTGTACCTGTGTCAGATTGCTAGATCATAAACCCCACAAACGAAAACCATGTAGAGCCATTCCCACGCTGCCATCAAGAGTGGCAAAGCTTTCCAAGACAGGAATCCCGGCTGTGGATTTCAGAAAAACCACACCCAGCAGGCAGCCCTTAGTTCCTTGCCATAGAGAGTGCATAAGGAAGGTGGGGGAGAATCCGGCCTCTTGTAAGTAACTTGAACTTTGGAAATTGCAGCTCTCCTTGCTCGTCCTGTGCCCTAACACTCTTACGATACAGACCTTTGTGGTTTAGCTCCTACCTACTTCAGCTTTGTACACGTCATCCTCCATCAACAACAGACTGCTGCTCTTTCCTCAGATGTGCTATTTGCCGTCACCCGCTCGTGACATCACCCCCTCATGCCTTTGACACGCTGTTCCCAGTACTTAAAGAACCACTCCTCTCTGGCCTGCCATGGAGATCCCACTCCCATGTGTTTATAAACCATTCTAAGTGCCATCTAGCTCCTATTATCTGCTGTCCCAGACACTCCCTCTACCAAGCTTTCTGTATACCTTAAGTCTTGCTCGTCCCTCTGACTGTGCCACACAGGGAATTTCTGATTGTCTACCCATCTCCTAGACTATGGGTCCCTTGGGAGCAAGGGTGTATCCTTAACACATGGCCCAGTGCCGAGAATATAGCCAAGAGTCAATGGGCCTCCCCTGAATGAGGAATGTGACGAGGAGCAGAAGTCTAGTTAAATTCATGCAGTGCAAATCCAGCAGGCTATCTAACGGCAAGTGTCTACATGTGAGCTGTGGGGGCTGCTCCAAAAGCCTAACTTGTGTTTTTGTGACAGCCACAGCCATGATTTTAGCTGTTGATACCCAGCACTATGAAGTAAAAACACCAACACTAACAAGTAAAAAAACGGGCAAGCAAGATAGCTCAGTTGACTAAAGGTAGTTACCCCTAAGCCTGTCAACCTGAGATTTTTTTTTTCTATTTGTTGGTTTGGTTGGTTGGTTGGTTGGTGTGTGTGTGTGTGTGTGTGTGTGTGTGTGTGTGTGTGTGTGTGTGTGTGTGTGTGTTTCTGGCTGGTTGGGTTGAGATTTGTTCTTTAGAGATGGGGATCTCCCTTTACAGTGTAGCCTAGGTTGGCCTAGAACTTACTGCATAGCCAAATCTGGCAGCATAAGAGTTGCAGTTCTGCTTTAACTCTGAGGTAAATACTGAGATTACAGGCATGGACACCATACATGGTTTGGAACATGCATTTGAAAGGTCATCCAAAGAAAGTTAAGGATTTTAAGATTTATTAATTTGGGGGGATGGAGAGATGGCTGAGTGGTTAAAGGCACATACTGCTGTTCTTGAAGACCAGAGTTTGATTCCCAGCATGCATATCAAGCATCTTACAACCGTCTGTAACCCCAGCTGCAGGGGAATCTGACATCTCTGGCCTCTGTGGACACTTGCATTCATGCGCACATACCGCCCCACAACACACACACATACATGTGATTAAAATAATAAAAATATTTCTTCTAAAAAGGAAAGAAAAGGAGAAGGGATTGTTTCTTAAAAAATATTTGTTTTTATTTTATGTGTATGGATGTTTGTTTCTCCTGCATGTAAGTCTGTGTACCACATCTGTGCCTAGTGCCCACAAAGGCCAGATGAGGGCATCAGATCCTTAGAACTGGAGTTATAGACTATTGTGAGCTGCCATGTGGGTGGTGGAAATAGAACCCAGGTCTTCTGGAAAAACAACCAGTACTTTAAACTGCTGAGCCATCACTCCAGTCCCAGAAGTTAAGGATTTTAAACAACAAAGAGCCAAAAATATGGGAGGAGAACCAAGGAAGAGAGGTACCCCCCCACATACACACACACACAAAGCAAAAGGAGGAGAGAGAGAGAGAGAGAGAGAGAGAGAGAGAGAGAGAGAGGAAGAAAGAGAGAAGGAGAGGAGGAAGGAAGGAAGGAAGGAAGGAAGGAAGGAAGGAAGGAAGGAAGGAAACAAGGAAAGAAAGAAACAAGGAAAGAAATTTTAAGAGATGAAGATATTCCACAGGTGCAAGGAGCTATGAGTTTGGCAATATGGAGGCCACTGTGGAAGATTCAGCCAAAGTAATGTCAGCAAATCTCAGGAAAATGAGGTGGTATGGATGGAGAGAAGAAGAGGAATATTCACTCAGGAGGTCATTGAAATTAAGCTCCCTTTTTCTTGCTTAGAGATCTTCAGTCTCTGTGGTGTCTCATAAGACAGCTCTTTCTGAGGCCCACAACAAGCCTGGCCTCATTCTTTGGCTTCTTGGAAACTGCCTAAACCAGGCAGTGGTGGCTCATGCCTTTAATCCCAGCACTCGGGAGGCAAAGCCAGTTGGATCTCTGTGAGTTCGAGGACAGCTTGTTCTACAGAGCAAGTTCCAGGACAGGCTCCAAAGCTGTACAGAGAAACCCTATGTTGAAAAAAAAAAAGAAAGAAACTGCCTATATGTCCCTAGTGATGCTCCGCCTCCTCTTCCCTGCTGTTTAGAACAGTCCTCAGCTTTATGTAGATTAAATCCCACAGACAGAGTGGCTAAGACCCAGGTGTCTTTCTAAAAATAGGCAGCAAATGGACAGTATCAAAACACTAATCCCAGGCAACTTGCCTTTGGGAAGCCCACACCCTTTGATGTTTTATTCTTTCTCAGAGTACATTTCTATTAACCCCTGAACAAATCTCTGTTTACATTTTTTCTCTTAATAAACTCCAAGTCCTCTTCATATTCAGGGGAGAAAAACAAACACACATGTTGCAGAATATTATTTTAAGGTGTTACATTATGTTTATGTTGCATTTGTTTAACTCTGTGAAACTGTGTTACTGTGCCTGACTAAAACACCTGATGGTCTAACAAAGAGCTGAACGGTCAATAGTGAGGCAGAAGAAAGGACAGGCAGGGCTGGCAGGCAGAGAGAATAGATAGAGGGAGAAATCTGGGAGGAGAAAGAAGTAGCAGCCACAGAAGGAGGACTCCAGGGGCCAGCCACCCAGCCACCCAGCCACCCAGCTACACAGCAAGCCCTGGAGTAAGAGTAAGATTTACAGCTGTAAGAGAATGGGAAAAGCCCAGAGGCAAAAGATAGATAGGATAATTTAAAGTTATGAAAAGCTGGCAAGAAACAGGCCAAGCTAAGGCTGGGCATTTATAATTAAGAATAAGGTGCCGTGTGTGATTTATTTGGGAGCTGTGTGACGAGCCCCCAAAGAGCACAAACAAAAAACACAAGTTTATCCCAGATCATCTTGTAGAACCTTGAAGAAAAAGGCAACTGTGCATGTATTAGTAAGCTTGTGTTACTAAAACAAAAACACCGAGGCAGCTAACTTATACAAAGAAAAGGTTCATTTAGTTACAACTCTGCAAGGTCAAAGACTAAGTAAGGGTGGTGAGTCCCCGCTGATTGACCTCTGGTGAAGGAGGCAGATAATCAAGGTGGGTGTGCTCACTGGAGCATGTGGCAAACTGAAACACGAGAAGGAGCTGCTGGAATCAGGCTTGCTCCTTCTATAATGATGCTCTTGTGAGAACTCAAAGGGATGCAGGAGAATGATCGTGAAATTACAGGTGAACTATGCCCTCCAAGGGAAGCGCCCACTGACCTAATGACCTTCCACTGGGCCTCAAGTCATCAGTGTCCTGCCCTTTCCAAAGAATGATGGGGCCCTAGCAAAGACTTTGGTTTGGGGATTTTTGTTTTGTTTGCTTTGGGGTTTTGTTTTTGTTTTCTTTTGAGTCAAGGTCTCTTTATATAAACCAGGGTAGCCAGGAACTCACGGAGATCCTCCAGTCTCTACCTCTCAAGTATGGGATTAAAGGAATGTGCCACCATTCCCAGCATAACACAGATACCTTTGGAAGGCAATCAATATCCAAATATATTTTGCCATATCTTGGATAAGATCTGAAGATGGGTAAGGGAGAGGAGCTAGGGAGGGCTAGTTGATTTGAAAAGTCTTAATGATCTCTCTGGGTATGAGTTATCTAGGAACACTGGGAACCATTCAATACCAGTGCTAGAATCTGAATATTTCATCCATGCATGCCTTCTCTCTGCAGTCGGTGCTAAGATCCCCTGAGATGACAGGCATCTGAAGCACTAGACAGACAGGCTGCAGCAGCAACTTACTAGACGGCAGAATGTTTGAACATGGAAATGCCCTTTGATATCCTCACGGCCTTAGGAACCATGCATGCTCCATGGTGCTCTCTTGACTTCAACCTCCTCAACTCCACTATAGATTCTATCTGGGTAGGGTCTGGACTTATATTTTTGACAATACCCAGCAAAGATCCACCAAAGACCGCAGAGCATGGCCACGAAATAGTTTAGGGGTGAAGAGATACACTCATAAGATGTGCAAACGTTCACTGTTTGCTCTCCCACTAGAATGTGAGCTTCAAGAAGTCGGGGGTTTTACACACCTGGATCAACACTGGAGTCAGTTACTGGGGGGCTGGCGAAGGCCTGGCCCGTCATAGGCACTCGTTGTCTATGGAGTGGAGAGAGATGGAGCTGAGAGGAAGCAACCTGAGACGGCTCAGATCGGCGGCCTCAGTGCAAAGCACGGAGACGACAACTCCACCCTCACCCTGGGCTCTTCTGGTCTCTGACCAAGTCAGCTCTAAGCCCTAGCTCATTCCTCAGCACCTCCCCCACCCCACTGCCCTAGCCCAGGAATGAGGGTGGGGCCTTGGGTTTATAAAACTCTCAGTAAATTTTATTGAATTGAACGGTGACCCACTCTCTCCAGGATGAATTCAATGAAACCATCTAAGGAGTTTGTTAATAATCTTCTCCTCCCTCCTACTTTGGGACGGTTTCTCTGTGTAGCTTTGCGCCTTTCTTGGAACTCACTCGGTAGCCCAGGCTGGCCTTGAACTCACAGAGATCCACCTGCCTCTGCCTCCCAAGTGCTGGGATTAAAGGCATGTGCCACCACCGCCCGGCTCTACTTTGATATTTTAATCCCTTAAAAGATCTGGGGAAGATAGTCCATTAGGGCCATTTCCAGCTCCTATAGTTACTCCCCTTGTCCTTGAGCAGAAAGTTGTTTGTCAAGGGCTGTTGGATGAGGAGAAACACCCTTCGGGAACTTGGCTGATGTAAGTAACACCAAGATTGGCCTAGACCAGGTCCTGGCATGCATCCTCTTATCTTATTTTCTTGATACAATGCTGGGAATGTGGCTTATGTCACCTCCTAGCCCTAAGGACAGATCTCACTGCCTACTGGAAATAGCTGGCTCTCTTGCCCACCTCCAGGTCACCCACCTGCTTCCAGTCCTCCTCACTTGCTGATGAAGGCCTTGAAGACTCGGGGCATTTCTCTTGTTGACATTGGCGGTGGAGGTGGTAGTATTGAGTTTTGCTTTGTTTTTCTTCTAATTCAAAACAGATGGAACCAGGAACAAACAGTTGAAAAATTCTAAAAGCCACTTCCCTTTGGCATATTGCAAAGGGGAAACAAGATTTGAACACTTGTTCAGTAAACAAGTGTGAATGCACATGGCCAGTATCTTGGATGATCCTGACTAGCTCTTGTCCAGCACAAATATTGATCCATGCTTGGGATTTAAAAATCTCTAAGACCCTCACTTAAAACAGTTCTTTCGAAGATGTCCTTTTTTTCCTGTCTCTAAAATCTGAAGTATATTTTCTTTTTACAGCACATTTCAATTCAGACCTGCCACCTTTCAAGCTCCCAGTAACCTTGTGTGGCTCTAGTGGTTCCCATAGTGGGTAGCACAACCCTACCCAGGAATCTGCCATGTTGAGCATGGGCATACTGTAAGGATTTTGAAACCTGGCCGCATAACAGCGTCACGGGAACTTCTGCCAGCGAACGGGCAAATAAGAGTTACTTTATCTCCAAGCTTTCTACTAAAGTTCTAACTAAACCCTTCTCCTTCCCCACTTCTGCATCTGCCACGTGCAACCTTTTCTGTCGGACTTCCGCTGGCAGTGGGCGGGCTCAAATGGGCGGGCTTGGGCGGTTTCTATGACTCTAGCCCTAACTCACCTTAACTCCACCCACTCATTCTCAAACTGCCTGTGTTTCTCACGTGCATACAGACAGGGACCTGATCTTTGCCTTGTCCCTAATTCCAAAAAATAAATTCTCACTCACCACAAGCTTTTCTCTTCCCAGTTCCCTGTTCTAACTCACTGTTCAGCTAATGGTACAAGACCACCACAGAACCAGAGTCCAGTGATCATCAACATCTTATCAAACAGAAAGTTCCCAGCCACAGTCAAGAGGGATGGATACATGTCTCCAGAGCAAACGGATGACAGACAGCATCCCACAACGCCTGTCTACCTCGGAAGACTCCTCTTCTCCATTCCCCCAAGAGCCAACCGACGTCCAAAAGTCAGATGGAAGCAGTTTTTGAGAGGAATGATGCCCCTATTCCTATCTACCTGCTTTTTTATAATAAGTGAAAGTCTGGAATGTAAGGATTCTGTCCTTAATTACATCATCAGCCTGCGACGGCGTCCCAGCCTAAAAAGCGGGTGGGCTCTCTCTTTCCTTTCTGCTCCTTCCTTCCATCTGGACCTCCTCCTTCTCTTCTCTCTCTCTCTTTCTCTCTGTCTCTCTCTCCCTCTCCCTCCCTCCCTCCCTCTCTCCCCCCCCAATAAAGCTCTAAAAAGGTAACCATGGCCTGTGATTTCTTCTCCAGCACTCTTCTTTGTCGGCATGGCCGCCACGGGCGGCGGCCAGCCAGGAGCAGTGCCGTTTAACCAACACATACCAGCACTTGAAGGGTAGAGGCCAGAGGAGCAAAAGTTCAAGATCATCCTCAACTACATAACAAGTTTGAAGCCAGCCTAAGCTACAAGAAGCTCTGTTTTAATGTCTAAAAAAAATACACTGGAACTAGTGGGAGGAGTGTTGGTTGGTTAGGTGAGCCATGGCAGAGATTTGGCTAGGGTGGCCATAGCAAGCCATAGCAAGCGTAGAAAGAAGAAAAGGACATCAGGACATACTCTGAAGAAGGAACTACCAACCAGACTTCCTAGCAGACTGGTAAAGGAGAAAGAAAGAAAAAAGGGAGGGGAGATCAAAGTCGCCATCTTTGATGAGGGCCTAAGCATGGAGACTCCTACCATCTTCTGTCTAACCCAAAGCTGTCATTCCACTCTGCTCCGGGCTGTAGCCAGAAAACCAGCTTTCCAGGCCTTCAGCAGGAATTTGTCTCCTGCATTTCAAGGCAGTACTGCCGACCTTGACTCTTGCTGTAATTATGCATTCCTGGAACCTGTAAGGATTCAAGTCCACATGCCTGAGGAGAATGTTCTGGTGTGTTTAGGTCAAAGAAGTGCTGAGAAGGTGGCCTGGCTCAGATCACTGGCAGAGATAATCAGGTCTAGCGGCCTAAACTGGCATGCACATTTGCCCCGCTGATGGGAGAGGGGGGGGATTAGACATTTATTCTCAGTGTGAGTGTCCTCCCATGAGGCATTGAAAACAAGGATCGGAAGGGCAAGGCTGCTTGTGTCATGAGCATGGCTGGAACAACAGAAGGCAGCAGTCCAGCTAAAGCCATAAACAGGATCCTAAAGGAGCCCTAACAGCACTTCCTTGTTTCCTCTAGGCAAATGTTGAGCTTCCGTGCACACTTGATTCAATGTCTAGACTGTATACAAAAATTCACATAGGTGTTTCAATCGTGTCTTTGAAGAGTCAGAGGGACCTGCCATGCATGTGTGCCCAGGGTGGGTTGAAGCAAGAGCAGAACATACAAGAAGGGTGTTTTTTTGTTGTTCGTTTGTTTTTTTGTGGTGGCAGTGACCTGACCCCTACCCTTGCCCCTTGTGGTCTAGGATGAGAAGGGATAGCAGCCAGGCACTAGCAATTACACTAAAATTAAATCAGCAGTACTTTTACTGCCCAGAAAGAAGTGCCCCAGACAGATGGCATTTCCCAGAAGAATTGAATCTGGGCCTTAATAAACCTGAGCTTAAATCCTGGAACAGGACAGATTACACTAACTATGAAGCCTCCTGTTTAGTCTTTCCAAATGCCAACTACCTTCTGCCTAGACCAGGGACCAGCATTACCCACGCTCTGGAGATGGAAGGACACAGGCTAACGTATTTGATTACAGACCACAAAAAACAGCTCAGCAATGGGCATAAATCCTGGGCCTGGAATCCCATAAATATTTAAAAATGGCTTCCTGGGAAGCAAGGCTGACTCTCTCTCTAGTTCAGGCCTTTGCTTCTCTGACGTTTCCCAGGCAGTTGCTGGGGGACTGCCAGAGACATGTTGTGTAAAGAGGGCCCCACTACTAATTCATTCCCAACATTAGAAGACTATGACCTGAGGTCCACCCCAAGGGGACTGACTATCCGGAGAGGAGAATGCCACCTCTCCACCAAGGCCAAGATAAGAATGAAGGGGACCCTGTGAAGGGAGGGTGACAGGTTATGCAAAAGAGGAACCAACACGTAACCCAATTCAGAATCCCCTTGAATAACCAATAGGGTTCATGACCGTCCTCTAGGGCGTACATACACCACCACACCTGACCTCCTAGGGTTTTTAATTATTATCTGTTGCTCTCATTGTTGTTTTTAGTTAGTTAGTTAGTTAGTTATTTTGAGACAGGACCTCACTATGCAGAGTTCCCAGTTGGCTTGGAACTCACTATGTAGACCGCCAAGCCTCAAACTCACAGAGATCCACCTGCCTCTGCCTCCTGAGTGCTGAGATTAAAGGCATATGCCACTACACCTGGATAATTATTTTTTATTACTATTACATGATTCCCCCTCTAAAATATACCTAAGACTCAAAGTTGAAAATCTTTTCTAGAATTTCATTTATTTGAGTTTTTAACCCCAAACTGTTAATTATACCTCCTTATTTAATTGAAAGGCATGTTTTTCTCAAAATCACAACTGGCCTTAACGGTAAGGATGTGACACTCCCTAGAATTAGCAAAAGAAAGTTCTGGTCCGCTGGAAGCCTGAGTATCCTGATAGTACAGCACACATACACCATATCTAATCTGGCGCCTGGAGAGCAGTGACCCAGAAATCAGTTATGGATTTGAATGTCAGTTTTGCTATTGAGTTGTGAAATTTTTAACAAGTCATTCCTTCTTTGTGCTGCCCACTCCCATAGGTAAATCTAGGGCAAGACGAATTCAAAACTAGGAGCAGCTCTGCTTGCACAATGCCGCCTTGTTCTGGAGCGTGAGGACTAGTGCCTGCCATGGTGCGTATCGCTCACATTTTTAAGCAACAGATAGGCATGCAGGAAAAATCCAGACCACAAACAAAAGCCGGGTCCAGATAGAACCCTGAGCAATATCCTAATGGAGATTTGCTAATCTTAAGAAAGTCACTAGCTTGCCTTGCACAGGGTCTTGCACAAGAAGGAGCTGGGATTTGCAAGGAGACTCTGTGTGGGAAAAGCACATTTGGCCAGACAGGTTAGCTTTTTGTTTCTCGGGGGCTGGCATTGTCCTCCTACTGGGAGCTCAAAAGGAGAGAGTGTCCTCTCTAGTCAGTAAGTGGGTGTTTAGAACCCTGTTAAGGTGGAGGAGAAGCGGAGGTCTTTGAGACTTACGAGTAACTCGAGGCTGCAAATCACATTCTTGATGTCTGTTCTGGGGAAGGTAATATGCCCAGAGAGGCTTTCCAGGAGAGCAAAAAGCCCAGAGAGAGCTATGCAGAGTCTAGTCTAGTTAGACACCAGCTCATTCTTTCTTTATATGTGAACATATCATTCATTTATTTATTTTTGTGTCTGTGAAAAAGTCTCACTGGGCCAAGCAGATGGCTTGGGGAGGGGGTGCTGTCAGGGTACCTACTACCAAGACTTATGACCTGAGTTCAAGTCCCAGAACCCACATAGTGAAAGAAGAGAATTGACTCCAACAACTGTCCTCGGACCTCCACACTCTCACCATGACACACCCACACGTGTAGAGCATGTGTGCAGTGGGTAGCTGTTCCAGCTTTGACCTGGAAGTACTACCCCTAGTGAGGCTTCTGGTAACTGCCATGCCTACCTATGATGCACCCCTGGGGCAGGGCAGAGACGGGAGCCCTTAAGACCCAAGATCTGGATATGCCAGCCTTCTTAGTTCCTGGTGATCCTGGATGCTAGAAGATAGACAGAGTCAGAGTTCTCCAGAAAACCCCGCTGGACTGCACCTCACCTCTCCCGGATCCTATAACCAATCCCTTTACTGGCTGTAAGTTACCCTAAAATAAACCTCCTTTTTAACTAGGTGGAGTTGCCTTGATAAAATCCCCACTTTCCATGTGCACACATAATAAACCAAAAAGTAAAATGTAATCAAAAGAAAAGTTCTCACTACGTAGCCCAAGATGACCTAAAACTGGCTGTGTATTCCTTAGACTGGGATTACAAGTGTGTTGCAACACCAACAATTAGTGGTGTGTGTGTGTGTGTGTGTGTGTGTGTGTGTGTGTGCTTGGTTGACTTTGCTGTTATTTTTTAAGATCTATTTTTTTATTTTATGTGTATAGGTGTTGTAATGTGCATGTTTATCTGTATACCATATGCATGACTGGTGCCTGTGGATGCCAGAAGAAGGCATCAGATTGCCTAGAACTGGAGTTACAGATAGTTGTAAACCTCCATGCTGGTGCTGAGAATTGAACACAGGTCTTCTGGGAAAGCAGCTCGTACACTTAACCACCGAGTCTCTCTCCATCCTCCAACAATCAGTAGATCTTTTTTCAAATATAATTTATTTATTTTTATGTGCATTGCTGTCTTGCCTGCATGTATATCTGTGTGAGGGTTTTGGGTGTCCTGGAACTAGAGTTACAGACAGTTGTGAGCTGCCATGTGGGTGTTGGGAATTGAACCCAGGTCCTCTGGAAGAGCAGTCAGTGCTCTTAACCACAGAGCCATCTCTCCAGCACCCCCCCCCCAATCAGTAGATTGTAACCTACCCTTCCTTTCCATGGACCACAGGGTATTATCCTATTATTTATCTCTCTCTGTATATTTTTCTCTCACTAGGGTGTGATCGCCATAAGGGTCATATGTGTTTTATTTCTATTATATTCTCTAAATAGAATAACTTCTATTCTGTTCTAGTAAATTAGTAATCAAATCTTTGTTGGAAGGAAACAAGTGAATGAATGACTAGCTATCTAGTTTCTGAATGCCTTTATAAAAATCAATTGAGCCCTGGCTGCTGCCTAGGATGCTGATGGGAAATACTTAAGCAGCTGTAAACCATGACTTGGGGCCATTTCCTAGAAGCCCAGAGATAGACCTGACCAGATCCTATCCACCTGGCCAGTATTTAATTAAAGCTTGCTTCAAATTTGGCTTTTAAATTGTGGTTGTGGTCTTTTTCTCCATAGGTGGGATTAATACCACCCAGGCCCAGAACCAGGGCTGTGAGTTGGTCCACCCCAACATCCACTGAATCTATGAACTGTTGGAACATGTGAAGGGGATGAACCTACAGATCCAAAACAGCAGGATCTCCATGACACAGGACAACAGGATATTTAAGAGGAGCCCCAGTGAGAGCCCATTACGGGTGGGGTAAGAGAAACCAGAGGCCTTGAGCCAGACCGATGACTCACGGCAATGAACACTTGCAAGTAAAGATGAATGGACTGTTGATGGATTTCTCTGTCCCACCAACCAGCTCCCAAATAACCACACAGAGACTTATTGATTATGAAAGATGGGCCAATAGCTTATGCTTGTTCCTAACTAGCTCTTTTAACTTAAATTAACCCATATTTTTATTAATCTACATTCTACCATGTGGCATTTACCTTTTTCCCATTTTGTGCGTCCAACTCATTCTGAGTCTGTCTGGCTTCTCTACCCTTCTTCTTCCCAGCATTCTCTCTGGCCCGAAAACCCTGCCTAGCTATTGGCCATTTATCTTTTTATTAAACCAGTCATAGTGACTAAAGGGCAGACTCTGTGACTCAGCAGGCCACACTACAGCTACCATGACAAGACTCTTCGCTTTTTTGTTTTGTTTTGTTTTTCGAGACAGGGTTCCTCTGTGTAGCTTTGGAGCTTGTCCTGAAACTCACTTTGTAGACCAGGCGGGCCTTGAACTCACAGAGATCCACCTGCCTCTGCCTCCCGAGTTCTGGGATTAAAGGCGTGTGCCACCGCTGCCTGGCAACAAGATTCTTCTTTTTTTGTATTTTTATTTTTGTTGTGTCTCTTCGTTTTGTTTGGGTTTTGATTTTTCTTTCAAATTTGTGTTGTTGGTTGTTTTTGCTTTTTTGGGTGGGCCTGCCACCCAGCTCCCAAATAAACACAGGGAGGAGACTTCTTCTTACTTATGAATGCCCGACCTTAGCTTGGCTTGTTTCTTGTCAGCTTTTCTTAAATTAGCTTGTCTACCTTTTACCTTTCTCTATTTCTGTATACCTTTCATTATTACTCCGTGGCTGGCTGTGTAGCTGGGTGGCTGGCCCCTGTTGTCTTCCTCTCCTTGTTCTCTTGCTCTTTCTTCCTTTTCTCCCAGATTTCTCATTCTATTTATTCTCTCTGCCTGCCAGCTCCACTTATCCTTTCTCCTGCCTAGCTATTGGCCATTCAGCTCTTTATTAGACCAATCAGGTGTTTTAGACAAGCACAGTAACACAGCTTCACAGAGTTAAACAAATGCAACATAAAAGAATGCAGCACATCTTTGCATCATTGAACAAATGTTCCACAGCGTAAACAAATGTAACGCATCTTAAAATAATATTCTACAACCATTGGTTTTGATTTGGGGTTGAGGTTTCAAGGGCACAGGGCAGATGCAAGGAGACAGGGAGATAAGTGGGATTGGAATGCATGATGTGAAATCCACAAAGAATCAACAAAAGTTGTAATTTTAAAAAGTCAATTGAGACTCATTCCTTCCTGCCATTTATGTAATATATGTTCAATTCCATGTGCACTCACTATAAATAAATATTACATATAAATTTATATTTATTTATATATAGTTATAAAATCACTACACTACATATTTAGACTTACTATTATACTCCATAATTTATAAATTTAAAATGAATCCCTCATGCAAATGCGCCATATCCCAAAAGACACTCTTGCTTCCCTTAATCACTGATTACCCTTACAGAGCACATCGGCTACAGCTCTGCCGTCACTACCTTCTCCAGAGGGGTGTTCTGAAGGAGACCAACACTGAGACCCAGGATCTTCTCTCCCCCAGGCCAAAACATCCAAAATTAGTTTTGGAAGGTGGTGCAATGATCCTCTATCATATGAACAGTAACAAGAGACCCTCCACGAAAGAAAATAGAAAAACAAAAAAAACAAAAAAACTGACTTCAAACTTGGTTCCATACATAGTAATTTGTGAAGGAGGAAAATGGAGCAGCAGGCAGGGCTTCCGGTGCAACAGATGTTCCTACAGGGTTAAAGCGGGTCCTTGAGTAAGATGCCAGGAAATTCTCTTGACAAAGTAAGGGCTGCAGACTTGGAGTTAAGTGTGTGGGTGGTTGGGAATTCTCTCTCTCTCTCTCTCTCTGAAGGTGTGTCATGCTGATGGCAGTCACTGTTCCAGCAATCTGCACTGTGTCACAATGCTTCAGTAAACAACAGTCATCCCACAAGGTTATAAAGGGAAGCCAGGTGTGGTGGCACGCACCTATAATCCCAGCACTTGAAACAGACAGGTAGGAAGGCGAGGAGCTCAGGATCATTTCCAGCTGCCTAAGGAGATGGAAGCCAGGGGGAGGGGTGGGGATGTAGTTCAACTGACACTTTCCTAGCATGCATGAAGCCCTGGACTCGATCCCCAGCAGAGAATAAACTGGGCATGGTACTGTATGCCTTTAATCCACCAGATAGGAGGAAACAGAAGGAATTGGTGTTCAAGGTCTTCCTTTGGCTTCATTTCCTGTTGGAGGCCAGACTAGCATGTATGTGACGCTGTCTCAAATAAAGAAATAAGTAAAACCCCCAAAGGAAAAACATAGTAAAAGAGAAGGAAATCCCATCACCTAATGACATCATAGGACAAGATACTGGCCCAAATTTATTTATGTATCTTTTAGTTTCTGAAACAGGGTTTCTCTGTGTAGTCTTGACTGTCCTGGAACTTCATATACCAAGCTGGCCTTAAACTCAAAGAGATCTGCCTCTCTCTGCCTCCCAACTGCTAGGATTAAAGGCATGTGCCACCACCACCTGGCTTTGTCCCAAACTTCTAATAATGATGTTACTACAAACAAATCTATTATAGTGCAGCTGTCTAAACTTGCAGCACAGGTAGAGAATCATATTCAATAATAATAATAATAATAAATGACCTTGTTACCGATCTATGCAGTTAACATACAATAGGTGATCATTTTTACAGTGCATTCCTTTTATATATAAAATTTTTTTCTGTAAACAATATGCCAAAACAGTAGCATGCTCATACACCTTGTTCTTGGTTTTTGATTCTTTGTTCTGAGAAAGAGAAAGGGTCTTTCCGTGGAGCCCATGCTGGCCTCAAACTCTCAACCTTCCTTCCTTAGCCTCAAGTGCTGGGATGACAGCTATGGGCCACACACGCCTGGCCCTTTGTCTCTTAGTTACATCAGTTCCTCGTGTGCTTGATTTACACTGAGGTCAGTATTGTTTGAGAATTTTATACACAAGTACTGTATTCACATCACCCCCGACCTCCCTCCAGCTCCTCCTGAGCCACCCCCTTCTCAAACTCCTGACCTCCTACTGTTATTGTTACATATTTACAGGTATATATGTTGACAAATACAACCTGCTGAGTTCATTTAGTGCAGCTCATATGCATGGCTGAACTCTTGGGATTGGCTAAGCTATCATGCATGGGTTTCGTCCCTGAAGAAGACCGATTCTCCTCTCAGCGACCATTAATTGCCGATAGCTCTTCATCTAGGGGTAGAGCCTTGTGAGAAGGTTTTGTTCTTTGTGACCATGGGAACAATAGGCCTCACCTTGTGTATATAGACACATAGAATACCACACAGTCTCAGCTATACAGTTTGAGTTTGTGTAAATGTGACCTATGATATTTGCACAAGGCAGAAACTGCTTAAGGATATATTTCTCCGAATGTATCCCTGATAGTCAGCCCATGCCTACCTGGGGTAAGAAGAGATTCTCATATCAGATTGCCTCCAAAATCTACTCACTCTTTTTAAGAAATAATCTCTAGCCTTGCCTTGGCCACAAATAAGACTGTAAGTGAAAAATCACTGACAAGTTCCTCTGATTAGGTGCCCTCAAACATTTTTCTTACACATAGTTCTTTAATGCAAAGAAGCCTGGAACAGGACATGGAGACTCATGAGGCATGGCATAAGATGATCTGGATCATTTTAACCACTCTTATCCATGAGTTCAGATTGTAAGTTCAGAGCTGGTCTGGGCTACTTAGCCAGACTCCATCTCGAAGAAAGAAAACAAGAAAAAAAAAATCAAAGATGCCTATAAGAACACTGGCTGAGCACTTGGTAGCCTTTCGCTGAATATGTTATTTAGTTTGAGAACAACCCTGTAGCTACTTATTCAGATCCGAGTTTACAGACCAGTGAACCAAGACACAGGAACAAAAAGTAACTACGCAGTCTGGCCCTTATTACTATTATTTTAGTAGTTTGTTTGTTGTTATTGTTTTGAGACAGGGTCTCAAGTATCCTGGGCTGGCCTTGAACTCACCAAGTGGCTGAGGGTGACCTTGAACTCCCATTCTTCTTGCTCCCCAAGTGCCAGGATTACATATGTGCACCATCAGGCCTGGCTTATACTGTGCTGTAGATCAAACACAGGGCTTCGTGGGTGCCAGGCAAGCTCTGAACCAACTGAGCTACATCTCCAGCCCTAAAGGCAGAATTTAACCCCAGTTCTAGGGCCCAATATGGTTCAGTGGACAAAGACACTTGCTGCCAAGCCTGATGACCTGGGTTCCATCTCTGGAAGCCACATGACAGACGGAGAGAACCAACTCCCACAAGTTGGTTCTCTGATCTCCACACTCATGGCACCTATTGGTGAAATTATTAAGGCCACTCCACGTAGTTAAAAGGAGATTTATTTAATGGCGTAACTTACAAATCAAGGGATAGGTAGGTCGCGGGGTCTGGGGAAGGTGTATCGCAGTCCAGCGGCGTTCTCTGGAGCTCTGCTTGGCCCACCTCCACCGTCCAGGGTCCCGGAACCGAGAGAGCGCCAGTTTCCAGGCGCCTCCCTTGGCCCCGCCTTATAGGCGTGACAGTTGCCGAAGTCTCAATGGGGGTTGGAACTTCCAGATCAAAGCTGGAATGGCTACCCACTACAGGTACCCCCACCCCAACACACACAGGACAAAGCTTTAAATGTAAACAAAATCAATTTTTTCTTTTTTGAGCTGAGGATGGAACCCAGGGCCTTGCACTTGCTAGGCAAGTGCTCTATCACTGAGCTAAATGCCCCAAAAATCAATTTTAAAAGCCATTACTATCTGGCTTGGAAGTTCATTCTGAAACACTTGGGTTGAGCTCAGGCTTCAAGTGATCATGCACACAGAGCAGGGCTTGCTAAATGAAGCTGTCTGTACTCTTAATGCCAGTGTACTCTTAATACCACCTCTGGAACCTTCTCTGCTTAATCTTCCTCAGCTACTGAGGAGTCTCCTGAAGTTGCAGGCTTTTTGACCCCAATCTATACTGAGAATTATAACAAAGTCTAGGCTGGGCACGGCAGATTTACACTTTCAGTCCCATCACTTGGGAGGCAGAGGCAGGAACATCAGGATTTCAAAGTTGAATCTCAATGAAAAATACATTTTATACTGATATTAGTTTCAAGTCAAGCATAGTGGCTTCTTCTAATCCCAGTAATCAAGATGGGGAGGCCAAAGGACTCCTGGGAGTTCAAGGCCAGCCTGGGCTACATAGGAAATTCTAGAGCAGCCTGGGCTATAGCAGTGGGAGACTCTGTCTCAAAACTAGCAGTATCAGACCCAAAATGGGGTGGTAGGGTTGCTACAGTAGCCTGATAACCTGAATTTCGATCCCCAGAATCTATGCTAGAAGAAGACAACTGACTCCGTGAAGTAGTCCCAGCAGTTGGGAAGCTGAGGCAGGAGAAGGAATCGAGGACTAGCCTGGGCTACATAATGAAACGCTGTATCTTCATTATTGTTGTTTTAGGGTCTGTTGAGTTTTGCCTTGTTTTTCTTAGGGGGCAGGAATGACATGGTATATAACTCAGGCTGTGTTTATGTGATAGGAAACTTTCTCCCAGCTCCCTGAGGCAGATGCTGAGGTCTCCTTATTGATGCTAACCTCCAGTATAGTAGTACTGTCCATTCTTTCCTTTTTCCTAGGGAAGAAGGAAGAGAGAAGACGGGAGGGGGGAAAAGCCTTTGGAAATAGACACATTTTAAAAACAAAGTTGCATTTTCTAGAATTGGTTGATTGCCAAGGGTAGAAGTAAAACTCTGTGGTACAGGGAAAAGACAATTCCATCCCTCCCCATTCTACTGATGGTATGCAGGCGTCACGACCCTCCCACTCCCAGAGACCACCAGGAGCCTGAGTTTGTATGCAAAAGCAAGAGCCTTGGTTGCAGGCTCAAGCTTGGGCTTTCCCTCTATTCAGACACAGCAGTTGGATCAGCTGAGAGCCTCCAGCTTGGTTGAGGCAGGGTTTTTAAGGAGTAAAGGATGGGGGGAGGGGAGAAGGGAATTCTGGATTCAGATGGGGGTTAAACTCCTGATTAGGCAGGAGTTGGGCACAGAAGTGCTGTGGGATGTCTTTCTGTATGCTGTGAATATGTATTGCTCCCATTGGCTAATAAACAAAGCTGCCTTGGCCCATGGCGGGGCAGGATGGAGCCAGGTGGGAAAATCCAAGGGAGATTGTGGGAGAAAAAAGACAAAGTAGGGAAACGCCAAACTGCCATCCAAGGAGCAACATGTAATGGGACGCACATAACGCCACAGCCACGTGGCAAAGCATAGATTAATAGAAATGGGTTAATTTAAGATAAAAGAGCTAGCTAACAAGAAGCCTGCCATAGGCCATACAGTTGGTAATTAATATAAGCCTCTGAGTGATTATTTTATAAGCGGCTGCAGGACCTCAGGGCCAGGTGGGACATAGGAAAACTTCCAGCCACACAGAAGTCTTGTCAAACAGGGATTGGTACTGGTGTTGCTGCAAAGCAATTGGCAACTTATATATAAGTGGTGTAAGCTATTCTTGATGTTCTAGTACTTGTTTGTCTCAATTCTGATTGGTCCCCTACAGGGTACAGTTTGTGGCTTTTCCTGGTTATGGTAATGGTGAGGCCTAGCCCCAGTGTTGTTAGTCTGCAGCCTGTCACGGTTGTGCTGATGTTAAGTTAGGCCTCTTCACCACACTCCCTCTCACCCCATCCTACCCCATCTCACCTCTCCCCACTCCACCATCTCACCCTACATCCCACCTCTTCCCACCCCAATCCCATGGTAAGACTAGGGCTCTGCCCCCACATGATTATCTGATCCAACTTGTTCTGAAATATGTGGAGCCTGGACACATTGCCTGGTGGCAAGGTTTCTGATGGGTCAGGAGACAAGATACCACCGCCTTTCCAGTCCCTGCTCCCGAAGGGTTCTTCAGCCTCTCATCTTGCTTGCTCACTAGAACCTGTCTCTGTAGCTAATGAAGATATCCTCACTGGCTCCAAGTGACTATTTACTGAAACAGTGCTTTATTTCTGAAAGGCGGGACAATCTCCCCACCCAGAGAGGACTAATCCCCAGCGTAGGCAGGGGCATTCTTCTTGTTTCTATCCCCGCATATAAACCTCTTATGTTAGCAGTGCAGCAGTGGTAATCATTACTGGACATGAAGACATAAGTCACTTAGCCCTGAAATCTGAGTGGCCAGGGGTGGGCCATTCCAATCAATTGTGTTCAAAAGGATTTCTGGAGAGAAATTTCTACTCTGTGCTACCTGCAGCACCACCTTCCTGACACCCTGTCCTCACCCCCATGCCTCCTAGCCCTCCACCCCACTCACTATTACTGAGCAGACCCCATGCAGACAGCAAGAATGTCACACTTCAGGATGGCCTCTGTTCTGGAAGGGAAGGGAAGTTCAAAGGTTATTCCCAACACTTCCCTGCCTGCCTACCTGGGGAGTGTGTGTGTTAATGTCCATGTACATGCACCTGCATGTCTGGATGTATTCTCAAATACCTACATGAAGTTTCCATGAAGAAGAAAACAAAATTCCCCTCTTCACAAAGGAGCTTTCCAAAGGCAGATCTTTCAGTAGGACCCCTCAGAACGTGTATCAGGAGCCAAATGTTCTTCGGTCCAGTTTCCAAAGACTGCCATTAACGGTCTTGCACTCATTTCTGAACTATGAGGCCAGGCGTCCAATGTGAGACTCTGAGAAGACGTGGATTTCAGCATCCTCAGACTCTGCCTGGCCACGGAACTATTTGGTCATGGGCAGTTTTAGAACCTAGAACCTAAGTTTTGTTCTTTGTTTTTCTTTTTGTTTGGTTTGGTTGGTTGGTTTGGTTTGGTTGCTTGGTTTTGGTTTTGGATCATTTTGTTTATGTTTAGCTTTTGTTTGGTTGGTTTTTGTTTTTTGGGTTTTTTTTGAGTTGGGGGGAGCTTGAGACAGGGTTTCTCTGTATAGCCCTGGCTACACTAGAACTTGCTCTGTAGACCAGGCTGGCCTCAAACTCAGAGATCCCCCTGCCTCTGCCTCTAGAGTGCTGGGATTCAAGGCGTGCACCACCACTGCCCAGTTTAGAGCCTAAATTTCATCAGAAAATGCTTTAGAGAAAGCTGCCTTTGGAAGAAGATAAGAATCTCTCCTTTCCCTCTCTGAATCTCTGATTTAGATGTTTTAGAAATGTGGAAGAGAAGAGACATTCAGGTCACTTCTACAACACAAGGATACACTGGGGAGTGTTTTTTGAGCCATCTTGTAGCTTTGCTTCTGGCCACCAAAGAAGCTGAAGCCAGCAGTCCCTGAGAAGAAAGAGACCTTGACCTTGTCCCAGAGCTTTTGACCTCCCACAGTTCCTCTGGGGTCAGATAATCGACTCCTCCCCTTCAGCCTGAGCTCCCTTCCCTCAGGCTCTTTTCCTTGACTTAGGAACTAATCCTCAGCCAGGCATCTGCTAAACTATAGGATATCTGAAAACTGATCTCCTTGCTGTGTGAGCTTGATGGAGTCTACTTACACAAACCTAGATGCTAGAGCCAGGTGCACACTCAGACTATACAGCTGATATATGCATACATATATACGAATATATGTGTATGCCTTTAGCCTCCAACAGGAGGTTGTGATAAAGGAAACAAGATAAAATCAAGCACAAGCCAGATGTGATGACTGGACTAAACAATGAGACCTTGTAACAACAACAAACCTGTCTCGGTTACTTTTTTTTTCCTTTTTTTGGTTTTTTTGAGACAGGGTTTCTTTGTGTAGCTTTGAAGCCTATCCTGGATCTCGCTCTGTAGACCAGGCTAGCCTCGAACTCACAGAGATCTACCTGCTGCTGTAAGGATTCGGTCCTTAATTACGTCATCAGCCTTCGATGGCGTCCCAGCCTAAAAAGTGGGTTGGCCCTCTGTCTCCTCTCCTTTCTGCTCCTTCCTCCTGTCGGCCCCCCTATTTCCCTCTCCCCCCTTCTCTCTCTCTCTCTCTCTCTCTCTCTCTCTCTCTCTCTCTCTCTCTCTCTCCCTCTCCCTTTCCCTCTCCCCCCTCTCTCCCAATAAAGCTCTAAAAAGGTAACCATGGCTGTGATTCTTTCAATCAGCATGCTCCTCCGCCAGCATGGCGGCCGTGGGTGGCTACCAGCCATGAGGAGCAGTGCCATAGCATAAACAATACCTGCCTCTGTCTCCCAAGTGTTGGGATTAAAGGCGTGTGCTACCATGGCCTGGTTCAGTTACTTTTTTATTGCCATGACCAAGCCAACTTATAAAAGAAAGCATTTAATTTTGGGGGTCACCTATCCAGAGGTTTGAAGTCCATGACCATCATAGCAAGGAGCATGGCAACAAGCAGGCAGGCATGGGACTGGAGCAGGAGCTGAGAGCTTGCATCTTGTGACACAATCAGTAGGGAGAGAGAGAGAACACGAACGAACTGGGAATTGCTACAGGGGCCAATCTCATTTAAACCACCATACCTCCTAAATAATAAAAATAAATAAAAGTCAGGTTTGGTAGCATAGGCCTGTAATCTCACCACTTGGGAGACAGAGGTTGGGGGTTCAGGAATTTGGAACCATCCTCAGCTTTATAACAAGTTTGAGGCCAGCATGGACTAGAGGAGATTGTCTTAAAAATACAAATATAAATAAGTCAAGCACAAGAGAAAATAACTTAAGAGTACACCCCGTAAACACAAGGTCTAAGAGGTGCTAATGGATTAGACACAATGTATCTTTTTACGGTAATTTTTAGAAATATGTATAGGAGCATACACTGTAAAACAATGGTAATGATTAATGTGTAAGCCAGCGATGAAGACTTGTGTTGTCACAATCAAGTATTATGGACTATACCTGAACCATAATTTTTTGTGACTGACTGCACAATAGGCTCATTCATATGCCATTATCACAGTGCATAAGAAATGCATTGGATCCCACACTGTGAGGATAACGATGTCACTAAGCAATGGGGCTTTCTCAGCCCTATGGGCCCTATCACATACATAGTCCTTCACGGGCCAAAATGTGGAACATGATGGTATATTAGTGTAGTGTTGATGGGATTTTCTTCAGGAAGTGGCTCTCGGGTGCATTTTCTGACCCAGCAGCATCAGGGGCACCAGGAACCTATTAGACACGCCCCTCCCCCAAATAAGAATCAACTGCTCTCAATGTGAAGATTGAGTAAATTTTTATTTATTTATTTATTTATTTTTTGGTTTTTTGAGACAGGGTTTCTCTGTGTAGCTTTGCGCATTTCCTGGGACTCACTTGGTAGCCCAGGCTGGCCTTGAACTCACAGAGATCCGCCTGGCTCTGCCTCCCGAGTGCTGGGATTAAAGGCGTGCGCCACCACCGCCCGGCGCAGATTGAGTAAATTTTTAAAGGTTCCTGGGATGATTTGATTGAATACTACAGACTGAATACTCTGGGTCTTAAGAAATCTTCTTTACACATTCACTTGTTCTACAAATATTTGCTGAACACTGGCTTGTGTAGAGTTCAACCACAGGTCCTTGATTGGCAGGAATTTGCCATAAACAATAAATAGATGCATAAAGAAGATCATTGAAGTTGGAATGGTAGACCGAATAAATGAGGAAGGACAGTTCAGAAGGAGAAGAAAATGGAAGGCGGCATCTGAGGTGAGGCCTGAAAGAGAGGGAGTCGCCTTTCTAAGGAGCCAGAGAAAGGACATTCTGATAGAAGGGACATCAGTATCAAAGCCTGCGAAGTGAAGAAGAGCCTGGGGTATGGGGAGGTGGCTGAGAAACAGGAACAAGTCAGAGTCCACCAAAGGACAAATGTCTACACTCAATCCATCGTGCTCCTGATTCAGCAGGCTTTCTGTTCCACATCCCTGAAAGCTCTGAACCCACTGAAGTTAGAAAAACACTGTCTTCCTGAAGTCATGCCTCCTATCTAATGTCAGAACTCAAGAGGTGCAAAACTCCATCAGGCCTTAAGTGTAGCAGGTGGAAACCTGAGATCAGGACGTCTTGTCCAGTGTACTTGGCTCCAATGAAAGATGCCTGGGGTCAATCAGAAACTCAACCCCACTGCACCCCACCTTGCTGGCCTTTTGAGCTTTCAACTCACTGTCAATGAACTTTACCACTGGGCTTTCTGAAGGATAGTGGTGTGATGAAGCCCTGCACCACCTGACATTTGGCCAGAGAGATCTTTGCATGTAGAAACACTGTGATTTTAGGTGCCTCCTTGGGCTGACAAGCAAAATAACAAGTAGAATGGACTATAACCAACATGGTCTCAAAGAGGGACAGACTTGCTGTGGGATGTCTTTCTGTAGGCTGTGAATATGTGTGGCTCCCATTGGATGATAAATAAAGCTGCATTGGCCTATGGCAGGGCAGGAAAAGGTTAGGCGGTACATTCAAACTGGAGATGAGACCAAGAAGGGTGGAGACAGGGTTGGAGGGAGATGCCAGCCTGCGGCCAAAGGAGGAACAAGATGCCGGCAGAGGGGTTGGGGATTTAGCTCAGTGGTAGAGCGCTTGCCTAGCAAGCACAGGGCCCTGGGTTCGGTCCTCAGCTCCAGAAAAAAAAAAGAAAAAAGATGCTGGCAGACCAGTAACACCATGGCCACATGGCAATATATAGATTAATAGAAATGGGTTGAGGTAAGTTATAAGAGCTAGCTAGCAAGAAGCCTGACCCATAGGCCATACAGTGTGTAAGTAATATAATCTGTGTGTTTACCTGGGACCAAGTGGCTGTGGGACATGGGTGGGAGAGATTCTTCCTGACCTAGTGGCCAGGCAGGACCATACAAACTTCCGGCACTATCTACTTTCTAATACATTTTTGTTTCTGTTATCTCCCAACCCTTCCAGATGTTTGCTCACCTGGTGGATAGAGGTTTTTCAATCATAGTTTTCCCTCAAAGTCATTGTCCATTTCATCATTCTGTTTATCTCCCACAGAGCACTTATCACAGTTAGTAGTTATCTATCTCCTTGGTGGTCCTCTCTTTACCTTGTATAGTTCTAGGCAGACAGAATTGCTCCGCAGCCCTTACATCCTCCCACACCACATTCACTTCCTGCCTGAGCCTAGTTGGTTCAGGCCCTGACAACAAAATACCACAGACTGTGTAGCCTGGACAACAGACATTTGTTTATTACAGTATGGGAGACAGGAAGTCAGAGATCTGGAGTGCTAGCGTGTCATAGGTTGAGTGGCCTACTACAGGGGACTTTCTGTTTTTCAGACTGAATCTCTTTCCCTTCCATTGTGTCTCACACCTTCTTCCTGTGAAGGTACCAATCCCATCGTAGATGCTCCATCCTCATGACCTCTTTGAACCCAATCATCACCCAAAGGTCCCACCTTCTGATACCATCACCTTGGGAATAATGGCTTCAATACATGAACTTGAAAGTAAGAGACAAAAATATTCAGCCCATAGCAGGGACTCTCAAAAGAGCAGGCCCAGGGCAAAGCGGAACTGAATGGGGACCTTTCTGATCCTCAGCCAAAGGTGAGAAGGAACTAGGAAATGAGCAGGGAGCTGGAGGAGAATTCCACTGCCCAGGACAGTTCCCTGAGCTCAGAGGATTTGCCAGTTGACTGGGAAGGGGAGGCTCTCAGCTGGACCCCATTAGTGGGACTTGTTTTCCATTCCAGTTTCTCGGCCGCCTGGGGCTGGGAAATAGCAGAGCACCACTTTGGTGCTGAGTCACCCCATTCAGTGACCGGGGAGCTTACATAACTAGACAGATGCTGTGGGTCTGCACATTGGGCTCAGACTACAGGACCGGGAAGGAACAAGGTGAGGCTGGGACCATTGGGAGGGAATGACAGGTGGTGGCTGTGGCCACAGGGTCCCGGAGGCAAAGTCTGTTTACGCCAGGAAGTCACAACAGACCCAGGAGGCTGTGAAGGCACACAGCATGGTAACATGTCTAGAAATGATAGACATCGATGGAAGAAAACAGCATAAAACTTGAGCTTTAAGTCAGAGCTTCATAACTTGGTGCGCTGTGTTCCAAGGTTTGGAGAAGGTTAAACTCAGGTGGCATATGAGGAAGGGACTGAGACCACCGTGAACTCCTGAACTAAGATATGTCTGCAAGGTATTACTGCCTGTCCTGGCTGGTTTTGTGTCGACTTGACCCAAACTAGAGTCATCAGAGAGCTTGAAGGGGCCTCAGTGGAGGAAATGTCTCCATGAGATCCAGCTGTAAGCCTTTTAATTAATGATTGATGTGCGGAGGGCCCCACCCATGGTGGGAGGTACCATCCCTGGGCTGGTGGTCCTGGGTTCTATAAAAAAAAAAAAAACAGGCTAAAAAAACCATGGGAAGCAAGCCAATAAGCAGCACCCATCCGTGGCCTCTGCATCAGTTCCTGTCTCCAGGACCCTGCCCTGTTTGAGTTCCTGTCCTGGCTTCCTTTGACAATGAACAGCAGTGTGGAAGCTTTGGGGTCACGGTGTTTAGTTGCAGCAATAGAAACCCTAACTGAGACACTGCCATAGGAGACTGCAGTACAGTGACTCACAAGGACGTTTGTCAGGTAGGGAAACAGTCTCTGTGGGTCAGAAAAAGGCAAGTGGTGGCTGCCTCAATGTCACGGCCAAGTTCCTCCCTTTGCAGATGAAATGAGGAGAGAGTGGGAAAACAGGAGACGTTCCTAGGTTTGATGCAAAGGGGAATCCCCTTTGTAAGAAGCTGTTCTCCTGGGTCTTTCGTAGCCTCCAAGGGACGGATGCCCAAAGGAGAGTTGTTTGCAAATAACCCGAGGAGCCCTTCTTTCTACATATTGACAGCTCCAGTGTATTTTTCCCCATAAACCTACATTTCTGTGGCGGCATCTTGGTGCAAATAGAGCGGCAGCATGCTGTACTGCCTCTGCCCTGTACAGAGAGAGAAAGTGACTGTCAGAGGAGGAAGAAGTGAAGTAGAACCCTCACCTACCTTGGTTTACCTCCCTCTATTGACTCTCTGAGACTCAGTTTCCTTCTCTGAAAAAAAGGATAACCAGCCACCCATCCTCAGTATGCCAATTGAAGAGACTAGTAATAGTAGAGAGTAGAGAAAGGGGTTTTGTTCAATTGGCCATGTTAGGAAGAAGAACGAGCCAGGCGGTGGTGGCGCACGCCTTTAATCCCAGCACTCAGGAGGCAGAGCCAGGCGGATCTCTGTGAGTTCCAGGGCCAGCCTGGGCTACAGAGCAAGTTCCAGGACAGAAGAAGAACAAATAGAGAGGTCTGGTGACCCCACCTCCATCTTCTGGGTACTGACATGAGTGACACGAGGTTTGGGTTTAAACAGAGGGCAAGACGTGTGCAAAACCAAGCAGTTCTGTCAAGCGTGGTCCTGATCATCACGGACCCATCATTGTCTGGGATCTAGTCTGTCCTACAAGGCGGTATGACAAGTTGTCAGTACTCTGAAATCCTTTCTGAGAGACAAGTTCCTCCTCCTTCCTGCTGGTACGGGGCTCCAGGTGGTCTCTGCTCCCAGCATGAGATCTTTTGGAGAAATTCCAAGTCCTCAGAGTCCATTGTTTCAACATTCTGATAGCTGAGGGGTGGGGTGAGGTTGTGGGGACAGGGGTCTAGGGTATCTTGGCTTCTGCCAGGACAGTTACTACTGTGGCACTTAGTCTCAGAGGGTCTTGTGAAAGCTGAAAGAGATCGAAGGCTTTGGTGACTCTCAAGCCCTGGACATTTTCAAGTTATTAGTGTCCTTTCTATATTGGCTTTGTTTTTGCTGTTGTTGTTTTATATTTTATCTATCTGCTTTATGTGTCTGTGTGTATCTGTGTGGACATGCATGCCACAGCACACATGTGGAGGTCAGGGGACAACTTTTGGAAGTAGCTTCTCTCCTTTCACCGTATAGGTTCTGGGATTGTATTTAATCAGGTCTGTGAGCTTGGCAGCCCACTCTTACCCATGGAGCCATCTTGCTGGTTCTGTTTCGGTGTTTCTGAGAAGTTCTCTCCGAAGAGCCCAGATTGGGCTGGAATGCGTGATTCCTCAACCTCCCAAGCACTGAAATGAACAGATATGCTCAAATGTAAGGTGGTTTGTGCAGGTGTCACAACGTCCGCGAAACGACCCTTGAAGAGGGGAGAATGAAAACTGGGTTCAGCCTGACTTTCTCAGAACTGGATCAAACATCGGGAGTCTGAGGCCAGGCCGTTCATTGCCAGCACATTTAAACACAGCACAGTTTGGAGAAAGTTTCCTGGTGTAATATAATCTCTGCAGAATTACACTGAAATTCAACTCTAAGCTGCTATTTCTTCCAAGAAGATGGGTTCTAGAGATAGGCCGCCTGTACTAGCTCAAGGGCCTAGAGAAGGGACCTGGCCTGGTCTTAGTCGTACTGATTCGACTGTTAGCCACCTCTGGTCCTAATTGTGGGAACTTGGTATGGCCTGGCCCTTCAGATAATGCAGGTCACCTCCAGTTCCCAGCCTTCTGGACAGGAAAACAGGTTATACATCCTTTCCTTTTCAAGAGCAATCCTGCATGCTTAACATTCCCAGTTTCCCTGGAGAGCTGTGGGTCAAGGACCTTCCTGCTCCCAATATTTAGGTTTTTGGTTTTTTGTTTTTGTTTTTGTTTTTCTGGTTTTGTTGTTGTTGTTGTTGTTGTTGTTGTTGTTGTTTTGTGTTTGGTGATTGTAAGTGACAACTGAACCTTATGAGAAAAAGTAGCAGAAAGTAAAAAGGGAAATATTGTCTCCTGCAGGGCTAATAAAAGGGTGAAATGAAAGTTTTGGTGTTTTTATCAACACTTCATGGACACACACACACACACACACACACACACACACACACACACACACCAACTTAAAGATACTGGCAGGGGCTAGAGATTGTTCAGTGGTTAAGAGCACTGGATGCTCTTCCAGAGGAGCCAGGTTTGATCCCAGCACCTACAAGCAGCTCACAACCATCTCAACAAAATAAAAATAAATGGGTGTGTGTGTGTATGTGTGTGTGTGTGTGTGATTTTTCTCAAGTGCAAAAAATCAAAGAGCTATTGGCAGACTCTCCAGAAAAGGGGAAAAATCGTGCTCACTGAGTATTGGTCCAAAGATGACTCGGGAAGGCTGAAAGCTGACTCCGCCTAGTGTGAACTGGAAGTGAAACAGAACTGTTCACTCCTCCAAGCTCCGGTTCACTGGTTGGATGCACCTTCCTACTCATGAACAGGAGGGTCTGTCCAGGCGGGGAGCTGAGCTCTGTGCACAGGGAGCCAAGAACTGAGACTCAGTGGCCAGAAGGGAGCAGAGCACACACGGGACGCTTCCGTCACCCGCGCCTCTACTTCCCCTTCCTCAGGACTGATACAGAAACTACAGGTGGATCCTAGAGAATTCTCCTCTCATGCCTTTAAGCCCAGTCCAGGCCCAGGAAACAGTCACTAGACCTGATCCAAAATTGATAAGCTGATCCAAAACAAGACTAGGAGACTCCATCCTGGAAAACCCTTCTGAAGAAGGGAGGGACACCCCCCCCCCCCCCCCCCCCCCCCCCCGCCCTTCTCCAGGCTTCTCTCTCAGTGCTGAGTGGCTCACATGAGACTGCAAGTCCTTAGATGACTGATTGGAATCCACTGTAGCCAAGTGATTGAGACATGGAAATACCTCCACTGCCGACAGAGTGCTCAGCCTGGGCTTATTTTTTTAAATATATTTTTATTTTATTTTTATGTGCATTTGTATTTTTGCCATGGGTGTCGGGGTCCCCTGAAACTGGAGTTACAGACAGATGTGAGCTGCCATGTGGTTGCTGAGAACTGAACTTGGATCCTCTGGAAGAAGAGTCAGTGCTCTTAACCCCTGAGCCGTCTCTCCAGCCTGAGCCTTTTTTTTTTTTTTTTGGTTTTTCAAGACGGGGTTTCTCTGTGTAGCTTTGTGCCTTTCCTGAAACTCACGCTGTAGCCCCAGGTTAGCCTCGAACTCACAGAGATCTGCCTGCCTCTGCCTCCCGAGTGCTGGGATTAAAGGCGTGCGCCACCACCGCCCGGCCCAAGCTTATTCTTAAACAAGACCCCAGAGAGACCTTTGGTTTGCCAGAGACAGAGCTTCCTGCACTGGGGCTATGGGTGACTGCTTCTGCTGAGTGTCAGGGTTTCCTCCCGGCATCCTTCTCCTAGTGCTAGCTGAAAATATATGCAATGGCCAGAGAGATGCCAGGTAGACATGCTTGCCACCAAGCCTGATGACCTGGGTCCAAGCTTCAGGACCCACATGGAGGGAGGGAGCCAGGTTCTATAGGGTGTCCTCTAACTTCCACAGGAGTGCCATGCCAAGTGCATGCCCACATACTCACACCCACAAGCCCACTAAATAAGTGAATGAAACTGTAATATCAACTTTGATAAGTATGTGAATCATTGGTGAAAAGGCAAACGTGGGCCGTGTCCAAGCACCTCCATTAATTCCATACAACCTGGTTTAGATTATCTATCAGATAAACTTGTAGGGCCCGGGCTTAGAAATGGGATGCAGGACTGTAGTGGGTAGCTGTTCTAGCTATGACCTTGAAGCACCGCCCCTAGTGAGGTAGCCGGTAACCATTACACCTGCCTATGACCTTGAAGTACATGCCCCTGGGGTGTGGCCCACTTGGGACCCTTAAGACCTGGGATGCAGGTATGTGGCTCCCCTCTTGGATCCCTCATGGTTTTGGATGCTGAAGACAGACCACATGAAAGAACAATGTGGGACTGTGCCTCGGCCTTTCAGGACCTTGCAATAATCCCTCTGTTCTGAATCGTGAGTTTCTTTCTCTAATACATTCCTTTGCCCTGTAGGCAGACTTCGTGGATTGCTAGTGACAATTCTCCCATTACAGGACAGGAAGTCAAGCCAGTGAGAACAAAGCTGGAAACTGAACGCAGCCTGAAAGCTGAGCTGAGTAAGACCTCTGAAGTCATCAGACAGGACCCCAGCTGTCTGCCCTAAACTGAGTAAGAGCCCTGACATTATCACTCACTGGTGCCTCTAAATGAGAGCCTATTTGGAAGTGTGGTCTTTGCAAACTTAATCAGTTCAATTGAATTCATAATGGACTCACTTAGACCCTAAATATGGTGTCCTTATAAGAAGGGCGTTTCGGCTGGGTGTGGTGACACACACGTTTAATCCCAGGGTTTGGGAGGCAGAGGCAGGGAGATCTCTGAGAGACCAAGGTCAGCCTGGCTTATATAGTGTTTTCCAGGTCAGCCAGAGTTACATGTCTCAAAAAAAAATTTTTTTAAGCCATTTAGACACACATAAACACGGGAAAATGCCACACAGCATTGGAGAGAGGCCTTGAGCCTCAGAAGACGCATCCACAAACCAAGGGATTCCAAGGATTGCCAGAACCTAGGAGAAGCCTGGAGAAAAACATGGAGCAGATGGTTCTTCCAGGCTTGAAGGAACTAATCTCACCGACACCTTGGTTTCAGACGTCTAATCCCCTGAACTGTGAGAATGTTTGAAATAACTCAGCGTGAGGCACTTTCTTACAGCAGCCCTGGGAAACCCATCTAAAGCCTCTGATGATGTCTTCACTGTGTTAAATACAAAGGCACCAGGCTCCTCCTGAACATTTCATGACCTGGAGGATCCAAAGTTAAGGCATCCCTGTCACATAGTGAGTGTGAAACCTTGTCTCTACACAGACAGAAAGATGGGCAAACAAATAAAAATCATTCTAAACTAAGTATAATTTAAAAAATTTTTAATGTTTATTCATGGAATGTGTGTGCATGTGTAGCAGTCAGGGACAAGCTGCAGGAGTCAGCTCCCTCCTACCATGTGGGTCTGGGGGACCAATTGAACTCAGGATGTCAAATGCCTGGACCCTCTGAGCTCCTTTGCCGACCCTGAAACGTTTTAATGTTTTGAAGAGTGTTAAATACCAAGTAGAGCATTTGCCTAGAATGTGTGAGGCCGGCGGTTCAGTCCCCAGCGACATACACATGCAAACTCCTCACAAAAAGAAAGAAGAGCAGCGTGGGGCAAGGCTGAGCAAGGGGGCTGCAGATCCTCCTATTTCCATCTCCTTCCGGGACAGCAGATAAGCACCATGACTGGTTACTTTGTAAAAATTAGTAGGATCTTATCTTCCTCCTGCCAGAACATAAAACCCATGAAGATGGGAAGAAGGAGCCTGCTTTGTTGCCGTGTATCTCATGCAGACAGAATGGGGTCTGACAGACATAACTGCATGAATGAGCAAATGAAACAGCCCCTGGGAAGCTTCTTCAGTGATGTCGCCACGTCCATCTTCCCTGCACAGGCCTCTCCCACGACAGCAAGCTTCTCGCTGGGAATGAGCACAGATCACCTCCAGGCAGCGTCTGCCAGAAGCCTGCCTGATTCCCAGAAGGCAGAAAGTGTCAGAAACACTCTTTCGAGGACATCAGAGTTCGGCCCAAGCCATAAATAGCACCTGCCATGTGCCTCCTAGCGTCTCGGCACATCTCCTCCTCATCCCCCTAAAACTGCAAAGAAGAGCTCCGAGAGCTGGAAACAGAGGCAACCTCAGGCCCTGGCAAAGGACCGACAGTGGGGTGAAGACAAAACGGGAGGCTGGGCTCCCCACCGAGGAGCTTTAAGGGAAGCCTGTTTGCTGTGCCGCCCCCCCCCCCCCCCTGTACCGTCCTGACTGTAGTTTACTTGAGTCCCAGCTTAGCCTCAGGGGACTGATGGCCCTTTGCCCATCTTCTAGCAGCTAGAATCTAGCTGCTCTGTCTTAGACTATGAGGTCAGGATTGAGCACACAGGCCTTGGGCGCACCAGCTTCATCTTCTGAGAAAACCCAGCAATTCTCAGGAGTAGGGAAGTTCCTTCCTTCCCTCAGGCCCCTTCACTGAGCATCTTCTCCTGAATTCTAATTCAGTTTGAAGAGTGTTCCCTGAGCTCACATGCTGGCAGGACCACTGTCCAAACAGAAGGCTGTGAACTTGTTGCTGAGATTAAGGAGACCAGAGAAAAGGCAAAATTCCGGGACCTTTCCTGCCTTAGGCTTAGAGCATTCAGTCCTTTTCTTCAGTTCCTTTTAAAAAAAAAAAAAAAAAAAAAAAAAAAAAAATTAAATTATTTTTTTTGAAATTACAATATAATTACATCATTCCCCCCCCCCCCCCCCGCCTTCCCTTTCCTCTCTCTAAACCAGCAGTTCTCAACCTATGGGTCTCAACCCATAGGTTTTTCAAAAGATGGTTTCACAGGGGTCGCCTAAGACCATTGAAAAACGCAGATATTTACTTTACAATTCACAACAGGAGCAAAATTAAAGTTACAAAGTAGCAACAAAATAATTTTATGTAGCAACAAAATACTTTTAAGGTTGGGGTCTCCACAGCATGAGGAAGGTCGAGAACCACTGCTCTAAACCCTTCCATGTATCCCTCCTTATTCTTTTTCAAATTCATGCTCTCATTTTTGATTAATTGTTGTTACACACATATCTGTGAATATACATATATATTCCTAAATACATCAATACAACCTGCTCGGTTTGTATAAGCTCACTTGCATGTATGTTTTCGGGGCTGACTACTTGATATTGGACAACAATTTGGTGTGCTCCTCCCTGGGGAGGATGATTTCTCCCAATCTCAGCATTCCTTAGTTGACTGTAGCTCTTTGTGTAGGTCTGAGGCCTCAAGGGCTTTTCCCCATCCACGTTACACGTCCATTATTGTCCTTGTTCAGCTCATGTTCAGGAATTCATGTTGGTGAGCCTTTATGAATGTAGCTTCTGAAATTCCTAGGAGATAGCTAACTCCCTGATCCTCTGGGAGGATCTTTGTCTTCCACAATGACCCCCGAGCCTTGGATATGGGAGTTGTATTGTAGATGCATCCACTGGGACTAGGCACCGCAACTCTGCATTTTGACTTGCTGTGGTTTTCTGTCATGTGTTTTCTATCCATTGCATTCCTGAGCTGGGATGAGGACTGCCTGTAACCACAGCAACCAAGGTTAGCTCTACCTGAACTGTCTTAGACAGACCTGTACTGGCGGTTCCCCACCAATTCTAGAGCACCAGGAGAAGCATTTCTCCCTCCTCCCCCTAGTCTTTGTACTGTTGAACCCAGGACCATGCTCATGCTAGACAAGTACTCTACTACTAAGTTACATCCCCAGCTGGTTCTCTCTCCCTTCTTATTTCCAGGTGGTGAATGGATATTCCTTGAGCAGTCAAAATGAGTGGGCATCATGTCTATCAACTAAGAAAAGCCAAGGATCCCCAAAGCTACTTTGGGGATCTCTAGTCTTCTAGAGTTTTCCTATACTTGGGCTAAATATTTAGTGCCTTCCCCCAACACCTGCCTTCAGCATCCCCAGTCTAGCTGAGAAAGGGATACTATATAGGCCTGATGATGCAGTTGGCTCTTGCCTAGCATGCACATACAAAGCCCTGGTTCGATCCTTAGCAAAGCATAAATAGGCATGGAAGTGCACACCTATAATCCCAGCACTTGAGAAGCAGAGGCAAAAGGGTTGGAAGTTCATCCTCATCTACATCATGAATTCAAGTATAGCTAGGATACATGAGATCCTGCCATGAAAAGGAGAAAGAGGGGAGGGAGAGGAATGAGAAGGAGGCAAGGGGGAATAAAAAGGAATGTAGAGAAAAAGGAGGGAGGGATGGGAAGAGAAAGAGGTGGGGAGGAAGAGATAGAACAAAAGCAAAGTAGCTATGATATTTCTAGGTGGGCCACTGAGGTCAACACCATTGCATCTATTTTATAGATGAGGGAACTGAGCTCAGTGAGGATGAGTAATTATGCAAGGTTATCCAGCTTGGAAAAGGCCCCATCAGTTTTTACCTCTTTAAGAAGCCTTTGGCCAGCAGGGATCCTGAGCTGAGGGTTCTCGGAGACTCCTCATCGATGACCTTCTGACGAGCTATAGATCAAGTCCTCAAGCTAGACCAGGCATCACTGTTTCCCCAGGAGAGTTCTAGTTGCACCTTGTATGACCGTGTGACTTTTAATGGTGCCACGTTCACAAAGTCATCCGAGTTTGGAGAACACAGTACAGACTTACCTGTTCTAGTAGAGACCAAGGGCAAAGGAGTAGAGAAAAGAAAGCCACAAAGAGAGTTGCTCGAGGCTAGCTCAGAAAACCTGCTGATGGTGTGATGCTGTCCAGGCTGGCCCCACTCCAGTTTCTCTTACTAGTTTTGTCTCAGATGTTCCCTTCCAAATTGTGTGTGCCTTCCCTTGCACAATACCAGAGCCACGAGCACAGGACAAGAGGAAATGAAGTTGGACTGTGCCAGGGGGCTCTCCTACCCCAGACGACCCTTCTAGTAGGTCCCTGCTTTGCTATAAACTAACTCTCCGGAGCATCCTTCTAGCTCTAACGGGTCAAGAACTCCCTGCTGTGGAGGAGAAATCTAGGAGCCCATCCATACCAGGGTTCCAGTGCCCTGTTAGGGAAGAAAGTGACAATGACCAAAGCTTTTTTTCTTTTAATCTGTTTGTCCAAATTGGGTTTTAATTAAATTAAATTAAATTTTTTCAAGGCAGCGCCTCCTGTAGCCCAGGATGCCTTTAAGTATGCAGCCAAAGCTGGCCTCCTGATCCTCCTGCCTCTGCCTCTGTAATGGGATTATAGATATGCGCCATCACGCCTTGCTACGACTAAAGCTTTTGTTTTATCTTGACGTGTCCCCCACGAGTCTCCTGTATGATGTAGTATAACTACACATTGGGAAAAAAATATTTAGAACTCAGAAAGCCAGGTTGATATTTTAGTTTTCTTACCAGTTGGGTGACTTTAGGTAAGGTTCTCAACCTCTGTGAGCTTCTACTTTCTAATTCATGTGGGAAGTACACTCAGGAACGGAAACATTCACTCAGAGGAGCACTTACTGCTCTTGCAAAAGACCGAAGTTCAGTTCCCAGCATCCACATCAGGTGGCTCACAACCACCAATAACTCCAGTGCCAGGGGATTTGACACCCTCTGGCCTCCAGGAGCACCTGCATGCCTGTGGCACACATAAACTCATGTAGGCACACATACATGCACAAAAATAAAAATAAACATATTTTTAAAAGAATGCCTTGTTTGTGTACTAGGGATGAAGTTCAATTCATGGAATGTTTGCCTAGTAACCATGAAGTCCGGGTTTGATCCCTAGTACTGAATAAAACTGGAATGTGATGGCCCATGCCTGTAATCCCAACATTCTAGAGGTAGGAGGAACACAAGTTCAAGGTCATCCTCAGCCATACAGCAAGCTTGAGGCCAACCTCAGCTACATGAGACCCTGTTTCAAAACAACAAACAAGTCGGGCGGTGGTGGCACACGCCTTTAATCCCAGCACTCGGGAGGCAGAGCCAGGTGGATCTCTATGAGTTCAAGGCCAGCCTGGGCTACAGAGTGAGTTTCAGGAAAGGCACAAAGCTAAACAGAGAAATCCTGTCTGAAAAAACAAAAAAACAAACAAACAAAAAAACAAAATAAATAAATAAATTTTAAAAACAAACAAACAACAAACAAAATAATAACAATTTAGAATGTTGCTGGGTGGTGGTGGCACAGACCTTTAATCCCAGCGCTCAGGCGGCAGAGGCAGGAAGATCTCTGAGTTTGAGGCCAGCCTGGTCTACAAAGTGAGTTCCAAGTTAGCCAAGGCTACACAGAGAAACCCTGTTTCATAAAACCAAGAAATAAATAAATAAACAAATAAATAAAACATCTACTTTACAATAGAAAGTAACAGCTGTAATTCTATGTGGCATGTCTGGCACACAGTGACGTCAGTGATGATGATATTAAGGAGGGTGTGGTGAGGGAGACTTTTATTGACTGTAACATGGCAGTGCTGATGTCTGGACATAGAATGGATACTCCAAAGGCATAAACTCCAAAAAGAACCAAAAACAAATGCTAACTTCTGGGTTCTGGTTTGTTTGGTTTGACAGTGCTGGAAACTGAACTCAGGTCCTCACACATGGGAGACACACACCCTCACCAGTGAACTATATCTTACACTATGCTTGTATTTTTATTTGGAGACAAGGTCTTACTAAGTTGTCTGAACTGGCCATCCTCCTGCCTCAGTCTCCTAAGTGCTAGAAATAGAAGTGTATGCCACCAGGCCCAGCATTAATAAGTACTACTTCTAAATCAGAGATGAGGTTTCAGGGGGAACTTTAAATTACTTAGCTCATTTAAACTAAATTTTCATTATACTTAGCGATTAATGTGTGCCGTGTCATCCTGGGTACTGGGAGTTATACAGGAGAGGTATTAATGAATGGGTCTGTGCCAACACGGTGCTCACAGGCAAATGAGGATCAGGTAAAAGGGTGACAAGTCTTCCCACTTTACCATGATGTCAGGAAGAATAAGTATGTATGTATGTATGTATATATGTATGTATGTATGTATGTGTATGCATGTGGATGTGTGCACATGAGTGCAGTTTCTGCAGAGAGATGTCATCCGATCCCATCGAGCTGGAGTCATAGGCCAACAAATATAGATGCTGAGAATTGAACTTGGGTCCTTGGCAAGAATAGTACATGCTCTTAACCACTGAGCCATCTCTCCAACCCGCCCCCCCCCATTTTATTTAAATATAAATTGTGATATATGTCTTTTTATTTATTTGTTTTGTTATGTCTATTGAGATAAAGTCTCTTGTAAACCAGGCTGGCCTCAAACTTGTGGTGATTCTCTTGCCTCTGTCTCTAAAGTACTGAGATTACAGCTATATGTCACAGCAGGCCAAATGATGATATATGCCTTTATATTTTTTAGGTAGTTTTTAATACAGATCTCTTTCTTTTTAAATGTGTATGTGCACATGGGTAAAGTTGCCTGCAGAGGACAGTGGCATCAGATGACCTTGGGCAGAATTACAGACAGTTGTAAACTGACCAGCATGGGTGCTGGGAACGGAAGTGGGGTTCTCTGTAAGAGTAGTGCATGCTCTTAGCCACTGAGCCATCTCTCCAACCCTCTTTAGGTAGAATTGTAAAAAGCTATCAGAGGAGAAGGGATGAGGAGTTTAGCTCAGCAGATGCAGGACCCTCCCAGAAGAACAGGCAAATGTGCTGTCCTTGGCAGGATTCTTAGGCATCTGATAACACAGCTATCTTCTGAGCTGGGAAAATTCTGTTCTTCTCTTCCTCCTGCAAGCCGGTTTCTCAAAAAGGAGGGCAGGGCTGCAAGAAGGCTCAGCAGGTAAGAGCAGCTGCCACCAAGTCTGGCGACCTGAGACCTACCTGGTAGAAAGAGGAGCTGGCTTCCATTAGTTATACACACACATACATAAATGAATATAGAAATGGTTAAAAAGAAGCTAAAACTTAAAAAGCAGGCCAAAGAAAAGAGTCTCTATCTCTCTTGTACTTTCTCCTCTGAGGTCAGTCATCAGTTCTAAAATGGAAACACATTCGCAGAGTCACTGAGATGAAAACCAAACTTTCGAGCAGAAATTAGTCAGTCAAGATGCGGAGACAGGCTGAGGATGTGACTCAGTCAGCAGAACACTTGCCTGGCAAGCACGAAGCCCTGGAGTCATTCACCGAGAGAGAATAAAACCAGGCCTGTTGCTAAAGTTTTCCTGCCTGACCCACAGTCAGGACAAATCTCTCTCACCCGCCAGTCCCACAGCCACTCAGACCCGACCAAGTAAACACAGAGACTTACATTGGTTACAAACTGTATGGCCATGGCAGGCTTCTTGCTAACTCTTCTTACAGCTTAAATGAATCCATTTCCATAAATCTATACCTTGCCACATGGCTCGTGGCTTACCGGCATCTTCACATGCGGCTTGTCATCATGGCGGCTGGCAGTGTCTCTCTCTCTCAGCCTTCCACTTCCCAGCTTTATTCTCCTCCTTATCCCGCCTATACTTCCTGCCTGACCACTGACCAATCAGTGATTTATTTATTGACCAATCAGCAACACATTTGACATACAGACCATCCCACAGCACAGGCCTGGTGGTGGATTCCTATAATCCCAGCATTTGGGAGGCGGAGGCAGGAGGATTAAAAATTCTAGGTCATCTTCTGAGAATGCAGCTGGTTTGAGGCCATCCTGGGATATATGAGACCCACATTTCAAAGTTTTGTTTTTTGTTTTTTTAAGAAAGAGAAGGTGAGGGAAGAAAAATGAAGGGAGAGAGAAAGGGGATACAATTTCATTACATGGGTAAAAGTGTTTCAACGTCATAAAGTTCACCTTGACAGGAGGATCAGGAGTTCAAGGCCAACCTGGGCTACATGAGGCCCTGTCTCAAAAGACAAACTAACCTCCAGGCGCCGTGGTACACACCTTTAATCCCAGCGCTCAGGAGGTAGGGACAAGCAGATCTCTTCGAGTGCAAGGCCACTCTAGTCTAAAGGACAGGTTCCAGGCTGACAGTCAGTGTTTCATAGGAAGACACTGTCTAAAAACAAAAACCAGCCAACAAGCAAACTGCAGGGGGAAAAGTAAACAGATCAATGCGGGACGTGTCTTTGTGTAAGAAAACTTATTTCTGTTGGAAATAAAGAGCTGAGGAGGTGATGCAAGCCTGTGATCCCCAGCTTTGGGAGGCTGAGGCAGAATCCCACATGCTTGAAACCAGCCTGGATGTGTGTCCAAGGAAAGAAATCACTCACACATGTTCCCCTCTGACATCCACACTGGGACTGTGGCATGCGTGCACCACACACAAACATAAATAAACTTTAAAATAAAATAACAAAACGAATGAAGAAAAATTAGCCGGGCATGGTCGTGCATGCCTGTAACCCCACTGTTTAAGGGATGGTGATAGGGTGATCAGGGTTCAAGGCCAACCCAGGCTGCATATGGTGTTCAAGTCCCAAATAGGCTGCATGAGACTTTCTGTTCAAAAAATAAGGAATGGGGATCAGTAGTGGGACTCCATGAAAAGTCATCAAAAGTGTAAGCTGGTTCTTATAAACAAAGAAATTCTAAGCTAGTTCAAGTAGTTACCTAGGGCATAGGTAGAGACAAGAATGGGCACAAGACTTTTCAGTATCTATCTGTCTTAGTCATTGTTTTAATTGCTGTGAAGAGACACCATGACCACGGCAACTCTTATAAAGGAAAATATTTAATTGGGGCTGGCTTACAGTTTCAGGGGGTTAGTCCATTATCACTTTGACAGGGAGCATGGCAGTAGGCAGGCAGACATGGTGATGGAGAAGTAGCTGAGAGTTCTACATCCAGATCCTCAGGCAGCAGAAAGAGAGCAAGCCACTGGGCCTGGCTTGGACTTCTGAAATCCCAACGCTCACTCCCAGTGACACACTTACTGCTCCAACAGGCCACGCCTCCTAACCCCTCTCAAGTAGTGCCACTAAGCATTCAAATAGATAAGCCAAAGGCGGCCATCTTATTCAACTTCCACACTACCTACTTCTAATTTTCATTTTAATTAATTTAACTTGTGAGACAGGGTCTCACATAGGCCAGGCTGGCTTCAAATTTTGTATATAGCTGAGGATGACCATGAATGAACTTCAAATTCTGCCACCTCCACATCCCAAATGCTGGGATTACAGGCATGTGCCATTGTACATTGGCTCTTGGTTTTGTTTTTGAGGGATTTGTTTTACTTATTTGTTTGTTTGTTTGTTATGAAGCAGGATATTAATAATGTCCCAGACTGGCCACAAGCTCTTTACCTTTCTCCTGTTGTGGAAGGCTTACAGGTATATGCTGCTATGATCGTTTATTGAGGAACCTCCCTCTACACTGCTTTCCATGACCACAGTTATTTACATTCTCGATGTTTCCCCAATGAGTAGGGATGGTAAGCCTTTTCTCTCATGTCTTGTTGGCTAGTGAACACCTTTTTATATTTTATTACATTCATTTATTTAGTGTGTATGTGTGTGTCCGCATACATGCATATGCTATGTTTCCTGTGACATAGAGGTCAGAGGACAGCCTGTTTTCTCCTTCTACCTCCTGGGTCCAGGGAATTGAACTCAGGTCATCAGAACACATAATAATCGTCACAAACTGAAAACCGGGCCAGCTAGTGTGGCTCATGCCTGTAAGCCGAGCACTTGAGAAGCTAAGGCAGGAGGGTTGCTGTGAGTTCCAGGCCAGGCTGAGCTACAGTGTGAGGCTTTGTCTCGGAAATATCTAAATACAAATCAGTATATCCTACTTGAGTGGGAGAGGGGAACTAAATGTACACACGCTCACCCTGGGAACACGCTATCTCTCTACTTACATCCCGACCTTGAAAGGCACTCACGCGGCTTTCACAGAGATTATCTCATTTATCTTCACAAAAACACTGAACAATTAAATGAGGGCGGTGGGGGCGGAGGCAAGAATCTGAGTTTGTTACAGGGTTGGCACGGCATGTGACGTAGGAATAAGATTTGTTCCCTCTGGTCCTAAGGGGCGGCAAAGGCGCCCAGTACAATGTTAGGAGGAAAGGGTATTAGAGTCAACAACCGAGGGAATTTTCAGAATCAGAAAACAGTGTAGGATGGGCCTGGTGGTGCAGGCCTGCAATCCTAGCTGCTAGGGAGACTGAGGCAGGAGCTGTTGGCATTTAGGCATCTGTACTGGCCTGCCCTTAGGGTTCTGACAGGATATACCTCAGCTGCAGCCACTAAGAGCACCCCCTGAGTGCATTCGCTATGTTCCCTGTTTGCCTTGCCCACCTCCTGTCTCTTTCTCTTTCTAGTCCCCAGGGATCAGCCCTGCCCCCTTCTCTGCCCTCCCCTCAATGAACCTCTCTCGCGGGCCCTATTGTATGGTGTGACTCCTTCCCCTTGTTTTTAAAATACAGCAATCACAAGATCAGTTCACAACTCACCCTGGCCAACTTAGTGAGCCCCTACCTACCTCAAAAAGAAAAAAGAAAAGGGAGGGATGTCATCCCAGCACTTGGAAAGTGAAGGCGGAATCAGGAGTTTAAGGCTAGCCTCAGTTACATGAGAGTCTGTCTCTTTGTTTGTTTGTTTTTCAAAACGGTTTCTCTGTGTAGCCTTGGCTGTCCTGGATCTCACTCTGTAGACCAGGCTGGCCTCGAATTCAGAGATTCTCCTGCCTCTGGGTGCTGGGATTAAAGGTGTACACCACCACACCCGGCTAGAGAGTCTGTCTCAAAAAATAAAAATAGCTGGGTGTGATGGTGCATGCTTTTAACCCCAGGACTCAGGAAGCAGGGACAGGAAGATCTCTGTGATTGTGACACTAGTCTAGTGTACGTAGGAAGTTCCGACCCAGTCAGAGCTACAGAAGGAGAGCTTGTCTCAAAAAAAAAAAAAAAAAATCAAACCGAATTGAGTGTGGTAGTGCACACCTGTAATTCCATCTCGTGGTAGGTGGGGGCAAGGGAATCAGGAATTCAAGGTCATCCTTGGTTACTTATAGTTCAAGACTAGCCACTCCCTACCCCCTTCCCTCTACCCCCCCCCCCACCACCACCAAAAAAAAAGAAAGGAAAATGTAATTAAAGCCAGCCTCCAGTGATGAAGACCTGAAGTCTCAGCCACTCAGGAGCCTGAGGCAGGAGGATGGAAAGTTCATGATTTACCTGAGTACAAAAACGAATTCAAGCCCAACATGGATAACATAGTAAGACCCTGTCTCAAAATACAAAGTCAAAAGAAGAGGGACTGGAGAGATGGTTCAGCAGGTGAGAGCACTTGCTGATCTTCCAGAGGGTTCACTTCCCAACACCCTCAAGGCCGTTCACAAACACCTGTAACTGCAGCTCCAGGGGATCTTGTCTCTGGCCTCCGAGTGCACTTGCACACACGTACACATACCCACATACAGACATGCACACCTACACGTATTTAAAATTTTTATCTATTTAATGTACACAAGTGTTTTGTCTGCATATGTGCAGAAGAGGGTGTTGGGTTCCCTGGGACTGGGGTTACAGATGGTTAGGAGCTGCCATGTGGGTGCCAGGAATTGAACCTGGGTCCTCTGGAAGAGCAGTCAGTGCTCTTAAGCACTAAGCCATCTCTCCAGCCCTACCTATACCTAATTTTTAAAAAGAATCTTTTTTAAAGCAACCGGGCCTGGTGGCACACACCTTTAATCCTAGCACTCGGGAGGCAGAGGCAGACTGGCCTCTGAGTTTGAGGCCAGCCTAGTCTACAGAGCGAGTTCCAGGACATCCATGGCTACACAGAGAAACCCTGTCTCAACAAAACAAGTTTTAAATCAAAAGAGGAATGTGGTAAAGGACTTGCCTAGCATCTGCAAGGTCCTGGATTCCATTCCCTGTACATAAAAAAAAAAAAAGAACAAGCTAGTTTGAAGAAGGATTTCCAAGTGACATTTTTAATACTTCATATTTTCCACAGGTGTGGTATATAAAATATGTTAGGGAAGGCCTGAGGGAAGAGAACAAATTGTTAACGATTTTGACTTCCTGGAATGGTAAAAGAATAGGATTGTTAAAAGGGACTTTAGCCTCCTCTGGTATGTTTTAAATTTTACAAGGCAAGTGGGTTTGTATATAACTGGCAGTTAAAATGGTTGCTTTCAGTGACTAAATGCCACAAGAAAAGAGGTGCTCTCCTTGTCCAGGGGACTCCTGACTTTTCACAATATAGTTCAGTATGATCTGTGCAGTGACCGAACACTTTTAATTACATCTGTCTATCTATCTATCTATCTATCTATCTATCTATCTATCTATCTATCATCTATCAATCATCTACCTATCATCTATCTGTCTATCATCTACCTATCTATTATCTATCATCTCTCTCTATATATATAATCTATCTATCTATTATCTATCATCTGTCTATCAATCATCTATCATCTATATATCTATCATCTATGTATGCATGTATGTATGTATCTATCTATCTATCTATCTATCTATCTATGTGTGTGCACATGCCATTTTGCATATGTGGAAATCAGAGGACAAATCTTGAGAGTTGGTTTTCTCTTTGTACCCTGTAGGTCCCAGAGATCAAATTCAGCTCACTAAACTTGCTAGCAAGCGTCTTCACCAATGAGCCATGTCACTGTCCCAGCAATTTCATAGTTTTATGAACATTAGTTGAGGTTTCACTTTTGTTTTGTTTGTTTTTGAGACAGCATCTCTCTGTGTAGCCCTAGCTGTCCTGGAACTCTCTACATAGACTAGCCTGGCCTCAAACTCACTGAGATCCAATTTCCTATGTCTCCTGAGTGCTGGAATTAAAGACACATGCCACTGTGGCCAGCTTTGGATTTTTATTGTATTCCATGGGCTATATATGTAAACTATTTAATTCTTACCACAATCTTAGGAAGCAGAAATAATAATTACCCTTTATAGGGAAGAAGATTGAGGCCCCGAGTGACTTGTCTATGTCTATAGGGTGGCAGCGTATAGATTCAAACATGTGTGCCTCTGACTCCAAAGTTTAGACTCGTGTTTAGGATTAAACTGCCAGCTAGTGTGGACTCAACTGCTATGCTGTACACTGTGTAGATTTGTATCAGCAGTTGGGACTTAGAAATGTTTGTATGTGTGTGTGTGTATGTTTTCTTAAGCCCATGGTCAGATTCCATTCAGTGCTAACACATGGAGCTTAATGAACACATTGGGGGCTATGCAGCCTCACAGTTAGGAAAGAACAGGAAGGCCTTAATCTAGCCTGGCTTTGAACAAAAGGGTCTGCTACTTTACCCCAAGTGTCCCTAGAATCTCCAGCTTAGAGCGTGTGTCAGTCACATGACCCACTTATACAGAGCTACAACCTCTAACACACAAGAAAATGTGGAATTGAGCCGAGGGTCTATGGGATTTCAGATCTTCCTAAGTAAAAACATAGGGAAGCTGAGTGTGATGCCACAGACATGTAATCCCTGGTACTCAGGAGGCAGAGGCTGGAATATCAGGAGTTGCAAGTCCATCCATGGCTATAAAGCAAATTCCAGGTCAGCTTACATGACACCATGTCTCAAAACAAAAACAAAAACAAACAAACAAACAAACAAAAAACCTGCAGAGCTTGCTAGAAGGTTGGGCACAGGTAATTTAACTCCCGTGTTCAGGGCTATAGAGCCCAGTCTACTTATAGCACTGGCAAGTGTGGGGTTGGAAGGAGGGGGAGGGGGAGGGGGAATGCTGCTCTTCGCAGCTGTTTGTGTGAACCTGCCCAGGCAGTTCCCTGAACATTAGTTTAAAAGGCAAGCTAGGAACCAGGATGAGGGGAGGGAACTAAAGGTCTTGGGAGAGAGGAAAATGAGTGTTTTCACTCTCAACATGGACTCCTGATGCCTGACATCCTGGAGGGTCACATTTCCTCAAGACAAGGGAGCTATTTTCGTATGGACCAAATCTCTCTGGATGTGGGTCCCTGAGCCCAACTACCCTTTAGGGATAGTCAGAGGAACAGCCAGGGCAGAAAGAGAGGCAACTAGAAAGTTGTTCTCATTTCATTCTGTTGCTGTGATAACCCACTCTAATCCAAAGCCTCGTGGGAATGGAAGGGCTCACTTGGCCTACCCTGCCAGGTCACAATCTGTTATTGAGGGAAGTCGGAGCCGGAACTGAAGGCGGGAATCTGGGGCAGAAACCATACAAGAATACTGTTTGCTGGCTCACCCACTGGCTTAGGCTCAGCTGGCCTCTAATACAGCCCAGGACCATCTGCCTAGGGATGGTAAGTCCCATAGTAGGCTGGGCACCCCTGCAACAACTGGCAATCAAGACAATGCCCTATAAATACACCCACAGGCCAATCTGAGCCAAGTCTTCAATTGAGGTTCCTTTTCCCAGGTGACTCTATGTGTCAAGTTGACAATTAAAAACTAACCGGGACAAAAGTCAAAGCAGGAGTGCTGATAAAGTTAAAAGGAGACCATACAAGAGACAAGAACACCAGTAAAGTGTGAAAGGGAAAGAGCATTGGGGAAGTGGGCCAGCTAAGCTCTTTGAGAGGGCAAGAGGGATTCGGATGAGTCTGCTTACCAGATAGATGTGTAGGTAGCTGGATTTATCCACCCTTTCTTCCTTCCTTCCTCTGTTTTTTAGTGGAAAAGGTTGTGTTTCTGAAACAGCATTTCACTCTGTAGCCCCGGCTCTCCTGAGAACTCACTCTGTAGACCAGGCTGGTCTCGAACTCACAGAGATCCCCCTGTTTCTGACTCCTGAGTGCTGGGATTGAAGGCGTGCACCATCACTGTCTGGCGGCCCACTGTTGTGTGATAGTTTGTTTGTGTTCTGACAGAGCTTGCCTGGAGATCAGAGGCAGAGCTAGCCTCCATAGAGGCCAGGCAGTGGTGGCACACACCTTTAATTTCAGCCCTTGGGAGAAGGAAGCAGGAAGATCAAGGCCACCCTCGGCTAAACGAGATTGAACCAGTCTAAAAGAGAAACAGCTGAGCAGTGGTGGTGCATGCCTTTAATTCCAGCACTAGGGAGGTGGAGACAGGAATATATGGCAGGTGGAGACAGGATCTGCCCCATTCGGTCCAAGGATTCATAAGGACAGGATCCTGCCCATCCAGTCTGAGATTTCGTAGGGGTAAGAAGTCTCTGGTGGCTGCTGCTCTGCTTCTCTGATCTTTCAGCTTTCACCCTCAATATCTGACTCCGTGTTTTTATTTAATAAGACTAATTAGAATCACGCTTCAGTCCACCATTTCTTAAAGTCTGGTGATGAACAGAGGGCAAACACGCTAAGAGTTTACCAATGGTAAGGCGAAGGAGAAGAGGAAGGCAGGGCTTGCTAGGTGACAGCAGCCTGTTAGACACAGCTGACTGGGAACCTGGTGTTTGTGACAGGCCACATCATATTCTTCTGCCTCTCTGCCTTAACAGGAAGTGCCCCCTCTTCCTTTTTCACTTGGAGTCCATTCATCTTTTTTTGATCTATGGTCTCCCAGAAGATATGAACTTCAGTTGGATACCCTTTAAAAAGCTGAAATCATGTACACAAAGTGTACCCAAAGTCCCACTCCTAACCAAGAAGCTACATGCAATTGATACCTGCTGGGACAGGAACAATCAGTGTTCTCCAATAGAGTAACACTGGGTGTACCAATCACACACCTGAGGAGGAGGAGTTAACCAACACAAAACACTCTCTGGTTTTTGTGTGCTTTTTATTTTGTCTTTTGTTATTTTTTGTCTTAATGATCATTTGTTTGTTTGGATTTTTGTAAGGGGGTGGATTTTGGAAGAGTTGGGGCCTGGGAAAGAATATGATAAATACATATTATATTTAAAATAATTAATTAAAAAATTTATTAGTTAGGGTAAATGACTGTTAACAAAAATCCATAGTACTTTGCTTGCTTTGTTTTAAACACTGATATTTGGAATAAAAAGTGACTTTGCAAACAGAAAAAAAAAAAAGCTGAAACCATGTACAATGTCCAAAGACATAATAGTAGATGCCAAGTGACCAGATTAATGTGATTATTTAAATTATACTACAGGCTGGGGATACAGCTGAGTGGTACAGTAATTGTGTAGCATGCACAAGGCCTTGAGTTCAATTCCCAGCAACATAGAATAAATTAAATAAATTTCACTGTAGAAGCAACACTGTATAGCCAGACCCCTATTGAAACTTGGTGGTGTTTTCTAATAAGAGGCCAGAAGCCTAGAACGTGATAACTGAAAAGAACTTGTGGAGCAGGCTTTTTTTGGACCACGAGCCCCCAAATCATGACACAGAGACTTATTAATTATGAAAGCTCAGCCTTGGCCTTTAATTGTGAAAGCTCAGTCTTAGCTTAGGCTTCTTTCTAACAAGTTCTTCTAACTTAAATTAACCCATTTCTATTAATCTACAAGCTGCCACGTGGCTTGTGGCTTTTACCTCTCCTCTTGAATGTTCTGCTTCCTCTGCATACAGCTGGCAACCTTTCTTCTTCTCTAATATAATAAAACTATAAACAATAAGAACAATTATCAGGTAAGAATGACATTCACAATGTCCAGTCCATTTGTATTTGGCAAATTCAGAGAAAATATTCTATTATCTGTCCTCTCTTGATGAATCCAAAGTTTTGTACCTAATTCACTTTCTATCCTGAATTATATTACCAACCCAAATTTTTTGAGATTTTTTTGGATCTCAAAACATTTTCTTACATAAACAATTTAAGCTTTTATGTCTCCCAACCTTATATACTTTATACCTCTTTTGTGTGTTTTTTTTCTGAATTTGGTAACAAGGAAAACTGTAACTATAACTATCTAGTCTTTAACTCCATCAGAGACACAAAAAGGATATGCTATTATTGGAGTAAACAGGAAGTGCAGATCAAGCAAATTCCAAAACTATAGAAATGACAGAAACAGCTGGCTGCCTGGACAGTCACCCAAGGCTCCTCTGTAACACTGGGGCATCCATCTTTGGACTACAGGTCTAGATGACAGACTTTTCTGTGAAGCAGGAATTTTGAAAGACTGTCCTACCCTGTCTTGAAAAGTTCGGCAGTCACTTTCTTTTGTGTCTCACTTGTCCATTTAGGACAGCAAACTGTCAGCAGTCGAGGCAAAGGCAGTTTCTTACCCAAATGTCTAGCTTTGCCACAAAGAAAGCAAACTCCATATGGAGGTTCTTCGATGCCCATCATCCATTTTTTAAGTAAATTGGTGCTGCCAGGAGCAGATGTATCTCACTGGCATGAAAAGCCCTATGTTATTAAAACATTTTAAACGCTGTATTCTGTAGGTCTTTGAAGTGTTTGAAGATCACCCATCTAGCTAAACTATATCTCTGTATGACCTTGAAAACATACCTAACATGACTATAAGTTTGATTGTTATAGATGACTATTAACCTGTATTTCTTTATTATCTTAAATACATTTCAAGGACTAGAACTTTACATTACATTTTTAAATGAGCTACATAGGTACAATACCTTAAACAAGACATAGAAACATATAATACAGTATAACAAAAATAACTTTAAATTTGTATTAATATAAAAAAATCCATGCCAATGTAAAGTATTTGAGACTAGTAGTTGCCCTTTTTGGTTTGAAAGTAGATACAATAATCTGCCCTTTTGTCCTATCATTTCTATATCCCCCTTTTTCTCTTCAGAACGAGATCCCTGAATCTACTCTTCTTTGTTCAGCTTTTTTCCCTGACCATGACCAATAGCAACTTGTAACCAATCCCCCTAAATGATGACAAATATCCATGACCACCCCCCCCCCCAAATGACCGAAAACCACCCACCCTGTCTCTTGGGAATGTGGGCATCGTGTTCTCTAGACTGCTTCCTGTTGTCTGGGGTGACGGCATCTTTAGGTGAGAAAGCTGAGATAACGGTCACGTCCTGGCAAAACCAGCCACAGCATTTGTTGTCCACTCCCTATGCAGTGGGAAAGCACAAGCCTTATCTGTAGTCCTGGTGAGAATAGTCTGTGCGGCTGGACCATCTCGGCTAGCAGCGTTAAAGCTGTTCTGGATACAGAAGTTTGAGGAAACTGCCACAGAGGCATTCTGAGAGGCTGGATCACCTGGGCTGCTTGTCTTTATTGGTGTCTTTTTTTTTTTTTTCTAAAAACATACAAACTTTTTTTTGTTGTTTTGTTTTTCAAGATAGGGTTTTTCATTGTAGCCCTGGCTGTCCTGGAACTTGCTCTGTAGACCAGGCTGGACTCAAACTCCCAGAGATCCACCTGCCTCTGCCTCCTGAGTGCTGGCATTAAAGGCATGCACCACCACTGCCTGGCAACACACAAACTTTTAAAGGTAACATATATATCTGCATTAATACAAGTATGGACTGTGCGTTGTACACTAGCAGGCAAATATGAACTTTTTTGTTTTATGTTTAAGCAGGTAAAATATATATCACCTGTCTTGTAGGCTTTTTTTTTTAGGTTTATTTCTTTATATCTGTAGTCAAGATTTTCAGGAGGTCTCCCCTGATCAAACCTGATTCTCTTTAACCTTGAGCAAATTCACAGCCTTTCGTTTCTTGTGGAAAGAAAAGCACAACCTCTTCCCCAACACAATACAGTTTTTGAATTTCATTTTAAAGTTAAGGCATTCCTAAAATATCTAGGCTGGTTTCATTCAGCAGTCCCTCTTACAATCCCATGTCTCTCAGCAGCTGTTATTTGCTCATCAACAATCAAAAAATGTAAAGTCAACAAGACACCATATAGGATCCAGACTCTTGTGTATTTTCCACCTTTATGTGGCTTATCTTTCTTATATTATTTTATTCTTTCTTTAAAGACTTTATCTTATTTTTATGAACTACTTTTATATGACTGTCTATATCTATTTTTTTAAGTCTATGCACATTTTTAAAACTCACTGTAACCTGTTTAGAGTCCCCCACCACACACACCCCACCCCTCCACTCCCCTCCACCCACCCCCACACACCTGTCTGGATCTGTCTTTACTGAACATCTGCAGTGTTCTCTGATGGAGTGAGACCAATCTTAAACTGCTGTGTCAGCTGCCTGAGTGGCTCAGCTTAGTGCACAGTGCTGGCACATGGCACTGGCAGCTGGCTCCAGCCCGCAGGCAGTAGCCAATAGTTGTGTCTTTGTATGCAGCCGCTGAGCCTACCCGAGAAACTGCAATCACCAGGAAGTTGCATTTGACTCTGTGTTCCAAACTTCTTTTTTAAGCTTTCTCAGGCCTTATGTGAATATATCTGGCCCCACATTGAGTGCCACGTGTAGCAGGCTTTTTTGGACTGCCAGCCCCCAAATCATGACACAGAGACTTATTATTAATTATGAAAGTTTGGCCTGTTAAGGAATCCAATCCATCCCTCTTACTTTTATAAAACTGAAGGTCAGAAAGGAAGTTCTCAAGATGCAGAGCTAGTTTGGGGGTTGTAAAAGCAAACACAGGGTGTGCACACCAGAGCTTTACATGTCACATCATGAGCTCCTAGGATAGGGGTTCTCTGATAGGCTAAGAAATTCACACAACCTGGGACAGAGCTGAGACTTGGTGGTTAATAATCTGACTTCAGAGCTTTGCCTGTACACCCAATTACTACTTTTAATTCCCTCAGTAGATTTTTCTCTACTGTCAAGTACCAGCAAGAGGAGGAGTTAGCAGGAGGGTGGAGTTAGCGAGAGGGTGGAGTTAGCAGGAGGGTGGAGTTAGCAGGAGGGCGGAGTTAGCAGGAGGGCGGAGTTAGCAGGAGGGCGGAGTTAGCAGGAGGGTGGAGTTAGCAGGAGGGTGGAGTTAGCAGGAGGGCGGAGTTAGCAGGAGGGCGGAGTTAGCAGGAGGGTGGAGTTAGCAGGAGGGCGGAGTTAGCAGGAGGGCAGAATTAGCAGGAGGGTGGAGTTAGCAGGAGGGTGGAGTTAGCAGGAGGGTGGAGTTAGCAGGAGGGTGGAGTTGGCGAGAGGGTGGAGTTAGCGAGAGGGTGGAGTTAACAAGAGGGTGGAGTTAGCAGGAGGGTGGAGTTAGCAGGAGGGTGGAGTTAGCAGGAGGGCGGAGTTAGCAGGAGGGTGGAGTTAGCAGGAGGGTGGAGTTAGCAGGAGGGTGGAGTTAGCAGGAGGGTGGAATTAGCAGGAGGGTGGAGTTAACAAGAGGGTGGAGTTAGCAGGAGGGTGGAGTTAGCAGGAGGGCGGAGTTAGCAGGAGGGTGGAGTTAGCAGGAGGGCGGAGTTAGCAGGAGGGCGGAGTTAGCAGGAGGGTGGAGTTAGCAGGAGGGCGGAGTTAACAAGAGGGTGGAGTTAGCAGGAGGGTGGAGTTAGCAGGAGGGTGGAGTTAGCAGGAGGGCGGAGTTAGCAGGAGGGTGGAGTTAGCGAGAGGGTGGAGTTAGCAGGAGGGCGGAGTTAGCAGGAGGGCGGAGTTAACAGGAGGGCGGAGTAAGCAGGAGGGTGGAATTAGCAGGAGGGTGGAGTTAGCAGGAGGGTGGAGTTAGCAGGAGGGTGGAGTTAGCAGGAGGGCGGAGTTAGCAGGAGGGTGGAGTTAGCAGGAGGGTGGAGTTAGCAGGAGGGTGGAGTTAGCAGGAGGGCGGAGTTAGCAGGAGGGCGGAGTTAGCAGGAGGGTGGAGTTGGCGAGAGGGTGGAGTTAGCAGGAGGGTGGAGTTAGCAGGAGGGTGGAGTTAGCAGGAGGGTGGAGTTAGCAGGAGGGCGGAGTTAGCAGGAGGGCGGAGTTAACAGGAGGGCGGAGTTAACAAGAGGGTGGAGTTAGCGAGAGGGTGGAGTTAGCAGGAGGGTGGAGTTAGCAGGAGGGTGGAGTTAGCAGGAGGGCGGAGTTAGCAGGAGGGTGGAGTTAGCAGGAGGGCGGAGTTAGCAGGAGGGTGGAGTTAGCAGGAGGGTGGAGTTAGCAGGAGGGTGGAGTTAGCAGGAGGGTGGAGTTAGCAGGAGGGCGGAGTTAGCAGGAGGGCGGAGTTAGCAGGAGGGTGGAGTTAGCAGGAGGGTGGAGTTAGCAGGAGGGTGGAGTTAGCAGGAGGGCGGAGTTAGCAGGAGGGCAGAGTTAGCAGGAGGGCGGAGTTAGCAGGAGGGTGGAGTTAACAGGAGGGTGGAGTTAGCAGGAGGGTGGAGTTAGCAGGAGGGCGGAGTTAACAAGAGGGTGGAGTTAGCAGGAGGGCGGAGTTAGCAGGAGGGCGGAGTTAGCAGGAGGGTGGAGTTAGCAGGAGGGTGGAGTTAGCAGGAGGGCGGAGTTAACAAGAGGGTGGAGTTAGCAGGAGGGCGGAGTTAACAAGAGGGCGGAGTTAGCAGGAGGGCGGAGTTAGCAGGAGGGTGGAGTTAGCAGGAGGGTGGAGTTAGCAGGAGGGTGGAGTTAGCAGGAGGGTGGAGTTAGCAGGAGGGTGGAGTTAGCAGGAGGGTGGAGTTAGCAGGAGGGCGGAGTTAGCAGGAGGGCGGAGTTAGCAGGAGGGCGGAGTTAGCAGGAGGGTGGAGTTAGCAGGAGCGTTGGTTTCAATCCTGCCTCTGCCTCTTGCCCATCTGTGAAAAGTTAAGCAAATCATACTTTCTACAGCTTTGATTTCTTCGTCAGTTAAGCAAGGATAATTTACCTCTCACACAGAGTTGCAGGAACAGGATAAAACCAGCTGAGAGTGACACAAGCCAGCCAGCGGTTAGCCCTCCTCCACAATCTCACTCACATCAGAATCCGGGAAGACCACTACTTCAGCCTCAGGCCACCATTCTGCGTCAGTGCAAGATCCACAGACCAAGTCTTGATGATAGCAGCTGTGTTGGTGGGGAGCCTCGGGCATTTGACTCAAGTCCGTGCTCTTTACTTCGCTTTGAAACTTACAGTTACTTAAAAGGAGTGGAGGCACACGCCTTTAATCCCAGCATTTGGGAGGCAGAGGCAGGTGGATTTCTGAGTTCCAGGCCAGCCTGGTCTACAGAGTGGGTCCTGGGACAGCCAGGGCTATGTAGAAAGGCCCTGTCTCAAAACAAAAACAGAAATCTCACCAGATGTGACAACCGGCACCCTGAGCGGGCCATAGGGGGAACTATGAACTATCTTTGTCATTTGGCCCGTTTGAGGGGTGTAGCTAGAACTCAGTGGCAGGGTACTTACCTAGCCTGTGTTTGGTCTTCAGTACTTGGGGGAAAAGGAGGCTTTCTTTTCCCATAAAACTTCCTATTAAGAAATGCCTTAAGCGATGGGCAGTGGTGGTGCACAACTTTAATCCCAGCACTCAGGAGGCAGAGGCGGGTGGATCTTTATGAGTTTCAGGTCAGCATGGTGTATATAGTGAGTTCAAGGACACTGGTATCATGTCTCGGAGAGGGAGAGGGAGAGGGAGAGGGAGAGAGATGAATTTTAAGTATTTTCATTATAAAATAATGTTTTTAAACATTTAGGAAATGGTAAAATAAATTGTGGTTCTAGAATTTTAACATTTACTATATTTTTTCTAGCTTTACCATACTTTTTTTTGTTTTAACTTAGTAAGATGTCCACTAAACACACACACACACACACACACACACACACACACACACACACACACTTCTAGGGCCAGAGAGATGGCTCAGCAGCTATCTTAGTGACTGTTCTATTGCTGTGAAGAGACACCATGACCAAGGTAACTCTATAAATGAAAACATTGAATTGGGAGCTTGTTTACAGTCTTAGAGTGTTAGTACATGATCATAACAGGAAGTAGACAGGCATAGAACTGGAACAGTGGCTGAGAACCATCCTGATCCAAGTATAGGGAGACACTGGACCTGTTGCTGTTGCAGACTTTTGAAAATTCAAAGCCCATCTCCAGTGACACACCTCCTCTAACAAGGTCATACCTGTTCCAAAAAGGCCATGCCTCCTAATCCTTCCCAAACAATTCCAGCATTCAAACATCTGAGGCCATGCCTCCTAATCCTTCCCAAACAATTCCAGCATTCAAACACACGAGCCTATGGGGGCCGTTCTCATTCAAACCACCACACTCCACTCTCTGGCCCCCATAGGCTTATAGCCATATCATAATGCAAAATGCATTCAGTACACTTCAAAAGTCCTCATAATCTTTTCAGTCTCAAGACTGTTTAAAAGTCCAGAATCTCTTCTGAGACTCAAGACAATCTAACTGTGACCCTCTGTAAGAACAAAAATCAAGTTACATACTTTCAACATGCAATGGCACAGAATATAAACCAGTATTCTAAATGTGAGGAAAGGGGACATAGGAAATAGTGGACCAAATCAAGACCAAAATCCAACAGGGCAAACTCCAAATCCTGTGTCTCTGTGTCTGATGGCAAAGGACTTAGATGACTCTTCCCTCCCAACTTTGTTGACTGCAGCAACGCAACTTCTCTCTCTTGATCTGATCCCATGCCCTGTCTGCAGCTCTCCTTGGCAGGCATCCCACATCTCTGGCATCTCCAGCAGTGTGGGTCTCTAACACAGTCCAGGCTTCACCTTCACAGCTTGACATAGTGACCTTGCTTGGCTGTAAGCAAGGACTCCCCCGCCACAAGCCTGGCCTTGGTGGCTTTCCTTAACCATGGAGGAAGGAAGACTCCACACCCCTTCTTGTATCCTTTTTGACTCTCAATCCAGAACCATGTGGCCAAGGCTGCCAAATTCTTCGGCTTGCTGGGGCCATTCTTATTCAAACCACCACCATCTAAGAACACTTTCTGCTCTTCCAAAGGACCTGTGGGAGGTGTGGGGGTGTGGGGGTGGGGAAACAAGGTTCATGTATGTGTGGAGGCTTTGTGAGTCCAGACTGTTGAGCAAGCCAGGTGGCTGCAGACTCAGGGAAGAGTGGTAGTCTGAGTCCAAAGGTGGTCACCTGTCAGGGTCCCTTCTCCCTGGGGAGGCCAGGGTTTGGTTTGGTTTGAGTTTGGTGTTTTGTCTTTTGGAGGGACAAGTTTTCTCCAGGATAGGCCAAAACTCAAGACCCTCTTCCCTCCAGGTGTGGGCCAACTCACTCAGCGTAGTTTTGTCTGAGACTTTCAGCGGGTTGGGTGAGACCCACACACTTCAGGGAGGGAAAACTGTTTCATTCTATGTCCACCAAGGCAAATGCTAACCTCATTTAAAAATAAATAAATAGGCCAGGTTGGAACTTGCTATGTAGCCAAAGACGACTTTGAGCTTTTGATTCTCCTGCCTTCTCCTTTCATGGTGAGATTGTGTACTGTAGGAGGAAGTTTCTGTCCTGCCAGCAACTCCCAAATACCCAGCAGCTGCTTCCCAAATAATTGACTTGAAGGCTTAATATTACTTTTAAATACTCAACTGGTTTTCAGGCTTGTTACTAACTAGCTCTTACATTTTAAATTAACCCATAATCCTTAGCTGTGTTTAGCCACGTGGCTTGGTACCTTTTCTCAGTGCGGCATTCTGATCCTGCCACCTCTGCATCTGGCTGGCAACTCTCAGTTCTGCCCTTCCTCTTTCCAGCATTCTTAGTTTGGTGTCCTCCCCGCCCCCTTATACTTCCTGCCTGGCTGGTGGCTAATCAGAGTTTTATTAAACCAATTCAAGTGACAAATCTTTACAGCGTACAAGAGGATTGTCCCACAGCAGTGGACCGCCTTACCTTGGTGCATGTGGTGAGAGACAAGTAAGTGACATGCCCAGCCCTTACCATTAGCTCTCTTCTAAATCTTGTTTTGAAGCAGTCCTGCTGCATTGCACAGGCTGGCCTCCAACTCTCTTAATCCTTTTGCCTCAGCTTCCCAGGTGGCTGGGATTACAGACCATGCACTCCCAGATTTGGCTAAACACCAGATTTGTCTAGGTTATTTGATGCTGGTGCCGTGAGCCAAGGTGAGAGTCTGGTGAGGGTTACAGAACCCTGGATTTCCCACTGAGGCTAGCTAAGGGCAGAAGGTCTGGAGACCAAGGTCATTTTCAACTATGTAGAGCTTTTCTTTTTCTTTTTTCTTTTCTTTTTGTTGTTTTGTTTTTCAAGACAGAGTTTCTCTGTGTAGTTTTAGTGCCTGTCTTGGATCTCACTCTGTTGACCAGGCTGGCCTCGAACTCACAGAGATCTGCGTGGCTCTGCCTGGGATTAAAGGCCCGTACCCCCGTCCCCTAACCCCCACCTTTAGTTCAGCTTAAAGGCAGTCTGCACTATATAAAACCATGCCCAAAGTAAACAAAAGAACCCCAGCCCTTCTCTTGATGGTATCCCTGAGTTTGCAGGAACCAGACAAGGAAATGGGCTCCTGACAGTGCCTCTGAAGGAAATGATGAAGCAGTTTTTCCAGATCACGTCTTCTGGAAGGCCTGTCTGCCAGCCCAAAGTTGCTTCTCTGTCAAGGCTCCATGACCCTCAGGAGAGGGCTCAAGGCAGCAAGACAGCAGGAGGAAACCAAAGCTCCAGCTACATTGGGCCAGACGGGAGGAGGGGACCTGGAACTGAAAGCTGCTAATTCTGTCTTCTCCAAGATTGCTGGCAGGCAGGCATCTCCAGCAGGAGACGTTTTCAGAAACCAGGAGCCAGGAGATCATATGGGTCTGACAAACGTAGAGCCCCACCCCTGCCCCACCTCCCAACACACCCTCAGGAACCTCTGCCATGGGCCATCTTTGTCATCACCAGGCTAAGATAGAGGCATCTGGAGCGTTTGCAGGAAAGGTCAGTTGGCTTAAAATAGCTGTCACCAGAGCGATGACTTTCCTGGCTGGAGAAGAGAAACCCAAACTATGAACGCTGAGGTGCCGTGGGGCTCTACCCACCTCCTGGGGGCGGGTAGGGGAGCGGAGGACAGAAAGGGATCTGCTATGTTCCTGACACAGTGCTTTGGCACAGCCACAGAGTGGCCTTACTTAGTCCTGAGGACTGTTCGTTGACATAACCACTTCAGAGGTGATGAGAAACTGAATCTCAGAGAGATTAATAAAGTGACGTACCCCAAAAGTGGCAGGATCGGATGCTCTCCTCTACCACCCAAGTGTCCCAGAATCTCAATGCTTTTTTTCTGAGATGATCATGATTTTAAAAACTCCAAACTGTAGAGAGAGAGATAACCAATAATTCTTTTCTAATCCCGTCTCCAGGTTCTCTCCCCAGAATGTCACTGCTATCAGTAATCATTATTTTGCTTTTTGTTTTTCCTTTGCATTTTAGTGTTTTGAGACAGGGGCTCATGTAGCCCAGACTAGTCTAGAATTCCCTATGTAGCTGAAAATGGCCTTCAACTGCCAATCCTCTTGTTCTACTTCCCCAGGGTTGGGATTATAAGCATGTGTCTTGTTTTTGTTGTTGTTGTTCTGTTTTGTTTTGTTTTTGTTTTTGTTTTGTCTACTTGACACCCTCTAGAGTTATCTTGGAAGAGGATCCTCAACTGAGAAATGCCTCCATCAGACCGACCTGTAGGCAAGTCTATAGGGCATTTCTTGATCAATGATTGTTGAGGGAGGGTCCAGCCCACTGTGTGTGGTGCTATCCCTGGGCATCGAGTCCTGGTGGTATAAGAAAGCAGGCTGAGTCATGGTGGGCAAACCAGTAAGCAGCATTACTCCAAGGTCTCTGCTTCAGTTCTTGCCTCCAGGTTCCTGCCCTGGCTTCCCTTCTCTTCACAATGAACACAACTGTAAGCCGAAATTAACCCTTTCCTCTGGAAGTTGCTTTTGGTTGTGGTGTTTGTCACAGCAATAGAAATGTACCCAGGATAGTGTTATGCCCCCATCATGAGCATCCCAGAGACCAATAGGAGTCTGAGTTCGTATGCAAAAGCAAAGAGCCTTTATTGCAAGCTCAAGCTTGGGCTGTCTGTTCTGACACAGCAGTTGGATCAGGGAAAGCCTCGAGCTCAGTTGAGGCAGGGTTTTTAATGAGCAAAGGATTTGGGGGAAGGGGAATTCTGGATTCAGATGGGGATTGAACTCCTGATTGGGCAGGAGTGAGGCAACAGAAGTTTTGCCAAACAGTGATAGGTACTGGCGTTGCTGCAAGGAAATTGGCGACTTATATACAAGTGATGTAAGCTCTCCTTTATGTTCTAGAGCATCTAGTACTTGTTTGTCTCGATTTTGATTGGTCCCCTGCAGGGTACAGTTTGTGGCTTTTCCTGGTTATTGTTAGGGCGAGGCCTAGTCCCAGTATTGTTAGTCTGCAGCCTGTCATGGTGGCACTAATGTTAAGTTAGGCCTCTTCAACAGCATGCACTACCATGTGCAGGTGTTGGCAGTGACTGTACACCTCCCAGAAATAACCTATGAATAAAAGCACAGATTATGTGCTTGATATCTGTACATGAGTGTGCATATATGTATACTTATATCCAATAGAATATATTTTATATGATAGGCTTATATATGAATAGATGTCATGACATAAACAAATTCTACGGTATATAAATACATGGACACGCACCCCGCCCCCACAGTTGCTCCCTTATTCAAAGTTTCAGTCAGCTGAGAATGCTACATCTGAAAACACTAAGTGAAAAATCCCTGCCCGCAAAGGTAGGGTGCTTGCCTAGCATGAGCGAAGCTCTAGGTTTGACCCTCTCCATCCAAAGACAAACAGTTCCTAAGCTTTAAATTGTACACAGGGCATTCTCAGTAGCAAGAATAGCCATCCTCCTCTGCCCTGCCTGGGTCATGAATCCTCCTTTGTTAAGTATTTGTGCTAGCAATGCTAAGCCTCAACTGAGCAGCAACCTCCATCTTCAGATCACAGTGCTTGTGCTAAGTACTCCATGTTAAGTACCCTGTCTTACTTAGTAAGGGCAGGAGTGGTGGCTGATAATTTGGATATATCTAAGAGAAGCCTTGGACTGCCTTAAATGGTAGGGTGGAAGTTCTCAAATAACTCATGACAGAAAAAGTTACCAAGTGCTGAAATTGCTAAAATGTAGGGTTAAAAAAAAAAAAAAAAAAACAACCGAGTCACCTGTTATAAAATAGTCCAGACAAAAGAAGTGTGTGCTCTTCTTACCACGAGGCCTCGGGCTGTGAGAGTCTCAGGCAAGAGCAGAGTAGGCAGCTGAGAAAAGCAGCCTGGCCTAGGGGCTCACACCTGAAACCCCAGTTTTTGAGAACCTACGGCAGGGAGACTGCCCCTGGTTTGAGTCCCAGGGCAGTGAGTTTTATTTTTCAAGGATTTATTTTTAATTATGGGGAGGGGGTACGTGCACCTTCATATATACACCTGCACAGGCCAGAAGGTGCGGTCCCCCCCCCCATCCCTCCCTTCCTCCTCCTTCTTTTGTAATTTTGTTTTATTTTGTTTGTTTTTTTGAGACAGGGTTTCTCTGTGTGGCTGTCCCAAAACTCACTCTGTAGACCAGGCTGGCCTCAAACTCAGCCTCCCAAGTGCTAGGATTAAAGGTGAATGCCACCACGCTCCTATCTGAATTTTCAAGAGTCCTCCAGGGTCCTGGGATGCACCCCCTTTAGATACGGGGGTGCTTATCTGTCATGTCGTTGCTCTCTGTCTGATAAGTCTATCTGTGCTGGCAATCAAGAGTGACCCTGTCCTTAACCCAGAGTGTCCCCGGACTCTCAGCCCAAGTTCTGTCAGCCTGGGAGCAGATTTTATCTGGGAGTTCCTAGGCGGTCCAGCCCTGCCAGAGCTGGAAGTAAAGAACTAACTGGAAAGGTGACAGGTGGCTTCTGCTGCAGGGTCCCCACCTCTCAAAAGCTGCTGCTGGTCTGGCCTGCTCAGTGCTCTGCTCCTGCCTCTTCAAGTAAACCCTACAATCTTTCGCTTAGGAGGGTCCATTGTCTTCCTACCCCCACCCCTGAAAACATGTCTATGTCCTTTCTGACCTGAAAAAATACGCTCTCCAAACTCCTTAGACACCCCCACCCCTTCCTAGATCCTTCCCTATGTTTCCTTGGTTGCGCTTTCTCTAGGGACTGTTGGGGAGAGGTTTTACAACAGTCTCCAGCATCCATCTAGCCACTGAACCTTCCCCCTTAGGCAAAAAACCAGAAATCTGATTAACTGCTAGCTGGAGTAGGGGTGTGGGGCTGCTAATGTCATTCTGGAACCATCTTTAGTAAACTTGGTGGTGACACCAAGGACAGAAGGTTGGCCAGGGTGCAATGTGCTGGGTGTGTGGTGCCCTGGTCATTACCAAGCAGCCTGATGAAGGGGATGCCGCGATGGCCTGGCCATGTTTGGTTTTGTTTGTTTGTTTGCTTGCTTCTCCTCTCCCTTCTATTTCTTTTCCTTCTCTTCTTTTCTTTTTTTTTATTGGTTTTTTTTGAGACAAGCTTTCTCTGTGTAGCCCTGGCTGTCCTAGAACATCCTCTGTGACCAGGCTGGCCTCGAACTCAGAGATCCACCCGCCTCTGCCTCCTGAGTGCAGCACCACCGCTTGGCTTCATTTTTATCTTTCATTTGGGTAACTTTAAATATTTATTTATGTATGTATGTACACATTGTGTGTCTGTGAAGGCCATGTGGGTGCAGGTGCCCTCCAAGGTCAGAAGAGAGCTTCGGATGGATTTACACTCAGTAGTGAGGATGTGGGCAACCTGAAGGCAGGACTTCTGGAAGGGTAGGGAGTATTCTTAATGACAGAGTCATCTCTCTAGGGCCTTTGTTTTGTTTTGAAATATTGATTTATTCTTATTTGATGTGCATGACTGTTTTGCCTGTATGTACGTGTGGGTACCACATGGGTGTCTGGTGCCCATGGAGGACAAAAGAGGGTGCTGGATCACCTGGAACTGAAGTTTTAGAAGGTTGCAAGCCATCCTGTGGGTGAACAAATGTCTGCTCAGCTACACAGCACACTAACAACAGACCACAGTAACTCCTGCAGCTAAGTCTGGCCTGGGGAACCAGTGAGCTGAGCGGGCTTGCTGGAGCGTGGGTGAGAATAATGACCTCCCCACAGCTGCACTGGTGGGGCTCTGATAAGGCCTGCTGGTTGATGTGCCGGGAGGACAGCATTCCACCACACCGGGCCTGCTTATTTCCTAGCAGAACCACTGGTGCTGCATTCTATCAGCCTGCCACTGCCTCCCATAAAGACAGTCACTGGAACAGACCCCGGGGATATACGTGCAGGCTGCTGGCATGCGGTTCCGTCATCCAGAGTGAGAGCTGAAAGATGACTGGATGCCGAGATAAAATGGGGAGAGCCCTTTTCCGTTCTCTTCACTTCCATGATCGTCCTCTTTCCCCCGCTCCCTCCTGACGTGACCTCTAGGTTGGCTCAGCTCCACTGGTGAGAAGATGCAAGTTACATAACACGGCTTATGAAAGCCAAATAACCTGCAGCCTGTCCTGCCAGGCTGTGAAGTCCAGTGTGGAGAGGGAGTATGAGGCTTCTGGGGGGGTTGCTGAGGCTGGGGAGAGGTCCTACAGGTTCTGCCTATGCTAGTCTCTCCCTCCCCTCTCTTCCTCTCCTTCCCCCTCCTCCCTTCTCTCCTCCCTTCCCCTCCCTTCTCTCCTCCCACTCCCTCCCTCCTTCCTTCCCTCCCTCTCCCACTCCCTCCCTCTCCCCAGGGTTTCAAGTAGCCCAGGCTGGCCTTGATTCACTCCTGAGCCTCCTGCTTCCACCCCTGCCAAGTGCTGAAGTTACAGGTGTGTGACGTCAGACCAGATTGATTTATGCCGTGCTGGGGAATCAAACCCAGGGCACAGTGTGTGCTATGCAGACATTCTAGCAAGGCAGTTATAGCCCCAGTTCTCAATCTCTTTTCAAAGGAACTCTGCCAGATCCACAGAGAGGGAACCTGTCAGAGATGGGAGACGGTGGAGGTAAAGAGAAGCTGGGGATTGCATAATACAAGGACCAGGGCAGAACCCTGTGCTCGTGGCATCCCGTCACTAGCTGTGGGATTCTCCTACGAACTTTGCATGATCCACATTAGTTCAGTAGCACCTAGAAGTTTTTCATGTGTACCTGTGCGTTTGTGTGTGTGTGTGTATGTGTGTGTATGTGTGTGTGTGTGTGTGTGCACGCACGCGTAGGTATGTTTAACTTTCTGTGTTCTAGGCAAGCAAGCACCCTACCATGGAGCTACATCCCTGTCCTTGTGGGTGGGTGGTTCTCTGAGCAAAAGGGCAGATCCTCAGCAATATTTACAGATTCGCAGGAGTGATTTTCAGTACTCTTGTCCCCTGGGAGATGTCCATGGTTATTCACACAGAAATATATGCTTGAATAAATCCCAGTAAGAGTCACTCCTGAGAACACGTCAGTAAAACCACAACAGAATTTTGCAGCTTCTGTTATATATATATTTTATTTATTTATTATTTCTGCTGAGGACTTAACTTCTTTCTCGGAGGACCAGAAGAAAGACTGACCCATAGAGTCACTTGGCCTAGGGTACTAAAGGAATTAATGTGTATGTTTCTACAATTAAAAAAAATTTTTTTTTTTTGCATTTTTTGAGATAAGGCAAAACACCTCATCTGTCTACTTTTTGTTTGTTTTCTGAGATAAGATTTTGCTCTGTAGCTCAGGATGTTCTAGAAATTGATACGTACCACAGGCTGGCATCAAACTTGCAGCAAACATCTTGTTTTAGCTTCCTGGGTTCTGGATTATAGGTGTGAGCCACTGCCCTCAATCGGTCCAAATATTTTAATCAGGGGTAAAGTCTTATAACAACTTTCATCAAGGGAGTCTTGGATGGGAAAGGGGCTAGCTCATGGAAGAACGGGCAGTTGGGGGATTGAGATCTGGCTAACATGAATATAAACACTGTACTGGATTTGTAATCTTCAAGAGTCAAGTTTACTCACTCTCTTCAACGCATAAATACTTCGGAAGTTTTCCATGTGCCTGTGGATATTGTGTGGTGGCGCACACCTTTAATCCTAGCACTCGGGAGGCAGAGATCCATCTGGATCTCTGTGAGTTCAAGGCCACCCTGGATTACACGAGATTAGTCCAAAAGAGAAACAGAGCCAGGCGGTGGCACACACACCTTTAATCCCAGCACTAGGAAGGTTGAGACGGGAAGTGATGTGGCTGGGCAGAGAAAGGAATATAAGGCGTGAGGAGACAGGAACTCAGTCCTTTTGGCTGAGGACTCAGAGGCATTTGGTCTGAGGATGCGTGGAGACAGGATCTTCTTTAGACTGAGGAGTTGGTGAGGTGAGAAGTGGCTGTGGCTTGTTTCCTCTGATCTTTCAGCATTTAACCCGATATCTGGCTCCAGGCTTTTACTATAAAACCAATTAGGATTCATGCACCAATATTGTCTCTTCATGCTTCCCTGGTCCACGTGTGTTAAGTGGCTTCTAGTGGGCCTTCCAGGTGTCTGGGGATGGAGAAGTAGACAGCAGTAATGAACATTCTCTGTGAAGACACAGTCCTGGAAATGCTTTGTATGTGTGTGGTGTCCTGCATCTGACAGAGTCCTGCAGCTAGGCAAGCACTCTATGACTGAGCTATGTCGGAAGCCCTGAACTGGATATCCTTGATGTCACTCCCCGACAGACAAGAGGGTATAATTAAAGGAATTATGGGATTAAAGGAATTAAAGACATCAAAAGAAACCAGACAACTTAAATAAAAGACTTTCTTTCCAGGGTAACACTTTTAACCTGGACTATGGTCTTGGGACCAAGCTGCCCATTGTAGATGTAAAAATATGCCCACAGATTCTTTGATTGGCCTTCTAAATGAAAATGAGGCCATGACCTCTCCAAGGCATGGTTGAGGAGAAGGGTTTTGTTGTAGATACGAGGGAGAGTTCAGACAGAGGCATCTGGAAGAGTCCAGACTGAACCAGACCATGAGAGGAGAGATGGGGCATGGTGGGGGGGCGGGGGTGAGAGAGGAAGAGGAGAGAGGCCAATGGACCAGGAGTGGAGATGAAGACCAAAAGAGCACATGGCCCAAGTGGCAGGTTTGTGTAGGAAAGAGAAGCTGGGGGAAGGGAAGCCCAGTCCTGGGCTAGAGAGGTTTAGGGTATGAGTGGGTGAGAAGTGTTGGGAGGACCCACAGGTACAGAGTGAACCTTTGTCCCAGGTTTCTTTGGGACCTAACGCCTTCCATCTTAAAGTGGAGTTTTCCTTTCCTCTTTAGTGGACTGAATTTCACCTTTCATCCTCTCCCTCTGACCGCCAATCTGGGCAGAAACTTATCGGAGGGGCAGTACTATGGAAGAGACCCCTTGTAGCAAGGAACTGAACCCAGTCCACCTTCAGAGAGTGTGTGCCCACCTCCCCACCCCACCTGCATCCTCTTGAGACCCCAAGGCAGAGAGCCACTGAGCAAAGTGCCTGCTCCTTCCCCATCCTCGGAAGCAGTATCACGATGACCTTCGCTGCACTAAGCTGCTTTAGGGCTAGCTCGTTAGGCAATGATAGGAGGCACATGATGAGTCAATCAATGATGTAGATTCATCGGAGATGGAAAGTGCTAGGTTAGCTCTCTGGCTAATTAGAGAGTTTAGAAAGCTTGAGCTCCGGGAATCCAATTGAGAAAGAGGAGAGATACTGCAGGCAAGGGGCTCCGGGAATCCAATTGATGAGAGAGAGGAGAGATTCTGCAGGTGAGGGACATCGAGATCATGATGGGAGGACATGCAGAGATGACCGGCCACACTAGTGGAAGCCCATGAACTGTGGACTGGTGGCTGTGGAGCCCCCATGGGACTGGACTAGGCCCTCTGAATATGGAAGACAGCTGTTTGGGGAGCACCCAGGCAGGGGGTTGGGATCTGTCCCTGGTCTATGGGCAGGCTTTTGGAATCTGGTGCCTATGGTGTGACACCTTGCACAGCCTTGGTGCAGTGGGAAGGGGCTTGGACCTGCCTAGGCTCAGTGTGCTGGGCTCTGCTGACTCCCCATGGGAGACCTCGATTTGGGGGATGTGGGGATTCGGGGTGGCTTGGGAGAGAGGGCAGGGGGGTGGGAGGAGGGAGGAGGAGGGATCTGTGGATGGCATATGGAGTGAGTAGAAAAATTCTTAATAAAGAAAAATGAAAAAAAAAAAAAGATTTCCTATACACCAGCACAGAGAGACAGAGTGCTCAGAGAAAAATAGACCTTCCTGAAAGAAGTGAATTAAAGTGCCCGTGGTCAAACACTCCTCTTATTGCTAATAGAAGATACTGGCTCCTTCCTCCCTCCCACAAGGAATACAGAAAGCCTTATAAATTGGAAGTGCACTCTTACCCTCCAAAACACAAATTTGACTCAACTGTTTTTTTGTTCAGTGTGGGTGTGATGGTTCCTGGAATGGAATTCTAAATCGAGAAGGAACCTGGGGGGTGTACAGGCTTATCACAGTCAGATTTCCATAAGGATGTTATCAGGTTCTGTAGAAGTTAATCATTTAACAGATCAATAGCCACATTTGGAATCAGGGAGAAGAAAAATGGTTCCAGGCAAGGTAACTGACATTAAGTGTGACGGCTCACACATAAGCCATTAATACTTGAAATTAATACCCGTGAGTTAACTGCCCCCCCCCAGCCCTCTGTGCACCCCTACCCTGCTTTGTATATAATTCCAGGAGTCCTGGCAATGACTTTCCTCTGACAATTTGTGTTCAAGTTATTAACGAGTTCCTTGGCTAAGGAGTTGGCCCCACGCATATTTATAGAAACGTTAATAAGCTGGCCTTGAAGTTTCTAGACCTTAAATTCGCTTAAGAATGAGCTTGTTTGGGAAGATGAGTTGTTTCACAAGCTAGCTCTGATTGGAGTCTCCTACTGAAGTGTGTCTCTAAATTTAGCTCCTAATTGGATCACAAGCTCCTTCTCAGATACAAGAGTCATGTTGACTTCTATGTAAAACTCCTTCCTTCCCCCGATACGATATTGTAAACTTTCTATAGGATTATTTGAGTATTACCCAAACAGCCCACACAACCACTTGAGGATCAATTTGTATACATAGCAGGTGGTTCCAGAGACCTCACACTTCTTGGTAGTGCCAGTGAAAGGTGCATACCTTAAGAATGGGACACAGAAGGAGTAGGAAGAAAGAAGAAGAAGAAGAAGAAAAGAAGAAGAAGAAGAAGAAGAAGAAGAAGAAGAAGAAGAAGAAGAAGAAGAAGAAGAAGAGGAGGAGGAGGAGGAGGAGGAGGAGGAGGAGGAGGAGGAGGAGTATTCTTCATCTGCCACCCCGACTCCTCAGTCAAAGGCTTGCACCAAAACATCACATAGTGCCTGTTGGACCCGTTTGCTTTCATGTTCATTTGCTTGGTTGAGACAGGGTCTCATGTAGCCCAGGCTGACTTCAAACTGGCTACGTAGCAGAAGACGAACTTGACTCTGAGCCTTCTGTCTACATCCTGAGTGCTGGGATCAGGCATTTCATAGAACTTGTTTTTAACGTGGTGCCCAGGGCTTCTTGCATGCCAAGCTGAGACTCACTGTAATCCCAAAACAACCCAGGGAACTTGCTGAGTGACAAGGGTCCCAGAAAAGCCAATCCCAGAATGACAATAGGAACTAGGTGGACAGACACTTCCTCTGTCACATAGGATTGGGCCACCACTCTCTTTTACGAGTGAGGACCACACTGCAGACAGGGTCTAAGAGCCTTGTTGGTTAGACACCAGGGAGAGGAGTTGGGAGCCTTACTTTAAGAATGATTAGAGAGTTGGGCATGGTAACACAGGTCTGCATTCTCAGCACTCAGAAGGCTGAGGCAGGAGGATTACTACAGATTTGAGTCCAGCCTGGGTGATAGAGCAAAATCTTATCGCAAAATAAATTTTAAAAATGTAGTTTGTCTTTCCAGCTTTTCAGCTCAGTCAATTTCTGGAAGATAAATTACTGAGCCCCTTGCTTCCTTTGGAAGATGCCGTCTCTTGGTGGGTGTGGTGGGAGGGATCCTAAACAGGATCAGTACTGGGTATTTAACATGTGTACATATATGCTCTTACAAACTTGGTACTGTGCAGATGTATACATGCATTTGTCTGCATATGTGAAATATGAGTTCTTTTTATCCACATATTTTCAGTACTTATACTTTTATGGTTGGTGACTGAGCTAAGGCTATAAAGTATCAGGGCTCTTATCTGCTCACTTTGTTTACAGTAGCAATGTGCCTGAAGCCTTTGGGAGTTATATGATGAATGGCCACTTTATATTAGTTATAATCCTTAAAGCAACAATGAAGCTCATGACAGCTTCATTTCAGCCAGAATCAAGAGCAAGCAGGCATCCTTTCTCTCAACACATGCTTACCCAGGTTTCAGCTGGGTCATGATGTTGGTAGTGAAAAATACCACGTTCAATTCTTTACGCTCATTAAAGCGGGACTTCGCCTTGTAGTGACTCCAGCCCTGGAGTTCCACACAGCCGGACGACCCGGGCCTCATAGATTTGACAACCATATCCAGTAGAGCTGTAGGCTTAAAGCTCACCAAACTGACCGATCCTTAAACAGGAATCATTAAAACCAGCACCGCAGGCAGCGTGACTGGTCTGGGGACACTGGTGAGCCAGGAAAGCAAGTCCCCACTTCCATGACATTCACAACAGAAAAGCCCTTCTGAGCAAAGCGTCTGCTCTCTGTGGGACAGCCTGTTAGTCTCCAGACTTTGCACCGGGCTGGAGCAGGGGGCAAGCAGTAGCTCGAGTTGTGAAACTTTGGGGGAGCTATTTGGAGAACCGGCACCAAGCATCAGGTCAAACTCCTCATCCAGTGCTCCATCCTACCAGACAGAAAGCCCTGACTAACATGGTAAGGAACGCCTTAAAACCCTGGCAACTTGTGATGCCTTTCAGCCCCTTTGGTAACTGACAGGACACTTATTCATGGTTTGTTTTTGTTTGTTTTTCAGAATGAATGTCTCAGGTAAACCAGGCTGGCCTCAAACTGGCTATGTAGTAGAGACTAACCCTGAAATGAACCTGTGATCCTGTCTCTGCTAGGTTTACAGGCACGTCCCACCACATACCTGATTTCCATGGCTTTCTGCTTGCTAGGCAAGCATCTACCAGCTTAGTGCCAGCTCTGGCCTGGGAATTCATGATTAGAGGGTTTGTGAAGCATTGTGATCCAATACCTCACAGTACTGAGACAACTGGGCCCTTATACACCCTAAGGCACTACTCCATTGAGCTAGGGCTCCAGTCTGTCTCTTTAAGGCTGAAGACTTGGCAAACATTGTTTAATATAGCCCCTCATTCTGTTTAATCTATCACTGATAAAGTTATCGTGTAACTGTGTCTGTTAAATGAGAAGAAAAAAAAAAAACTTAAGAAATACAAGGGGATTGAACTATGACCTGGAGGTCAAACCTAATTCTAGGCTCCAAGGTGGAGAAGGAAATACTTCCCACCCCAATCCTGATCCTATGAAGTTAGAATTCCTTTCCAAGTAATCTTGAGATCATCAGTTACAATCAAAAGCGCTCTTCAGTCCACCTGTGGAGTGACCCAGTAAAGGGACGCTGCGGCTGGGAGGAAGTCGAGGGAAGGATAACTTTATTTTATAACACGAAGACCAGGAAAATGCTGAGGCGAAGAGAGCACTTTAAAAAAAAAAAAAGGATTTATGTCCGTGAGAGTCAGCACGTATGTATATGCAGCATTTTCCATGCTCAACACCCAGGAAAGCCAGAAAATGGGTACCCAAATTCCCCGGAACTGGAGTTACGAGTGGTTGTGAGCTTTCTGATCTCTGAACTGGGGTCCTCACATGAGCATCGGGGCTTTTAACTGATGAGCCATCTCTCCAGCTTAAGGGCACTCACTCAATCCTGCCAGATTCACAGGTGGTAACCAGGGGCCATGCTCAGTAAACTAGTAAGTTTCTCTCTACCTTGTAAGATAAGAGAGAACGCTTGCCTGAAGAAAACAGTCACTTAAGAACTGTTACAACAGGCCTCTAACTCCAAAGTGGTAGTATGTACCATCTGCCCACGACAGTAATAGTGCTATTAATAGTATTAGCATGGCACAGTGGTGCACTTGGGAGGCAGAACCTGGCAGATCTCTGAGACTAGCCTGGTCTACATAAAGAGCTCCAGGCCAGCCAGGGATACACAGTTGAGACCCTTCCTCAAAAACCAAACACAACAGAGCAAGAACAGTAGAGCTAATAAGCTAGTAGATGGCCACCATTGCCTAACTGGGCACGCACACAGCACCACGGTGAAGGAGGAAGCTCCTTTTATTTTTAGCCTCCTGAGGAAAGTGCTTCAGGCAGCAGGGCAAACTAAGTCTGAGGGCTTAGCCGGGCTTGGTGCCACACTGTGGGGACGGGATCAAGACTTTCCGACCCCTGGATTAATGAGTTCCAAACTGGAACCTCCAGGGAGCCAAGCACAGAGGTGTAAACACCGGAGGTTGGAATCAAGGCTCAGTGGGACCTATCTGTAGTCTGGGCTTGCTGAAGGCTGGACGCCCAGGATTTCCAAACCAGGCTGGGAAACTTGGGAGACTCCATGTCACAACAACAAAACAGGACAAAACGCCAGAGAATCACAAGTTCACTAGGCTAGTGCTCAGCAAATTAAAATCCAGGAAACGCCTATACGCCCTGAGCACACCAGCCTTCAGCGGCTTTAACAAGGAATCGAGTTTACTGTGTAGATGGCTCATGGCAGCTGGATCCAGGAAGATCTCAAGAACAGCGGCAGTAAGACAGTTTACCACACTATTTTAAATAATCTGATAAGCCAGGGCTGTCCTGGTTCATGGAAGTGAAGCAGGGGTTCCAAATTGCCAGGAAATCCTAGCATATCTAACCTGCAGTGTCACATGGAGGCGTGGACAGCTGTGAAAGTGGCCAGGCCCAACACACCCATGCATTTCAAACTTTTGTTTAGGGTTTTGTGGAACTTGATTGCATTGATTCTTGAGCCTGAATTCTGCATATCACAACACTGCTTTGAAATGGGAAAAGATTACACACTGAACCACCAGTTGGCCAGACTAACTGTGTAAACCCTAGTTGGAAGCAGAAGTGGGAGTCAGAGGCCAGCCTGGTCTACACAGAGCTCCAGGCCAGCCAGGGATATACACGAAACTCTCACACCTTACCCCAAATTACAGGGACAAAAAAAGCTGGCCAACACGACTCCGTTTTAAAAACTAAAAGAGCAGACAGACAAGCTTATTTTGCCTGTCAACAAGACAGAACCACCCTCCCTCCCCTTTCCTTCGATAGGAAATGAAGGAACAAAATACTGCACGTTGGCTTTTTCTCCTTCCCCCCACAACCACAAAGAAACAAGTCAGAGGAAATCTTATAAATGTTAGGTTGATTTATACGCACTGCTCTGGCAGTTACAGTCTGTTTACAATGAGGAGTTATCTAACTGAACATACTGTACATGGCAATTAGAAGTCGTCATAGCAGGAGAAAAGCCACAGGCAGCCTGCTGCGGACGGCCTACAAACAGCCAGAGAAACAGCAGGGCGAGCTGGGGTGGAGGTGGGGTATGTTTATTATAAAAGACAAAAACAAAACTCCACAGGATTCCTAAGGAGGAAAGGAATATTCTGGGAGAAAGAGACCAGGATACAAACTGACCCATGTTTTAACTCCAGGCCTGTCCTCAGTTTCTCCAAGAGCAAAGTGGGAGGAGACACTGAAATAAACAGGCCAGTCTGTAAAGTTAGAAACCCCTACAAAGTTGATTAAAAGCTGAACTTGTTTTGCTTTAAAAAATTTAATATACCAAAAGGCCTGCTTTAGTGACATGCTAGTCCCACCAAAAAAAAAATAATCCCCACCCACCCCCATCAGTAACAATGTTCAAGTTGACCAGCCAACTCATACTTCTAACTCGTGTGGATACATATGTATCTTAGCCTAAGCACGGGGCAGGAGGTGGCAAGCACTGGCTCCCACCTGCTACCTGTCCAGCATCTGCTCCTGCAGAGTGGGCAGGAAAACCCTATGTAGTGCTGAAGCTGAGCCCCAGATAACCGACTTTCCTGGTACTGCATCCCCACCCCTGTTCAAGACAGCCTTACTTCCAACCAAGCTCTTTCACTCAAACTTGGCAAACCCATGACTAGGGTGGTTTTCTCAACTAGAAATACACATGTATCCACACATCCATATATATAACTTTTTTGTTTTTACATTTAAATATAAAAATACTACTCTGCTTTGTGTTATAAATGGAGGACCCAGAAATCAGAACTTTTTCTTCCTTTACAGTAGGGCTATCCATCAGGTGATAACACTGAGCTGTCTTCACGGAGGGCATGAACTCCCCCAATCAAAGGAAACACGATACTAGAGAACCTCCAATGTTCCCTCCCCTAACTTCCATCCGGAATAAAAAAGTTGGTTCTGCCTGAAGAACTAACAGCTCTCGAGCAACAGGGAATTGTTAATCCAAGCAGTGGACCTGCTCTTTCCACTATTCTGAAGAAAAAGTCCTCCTCCACAAAAACACCCGCTTTGTGACAGCTACGCCTATTGGACATGCATTCCTGATGAGTCAAAGCAGTGGGTACCTTCCCCTAATCCGCCCACCCCCCCCAACTAGAAAGCTAGACAGGAAAAAAAGGAGGATTGGGTGTGTAGAGATTAAGAACTTGACCCCTCTATTCTGACCAATAAAAGCAAGATTAACTGGGCACGAGGAATAAAAAGACCTTGATATTCCATCCTTTGAGTTACAATGAGGACAAAATGGGACGGGGAAGAGTTGGAGTGGGATGAACTTAGGAAGGGCTCAAGATCACTGAAAGTCTAGGCCACTTAGTTCTTGTACTGGAAGGGCTCGTCGCCAGTCTCGTTGAGAAGGCATGTGCGGACGATGGCTTCTGTCACGGCAAACGGGTCACAATTGGCAGAAGGACGACGGTCTTCAAAGTAACCCCTCTTCTCCTGGCCGACAGTCCGGGGAATGCGGATGCTGGCGCTGCGGTTGGCCACGCCGGCCGAAAAGTCGTTGATGTTGGAGGTTTCGTGGAATCCAGTCAGACGCCGGGCGTTGTCCAGGCCCCCCTTGGGATCGTAGGCGCGAATGTGGTACTGGTGCCGCTTGCTCAGCTTCTCAATGGCCTCCTCAATGTACCTAGTGGAAGCAGTCAAGATGAGGGTCTGACCTCACCACTAGAAACCTGTCCTTCAAGGGCGGGAGCAGGTATGAATCTCAAACGTCTGCCTTGTGGCTTGTGTCTCAGAGCCTCAGACCAGCCCTTAGCATGTAGGACAAATGACCTGTTGGATGGGAAGACCCCCCCCATCACTTCCCTCTTCCCACCAGTAAGAACTAAGTTACCCACGTGCTTGTAGTTTTACTTAGTTCTTCTTACTAAAGACTTTCAAATGCCTGAACCCACGTGACAACGTTCCCGAATCACAGCTGTGATTCTTTCCTAGAGTATGACCACGTCTCCAACGGGTACAAAATGACAAGCTTACGACAAATATGAAGAGCACGGCGTGTAGTCCGTGAGAAGCGCAACTTCCCCAACCCTAACACAAAGCCCTTCCCACTCCATGAGAATAAAGATGGCTCCAGAGGAAGAGTACTTACTTCAGACCGTTCTCCTCCCGCATGGCCTTGGTGCTAAAGTTGGTATGGCAGCCTGCGCCATTCCAGTTCCCGGGAATGGGCTTGGGGTCAAAGGTCGCTATCACCCCAAAGTCTTCACATACGCGATGCAAGATGAACCGGGCCACCCAGAGATGATCTCCCATGCGGATTCCTTCACACGGTCCTATCTGGAATTCCCACTAGAAAGAAAATGTTGACCTTTAAAAATAAGGCCAACTAAGGGCTGGAGAGATGGCTCAGGGGTTTAAGAGCACCGACTGCTCTTCCAGAGGTCCCGAGTTCAATTCCCAGCAACCACATGGTGGCTCACAACCATCTAATAATGAGATCTGGTGCCCTCTTCTGGTGTGCAGGCAAACCTGCATGCAGAACACTGTATATGTGATAAATAAAATTAAAACAAAAAAAATAAGGCCAACTAGCTGTTCAAGCCAACTCAAGCTCCTAGCACGTTCTACCTACCTCTACTTTGAAGCATTCCTAAGCTACCACCCTTAGGTGCCCAAGTACCCACTAGCCGAAGTCCCCACGTGCCCAAGTCCCTTCAGAGGGGAGAAAGGTGACAGAATAATGCTCTTTACCTGGGCAGGCATGACCTCAGCATTTGTTCCTGTAATCTTGACTCCAGCATATAAGCAGGCCCGGTAATGAGCCTCCACGATATCCCTGCCATAGGCTTTGTCTGCTCCCACGCCACAGTAATATGGACCTGAAGGACAATCAGGACGAATCAGTGAAGAGTCAGAAAATCGGTAAACCCCCAAAGTCAGAAAATTAGAAGGTCCTAATCCTGGCTTTCCCCAGTCGCTGGTTCTGGCTTCACGGCAGGTGGGAGAATAGGTATTTCCTCTTTCGCCACAGCCTCAGAGCCACTGCCCACTTTGAATCGCTTTTCACTTTCTTTGTGTGTACGCGCATGTGCAGTGCAGTCTGAAGATAACTTGAGGGACTCATTTCTGGGATAAAGACTCGGGTTGTCAAGCCTGGTTTACCCACCAAGCCATCTCATTGTTCCCCTGTCACTTTAAATTCTAATCACCTCTGGATTTGAGGGATGCAAGGGCAGTCTCCATTTTCTGATTCGGGAGTTGCTCCTGAAAGAAAAAGGAAGCTTTTCTTTCGCCCAGGGAACTTACCTTGGGGCCCAGGGAAGCCATTGGAAGGCCAGCCAAAAGGGTGCCCGTCTGTTCCCATGAGAGTGTATTCCTGTTCCATTCCAAACCAGGGGTGCTGGCTGCTCACCATGTCCATTATCCGTTTACAGGTGTGCCGTAAATTGGTCTCTAGAAATAAAGCACCAGCATGCTATAAGGAGCAGTGTTCCTCGGAAGTTATCACAGGCTGGACTGACCCAGGCCCGAGCACTGTGTCCCATCACCAAGGGAAATGGAAAAAGCAGTAATTGTACATTTGCAGGAAAAGGCTGAGAGACTTTTTATAATTAAAGTCAGCTAAGACATCCCCTGGGAACGGAGTCAGAGCAGAGCAGTGTTCACCCTCTCTGCATGCTGGCCATGTTCCAAGCACCACATGCCAGACACTTACACCCTTATTCACAAGACAGATGCTTCTAGCTGTCAAACGTCTCCCCTAGTGTCTCGGGCACTTAAGGCCAGATCTGTCACTGTACTGACAATAATTTGTCCATTATGTTTACATTCCAGGTGAGTTTAAATGCTAAGTTACACAGTATTGGCTGGTAGAGAGAGAGAGAGAGAGAGAGAGAGAGAGAGAAACCGGAAATAACTGCCAAGCTAGAAAATGTAAACTGAGTCTGAGGTGAGTGTTAGCAATCTTCATTTTCACAAATGAGAAGAGGAAGCCCTGAGAGGGTGTCAGGTGGCATGCCCAGGTAACAGGGCGAGCAGCAGAGCCAGGGACCCCATGGCTGCCATGCTCAGGGTGCACGCCCTTTACCAATAATACTTCCTTTCAAAACAGAGGCACTGAAAGCACAAGGCCACCAAGCCTTAGGCGGTGCTGGAAGAGATTTCACAGAAGTGAGACCTCCTCAGGTTTAAGAAGCTATCTGAAAACTGAGTCAGGGTAGTGCAGCACAAACCAAAAACCCACACGTGCAGGTACAGTAAAGCCTCATGGGCCAACAGCTTATCCGGGAACCACAATACTCAATACTCGGGAGTATACAGATTCAACAAGCTGAGATAAAACAGCAACCAACAGTTGAGGTACAGTATGCACAAAATAATCCACTTGATCTTCAAATGACTTCGAGATGGGCTTTATCTTAAAAGAGGAGGAGCGGTAGCCACACAGCCCTGGCAACCCGAGGTCTACCTCCAGACCCCGCAAATGTACAGGAGAGAACCAATTCCACAGGTTGTCAGTCAGCTGACTTCCACACACCCGGCACAGTCTGCCCTCCCCTCCAGCATGCTCTCTGTCTCTCTCTCTCTCTCTCTACACACCCAACCACACACAATTCAGCCAAACAGAAGTGGAGTCGGAAAGTCCGCCAAGGTCACTGATCGGGTTTTTAAACCCAGAAACTCTGAAGTGCAGAAGACAGGTTTTTAAATGTACAAGCAGGTCGAGACTGGGGACCCCTATCAGCAAACAGATGGGGGGAGATTCAACACCATTTATACAACCAATGAAAGGGACCACGGAAGGATGGACCACACTGCTTTCAGCAGGAAAGTTTAGGGTAGAAGGATGGACATCCAATCATCCCTAGATTCTTACAAGGCCTTTGAAAGGATAGTCTCTGCCTTTTCAGAAATCACAAGACTGGGGGAGGACACCCACCCCCACCCCATACACACCTGCAGGCTTCCGGTTGTACTTGAAAACCTCACAGAACACCAACTTGTTGGGCTCTTTGCGGAAGGGGTCCCGAAACATGGCAACAGGGCTGAGATACATGTCACTGTTGGAGCCTTCGGACTGAAAGGTACTAGATCCATCAAAATTCCACTCAGGTAACTCTGGGCCAAATAAAGACAGAAAATTAATTTTTTAAGGAGACGGATTTATTTTTGCGTGTCCGGGTGTTTTGCTTGCATTTATGTCTGCGCAGGTGTGTGCCTGGAGCCCTCAGAAGCCAGAAGAGGGGGCTGGATCCCCGGCACTGGAGTTACGGATGGTTGTGAGCTGCCATGTGGGTGCTGGGAATTGAACCCAGATCTTCAAGAGCAACAAGTACTCTTAACCACAGGACAGCTCACAACTGTCTGTAACTCCAGTTCCTGGGATTCTCACACCCACTTCTCACCTCTGCCGGCACTGCATACACATGGTACACACACACACACACACACACACACACACACACACACACACACACAATTTTTTTCAGTGTACACACAAGACAGCCAGCCTCTCATTTATCTTTCCATCGCTCAAGATCTACTCTGTCTTTCTGGGAAGTGACATGCATGTGAATGCATCATCATTAGGGGTGACCTACATCATCATTAGGGACGACCTGATGCCTGTGCCCACCTATCCCCATGCCCCTCCGCATCTGAGACTTCCAAGAGCACTGCTTCACAAGCGCCACCTGAGCATCACAGATGATCCCTCTCCGTGTAAGTCTACCGTGCACCAGGTACTCTGGTACCACTTCCAGTGAGTTAGACATCGACAAAAATGCTGGCTCCTTCACTGGGCCATCTCGCCTCCCTCCCTTCTCTCATCCCTCACTGGGCCTGACTGTCGTAGCTCAAGCTGTGCTCTTACAGATGAGCAGACAGCTGTTCCCCTACCACTTGTTCCTTTTCCTACCGTCTCAGAGGCCAGTTTGTCTCTCCAGTTACCTTTGAGTTCCTGAAGGCAGAGACCCGAGGACCTACCCCAATTCTGCCAAGTAACAAGGACACAATCCATGCTGTCACCCGAGTTACCCATTCACCCAAACAGCAACAGCTCTAGAGGGGCAACTCATCCTAAACCAGGTAGATGGTGACAGCCACCCTTCCCCGAAGAGGGACAGCTGTGCTTGCTTGTTCGTTCTATTCGGAAAAATAAAGGCCACGACTAAAATAAAATAGGTCTCAGAAGTACATCTAACTCATCATCTGAAAGTTTTTATAAGCACCCCCAACTAAAGACAAATGGCCAGTCCTAGAAAAACGACTTTGGAGCATGTGCTCTGCATCCAGAATTCCACCGTAGAAGTACTAAACACAGCACTCAAGAGGGTCTCTAACAGTGGTTCTCAACCTGTGGGTCGCAAGCCCCTCGAGGGTGGTCAAACACCCCTTTCACAGGAGTCCCTAAGAGCATCATCCCAAACCACAGATATTTGTATTACGATTCATAACAGTAGCGAAAGACGTCAGCAGAGGCTGGGGGTCACCCCAAATATGAGGCACCGTATTAAAAGTATCAAAGCATTATAGAAAGGTTGAGGACCACTGCTCTATAAACTAGATCGCACATTCCAGTTACAACAGCTCTTTCAAGCGAGCTTCCTGGAGCTGGCCAGGTTAGCAGTACTCCAACCTCCCACCCCCTACAGATATGACCCATTTTTTTTTTTTTTTCTTCAATGTACCAGCCACACACAAGATTCCGTCTAAATAAAGGCTCCCATTGTTGCTCTGCCTCCAGACGACGCAGCGGCTTACGGGTGACTGACTGAGAGGTCTGAAAAGCCCGGCTTCTCAAAGGCTTTGCCAACAGAACAGAAGGAAGGTCAAATCTAGGGCTGCCTGCCCACCTCCAGGCACGTTCTGCTCCTGCCCCTGCTCACCTTCCACACACTTGGGCTCACAGTCCAGGGTGCGGGTCTTACAACGCAGGCCTTCTCCGGTACCGTCCACCCAGATATACATGGCTTGCACTTTCTCACCCTGGGGCAGGGACATGTACATTTGCTTGATGCCTTTGTTCAAGTGGGAACTTGCTGAGGTGGCCATGGTGGAAGGTGTTCTGGAGAGACAAAAGTCCTTTTATTAACATCTACCCAGAGGGGATCCCCTGCAGGAATGTCTTAAGAGGCATGAGAACCGGGAGTGTGTGGTGATCTCTCCTTTGGAAGTCAACACACTGAAGGGTACAATATTCACTCTGCTTTCAAGAGGTTTAAAGTTTATAATTAGACAAAGATCATCTCCCTCAGGGTGGGCAAGTTAAGGGATTTTAATACCCCTTAACTTTGAGAAAGGTGCCAAGAGGGAACAAAAAGTTAACAATTAACAGAATGTCTTGATCCACCCAATACAACTACCTTACCGCCATAAAGACTGTGGGGTCTTCCTTTGCCTTCTATTCTTGCAATGGCTTTAATGAGCATACACCCCACCCCACCTGCTAAATTCCTACATTTAGATTATCTGAGACAAGGTCTCACCGTGTAGCCCTGGAACTTGCTATGCAGGCCAGGCCAGGCTCAAACGCAGAGATCTGCCAGCCTTAGCTTCCTGAATGCTAGAATTAAAGGTGTGTGCCGCCACCACACCTCCATAAAGATGAAATAAGGGGACTAGGATTTAAAAGGCTAACATATTCCTGGGAGGAAATTAAAAAAAGACCTGTACTATTTGCCATTACCACGGTGGTAAAAAGTAACGCCATACTCCAAGGAGCACAACACTGCTGACTTTACTTTTTCTGGAGACAGGAGTCTCTACATAGCCCTGGCTGTCTTGGTACTGACTATGCAGATAGACCAGGGTCTATCACAGAGATCCACCTGAGTCGGCCTCCGGAGGGCTGGGATTAAAAGCGTGCCCCTCAACTGCTGACTTTTCACTGGTGTGATGAAAAGTCATTACTCCACAGTCAAACTCCGACTTCAATGTAAAAACGGCAGTATTTGAAGATTTCACTAGGTGGTATTTTCTGGTAAGTAGAAAATTCCCACTTCTAACAAAGAGGTGGGGCAAGACTAACAGGCCACAGGAGTGGGAGAAAAAAAAAACCATCTGAGAATCTGAAGCTACAAAACCAGCTTCAACACAAGAGGAAATGTCCCCCCTCCCTAATCGCCCAGGATGGCTGGAAAGGGAACATATTGTTCTCCAATGACTTGGGCAACTTTCTCAAGTACAGTGGCAAAGTTTCTACGGGCAACTGTCCATGTTTGCCCAAGTGAAAACAACTGCTTCTCCCTCCAAAAGCCTCACCCTTCCCTTGGGGAACAGATGAAGCTCCGTGGTCAAGTCCTACAGAGAAGTAAAACCTCTGCCTGCACCGCCCTTAGAGACCAGGACTGCGATTCTGGATGGCCTTCAGCTTACACCTATCCCCCTCAGCCTTTGAGTTACACATTCAGCATTAATCAACTGTTAGGGGAGCCTGGCTTCCTCCTCCAACCCTTTTCCTCGAGACCAGCTGGGTGCCAGCCACCTAGTGTATATTGTACAAAATGAGGCCAAGTTCACATGGAATAGGTTCGGAAGTGCTGAGTAGTTTCTGCTGTTACCAGCTGTACCGGGGTCCTTCTCCCTGCCCTTTTACTCACCCTAGCCACAGAGAATTATATGTACTTGTGGGGTTGCCCTCTCTAGACCTCCTCTTTCTAGAGCTGTGTTCGTGCCTCTCCTCGGCCTCGATATCTCGCTGGTCCAAGCAACGTTGCTTTCTGGGCGAGGGCGATGGAGTGGGGGACCCAGAGCGTTCGGAAGGGGAGGTGCTGGAATAAGGAGGCTGGTGGGATTTAACCTTAACCCGCGATTTCTCTCCGGAGTTCACAGAGTAGGCAACGAAGCCGAAGCAATTGGCAGGGGACTCTGAGGACCCAGAATCTCCATCTTCTTCATCATCTATAGAGGGTTTCTTAGAGGATTTGCGGCTGGGGGAGGATCCCCGCTTCCCGCCCCCGGAGGAGTTGGGGTAATCCACTTTGAGAGCAGCCCTTTCCCACTGAAATGTCCGGAAAGTCGGCGCCCCGACCCTCGGGCCCGCGTTGACCTCAAGGCCTCTCCCAGGGGGCCATACCCCGCGAGGGCAGAGGCCGGGTGGAGAGTGGGGCGACCGCGGGAGGCACCGCGCGCCGCTGCTGCCTCCGCCCGGCCCGGTGTCTCCACTGCGGAGCCCTCGGGCCACTCCGGGGCCCTAGCTCTCCATTGTTCGGTCATACTGTAAAAAGGCTCAGGACCCCGCGTTGGGAAGCCGGCGAGTGGCGCCACCACCACTGAAGACCACCGGCCTCAACCAGACCACCCACAGCGTGACGACGCCCCCCCCCACCAAAAAAAAAACGCGCCGCCCAGGAAGAGAGGATCGAGGCGCCTGCGCCCACCAAGGGACTGAGTGCGTTCCCGCGGGGACCACCCGGCCGCCCGATCCGCGAGCCTCCGCCAACCCCAAACCCCGGGATGCCCGCCTCCCGGGGCGGCGCCTCCGGCCGCGAGCGGAGAGCGGATCAAAACAACCCGCGACCCCGCCCTTCCCCGAGCTTGGCCCACAGCTCGCTCCCCGACGGCCCAGCAGAGCCGGTCCCGGCCGCACGCTGCAAGCACGCGGGAGGCGCGAGCGCGGCACCCCGGGCCGCGCAGCTGCAGACTGGACATGGGAGGTAGAGTGGGGACGCCACTGCCCGGGCCGCCGGGCCATGCACCCCTCCGTGCGCTTACCTGAGCGGCGGCCGGCGGGATGATTGATGGACGGGGTGGGCAGGCCGCGAGAGCGAGGCGAGGAGAGCGGAGTGACGGAGATCGGTTGTCGGGCTCAGCAGCTCCGCTCTACTCCCATTCTCGGCTCTGCAGGGACGCTGCCTCCTCGGTACTTTTTATTGGCAGCCCGTGCCCGCCCCGCGGCGCTCTGATTGGCTGGCCCAGGCCAGGAAACCCGCGCCCATCAGCTGCTGCGCGCCGGGGGCCCGAGGCCATTGGCCGAGGAGCCGTGCGGGAACCGCGGGGTGGGGCGAGCGAGACCGAGAAGAAAGAAAGAGAAAGGGGAGTGGGGGAGGGGACGCAGCGGCGGCTGAGCGGGGTCCGGGGCCGAAGGTGCTGGAAGGTTTTGCAGCCTGCGTTCTTGAGCGACCTCTGGACTCTCCGACCCCGGCTCTTGCTGCCTAACGGTGCAAAGGTTTTCCAGGAGAGTTGTAGATGAAAAGCCAGAACCCCAGGACCGAATTTTTACCCTTTTGTTTGTTGAGCGAGATCTTGGGGGCGGGCTGGGTTGGGGGGAGCCAGGGAGCCCTGGTCAGGCCTGGAGAGAGACGTGTTTCTCAAAGCCTGGAGGAGCCTGTCTTCCTGAGTGGATTTGGGGAAGTGGTCAGGACTGTGATTTCATGGTTTAAACACAAGTGCATTGTTTCCCTAATTCCATGCAGAGGATTCTGGAGATCCCTAGACAGGAGACCTGTTTGATGTCACCTCGTTCCCGCCATAGGCAAGTCTCTCAGCCTTTCAACCCCCAGATTCCTCAGATCTGCAAAATACAGCAGATGGAAGGACTTTGAGAGCTGTCCACCAGACTTGAAGTCAGGGTGCACACCGCTAAAGGTGTGCTTTTCCTTTGCTAAAGGAAAGCTGTTCTTTCCAGGACCCCTTTGAAACCAAACATTTAAGATTCCCCTAAAGAAATGTTAACCCCGGGAGACAATGGCCAGTTCTAGGCCAGTCTGCTTACAAGACAGGTTGTTCCAGGACAACCAGGGGTACACAGAGAAACCCTGTCTTGGGGGGGAAAAAAAAGATGAAAAAAATTTCCTTGCTTCTGCTTCTCAAGTTACTTACTGTGGTTTTTTGTTGTTGTTTTGTTTTGTTTTAAGTCAGAAAAATTAGTGTCTTTTCCCTGTCTTAACCCTGCCGTGATGGCTGAGATAATGTGTGACTACTGTAATGAGATATACTACAAAGTGTGCAGAAATTACCTGTAAGAATAGACATGGCCCCATGCTGTTATTAGTACTGTGTCCTGAGCATTCTGTTTTAGTGCGTGAAATCCGTGTGGGCTTTGTTAATCTTTCAGGAGCCCTGGTATTTGAGATTTTCTGTTTAAATACCAGAAATCTATGCTCTCGGTGCCTTTGGGAGAGGAAAGGAAGAAGTTTGTTTTTCTGGTTATGTTTTGCACCACAAATATGAAAAAGAAATGTTGCCTGTGACCACACACACATAACTTGGCTTCCTGGGTCAACCTCCATCTACTCCCTTTAAGTGCGTCTAACACTGTGGCACACAGCAGCAGCATTCATCTCAGATGGGGGGTTTTGGTGTGCTTTGGACTGGAAAGGCACCTTGCAAATTCCATGTCATTATTCGGTGCCGTGTGAAGCATTTTACGGTGATGTTCGTCAGTAGAGGGCCTTCAGATCAGACAAACCCAAGATCAGATCCGGACCTCACCTCTGGTCCGCCTTGATTAATAGCCAAATGACTTAGCCACACAAAGCCTCAACCTTAGCATATAGAGCAGGGATTACAGGGGAACCTGGAACGTGAAGAGTGTTTAGAAAACACCAGTTATCATTTTATAGGTCAATCTGAAGAGAATGGACCATTTCTTTCTCCATGATTACTCCGTGGTGTGTGTGTGTGTGTGTGTGTGTGTGTGTGTGTGTGTGTGCGCGCGCGTGTGTGTAGGCTAGCATCGGCATCTTTCTCTATCACCCCCCCCCTCTTTTTTTTTTTGAATGGGGTCTTTCACGACTTAGCTAGACTTGCTAGCCAACGATTCCCAGGGATCTTTCTGTGTCTGCCTTCTCAGGGCTTGGATTACAGTTACTTGGCTATTGAACCCGACTTTTTACATGGTGGCTGGGGACTGAACTCAGGTCCTCCTCCACCAGCTAAGCCACCTCACCACCCCTCCATGAACACTCCTGAAATGCCGTATCTTGCTGCACCATTACTTTAATAAAGGACGTGAAGTTTAATCCCAGTATCAAGGCCGGCTGTCTTCCCGTTGCCTTCTTATAGTTCTTCAGCTTAGGTGGTTGGAAAAGGGATCAGAAGAAGGGAGAGATGATGTTCTTATTTTGGAAAAGACTGGCTTCCAGGTACCAGCTGCCAAGTAGAAACCAGTGCCTTCAGCACTCTACCCACAACCAAAGGAGGGACAGAGAACGTAATAGAAAATGCAATATTCAGCAGCTAATGTGTTCTTCTTCTTCGCTTTCTTGCATTTCTGCCATGCGAGTGCCTACTTCCCTTGCTAGACATATTAACCTCCTTGGCTGCTTATTCAATTTCATAGTCCCCAATAGTGTCCAGACTGAGTGGTCAATAAACATGTATTGACCGCACTGAAATGTCAGCGGCAGCATCAAAAGAACACGTGCTCTGTTTCCAAGAATAGAAGTGGATTTGCTTTGATCCTTTCATATGACCAGGGACATCTCACGTGACCACGGACTTTCAGGGGTAAACAAGAGGCTTTGCCCCCTTGGTCAGCCCCTCATATATTTAAACCAACCAAAGCAGGACCCAGACAAGTTCAAGGACCGGACTGGGGAACTCTGAGTGTCCTGTGGAAGAAAAAGCAGAACAGAGTCCCCTGGTCAGGTTGCCCTCAGAAAAGTGACCTGTACTTTTAGAGAAGTTAAAAGAACAGCCTGTTTCATCCCCTTTGACTTTGCCGGGTCTCTGTCCTTTGTTCTTCCCTAAATTGCCACCACCCCCATTTCCTACCCCCTCCATGAAAGCAGCAAGATGGCTGATCCCATGAACTTTTCAGTCGAGGCCCACACAGTATCAAAGCTAACTGGGGGTCTGGTGGCGAGTGCTTTGAAGTTGAGGTTCTTGCTGAGTGGAGTTCCTCTGTCCCAAGGGTGGGTGGAGTGGGAGAGCAATATTGCAGGGCAAGAGTTTGGACCAGATTTGCAGAAATAACCCCGAACTAAACACCTCTCGTTAGTGGTGTTTGGCCGCCTACACTGTGGCTTTGTTTTGGGTAGGCCCTTCCCTATGAGTTCTTCAGACTTCTTTATCTTCTGTCTGAAGCTCTTACTCTAGAGTCTTGAGTACAAGCCTGCCTGATTGCCTTGCATTCACGATGCCAAGCTTAGGATATGGCTCCAGTCAACCCAAACCTTGAACTATAACATGCTGTCGGGAAGTGGAGTTTGCTGCAGACCTGGCCAATTTTAGCAGGCCATCGGTGAAAACTTTCAACCAAGCTAAAGAAATATGGTGGGGAACTGGAGTGGCAGTCACCCTGAAAACCAAACCCAGAATGTAACCTGTTTTGTTTTTTAGAAACCCAAATTAGTTCTGGCCAAAAAAATAAGAGCCTGACAGATGTCAAGCCAAGCTCAAACAAGAGAATAAAGGGCAGGAGAGCACTGGGGGTGGCGAGCATTCCTGGATCCTGTAAAGTGTGTCTTTCTGGGAAGTTGTATTAAGTCAGCCTTTCAAATCCCTCTCTATGCAGTGAATGAAGGAAAGAGCAGATTACACTTGAACTCAGTAACCTGAGACCGAGTGTGAGAGGGGCTTTCTTACATCGCGTAGTTACTTGATACTCTTCAGTTCCAGAGAAGAAATTCAAAGTCAGAAGTCAACTACCTTTCACCTGACTGGAGTCTGCCAAATACTCAATGAAGATGTTCACGGAGAGGGAGCACCCCATTTCTCAACCTGCACACTAGGGTGGAAGGGCTGAGTCTGTCTGAGCTCTTCCTCAAATCTGACCTCGGCTAGGAAGAACCAAGTTCGTCTATCTGACGTCATGGGAAAGGGAGTCCTGCTGGACTAGGAAAGCCACAGATACAGTTCCAGAATTGGACCTTCATGTCCTTCTAGCCTACTGGGTTTTTCAGTTCTGAAGGTGAACCCAGGCCCTTGGGCATGCTAGACAAGTACTCTATTGCTGAACTGTATTCCCAGCCCATCTTTTTAGCTGTTATTGTTTGTTTTTTATTATTTATTTTTATTCTTATGTGCATTGGTCTTTTGCCTATGTGTATGTCTGTGTAAGGGTGTCGGGTCTCCTGGAACTGTAGTTACAGACAGTTGTGAGCTGTCATGTGGGTGCTGGGAATTGAACTCGGGTCCTCTGGAAGAGCTGTCAGTGCTCTTAACCATTGAGCCATCTCTCCAGTCTTTTGTTTTTGTTTTTTGAGACAGGACTTCTGTGCGACTCTGACTGTCCTGGAACTTGTTTTATAGACCAAGCTCGCTTTGAACTCACAGATCTGCCTGCCTCTCCCTCCCAAGTGCTGGGGTTAAAGGTATGTGCCACCACCACCCAGCTTACAGGAAGACTGTGTTTTGAGCAAGTTTTCATTTACCATAATCTATCACTAATTAAAAATCGATTAATTTATTGTGTGTGTGTGTGTGTGTGTGTGTGTGTGTGTGTGTGAGAGAGAGAGAGAGAGAGAGAGAGAGAGAGAGAGAGAGAGAGAGAGATGATGATGATGATGATGATGATGATGATGATGATGGGGGGGGGGGGGTCGTCACACGTGTGCATGTATGGAAGTCAGGGGACAACTTCCCGGAGTCAGTTTTCTCCTTCCACTGTAGGTACTGGGGACTAAACTCAAGCTGGCATGCTCGCACAGTGAATGCTTTTATCCACTGAGCCATCTTACTGGCCATACATTTTTTTTTTAATTTCCCAGTGGATATACAGCTCTATCTGTCTTCTCTAGATTGACCTCTAGATGGTTTGGAACCTTTATTGAAGCTCACTTGAAAGTTTAGGGAAAGTTGGTCTGTGGTAGAAAAATTGCTTGGATCAAAATGTGTCCTTTAGTTGGTACTTTTCTCAAAGGACGCCTCAGCGGGACCTACCCACAGCCTCTTATCCCTCACCCCGTTAGCTGTTTGGACCCCTGTTTATTTCATGTTTGTCAAATTTTAACAGGAAACACATCTCCCTATGGTATTTTGAATTCTTGAACAACATTTAGCCTGCTTCTGGACTTTTTCTATCCCCTCTTCTCCTCCCCCATTTCTTTTTAAACTGATTCTCCAAAGGTTGTTTACGGGGGCTGCAGAACCAGGTGCTTGGACCGGGTGATGGTGACATAGCACCCTCTGGTGGAGTCTTGTGAGAATTTCAAACTTCTCCCCAGAAGGCTTGAGTGTTTGTTTATCTTCACTGGCCTCTGTTACATAGTGTGTACATGATAAATTAACAATGCCCAATGCTATGCCTATACCGGCTGTTTGAGAGATATTTTATTCCTATCGCTGCCCTATTACCAGAAGTTTATCATAAAATTAATCTTCAGCTATCCAGAAATGGGCAGCAAACTGTACTTGTGCCTCACCCACATCAGTGTAGGAGGAAGGTGAAGAGAAAAGGACTGTCCGCAAAATCAGTTAGGAAGAGTCCAGGGACCAAGAATAAAGGGGAAACTGATTCAAGGACTTGATCATTGACAGGGCTCACCCTCCGGTCTCACCCTCAGCCCTCACTTGGCTCTGAGCCCAGAAACAAACCAAGCCAACAGTTGAGACTATGCCAGACTCTGTTCTCAGGGCAGCTGGGGTTGGGCAGAAAGTCTAGCATAAACTAGGCCCTTAGGGGTGTCTGTGGTATTTCCACTGTGCCACCTTTACCAGGACCTCTGTCTGGTCCTACCTGTCCTCCCTCCCCCCTTCCCTTCAGTCCTTGTTTAATTTTAGGGACCACTTTCTTCTTCGTTGCCATTAGGGAGGTCTCTGTAGCCTGGGTGATACTGTCATAGACTTGAGTCTGACCCAGGGCTTAAATGGTTGGCTTATCTCTTGTCTCCAGCACGTGGGCCCACAATAGAGACCGTTTTCTAGACTCTCCGTCCAGACGCACTTACAGTAGGAGTGATGATAGTGAGCGCTGGGAGTGTGGCCTGTGGGAGAGTGCCAGCAGCCTCAGGTCCGACCCTCAGGGCTAAACAACCAAAGCCCCGCCACTGACATCAAAAGACTAAACAGTTCGGGCACAGCTTTGGGGTGTTTACTCTCCCCAAGAACAGAGAGAGCAGGCCATGACCAAGAAGATGATGTCAGGCTTTCGGAAGGCTGGAATTGCCCAGGGGTTGGCAGAGCCTCTTACCTGTTGAGCAACACATTTAGAAGGAAGGAGTGCTGGGGGTGGGCAGTGGGACCAGATGAGCCTTTAGTAACCAGGAGTCACACAGTTGGAAGACACAGGAGGAATTGTGCAACTTGGATCCCACAAAAGTCCTTATTCTTCCGAAACCTACATAGTAGTTGGTGAGGAAAAACTCCCCCAGGGAAACTATTTCAAAACCAGGACAAAGACAGATGTGTCAGCGGTTTCGGAAAAATAAGGCAGATTTTCTGTAAGTGGCCCCGGTACTCCAACCAAGAAGTCCTTGTGAGCTCTCAGGAAAAGCTGCCTCGGTGGTGGAAGGGCTTACAGTCTGTATCTACTGACAGACAAAATAGGGACAGGGATGGGAGATGAGAGGGGAAAGCCCCCAAACTCAAGGATGGTGTGTAATAAAGTCCACACGGAAGGGGGCAAAGCCAGCTTCGAAAAACTCGGCATGCTGAAACACGGAGTTCGGAAAGTACCAAGCATGGACACTGAATAAAGGTTGGATTATGCAAATTTATGCTCTTAATAAATTTATTTGGTTAATGACCGCAAAATTTAAAATGAGGTCAATCCGTAAAGATCAGGGGGTCAAAAGAGATCAGGGAACGGGGTCACAAAGAAAGATGGGATTTGCTGGTTTACTTCTGGAATAGGAGTTCCCCCAGCTGGTCTAGAATTCGATATGTAACCAAGTATGACTTTGAACTCTTGATCCTCCTGCCTCCATCAGGAGAACTGGGATTGCAAGTATGCCCCCACCATGCCTGGTTTTTGTGGTACTGGGAATTGAACCGAGGGCAATGCGCATGCTAGGCAGGAATTCTGTCAACAGAGCTCTGATACCAGCCCAAAAGAATATAATCTCAACCTGTGTCATACCCACCTTTAATCCCAGGACTCAGGAAGCAGAGACAGGCTGATCTCTTGAGTTTGAGGCCGGCCTGGTCTACATATATATTGACTTCCAAGCCAGCCAGGGCAATGTCTTGAGATCCTGTCTGAAAAATAAAGTAATAAAAAGATTCGATCTACTTTTCAGAATGAGACAACTGATTCTAGTTTTGAGCTGTGAGCAATCTTTATTCCCTCGGGTGAAGGCAATCAACGGTGCCCAGAGAAACAGCTCTGACCATAGAATTCTGGGCTCTGGCAGAGACTCCACCCTTGAAAGCCATTCTGTTGCATGTTCTTCCCCTGGCTTGGCTTCTTCCCTCCCTCTTAGAAAGTCCCATCAGCATCCTTTGTTGGGACTTTTCATCAACTTGGATGAACTTGGAACAAACTGCTGTCCCATAGGGCCATTACCTTCACCAAGAAACAAAGGGTGCATTGCAGGTGCCCAAGAGAGCCCACAGGAGGAAGATGAATGGCGAATACGCACAGATGTTCTAGGCCCTGTCACTGCAAGAATTCCTTGAAGGGAGAAGAGCCTGGCCATCCTTGTCCTGCTGCTCTGCATCCTGCAGCAGCTGGTAAAGTGTTCCTGAAGAGCTCTCATGATACAGCACTTTCTTGGAAGCCCCCAGCCTCAAGCTGGGCCTGTAATAATGATGCCACAATGAAGAGAAACCATAGACTCCCACCAGGCATAAGGCATTGATCATGACATGCCAGCAGAAGAAGGTGGTGACAAACATGATGTCACTGATGTCATCATCCTCCCACGGGTAGCCAGAGACCGGTCTAAAGAGAATGAAACCTGCCTGCATCAGCCACGTGCCCATCGTCAGGAACAGGAAGGTCTCTATCATCCAGAGGTGCAACATCTCAGGAGCCCACAGCTCGGCCGTCAACACCAGCATCAGCAGGAACACCACCAAGATGAGGAGAGAGTGGACCTGCAGCTCCACCCCAGATGAATCCTTAACGTGGGACACCAGCAGCAGCAGGAGCACATAGATGGCCAGGACCGTGGAACCTCTTTCTAGGACCACCCACCTCTGCCGCAGCACGTTCTTGCTCACGATTTCTGTACAACCGTCAAGGGTGAGGAGGACGAACATGGTGAGGTGCTGCCACTGCTTGGGGAACATAAACCTTGGTGGCATCTCTTTGCTCATTAATTTCAATCCTCCTTCAACAGAGGTGATCTCATAAACTATGAGGAAGGCACCAGTCACTGCCTTCAACCAGCCTGTATGGGCTATTTGCCACAGCCTGGCCCATCTTCCCTTATTCTTAGAAAGGGATGAAGGATACAGAAGAGAGTCACTGAATATCATAGCTCTGGAGACTACTATTGCCTGATACAATCCATATAAGGCCAGAAACAAGCCTGGATATATATGACCAATAAAGTCTCCCATTGAGCTACTAATCTAACAAAATGCAAAACTCAGGTACAGGCGCCTCGGGTTCTAGGGTTTGGGAAGAACTGCCTTCCACTTAGTTTTATCATCTCACTTCACCCACTGCTCTCCCACAGAGAGGAAGCATTTCTTGAGACAAGCCTACACATTGGGTGGAAATATGGCTTCATTATACCGTTCCACTCTGGCGCACTGAGAACTGAGTGGGCTTTCAGGGGTTCCTCCCCATGCCTGATGAGGGGCTTTAGCTCATGCTTGTCCCTGGCTCAAGTTGCCTTCCTCTCAAGCAGCCTGGTGCTCAAGTGAAAGGCAGGGAAGGGGTGGTGGGGTGGGGTGCACTGGTTCTCAGAGAAAGCCTGTGCTTGCCCAGACTCCCAAGCATGCTGTAGTAATTCTCAGACCTAATCTCAGACCTCACTTCAGTCCATCTGTACAGGCTGATGCTCTTGTTCTGAGCACAGACATTTAACCACTGAGATATGAGACCATATAACAGCATCCACCTGGCTTTTCTAGTCTTCCATAGTAGACCTATCTTAAAGACCTCTGAGAAATTTCCTCTCCTCCCCTCCTTCACGACTGTCACCAACCCATCACCATCTTTATGGCCTGGAGAAAAACCTGCAGAGGTGCATTCTGGGTTGTTTTTAGGGACCGTGATGGTGTACATGTGCCAACAAAACTAAGTTTGAATGATGTTTCCCAGAATTCCCTTCCTCACATGGCTCCAAGCAAAGGTTGGCTACAGGTAGAGTTTTCACAAGGGTCCTTTCTAGTGGGACAGGAAATAGTCCACCTGCTTCATTTCTCTCTGATACCAATTATCTGCCAGTTGAGCATGGGCAGAGGGGATTGTGGGGGTCAAGGTACAGGGAATAGTATGTGTGCAGTACACAAATGGTTCTGCATTTACTGCACATGGAATAGGAGTTTTCTAGGGAAAATGGGTGTACTGAGAGATTGGGAACTTCATCAATGATCACATGCCAAGCTGACATTCATCTTCTGCCTAATCACTCATGCTGTCAGCAAAGGCAGAGCAAAGGCTACCATATCTGTGTGCTCACAGTATCCAGTTGGGGAGGAAGGACAATTATACCCACATCACAGCACCGCTCCTGAGCTCTCACTCCTAGCCAAGTATGATTTTCCTGAGAAGCCCGTCACAGTATGACCTCATCTACAGAGCACCAGGCTAGGGAGGTAGTTCACTTGCTAAGGTACTTGCCACACAAGCATAAGGACTTGAGTTCAATTGCCAGAAGCCATGAAAAATCCAGTTATGGTGACATGTGCATGTAATCCCAATACTGTGGAAGCAGAGGCAGCAGATCTCTGGGGTTCTCTGGCCAGTCAGCCTATCCTGCTTGGTGAGTTTCAGGCCAATAACAGAGCATGCCTCAAAAAACAAGATGGATGGTGACCAAGGTGCCACACCGAATATGGCCTTTATGTGCACAAATGCACATGTGCACACATACCCCCATGAACACACATACACACACACACACACACACACACACACACACACACACACACACACACACCACAAAACATCACAGCAACAAAGTGCACGGTAGACGTCATGGTTTGGCGTTGTGATCACAAGATGAGTAGGAGTTATGAGTCTATCCAAGTGCTGAAAAAAAATCCTAAAACAAGACATTCTAGGACAGGACCTCTGTAATCTGTTCTTTCTCAAGGTGGCTTAACGCCAGAAAACTGAGAGGTCTCCCTCTGCCCTTAAAGATGGCAGTAACCCAGATTGCTTCTGGCTGCTGAGGAATTTGGTAGGCTGAGGAATGCATGTGAAAACAAAATGGGAAAATAAAGCTTCATTCTGCCTTCTAAATGGACCTGCTTTGCTTATTTGAGTTTAAAACTGTGTAGTGGAAAATCATTGTAGGTAAATCAAGGAAATTATATAAGCAAAGAGAACATTGAAAATTGCCCATAGGGCAACCCAGTTTTATTTTCCAGCTCCCCTCCTGGTTCCAGGGAATTGTTTCTTCTCAAACTTTTCTTGCTTTCTTTTAAAAGACAAACTAAAGATCATCTGTAATCTTACAGCCTGATGTGACTCTTGTAACCAATGAGGTGGCGATTCATACTTAAAGGCACAAGCAAGTGGGAAATACATTTGTCTATTCATCTGGAAGTCAGAATTTGGATTCTACTATTAGCTTTCTCTTGAATGTCTGACAGGGTTCTACTATGCAGTTCTGGCTAGCCTGGGACTCAATATGTAGACCAGGGTAGCCGTGAACTCACAGAGATCCCCTGCCTCTGCCTTCCAAGTGCTGAGATGAAAGAGGAGGAGGAGGTAGATTGGACTTCATTTCCTGTAGAGTGGAAGTGAGAAGGTATAGATGCTGCTGGGTAGAGGGGAGTGGTGAGTACTCCCTTTGGGTGAATGAGCCAAACACCAAGCATGGTAGAGCTGAATGCTCAGCAGGAGGCCACTCAAAGGGAACAATCTACAGTGATACATCTGAAGTTGACCAGGGGAGGCCACTCTGGGCTCTCTTCAGTTCTTGGATTCACCCTGGAAGAAGGATAGGACTCCTTGTTCTGCATATCATTGGCCTGTGGGGATAGGGTTCCATGTGGCCCCAGCTTGCCTCCAACTCCAAATATAATGAAGAATGGCCTTGGACTTCTGATCCTTCTGGCCTTCTCCTGTGTACTGGGGTTGCAGGCATGCAGCACCTGGCCAGGGTTATGTGCTGGCTGGAGAGTAAACCCCGGGCTTCATCAATGTCAGGGAAGCACTTTTCCAGCTGAGCCACATGCCCAGCCCTGACTGTTTCTTCACATCTGCTAGGGCTGTGGTAAGGTGGGGTGTCAGAGCTGACCCCATCCTGCACTCATTTCTCCAGCTGTGCCTGCAGCTGTGAGTGGAGCACCAGTGGTCAGAAGAAGAAAAAGAGCAGCCCTGACCTCACAGGAGTGAGAGGCTGAAACTGGCATTTGTGCAGGGCAAGTCATTCTCTGAGGTTCCCATCTGGGGTGATCAGATCTCCACTCTGGCCAAACATCGGAGGATACATCCTGTTATTAACACACGAGCATCCTGATCTCAGGGCTTCAAAGACAGGACTTGTCCATCCTACAGCAGACCTGCCCACGGGAGTGTGGAAGGAAGCTGAGTGTGGTGAACCATTAGCAAAACTTCCAGACGGCTGCACAGTCTGAGGACATGGAGTGACTGCAAAGGTGTTCAGCTGGGAAAACTAGACTTAACCACAGAAGCCTGTGAAGGTCTCTCATAGTCTTGCCGCTCCACACTTGGACTCAGCAGAGTCTCTCAGTGGCTGGTGCCGTTTGTTCTAACTACATCACGAGATTCCAGAGTGAGCAAGAAGGAACTCAGGAATGACTGACCCCTGGAGTCCCATTGTGTGTGCGAAGGCATGTAAAGAACTGGGTGATGTAGTTCTTGTCCCCAGAGGGCTTACAATTTAGCTGAAAGCACAATGCATTTATACATATATACATACATACTCTAACATGTCTAACCCATCTCTACAACGTAGAATTAAAATACTTTCTAACCACCACATTAGTTAAATATAAAAGATAGAATTAGTGGGATATTATTATAGTTTTACTTTACTTTAAAAAATTTTTTAAATGTTTTATATATTTTGACCATGATTTCCCAGCCCCCCCAATTCCTCCCAGATCCTCCGCACCTCCCTACCCACCCACCCAACTTCATGTTCGTTCTCTCTCTCTCTCCCTAGAAACAAACAAAAAATGGAAATTAAACAAAAGATAGAAATTACCAAAACAAAGCAAGGTCCACAAAACACACACACACACACACACACACACACACACACACATATGGGATTCTGTTTGTCTTGGCTGACTAGTCCTAGGCATGGGGCCTGCCCTGGAGTGTGGTTGATACACCCAATGACACTCCATTGGAGAAAACTGACTTTTCCTTTATCAACAATTATCAGTTGCAAATAGCTTCTTGGATGGTGGTGGGACCTCCACATCTACTCTCCCTTCTCAGTGCTGGGACCCTATCTAGCTTAAACCTGTGGAGGTCCTGTGCATGCTGCCTCAGTCTCTATGAGTTTATATGTGCATCAGTCCTGTTGTGTCTGAAAGATGCTGTTTCCTTGAAATTCTCCATCACCTCTGACTCTTAATCTTCTAGTCCCCTCTTCTGTACAAATCCCTGAGCCTTGAGATGAGGGGTTGATAAGGACATCCAAAGTCTCTCATTCTCTGCCCATTGTCCACTTTGGGGTGTCTGTGTTAATTCCCATCTACTGAAAGAAGACTCTCCTGTGATGAGGATTGGTCCATGCACAGATCTATGGGTATAGCAATATGCCATGCGTTGTATTTATCATATATTTCATTATAAACATTATTTCAACAAGTATCTAATATGTAAATTAATAACTGATTAATATTGATCTTATAAACTCCAGTACTTCTATTTTATACTCATCACACATCCCAAGACAGGTTAGGTCACAGTATTCCAGTTACATGTGTGACTGAGTAACTGTGCTCACATGCTAGTGACCAATATGATGTCTGGCCAAAGTGGGGATCTGATCACTTCAGACAGCAGTCTCAGAGGGTGACATGCCCTGAACACCGGCCAGTTCCAGCCTCTCATTGTTGTGATCTCAGGGCTGCTCTTCTCCCCGATCTGATGTGCTAGAGAGTCAGTCAGCCTCCTGGGAGAAAGAGCCAGGTGGAAAGGAGTGGAAGGTGGCTTTGCAGGACCAGCAGGAGCTAAGCTGTATGGCTCATTTCTGTTGAAGAAATGAGGCTTATGGAGAGGAACCATAAGTCCTGATTTGTTTGGAGCAATTTGGCTTTTTCATGTTTTCTCAGTTCCCCAACTAAAGAGTGATTTTTTTTTTTTTTACTCTAAGTGTCCAGTTTTCAATAATCAATCATGTGGTCACTTTAGTTGTAAGTTACAATTCAATTATGTCACTATTTAGATAGAGGCAGAGCTTACAAGAGGGTATGGTGAGTCAAGTCACCACAATCATCAGCACAAACAAACAAGCAGACAAACCCTCTCTTCTGACTGTCCTACAGTATTCAACGTTTATGATATAAATAAATCTCTTTTCCTTTAAACCGTTTCTCCTCAGGTATTTGTCACAGAGGTAAAAATGGGACTAATATTTTAAATTGGAACCAGAAGTGGGGTCTTTTCTGTGACTGTCAGGCCATGTGGACAGAAGCTTTGGAACTGTTTAAAAGAAGGATTTAGAAAATTTTAAGGATAAGGGCTAGATAAACTTAGAATGCATTTAGCTCAGCTTAATGGGTAATTCTAGTGGGAGCTCCAAGGACAAGGACAGATAGGAATATGATGGAGTACTCTGGGATTACATATGGGAATGAGAAAAGTAATTGAAAGAGCTGGCCATGTACCTCCATGGTAGAGTACCTAACCTGTACAAAGTCCTGGGTTGACCTTCCCCCTCACCACAACATGAGGACCACCAAAGATTCCTGTTCCTATGATACATCTGCTTTCATCTTTTTTCTTTCTTACCTTACCTTTCTCATTGTTAATATTTGAATGCATCTATATATTCTGAAAATCTTTTTTTGCTTGTGTGTATGATGAAAATATTTCTTCATAGTGCCCTGTTATCATTTCGTTGTGGGACAGGGTCTCATGATGTAGCATAGATGGCCCTCAGACTCACCATGTAATCCAGGCTATTCTCAAACTTGCAAGCATTCTGCTCTGTGTCCCAAGTATTATAATTGCAAATATGTGCTACCCCACCCATCTCTGACCATAGGAGATTTAAATAAAGGTGTTTTTCTTTGATCCTTTTGTGATTATTATATTTATTGTCCATTACATATATTTATCAAAACTTATACAATTCATTTTTAAAATACATTTATTCGTTGGCAGTACATACATGATGTAATGTGTTTTTGATCATAGTCAGACATCCCAATCCCCTCCCCTCATGTCCCTCCAGCTGCCTCTGGATTTCTTCTTCTCTCCAACACTTTCATCTCTTCCTACATTCAGTGTATTTTCTTGGTAACTCATTTTCATTTTCCACGTGAACAGGGAAGCAAATGGACCTAGTACTTACATGATGTATGCTTTAGGTTGTTGAGGGTAGTTCCACAGAGCAGCCAGCCACTACATTTAGAAGGGGCAGAAAAGGGAGCTCTGGAACTCATCTTTGTTAAGCATAAACTATATAGAAAATGTGTTTTTAAACTAATTGTTAGTTGGTATAGAAAACAATGGTTCCTGTATAAGTTTTCATATAGAAACATCACTGTACTTGGCTCACATTTATCCCTTAGGCCCCACCATTCCTCCTCCTCCTCCTCCTCTCTTGTCCCTTCTTCCACCCAAATGGCTCCCCTAAGAGGCTCTATCACAGGAATTAGGTAAAGATACACTACAATATGTTGTTTACTTGTAAGGGGTCCGCATTTCAGGTGTTGAGACAAAACCTTCCCAAAAGAAAGAATATGAGACACAAGACAAGGAAGAATGTGTGTCGCATGGGTAAAGGCACAGTGGGTGCACAAGAGTTGCTACCAAGATCCAGATCCAGGTAGTGTGAGAATTTTGTGGAAGGGACCGTCTTGGTAATAGCAGTATAGGGGAAGCTGATGGTAGGTTTAGAATAACTGTGGTAAAAATGTGACTAGCAGCAGGTTTGGTTGTTTGGGAAAAACTAACATGTGAGATAAAGTAAATTATATTCTAGGAAATTCTGGTTGAGCTGGTCATAAATCATCACTAAACATTTTGCTTTGCCTGGACTAGGGGTCAAAAATAAGAAATATGGTAGGGCTGCATGAAAATTTTGTTCACATAAACTTTAAAAAGTAAGATTGGAGTGTATTAATTCTTACTTTGTATTGGAAACAATGCTAATCCACCCACATTAAATATACATATGTGGCATTCTAATAGTAGAGTAGTGAATTGTACTATATGTTATGCTGTTTCCACACAGCACCATCAGGTTAGTTGACCAACTGGGACACCCACCACTGCCATTTCCATTTGTGGGAAGTCTTTATTCCTTGGCTAAAACTTGGTGGTGGAATCCCTGCTGAACTCTGATGTCTTTTCAGGTTTCCTGCTGTATCTTCCCATGTGGGTAGTTCCTGTAGCCCACTCTTCTTGGTCCTCTTAGTCCACTCTCTCCTCTCACTTCTCCTGACCAGCATCATCTAGGCCATGTCACTTTTCCAGGTCATCCTTTTACCTCCTCAACGGTTACTGAGTCAGTGATGGGCATAATAGCTGGGACTACCTACCATCCTCCAGGGCCATTACCTTCACTGAGAAACAAAGGATGTATTACAAGTGCCCAAGAGAGCCCACGGGAGGAAGATGGGGTGGTTTATGTATTCTAGGCCCTGTCACAGGCAGAGCTCTTTGAAGGGAGAAGAACCTGGTCATCCTGGTCCTGCTGCTCTGCATCCTGCAGCAGCTGGTAAAATGTTCCTGAAGAGCTCTCATGATACAGCACTTTCTTGGAAGCCCCCAGCCTCAAGCTGGGCCTGTAATAATGATGCCACAATGAAGAGAAACCATAGACTCCCACCAGGCATAAGGCATTGATCATGACATGCCAGCAGAAGAAGGTGGTGACAAACATGATGTCACTGATGTCATCATCCTCCCACGGGTAGCCAGAGACCGGTCTAAAGAGAATGAAACCTGCCTGCATCAGCCACGTGCCCATCATCAGGAACAGGAAGGTCTCTATCATCCAGAGGTGCAACATCTCAGGAGCCCACAGCTCTGCCGTCAACACCAGCATCAGCAGGAACACCACCAAGATGAGGAGAGAGTGGACCTGCAGCTCCACCCCAGATGAATCCTTAACGTGGGACACCAGCAGCAGCAGGAGCACATAGATGGCCAGGACCGTGGAACCTCTTTCTAGGACCACCCACCTCTGCCGCAGCACGTTCTTGCTCACAATTTCTGTACAACCGTCAAGGGTGAGGAGGACGAACATGGTGAGGTGCTGCCACTCCCTGGGGAACATAAACCTTGGTGGTATCCCTTTGCTCATTAATTTCAACCCTCCTTCTACACAGTTGAGCACATAAATTATCAAGAGGGCACCAGTCACTGCCTTCAACCAGCCTGTATGGGCTATTTGCCACAGCCTGGCCCATCTTCCCTTATTCTTAGAAAGGGATGAAGGATACAGAAGAGAGTCACTGAATATCATAGCTCTGGAGACTACTATTGCCTGATACAATCCATATAAGGCCAGAAACAAGCCTGGATATACATGACCAATAAAGTCTCCCATTGAGCTACTAATCTAACAAAATGCAAAACTCAGGAACAGGCGCCTTGGGTTCTAGGGTTTGGGAAGAACTGACTTCCACTTAGTTTTATCATCTCACTTCACCCACTGCTCTCCCACAGAGAGGAAGCATTTCTTGAGACAAGCCTACACATTGGGTGGAAATATGGCTTCATTATACCGTTCCACTCTGGCGCACTGAGAACTGAGTGGGCTTTCAGAGGTTCCTCCCCGTGCCTGATGAGGGGCTTTAGCTCATGCTTGTTCCTGACTCAAGTTGCCTTCCTCTCAAGCAGCCTGGTGCTCAAGTGAAAGGCAGGGAAGGGATGGAGGGGTGGGGTGCACTGGTTCTCAGAGAAAGCCTGTGCTTGCCCAGACTCCCAAGCATGCTGTAGTAATTCTCAGACCTAATCTCAGACCTCACTTCAGTCCATCTGTACAGGCTGATGCTCTTGTTCTGAGCACAGACGTTTGACCATTGAGATATGAGACCATATAACAGCCTCCACCTGGCTTTTCTAGTCTTCCATAGTAGACCTATCTTAAAGACCTCTGAGAAATTTCCTCTCCTCCCCTCCTTCACGACTGTCACCAACCCATCACCATCTTTATGGCTTGGAGAAAAACCTGCAGAGGTGCATTCTGGGTTGTTTTTAGGGACCGTGATGGTGTACATGTGCCAACAAAACTAAGTTTGAATGATGTTTCCCAGAATTCCCTTCCTCACATGGCTCCAAGCAAAGGTTGGCTACAGGTAGAGTTTTCACAAGAGTCCTTTATAGTGGTACAGGAAATAGTCCACCTGCTTCATTTCTCTCTGATACCAGTTATCTGCCAGTTGAGCATGGGCAGAGGGGATTGTGGGGGTCAAGGTACAGGGAATAGTATGTGTGCAGTACACAAATGGTTCTGCATTTACTGCACATTGAATAGGAGTTTTCTAGGGAAAATGGGTGTACTGAGAGATTGGGAACTTTATCAAAGCTGACATTCATCTTCTGCCTAATCACTCACGCTGTCAGCAAAGGCAGAGCAGAGGCTACCATATCTGTGTGCTCACAGTATCCAGTTGGGGAGGAAGGACAATTATACCCACATCACAGCACCGCTCCTGAGCTCTCACTCCTAGCCAAATATGATGTTCCTGATGACCCCGTCACAGTATGACCTCATCTACAGAGCACCAGGCTAGGGAGGTAGTTCACTTGCTAAGGTACTTGCCACACAAGCATAAGGACTTGAGTTCAATTGCCAGAAGCCATAAAAAATCCAGTTATGGTGACATGTGCATGTAATCCCAATAGTATGGAAGCAGAGGCAGCAGATCTCTGGGGTTCTCTGGCCAGTCAGCCTATCCTGCTTGGTGAGTTTCAGGCCAATAAGAGAGCATGCCTCAAATGTAAGGCTGTGTAAGATTTGTTTTTAAACTGTACAGTGTCTTTTTTGTATAGTTAACACACTACCAAATGTGTCTTTAGATAGCCCTGTCCTGGTGGTATTCTCAATAGCTACTAACCTTGCCTGGTACAGTCTGGGGGTTGTAAATTAGCATGCAAATTTAAAGCAGGTTCGTGTTGGTGCACTGCACAAATTAGTTATCGATGGGGACAGTAGGATTTTTTTAATTTTATTATGTTTTTATTTTTTGTTTTTGTTTTATTTTTTTCATCTTCAGTTGTCTCTGATGCAGCTTTTTATGAAGATAATTGTTGTTCTGTTAACTGAATACCACTCGGTAATTGCAAAAAAAAAAAATTGCAGCTGTTTTGTTGACATTCTAAATGCTTCTAAGTAAATACAATTTTTTTTATTAAAAAAAAAGAGAGAGAGAGCATGCCTCCAAAAACAAGATGGATGGTGACCAAAGAGCCACACCAAATATGGCCTTCATTTGCACAAGTTCACATGTGCACACATACTCCCATGAATACACACAAACACACACGTACCACAAAACATCACAGCAACAAAGTGCACGGTAGACATCTTGGTTGAACGTTGTGATCTCAAGATGACTAGGAGTTGTGAGTCTACCGACGTGCTGAAAAAAAATCATGAAACAAACCATTCTAGGACAACACCTCTGTAATCTGTTCTTTCTCAAGGTGGCCTAATGCCAGAAAACTGGGACATCTCCCTCTGCCCTTTAAGATGGCAGTACCTCAGATTGCTTCCGGCTGCTGAGGAATTTGGTAGGCTGGGGAAAGAGTGTGAAGACAAACTGGGAAAATAAAGCTTCATTCTGCCTTCTAAATGGACCTGCTTTGTTTATTTGAGTTTAAAACTGTGTAGGGGACAATCATTGTAGGAAAATCAGGGAAACTATATAAGCAAAAAAGAACATTGAAAATTGCCCATAGGGCAACCCAGTTTTATTTTCTAGCTCCCCTCCTGGTTCCAGGGAATTGTTTCTTCTCAAACTTTTCTTGCTTTCTTTTAAAAGACAAACTAAAGATCATCTGTAATCTTACAGCCTGATGTGACTCTTGTAACCAATGAGGTGGCAATTCAGACTTAAAGGCACAAGCAAGTGGGAAATACATTTGTCTATTCATCTGGAAGTCAGAATTTGGATTCTACTATTATCTTTCTCTTGAATGTCTGACAGGGTTCTACTATGCAGTTCTGGCTAGCCTGGAACTCAATATGTAGACCAGGGTAGCCGTGAACTCACAGAGATCCCCTGCCTCTGCCTTCCAAGTGCTGAGATGGAAGAGGAAGAGGAGGTAGATTGGACTTCATTTCCTGTAGAGTGGAAGTGAGTGAGAAGGTATAGATGCTGCTGGGTAGAGGGGAGTGGTGAGTTCTCCCTTTGGGTGAATGAGCCAAACACCAAGCATGGTAGATAGAGCTGAATGCTCAGCAGGAGGCCACTCAAAGGGAACAATCTACAGTGATACATCTGAAGTTGACCAGGGGAGGCCACTCTGGGGCTCTCTTCAGTTCTTGGATTCACCCTGGAAGAAGGATAGGACTCCTTGTTCTGCATATCATTGGCCTGTGGGGATAGGGTTCCATGTGGCCCCAGCTTGCCTCCAACTCCAAATATAATGAAGAATGGCCTTGGACTTCTGATCCTTCTGGCCTTCTCCTGTGTACTGGGGTTGCAGGCGTGCACCACCTGGCCAGGGTTATGTGCTGGCTGGAGAGCAAACCCCGGGCTTCATCAATGTCAGGGAAGCACTTTTCCAGCTGAGCCACATGCCCAGCCCTGACTGTTTCTTCACATCTACTAGGGCTGTGGTAAGGTGGGGTGTCAGAGCTGACCCCATCCTGCACTCATTTCTCCAGCTGTGCCTCAGCTGTGAGCAGAGCACCAGTGGTCAGAAGAAGAAAAAGAGCAGCCCTGACCTCACAGGAGTGAGAGGCTGAAACTGGCATTTGTGCAGGGCAAGTCATTCTCTGAGGTTCCCATCTGGGGTGATCAGATCTCCACTCTGGCCAAACATCGGAGGATACATCCTGTTATTAACACACGAGCATCCTGATCTCAGGGCTTCAAAGACAGGACTTGTCCATCCTACAGCAGACCTGCCCACGGGAGTGTGGAAGGAAGCTGAGTGTGGTGAACGATTAGCAAAACTTCCAGACGGCTGCACAGTCTGGGGACATGGAGTGACTGCAAAGGTGTTCAGCTGGGAAAACTAGGCTTAACCACAGAAACCTGTGAAGGTCTGTCATAGTCTTGCCGCTCCACACTTGGACTCAGCAGAGTCTCTCAGTGGCTGGTGCCGTTTGTTCTAACGACATCATGAGATTCCAGAGTGAGCAAGAAGGAACTCAGGAATGACTGACCCCTGGAATCCCATTGTGTGTGCGAAGGCATGTAAAGAACCGGGTGATATAGTTCTTATCCCCAGAGAGCTTACAATTTAGCTCAAAGCACAATGCATTTATACATATATACATACATACTCTAACATGTCTAGACCATCTCTACAGCGTAGAACTAAAATACTTTCTAACCACCACATTAGTTAAATATAAAAGATAGAATTAGTGGGATATTATTATAGTTTTACTTTACTTTAAAAATTTTTAAATGTTTTATATATTTTGACCATGATTTCCCAGCTCCCCCAATTCTTCCCAGATCCTCCCCACCTCCCTATGCACCCACCCAACTTCATGTTTGTTCTCTCTCTCTCTCTCTCTCTCTCTCTCTCTCTCTCTCTCTCTCTCTCTGTCTCTCTCTCTCTCTCTCAACAAACAAAAAGTGAAAATTAAACAAAGATAGAAATTACCAAAACAAAGCAAGGTCCACAAAACACACACACACACACACACACACACACACACACACACACACACACACACACACACACATTGGGTTCTGTTTGTGTTGGCCGACTAGTCCTAGGCATGGGGCCTGCCCTGGAGTGTTGCTGATACACCCAGTGACCCTCCTTTGGAGAAAACTGACTTTTCCTTTATCAGCAATTATCCATTCCAAATAGCTTCTTGGATGGTGGTGGGACCTCCACATCTACTCTCCCTTCTCGGTGCTGGGACCCCATCTGGCTTAAACCTGTGGAGGTCCTGTGCATGCTGCCTCAGTCTCTATGAGTTTATATGTGCATCAGTCCTGTTGTGTCTGGAAGATGCTGTTTCCTTGAAATTCTCCATCACCTCTGACTCTTAATCTTCTAGACTCCTCTTCTGTACAAATCCCTGAGCCTTGAAATGAGGGCTTGATAAAGACATCCAAAGTCTCTCATTCTCTGCCCATTGTCCACTTTGGGGTGTCTGTGTTAATTCCCATCTACTGAAAGAAGACTCTCCTGTGATGAGGATTGGTCCATGCACAGATCTTTGGGTATAGCAATATGCCATGGGTTGTATTTATCATATATTTCATTATGAAACATTATTTCAACAAGTATCTTATATATAAATTAATAACTGATTAATACTGATCTTATAAACTCCAGTACTTCTATTTTATACTCATCACACATCCCAAGACAGGTTAGGTCACAGTATTCCAGTTACATGTGTGACTGAGTAACTGTGCTCACATGCTAGTGACCAATATGACGTCTGGCCAAAGTGGGGATCTGATCACTTCAGACAGCATTCTCAGAGGGTGACATGCCCTGAACACCGGCCAGGTCCAGCCTCTCATTGTTGTGATCTCAGGGCTGCTCTTCTCCCCGATCTGATGTGGTAGAGAGTCAGTCAGCCTCCTGGGAGAAAGAGCCAGGTGGAAAGGTGTGGAAGGTGACTTTGCAGGATCAGCAGGAGCCAAGCTGTACGGCTCATTTCTGTTGAAGAAATGAGGCTTATGGAGAGGAACCATATAAGTCCTGATTTGTTTAGAGCAATTTGGTTTTTTCATGTTTTCTCAGTTCCCCAACTAAAGAGTGATTTTTTTACTCTAACTGTCCAGTTTTCAATAATCAATCATGTGTTCACTTTAGTTATAAGTTACAATTCAATTATGTCACTATTTAGATAGAGGCAGAGCTTACAACAGGATATGGTGAGTCAAGTCACCACAATCATCAACACAAACAAGCAAACAAACCCTCTCTTCTGACTGTCCTACAGTATTCAACGTTTATGATATAAATAAATCTCTTTTCCTTTAAACCGTTTCTCCTCAGGTATTTGTCACAGAGGTAAAAATAGGACTAATATTTTAAATTGGAACCAGAAGTGGGGTCTTTTCTGTGACTGTCAGATCATGTGGACAGAAGCTTTGGAACTGTTTAAAAGAAGGATTTAGAAAATTTTAAGGATAAGGGCTAGATAAACTTAGAATGCATTTAGCTCAGCTTAATGGGTAATTCTAGTGGGAGCTCCAAGGACAAGGACAGATAGGAATATGATGGAGTACTCTGGGTTTACATATGGGAATGAGAAAAGTAATTGAAAGAGCTGGCCATGTACCTCCATGGTAGAGTACCTAACCTGTACAAAGTCCTGGGTTGACCTTCCCCCTCACCACAACATGAGGACCACCAAAGATTCCTGTTCCTATGATACATCTGCTTTCATCTTTTTTCTTTCTTACCTTACCTTTCTCATTGTTAATATTTGAATGCATCTATATATTCTGAAAATCTTTTTTTGCTTGTGTGTATGATGAAAATATTTCTTCATAGTGCCCTGTTATCATTTCGTTGTGGGACAGGGTCTCATGATGTAGCATAGATGGCCCTCAGACTCACCATGTAATCCAGGCTATTCTCAAACTTGCAAGCATTCTGCTCTGTGTCCCAAGTATTATAATTGCAAATATGTGCTACCCCACCCATCTCTGACCATAGGAGATTTAAATAAAGGTGTTTTTCTTTGATCCTTTTGTGATTATTATATTTATTGTCCATTACATATATTTATCAAAACTTATACAATTCATTTTTAAAATACATTTATTCGTTGGCAGTACATACATGATGTAATGTGTTTTTGATCATAGTCAGACATCCCAATCCCCTCCCCTCATGTCCCTCCAGCTGCCTCTGGATTTCTTCTTCTCTCCAACACTTTCATCTCTTCCTACATTCAGTGTATTTTCTTGGTAACTCATTTTCATTTTCCACGTGAACAGGGAAGCAAATGGACCTAGTACTTACATGATGTATGCTTTAGGTTGTTGAGGGTAGTTCCACAGAGCAGCCAGCCACTACATTTAGAAGGGGCAGAAAAGGGAGCTCTGGAACTCATCTTTGTTAAGCATAAACTATATAGAAAATGTGTTTTTAAACTAATTGTTAGTTGGTATAGAAAACAATGGTTCCTGTATAAGTTTTCATATAGAAACATCACTGTACTTGGCTCACATTTATCTCTTAGGCCCTTCCATTTCTCCTCCTCCTTCTCTCTTGTCCCTTCTTCCACCCAAATGGCTCCCCTAGGAGGCACTATCATAGGAATTAGGTAAAGATACACTACAATACGTTGTTTACTTGTAAGGGGTCCACATGTCAGGTGTTGAGACAAAACCTTCCCAAAAGAAAGACTATGAGACACAAGACAAGGAAGAATGTGTGTCGCATGGGTAAAGGCACAGTGGGTGCACAAGAGTTGCTTCTGAGATCCAGATCCAGGGAGTGTGAGAATTTTGTGGAAGGGACCGTCTTGGTAATAGCAGTATAGGGGAAGCTGATGGTAGGTTTAGAATAACTGTGGTAAAAATGTGACTAGCAGCAGGTTTGGTTGTTTGGGAAAAACTCACATGTGAGATAAAGTAAATTATATTCTAGGAAATTTGGTTGAGCTGGTCATAAATCATCACTAAACATTTTGCTTTGCCTGGACTAGGGGTCAAAAATAAGAAATATGGTAGGGCTGCATGAAAATTTTGTTCACATAAACTTTAAAAAGTGAGATTGGAGAGTATTAATTCTTACTTTGTATTGGAAACAATGCTAATCCACCCCCATTAAATATACATACGTGGCATTCTAATAGTAGAGTAGTGAATTGTACTATGTGTTATGCTGTTTCCACAAAGCACCATCAGGTTAGTTGACCAACAGGGACACCCACCACTGCCATTTCCATTTGTGGGAAGTCTTTATTCCTTGGCTAAAACTTGGTGGTGGAATCCCTGCTGAACTCTGACGTCTTTTCAGGTTTCCTGCTGTATCTTCCCACGTGGGTAGTTCCTGTAGCCCACTCTTCTCGGTCCTCTTAATCCACTCTCTCCTCTCACTTCTCCTGACCAGCATCATCTAGGCCATGTCACTTTTCCAGGTCATCCTTTTACCTCCCCAACGGTTACTGAGTCAGTGATGGGCATAATAGCTGGGATTACCTACCATCCTCCAGGGCCATTACCTTCACTGAGAAACAAAGGATGCGTTACAAGTGCCCAAGAGAGCCCAAGGGAGGAAGATGGGGTGGTTTATGTATTCTAGGCCCTGTCACAGGCAGAGCTCTTTGAAGGGAGAAGAGCCTGGTCATCCTGGTCCTGCTGCTCTGCATCCTGCAGCAGCCGGTAAAATGTTCCTGAAGAGCTCTCATGATACAGCACTTTCTTGGAAGCCCCCAGCCTCAAGCTGGGCCTGTAATAATGATGCCACAATGAAGAGAAACCATAGACTCCCACCAGGCATAAGGCATTGATCATGACATGCCAGCAGAAGAAGGTGGTGACAAACATGATGTCACTGATGTCATCGTCCTCCCACGGGTAGCCAGAGACCGGTCTAAAGAGAATGAAACCTGCCTGCATCAGCCATGTGCCCATCGTCAGGAACAGGAAGGTCTCTATCATCCAGAGGTGGAACATCTCAGGAGCCCACAGCTCTGCCGTCAACACCAGCATCAGCAGGAACACCACCAAGATGAGGAGAGAGTGGACCTGCAGCTCCACCCCAGATGAATCCTTAACGTGGGACACCAGCAGCAGCAGGAGCACATAGATGGCCAGGGCCGTGGAACCTCTTTCTAGGACCACCCACCTCTGCCGCAGCACGTTCTTGCTCACAATTTCTGAACAACCGTCAAGGGTGAGAAGGACGAACATGGTGAGGTGCTGCCACTCCCTGGGGAACATAAACCTTGGTGGTATCCCTTTGCTCATTAATTTCAACCCTCCTTCTACACAGTTGAGCACATAAATTATCAAGAGGGCACCAGTCACTGCCTTCAACCAGCCTGTATGGGCTATTTGCCACAGCCTGGCCCATCTTCCCTTATTCTTAGAAAGGGATGAAGGATACAGAAGAGAGTCACTGAATATCATAGCTCTGGAGACTACTATTGCCTGATACAATCCATATAAGGCCAGAAACAAGCCTGGATATACATGACCAATAAAGTCTCCCATTGAGCTACTAATCTAACAAAATGCAAAACTCAGGTACAGGCGCCTTGGGTTCTAGGGTTTGGGAAGAACTGCCTTCCACTTAGTTTTATCATCTCACTTCACCCACTGCTCTCCCACAGAGAGGAAGCATTTCTTGAGACAAGCCTACACATTGGGTGGAAATATGGCTTCATTATACCGTTCCACTCTGGCGCACTGAGAACTGAGTGGGCTTTCAGGGATTCCTCCCCGTGCCTGATGAGGGGCTTTAGCTCATGCTTGTTCCTGGCTCAAGTTGCCTTCCTCTCAAGCAGCCTGGTGCTCAAGTGGAAGGCAGGGAAGGTGTGGTGGGGTGGGGTGCACTGGTTCTCAGAGAAAGCCTGTGCTTGCCCAGACTCCCAAGCATGCTGTAGTAATTCTCAGACCTAATCTCAGACCTCACCTCAGTCCATCTGTACAGGATGATGCTCTTGTTCTGACCACAGACGTTTAACCATTGAGATATGAGACCATATAACAGCCTCCACCTGGCTTTTCTAGTCTTCTGTAGTAGACCTATCTTAAAGACCTCTGAGAAATTTCCTCTCCTCCCCTCCTTCACGACTGTCACCAACCCATCACCATCTTTATGGCCTGGAGAAAAACCTGCAGAGGTGCATTCTGGGTTGTTTTTAGGGACCGTGATGGTGTACATGTGCCAACAAAACTAAGTTTGAATGATGTTTCCCAGAATTCCCTTCCTCACATGGCTCCAAGCAAAGGTTGGCTACAGGTAGAGTTTTCACAAGGGTCCTTTCTAGTGGGACAGGAAATAGTCCACCTGCTTCATTTCTCTCTGATACCAATTATCTGCCAGTTGAGCATGGGCAGAGGGGATTGTGGGGGTCAAGGTACAGGGAATAGTATGTGTGCAGTACACAAATGGTTCTGCATTTACTGCACATGGAATAGGAGTTTTCTAGGGAAAATGGGTGTACTGAGAGATTAGGAACTTCATCAATGATCACATGCCAAGCTGACATTCATCTTCTGCCTAATCACTCATGCTGTCAGCAAAGGCAGAGCAGAGGCTACCAAATCTGTGTGCTCACAGTATCCAGTTGGGGAGGAAGGACAATTATACCCACATCACAGCACCACACCTGAGCTCTCACTCATAGCCAAATATGATGTTCCTGAGAAGCCCGTCACAGTATGACCTCATCTACAGAGCACCAGGCTAGGGAGGTAGTTCACTTGCTAAGGTACTTGTCACACAAGCATAAGGACTTGAGTTCAATTGCCAGAAGCCATGAAAAATCCAGTTATGGTGACATGTGCATGTAATCCCAATACTGTGGAAGCAGAGGCAGCAGATCTCTGGGGTTCTCTGGTCAGTCAGCCTATCCTGCTTGGTGAGTTTCAGGCCAATAAGAGAGCATGCCTAAAAAAAAAGATGGATGGTGACCAAGGAGCCACACCCAATATGGCCTTTAAGTGCACAAATGCACATGTGCACATATACCCTCATGAACCACACACACATACACACACACACACACACACACACACACACACACACACACACACACACCACAAAACATCACAGCAACAAAGTGCACGGTAGATGTCATGGTTTGGCATTGTGATCACAAGATGACTAGCAGTTGTGAGTCTACCCACGTGCTGAAAAAAAATCCTGAAACAAACCATTCTAGGACAACACCTCTGTAATCTGTTCTTTCTCAAGGTGGCTTAATGCCAGAAAACTGGGACATCTCCCTCTGCCCTTTAAGATGGCAGTACCTCAGATTGCTTTCAGCTGCTGAGGAATTTGGTAGGCTGGGGAATGAGTGTGAAGACAAACTGGGAAAATAAAGCTTCATTCTGCCTTCTAAATGGACCTGCTTTGCTTATTTGAGTTTTAAACTGTGTAGGGGACAATCATTGTAGGAAAATCAGGGAAACTATATAAGCAAAAAAGAACATTGAAAATTGCCCATAGGGCAACCCAGTTTTATTTTCCAGCTCCCCTCCTGGTTCCAGGGAATTGTTTCTTCTCAAACTTTTCTTGCTTTCTTTTAAAAGACAAACTAAAGATCATCTGTAATCTTACAGCCTGATGTGACTCTTGTAACCAATGAGGTGGCGATTCAGACTTAAAGGCACAAGCAAGTGGGAAATACATTTGTCTATTCATCTGGAAGTCAGAATTTGGATTCTACTATTAGCTTTCTCTTGAATGTCTGACAGGGTTCTACTTTGCAGTTCTGGCTAGCCTGGAACTCAATATGTAGACCAGGGTAGCCGTGAACTCACAGAGATCCCCTGCCTCTGCCTTCCAAGTGCTGAGATGGAAGAGGAAGAGGAGGTAGATTGGACTTCATTTCCTGTAGAGTGGAAGTGAGAAGGTATAGATGCTGCTGGGTAGAGGGGAGTGGTGAGTACTCCCTTTGGGTGAATGAGCCAAACACCAAGCATGGTAGAGCTGAATGTTCAGCAGGAGGCCACTCAAAGGGAACAATCTACAGTGATACATCTGAAGTTGACCAGGGGAGGCCACTCTGGGGCTCTCTTCAGTTCTTGGATTCACCCTGGAAGAAGGATAGGACTCCTTGTTCTGCATATCATTGGCCTGTGGGGATAGGGTTCCATGTGGCCCCAGCTTGCCTCCAACTCCAAATATAATGAAGAATGGCCTTGGACTTCTGATCCTTCTGGCCTTCTCCTGTATACTGGGCTTGCAGGCGTGCGCCACCTGGCCAGGGTTATGTGCTGGCTGGAGAGTAAACCCCGGGCTTCATCAATGTCAGGGAAGCACTTTTCCAGCTGAGCCACATGCCCAGCCCTGACTGTTTCTTCACATCTGCTAGGGCTGTGGTAAGGTGGGGTGTCAGAGCTGACCCCATCCTGCACTCATTTCTCCAGCTGTGCCTCAGCTGTGAGCGGAGCACCAGTGGTCAGAAGAAGAAAAAGAGCAGCCCTGACCTCACAGGGGTGAGAGGCAGAAACTGGCATTTGTGCAGGGCAAGTCATTCTCTGAGGTTCCCATCTGGGGTGATCAGATCTCCACTCTGGCCAAACATCGGAGGATACATCCTGTTATTAACACACGAGCATCCTGATCTCAGGGCTTCAAAGACAGGACTTGTCCATCCTACAGCAGACCTGCCCACGGGAGTGTGGAAGGAAGCTGAGTGTGGTGAACCATTAGCAAAACTTCCAGACAGCTGCACAGTCTGGGGACATGGAGTGACTGCAAAGGTGTTCAGCTGGGAACACTAGGCTTAACCACAGAAGCCTGTGAAGGTCTGTCATAGTCTTGCCGCTCCACACTTGGACTCAGCAGAGTCTCTCAGTGGCTGGTGCCGTTTGTTCTAACGACATCACGAGATTCCAGAGTGAGCAGGAAGGAACTCAGGAATGACTGACCCCTGGAGTCCCATTGTGTGTGCGAAGGCATGTAAAGAACCGGGTGATATAGTTCTTATCCCCAGAGAGCTTACAATTTAGCTGAAAGCACAATGCATTTATACATATATACATACATACTCTAACATGTCTAGACCATCTCTACAGCGTAGAATTAAAATACTTTCTAACCACCACATTAGTTAAATATAAAAGATAGAATTAGTGGGATATTATTATACTTTTACTGTACTTTAAAAAATTTTTAAAATGTTTTATATATTTTGACCATGATTTCCCAGCTCCCCCAATTCCTCCCAGATCCTCCCCACCTCCTACCCACCCATCCAACTTCACGTTCGTTCTCTCTCTCTCTCCCTAGAAACAAACAAAAAATGAAAATTAAACAAAAGATAGAAATTACCAAAACAAAGCAAGGTCCACAAAACACACACACACACACAGACACACACACACACACACACACACACACACACACACACACACACACACACATATGGGATTCTGTTTGTCTTGGCTGACTAGTCCTAGGCATGGGGCCTGCCCTGGAGTGTTGTTGATACACCCAATGACACTCCATTGGAGAAAACTGACTTTTCCTTTATCAGCAATTATCCATTCCAAATAGCTTCTTGGATGGTGGTGGGACCTCCACATCTACTCTCCCTTCTCGGTGCTGGGACCCCATCTGGCTTAAACCTGTGGAGGTCCTGTGCATGCTGCCTCAGTCTCTATGAGTTTCTATGTGCATCAGTCCTGTTGTGTCTGGAAGATGCTGTTTCCTTGAAATTCTCCATCACCTCTGACTCTTAATCTTCTAGACTCCTCTTCTGTACAAATCCCTGAGCCTTGAAATGAGGGCTTGATAAAGACATCTAAAGTCTCTCATTCTCTGCCCATTGTCCAGTTCGGGGTGTCTGTGTTAATTCCCATCTACTGAAAGAAGACTCTCCTGTGATGAGGATTGGTCCATGCACAGATCTTTGGGTATAGCAATATGCCATGGGTTGTATTTATCATATATTTCATTATGAAACATTATTTCAACAAGTATCTAATATGTAAATTAATAACTGATTAATATTGATCTTATAAACTCCAGTACTTCTATTTTATACTCATCACACATCCCAAGACAGGTTAGGTCACAGTATTCCAGTTACATGTGTGACTGAGTAACTGTGCTCACATGCTAGTGACCAATATGATGTCTGGCTGAAGTGGGGATCTGATCACTTCAGACAGCAGTCTCAGAGGGTGACATGCCCTGAACACCAGCCAGTTCCAGCCTCTCATTGTTGTGATCTCAGGGCTGCTCTTCTCCCCGATCTGATGTGGTAGAGAGTTAGTCAGCCTCCTGGGAGAAAGAGCCAGGTGGAAAGGAGTGGAAGGTGGCTTTGCAGGACCAGCAGGAGCTAAGCTGTACAGCTCATTTCTGTTGAAGAAATGAGGCTTATGGAGAGGAACCATATAAATCCTGATTTGTTTGGAGCAATTTGGCTTTTTCATGTTTTCTCAGTTCCCCAACTAAAGAGCGATTTTTTTTTTTTTTTACTCTAAGTGTCCAGTTTTCAATAATAAATCATGTGGTCACTTTAGTTGTAAGTTACAATTCAATTATGTCACTATTTAGATAGAGGCAGAGCTTACAAGAGGGCATGGTGAGTCAAGTCACCACAATCATCAACACAAACAAACAAGCAAACAAACCCTCTCTTCTGACTGTCCTACAGTATTCAACGTTTATGATATAAATAAATCTTCTTTCCTTTAAACCGTTTCTCCTCAGGTATTTGTCACAGAGGTAAAAATGGGACTAATATTTAAAATTGGAACCAGAAGTGGGGTCTTTTCTGTGACTGTCAGGCCATGTGGACAGAAGCTTTGGAACTGTTTAAAAGAAGGATTTAGAAAATTTTAAGGATAAGGGCTAGATAAACTTAGAATGCATTTAGCTCAGCTTAATGGGTAATTCTAGTGGGAGCTCCAAGGACAAGGATAGATAGGAATATGATGGAGTACTCTGGGATTACATATGGGAATGAGAAAAGTAATTGAAAGAGTTGGCCATGTACCTCCATGGTAGAGTACCTAACCTGTACAAAGTCCTGGGTTGACCTTCCCCCTCACCACAACATGAGGACCACCAAAGATTCCTGTTCCTATGATACATCTGCTTTCATCTTTTTTCTTTCTTACCTTACCTTTCTCATTGTTAATATTTGAATGCATCTATATATTCTGAAAATCTTTTTTTGCCTGTTGTGTATGATGAAAATATTTCTTCATAGTGCCCTGTTATCATTTCGTTGTGGGACAGTGTCTCATGATGTAGCATAGATGGCCCTCAGACTCACCATGTAATCCAGGCTATTCTCAAACTTGCAAGCATTCTGCTCTGTGTCCCAAGTGTTATAATTGCAAATATGTGCTACCCCACCCATCTCTGACCATAGGAGATTTAAATAAAGGTGTTTTTCTTTGATCCTTTTGTGATTATTATATTTATTGTCCATTACATATATTTATCAAAACTTATACAATTCATTTTTAAAATACATTTATTCATTGGCTGTTACATACATGATGTAATATATTTTTGATTATAGTCACACATCCCGATCCCCTCCCCTCATGTCCCTCCAGCTGCCTCTGGATCCCTTCTTCTCTCCAACACTTTCATCTCTTCCTACATTCAGTGTATTTTCTTGGTAACTCATTTTCATTTTCCACGTGAACAGGGAAGCAAATGGGCCTAGTACTTACATGATGTATGCTTTGTGTTGTTGAGGGTAGTTCCACAGAGCAGCCAGCCACTACATTTAGAAGGGGCAGGAAAGGGGGCTCTGGAACTCAACTTTGTTAAGCATAAACTATATAGAAAATGTGGGGTTTTTTTTTTGTGTGTGTGTGTGTTAGTTGGTATAGAAAACAATGGTTCCTGTATAAGTTTTCATATAGAAACATCACTGTACTTGGCTCACATTTATCTCTTAGGCCATCCCCCCATTCCTCCTCCTTCTTCTCTCTTGTCCCTTCTTCCACCCAAATGGCTCCCCTAAGAGGCTCTATCACAGGAATTAGGTAAAGATACACTACAATACGTTGTTTACTTGTAAGGGGTTCACATGTCAGGTGTTGAGACAAAACCTTCCCAAAAGAAAGACTATGAGACACAAGACAAGGAAGAATGTGTGTTGCATGGGTAAAGGTACAGAAGTGTACAAGAGTTGCTACCGAGATCCAGATCCAGGGAGCGTGGGAATTTTGTGGAAGGGACCCTCTTGGTAATGGCAGTATAGGGGAATTTGATGGTAGGTGGAGAATAACCGTGGTGAAAATGTGACTAGCAGCAGGTTTGGTTCTTTGGGAAAGACTCACATGTGAGATAAAGTCAATTATATTCTAGTAATGTTTTGATGGAGCTGGTTGTAAATCATCACCAAACATTTTGCTTTGCCTGGATTAGGGGTCAAAAATAAGAAATATGGTAGAGGTTCATGAAAATTTGGTTCACATAAACTTTAAAAAGTGAGATTGGAGAGTATTAATTCTTACTTTGTATTGGAAATAATGCTAATCCACCCACATTAAATATACATACGTGGCATTCTAATAGTAGAGTAGTGAATTGTACTATATGTTATGCTGTTTCCACACAGCACCATCAGGTTAGTTGACCAACAGGGACACCCACCACTGCCATTTCCATTTGTGGGAAGTCTTTATTCCTTGGCTAAAACTTGGTGGTGGAATACCTGCTGAACTCTGATGTCTTTTCAGGTTTCCTGTTGTATCTTCCCACGTGGGTAGTTCCTGTAGCCCACTTTTCTCAGTCCTCTTAGTCCACTCTCTCCTCTCACTTCTCCTGATCAGCATCATCTAGGCCATGTCACTTTTCCAGGTCATCTGTTTACCTCCTCAACGGTTACTGAGTCAGTGATGAGCATAATAGCTGGGACTACCTACCATCCTCCAGAGCCATTACCTTCACTGAGAAACCAAGGATGCGTTACAAGTGCCCAAGAGAGCCCACAGGAGGAAGATGGGGTGGTTTATGTATTCTAGGCCCTGTCACAGGCAGAGCTCTTTGAAGGGAGAAGAGCCTGGTCATCCTGGTCCTGCTGCTCTGCATCCTGCAGCAGCTGGTAAAATGTTCCTGAAGAGCTCTCATGATACAGCACTTTCTTGGAAGCCCCCAGCCTCAAGCTGGGGCTGTAATAATGATGCCACAATGAAGAGAAACCATAGACTCCCACCAGGCATAAGGCATTGATCATGACATGCCAGCAGAAGAAGGTGGTGACAAACATGATGTCACTGATGTCATCGTCCTCCCACGGGTAGCCAGAGACCGGTCTAAAGAGAATGAAACCTGCCTGCATCAGCCACGTGCCCATCATCAGGAACAGAAAGTTCTTGATCAGCTGGAGACAAAAGGACCCACAAGCCCACACCTCTGCCGTCAACACCAGCATCAGCAGGAACACCACCAAGATGAGGAGAGAGTGAACGTGCAGCTCCATCTTTGATGAGACTTGAACATGTGACACCAGCAGCAGCATGAGCACATAGAAGGCCAGAGCCGTGGAACCTCTCTCTAGGACCACCCACCTCTGCTGCAGCACGTTCTTGCTCATGACTTCTACACAGCCGTCAAGGGTTAGGAGGATGAATATGGTGAGGTGCTGCCACTCTTGAGGGTACATAAACCTTGGAGGCATCTCTTTGCTAATCAGAACCATCTCGTTATCAAGACAGAAGACCACATAAAACGTTAAGAGGGTTCCGATCACTATCTTCAGCCAACCTCCAAAGGATATTTTCCACAACTTGGAACATCTCTTTTGATTCTTGGGAACGTATGAAAGATAAATGGGAGAGTCCTTAACTATCATGGCCTTGAAGACCACTGTTGCCTGATACAGTCCATAGAAAAAAATGTATAACCCTGGGCAGAAATGGCCCCCAAACTTTCCATTCCCCATGAAATGATAGGTCTATTTGTATAGAAAGTAAAGAATGGACTGGAGACTTCTCAGCCTTCCTCTCACTCACTGGCCCATCCAGTTTTGCTTGTATGCCCAGAGATAATGTCTACCTATTTATATCATCTCCTTCTGCCCACTTGTCTCTCCCACAGAATGGAAAGTTCTGGACAGGAGCCCTACACATTGGGTGAGGGGTGTCTCATTGTCTCATTCTCTTCTAGTACAGGGTGAATTGACTAACTGGAGCCAAAGGAGGGGGCGTGAATGTTTCAGAAAGCACACCTGCGGGATTGTGCGCTCTCTCTAGCTCTGCTTTGGGGCCCTGGTGGAGCCTCTGCTCAGCTCTGTCCCTCTCTCATGGCTTGATTTCTCCTGAGTCTGTCTAGTTCATGGAGCTGGGTGGTGCCTGAGCATGGAGAGTATCCAGGAAAGGACTAGCTAACTCATAAGTCTGTGTGCATCCCTAAAGACTCCTGCTCATTTATCAGCTCATGTACTCAAGGCAAACATTTGCGGTTTTGTTGTTTGGTATACACCTTGCTGTGTAGCCCAGACTAGCCTCATGATTTTCTCGCTTTAGTCTCTCCAGTATTGGGTTTCTAGGTGTGCACTACCACAGTCAGAAAATATATGGGTTTGTGCTCATATATGTAAATTTCCTACTGAGCTCCTACTTGGCATCTCTACTCTTTTGCAACAGGAAGCTTAAGGGCTACCAGGAAAGCTGCTCACCTGCCCTTCCATGGTTCTTAGCTGGATAATAGATGAACTCACCAAGCCAGCCTCTGAGGTCAGTTTTGGAGCACTGTGACAGAATATTCTAGCCAAATGCAGATATAGATATCCCAAGACATATGAATCTGGCCAGCTGCTTATATTTTAATGAGAAGTATCACCTCAACTTTATTCTCTCTTTAATTATAATCGCTGTGTGTCTGATATAAAAGGGCAGAAAGAGCTCTAGGCACTAGATGTTAGCTAATTGCATACATGGGATTTCAACCAAGCTGAGAGTCTTCATACTCAAGGCTGGCTTCAAACTCCTGACTCACTGCCTCTACCTCCTAAGAGTTGAGGTGACAGGCATGCACCACCTGCATGCATGTATGTGTGTGTTTGTGTAAATTAAGGTATATAATCTATTGTTTTGATGTACATAGACTTTATGGCATGTTTACTATAGTCAAAATAATTAACCTGTCCATCATCTCACACAGTCACATTTGTTTGTGGCTAGACCACTTAAGTCTACACTCAGCAAATTTCAACTGTGTGATATAATATTATGAGCTATAATCAGTATGCTGTACCTTAGTGTTCTAGAGCTCATCCATCCCACATTACTGAAGTCTACAGCTTGACCAACATCTCCCTGTCTCCGAACCCTTCCCACTGTCCCTAGTAACTGTCACTTGTTCTCTGCTCCTGTAAATTCAACTTTTAAAAAAAAAAAGATTCCACAAATAATGAAAAAATGCAGCATTTGCCTTTGTCGTAACCCAGGGCATTCTGGATTCTTCTATATTGTTAAAGATGACAGAGTCTCCTTTTTTTTTAGGGCTGAATAAGATAGCATTCTACACAGCATCTCTGTAAACTAACCTTTAGCATGCATAAGGCTTGATTCAGTTCCCTCAGATTCAGGCATCCACGAGGAACATTGTAGCAGACCCCCATAGGTAAGGTGAAGCGATTGTGTCAGGGGAATCCAGGCCATCCTTTTCACTAGTGAAAGTAGATTTGAGTGGGAAAATACCATGAGCGTTTTAGATTGTGCTACAGAGGAACCTGCCTCTCTTATCCCTACGTATATTTGAATCTCTTTTCTTCCTTTTTCCACTCATGTGGTGTAGACTGGTGAACAAGTTACAGGATTTCTTTTCTTTCTTAAAGAAAATAAATTTATGGTTTTAAATTCTGTGTAGGCATGTGTGTCTTTTGAGTGTGAGTATGTGCAGAGTGTAGGTGCCCACAGAGCCCAGAGGCATTGGATCCCCTGGATCTTGCAGTGGCTCTTAACTCTGGTCCCTTCCTGTTATCCCCCGTTGCTTCCTGAGATGTGAGGCGAGCAGCTTTTTCTACCATCCATTCCCATTGACACATACTCTGCGTCATCTCTGTCAAGTCAAACTTAGGCAGAAACCTCTGCAGACATGATCTAAAAAAGAAAAAGTTTTCTCCTTCAAATTGTTGATCTTGGGTGCTTCCCATAGCAATAAAGAGTCTGATGGACACATGTAAATCAAAGGTTTTGTTGGAATTGTTAAGGAGTGGAAATTATCACTTTACTATTGCTGTAAGCTCACCAAAGTGCAAAACTGATACATAGTCTTCTAGAAAAGTCTGAACTAGTGCACAAGCAAAAATGTGATTAAAAAATAAGCATCTGCAGTATTATAGCTGCTGATAACTAGTGTTAGCCCTTTGTTGTGGGAATACAGCTGTGGTTGGCAGGGCTGTGGAAGGAAAGAAAAAAAAATGACTGGAAATTACCTCAGGATTCCAGTCCCAATTTCTCCCAACTAGCAGATTGCCTCTCTTTCTTATCTTTTTAAAGATTCTGGTTCTTTACCAAAGAAAGGTAAGAGTTTTGACATCTGTATCCTCTCAGTGAGTAAGAGTGTAATTTTTTTTTTAATTTTATAACAGGGTTTCACTGTCCTGGCTAGTCTAGAATTCACTGGGTTGGGGTTGAGAATTTAGCTTGGTGGTGTGAGGGGGAGACCAAAAAAAAAAGGCAATTAGAATTCACTGGGTAGATCAGCCTGCCACCACCTTCCAGCTCACAGAGATCCACCTGCCTTTGCCCTCTGAGTGCTGGAATTAAAGGTGTACACCACCATGTCCAGCTATATAAGTAAGTATTCTTAACCGTCCTTAAGAAAAAAAAATATACATAGAGAGAGAGAATAAAAAGGCGTGTTTACAAGTTTTATTTTTTAGCCAATAAAAAAGATACTAAGAAAACCTTGTAATCATAATAAGCCAAAAAGCTCCACAGGGTGAGTATCCAGACAGAAGAAGTACACAGGGAAGCTGTGACTGACAACCGAGAGGACCAGAGAGGAAAGTTCCCCGGCAGTCTTCTTTTGCTCTGGGAAATCCTGAGCTCCTCTGGGTAACAGTGGTCCCTTGTAGCCAAGTCTGCAGTTCCACTAAAGTGTTTTCCATGAATAGACATGCTTCCGAGTATCCCGCTTCTACCTGGGACGGACGGCAGTGTGGGGAATGGCCGTGTTTTCCCATTGACTGTGGCACTTCCTGTGCCTTGGGGCTGTCGGGTCCAGGGACACAGTGAATGTGGGGGCACAAGCAAATACCATCCATCTCCTGACCACCACTTTCATCTCTTAACTTCCTGGAAACTAAGACGGGGGTGTCAGCAGTCAGGGGAGGAGAACAGAACATTCCCCGGGACACCTGAAGTTCAAGGTTGACAGCAGCACGATGTAGAACAAGTAACCCCACATAATGTTCCGTTTGTGAAATTTAGTCCTGCGCGTTGGCTTAACATCAAGGCTGTGTACTGTTCATTAAAACATGAGCATTCTGATCTTAGGACTTTGAAGATAGGAATCACTCATCCCAAACCAGACACTACCCACAGAGGCTGAGGAGGAAGCCAAACATGGTGAATGATTAGCAGAACAGCCAGACAGCTCCAAGATCTGGGGATGCAGAATGCGTGAAAAGTTATTTTAAGAGGGAAAATAGCCTGACCACAGAAACCCATGGAAGTCCTTCACTCCTCTTATCTGCCTCCTTCACCTGAGGGTCCCCTATATTTCTGGGTACTCCAGGCATAGCCAATGCCATTTGTCTGACTCCAACAGGTGATAAAATCGAAAGTTCCTCAGAATTCATTTCACATGAGTTTGTTAACTGCGGTGACACGTTCCTCACAGAGCTTAAACGTGTAGTGTATGCACACACACCATGAACACACTTCACAAATGTCCATTAACAATGAGTCTTTAGCGTTAGAGAATACCAAGCCAAGTGTGGTGGCTCGTGTGTGTGTAATCATCCCAGCACTTGAGATGCCGAGGCAGCAGGAATGGCATCAGTTTCAGGACAAATGTGAGGACATAGTGAGGTTTAGGCTAGCCTAGGAAAACAAAAACAAAACAAACAGGAAAAGGGAGGCAACCAGAAAATGTCGTAAGTGCTGTCTAGAGTGCATCTGAAGAGTGTTTCACTGGCCAGAGTGATTCATGGGAGAGACACAGAGTTAGAAGAGCTGCCAGATGTGCACCTAAAACTGACGATTACTGGGAGAGTTGTAGTGTAAGGTAGTTTCAGAACCGTCTTTTAGTCTATCTGTCTTCGGTGACTTGGGTTGCCATTGTTATCATTCCCATCTTCACCCGTGTTTGTAGCCCATTTTGTTCCACTGGGAAGAAGACTGGGTGTGTGGCCAAGGCTTAGATAGGGACCCACAGGTGACATTTTGATGAGGACTCTAAGCCTAGATTTTTCTTAATTTAAACAAAAGCGCCGGGCGGTGGTGGCGCATGCCTTTAATCCCAGCACTCGGGAGGCAGAGGCAGGCGGGATCTCCGTGAGTTCGAGGCCAGCCTGGTCTACAAAGCGAGTTCCAGGACAGCCAGGACTGTTACACAGAGAAACCCTGTCTTTAAAAACCAGGAAAAAAAAAAAAAGCACGAGGACTATCTTGCTAACTATTCTAGAACCCTCTCCACCCTGTCTGCTTCTGTACCTCAGGAGTCGGTGCTTATGGACAGCAGCGAAGACCTTCACTCTGTGCTTCTGCTTGGGTTTGATTAATGAGAGGAGTGGCGGGACTCTGGGGAGCAATCTTTCCCTGGAGCCCCCCATGGCAGGTTGGTTGTATGGTTACAGAAGGCCGTAGCTCCCATAGCCCGGGCTGCCCTTTTCCCTGGACATCAGGAAGACGCAGTTAATAGCTCTTCACCATTGCTAACCCTTGAATGCTTTTAGCATCCATGCCAGCCTGCCTTCAATGCTTCTTTAGATAAGGTATACTCGATTGGAACATGGAATTCTGGATCCGTGGATGATACAGTAGTAGATATCAAGAGTGGCTTCAGGAGTGACCCTCAAGATGGAATTCTGGACAAGATCCTTGTCTTAGTTAGGGTTACTGTTGCTGTGATGAAACACCATGACTGGAGCAACTTGGAGAGGAAAGGGTTTGCTTGGCTTCCACTTCCACATCATAGTTCATCACTGAAGGAAGTCAGGACAGGAACTCAAACAGGGAAGAAACCTGAAGGCATGAGATGATACAGAGGCCCTGGAGAAATACTGCTCACTGCCTGTTTTCTTATAGAACCCAGGACCACCAGCCTAGGAATGTCCCCACCCACCATGAACTAGGCCCTCCCCCATAAATCATTAATTAAGAAAATATCCTACTTGCTTGCCTCCAAATCTTATGGAGGCATTTTCTCAATTGAGGCTCCCTCCTCCCTGATGACTCTAGTTTGTATCAAGTTGATATAAAACTATCCACTATAGTCCCTCATGTATTTGAGAAATACATGTATAATCTCCTTCTCAGAGAAAAATGTGACATTTAACTTTTACCACATAGCGACATCACAATTACTCCTTGATTATTAATTTGATTAATAATTATTCATTGCTTGAATTGCAATTAGGAGAACTGAGGGTTGAGAGAGGAAATGACCCTGGCAATTCCATGATGCGCTCTCAATAGTGACTCCAAACATTTGGGGATCAGCTTGCGGTGCACAGCAGTTGTGCTGTCCAATATGGGTAGACACTAACTGTGACTATTTACATTCAAATTAATTAATTAAAATCAAATAAAACATATGAAGAAGGGGGATGAATTAGAACAAAGATGCTTATGTATAACAATGTCATAATGAAACCCATGACTTTGTATGCTAACCTAAACTATTTATTTAGAGCTGGTGAGGTGGTGGGTGGGTGGAAGCTCTTGCTATGCAAACCCAATGACTTGAGTTCAATCCTCGGGAGCCACGAGGAAAGGCAAGAAGTCACTCTTGAAAGTCGTCTGCTAGCTTCCACACACAAGTAACTAAAAATTTCTAAATTAACTTAAAGGTGAAATAAATATAAAATTCAGTCACTTTAGTGGCAAATGTCCAAGTGAGCACCGTGCTACAGCACAGCACAGACATAGGGCATCTTTATTATTGCAGGGGCTCACACTGGAAAATGCAGCCTCAGATAGTACATAGGGCAAGACGACAAAGTGAAAGCCTGAAGCATCCAACTCAGATGGGCAGAGGATGAAGATGAATGCATGCCTCTCCCAAAGGGATTGCTGGCTCTTGCAGTGGTAGGGCAGATGTGGTAAAGAATGATGTCATGTTACATGGGGGTACATACAGCAGATCCAATAAGTGCTTGGCTTTGCCATTCTAAGGTTAGTCAAGGGTGCTGCTGGGAGAGGAAAGAAGATCCTAAGGTACGTGGGAGGGGAGGACAGATGAGGTTAGAACCTTGACTCCTCATATCCCCCAGGTCTTCTCTTTCTGTTTGAGAACACTCTCCCACCAGAGAGAGAAAGCCTTCCTCCAGTTAAATCCTTCCCAGCAGCTGTAGATGGGAGAGTGACACCACAGGAGGATGTAACCCAGAGACAGGAGCCTCTGATGACCCCACATCTGTAGTGATAGGTTCCAGCAAGGCCTGGTCTGCAGTAAGATAGGAAATCAATACACTAAAGTAATGATTAGACCTCCTTGGTCAGTGTTGGCCAGTGTGGACAGCATGGATACGAATAACTTCTACAAATGTTTGACTGTGTGCAGTGAAACTGAGAAGCTAATGGAACCACAGTTATCAACATGAGGTTAGACATCTAAGAGAGATGTAAGTCATCTGTTGAGTGGGCCAGTTAAAAACTAGCTACCGTCGGGCAGTGGTGGCACACATCTTTAATCCCAGAACTCGAGAGGTAGAGGCAGGCAGATCTTTGTGAGTTCGAGGTCAGCCTGGTTTCCAAAGCAAGTTCCAGGACAGCCAGGTTACATAGAGAAACCATTCCTCAAAAAAACAAACAAACAAAAAGAAGGAGAAAAGGAGAAGGAGGAGGAGAAGAGGAAGAGGAGGAGGAGGAAGAAGAGGAGAAAAAGACTAAGAAGTAGCTATCTACATTATCTACATTTAGTGAAACTGGCATGTCAAAACTGCCCTGGTCATTCTTGTCAGATTAAATTTTCAGCGGTGATGGGAATTTTCCTAGTATTTGTACTGTTCCAAATCTTGTAGCTATCGTGGTTATTGAACAAGTAAAAAGTGCCCATTACAAGTAAGGGATTGAGTTTCACATTTTTACTTCATCATAATAAATTTCCTTAACACCCATGTCTAGCAGCTGCTCTGTTGGACAGTGACACTGTAGTGTAAGGAGTGGGAAGGTTCAGGAGAATGGACCTAGATGAAATAAGCTGTTCAGCCATCCCTCGCCCCAATCAGAGGGACTGGTTGATTCTTGTTGTTATTTTTGTTTTAATTTCTTATAAAGAGCTTATGAACAAAAAAAGAATATTGCACAGCAAAATTAATCAGACTCAAAGTATGTACACCTCAATGAACTTCTATGCCATTAGAATAGCCATTCTGTAGGCATGTAGGTTTTGATACATGGAGTTACTATCTTTCTTTTTTGAGTAGTTTTTTTCATTTCTGTTGGTATTTTCTCTTTAACCCCAAAACTATCTAGAATAATGTCTTTTTTAAAATTACAGTTTTTTAGTGTGTGGGGGGGGGTGGGGCGTGTGTGCACATGCATGCATGCATGCACGTGCTACAGATCACATGTGGAGGTCAAAGGACATCTTGAGGGACTTGGTTTTCCGGTCACCTTGTGGGGCCGGGGATCAAACGGTCAGACTTGATAGCAACCACCTTTACCCACAGAGGCATCTCACTGGTCCTAGAAAGATATCTTTTAATTTCAAAATAAATTGCACTATCCCTTTTTCAATTCCTTTTATGTTGATGTTATTTCTTCATTTTTGTGAAATATACAGATTGCTTTTCATTATATCTGTTCCTTGAGCAATATTCAAATCATCTATATTCATATCAACTTTAACCTGATACATTTAAGTCTGGGTGGGTATGTTCTGCTCTTTGACTATGGCTCTGGGTTATTCCCTTCTCTGTCTATTTTCACCCTTTTTGCTTTCTGCATATTTATATATGCTTAATACCTCACCACATTGTCAACTTATTAACGTTCATAATTGTTACATCTTCTTGGTGAGTGAACATAATATAAAAGGACAATGTCTTTGTCCCTCTGCATTGTTAATGGTCCTACCTTGCATTTCCTTTTGTCTCATGGTAGTATTACAACATCATTATTGTCCATTAAGGCCTACATTTCTACTTTGTGTGTGTGTGTGTGTGTGTGTGTGTGTGTGTGTGTGTGTGTGTTCCACTGTTTTAATCACATGCCTCACAAATACTATATAGTTTGACTTAGAATTTTACCGTGTTCTAAATAAGTGTGTCACTTTGGCAGAATTTAAGATACTTAAATTTATTATGCTTATTGATGCATTTGGATTTTCTGTTGAATTTTAAGCCCTAATTCTTCCTTTAAAAACCAGGTGGAAACCAGGTAGAGCTTGATAGTTCATGCCTTTAATCCCAGCAATGGGAGGCAGGGACAGGTCAACCTATGTGACTTTTTAAAGTCAGCCTGATCTGATCTACATAGCAGTTCCAGGACAGCCAGTTACACACACACACACACACACACACACACACACACACACACACACACTGAAAGAGAGTCCAGTAAGTTTAGACTAGTTACATGTATTGCGTCTTTATATTCATCACTTCTCATCTGTGTAAAACTTTATGTCACTGAAAATTATGACATGTCACCTAGGCAGAGCTATTCTTGGCTTCTCAGAACACCAAGAATTTGTGTGACAGTCTCTGTTCTTTTGTTCCTCAAATAAATGCAGTTTGGGGAACTTCAGAAATGGTTCAGCAGATAGAAGCACTTGATATGCAAATGTGAGTTCAAACACCCAGCCCCCCACTGGGAAAAGGCAAGGACTTCGGAGTCAGGGAAAGGGAGACAAGATCTCTGGGGCTTGCTGGCTGCCAGCCTAGCTCCAGTTTCAGTGAGAGACCCTGACGCTAGGAAGTAAGTTGGAGAGTGATAGAGCAGGACCCCTGACATATTCTCTCTCTCTCTCTCTCTCTCTCTCTCTCTCTCTCTCTCTCACACACACACACACACACACACACACACACACACACACACACACACACACACACTTTCACACACCCACAATTTTAAAAAGATTTTAAACAATGAAATTAAACAAAAGGTTATGTCACCTCAGAGCAACAGCACAAAACACAACCATTATTAGTTAGTGTCTTCCCTGTCACTAAGAAAGACTGAAATGTTTTTAGACACCTAAGAAGCAATGGAGTGAGGTAGTGAGTTATGTATACTCGGAGAGTCTGCTGGAATCCCACTTCCACCACAGAAACTCTATTTAAAAACAAAAACAAACAAGCAAACAAAAAACGCTCGGTAAAACCCTCGGCATATAGCAAGAACTCCAGAAATGGTGGCTGATAGCAACATTGAGCATGTTAGTCCAAGCCCAGGATGCTGGACACGACCATTTTCACAGAAATTCCCCAAGGACAGCAGTGGGGCTCCTTGAAAACTGATGGTGTCTCTGTGAAGACACAGGCATGTCCCTCAGTGTCCTTAGCATCCCTGAAGTTGCAGCCTTTGAACAGAGGGCCTGAGAATTAAGCAGGTGCTAGAGTGAGTGGCCTTGTGCCTCTAACTTTTGCCCTGTTTTTACCTGTTTAGTCTGTAGTTGCTGAATTAGGAAGACCTGGCCTTAATGAAATATTCAGTCCCAGATCTTTTCATGTCCCAAATTAACTTTAATGAGCAAACAAAGAAAGATCAAGAGAGCCGCGGCTGGGACTTGGGGGACCTTTGAAGCACCAGCCAGGATGGGGTAGATGCCCTCTGGCAATCGACCAGCGTTTGCTTTTGATGACAGCAAACCCTCAGATCTCATCCATCTAAGCTGAAAACAAGGGGCTGTGGTACCAGAAGACTGGATTCCACCTTTTGCAATGCCTCTGTGTGCCGCACTGAGCAAACAAAAGCCAGACATCTGCTTCAAGCAAGAAACTCGATCTGATTCCCCTACTGCGTGATGTAGGTAGTGCCTGATGGAGAAGACACTGTCTCAGTTCTCAAGATTCCCATGTTCAGGAACAACAATGGAATGCGCACAAATAGCACATAGTTCCCCAAGAAGAGGGGGCTGTGGGGTGTCATAAAAGAGATGCAAGCTTCCATCCAGTAGAGGAATGCACAGTTGCACCCACTTTAGGAGGTCTGGGGAAGTTCTATGCAGGAAGTCAGAGGGGCCCTACCTCTTAGGAATATAGAGTCTGAGCCAATGTGCCAGGTGAAGTACATGCTATGAGAATTGCCTCAAAAGTCCAGAGCACAGAGTTCTGAGCACAGGGAGTGCTACCTTCCCTGATTCTTCTGTCTTTGCTTTTTGGTATTTGGTTTGGTGTGTGTGTGTGTGTGTGTGCATGTGTAGCCAAGGTCTTGCTCCGTGGCTCAGGTTGGCCACAAGCTCATTATCTTCTTACTTTCAAGTGCTAAGATTATACGTGTGCACCACCATACCTGGACTTACGTGTGGTGTTAAAATATTTTTGGTGTGGATATGAATATGTGTGGTATATGTATGTGTGATATATGTGCATATATATGCATTACAGAGGCCAGAGAAGGATATCCTCTCTCCTAACCCACCATTCTCTTTAATCCCTTTGAGATAGGATCTCTCACTGAACCTCAAGTTGGCTGACAGCTAGCAAGCCCCAAGCAATCCTTCCGTCTCCTCTGCCACCACCGCTATAGCATTGGGGTTACAGGCGCTCAGGCAGCCGTGCTTAGCCTTTTGATGGGTCCTGGGGATTTGAACTCAGCTCCACTCACTTACACAGCAAGTGCTCTTACCCACTGTGCTATGTCCCCAGCCCCTTATTTATGTTTTTATGGGAAAATTTGCTCAGTCATGCTTATCTTTGGTTTCCTCATAAGTAAGATGGGGCTAGGCCAATCTCGATTATAAAGATCTAATGATTTTTAATGTAATAGGTTAAGTGGGAGGATATTGAAAGCAAAATGTAAGCAAACAGAGGCCCTCTTCTGGCCTCTGTAGGCACCAGGCATGCAGGTGGTGCACAGACAGACATGCAGACAAAACACTCAGACACATAAGATAAAAATAATTAAATATATTTAATTTTTTAAAAGGCATTAAGTGAGCCAGGAAGGAAACAGGAGACCGTTTGGGAGGTGTTGGCAGTTATCTAGAAGGGAACTGGGGGTGGCAAGAACCCACATGAGGGAAATGAGGAAAAGAAGGACTCAAATTCTATGTGCTTTTGAAGGCAGTGTCCAGAGGACGTGGAGATGAGTTGGGTGTTTGGTATGGGAGGCAGAGCAACATGGAGGAAATGGCAAAGCAATTGGACAAGGGCAAGAAATTGGAAAGATAAATCTGCATTTTGTTGAAATGAACAAAGATGGATTAATAAGATATGGGAGGTTATTAAATGGACCAGTACCTAAGTCTGACATTCAGGTTCTGATGGCAATCTGCTATAAATGCCTGGAATTTGGGAATAGATATGCTAAAATATACTTTGGGGTGTTAACTGTACTTCCAATGAGTCCTTTTTGTCTGTCTGTTTATTAGGTTTTGACTTTCTGAGACAAGGTCTTGCCATATAGGCCATGCTGGCATCAAACTTGCGCTGATCTTCCGGTGTGTGCTCTGGAGATTTTCAAGGGAGCAGCTGTCGAGAACAGTAAAAGAATAAAGCTTCACCCTGTTTGTGAACTGAACATTCACCCAGCAGTCTGGTGTGTGTTTGCAGGCAACTAGAGGCCCCTGGTTTACAAACTATGAACTTTATTTATGCCAATAGCAGAAACCAGAGCACCCGCGCTTTCCTGCCCTGCTTCCCAGCCACAGTTCTCAGGGACAGTGTGGAACACATCAGACGACGCTTAGCCACACAAGAGGCTGCATACAGGAAGGAACTCCAAGCTTAGCAAGACTGGATCTTTTGCAACAGCAAGCAGCATGCTACCTTTTGCTCTGGGATTCCTATCTCCAGACCCAAAGATGTTTGCCTTTCAAAATCCTTGAAGAAAGTCCAAACTGAAGCCAGTGTGTGTTAAAACAGTTAAAAAGTGTCTTCAGACAAGCATGGTGATACATGCCTTTGATCACAGCACTTAGGCAGCAGAAGCAGGCAGAGCTTTATGAGTTCAAGGCTAGCCTGGTCTATGTACAACTTCTAAGCCAGCCAGGGCTACATAGTGAGATCTTGTCTCAAAAAATAAAAAGTATTAGCTCGTTGTGGTGGTTGCACACCTTTAATCCCAGCACTCAGGAGGCAGAGACAGGCAAATCTCTGAGTTTGAGGTCAGCCTGGTCCACAGAGAAAGTTCCAGGACAGCCAGGGATACACAGAGAGACCCTGTCTTGAAAATAAACAAACAAGCAAAATAACAGTAAAAAGCTTTCATACAGCAAAGGAGATAATCACCTAATGAAAAGGCCACAGCTCGATGGTAAAAGAGAGAACCAACTACCCCAGGTTTTCCTTTGACCTCCACATGCACATAACCCCCACACATCTATACAAAACAAATAAATGTGATAACAAACAAATTTAAAAGAAAAATTAAATCATGACATTTGTAGGAAAATGGATAGAACTGGAAATGATTAAGTAAAATAAGCCAGACACAGGATCATAAACATTCTTTGACAGGTGGAGCCTATATTTGCATATATATATATATATATATATATATATATATATCATATTGTTATAGAATATATATGTGTGTATTAAAAAAAGAAATAAACAGGCTCCATGGGGAATTGTTCCCCAACATTTTGATGGTGGCATTCTCCTTGGGAACCCTTTGAAAGCTTTAAGGGACATTTTCGGTTTCACAGTGATTGGAAATGTTACTGCTGTTACATAGACCAAGGCTAGAGATACTGAACATTCCATAATATATGAGACCGTCTCAGGCAAAAGGGATCTTTGATGTCCCACACAAGTTTTGAATGTTCCGTCAGGCATTTGTTTAAATGAAAAGCAGAAGAGATACATTGCTATACAGCAAGAACAGTTGTTTTAACTCAGACGTTAGCAGGCATCACTAATATACTCATCCACATGCACAAAATATAATGGAGTTACAGGTAGTCGTGAGCTGCCCGACATGGGAACCAGGACTCAAACCCAGGTTTTCTGCAAGAGCCGCAAGCACTCTTAACCACTGGGCCATCTCTATATCTACCCTACCCAGTCCTTTCCATTTCGAACTTCACGCCCCAGTTCACAGTGCAGACCGTGTGCAGCTGGAGCGTGTACATGCACAGCTCACAGAGGCACCAAGAGAGAAGCAGGACATCTTTTTTTTTTTTTGTTTTTTTTTTTTTTTTTTTAATTTATTTTAATTTATTTTGCAATACAATTCAGTTCTACATATTGGTCACGGATTCCCTTGTTCTCCCCCCTCCCGTCCCCCTCACCTTCCCCCCAACGCCCCCCCCATTTGTGTTGTTTCTTTTTTTTTTTTTTTTTTTTTTTTTTCCCCTTTTCTATTTTAATAAAAAGGAAAAAAAAGAAAAAGGTTATAACTAACAAAAGAAAAACTATATACAAAAGTACAATGACTATATACAATATATACAAGTAATAAATGTCTAAACAATGTCTAGTCCATTTGTATTTGACAAATTCAGAGAAAATAATTTCATTATCTATCCTATTTTGTTAAGTCCAAAATGTATCTAATTCACTTTCTATCCTAATTAATCTTCAACTATAACTAACTAACCTTCAACTATAACTAACTAATCTTCAACTCCCTCAGAGACCCAAGAAGGAAATAATATTAGCTAACAAAAATAAAAACAGAAAGTGCATGCAAGCAACTTCCAAAAAATTTGTGAGTTGACAGAAACAGCCAGCTGCCTGGACAGTCACCTGAGGTTTCTCCACAGTGTTGGGGCATCATCTTCAGCCTATAGGCTTAGCATATCTGACAGACTCATTTGTGAAGTAGGATGTACACAAGGTCGACAGTTCAACCTCACATTGGGTGAGAGCAGTCCATGTACCAGAAACACCTGAATTCCACTAGTGTCATGTCATGATTCAGGATTTTAAATTCTGGAAATTGTTGTTGATTTTTTAATTCAGCTGTCCATTCTTGGCTGTGTATATATGGCTTCATCTTAACATCCCGTTCTTCTCCACATCCCTCTGTCAAATGCCAGTTTACTATTGCGAGGCGTGAGCTTAGTTACTCTTCAAGAATAACTGTTTCAGCTGCTGTTCCATTGCACATCAGAAGCCATCGGCCCACTGCCTATTCAGCTGCCTTCGAAGAAAAGGGCACTGTACCTTTTCCAAATTGCGAAGGCCACTTCAGGGATGGTGCCATATTGTCCTGGCCTCAGAAGATGCCTTTTTTTTTTTTTTTTTTTTTTTTTTTTTTTTTTTTTTTTAAGTTGCTTACTACAGCATGTACTTTAGTGTTTATTTTGAGATTTGCTGAGAAGGGTGTATAGGGAATAGTAAAGTGTTGTTTCAATTACATTTGTAATTGCCTCAGTCAATCATTGCTTAAGAAGATTTTTTTTTCCCCTTTTCTATTTTAATAAAAAGGAAAAAAAAGAAAAAGGTTATAACTAACAAAAGAAAAACTATATACAAAAGTACAATGACTATATACAATATATACAAGTAATAAATGTCTAAACAATGTCTAGTCCATTTGTATTTGACAAATTCAGAGAAAATAATTTCATTATCTATCCTATTTTGTTAAGTCCAAAATGTATCTAATTCACTTTCTATCCTAATTAATCTTCAACTATAACTAACTAACCTTCAACTATAACTAACTAATCTTCAACTCCCTCAGAGACCCAAGAAGGAAATAATATTAGCTAACAAAACTAAAAACAGAAAGTGCATGCAAGCAACTTCCAAAAAATTTGTGAGTTGACAGAAACAGCCAGCTGCCTGGACAGTCACCTGAGGTTTCTCCACAGTGTTGGGGCATCATCTTCAGCCTATAGGCTTAGCATATCTGACAGACTCATTTGTGAAGTAGGATGTACACAAGGTCGACAGTTCAACCTCACATTGGGTGAGAGCAGTCCATGTACCAGAAACACCTGAATTCCACTAGTGTCATGTCATGATTCAGGATTTTAAATTCTGGAAATTGTTGTTGATTTTTTAATTCAGCTGTCCATTCTTGGCTGTGTATATATGGCTTCATCTTAACATCCCGTTCTTCTCCACATCCCTCTGTCAAATGCCAGTTTACTATTGCGAGGCGTGAGCTTAGTTACTCTTCAAGAATAACTGTTTCAGCTGCTGTTCCATTGCACATCAGACGCCATCGGCCCACTGCCTGTTCAGCTGCCTTCGAAGAAAAGGGCACTGTACCTTTTCCAAATTGCGAAGGCCACTTCAGGGATGGTGCCATATTGTCCTGGCCTCAGAAGATGCCTTTTGATAAAGCCATAACCACACTCGTTTTGGCAAGAATCAGTAGTCCTTTGTTTCATGTCCTGTCTGTCCATTTTGTCAGCAGTTGATTCAAGGATACTTTGTTGTCCAGTGGCTAACTTTTGCCACAATGAAAGTTAACTCCATATGCAGTTTCTTCAATGCCCATATTTTCTCTGAAGTAGATTGGTACTGCCAGGAGCCGACATGTCTCATAATCATAACAAAAAAGAAAAATTTTCTAAGTTATTAAAACATTTTAAATGCCATATTCTGTAGATCTCTGAAGGGTTTGAAGATGACCTGTCTAAAATATATCTGCTCAATTTTTAAAACATATCTAATATGACTACAACTTCTATTGTAATGTCTAACTACTAACTTTCATTTCTTTTTTTTTTTTTATTAATTTATTTTGCAATACAATTCAGTTCTACATATCAGCCACGGATTCCCTTGTTCTCCCCCCTCCCGTCCCCCTCATCTTCCCCTCAACACCCCCCCCCCCATTCCCATCTCCTCCAGGGCAAAGCCTTCCCCACAGACTGAGGTCAACCTGGTAGACTCAGTCCAGGTAGGTCTAGTCCCCTCCTCCCAGGCCGAGCCAAACAATCCTGCATAGGCCCCAGGTTTCAAACAGCCAACTCATGCAATGAGCACAAGATCTGGTCCCACTGCCTGGGTGCCTCCCAAACAGATCAAGCCAATCAACTGTCTCATCCATTCAGAGGGCCTGATCCAGTGGGGACCCCTCAGCCATTGGTTCATAGTTCATGTGTTTCCATTCATTTGGCCATTTGTCCCTGTGCTTTATCCAACCTTGGTCTCAACAACTCTCGCTCATATAAACCCTCCTCATTCTCGCTAATTGGACTCCCAGAGATCCACCCGGGGCCTAGTCATGGATCTCTGCATCCAGATCCCTCAGTAGTTGGATGGGGTTTCTAGCACAACAATTAGGGTGTTTGGCCATCCCATCACCAGAGTAGGTCAGTTCAGGCTGTCTCTCGACCTCTGCCAGCAGTCTGTTGTGTGGGTATCTTTGTGGATTTCTGTGGGCCTCTCTAGCACTTTGCTTCTTCCTATTCTCATGTGGTCTTTATTTACCATGGTCTCCTATTCCTTGTTCTCCCTCTCTGTTGTTGATCCAGCTGGGATCTCCCGCTCCCCCAAGCTCTCTTTCCCTCAACCCTCGAAGCAGGACATCTTAATCACTCTTTTGTAAGCATTGTCCTCTCCGTTTTCACAACGCCCTGGTGACTAAGAGTTAGCACTCTTTTTAAATATATGGTGGCTGTGACATTCAGATCAGCTGTGCTGCTTTCCAAGTTTATGTAGTGAGAAAAGATTGGGAACTGAACCTCATGGCCCAACTTTGACAGCTGATTTAATGATGTCAGCATGAGAGAGAAGGCGCGGGGCAGTGTTTGGTGAAAGGTGGAGTCCATGCAGAAAGGGAAAATGAAAAGGTGCCCCAAATTTGTACTCATACACTTAGAATTCGATGTTCAGTAGTAGGACATTTGAGGGAAAATGCAGTTATGTGCTTCTGGGATCTGATAGGTCGTTTATGGGAAACCATCCAGAAGAGTGAGAATGTCCAAAGAGAACAGAAGGTCACCCTTACAAACTTCAGTGTTCTTCAGTGGTAGGCATGCATCTCGTGAAGATAATCACCTAACTTGGAGTCAGTCCAGTCACTCTTTAGACAGTGTTCACCAGTTTAGCCAACTGATTCGTTCCCAAGATGGGGGGGGGATTTTAAGATGCACATTAATTGAAGAATAAAATTGAAATTGATAGCAGGAAGAGTTAGATAATATACTGGCAAAAGAATAAACTGACATGCAGAGCAAAATCTAAACATTACTGAAAGTTTGGGATTTTGTGTAGATGAGCACAGAACACCCCCCATCCTGCTCCCTCACTGCTGGTTTCCACGGTCCAGTCCATAGAAATCGGACAAGTAAGTGAGCCAGAAGAAACAGAAATTAAACTAGATCCAACACACTTTATTAAAGATGTCAGAACAGGGGTACAGCACTTGGCTGGCATGCAGGAAGGCCCAGGACTGCCAGAAATATTACTAGTGGAGGGGCTGGAGAGATGGCTGGGCAGGAAGAGCGCTTGATGCTCTTTGAGAGGACCCTGGTTTCGGTCCCAGCACCCACAGCAGGTGGCTCACAACTGCCTGTAATTCCAGTACCAGGGACTCTGGTGCCCTCTTCTGGCCTCCACGGGCACCTACCTGCACGGACGTGGTGCACAAACATATACCAGACACACATGCATAAATTAAAATAAATCTTTAAAAAATAGTGGCAGAGATGTCCAAATACGTTCAAGTTCATCTTGAAACTGGATAAAAATTAAGGAAGAAGAAAAAAAGAAATTCATTATCCCTTATTCTACCTCCATTCTAGTTCTCTGAGCAATTGGTGGTGATGAAGTTGGTTTTTGATCACTAAGAAGCATGTACTGAACATTTTTATTCTCAGAGGACTACAAGAAGGTCCAGCCTCAAAGTCATGGCCCAGCATTTTCTATGTCGATGCAAGTGGAGAGTGCTCAAGACCTTTTGAGGGGAATTCAGGTTCTTAGAGACTTTTTAAGTAACAGGAGCACACACTCACCCTTCCCTTGCAGGAGAAATCACATGAGAAGATTAACTCCAGGTCAGAGTATTGCTAACAAGAGTGGGAAGGTCCTCTTAATCATGACCATTAGCAGATTATGGGGTTCACCTGATATAGTCAAGCTGCCTCTAATACTGACTCAAGTAGCTTGGATATTCTGTTCTTGGTTCCTTAGTCTTTCCTCCCAAGTGAAGAGCTGCAGAAATCCTTTTTAGGTGACCTAGGACTCAGTAGCTGTGCATCACTGTTTTCTGACTCCCTGGGTACCAAAGACCTGCGATGGAAATGTGGGAGGAACTTCTGCCCCCAGAAGCAGCTCTTGCCAGACTGTGGAGCATCCACAGACCCTGCCCTGAGAAGTAAGAAGAGACCCATATAAATAAAAGTGAAGACTGCCCCAACACCTCCATTCTCCCTAGAAAACAAGACCCTCCCTAAATCCCGCTCCACGGACCTATGCTGACTGATCTAACCTGCCACTGCCCACTCCTTCAGGAAAAGACATGATGGATTGATGGAACAGGAAAATTTGTTTTTAGTCAAAATCAAAACCCCAATCCTCAGGTGATAAAATGTTAAACACTACTGATAATTAGATGTCAATCTTATGGGTTAATTCTGGGGCAAAGCAAGAGGGAATGGACCCACATACGGGGATTTACTGTTGATGGGTAGGAGGTACAGTCTTAGTGAATGGGAACAGGATTCCTACATAAAGGCTGGATTTGGAAGCTTGGAAATTTGGCCCCGTCAGCATGAGAAAGACTGAACAAACCCATGTGTGCACAAAAGACAAGGAAGCTGCTCTCCGCTAGTTCAAGACAGAAAACAAAATAAGGGGGTGGGGATGTGGCTCAGTTGCGAGTTTGCTTACCCAGCATGCAGGAAACCCTGGGTTTCCACCCCAGCATCCGGCACAGTGACATACACCTATGATCCCAGCACTGCGAAGGTGGAGGCAGGAGGACCAGAAGTTCAAAATCATCCTTGGAAACACAGCAAGATCAAAGAGAGGGAAACAAGAAACCAACAAAGCAGAGACTCTGGAAATTCTCCAAATTCATGCTATTCAAGTTTAGGCAGCACAAAAATCCCAACTGAGACAGTGATGTAAAATCTGACACAATAAAAAAAAAAATCTAATCGGTGAAATTTGGGGGTGCCTTGCAGGAACAGAGGAAGTTCCCAAAGGACAAAATACCCTCAGCTGCTGTGGGTTTCCTGATTAGCTACATAGCTCTGACCTAGGAGTTCGCTAGAGCCTCTGGAACAAAGTCCAAAAGACAGAGTGACTTAAACAACAGGAAGTTACTGTTAGTTCTGGAGGCAAAGAGTAAGAAAGAGAGCAAGACATCAGTCAGCACACTGATGCCCGAAGGCTACAGAAATACTACCCGGATTGTTTGTGTGCTGGTCCTTATGCCCTGGATGTACGTTCAAATCTCCTCTTTTAATAAGGACACCTGCTATACTGGATCAGGGGCCCATCCTACCCCAACAGGACCCAACTTAGACAATCCCATCTGCAATAGTCTCTTCCCCCCCCCCCAAATAAGATTATCTTCTGTAGCGCTGGAGACTTTAGTATATGAATACACAATTCACCTCATAACAGAGTGAATCCACAAAGAGGGTCAGCTGGCATACACTCGTGATGGAAAAGAAACTCCCCGGTCGAGAAACGCAGCGATCTGGACAAGGGGAGTCTCTGCCACTCAGGCTCAAACTCAGGTTCCTCAGCTGTTATGGAGAGGGAGCAGCCCTCACTTAATACAGTGGTTAGAAAGATCGGACTTGACAAAATCCAAGCGAGCACCTTGAAAACTGTGATATACTATGCAAGATTTTAATTTTACATTTAGTTCATTCAAAATAATAATGTCCATTTATTTAGCACTATGACAACCCTACGTATTATGGTAAGGAAGGTGGAGGCAGGAGGATTTCCCTCGGTCAGTCACGTGATTTCCCTCGCTGGTGATGAATTCAGGGACAGGTGTAAAATGAAGATGTTGTCAGAGAAATGGTAGTTTGCTACAGGGCCTCTGGGTGAGGCCTTCCCTTATCACATATGTGAGGAGCATGAAGAAATATGTCTCCATATAGACAGCTTGACATACGTAAAATGAAGCCGTGCGGATGTGGTAGCTAGAAGTATGGCGGGCATCTTGAAACTGATGCTCGCTAATCTGAGGACAAAGGCTAGTTATGAATGGCTGAGGAAAAAAAAAAACTAGAAATAACCTGGATCCTAAGCACTTCTCCAACCAGATTAACCAGCTCAAGTGGTAGGTTTCCTCTAGAACGCTTGTTAGATTAAAGCAAATTTTGTTTTTTAAAAAGTTCTAGAAGGGCTGTGGTGGTACACACCTTTAACCCCCCAGGAGGCAAAGCCAGATGGATCTCTGAGTTTGAGGCCAATCAAAGCAAGATCAAGGACAGCCAGAGCTATGTAGAGGGGCTCTGTCTCAAAAAACAAACAAAACAAAACAAAAAAAAAACCTTCAAGCCAGTGAAATCAGGGTTTCCTATTATTTATAGCCCAAATAACACAAAATGAGTTATCTCATCGATTTGTGTGGAACAAATGAAGTATTTCCTATAAAGTGTTTCGCTTTGTGAAATGTTAAAATTATTAATAAAACATTTCATTGTGGAACTTTTCACTGCTTCTTTACTAGTAAGTATCAGACTCTTCGAAAAACATGTATCAGAACACTTGGTCAGAACATACTCAGTTTCCAAACACTACAGTAGAGTTTTGTTTTGTTTTGTCTTTGTTTTTGTTTTTGTTTTTGTTTGTTTGTTTGTTTAGTTTTATGAAGAAAAGTGATAGATTTGCTGACAAGATAGTTAATAACAAACATATCATTAGCCAATAGACTTTTTCCCCAGCGGTAACCATGATGAACACCCCAGTGTAAACACTGCCTTTGTGATGTAGATGAAGATCATGTCCCCAAAAAGAATGTTTTGGTTTTGACACTGGTGAGTGAATTCAGAGGAAATGTAAGTACTTTGAAAGAGACAAAAATGGCAGACCTTTCCAAACTGTCTAGATGATGCCAGAACTCCAGGTTCTTGGGCCTGGAAGGGACACAAGAGCCCAGGCCGGGGTCCCTTTCCTACTTTTTCACTGGGTTTCTACCTTCTCTAGAGCCAATTTTCCTTATGATCTGCATGAGAGGAAACCTTCTCCCCATAGGCTGTTTGGACTACCTGGAATACGCGTGGATCCTGCACCCACATCTTACCACATCTTCAGAGTTGCTGCCAGAGACCAGATGGCCTGGCATGAGATCTGAGACTCGGTACCCTTTGCTGATTGCAGACATTAGCCCCTTATCCCTGAGGAGTCACCAAGGGTGAGGAGCTGGGAAGCTTCTCCTTGTCCACACACCAGTGGACAACAAGAGAGGAAGTCAGGTGACAAGGGTCTGGAGGGACTTACCACATAGGTCAGTGCCAAGGACATATGGGCAGATTGGGCAGGGCTATCTATGCCAGAGAGAGATGTGAGAGCCCTTAAAAGACTTTTGTCCTATTCTGCCAATGTGATCTGTTGCCCCTGCACCACCCCCAACAACCCTTACCACCAGAAAACCCCCACCCTAACTGCTCTCCATTTACCAGACACCCATCTATTCAACTCCAATTTCAAAACAAATGTCAAATGCTTTGTAAAGATCATCAATCACACTTATATGTTCTGACTACATCATCACCATAAAATCTAAATCAAGACTAATTAAGTACAAACTAATGCTTTTCAAATGTATTATGTACCCAAATCAACTGGAGAACTTGGTCAAATACAGGTTTGGATTTAACAGGTCTGTGATTCTACATATCCCTGGGTGATATTGACACTGGAGGCCTATGGACCACTTTGAGTGGTGAGGTTACAGCTTTTGAGTTCCTTTAAAGGCAAGTGGAACATCTTCTGTATCTACTACCAGTTGCCAGCACAGCTCTGGCTAATGGCAGGTGACTCGCACATCTTTGCTGAGCTGCAGCGGAAGGGCCAAGGATGCTGGGACATTCCTTTTTTAAAGAAAATATATTACTGAACAGCATCAGTGTTCTTACAGCTGGGATGGCAGAAAGACAGACTGGGGGCGGGACTGGCTCCACAAGAGCAAGGGTAAGTTTTAAGCAAAATCGTCACAGTTGCTTTACAGATCCAGAAACCCTACCGCATTACTTTATGTTCCAAAGGGACTGGCTGATAGTAGACTTATTGGTCAACATTGAAGGATGCTTTTCCAGTGGCTGAATACTCATGACTGCTTAGAAGAACCCCTGTCCCCTATACCCACACACACTTTCCTCCTCCTCAAACCCTGGGTCAAGGTGACGACCATTCAATATAACTTGTAGAAGGCCACTGGTTTGGACTGAGCTCATACACCAGGCCCAACAGACCGAACCAAAATGAAGTCAACCCATAATGAAGTTCCATGCCATCAACTTGTCTGACATCCCAAGAGATCTGGAGAGATAATTGCCAAAGGCTGCCAGTTTAAGCCAACATGATAATGAATGGCTTTCTCTCTGAAGTTCACAAAGAAAATGACTAGGCAATAACTAAGCCCGTTTTTGTTCATTTCTGCTGCCCTTGGCCCCTTTGTCTGCTCCGTTCACTGGCACACTCACTCTACTTTATAGAACGAGATGTTCCCCAATTCTAGACTCACAAAAGCTGACTGAGAGATTTAAATTCTTTTGAACTTTGTCCTTTTGATTGCAGGGATAACTTAAATAGTCCCGTTTGTGTCTTTCCACACTGCCTTGGAACATAAATAAGTGGATGGTCCCATAGAAGGATTAGAGCAGATGAAGGAACAGCTTGACAAGTTGTCTCTTCCGTGAAAAGAGCTCACTTCTGGTGTACAAAATTTATTTTCTCCTGAATAAAGCGCTTCTGCTTAGGCAACATTAGACGAAGTCAGATACGTTCTTGCCTTTCTGGTATCAGTGTTTCTGGACCGCGGTTAGCCAGCTTCCCTCACGTCAGTCAGTTTCCATATGCATGTATCTTTTTTGTCTTTCTAACTGTGCTATGAGGTACTTTATGGTAGAGGCCATATGCTCACACCTAATGATTTACTTACATCCTTCATGAGCATCTCCAGACTTAGATTAGCTTCTAAAGAGCCCAAGAGGATAAACCACACACAGTGTCTTAAGGTGAGCCTTGAAGGACAAATGAGGAAGAGGAGCTTCCCAGATGCAGAATGAATTAGGGACAGAAATAAACAAGCTGACCTAGACCTTCAGACACCCATGAAAAGGGACCGGCAATGAGACCTAGCCAAAGCACCAGGTGCCTTGAAGGTTATTCAAGTGCTGATCTTACCTGTGAAGCCATGGGATTCCACTGGAGACTCCAGATCAGCCGCTGCCATGATTAGCTTTCTTTCCTCAATGCTCACCTGGCTGCAGTAGAGGTGAATAAAAGAGGCTTTGAATCTGATTGAGAGATGTTTTAGTAATACAGAGTTGTTGATGCCTAAACAAGGGAAGTCATTAAGGATGAAGTAGAAGAAACTGGCCAGAAAGTTATTTGGAAAGGAAAACATGTTGACTAATAGGTTGTGAGGAGCTGGGCAAGATGGCCAGGAAACCCAGCACATAGGTATCTAAAACAGGTCCATCGAGAGTTCAAGGTCAGTCTGGGCTGAGCATCAAGACTGAAGTGGAAAAAGAAAACATTAAAAAAAAGTGACTAGCAAGTTGCCAGCACTTTCCTCAAATCAATATTGGTTGAAGTGATCCTATTCAAGCAACATAAGGCATTGAATTCCTGGGCCAGGCCTGTAGCTCAGCAGTAGAGCACTTGCTGAGCATGTGGTGAGCAATGCGCTGAGGAGTGGGGAGGAGGAAAATCCCGTTTATCGTAGTTCTTTCTCCAGTGAATTATGTATGGATGAGTGAAAGGAAAGAGAGAGAGAGAAAAAGCTTACACCCTAGAACAAATATTTTGAGGGAGAGGTTATCTCTCTCTTTCTCTAAAATAAATTTATTAGATATTAATTGTTGCTTATATTTTGATATTAAATTATTGAAAATTAGGACACTGGAAATTCAACAAGATAACATGAATATCAATACAAAATTATAGTTTTCATATAAGCAATAATTACCAAATAGAACATTCTCTCTCTCTGTCTCTCTGTCTCTCTCTCTGTCTCTCTCTCTGTCTCTCTCTCTGTCTCTCTCTCTGTCTCTGTCTCTGTCTCTCTCTCTCTCTCTCTCTCTCTCTCTCTCTCTCTCTCTCTTTCTCTCTCTCTCTCTCTCCAGGCTTTCTCTGTGTAGCCTTGTCTCTCCTGGAACTTACAGGGATTCACCTGGCTCTACCTCCTGAGTGTTGGGATTAAAGACCTGCGCCACGTTCGCCTGGCTAAAATAGAACATTCTTAATAGCAACAAAATACAATTTATCAACAGATAAACCCAAAGGGAAAAATCTGTGGGATCTTTGTGGAAAAAAAAAAAAAACCTTGAGACACACCCTGTATTTGGTTGACTGTCATGAAGGGTAACACGACCACCAAATTCTAAATAAGTGTTAACTTTATGAGAGAAAATATTTCATGGAAAATTCACATCAAGTTATTAACTTAAAGGGTTTCATGCTAGGCAAGCACTATGCCCACTGAGCGGCAACCCAGCCCTTAACAGGGAATCTCAAGGGACATATACTGTACGGTGTGTTTTCTCTGAGTTCTTTACAGTCTGTGAGTTTAGAGATGTCATGATCAGAAGTTTGTGTCCCTTCAAACGCATGCGTTGCAAGAGTGAGCCTGTCAGCAGCCTGTGACAGAAGAGGAAGGACCCGTGAGGTTCCAGCCCTCCCTGAAGATATTTATGGGTTATAGGTTAATGGCAGAGGGAGAGAGACCTTTTCTTCAATGTTATAGCCACTGAAAGGTGCTCATGCTCCTGTGAAGCAATTCCCACACGCCATAAACAATCCTAATGAAACTCACTGGACCACACACACAGAAAGAGGTGAAAGAAAAAATGAGGCTAGCTGGGGAAAGGGAGATTGGCCAAGTGAGAGGAAGCCGGAAGAGAGCAATGGGGGTTAACGTTATTGAAATGGTAGATGTATGAAGATGTTATAATGAAACCCATTACTGTGTAAAATTATTCTGTGCTAATAAATGATTTTTAAATTCATATGTTAATACAAGATTAAGAAATGAGGCCTCTCAGGAGGTAATTGGGTCATGAGGGCAAAACCTTTATAAATGGTATAGGCACCCCCAATTAAAGAGACCCTGGAGAGCAGGCTTGATGCTTGGAAAATGCGAGAACACAGTAAGAAAGTGCTGTTTGTGGGGAAGCATGCCTCACCAGATATTGACTCTTCTAGCATCTTCGTTTTGAACATCCAGCCTCCAGAAATGAGATACTTTCTGTTGTGTATAAGCCACGCGGTCTAATCATTGGTATTACTCACAGTATTTTGCATCCTGAATGGACCAAGACAGGAAGAAAGTGAGGAAGGTAGTGAAGGGACCAAGGGACAGGTGGACAGAAAGACAGAAGGCCCAGGTCATAGGAGGTGAGAGCAGCTGATACCCAAGCACGGTGCTGGAGACCTGCTGACTTCATTGTTTGTCCGTGGTTAACCAGTTATCAGTGAACCAGAGCAGAAGACCATAACGGAAACCATGACACCCACCCCACCCAGAGTTTGGGTGTTCTCCAAACCCATTTCCCTCCTTCAAGTGGATGCAGTGGGATGGGTAGAGGTTATAAGTAACCTCCAGGAGGCTCCCTCCACGTCCTAGAGCCCTGAGCAAACTGGCCATCTGCTTTCGCTTCTGCCTTTGATCACCCCTGCCTTGGAATCCATGGGAGGGTTTGAGGGCCATCTGTACCCTGGCCTGTCCTTATTCCTCTATGGACTTTATCATGCAGGACTTCTCTCCAGGGCTGTGACATGCAACTCCCCTGTCCAATACCCACCGCGCCCTCCTTGGAGCAAAGGAAGATGGGCGAGGTTACGGCAAATGTATTATATTGGCTTTCTGAAGATAGTGAGTTCTTGCATTTTAGTAGCCCAAGAGTTGAACAGCATTCATTGGCAGCTGGTACTCATCAGCAAGATGTATCACCAGAGAAACTTCATGTACCGCAAACAGTGGCAGCACCTCACTCTCTACATGTCCTTCTTCCTGAGTGGGTGTGTAGACGTGGTCAGCCAGAACCTGCTGCCCACGAGGTGCGTAGTGCTGGAGCAAGGTGCCCAAGCACTGAGCATGTGTCTCCTTTTGCCCCTGATGGTGTCTCACATGCAGGACGTAGAAGGAGTGGAGCTGCAGACCCACGCGCTGCTCGTCCAGGCCCTGTTTCTGCTGACCCTCGTGGTGACGGCAGAGCTGTGGGCTCCCGATGTGCTGCTGATCTGGATGCTGAAGGCCTTTCTGTACCTCGTCACGGGCTCCTGGCTGATGCAGATAGGCGTCATGCTCTACAAACCAGTCTCTGGCTACAAATGGATGGACGACGACAAAAATGACATAGCGTTTGCCACCACTTTCTTCTGCTGGCACGTGGCCTTCAGTGCCTTCGTGATGATCTGGGTCTACAGCGTCTCCGTTGTGTGGTATTGTTACCTCGTGGCGGATGCCTGAACCTGGCCCGTGCCCAAGGGGTTTCCTGTGGCCTGCGTGCTTGCCATGAGAAGTGGTGTGAGAAGCAAGCTGCCGGAAAGGAGACTCAGACATCCTTCAGAGGCGCCCCACCTCACGACAGCAGACTGTGGTGGGGTGGGTATACCTTCTCTCCTCTCTGGCTTCTCTGCATCTAATTGGCTGAAGGGTGCAAAGAAAGATGAATGGAACAAGAAAGGCACGCTCTGACCCTCACTCTCAGTTCCCTGCACTCCTCTCCCATTCCCACGGCCAACCACAGCAGCCGCTTGCCCTGCGCCTCTTTGCACCCCTCACTCTGCACCCCTCCTCACCCTGCACCCCTCACCCTGCACCCCTCACCCCCGTCCATGAGAACATAACAAATTTATGAAATCCAGTCTTTGGAACTTTCAATAAACATCTTTTACTTAATCACATTGAGCCCATCCTAACTCAGCCATCATAATAACCATCTCCTCCTCGTTTCTTGACCTGGACTTCTGGGATACTCATTCCAGATCCAGGCTGTCGACTTGGCTATGTGAAGTTCAGAACTGGTCCTGGTTCTGCCCTCTCACCGCTCTGGTTCATCTGACTGGAAGTCGGACCCTTGTGAACAGCGGCTTCCTCGGCAGGGTCTGGTAGGATGCAGTAGCCCCCACACATGGGAGAAGGTCACAGGGGCCTCCCCAAGCATGGTCGGGGTCTCCTCCTCAGCATCTCCCCCCATTGCCCTGGACCTATCTCCATCAGTTTCCAAATAGAAGACTTGCTGGGCCCCAGCCCTCTCTGGTTTCCATGGATAATAAAGTCTAATGCCTGGCAACAATCCTGTTGGTGAATGTCATTCAAAGGGCTAAGGCAGCTAAGTGCTGCCTTCCATAATCCTACAGCTGGGTGCCGGGGGAGTGAAATTCGAGCTTAGCTAAAGCTCTAGGGAGCTACAGTATGAAGAATGTGCCTCACTCCAGATGGAGAGTAAAAGGTCTAAGATAGGACAAAGTGAGCTTGGAGCAAGGCATGCTCCAAGTCATCCTCCTTATTATTTATTTCTTATTCTAGTTTCTAGGAGAACTAGATGTGCCCTCTATTTCTGACCCATTCTTTCTTGTTAATTTTCTTGTTTGGAAGTCAAGGTGTGTTAAGAGTAAGTAAGTTGTTATCAGGTGGTCAGGAGCCCTCCTCCTCCTGTTTGGGGAACTCATGAGAAGTCTGAGCCATTGCCAAGAGGAGAAGTGACTTCCAGAACCACTTAGACGTCTAGCACGTGGCCAACAGTCTGCAGTGGCTTTTCCTGCGTTGGTAGGATCATTAGGCTGAAATGTCCCTCTCCGCTGGAGGGGAGGGGCCCTGGTGTGGAAGGAAGGTACGCCTCAGGAAACTCAGTTGCCATACTTCCGCCTAGTCCGGGGGGCATTGGGACATCACAGCATCCTAAAAAGGTTCTGCTTTTTCCCAACTCTCACAGCCAAGTCCTAGCCCCTTGTTTCTCCTCCACACCGTGGATGTCCTTTCAAGCTTCGGTTCAGTCTTTGAGCCTTGTGCCTCCTCTGGTGTCTTGAGGTTAGGGTGCTGGGTTCAGAACCCACTTTTCTTCCACACATTTTCTTATGGATGTAGCACAACTCCTGTTTCTGCCCACTCAGACCTTGCCCCTTTTATTAGCATATGTTGGAGCCAGACATGGTGGTACATCCTTGTCATTCCAGCACTGAGGAGGCAGAGGCAGGATGTTTCCATGGTCAAGGGCATCCTGGACTACACGGCTGGGCATGGTGGTACACACCTGTAATCTTAGCACTGGGGAGTGAATGAAAGAGAATCAGGAGATCAAGAGCAACCTGGACTACACGAAACACACCCCCAAAGCAACCACAAAGCAAGTGATAGTTTGAGCTATACAGTGAGCCCTATTTTTAAAATGGGGGGAGGGTGCTAAGGGTGTAGCTCAGTGTTTTAGAGTACTTGCCCAGTGTGTGCATGGCCCTGGGTTCAAACTCTAGTACTACACAAAAGCATTTTGGATTTTTTTCATTTAAAATTAACCCTTTTCACTATAATTGTAATTTGATCTCATCGCATGTGCGCGCACACACACACACACACGAGAGAGAGAGAGAGAGAGAGAGAGAGAGAGAGAGAGAGAGAGAGATCTCATGAACTGAATCCTGTGCTTACTCATGTCTCAGAGATATTCTAAGGTGGTGTCTTTGACTAAACAGGGGGAAAGTCTTAACGTGAGAGTTGAGAGGTGAGGCTTAAATATTAGTGTTTCAAATACCACCTCTGCTAAGATGAACAAGACACCAAAACCAGTCGGTGCTTGGGTTTGTCCAACACTGAACACTTTGACGTTCTGATAAATACTGACAAGCTCATCTCTTGTGGCAGATCGCTGCTTCCAGATACTACCGTGTCTCTTCACACATAACTTCTAAGTAAAGGAATAAATGTCAAAACCACAAAGAATTGTAGTTGGAGCCTGACAGAGTGGTGGGAGAAATAGCTTGGCTTGCTATTTGGAAGACAAGGATCTTTATTTATTTTGTTTTTATTATTATTTTATTATATTATTTTTAATTATTATTTTAGTTATGTCTAAATGTGTGCATGGAAATGCAGGTGCGTGAGGAGATTGGAGGCCTCAGAGCTCCTGGAGTTATGAGTCACCTGATAGAGGTGCTGGGTACTGAACTTGGGTCCTTTGGAAGAACACTAAGTGCCCTTAACCATTGAACCATCTCTCCACTCCTGACAGGGAACTTTCTGTACTTCTCTTGTCACAGTCGCTAAGAGCATTAATGAATCCTAATCAACGCTGAAAGCAAAACTCTACAGTTTTCAAGATAATGGTGTAGTGTTTCTCACCTTCCACCAGAGGGCACCATCTTCACGTGAGCTGGAAGGGCACTTGCTCTCTCCACTTGGTATTGAACTACCTAGCAGTGAGAGCAGGGCTGTCTCTGACTCTTTTGCCTACTCTGAGATCCTTTTCCTCCCACTGGGTTGCTTTGCCCAGCCTTAATATGAGAAGATGTGCATAGTTTTATTATAACTTGACATGCCATGTTTGGGTGATATCCCGGAAAGGCCTGCCCTTCCTTGAAGGGAAAAGAGGAGGAGGAGATCTGCTGGGGGTGGGAGGGGGGCACTGCTGATGCAATATATGAGAGAAGAATAAATAAAATAAATAAATAGATAAATAAATAAGTAGATAGATAAACAAATAAGGGACAGGAAGATGCCAGGAAAAACACATAATCAAATGTGAAAACATGCAGAAACATGGGGTTGGTCTGTTTCCTGATAGAAGTGTGGACACAAACTGTCGGGCCTGCCGACAGTCAGCTGGGTAGCTGGGTTAGAGGCACACGGATTGTAGAGACAACGAAGAAGACAGAAAAGAGTCGAGAGGTCTGCCGGTCAATGCCGGACAGCCCCGAGTTTATTTCACACCCAGCTTATATACAGTTTTGAAGGACAGTGGTAGGACAGTGCACAGCGCAGGCATTCAACCACTGTCTATCCTGCCTGCATCAAGGAGCAGGCAGTTTCTATTTCTATCTCAATGTACCTCCGGCTGGCATCAGCAGCCTGCATCTAGCTGGATAGTGTGTTCCTTCCTATGGGCTAATCAGGACTTTCTCACAGCCCTGGAGCAGGCAAGCTTGAATGAACTCTATTGATTCAGAATAGACTTGATTCAAACTGGGAAACTGAGTCTGTTGTGGGCTCCCACAACAAATAAGCACAGAATTAAATTGATAAAATCTTGTGTGTGTGTGTGTGTGTGTGTGTGTGTGTGTGTGTGTGTGTGTGTGAAACCTCTTGGTTATTTAGTCTCTGAAAGTCCCTTCTAATTCGTGGAAAAAATAATTGGATGGGTTTTCAAGGAACTGTTTCATGCAATGGATGCCAGAGGGAATCAAACATCTCCTCACTTAGCTCAAGGAGGAAGGGTTTGGACAAAGACATCTATCCTAGACTCAGCAACCACTGGCACAACCTAGAGCATATATTAGAGAGGAGACGCCAAGGATGGTGCCATTAGCAATGAGTACTCAGTGGTAATAAGCCAGCAGTGGTAGCAGAGCCGGGGAGCATGCTGGGAAAACATGCAGTTGTTGAGAACTGGCCCTGATTTCAATGGAAAGGTGGAGCAAACTGACAAAAACAGAATCACATGATTATAGTAAGAAGCAGCTATGCAGTGTAAACATGAGAATGATCCAACCAAGTATTATTTTAGTGATGACTGATCATGGAATTTCCTTGGGAGGGTGGGAATGGCGTAAGTGGTCCAATAAAATCATTATGGAGAATATAACTCTGTGATGGAAGGTATTTTTGACTGTTCTTTTCATTGGTGCATCCAAAACATGTTGGAAAGTTTCTGTCAGATGGAGTGCTCAATGAATACATGTTGAGTGGGTGAGCCGACAGACAAAAGGCTAACATGAGCCTCCCTAGAAGAGGGCAAGAATCAGGACCTTCATCCGGTTTGCAGACTTAACTCAGACTTTAAAGCAAAATATTTTTCCCTTTTGCAAGACTTGCAGTATTTTGTCAAGCATTTGTTATGAATTTTCTTCCTAGTATTTGTTGAGGACCTACTGTCATTTCCAGGATAGGTGTGCACAGGGGTAAAGGAGAAGGCCGGAATTTGGGAAATCATTGTGTGTAGGACCCGGTACAAACCACACCTAGTAAATAGCGGAGCTGAGATGTGAACTCAGCTTTTTATTTATAAACCACTATTTCCCCTATTTGCCTGATGGCAATAATCATCCAGGGTACTTGTAAATAATATGGACTCCTGGGTCTCATCCCAACCCTTAGCATCAAAATTACCATGGAAAGATCCTGGTGATGGCAAATGAGAGCAGGCAGGAGAAAGGGGATATGTAGAGCAGGGATCCTGAAGCAACAGTTCGAGGAAAGTCCTTGCTGGAAGCCAGGATTGCAGAACAGGGCTCTGGTCCCACAGTCCTTGAGATCTCCTCCCCGAAATAAGCATTTCTGCCCAGAGGCTAATGTGGGAGCAGGACTGAACCCCAGCTTATACACCAACCCTTCTGATGAACAGCTTTAGAATTGGGTCTTCATGGAGAAAATGGATTATATTCATTCCCTAATTTCAACCCTGTAGCTGAAAGTTTTCCTGTGTCCTGCCTGGCCCACGGTCCAGACAAATCTCTCTCACCCTCTGGTCCCGCAAGTAAACACACAGAGGCTTATAGTAATTAAAACTGCTCGGCCATTAGCTCAGGCCTACCACTGACTAGCTCTTACACTTAAACTCAGACCATTTTTGTTCATCTATATATTGCCACATGTTCCGTGGAATTACCTGTGTGCCATTACATGCTGCTCCCTGGACAGCGGGCTGGCGTCTCCTGACTCAACCTTCCACTTCCCAGAATTCTCCTTGCCTGCTTATCCTGCCTATACTTCCTATCTGGCTACTGGCCAATCAGCATTTTATTAAACCAGTGTACAAAAGCATTATTCCATAGCACAACCCATCTTGTAAATGATTTTAGGGTTATCTCCTCAGAAGGGGGAATATTACCACAGCCTTGATCAAGGGCTCTGTTGAGGCCATTAAGGCAAAGCTACTGACTCGGGTTGAAAGGAACCCAAGTTCTATCTTGGCCCTGGGTAGAGTCCTAACACCCCAAGAGTTAATAAAGCTGCCCTTGTCAATCACCCAGCAGAGACCATCCCTCAGGAAGGCTGATTCTCTTGAAGCCCGGCTAAAGAGATGGGAGGAATAACTACCCCTTTAATAAAGAGATGGGAGGAATAACTACCCCTTTAATAAAGAGATGGGAGGAATAACTACCCCTTTAATGAGATGCCGTACTTTTCCTTCCCAGAAAGCCAGCTCCCAGTGCAATTGTGCAATTCTTCTTCTTCTTCTTCTTCTTCTTCTTCTTCTTCTTCTTCTTCTTCTTCTTCTTCTTCTTCTTCTTCTTCTTCTTCTTCTGTCTCTTTGCTTCGGAGCTAGCCACAGCCCAAGAATGTGTTCTTTGGTCCTTTGTTCTTTCTCATTCTCTCTCTGGAGCTACCTCCCATTTGCTGTGTGCCTGTTTGCCGAAGCTCCATGCCTAACTCAAAACAGGCATGGCTTTCTCTCCTCTTCTCCATCTCCCTCCTCCAGGCAGATACTGAGATTTCTAGCTTGCCTGAATTGTGCTTTTTCTTTTAAACACTAATAACATTGTCCCTGAGCTTCTTTCTGTGTCTGTCTTAAATTCTTTTATTGATGAAACTAAGAACCTTGAAAGGGGATCCCAATTTCTCTGGTAACATGTGGAATCCCAGGGGGCTCCATAAATTTTCTAGCAACAGAATTTATGTTTTCAATTAAAAAAAAAATGTATGTCTTCCTGTGTCCCCAGGATGTGGGAGCCAGAAGTCATGCATTGGTGTCCTTCCTCTGGAGCTTACTACTACTACTACTACTACTACTACTACTACTACTACTACTATTATTATTATTATTATTATTATTATTATTATTATTATTTAGGTGGAGTCTTACTATGTAGCCTCAGCTGGCCTGGAACTGTAGACCAGATTGGCTTCAAACTCCCAATCATGCCAGATCTTTTACATTCTTGAAAGTTCTTTTAGGTGTGATACTGAACAATGCTGTTCTCAGGAGTCTGGGAGACATTCTTGGCTAAGTTATTGATGTATATAGATAGGCCTGATGGTCTTTCATCTTAATGTCCAATTCCTATCAGAAAAAGAGAGATAAATAAAGAATTTAAAGCGACAGAGAAACAGAGAATTGATGATAAGAACTAAGTGCCTGATGAACTTTCAGAGATGGGAATTCGAGATAACAGAAGCTTGATGCTGCAAGTCAGCGTTTCTCAACCTGTGGGTCGAAACCCCTTTGGGGTTGAACAACCCTGTCACAGGGGTCACATATCAGATATCCTGAATATCAGATATTTACATTAGGATTCATAACAGTAGCAAAATTACAGGTATGAAGCAGCAACAAAGATAATTTTATGGTTGTAGGTCACCACGACATACGGTCACCACAACATACGGGGTTGCAGCCTTAGAACCACTGCTCTAAGTGGACTGAAGAGCTTATGAAGGCTGAGGCCAAGTTTAGTACTGTGACAGCTCAGCTGGTGGTAGGAGACCGTAGACAGACTTGGAAAGAAGCTTTCAATGTCCAGAGTGTGGACTAAGTACAGTGTGGGTCTGGCTTGATCAAGGGGATCTCAGAGATGGAGTAAGATGATTACCTTCACCCTGAGGTCTGCACCAGAGATGAGTCGGATGGAATGGAATTGGGATGGAACACTGTGGAGGGCTCACTGTGTGTTCACATTCTGTTCCTAGCCAAGCTGCGGCAGGAAGAGCATGGCAACATGAGTAACGCTGGTGAGTCTCTGTTAGCAGTGGATGGATTCAAGGCCTTGAGCCCTCAAATACAGCCAATGACTCGCCCTCCCTCTAAACATCAGCGAGCCGCTGGGGGACACCTCGTGTGACTTGGATGTCATCCTTGGGCTTGGTTTTCCTTTTCTCTGTCCTTTCCCCACTCCTGTCCTCACACCTTGAAGGAGGGGACAGGAAGGCTTTGATCATAAGACAAAGTAGGAAAAAGTCCAATGCAGGTCCAGTCACCATGTGCCTTACCTCCTCCAGGAAGAAGACCCATGTGGGCTTCAGGGTTATCCAGGGATTTCCTTTGTTATCACATTTACATTGCTGTGGTGTGGAATGAGCACAGTTACAAGGTTGGAGGCAGAATGGGGTGGGGAGTGGAAAAACAGGAATGCAGAAATGTCAGCGTTAAGAAGAGGCTGTCTTGCCTGTGACAGTGAACGGGAAACTTCTGCTGGGCCTCACTTTCCTGCACTCAGACGGTTTCCATGGCATTCTCATCCCATAAACATCCGCTTAATTAGTAAGAAGTGATTAGTGTAAACAATTGAAAAACAGAAGAACCAAAACTTTATCTCTCTCCCTCTCCCTCTCTCTCTCTCTCTCTCTCTCTCTCTCTCTCTCTCTCTCTCTCTCTCTCTCTCTGTGTGTGTGTGTGTGTGTGTGTGTGTGTGTGTGTGTGTGTGTGTGTTTGTGTGTGTGTAAGTCAGAGGGATGACTTTTGGGAGCCTGCTCAAGTCTTTTATCTTGGGGGCAGCAGCTCTCTTGTTTCTGCAAATTTCAGGAGCTCTGGGGGGATGCTCTTGTCTGTTCCTTCCATTTCTCCCTACATGCTCTGGGATGGATGTTTCCATATCGAGTTTCTATGTGGGTTCTGGGAATTGAGCTTGGGTTTTCAGTCTTGTGAAGCACTTTTACTAAGATGAGCCATTTTCCTAGCCCAAACCAGAAAATTAAACATCATCTCTTGGGGGGAGGGGGGACTAAAAAACAAAAAGCATTCACGGGGCTGGAGAGATAGAGATGTCTCTGCAGTTAAGAACATATACCGGTCTCCTAAAGGATGTAAATTAAGTTCCTAACACTCATATCAGGCAACCCACGACTGCCTGTAACCTTAGTGTCGGGGGATCTGACTCCCTCTTCGTGTCTCCATGGACACACACATATCATAGCATATGTGTAATATTCTTTTAAATTCATACTTCTGTGACAGATCTTAGATAAACAAGTACTTTTCATGCCTGGGGGTAGAGGATGAAAAGATCCAATCCCCCTTGCCCTCGAGCTCAAACCAGGGAAGACGCTGCATACATCAACGAAAGAAAACAGGACTCACTACCTGTAGTGATGGAAAGCATATTGGGTAGTGCAGGGGTGGAGTGAGCCCCTGTACCACTGTGGTAGATTCTGCAGGAAGATAAGCCCGTTTTTGAGGATAACTGGTGATTTGTGACACCATTTGGGTTGAGAGGGTATTTTGGGCAAAGGGAATCTGGAACAAAGTCAAGGGGTTTGAAGTGAGTCTGCAGCATGCTCAGGAAGCAACCATGGCTTGGTTTGGACTTATAAAAGGGGGGTGAACAATGTGGAAAGTGGTGGGAGGCAAAAAGCAGGTAAAACACTGCTTGTGGCACCATGCTAAGGAGTCCGTGCTGAGGGCTACGGGAGCACACAGCAGGTGGAAACTAGTGTTTAACAGTTCGACCCACCAGGCGGGGAGCCCCACTTGGCAAAGCCATGTAGTTATTGACTGTAAAAGACCAGTGGCTCCTCTCTGTAATTTCTCTCATGTGCCATTACATTTCTTCCCTAAGAATAGCTTTGGGTGTTTTCCTACTACTTGTGTGTTTATTTTGTGAAAATACTCCATCATTGGACACACATGGATAGTCAGGAAAATGACTTCTGCTTAAGCTATATAATTCTGATAAATAGAAATATTAGAATATTTTTCATAACTGACACAGGAAAGTAACAGTATTCTCAAGACAGATAATTTTAGACTTTAGAACAAATTCAAAACAGACTAGCTGCCCCTGCAGAGAATACACAAAGACAAATTCCCAGGTGTTTCTTGCTAAATCAAGGTCAGACATGAAGCAGCTTGGGTAGTCCTAACCCCATGCAGTAATTCTCTTCCTGGATGTACCCCTACCATTCAAGGTTCAGCCAACTGCTATTATTAAGTCCTGGATTTCAATGCCATTTTATATCAGGGAAAGAACTACATGAATGGCCAAGTGTTACTTACTGGCCAGTCAAAGGGACCTTCTTAGCCTGGGAGAAACCGAGTGATTCCTTACGTGTATCAGTTTGGCTCTGTCTCTGATTGTTTACTCAAGAAATGCTTTGTGACCCTGAAACTGTAAGTCATACTTGTGCAGAGTTTGGCTGTGAAAAGGATCTGTGTAGAGAGCTGGGCAGAGGTGAGAATGCGTGTGTGCTGAGCGAGGGATGTAGCTGAATGGGCAGAGAGAAAAGTGTGAGAGATGAAGAAGTGTGAGAGAAGTGTGAAAGATAAAAGAAGTAGCGTGAGGGTAGTGTGAGAGAGAATGGAACTAAAGAGAACTGGAACTAGAGAGAATCAGAACCAAAGATTTAGAACTACAGAATTAGAACAAGAGAATTGGAACTGAAGAAGAATAAGAGAGTATGCCCCTCAGATCGTGTGTGAACTACTGCAGATAAGAAGTCTTCCTATCCCCACTCTTGAGAAGTCTTTTTCTGAGTAACCCTGGGTGGCAGTCCTGAGAAGTTTGTGCTTCATCCTGTGGGACACCGAGGAGTCTGTGAAGGGCTTTAACAATCATAAAACTAACATACTCTGGTGACTGTGTGAGGATGCTTAGGGGGAAGACCGGGAACCATGGAGGCCATTTAATAAACTGATGTAATAGTCTAGAAGAGAGACGATGGGGCCTGAAATGAGAGAAAGACTCTGTATGGATGGAGAAGAGGGGAAGAACTATGCCAGAAATATGCAAAAGGGGAGAAGCCACATAGCATGGACTACTATTGTGGGGGGGAGGCAGAGTAGACTGAGACACAGGAAAAAATTGGAAGAGGGGGAAGAGAGAATGTTTTCTGAATTAGATGATTAATGTTCATTGGATTATCTAAACTAGATGATGGGACTGGGGTTATAGCTCAATCGGTTGAGCACATATGAGTTCAAGTGCCCGCAGCATATAGGGAGCACGCACCCCCCCCCCAGTTGATCGTCCCACACTCATGCACAGATGGAAGGCACTAACTAGACTTGGGGATTTCTCAGTAACAACCAAAAAGAAGACATGAAGTTGGGAGATGGGGAGGGGCACTAGGGGAGTTGGAGGGAGGCAGCGGTAGACAGATACAATCAAAATACATTGTATAAATGTATGAAGTCTCCAAAACATTAAAGTATTATTTTAAAAATTAATTCATTTAAGCGGGCATCCTGGCACATGCCTATAATTCTGGCACTACAGGGGTGGAGGCAGGAGGACCAGAACTTCAAGGTCATCCTCAGGCTACAATGTAAACTTTAGACTACCGTGAGCTACATGACATGCTGCAGGAAAAGAGGAGGAGGAGGGAAAAGGAGGAGAAGGAAGGAAGGAGGAGGAAGAGAAGGAGGAGGAAGGAAAGAAGGAAGGAAGGAAGGAAGGAAGGAAAGAAAGAAAGAAAGAAAGAAAGAAAGAAAGAAAGAAAGAAAGAAGGAGAAGAGAAATAAAAATAAATAAAATAAGACAAAATAAAGAGAAAAAGAAAAAAAGATGTGGTGATATATTATGCACCCCAATAAAACTTATCTGGGAATTAGAGGACAGAGCCAGCTACTAGATTAGACATAGAGGCCAGACAGTGATGGCACACACCCTTAATCCTATCACTCAGGAGACACCTTTAATCCCAACACTTGAGATCTCCTGCCTTTGCTTGGGAAGCACACACATCTTTAATCCCCGGAAGTAAGATGGCAGGGCAGAAAAAGGTATATAAGGCATGAGGAAATAGCAACTCACTCTCTTGAGGCTGAGAATTTCGTGGAGGTAAGAATGTGGCTGGCTTGTTCTGTTTCTCTGATCTTTCAGCTTTCACCTCAATATTTGGCTCTGGGTCTTTTGTTTGTTTGTTTTATTAATAAGACCTTTTAAGATTCGTGTTACAAAGAGAAAAGAAGGAGAAAAAGGAAAGGGAGATGCCTGGCCTGAGCACACAGACCTTGGGATGATCTGTGTGTCATTTATTAAACAAATCAGGTGCTCTCAGGAAAAGGAGAGAGGGCCTCGCGGGTGATTCAGGCAAACACTAGGGAAATGTACTGTTCAGGAAAGGATACTGTCTCTGGCATAGAAGACGAGGGTCGATGCCAGCTCTGCTGCACACAGCCAAGTTTGATTGGGTTTCCATTTCTGTTAGTCAAAGATAAACATTTCCTGATTTCAATCATGAGAGAAAATGCCAGAGGCTATTGCTCAGGTGGCTTTATTCTTTCTTATTTATTTATTTATTTATTTGTTTGTTTGTTTGTTTGTTTGTTTGTTTGTTTTTTCAAGACAGGGTTTCTCTACATTGCCCTAGCTGTTTTGAAAGTTGCTCTGTACCCCAGCCTGGTCTCAGACTTAGAGATCTATCTGCCTCTGTCTCCTGAGTACTAGGATTAAAAGCATGGGCTACCATGCCAAGTTATTTTATTTTTTAATTTTATTACTATTGTTGTTACTGCTATTATTTTATTATTATCATCATCATTTTATTTTACTTTATTCTTGGAGAAAGGATCTAATGGTCTAAGCTGGCCTCAAACTTGCTATGTAGACGAATGTGGCCTTGAACTCCTGATTCTCCTGCCTCCTTTACCTAAGGGTCAGGATTACAGGCCTTCAACCACCATGCCTGGTTTATTCAGGGCTGGAGATTGAACCCAGGACTTCATGACTATCAGGCAAGCACTCGACCAGCTGAGCTGCATCTTTTGCTCTTGGTTTTCTTATGTTATCAAAACTGCATTTCAGTGACATTAATTTTTCTTATCAGATGCTTAACTATCCTGAGACAAGGGCCTAGTTTGGGTTATTTAGATTATCCTTTGATCGTTTTTCATGATAAACCTTGGGTGTGATAGGAAACTGTTGGCCTACTGATACAGCCATTAGTTTGTTATTCACTAAACCTTAAGGTCTAAAAGGCACAGACAAATCCTGCCATGGTGGTTCACACCTGTAGTGAGCACTTGAGAAGCTGAGGCAGAGTTATTGTGAGTTTTATTTAATTTTTTCTTTCTCTCTTATCTTTTTTCTTTTTGGGGGCTTTTTTGTTTGTTTGTTTTTTCTTTCTTTCTTTTTTTTTTTTTTTTTTTTTTTTTTTTTTGAGATAGGGTTTCTCTGTGTAGCCCTAGTTGTCCTGGAACTCGCTCTATAGACCAGGCTGGCCTCGAACTCAGAAATCCACCTACCTCTGCCTCCTGAGTGCTGGGATTAAAGGTGTGTGCCACCACCACTTGGCTGATTTGAGGCCACTCTGAGCTACATAATGAGTTCTAGGCTAGCCTGAGCTAGATAGCAAGTCCTTGCCTCAAAATTCTGTCAGTCAGTCAATCAATCAATAGCTTAGACAGTGAATTGGAACAACCTTCAAGGGGTCATCTAGCCTCATGCTAGGCTTTATGACATTTAGAATTTATTATTTTACGGTTTTTATTTATTGTGTGTGCTGCACACATGGGTCTGTCAGAGGACAACTCGCAGGAGTATGTTCTCTCCCTCCCTCGACTCGGATCGTCAGGCTTGGTGGCAGGTGCCTTTACCCATGAGCTACCTCACCAGCCCACATTTAGCATCCATATCTTCTGATTCATTTGTACAAAACAAGTATCACATTTGAGGCAAGGAACAAATGATTCACCAGTGCAAGTCAGTATCTAAGAAAGCTAGAATACTAGGCCTAAATTAGCCAGGTGAATTTCTATTGGAACACACACAAATTCCTTCCCTTGTTTTCTGAAAGGCAACAGATTAAGGGTGGTGGAGGTAACTGTGTCACATGAGAGCCCCCTGACTCCGGACACACTAATATTACATGCTTACACATAGGCAGTGTTCTCCTGGGCACCACCCTGGAAAGCGTCTATGGTGGTTGGGTTATTGGGGCAGCTCCAGCCAATGAGAGAGGAAGTGGGTAAGAAGAAAGGCCATCATGAGAGATGGAGATGAGTGGAAGGCTGGGGGAAGGGGGGCTCTGAAAGGCTGGAGTCCTGTTCTGTGTAAGGGGATTTGGGTGAGTCCTGTTATACTGCCAAGGGCAGACTGCCCCCAAGCAGCAGGTAAAGGCAGTGCACAGGGAGATTAAAAAAAATAACAACCAAAAAAAAAAAAAAAAACAAAAAAAAAAACAAAAAACTCTTGGTTTTCATCTCTTCATAAATTGAATAGGCTGCTGTATAAGGTGGTGAGTTCCCCACAGCTAGGGATATGTAAGAGAGTAACAACGAAAAGAGGGCCCTGGAGGAGGGACATGGGGTCAGCTCTAAAGGCCACCGTGCTGAGACCTGGCATGTAGTCATCTGTCCAGTACCTTTGTTTTCTCCATCAGACACAACCCCATCATGGTTGTTTTGTTTTGTTTTCTTCACATGCAGAGATCATCGGTTCTACAAATCTTATCATTCTTTTGGAGGATGAAATCTTTGCTGATTTTTTCAACACATTTCTTTCTCTCCCGGTAAGCATTCTCAGCCCTGAATCCAAACGTTCCATTGACATGCCTAAGTGTCTGTTCTGTTTTATTAGTTTCTTTTTCAAATTGAGATTTTTTTTCTGTTTTAAAATTTATATTTATTGTGCATGTGTGTGCATGCGTGCATGTGTGAGTGCGTGCGTGTGTGAGTGTGCGTGTGTGTGTGTGTGTGTGTGTGTGTGTGTGTGTGTGTGTGTGTGTGTAATGCAAGCACCATGCATGTGTGGAGATAAAAATGAAACTTATGAGAGTCAGTTCTCTCCCTCCACCATGTGGGACCCAACGGTCAAATCTGTGTCACGAGGTTGGTGGATTGGAGCTTTAAGTACTGAGTTACCTTGATGGCCCTGAATTTAATCTGAGCAAATAAACAGGAACCAGAAACAGCTCTCAAGTCTCCCGGAACTTCCCAGTCAAATCATAAATCCGAAGCCTGCCTTTCCTATCCAGAATCTTTTCTTGTCTCTGACACTGTCTCAGTTCTCAGGAGCCATTTTGAGACATGCTAATTATCCAACTCACTAATACAATTTACGTAGTTCACAGTGATGTTCTAGAAACAGTGATATGGGAAAGTGGCATTCTAGCCAGGGGTATAGGCAGCTATAAAAGCTGTTTCTAATTAGAAAAAGATTTAGGCCTTTGTTTTCTCTCTCTTAAGTCCACAAGAAGGTAAGTATTACAATGCATTGGTAAATACATACTACTATCAAGAGCCTTAGCTTTTACATACAAGCAAGGTAGCTCCCAGGTCTATGCAGGGTATATCCAAATGAAAAGGGAATCGTGGAATTAAGTCAACTTAATGTTCTTGTATAGGGAAAGCTGTTAATGGGGGGAAATGAGAATTAATGTCTCTTCAAATAGTAGTGTCGGGGAGCCTCTCTTCCCCCATGGCTGCTGCAGATGAAACTTGCTGTATGTGCGAAGATTTCTTCTGCTTTGGGAGGTATTTTTTAGCTTTTTGAACTAGTTGCTTTCCTATTTCTGTGATAAAATACCATGACCAGGGCAACTTAAGAAAGAAAAAGTTGATTTTGGCTAATGGTTCCAAAGGGATAAGAGTTCATGATGGTGGAGAGGAGGCAGCAGGAGGCGGGCATGGTGGCTGGGGTAGAAGCTGAGGGTCACATCCTGAACCTCAACCACAGAAGACAGAGAGGAGACAGGAGAGAGAGGAGGGAGAGAGAGCTGGGAGAGGTGCATGGCTTTGAAAGTTCAAAGCCCACCTCCAATGACATACTTCCTTCAACAAGGCCACACCATCTAAAGCTACTCAAACAGTGCCACTGGTAACTGGAAACCAAATATTCAAATATCCGAGCCTATGGACAATATCCTGTTGTTGTTGTTGTTGTTGTTGTTGTTGTTGTTGTTGTTGAGACTGTGTTTTAATTACAATGTATCTCCCTTCCATAAACTACTCCTCCACTCCTTCAAATTCATGGCCTTTTTTTAAAAACTCATTGATATTGCACACATATGTGTATTTGTATATACACACACATTCCTAAATAGAGCCTGTTCTAGCCATATGACGTTACTTGTATGTATATTTTCAGGACTGACCATTTGTCTCTGGACAATGGTTTGGTATGCTTTCTTCCCAGCCAGGACCACCTCCCCACTTCCAGTGTTTCACAGTTGCCTGTAGTTGTTTGTGTGGTTGAAGCTTCCCCATCCACGTTGGCATGTTCATTTTGTCTTCCTTGTTCAGCTCACATTTAGGCAGTCAGGTTGGCGAGAATTACGAGTATAACTTCTGATGTCACAGACACAACCTCACAGCAAAGTCCCTCCTCCTCCTCTGGCTCTTATAATCTTCCCACCCCTTCTTACACCATGTTCCCTGAGCCTTAAGTGTGGGAGTGTTTTGTAGATGTATCCATCGGGACCGCACTTATGGAGGGTCTTCTTATTCAAATCGTCACATTTTCTTTTGCAGGTCTTTGGTCAGACACCATTTTACAATGTTGAGAATTCGCAGTGGAGCTTATGGCCAGACATACCTTATGACTTGGTAAGATTCTTGAATGGCAGCCGGGCGGTGGTGGCGCACACCTTTAATCCCAGCACTCGGGAGGCAGAGCCAGGCGGATCTCTGTGAGTTCGAGGCCAGCCTGGACTACCAAGTGAGTCCCAGGAAAGGCGCAAAGCTACACAGAGAAACCCTGTCTTGAAAAAAAAAAAAAGATTCTTGAATGGCAAAAGGTTCGGGGCAGAGGGAGGGGGCGTGTATTTGAAGAATTTGGAAACGGGAAGGAAGAAGACACGTAGAGGGTGACCATGGAAGAAGATGTAAAGCAGGTGAGGAGAAGAAGTAGCGTTCAGCCAGGGAGACAGTTCGCAGCTTTACCCACCCCAGAACAAGCAATTGCTGCTGAATTCTCTCTTGGTATTCTAGTCGACAGTTAGGAAATCTCTCATGTCTGCCGTGATGGTTGGGAGGAGATGCTTGGACACGATGCTGAGAAGTCTGAGGTCACACACCTAAACAAGAAAGAATCTAAGGCTTAGTTGACACAGTGTGAGAGGGAAACTTGGGCCACAGCTGTGACAGCTGTGATCAGCTGTGCACAGTAGGCACTGCCCAAGGCCAGATGCCTCTCTCTTCTCAAAGCATGCCTTTCTCTTACTTTTTGTCACCTTATTTCTTTTCCTTTTCTTTACAAATTATTCTTCTCATCTCTTTTTCCATTATGTAGACTTTAGACCTGTCAGTGGCTTTCTGTTCTATGCTAGAAGTGTGTGTTACTGGAGAGCTCACACTGAGCCTTGCTCACAGCAGGAGTTTGTTTCTCTCTGAGTTCTAGAGACCTGAGAGAAGCCAGCCTATTTCAATTGTTGTATTTGGTTCCTCCCCTATAATTCAAAACTTTGCTTTTTTTCTTTCTTTGGTAGACTGTCCCTCAGGATCTTCCCCCACCCCCCGCCCTCGCCTCCTCTAAATGGTGGTATGTGTATGTTTTTTCTATGTGTTTGTGTAGTTGTTGAAAGAGGAACTTACTATGTTGCTCAGGCTAGACTAGAACTCATGAGTCTCCTCCTAGGAGCTGAGATTAAAGGTATGCACCTTCACACTTAGCTTCTTTGTGCAGTTGATATGGGTTGGGCTTTTATGAGAAATTATTTTAAAAAAAGAAGCAAGTTAGTAGAGTTGAACCTGACATTACAGAACAAGAGTTTTGCTATTCCTTTTTCTTTTTTCAAACAAAACATAGCTGTTTTCTTAAACAAATTCTGAAACAAACTTGGGAATAAGGAAAACCTTCTGAAGACACATCAGTTTTTGTTTGTTTGTTTTGTATGTGCGTGTGTTTTAATTTTTTATTTCCGACTTAACAACTTTCATCTTTGGGAATGTCAGCTCAAGTCTCCCCTCCCCTTAGGCATAACTTTTAATCAGCACACGTCTCCTTCCAGCCATATATGGCAAATACAACATGACTTGATTTCCCTTTCTATACTTCATTTCTGAAGGACTCAGTTCTGTTTATCTTTGTGTCATTTTGTTTAAACTCTAGGTTGCCAAGTACAAAGGCTTATTGACCTGGTTGGAAAAATACCGGTTACCTTTCTTCTGCAAAACGGACTTGTGTTTTCATTACATTCTCTGTCAGGAACTCATCAGCTTTATTAAGTCCCCAGAAGGAGGTAAGCATAGATGTGAGAGTGTGTGGAGAAATATGGGAAGCCATACTGCATAATGATCCTACGCTTATCAGTTCTATGGTATGATACAAATCCTGCCTGCATTTGTAGACATGGAAGAAGCCAAACACCTGTTGCATCAAGAGGTGACACCACTGGCCTCCATGGGCATCTGCCTTCAAGTTCATATACCCACACGGATACATGTATATACCCACACGGATACATGTATATACCCACACATTTACATGCATATACATAACCAAAAATGATAAAAATAAATCTTTTTAAAAGTTATTTCTTTTAGGGAAGAAAGAAAGAACTAGAGCATAGGGAGACAGGTTGTGAAATGCCACCTTTAGGTATGACACAACTATTACTACCATCATGGACTCAGCAGCCTCAGTTACTTGCTCTAGCTGTGTGCAGTACTGACCCTGTCAACAACCAATTATGGATGGGAGAAGGCCTTACCCCTTACCACTAAACTATCGAATATTGAAAAATTATGGGAAAGGGAGAAATTGTTTTCAGTTGTGTACTCAGTTCTGAACCCACCAGAAGTGGGTTTGGTAAGTCCAAAACTGTGATCACAGAGATGTGCCTGGATAAACTCAAGAGATCACAAAACAAAACAAATAGATGGAAATGTGAGAAAGAGATCTATAGAAAAGGGAGAGGAAGGGTGAGAAGGAAGCAGAAGAGAATGGAAGAGGTGAGAGTAATCAGTGTGCAGTATATACATGTATGAAACTGTCAAAAAGCAAGTTCAGTTGATAATAATGATGCTAATCCTTTGAGATACACATGATTGAATGTGAGTGGATGGAGCCTTTCTAGTGCCGCCATAGTTATGACACAACCCTGACTGTTGAGAGAGGCCTTGGGTGGTTAGCCTGTTGTTGTTTTCTGGATACTGATCCCAGGAGCAGTGGTGAGGACAGCACCAGACCTGGAAACACAAATGGAGTCTGTGACCTTTGAGATGTGATTATGAACATCACCCTGGAGAATGGACTTTCCTGGATCATTCTCAAGAGGAGCCCCACTGAAAGGTGATACAAGAAGCTTTTAGGATCCTGGATGTTACTGAAAAAAAAATACGCCGGGCGGTGGTGGCGCACGCCTTTAATCCCAGCACTCGGGAGGCAGAGCCAGGCGGATCTCTGTGAGTTCGAGGCCAGCCTGGACTACCAAGTGAGTTCCAGGAGAGGCGCAAAGCTACACAGAGAAACCCTGTCTCGAAAAAAGCCAAAAAAAAAAAAAAAAAAAAAAAAAAAAAAAAAAAAAAAAAATACAGGAAGACCAGAACACTGAAGATGACTGCAACAATTCAAGAAACATTAAGACATCAAATTATAGAGAGATTGTGTGAACATAATGGAAACAGTCAATGGGGAGAGAATTCAGCTGTGTTCTAGATCCTCTTATGAACAAAACTAGTGCTTGTGGAGTAAAACCATGTAAAAGGAAGGTGTGTGGAGATGTTCTCAATGTGCATTTGTTCCCAAGTGTTCACATCACACTGAGAGTAAACACAAGTCAGATGAGTATCACAAATATGAAGAGGAACTATAAATGTAAGGAATGAGGAAACTTCCTCAGCTCTCCCCAATAATTTCCGAAACACGTAAAAGACTACAGATGCAAGCAATGTAGAAAACCCTTCAGTATGCATAGTTGTGTTCAAAGAAATCATGCTAGGAAAAAAAAAAACCTATGTGCATGAGCCATGAAACACACAACAGAGTTGGATCACAGAAATACCTATGCACAACCAGTTTCACGTTCAGTCATGAGAGAAGTTGCAGTGAGAAAAACTGTGTGTAAGAAATGTGGAAAAGCCTTCACTTATCCTTTTCCACTTCAGTACTTTGAAAGGAATCACTGGAGAGAAACCCCGTGAATGTGAGCAATGTGGGGAAAGCATTAACTTGTTCCATGTCCTTCTGATGCCAGGAAAAAAGCCACAGTGAAGAGAAAGCCTATGAATGAAATCAGTGTGGTAAAAGCCTCCCCTTATTTCAGTTCACTTCAGTCCTATCAAAGGATTTGCAACAGAGAGAACTTCTATAAACGTAACCAATATGGGAAAGCCTTTGATGACCACATTTAACCTTCTATACCACTGGTAGTTTGTATGAGATTGGCCTCCATAAGTTCAAATATTTGCATGCTTGGTCCCCAATTGAACTACAGATTAGGAGGTGTGGGGTGGGTGTGGCCTTGTTGGAGGAAGTGTGTCACTGGGAGTGGGCCTTGAGGTTTTAGAAGCCCACACCAGGCCCAATGTCCTCCTCTCTCTTTACCTGTGGATCAAGGTATAAAGCTCTTAGCTATTGCTCTAGTGCCTGCCTGGGTGCCACCAATGCTCCCCTCCACGATGATAATGGACTGAGCTTCTGAAACTGTAAGCAAGCCCCCAATTAAATGCTTTCTTTTATAAAAGTTGTCTTGGTCATGGTGTCTCTTCACCACAATAGGACAGTGACTAAGACAATACCACAGGATTCACATTGGACTCAAACACCCCATGTGTGTAAGCATTGTGGTAAAACCTTTTACAAATTGCAGTCCCTCTTAATACCATAAGAAGATCCACAGGGGGGGAAATGTTATGTATCTCATCAATGTGGGAAAGTCCTCACTTATCACAGTTCCTTTAGATGCCACAAAAAGATTCACAAAGGTGAGAAGTCCTACATATATATGAGGAAAACATTCATCTTTTCAATTTTTCTTCAATGTAATAGAATGATTCAGTGTAGGGAAACTGAGAGTTATGTAATGTGAGAAAGACTTCATTCATCACAGTTCCCTTCATTTCCATGAAAGGTTTCATAGTGTAGAAATGCTTGTATCCTTTGAGTAAGTCGGGAACACATTAATATAAGTATATTGGAGATAAACAATATGGACGTAAGCAATATGGGAAAGCCTTTTCTTATTCTGCTTCCCTTTGAAAATATGTGAAAAGTCACAACTGAGAAAATCTCTAAATATACTATGTAGGTAGGTCCCATTACCACAACATATTTATAGCAAACATGATTATACATAATGAAAAAATTCACATCAACATAAAACGTTTAGGAAGACCTCTAGCCAACTCAATTTAAATGCAAATATGAAAGAGTAGAGTATGGTGAGAAATGGAGATGTACAAGTCTTTAGTTTGCCAATATACATGATACACACTGTCAGGATTTTGTAAATGTGAAAAAGAAATATGTCTATTATATCAAACAATTTCATAGACTTGAAGGAAAACCTTCTGTAGTGGAATAGTATCAACATAAGTAATACAAAAAACTTACTCAAAATAATTTGTGTAGAATGCTCTAGAAATTACATAACTTGCAATAAATTTTATAAAAACTTTAAATATGTTTGTCAGTCACTCATTCTTAAGGTAAACATCTGGAATATGCAGTCTAATTTCATTCTTGAAAATAAATGTTGAAGTACAACAGTTCCATAAGTGAATTCAAATATCTAGCACACTTACAGACTTAATTTTTTTGTAGCTTTTAAGTAATTGTGAATAAAGGATATTTGATTGGCTCATGTGATAGGCACTTATCTTTTATATGTATGCTTTGTCTCTTCAGATCAAATAATATTTTAGTTAGTTTTAGTATTTTCTACTATTGTATTATAATTTCTTTGTTATACATATATATATATGTATTTCCTCAAGAGTTTCTTAACTGTTTTATACTTGTATGACTTAGCATATATTCATGAATTATATCAAGCTTACAAGGTTTTTAGAGAAAGAAAGGTGAATGAATGGAAAAATATTACATACAAATAATAACTAAAAGAGAGCTGGAGTGGCTATAAGAAAATCAGACAAAACAGACTTTAAATCAGAAAAGAAGAGACACATAAAGACATTATATGTCAGTGCAAGCAAAGTCCAAAATATCAGGAAGATATACTAACTATGAACTTCTACTTTTCTCTTGGATACCATCCAAATATCAAAAGCAAACATTTATAGAACTAAATAAAAAACAGACAACTCATCTATGACTATACCACCTTGAACTCACCCAATCTCATATTCTCTCAGAAGCTATGAAACACCTAAGGAACTAGCCTCAGTTCTTTCTAAATAATTCCAAATATTTAACAACAGGGTTACTTCAAAATTCATTCTATGAGGACGGCATTACCCTAATACCAAAGCCAGACAAAGAGCTGTAAGAAAAAAAACAGTCCAATGACCTTTATCAATATTGATGCAAAAATTCACAATAAAATAGCATCTGAATTCAGCAGCACAGGAGAAGGTTATACATTCTGAACAAACAGAATGTATTCACAGGGGGCAAGGACGGTTCAACATGGAAAATTTAATCACTTTTAGCATACCACAATAACAGAATGAAGTAAGATTCCCATGTCCACCATTCCAATTCAGCACAGTAGTTGAAGTCTTTACCAGAGTAATCAAGAAAATAAAGAAAAGAAAAAAGATTTTGTTTTTAGAAAAATAGAAGATAATAGAAAGCAAAAACTAAAATTATCACTGTTCACATTACATAATGTTTTATGTAAAACAAAACCCCTAACTTTTTATACAATATTTCCTATTAGAACTAATAAATGAATTCTTTAAAGTAGTAGGATATAAAGCCACATAAATAGTTGCATTTATATATACTCTCCATAAGCAATAGAACAAGAAATCACAAAAACACAATCCAATTTATAAGAATGTTAAAAAATAATAAAATATTAAATATTCAAGAATTAACTCAGCCAAGAGATGAAATTCTTGCACAATGAGAATTACAAGACATTGCAAAAACAAACTAAGGAATAAATTAATAGGAATACTTCCCATGTTCATAGTTTGGAAAATAAATATTGCTAAGACATCAGTATTCCTTAAAAACACAGATTCCTGAAATCCCTATAAAATCCCAATAGCATATTTTACAGAAATAGGAAACTCAGTCCTAAAATTCATATAGCATCTCAACGGATCCTGAATAGCTATAACAATTTTGAAATTGGAGAGAAAAAAAAATGGAGGTCTTATATATCCTAATTTTAAAACTTAACACAGGTCTATAATAATCAAAATAGTTTAGTGTGGGCATAATGACAGAACTTTAGACCATTGAAAAACAATATAAAGCCCAGAAATAAACTCCCAAGTATACAATCAAATGACTTTTGAGAAGAATGCCAAAATTATTCTGTGAAAGAAGTCTTTCAATAGGCAGTGCTGAGTGCTGGGGAAATGGCTTAGTCAGTAAGATGCTTGCCTTCCAAGGGGGAGGACCTGAGTTTAACCACAGAAACAGCTGGCACAATGTCACACACATGTGTCATCCTAGCACTAGGGAGGTGGAGACAGGTGGGTCTCTGGGGAACACACTACTCAGCCAGCCTGTCGTCCTACCAGGCAAGTTCCAGTTCAGTGAAAACTCAGTCTCAAAAACAAAAGGTGATGGTCCCAGACAGCACTGAAGGTTGTCCTCTGGCCTCCACATGCACATGGATGTGCACAAATACACACACACACACACACACACACACACACACACACACACACACACACGGGGGGGGGGGAGGGAGAGGGAGAGAGACAGAGACAGAAGAGCACAAAAGAAAACAAGATTCTGGAACAAATGGAAGTCTAGATGCATGAGAAGGAAGTCTGACTTCCGTAAAACATGGTAGATAGTAACTAACATAAATCAAAGACCTAAGTATTAGATCTAAAACTGCAAAACCAATAGAAAGTCCAGGCCCAGAGTTTCACATAATTGGATTTGGCAGTGATTTCTTGACTGTGACATCAGTGGCAGAGATAACAACAGAAACTGGACTTAATAAAAAAGAAAAAATCTTATCATTTAAACCTCAGAAGAAACTATCAACAGTGGGGTGGGGGGTGTGGGAGGAACCACATAGAATGTAAGAAAATACTTGAAAGTTATATTATTTGATAGAGGAAATCCATAATATATAAATAATTCTTAAAACTCAACAACAACAAGAAATGTAAAATGAAAATAGGGAAAAAAAAACAAAACCAAAAACATGCAAAGCCATTTCTTCCACAGAAGATAAACAGATAGCTAAGAAGTACATTTTCAAGGGAAATACAAGCCAAAATGGAACTGAGCTGTGACCCCACATCCATTACCATCCCTACTGGACAACTACTCTCCCATGAAAACCTAGATAATGATAACTGTTGGGCAGAATGTGAGGACACTGGAACTCTTACACATCATTGGTCGGAATGGTAAATGACAGAGTAACTACAAGAAACAGTACAATTCCTGAAAAACAAAAAACACAAAATTACCATACAATCCAGTAATTTTACTTCTAGGTGACTATTAAGAGGAGTTGAATACAGAGTCCCAAAGAGTTATTTGTGCACCCATGTTCCCAATAGCGTTGTTCACACAGCTAAGACGAGGAAGACACTCATGTCCATCAACAAATCAGTAGCTAAGCAAAACATGCATCATACATGCATCAGTGGAATGGTATGCTGCCTTAAAAAGGAGATGTTGACATATGCTAGCTACAACATGGTGAAAGTCGAAGAGACCATACTGTGTGAAATAAGCAATTAGAAAAGGAAAAATACTGTATATTCCATTTATATGAAATGTTAAGAGTCAAAAATCACAGAAAGAGAAGTGCATTGGTAACTGCTGGGAGCTGGAGGGACTGAGAAATGAAGGGTTGTTATTTCATGGCTGTAATTTCAGTTTTACAAGTTGAAAAAAAAAAGCAGTTTGGAGATGCATGGTCATTTTAGTTGCACACTACAAATATATTTAATGTGACTGAATTGTACACTTAAAATAGTTCATAGTAATTTTGTTGAATGTATTTTAATACAATAAAAATGGAGAAATGTAATTCAGATGAGGCGATGCCTTTGTGCCCCACCCCCAACACCTGCCCCCACACACAGTGGTTCCTGTCTCTGTTCAAGGCCAGTACCCCTGTACCCTTAAGGGCTTACAGACCAGTCTCCCTTTCATCTTGGGTCTCATCACTTCCCCCTGCCTCCAGTCACTCCACTCCAGCCTCACTGACTCCCAGTTCATCAAGCATGCTGGACAGCTTCCCACTGCTCTGCTCTGTAATAGTTGTCCCCCCAGATAGCCACAGGGCTCTCTCTGTCACCTTCTCAAATGCTCCTGCAAATCTCACTTTCAGTGAAGGCTGTTCTAACAACCCCATGGAATCCTGTCCATCTGCTCACCCAGAACTCCCAACAGGCTTTACTTTGCTCCACCATATTTTTTTTAGCAGTTCTTACCACTTTCAATACTATTGAAAAATGTACTCATCATACATATTTTTGTCATATCCCTTTCATAGGAATATAAACTACTCCTCAGGGGCAGGAACTTTGAACTTTTGTTTGATATCCTGAGTATCTGGAACAGGGCTTGGCATTTGGTAACCATGTAATCAGTATTTGTTGAATGAATGAACACAATTTCCTTATAGGGTTGAATTGGCAACTTTTGACTCACTAGCCAAAGAAAGATACATTCGGGGTCATCTGTGGAGCTAAATATTGTACCAAGCCTCCTGCTATACTCAATTACATTTTACACACACACACAGAGAGAGAGAGAGAGAGAGAGAGAGAGAGAGAGAGAGAGAGAGAGAGAGAGAGAGAGAGAGAGAGAGAGAGAGAGAGAGAGAGAGAGAGAGAGAGAGAGAGAGAGAGAGAGAGAGAGAGGAGAGAGAGGAGAGAGAAGAGAGAGAGAGAGGAGGGAACAGTGAAGGAGAGAAGAGAGATTCAAATGGATATTAAGGACAATACCATTGTCAGAAAAGGACTGTCATGAAGGAAAGGGTATTTTAGAGCGGATTACATACATACATGAAGACCCTGCATCTGACCCTGACACATGTTACCAGCTGGTCCAGTGATGAGTTTCAAAGGCATCACAGTCAGGGCCCCCACTCATCTAACTGACTCACACTGAATGAATGGGGCTCTTGGTTGTGTGCAAGGCCGAGAGAAGGGGAAGGGGAAGAGTTCACAGCCCCTCTCTCATTGACTTCCCCTGGCAGCCAAGATGATAAGATGGAAAAAGGCAGACCAGTGGCTTCTGGAAAAATGTGTCGCTGGAGTCAGAGGGATATGGCGCTTCTACTCCTACCTCAGGGGCAGTGCAGGTAGGTTTCTCAAAAAGCCCTTAACCGTCTCCAGGCTGTTCAAACCCCAGATGGCAGCTATGTGTGTCTGTGGAAAATCTAGATGTGTTTAATAACGCAGTTTGGATGAAAGCCTTCGGAAGCTGGGATCCAAAGATAAGGTGCAGTAAAAGCTATCCAAGTCCCTTTGGTTCATCCATGGAACAGTATTTGCTAAACATGCACAGAGACCATATGCTCTTCCTCCTCTTCTTCTTCCTCCTCCTCCTCTTTTTTTCTGGTTTTTTGAAACAGAGTTTCTCTGTGTAGCCCTGACTGTCCTGAAACTCACTCTGTAGACCAGGTTAGCCTCGAACTCAGATCCACCTTCTTCTGCCTCCCGAGTGCTGAGACTAAAGGGCACCACCACTGCCTGGTAAGTTCCTGTTTCTTAAAGCTTCCACTATGGAAACAGATGTGGTCTTTGGCACCCTTGGACTGTAGCCCATCTGTAGGCTGGTCAGAGTCCATGATCTAGGAATATCCTTTCCCCGAGGTCTTTTTCTGACAATACACAATATTCCATGATTTGTAATGTCACAGTTTCCCCTAAAGTGATTTTGTTTTTTAAAAGCAAAACCAAGCCGGGCGGTGGTGGCGCATGCCTTTAATCCCAGCACTCGGGAGGCAGAGGCAGGCGGATCTCTGTGAGTTCGAGGCCAGCCTGGTCTACAGCGCGAGATCCAGGAAAGGCACAAAGCTACACAGAGAAACCCTGTCTCGAAAAAAAAACCAAAAAAAAAAAAAAAAAAAAAAAAGCAAAACCAAAGAAAGGCATGAAGGACTCTTTCCCATGAAGTCCATTTTCCCCATGCTTCCCATCCTCACACCCTAGAGACTTTCTGGAGACACTGTCTTAACTGGAAGTTGGCTAGGGATGGTGTTTGGCGCAGCAGAGCAAGCCTTGGGAGGGCATGAGCAGCTGCACCCAGATACGTTCACCCAAGAGGCGGGGTTAGAGTGCAGCCCTGTGTCTATCCTGTCTGGCCCGTAGGTGAAGAGTTGCTGGATTTCTGGATCCTCGCTGAGAAGATCCTGAGCATAGACGAGACAGACGTGAATGTGAGAGACTACTATCTGTCCCTCCTGTTCCTGCTCAAGGCCACTCATCTGCAGGAAGGCTCCTCGGTGGTGACTCTCTGCAACATGAACATCAGTAAGAATTATAGCGCACGTGTGAGACGAATTCTTGTGGGATATAACCAACAGCTCAGGCTGGCATCTGCTGTCCCTCATCTTTTGCTTTCCACGCGGCTACCTTCTCCATCTGCTCGGTGGCAGGGGCGCAAGTGGAACTCACAACCCGTAACGGAGAAAGGGTTGGAAGATACCAGCTATGCTTAGGGTGCTCAGATCTTCCTGAGACACAGCTGGCCAGTGCAGATTGACTGGAGGAGGAGAATAAGAATTGGGACAGGAGAACTGGGAAATTACTGTATCTTCCGGGTCTGCGTGGTTCTGTTATAGTTTTGAGTTAATGAGATTCTCTAGAACAAATAACAGCCTGTGGACCCAAGGCAGTAAGTACCTTCGCAAGCAAAGACTGTTTAAGTTTTAGCATTCAACAGAAATTATTAGTGGTTTACCAAGCTTCAAATACTTACCATCTGACCTACTATCTGAGACATTGTCTAAACGCCTTCTCTTGACTGCCTGTTCATCCCTACTAGCCTGAATGAAAAATGAAGAGGCATTTTGAACCCAGTATCGGTGTTCCAGAAGATATGCTGTTTGAGACTAGCCATAGTCTTCCCATTCCTAACAATAATTGAAAATTGATGACATTATCTGGGTGTGGGTGCATATGCCTGTAATCTCAGCACTTGGGAGGTGGAAACAGGAGGGTCAGCAATTTAAGGCCATCTTGGCAGCCTGAGCTATATGAGACCCTTTAAAAAACTGATAACATTGAATCCAGAGCTAGCAATGACTGGATATTGTTTGAAGGGTTTGACTCCTTGGAATTATCCAGTCCAAATCCTTTGATTATCATTTAGAATCATGAGTCCCATTCACATGTGTATAATCTCATTTTTTCAAATACCTTTTCTTGTACCTTTTGCTTTTGTTTACAATACAATCTAAAATGTGCTCAAGAAATCCCACAAAATGGGATTGCTTCCATGGGGAAGAAGAAAGTAATGAGAGAAAAGCAGTCACTCTGCACTAAGAAGTCATCAAAAGCATGCCACTGTGTTCTACCTGTTTCTGTCCCCCAGGGTTTCATCCAGAACAAGCAACATACTGGACACAAAAACATTCAGAAAATCTCTAGATCCCCTCTCACCATCATGGTCTCCACCTCTTCCTTCTCACCCTTGATCTCTCTCTCTCTTCTTCCAGAGTCCCTCCTGAACCTCTCCATCTGGCATCCCAACCAGTCCACCACCAGAAGGGAGATCCTAAGCCACATGCAGAAAGTGGCTCTATTCAAACTCCAGAGCTACTGGCTTCCCAACTTCTACACCCACGCCAAGATAGCGATGGCCGACGAGGGGTCGTGTCACGACCTGATGCAGGAGTACGAGACTCGCCTGTGCAGCATTTGCTACAAGCATCCGGGAGGGCTCCCTCTCAACATGAGCATCAAGAAATCCCACCACTCCCAAAAGAAGTACTCCAGCAGGAAGGCCAAGAGGAAGTTGTGGCAGCTGATTGACCCTGTCTTGTGGCCTCTGGAAATGGACCTCAAGCCAGAAGTCTCCACTAAGGCCCAAGAAGAGGCAAGTCTTCCAGAGAAGGTAGTTTTAAAAAAGCCTTTTCCGGGAGTAGATTCCTCAAAGGAGTCAATAATCCATATCCTGAACAAGGATGCTCAGCATGCCAAGAAACCCATCGTGAAGAAGAGATCCAAGATCCAACTCCACATGGGGGGCCTCTTTGAGACAAACTTCTCCAACCACCTGAGAACTTCCACTCCCATCATTAATCACACTACCCCACTGGCAGTCAAGAAGTCCCTCAAGAGAGGCCTCCCTTTTGGGTACACTCATTGGGCCCTGTGTGCTGACGCCTGCGCAGGGGGTCCCTTCCGCTATCACCTGAAGAAGCTGAACTTGAAGGTGGAGGTGCAACTCCTGGACCTTTGGCAGGACCTGCAGCATTTCCTCAGTGTTCTGATGAATAACAGGAGAAGTGGGAAAGCCCTCTTCCGTCACATGCTGGGTAATAGAATCTGTGAGCTCTACTTGAACGAGAGGATTGGGCCACCCTTACCACTCAAACCTCAGACCATTCAGGGCCTAAAGAAGCTCCTGCCTTCTGGGGATGTGAATCCCTGGATCCCCAAAGCCCAGAAAGAGATCTGCAAGGTAGGCTGTGTCTCAAAGAAATGGGTTAGCATCTGGCAGGCTAGGTCAAGGCCAATAATATTAAAAAAAAAGTGCTGTCTGATCATCTACACTCACTTTGTTAAAGGTAGAATTATCCACACAAACCTTCATACACTGGGGCTCTGGTTAATTTTATAAAGTAAAAAGTTCTGTGACTTTTTGAAACAATCAAAAACTCCAAAGTGGAGTGGAGGAATGTGTGGTTAATATCCACCTCCCATTGCTTTTCAGTCCTTCTTCAAATGCAGCCTCCCCAGACTATGAAATTCAGAGGATCTTACTGAAGGAAGTTTATGAACCCTTAGGCAATGGGAAGTAGAGTCTTCTCATTCTAATTTCATTTCCATTGTAATAAAATACCCCGACAGAAGGCAACACAGCAGGAAAATGTTTATTTGGCTTACAGTTTGAGGTGGCAGTTCATTATTTCAGGAAGGTCAAGGTGGGGACTTGAAGCTTCCCATCCACACTCAAGAGCACAGAGAGCAAATGTACCCATACTGCCTGCTCGCTTTAGGTTGCTTTCTTCATTTACATGGTCAGCCCCGGTGGACCCCATTTCCGGAACTTACTCTTTGAGGCAAGGACTTTCAACCAGACCCAGAGCTCACAGAAAGAGTTACTCTTCACTGATAGAGCTACTCCTGATAGCCAGCTGCCTCGGGGTTTCCCTTGTCTCCGTTTTCCAAGGCTGAAAGTACAGTTCACCTGCCTCTTCCTGGCATTTGTGTGGACACTAGAGATCCAGATTCTGGTCCCCTTGATGGCGGCGGCAAGCGCTCTAACTACTGAGCCATTTCCCCATACTGCTTCACAGAGTTCATCAGACAGCTTTTCAAAAACACCATAGGTACTTCACCGTTGGCAAAATAATGCCCACATCGCTGAGCCAAGTCATTGAACGACCTCATAGAGAATGCTAACCCATTTTCTCTGCCTCATCTCTTTCCATGCCTCCATCTCCCAGGCTCTTCAGAAGAGAAGTATTTAACTCCTACTTATCCTGAGAGGTGCAAACTTGAGTTTACATTTTCTTGCCTTTGTAAACTCCTCTTGGGTTTTCCTGACTCGGTCAGACACAACTGTTGCCTTCTCTCTGTTCCCAGAGAACTCTGGTCTGTACGTCTATCACACACATACACATCACAAGTACCACACTGCGAGCTCCTTGGTACAAGCCTAGGGCCAGCAATTTGCACAATGCCTGGCACATGGGAGGCACTTAGAAAATAGTTGCCAGGTAAAGGAAGAATGTGAATAAATAAATTCAGCCTAGCACCAATTCATGGGTTTTGTTTGCCCGAATGTATGAAACAGCACTCACAATCGGGAGAGGTCCCCAAGTCCGGAGGGTAAGAGCAGAGTTGCTTGGTATTCAAAGCCATTTTGAGATTCAAAGACCGAGCTTTGGGAAGGCACTAGGCAGCATGCAGGATGCAGATGCTAAGTGCTACTTTGTTCTTTCAATGTGTATTTATTGCTATTATCTGACGCTTACAGAAAGACTATGAGAGCTGCTATACTAAAAATATAAAATGAGGGAATGCCCCCGGATGTCGTAGCTGATGCTTGCCACCTCACTAGATCTCCCACTGTGAAAAAAGCCAGACCCTGCTGTCTACTGTGTGGGCTAGTCACAAGCTGAAAAGACGTAGCCAACTGAGGGCCCTTCTCATAATATTCACCTTGTGCTTGGATTTCAGGTGCTCAGTGTCTGGTATGATGAATTCCTGAACGAAGAGGACTACTGGTTTCTCATTTTCACAGTAGGAGGGACTTTGAGTTGTGGGTGATTCAGGAGGGAAGGAGAAGTGCTTCTGTTTTAGAGGCACAAAGTAAATGAAATTGGGACTTTTTTCCTGGAGGCATCTGGAGGTGGCTGATATTCTAAAGAATGTGAACCTGAGGGATTAGAGGGATGGATCAGGGGTTTAGAGCATTTGCTGCACTTCCAGGGGACTCGAGTTGCCAAGACCCACATTGGACAGCCCATAACTGTGTGTAACTCCAGCTCCCAAATTTCTGATGCTTTCTTCTGGCCTTTGAAACCACACATGCACAGACAGACAGACAGACAGACACACACACACACACACACACACACACACACACATACACGAGAGAGAGAGAGAGAGAGAGAGAGAGAGAGAGAGAGAGAGAGAGAGAGAGAGATACAAATTTTTAAAAAGAACATAAAGCTCTCAAGGAGAAAGATTCAATACATAACTAACTCTGAGGAAGTTGCATTCACGTACAGTTCTCTCTTAGAGAAAATGAGTTGGATTATGGGGTGGGGGGGGCGTGGCATATCGCTCTAAAGACCATCAGGCAAGATGTGACCAGGAGGCATAGAGATGGAGGACTGAGTTGTCCCAGTGTCTCTTGCTTCTGGCTGATTCCCACAACTGTCTCTCGCTGCTTCTCCCACCTCCTCTCAGACTCAAGCGCGCTTCATCAAAGCCCGGTGGCATAAAAGAGAAGCCACAAGCAAAGAGGAGAACATTCTTCTGTACAAAAGGATTCAGGAGTCTCTGAGGTTAAGCCAGGGTTTGGCTAACATGCAGGAAATGGAGTCTATGCAGTGGGAAAAAGTGGCCACTGAGAACCTGAAGCAGGGAGGCTCTATCCGGGTAGAACTGACGACATCTCCAGTGTTCTTACAAGGTAAGGGCAGTCACTTTTTTTCTTTTCTTTATCATTACACTTAGAGAACTAGAAAATATAAAACTCATTTTATTCATTTTATTCATTTTATTATGAATTAGCACTGTGCACTGCAAAGATTACCTGATCTTCAAAACAACTCATCAAATAACTAATAACCAAGGCCCAAACAATGTCACCCTTCAAGGTTACACTGAAAATGGCCGTAAGGATCTGAACCCTGGCAAACTTACTGTGATCTCTACTGGCTCTGGAAGCCGGGGCACTGAAGTTGGAAAACTTGTGCCCACCGAAGCATGGCCACAGTTAGCACTGAACACCCTGTGACGCCCATCTGAACTCCCACTTCACCACACTGTTTCCAGAGCTGGGTCCAAGGAGTAGTCTGTAACTTTGCCCCAGGTTTCCTCCATATGGAAAGGAGAAACTCCCATCCATATGGCTATCCTGGATGATCCAGAGAGTTCCAAACAAACCCAAGAACTCAACACCAATGGGGCAAGAGGCTGCTATCCGCTTCTGTTGTCCAGAACATCATCACTTCTCTTGCTCTTATAGCCCTTATTGTCACACTGCATTGTGAGTGTGTAGTACCAGTTCACCACGTGTGACAAGAATTAATATGTGGCTGCTTCTAGAAAAAGAAACAAGAAACCTACTTCCAAAGAGCAAGGGTCTGCAGTTATCGGTAGTATCTTTGAGGCATGAGTTATTTCACAGTAGGCAGTAAGAGAAAGGGATGACTATTCAAAAACTACAGGTTTTACATAGACCCTACAGTAGACATGGATGTTATGGTAAAAGGGTGTCTGTGTGAGGCTTAAAACAGTGAAGCCATAGCACTAAGGATGAGAGACAAAGATGTCTCCGGTCGGATATGAGATGGTCCGTGGACCTCATAAGAGGCAACCAGGCTTGAGGAAGCAAGGCTAGTGATGGCAGACTGACTGGCTAGCTTCCAGGAGCCCTTTTCTCACTGGGAGACCCATGCTAGGCACAATTGCTTATTGCGTATCCTTGCTTTTGACATGGTGCTTCTAATGGAACTAATTGTAATAGACTAAGCTGTAAGGATGGATCCTAATGTTTCCATCTCGGGAAGAGACCCCAGACCATTCTATACGCAAAGAGTTTATCATGAACATTGCAGCTACTTCTTGGTAGCTGTGAGAACAAAGAGAGCTTAGACTGTTAACAGCATTTGGGACACTTGCAAGGCTAAGCTAGCAACACCAGCTATTAACTAGTGCCCAGTAGGATCAATAACTAGCAAAGCCAGAGAGCTTAGCATAGTCCATAGCAAGATGCCTGCAAGGTCAGAGGTTGTAATTGCTCTTGCTTCAATCTTTTGATGTCCGTAGCAAATAATTTTTTTTGAGCTTTGATTTTTGTGAAATCATTTCAGAACTAGCTGCTCGTAAACCAGGATGATGTAGGGCTTTTGAGAGTGGTGGGACTTGGCCAAGTAACCAACAGCTAACCGATAGCCAAGGTTAATAACTAAGAAAGCCAGCATTGGAGACGGGTAAAGAAGGCTTCAACTATCCCTAACTGAATAGGAAGCATATAACCAAAGCATAACTAGCTCCCTGGTTGGGGTAGGGGTACACACACGCATAGGGTATGTGGGTCCTCCACTGTCTCAGCCCAGAGTAGCCCAGAGAACTAAGCAATTTCAATAGAGATTACCTCAGCCTCTGTTCAGTTTCTGTTGTTGTCCTACAAAAGCCTTGAACAAAGAAAATCTAACCATTTCCCCGCTCTTGAAAACCACTCTCGCACTCTCAGAAGTTCCACTCACTTTTATTCAATGTTTTACTTTCTTGTAATAATTCTTTATAAAGCCTTATTCTGCTTGCTCACTTCCCACGAGACTCTTTCTAACTTTCATTGGCATGAGACAATGAGCCATTAATCCAGGTTGATCTTCCATGACTGTTCAGTATCTAGCATCTTAGGTCCTTGGGTCGTGCACAACTTGACCACAAAAGGTCCTGTCATTCTCAAAAACCCTACATGATCCCAGCCTATGAGCTGCTAGTTCTGAAACTAATTCACAAAAAGTCAAAGCCCAAAACAAGAAAAATCCTAACCAATTATTTGACATGTATGCAAAAAAAGTTAATGCAATAGCAGAATATTTGAAATTCATTTACATCTTCTCCTTTCAAGTGGTGATTGTTTTGAAGGGATCAAAAACCATTCAGATGAATGAGTTACTTCTTATATTGAATTAACAATAGTTCCTTCAATGTCATCTCTGTACTAGCAAAGAAGGTGGAACCCACCCACTCTAGAATGGAGAAGAGTCTATGTTTCTTTAACTCTAATTTAACTTAGATAATTTGTATTCTTGATGTAAGTAGCCCATTTAAACACGATTGTCTGATTCAAATAATATTTTAAAGGCAATGTCTTCAAGAAAAGTACATGGATATTTGACCCTAAAATGGACTGCTAAACTCTGTCTTTATTTTTTCCTTCACAGATGTGAACAAGATGACCTTTGAGGAGCTCTCTTATAAGAACCCAAAGTTGGCCATAGAAAAGATCAGTGAAGACTTTAAAATATACTGTGAAAAGGCACCTGTAAAAGGCAAGTGTTTAAGGTTAGATGTAAGGCAAGTGTTTTTTTCAAATCTAAGAATTTCCAGACTCTGGAGGCCTAAGCCAAAAGAGGAACCATACCTTATTTGCAAGGAGATAATACTCCAGAGATAGTCCCCATGTGTCCCCACTCCTACAGAGTCCTAGAGGGTATGATGCAAATCAAAGACAATTGTCAATCATTGAGGTTGGTGACAATTAAGATCATTTGAGGGGGTCCCTGCAGGTGTCCTACAGGGAAGTGAACCACACAGAGATAAGAATGAAAACCGGGTGCAGACTGACTTTGTCAACCTGGATCAGACTTCAGGGAGTCTAATAACAGATGGTTATTCCCAATGTATTTAAGCCCAATACAATTTGAAAAAAAAAGTCTCCTGGTGTAATTCAAAGAAGCATAATTAAATTGAATTTCAACTCAGGGTACGTGTCATTTCCTCCAAGAAGATGGGTTCTGGTGATAAGCTACCTGTACAAGCTTAAGGGCCTAAGGGTCTGTCCTAGCCTCACAGATAGCATAGAGGTCAATTGAGCTATTAGCCACCTCTGGTTTTGGTTGGGGGATCTTGGGGGAGCCTCTGGCTGTAAGGGTCATTTAGATTACTAGCCACCTCTGGTCTTGGTTGTAAGAGCTTGATACGGCATGGCCCAACAGATAACACAGATCACCAGGCTGTTAATCTCGACCAATTCTCTGCTTTTTGGATGGAAGAACAGGTTTTTCATCTTTCCCATCTGAAAGACAATCCTGTGTGCTTAACATTCCTGGTTTCTCTGGAGATCTATAGGTGCAAGGACCTTCATGCTATGTTCCCGTCATTCATTTCGTCTTTCTTATTTAATAGACATTTTAAAATAATGTGATTTTGTCTTCTGCCAAGTTTCCTGGAGTCAGAGATTTTGTTGTTTCTTTTTGAATCCAGGGATTTGTGGAAGAATGTTTGAGTGAGGAAAGCATTGAGGCTTTGACAGCAGAACTCTCCAAATACCAGGGGAAGCTCGGAAGTTAGGACAGCCCTTTAGAGTTGTCCCTCATTGAGGGAAGGTACCTAGGCTTTTGTACGGCCACCTTGACCCAGATGGAATGTGTTTGCCAGGCAGGAGGGAGGGAGGGTAGAATACAACATTGGGTCATTCAATTTCCTATGGTCCAGAAAGGAGCACTCTTCTACTCTACTGTGTTTCCTATACAGCCAGAACAGTGAGCTTGCTCAGAACAAAAGAACTGTGCTTCCTACACACACGGGCCATATCTAGTTCAACTCTGCTTAGGAAACTGACAGGAACAGTAGCTTCTCTTCCGTCCAATACACTGTACTTGCTGGGAACAGACGCGCGCGTGCTATTTGCACTGTGTATGGCGATGGGAGCGCAATAGTGACTCTCCTTACCAGTAACGAGCTATCAGTAGCCAACACAGCTGGGAGAAAGAGTAGTTCCCTCCCAAAGGGAAAATTCAAGCAGCACCCACTGTGCCCACTTGCTTTCTATGGAAATTCCGCTGTATCTTGGAGCAGCTTCTCCAGAGACCCGTTTGGTTTCTTGGAGAGAATGTACTCTAGAAAGAAAATTGCACCACTGCAATGTGTACAGAGAGGAAAGCTTCTCCCCTCCCTCCTCTGCTCCCCATGCTGGGCTATCATCCCTCTCAGCTGGTACCTCTGCTGGACTTGGAGAGCCTACCAGGCAGGAAGGGCTGAATAACCCAGATTCTCATCCCTGATGTGTCTCAGATCCACATGGTCACGAGTCCTCTGGCTGTTGCCGCTTCATTTGATGATGTATCATCAATATTGGGCTGAGGAATACCAAAGAGCAGTATGAAAATTGTCCCTTTGCCCTAATATCCCCAAAGGTTGGGCTCATTCTCTTTTCCCCCTTTTTCATATTTGCGCTTCCCTTCTCTGATCATGAGAATCCTGATTCCCATTGTATTAAATTTACTTCTATTTTTTATAGCCCCGTCACGTGAGCAGTCTGTCTTCACGACCACCCCTTTGTTCTCACAAATGTCTGCCTCCCCTCTCCCGCTCTTCAGTGCTTTGCACCAGCACCTCATGCATGAGCAACTCCTTACTTGGCCAGAACTCCACAGCCACCTTCAGGCTGATCCTTTGAGGGAAAACCTTCCTCATCCTGCTCACTCTAATGAACCCGAACTGGCAGGAATAAGGGTTCCAAAAGGTGAGGTGTCAAGTGGGAGGACCCAGGATGAGAAATAAAGACAAGAGCAATAGCTGGGACCACGATGCCTTGCATAAGCTGATGAGTCATGCCAAGCAAGTTTATCAAGAACTACAGCATCATATGTACTATTTGCAGGGGGTGAAATGACCATGGTCAGCAGTGAGCCACGTCAATGTTGGCAATGAGAATACAGGATATCTCAGACACAGCTTTCTAAGGACTGATAATCATAGCCAAGGGGGAAGAACTGGGTCCCCAGAAACCACAACCTTGACTTCTACAGGGCACTGGCTCCAGATTTTGTTCTTTCATGGGAGCCTCTGAGGCCTCTTGGATCCGTCTGGCTCCCCACATCTAACAATTTATGTGAGGCCATCACTGCATGTAGACACTCTTCTGCCACTCAGGCTCTGACCACCATCTTCAACCCAGCTACCCCTTCACGGGGATGTATGTATTCCTCATCCTTGTTAGGGGCCTTGCCCATTCCCTGGATGGGCTCTCTCCTCATCTTGCCTCGACTTTCTTACCCCACATGCGATGACCCCTTAACATGGATATCCTCAGTTTGCTCAGCTTCTGACAGCATCCCATGCAGGCCCACACCTAGGGGATTACCATTTTCATTCTGCCTAGCTTGCTGACTTAGGTAGAGTGTTGATCCATGTTGGCTTGCTTTCTTTGCTTTTATATGGACGTTCTTTCTCAGCCCACTTGGACTCCTCACGCTGTGCCAGCCTTTTTGCCATGTCCTGCAGTTTCTGCTTCTGTTCTGAATTCTCCAGCTATGTGGCTCTTCTTCCTATGGACCTCTGTTCACCTTGGTTGGGCTTCTGAGCCGGTGCAAAGAAGCTTCCTACAGGGAAGTTCTTCTTACTCTGCTGGGGATCTGGTATCCCACTGGGTCGTTGTGGCTTATTCCTCCTTTTGGAGGATTTTACTACTAATGATTATATGAAGACTATGAAGCCAGGGCTGGAGAGATGGCTGAGGGGTGAAGAGCACTTGCTACTCTTGCAGAGGACCTGGAGTCTATTCCCAGAACCTACATGGCCTACAACTATCTGTAACTCCAGTTCCAGTGGATCCGATTTCCTCATCTGGCTTCCGTGGGCACTGCACACACATGGTGCCCATACACCCATTCAGGCAACACACTTCATACACATAAGAAAAACTAATCAGTTTTTTAAAGGAAAGAATACAAAGCTGTAGCTTAAGTTTTAAGCTTCTTCTTTTTTTTTTTTTTTTTTTTTGTTTTGTTTTGTTTTTCGAGACAGGGTTTCTCTATGTAGCTTTGTGCCTTTCTTGGAACTCACTTGGTAGCCCAGGCCAGCCTCGAACTCACAGAGATCTGCCTGGCTCTGCCTCCCGAGTGCTGGGATTAAAGGCGTGCGTCATGACCGCCCGGCAAGTTTTAAGCTTCTTTAAGCATTTCACTGGCATCTGTCATTATTTTAGGATACAATATTTATTATGATTTTGTCATCCTAACTGGAAGTATAAGGAGTGCCCTAGGTAATTTCAGTTGGTCAATTTTCACTCTTGTAGCACTCCTCGGACTAAAGAAATGATATGGCTAGCCTGCTGATTGCCAAAAAACCCCATTCCAAGTAAACATTTTAGGGGCTGGAGAAATGACTTTCATATGCACACCTGGGACCCCAGTAGACCCAGTGTGACCTGGACCTGGTCCAGGACTCCATCCCTAATTCTGTAGGCGCCTTCTCTAGTGAGAGGCCATGATGACATTCTGGGTATCCTGGCCACAGTGCTGACTGGATACCACCTTTCTGTGGGTGTTTTAGTTCTCTTTCCAGCTGTCATATAGAATACCTGACGGGAGCAGCTCTAAAGGAGAAAAGGGTTCTTGGGCTTTCGACCCAGGCAGAGCCAAAGCAGGAACTCGAGGAACAAGTCACACCCACAGTCAAGAGAGAAGAGTCTTCCTCTTTGTTTTATTTTTTAAAAGAATGTCCAGTTTCTTAAGTTTCCTGCATTTGCAAAATTGCCAGCTATCTTAAGAAAAATGAGGGGTGGGAAGTTCTTCTATTTTTTCAAGTCCTGAGCTTTATTTATGCTCACTGTGACTTAAACACTGAACATTATTTCAACATACTCTTCCCATTTTCACCATCTTTTTTTTTCTAATCTTCAAGTTTTAACTGAATTTCTTATTGGTTGATTTATTATTTTGAAATGTTATTTTTTTTTAACCCAACATTTTCAGTGTTTGTTCCTAGGAAGGATTTTTCTTTTAGAGCTTGGTGGGGTTTCTTTTTCTGTTATATCAAGTCTTTTATAGTCTGGATTTCATTTTTCAATCAACTCAGTTGCATTTATTAAGAACCTATGTATATATCTATGGCTTTCAATCATTTTTGTATGCTGCCTATCACAGAAATATTACCAAATCACATAAAAATACCCTGCATGTGCACATTCTATTTAATATGCATCTTAAGCCATTGAATGTATAACTGGGTCATGCTCTCATTTTGAGCAGTGAGATGACTCTATTTCTGCCCTTGATGATTTTATGGCCAGTGTTTTTCTTCGATAAAATTAAAGAGTCTTAGGTAGTCAGGGTTAGCCTCAGACTCGATTTGTAATCAACAATGACCTTGAATTTCAGATTTCCTGCCTCCACTTTGCAAATGCTAAGAATTACGGGCAAGAACGTCACATCATGCTAGGGATTGAACCCAGGGCTTCATGAATGCTAGGCAAGCACTCTGTCAACTAAATGACATCCCACACCCCAAAGGGTTTTGATAATGGTGAGATCTATGGAATCTATTGTTGCTAATGTTTTCCTGCCTGGCCCACAGTCAGGACAAATCTCTCTCACCCGCCAGTCCCAAGCTGCTTAAACCCGATCAAATAAACACAGAGACTTATATTGGTTACAAACTGTATGGCCGTGGCAGGCTTCTTGCTAACTGTTCTTACAGCTTAAATTAATCCATTTCCATTAATCTATACCTTGCCACATGGCTCATGGCTTACCGGCATCTTTACATGCTGTTTCTCCTTATGGCGGCTGGCAGTGTCTCTCTCACTCAGCTTCCTGTTCTCTCAATTCTCCTCTCTGTTAGTCCCGCCTATACTTCCTGCCTGGCCACTGCCAATCAGTGATTTATTCATTGACCAATCAGCAACACATTTGACATACAGACCATCCCACAGCAATCTATTATTTAAAAAAAAAAAAAGGTTAAATACATTTCTTAGAATAATTGTTCTAAAGTGCACCACAGGGCAAGACACCTGTTCTGAATTGTGTGTGGGTTGCCAGAATACATTGCAATGCCACATCCTTGGAAAGAAAACAATTTTAGTTAAAGCAAGAAGTTGAGTGGAGCCTCTTAGAGTTGAGGTCAACAGTCAATAAGTTCAGTGATTACAAAGTAAAACTTTCAAATGACATGTAGAGTGTTTCTGAGAGGACAGCCAAGGTGTCAATGAAGGTAGGCCACCACGTGCATTGTGGCCGAATGAAGAATCAGATTGGGAGGCAGGTGGCATCTCATCTTTAGTAATGTACCTAGAAGTATAATGAACTTGGTCTACCAGTCTCTCAGGAAGGTGGCCTCTAGGCCTGATGACCAATGTCTCTCAGGAAGGTGGGCTCTAGGCCTGATGGCCAATGTCTCTGAGGAAGGTGGGCTCTAGGCCTGATGGCCAATGTCTCTAAGGAAGGTGGGCTCTAGGCCTGATGACCAACATGTACATCTAACACACCTTGCCCTGATGACAGTGTCCAATTGTCCAATGGCCTGACACAGTAGTTGTGGCTGATGCCTGAAAAATGTCCGTTCTTACTCTCTCTTTATAAAATATTGTTACCTAACTTTGTGGTCTTTCTCAGGTTATACAGTAGAAATTGTCAAGCAGCCAAGACACACACCTTCGCACAGGAAAACATCCTTTGTTAGAAAAGCTGTCATAAGGAAGCCTTCCATGAGACCAAGGTAAGATAGGGGATCCGGCTACAGCAACATCTCTAGGTTCACTTTTCTCTGGAGGTTCCCAGACCTTTCTCTGTGGATCACATGCATGTGAACAAGACACTCTACATGTTAAGTTGTTCATTTTAAAGTACTGTGTAACATATATTACAAAATAACTTCTTAAAACTATCAGAGACAACTTTTTAAAAAAAATTGTTTATATATATAATACTAAATATATATACATATATATATATATAACTTCTATTATTCCCTTCTCATCAAACTTGTTCTGCTTAACCTGCTCTTCTCTACTTTCATTTTTTTTTACTGTGTGTGTGTGTGTGTGTGTGTGTGTGTGTGTGATATCCAATACACTTAGAGTTACTTGCATGAGAATAGGTAAGAGTTATTTACCTGATCAAGGGCAAAGTACCAGTGGCTAAACCACTAGGGACAATGACTCCTCTTCTCTCAACAACTGTTAACTGCCTATAGCCCCCCAGGGAGGGGTGGAGCCTTACGAGCCCCTCCCCCACCCGTGATGGCATGTTGATGGGCCTGGTCTCCTACGGGTCTTGTGCAGGTCACTACTGATCTTGCAAGTGCACAGGTGCCACAGCCATGTCATAGTCAAATGACAGACAGCACTTCGCAGCACTCTTCGTCCTCTGCCTCCTACACTCTTTCTGCCTTCTCTTCTGAGATGTCCCCTGAGCCTAGGAGAGGGTTGATATCAATGTTCCATTTCGGGCTGAGCACTCGCCAGTGACTTATTCTGAACATTTTGATAATTATGAGCCTCAACATTAACTCTCACTGTCGTGGACACTCTTCTACATTTCCTGCATAGATCTACTATCATCCACACTGTAGATGAAGCATATTTTGTCGAGTCCTGTCCTTCCTCTCAGCATTTACGTTGTCTCTGACGTTTCACTGCTGTAAATAGCACATGTACCCCATCCTCACAACTGGTCTCTCACTTCATGTCTCTCCATTTTCTGATCAGTCTAAGAGTCCATCTCCACTGGGAGAAGATTCTGTGGCATTTCCTGCATAGATAACACCTGTCTTTCTTTCCACTTCCCTTAGCACAAATGCCACTTAGACACGAAAAGTTCCCCAAATGTTACATCTGCTGTAATTCCCTGATCTGAAACTGCATCCCCAGGGACCACCACCTATGTGCTACTTTTTAGTGCTTTACACTTTAGCATGCTTCCTCCTTTCTTGACTATACTTTTCTCTAAGGCCAACTTATTCATTTTACTCCATTTTTGTCTAATTGCTAGCTACAGGAAAAGTTCATCTCTAGATTATGAAAACATAATAGTATACAAAAAGACAGTCAAATCTTTGGGAAAATATTTTGTATAGAAAAAAATGCCCACCAGAATGCTACTGTTATTGGAGCATTCACCAGTGGTTGTGAATCTTCTGTCCATCCCAAACACTCTGAATAACACACTCACACATACACATACACACACACACACACACACACACACACACACACACACACACACACACACACACACGGATAACGGAAACGGTTTCCTGACATGCAGTCACCTATCCCTCCTGCTGTTCTAATCTGTGCTTATCACTGTTCTCTACTCAGACCACAGAAACATTTCCAACTTAGTTGACCACAAATAATACAAGTCTTTCCTAAATCCTGGAAGTCATACAGCCCACGACGTAAGATCACAGCCAGAGTCAGGGACTCCACAGTCACAATTCTTCTAAGCTTGTCTCTAACCCCCATTCAGTGTGAGTTATTATTGATCATATGCTTGTCTTGGCCGTTCTAATGATATAGAGGATAATGCTAATATAATACATATCATACTAATAAGACAATTCTTATCCCTTTCTATTTGTTGTTTGCTTTTTTCTTTTTTCAAGACAGGGTCTTATGTAGCCCTGACTCTCCTGGAACTCATTATGTAGACCAGGCTGGCCTTGAACTCATAGAGATCCACCTGCCTCTGCCTCCCAAGTGCTGGGATTAAAGGCGTGTGCCACCACCACCCAGCAGTTCTTGCTCTTAATCTAAGACATAAAATAAGGAAAATGCAAATCTGACTTTTAAGTGTTGTGATAAAGTTTTGTCTGCTTCCTATGAGCGCATAATAGAAAGAGAAATAAATTATGAGTACAGATTTTAAAAAGTTAGACTATAGGAAGAGTTCCTAAACGGCATGTAGGAACTCAACTGCATAGAAATGGGATCATGTATAGGTTTGGAATCCCGGATAGAACAAAGATGGACCCAGTTAGCTACTTTTCTTGGCTTCCTGTAAGGCCTGAAAATTTTAATTAAAAATGAAAAGAACGGTGCCTGGAGAGATGGCTCAGTGGTTAAGAGAATTTGATGCTTTTGCAGAGGTCCTGAGTTCAGTCCCTAGCACCTGTATGATGCTCACAACCACTAGTTTCAGGGCTCCAACACCTTATTCCAGCCTTTGCTGGTACAAGACAAACAAAGCACTCATACATATAAAGCAACAATGAATATATCCTTAAAAACATTTTTTGTGCCGGGCGGTGGTGGCGCACGCCTTTAATCCCAGCACTCGGGAGGCAGAGCCAGGCGGATCTCTGTGAGTTCGAGGCCAGCCTGGGCTACCAAGTGAGTCCCAGGAAAGGCGCAAAGCTACACAGAGAAACCCTGTCTCGAAAAACCAGAAAAAAAAACAAAAAAAAAAACAAAAAAAAAAAACTAGGTCTCCTTCAAGCAGCATAAAAAAAGTAGTATTTTTACCAGGTGTAATGATGTATTATTGGTTGTAGTATTAAGGCAACTCCATGAAGTTAAAAGGGAGGTTTATTTTGTGGGGTAACTTACAAGTGGAGGGATAGTTTACAGGGTCTGGGAAAGGTGTACTGCAGTCCAGTGGTGTTCTCTGGAAAACTCTGCTCAATCTACCCCCGGTGTCTAGGATCCAGGAACCAAGAGAGCCGGCACATCCGGATCTTGGGTCTTAAGGGCTCCTGTCTCGGCCCTGCCTTGTAGGCCTGACAGTTACCGAAGCCTCAATGGGGGTAGTACTTCCAGGTCAAAGCTGGATCAGCTACCCACTACAGTGTATATCTTTAATCCCAGCATTTGGGAGGCAGTGGCAGGCAGATCTCTGGGAGTTCAAGGTCTACAAAGCAATTTCCAGGCTAGCCAGGGCTACACAGTTAGACCCAGTCTTGAAACAAAAACAAAAACGTGATAGGTCTTTGGTAATTTAATTTTTTTCATATAGCAGAGCATGGGCAGCATCACTGGAGAATTCTGTGAGATACTTAAAGACAGTACCAACATCACAGCTGCTCTTTGAGAAAACAGAAGTAACTTTCACTTATCCTATGAGGCCAATATCATCCTGAGTCTCAAAAGAGAGGCAGCATTAAAAAAAAAAGCAAAAAACACAGACTAGTACTTCTCTTTGAATCTAGACATACAAGTGCTCAAAAAATAGCAAACTAAATCCAGTAACAAATAAAAGTATCATTTAGCATAACCAATTGGAATTTATCTGGGTAACACAAGATGGAGTTAACATCCAAAAATCAAAATAACATTCTGTATTAGTTGGGCTTCCCAAGAGTACCAGAGCCAATAGAATGAGTGCATATTAAAAAGAGACTTTTTTTTTTAGATTGTCTTATACAGTATAGCTGGAGTAGTCCAGCAATGGTCATCTCACACTGGAGAGGTTGGGAACTAAGTAGCTGCTCAGTTCACAGGCTTCCGGAGTCCCAGTCTGGTGCTGAAGACATGGAGAGTCACTGGTCCTCACTCATTTGTTAACCTGCAGAGGCTGATTCTAATGTCAATGAGGAACTGCAGCAGTAACCATAGAGGATAACAGTGAGAGTCAAGGCGAGTAGGCAAGAACAAAGTGTCTCTTTCATTTCCCTTTTGTCTGGGCTAACGCTGGAAAGCACCACCTTTATTTGGGATGTGCCTTTCCACTTCTGATAATCTGATCAAGTAAACCTCTCACAGCAGAGCCCAGTGACTTACCTTTTTTAGTCAATTCCAGATCCAAGCAATTAGATGACCAAGATTAACCATCACATATACCACATTAAATAAATGAGGTAGGGGGTTGGGGATTTAGCTCAGTGGTAGAGCGCTTGCTTAAGACCCTGGGTTCGGTCCTTAGCTCCAGAAAAAAAAAATGAGGTAGAAAACTTACATGATTATCTCAATTGATACAAAGTCTCTTTACACCATCTATTCGTGATTTAAAAAAAAAAAAAAAAAGCTTTCAAAATGAGAATAGAAAAAAAGCTATCTCATCCTGATAAAGGATATCTATCAAAAACCTATTGGTAATATCCAACAAAACAGCATATGTATATAAGGGAGATGGGTAAACTGGTCAAAAGATGGGTACGTGCAGAGAGTTTCAAAGGATAACTGTGGCGTAAAATGAGGTTAAGTGGTACGTTAAAGTTAGAGAGAGGAGCAAATAGAGACAAAGTTGCACCATGCCGGTGAAGATGAAACCCCAGGAGTACAGCCTATTCAGAAAAGACTGCGAGAGAAAAGAAGAGGATTGTGGGTAAAACATTAGCGCTAACTCCATTCAAGGAGCAGCGGGGCATTGGTGGTACACCCCTTTAATCCCAGCCCTTGGAAGGCAGAGGCAGGCGGATCTCACAGGCCTGGAGGTGGCCCTGGGGCCGGTGCCCTGCTCCATTTCCTATTCGGAATTCTCCACGGTCACCAGCACTGCTCTGTTTTTCCAGGAACATAACAGAAGTCCTCCTAAATTCTCCACACCTGGAGTACTTCCGGGAGTTCCTCAAGAATCGGAAGGCTGAAACCCCGTTGCAATTCCTGATAGCCATCCAGAAGATCATGATGGAGACGAATGAAAAGATCTATAAGAGTGCTTTGGAAAATATAACCAAGACTTACTTCCACGGCAAGGTCCCTCCTGGTATGCCTCTCTTTCTCCTGATTCTCACTTCAGTTTCTTGGGAGGACAAGTCTGGGAAATAGCCTGGCTCCATGAGAACCCCAAGGGGAGTCGCTACATGGGAGAAATATTGAGACTGGGAGAATGAACGCAGAGAACAATACTCAGCCCAAAGCCATAATATTGGTGAAAGGAGCCTCGTGTAAGATAAATCCATGCACATGCTCATTAATTTCACTTCACGTTGGAAATCGAACCTTAATCCCTGGAGGGTAGAGATAAAGTGCTGTGTTTTCTAAACAAAGAAAGTAGAACATGTTGACGCTAACCAGCTTTTCCTATCTGTGGAACTTCAACACAAATTCAAATCACATGATCATCAAATCAACTAGGGTGGGACTAGCTCCAAGCAAACAGGTGGTCCGCTCCAAGCGCAGGTGCGAAAAGGTGAGCTGGAGTGGAGAACGGTCTATCTCAAGATCGTCCATGAACTGTCTTGTTTTCCTGTCTGAGGTAGTGGTAAGCTTGGCCCATGGGAATTCCTCTTAGCTGGAAGCTGCAAGTAAAGTATTAGCTTATAGCTCTAGAAAAAGGGTGTGAGCAACTGCCCCCCAGCGAGGTGATAGAGCCAATCTTCCCGCTGTCACAAAGGAGCAGGTGGAGTTTGTGTAGGTGGGGAGGGGGCTCGTTGTTTGTTTGTTTGTTTGCTTGCTTTGGTTTTGTTTAATCCAGGACAAGGGTATAAATACCAAATTAGAAAAAGTTCACAATTAACAAGTCTCTCTAGTTCATTTGTTTGTTTTGAAACGGGGTCTTGCCACATCTTCCAAGCTGACCTGAAACTCTCACACTTCCCACGTCTGCCTGCCACCTGAAAGGATTTACAGACGTGCCCCAGTCCAGCATGCCACAGTTTGTGGGTGCAATCTGAATGTGGTGATAATGAACTCGGAATCACCGATACTGCCTTGGGGTCACGTTGGGGTCACGTTGAGGAATTATAAGAAATTTTAAAGCGCTTACGGTGTAACTTGAACAAGAGGGAGCCCAGCTTTGACTTCTCTAATCTCCCTGTGTCTTTCCTCATCCTCTGTCTATCCGTTTGAGTCTGAATGCTTCTTGTGAATCTGTCCCTGTGTCCGCGTGTTCCCGTATGTGTCCCTAGCAAAGGGTTTGCTCTCTCTTACTGAACAGCACAGAAAGTACCAGGAACTGGGTACTTTATGGAAATGTTTAGCAGTCTTACAAGGGATGGAGTCACTGATTCTAACGGAGTCTGCCTGACCCAGGTAACAAACCATCCAACGCTATAAGCAATATCCATATCCATACATTGCTCCAACATTTATGGTGGACATTTATTTTATAAAGCTGGTTTGGTCCTATTTTTCTGTCCTCAGCTAATGATTATCATAACATACATACACACATGCATTAATCTTGGGACAGGAGCATGGCAGAGTACATGTTTAAGACTGCAGCTGTGTATTAGCTTCCCTTGTTAAAATGAATTACATGGGAAATCTAAGACAAGGAAGGTTAGTTGTTACAGTGTTCCCTAAGGGCAGGTTAACGGCCTAAGTACACAGCTCTAGTAGTCTTAAGCCTTAAGCGACCTCAGGTGCACTGTTAACTCTGTGCAGCCCAGCCAACACTCCTGACTTTTAGAAGGGAAGAGATATTTTATCATAATACATTGCCACATATAAGAAGTATTTATTTACTGACTTTCGGTATGGGTTCTATATATAGTTATTTGGGGGGGTCTCAAAGAGAAAGGAGCATCTAGATGTTCCTCTGATACACTTTCAAGTCTTATTAACCAGCCTTCCGACCTCTGAACATGAGGAGCACCACGCTGCACTCGGCACTGATATTTGTGTCTTGGACCCTCCTTCTGCACCCAAAGATTGTTTTCTTCCTTCCCTCCTCAGCCTCCCCCTAAACTGAAAAACTTCACCCCAGCTACAGAAATGGATTTAAAATTTAAGATTTTATTTCCCTTTAAGCTTTCGTCTTTGAAATGGGACTAAGATGGTATTTTTGTCTACAAAAACCATTTCCCTTAACATTTGAAATATTCTTTAGAGATCTGTAGATTGCAGAAGGCTCAGAGTGCAGCCGGAGCGAGAACAGAGGGCCGTGAGACTTTCACATGAAACGGCCAAGCAGGAAGCAGAAATGACACTCTCCCCCCCCCCCTCTCTTTTTCTCGTCATTTAGAAGAAATACTGCAGTGCGATGCTCCTCTTATGAAAGAAATTGTTCACATGCGTAACATCACCACCACCACACTGCTGATGCTCCAGGGCTACGTCATGAAATCTCTGGAAGAAAAGTGGTGAGTATGCTCGGAGAAGGCGGCTCATTCTGGAGTTGCTTCCTGGCTTTGAAAAGCCACATCAAGCAAAGGTCTCCGAGTCCTCACAGTGTACTGCCAGAGCCCTCCTCCAAGAGAAATGCCAAACTTACTTTGAAATCTCCTGCCTGCCAGCACCAGTGCAAAACACACACACACATACAAACACACAGACACACATATGCACACACACAAACACATATGCAAATACATACACATATGCACACACACAAACACACACAGACACATATACAAACACACACATATACACACACAAACACACAAACACAAACACATATACAAACACACACATATACACACACACACACAGACACAAACATACATACAACAAACACACACATACACAGGCACACATATACATACACACAAACACATATACAAATACACACACAAACAAACATTTATGCACGCACAGACACACATACAAACACACATATATACACACATACACATACAAACACACACATACACACACAAACACATATGCACACACACACATACAAACACACACATATATACATACATACACACACAAACACACACATACACAGACACACACCCACATATACACACAGACACAAATACACACACACAAACATGTGCACACACACACATGTACGTACACACACATATACATACACACACACACAGGATAAGGAAGAATACAGTGTTAAGAAGACAGGCTGACTCTGTATAAGATTTGGGATAGCAAGAGGAATGTAGACACCGACTTGAAACAAGACTGTCTTGCTGTGTTTCGTGTGCCATGGTTTTGTTTCTTTGATATTCTCGGTCTCCTTTCTGGTAGGTTTCGAGAGTACCAAGAAATGTTCCCGCCGCGTCCTTTGGAGTTGGAAAATGAAATACACTCTCCCCCTAGGAAGCCCTCAAAGTCAACGATCCACCTGCAGGATTCCCAGGTCAGTGAGGAGGAAAGAAAAGCCATCGTCAGGTGTGGGAGCCCGTTCTCGGGTTCCTCGTGGCTTTACCCAGCAGGTCCGCATAGAGGATGATTAGGACCACGGGCCTGAGTGCAGGTGTCTGGGATGGTCTGCACTTGGCTGTGCTGGGGGAGGAGGTCTTTTGCTCCACCCCTTGGCGTCTCTATAAAAACCCTGGGGCAGAGACAGTTGGGGCCCGTTGGAAAAGGTTCCAGGCCCTCTCGAGGCTATCCTTTATTTTCTATCTGTTTATCTCCGCGATAGTCTCCGCAATAAATCCTTCTATCTAATATTTCCTGCTGCTCACACTCAAGAAAACTCTGGGGAACTGTGGGGGTGGTGGGTAAACGCCCCACAGTCAGGCACTGTTGGCTAGTGGAAAGATGACCCCTGAGGGGCCGTTGGATATGTCACTGGAAGAATCCCTCTTTGGTGTGGGGGTCGTGGTTTAAGCCCCATTTTACTAAAGGATAATCTGAGGCTCAGAAAAAGTATGCTGGGAAATCCCTTTCGGGTCTGCCGCTCTGTCACCAGCCAAGTGACAGGCACAGGGTTAGATACACGGGAATGAAAGTGTGTTTCTGCTGCCCGTGCTTACTGGGAGGGTGTGGGTTGGCCATCAGCCAAATGGTTCTCTAATCTTCCTGCACCAAGATTAGTCTGACTTACACATCCAGTCACTGGCAACGTAAGCCTCCCCTCGTATAGGCCTGGACCAAGTGTCCCACCGACCAGCAAACCCCAGAGAGACAACGTCAATGGCTGGCACCGAGAATGCCCATTCCTTCTTCCAAACATAATTTCCCCTCTTATCCTTTGTCCTGTGGGAAGAGAGAAAAGGGGGAAGAGACAAGAGAATGGTACTCAGGGAGGTCTTTCCATGTGGTTTGAGCTGGTCTGACAGAAAAGTCTGAGGCGAATTCTGTCAGACTCCAAAGATGAAATTAAGATAGAGCTGAAAATAAGATTTAACTCCAATACTGTAGACACGAAAATGTGCTGCTCTTTTTCTTTCCCCGCCCCTTCTGTGTGAACCAAATCTGCCAGGTCACCATGAGTGACTGGATGTTGGAAAGGATCTATGGAGAACCAGAGAGCTTTTTTTTGAATGTCAGCTCTTCCAGGTCAGATAGAAAGACACCAGATGTTCTCACTGCCTGCTGTGGGCCACACACTTTCTCTCTCACACACACACACTAAGGCTCACCACAACCCGGAAGGCTCTTGTTTTCGTCTCACACAGGGATGCAGAGCAAGTAAACTGGCCCAAGTTACACATCTTAGGAGAAGCTAGGCTCTGCTCTGAAAGTCTGTAGCCCCCAAATCCAGTGCAAATCTGGTGTTTCACCACTGGCTCCCCTCAGCCACGTCTGCCTTGATCTCTTGTAGCTAGAGTTTTCCTCCAGTCCTGCCTGGCCCACAGACAGGACAAATCTCTTTCACCTGCCAGTCCCACAGCTGCTCAGACCCAACCAAGTAAACACAGAGACTTACATTGCTTACAAACTGTATAGCCGTGGCAGGCTTCTTGCTAACTGTTCTTACAGCTTAAATTAATCCATTTCCATAAATCTATACCTTGCCACGTGGCTCATGGCTTACCGGCATCTTCACATGCTGCTTATCATGGCGGCAGATGGCAGTGTCTCTCTGCCTCAGCCTTCCACTTCCCAGAATTCTCCTCTCTCCTTGTCCCGCCTATACTTCCTGCCTGGCCACTGGCCAATCAGTGTTTTATTTATACAGAACGATATCCACAGCAATCTCTCTCCAAGAACTGGGGTACAGGAGTGAGCACTCCCATCACGAAGACACTTTTTGGCTCAATGTATCAAATTTTCTAGAGGCAAATGAACTGGAGAACAGCCTCCTCGTGCCTACTAAAGGAGTGCAGGAGCCGAATCCATTTGCTTGTGTCGGGGAGGGGACAGGAGGGTGGGAGTGGGTATGTGTAAATTCTTTTTTTTTAATTTTTATTTATTTATTTTATTTATCTATTTATTATTTATTTATTTATTTATTTATTGAGACAGGGTTTTTCTGTGTAGTTTTGGTGCCTGTCCTGGAACTCGCTCTGTATTCCAGGCTGGCCTTGAACTCACAGAGATCCTCCTGGCTCTGCCTCCCAAGTACTGGATTAAAGGCGTGCGCCACCACTGCCCGGTGTATGTGTAAATTCTTAGGGGTTAGAAATGAGTTTACTCTTTTCTCCATTTCTGTAACACTTTACCACCTGCTGGCTAAGCTGTCCCTTCCTCCTGTGAGCAGAAACTAGTCTGGGTCCTCTGTTCCTTCCTGTTTGGAGTGCTGACCCTCGCTGCTGGAAGGCAGTGTGGGAGGAGTTTGGGCAAAGTCTCTAGGACGACTGATTGGAGCTGGGTTCTTCTACTCACCGACCACTTCTTTGGAGGCTGACTGACGAGTTTCCTCACCCTTGAAATGGGAGCTCAAAAAAAAAAAGAGTGTCCCTTTGGAGAAGGGAGGATACTATGTAACTAATAGCAGGTCTGAGGCACACAGTAGGTTCTTGGCCAACAGCAGCCATGCTAATCGATGCCCCTTTCCTTCCCCCAGAAGAAAGGATGGATAAAAATGATCAGCTTCATCAGGAGTTTTTGCAGCTACCGCAGATTCATGAAAAATCCCAAGAAACGCCTACAGCTTCTAGATTTTATCCGCCTGGAAATGTACAACACCAAGGAGAGTGAGTCACTCCCCTGCCATCATGGCTAGCCCACATGAGAACTCAGGCAGAAGGCTTTGGGTCAGGCCTGCATCAGCCCCAGTAAACAAGACTACAGAACCTGGGTGGCCAGGCCTGCCAGGACGGTGATGCTTCTCAAAGAGCCAGCAAGTGTCGGAAACAACTTAGAAAGCTCGCATTTTAAATGTGTAATCTTTATTAATTCTTTCAGAATTTTGTACATGTGTACAATATAGTTTGATCATTGGGCTCTTGCTGGTTCCTCTCAGATGCACTCCTTCCCTCTCCGGCCTCTCCCAACGTCATGTTTTTACAACCCACCAAGTCCTGCTCTGTGCCACCGTCTACCATAGCGTGGCTCTCTTACCAGCGAGGACTCACACTTTCTAAAATGACTTCCTTACACTGTTTTATCTGGTCTTTTAAAATGTCTCTAAAGTTTGCCCGGCTGTATAATTACTCCATGTTATTAATAAAGAGGCAACAAAATTACAAAAATATGTAGGACAGAAACGAAAATCTTTAGAGATAACATCGCCAATGCTTTGAAGCTTACATTCTGGTTGTAGCCTACATTCTGAGGATATGCATACACATATGTGTGTATATACATATATATATAAACTTTCC